>NC_057354.1:124115653-125315653 GCF_016509475.1 Prionailurus bengalensis | reverse complement strand
GAATGAACACGTGACAAATGTCTTTTTAACTCATGAATGAGAGAAACACCAAGACAGTAAAAGAGCATTTGAGGAACTGAGTATTTACAGTCAATGAAGAAAGAATTGGGGAATAAAGTTACGAGGTTGGAATCAAAACTGGTTAATGTCCGCCAGGGCGATAAAACCATGATCTTTAGGGTTATCATTTCTATCAGACAGAAATCATTTACTTCTCCTCTGGACAGAGATCTGTAAATTACATGTAATCCCAGAGAATTAAATAGTCCCTGGGTGGGTCTGTTAGGCTGTGCTCAGTGTGCTATTGAAAGGACATGCAATCTTCCTTTTGCCTTATTTATAGATGTTGGATACTTTTTCTTAACATAAGATACAAATTTACATATTGGCAGCTGTGGCTTTCCATTTTCCAAACGCAGTTTGCTCATAATATTAATCTGCTTTTCACCATCTTTTGTGTCTGTTTTCAATCAAGAAGGAAAATTACCAACAAGGAACTCTAGAATTGCAGTAATGTTCCATTGTAAAAACCAATTTTAATATTGGTTTGGTACTCACCTTGATGGACACTAAAACAATTTACCAGCGATTTAAATTTTGTAGCAGGCAAAAAAAAAAAAAAAAAAAAAAAAAAAATTCTCATGTCTGCTTTGAGTTGATGCTAGCAACAAAAATCAGTTGATAACTAACTGCAGTTTCGAATGTTTACATGGATTTTGGAACATCATTTTGAGCAAGTTACTGAATTTCTCAGCCCCAGCTTCACCCTTTATGAAAAACAAGACCTCCTTCATTGTGTTGTTGCACATGAGATTATATGCTGACAGACACACAAACCTGGGAGGACACTGCTGTGCTCTGAGTTCACTCTGTTTATGCGTATTCTCAGGTCAGAATTTCTTTGTGGGCTTCCCTTTTGGGTTTCTTTTATCATTTGCCTTTTGGATGTGTCCTTTCATCTGCTTGTGATTTTAAAAGATACAAACTGTGTTTTTAAATCTTACCAATTGCTTTGCTTCTCAAAAAAACACAATTGTATTTCTCATCTTCTTTCCTTTTTGTAAAGAATGTAATGGCGTTTGTTTGTTTTTAAGCCCTCTGACATCAGATGTGAAATTCAACAAATCTGTCTCTGACCAAATGCCATTTTAACTGGAATCCCTTTCCCATAATTTATTGTCACATTTTTGAGAAGTATGGAAAACACCAAAACATGAATTCATCTAGAAGCTGTTATAATAACACACTTAGCTCATGTAGCGACTGTTGGCTTTTCACTAGGGTCTTGAAACGTTATACCATGTGTTTGTCAGCACTTTTTAAAAATAACAACCTGTTCACTCAAACACGGTAAATGTGCGGCAGAAGTGAAATTCCGATGTCAGCTTCGGGCAGAGCCACAGCCTCCCGTGTACTCAGTTGGCATTGTGCTACTTAGGGGATGAGACGATCCTTCAGGACTCCCCATCTGTTTTGTGTGTAAGCTCTTAGGTACTGTTTAGCCCTTCATTTGCCCCAAAGTGTTTTTCTGTTATAACTTCAGTAAGTGCAGTTTACAAGAGGACCATGAAACCCAAAAATGCTGAAAACTTGCTTTTAAAAGCAGGACAGAAACTGAATATATTAAAAAAAAAAAAAAAAACATTGAATTGTACACTTTAAGGGGGTGAATTGTATAATATGTGAGTTATGTCTCAATAAAGCTTTTTTTTTAATAGTACAGGAAGAAAAAAATGAGTATAAGTCAACATTCATGGCATAACACTTGATGTAATTGTTGTAAATGTAATTATGTGATTTCAAATTCCTATTACTTATATAAACTTGTCTTCATTGCTCAATTAATATATTTTTCTACCTGTGAAAACTATTTGGGTAACTTGGGCTAAAATGGCATTCATAATTTTTCCAGTTAAACTTAATGGAATGGATTTTTTTTTTTATAATAGCTTTTCAACTATAAACATTTTCAGGGACAAATAAATGCTGTTAAGCAAGAAAGAGGCTTAATTAATTACTTGAAACTGAGTTAAAATTTTAAGGGGGATTAGACTTGGTACTGAGATGAAGATCAGTGTAAATGCCAAATTGATTTGCCCTGAAGGCAGGTTGACATCTATCACACCCACTGAGAAGAGACTTAAGACCTGGACGGTGACAGGGGGCAAGATTTATGTTGAGAGTGGGGGAAGGGTAGAGAGGCCAGTGAAAGAAGGAAACACCAGAGAAGAGCCAGGAGAGGGCAAAGAGATAATGATTAAAAGCTGACCTGGAAATTTAGTTTGCTGTTCCACTAGCAGACTGTAGTCTGTTGTCGGAAAGTTAAGTCCTCAAGCTTCATTCAGTTCTAGATTTCAGCAAAGATAAATAGTTCCCGGCTTTCAACTGGTGGAAGAGTTATTTTCTAAGCTCAAAAGTAACTTACGTCCATTTATTCTCTTACCGTACTTTGTAACAAATCACAATTTTCTGCCTTGTTTTTGCAGAGAGAAAAACTGGAAAATGACATCGTTTGGGTACTTTTCTAGTAGAAATACTAAAATACGAGAAATCTGAGTAATAGCATACAAAAAAGAATATCTTTAAGGCACATAGCAAAGGTATTATTTAGTCAATCAGAAATTTACAATCTGGATGCATAATGCCTGAAGTTTTGAAGTGATAAAAATACATTATTCTTCAGTTATTTCCAGTAACAAGAGAAAAAGCCGTGCCTGGGTTCTAATTAGCAAGTGCTGATTCAGACCTTCAGTGATTTTCTTTTCTTCCGATAAAGGATGAAGAAATGTTGAATCTAAAAAACCAAATAAATTCTTTTACGGAGTTGGGCGGGGTGGGGGTGGGGGATTGGTTTTTGTTTTTCATATTACTTCTGACCCCAGTCAACAGTAGGGAAAAGAGAATAGAAGCCAAGAGAAAACAAAGTTACTGGAGCGTTATATAAATATTTGATATTCTGGATAGAAGGGCTTGAAGTTCTCCCAAGGCCTACGGACTTTGCTTTTTAAATAAAAGTTTTAAGAGAGATTTTTTTTTTTTCACATTTTAATGCAACTTTACAAATTGTTTTAAAGACATTTCCAACAAATGGAAAGAGAAGCCACGCTGGAAAATGTGAGGAATTCCAGAGATATGGATACTTTCAGTTTCCTTTCAAACTTCTTTTCAAAAATACTCATTCACCTGCAGCCCAAATTCTCCATGTATTTTGTCAGATGTTGTTTATGAGCTACAAGCTGGGCAATTACTTCTTCTGCTTCACGAGACCTCTTGAACTCGAAACAACCCTTTAAGGCCGATCCGGTGCTTGCCTCTGGGCCGGCCGGAGAACTAACAGCACATCTTCCTCGAAAGTCACGGGGCAAATGCCCTGGCCTTTCTCCTCCCGAGGGTCACTGCCACCCCAAAACGGTTTTTCCCACGGCAACAGTGAAACGGTGTGGGCGATCCCAAGATGGAGGATATGTATCTTTGAAAGTCAAACCTCAACAATAAAAACAAACAAAAAACGTAGAGGAGATACGGCATTGTCTTGTCTCCCCCTTCTTGCCCATTCTAGACAGCTTTATCAGCCTGTTTATTGACAGCACCCAAATAAATCAGATTTTTTTTAAGCCTTATGTTTATGAAGTGCTTTTCTCAGTTCCTCACCTCTCTCTCCACCCCCTTCCAATTCCTAATTCATTACACAGAGTCTGAAGAGTACTTGGCTTGTAGTGAGTAGTCAATAAATGTTGATGACGATAACTCCTGTCATTATCCAGAGACAGAAGACTTACGTATTTAAATATCAACCTATCTTATCAATGATTTCTGGAGAAAATCTAGACTGGTTTCAAATTGTTCGCATGTAGAACATGTGTTTGTTTTTAAGCCCCAATGTGGCATCTCTTTAGCTTAGCTGTATAAAAAAGCTTTGCTCGCCAGGTGAATGCCACGGGGAGAAAATGGCAGGGAACTATTCTAGATTAGAAGAACTCAAAGAGATACAACAACAAAAGGCAAGGTAACTTGATTCATTCCAGGTCCAGAAATAAAAAGCTACGTGAGACACGGTGGAAGCAATCAGGGAAATTCGAACACGGGCTGGGTATGGACGATATTATAGAATTATTAATTTTATGAGGTACTATAATGGTATTGCAGCTGCAGTGGAGGATGTCTCGATTCTTAGAAGCTGCAGACTGAAACATTTAGGGGTAAAGTATTGGGATATCTGCAACTTCTTTTCAAATGGTTCAGCAAAATTTATATATTTAAATATAGAGAGAAAGCAAATGTGGTCCAATGGTAACAACTAGCGAATCCAAGTGAAGAGTTTATAGATGTTCGTTGTATTGTACTTCAACTTTTCTGTAAATGCCAAATTTTTTAAATACAAAGTTGAGAATAGAAAACAACAAAAAATATAGTTTTACTGAAGAAAATGCCACACTCTTCTTTAAATATTTTACTGTAATAACACACTATACCTTGGTATTATTTATTTACACTTTATAAAAAGCAACTTATTCAACATAGTTACTCAATCTGAAATTAACTACTTTAAATACATCACTTAACTTTCGGTGCTAATAATGAATCTCTACCTTAAATAGAAATCGAAATAGCTCAACACCTAACTTGACATTACAAGCAACGAGATGCCAGGTATAAGGATCATGAGTTAATATTTCAATTATGCTAAAACTTTCAATAATTTTTTTCATTAATTCTTCTTTGTTTTTCTTCTTTGTCTAGAATAGTCTGTTTTAAGCTCAAGGTAGCATCTTGGAATCCAGGATTTAAGTCTAATACCTTCTTGAAATCTTCCAAAGCATCATCAAAGTATCCTGTACCAGAACGCAAAAAATGAAAAAGAGTAATAAAACTGAGTATTTCTATACATTATTCATAGCAGAGTTCAGAGAACACACACTTTGGCTTTTATATTTACGAGCTTTCAACCACTCCTAGTAAAGGATTGTTTTTCTCTTAGTAATGACATACACATGTGTATATCAAAGTAATTTTGCATGTCCTTACGTCATCATTAAAATTAAAATTTTAAATTCAATTTAAATTAACACTTAAAATTAGCTCTGGGTTTATTTATTTATAGCATAAATCATCATAAAATCTCAACAAAATCCTAACACCGATTTTACACAATGACAGTAAAATTAAAAACAGGAAATTCGTATTCTTTTTAACACTTTAAAAGAAAAACAGTACCTACAGTCTCATTAATGCAAGGATCTAAAACCCTTTCACTTTATATTGTCTCAGGTGCCTTTAAAGACTTTAACTCAGAGGCTCAGTCGATTGAGTGTCACCTCAGGTCATGATCTCGCAGTTCACCAGTTTGAGCCCCACATCGGGCTCTGCTGTCCGTGGCGCACAGCCTGCTTTGGATCCTCTGTCCCCTCCTCTCTGCCCCTGCGTCACTTGCTCTCTCTCTCTCTCTCTCTCTCTCAAAAATAAATAAACATTAAAAAAATAGATTTTAACTCAGACAAGTTTCCCAGGTGGTCGTCAGCACTGCCCTCAAGTAGCAGTTGGGAAGGCACAGGCGCCCAGTGACAGGCTCACCCTCACCCGGCCTAGGTCCAATCCCCACCCCAGGGCTCCACTGCGGTCTGTAAAGCCCACCAAAAGCCCAAAATAAAAGCTTTCTTTGTTCCAGGCTCTAAGCCTCAATTTTAACATAAATTGGAGACTTGGTGATTACTACATTAGTTTCACAGCATCTGAGAGCTCTGAATTCACAGAATATAGTCAAAGACAAAAGGGGGAAAAAATTCTTACCCAGCCTATACAATATCAACCCTCTGTTGTAATACGGAACTTCGAACGTGGGCTGGACTCGTATGGCAGATGTGTAGTCATCCATGGCTTCATAAAAATCAACCCTCAAGTACTTGATTTGCCCCCTGTTGTTATACGCAGTAGCCAAATCCTCGGGGCTGCATTTGCTTTAAACAAAAAGTTCCCATTAAAAACGTGTGTTACCAAATGCCTCCCGCTTCCACTTTCACTCTCTTTTGGGTATTGTCAAACTTCATCGCCTATAACATGCAGTATCTACACTGGAACACCACGCTGAAGAAAGGAAATGCGAAGAAATAAAGCAGTGGAATCAGTTTTTGTTTAATCCCGTTATCCACGTTGTAGGGAGATAGCGCTACCTGGTCAGTCTGAAAAAACACATTAATTTCATAGTATGTTCAGAGACCCTGTTCACTGACTACTTGTTTTGCAGAATGTAATATTAAAATCGTTGTTCATTTTCTCAGCACATACCAGCAGGGCAAAGACGACATGCTGAGCAAGGAGGAAAAGCCAGCCTAAAGTTCCAGTCTGCAACAGACATACGGCAGATTGAATCATCAGTGTTACTCTCAAATTTTTAAGTGATCCCCCCAAAAATGAGATTTCTAATCATTTTTCACCAATAAAGAAATACACGTTGACCCTGACTGGAAATTCAGTATGCTGTCCCCCAGGGAGGGCTTCTCAGGACAAAGCTGCCTTCCCTCCCATCTTAGGTGGGATCGCCCCCAAGGCCACACGGGCCTTCTGCTAGGAGGGCATCAGCCCCCAGGGCTCTGGGGGTCCTGTGTGCAGAATCGGCTCTGCTTCTGAAGCCTCCAGAGGCTGCCTAAGGGGCTCTGAGTGAGCAGACTTTCTTTAAGGGCTTAGCCGAGGCAGCCAGACCAGCCACCAACTCAGCGGGTCACCCCTCCCCTGCCAGAGGAGTCACTTGCACAGAGAACATTAACGGACGCTGCTCCGTGTCCGAGACAATTCTGTTTTCCTTTCTTTTTTTCCAGGGGAATTCTCAAATTTGAGCCAAATAGAAAAGGCACAGGCTACACTCAGCTCTCATTTCCTTGTGATGCCCCACGGTGCAAAGTACAGTCCTCAGAAAACACTGTGACTGCAGTCAGTGATATTAAAAGTGACATTCTCTTAATATCGAGATCCTTGAGATCTGACAGGCACTGCAACCACGGCTTCCACCAGAGGTCCTCACGGGGGTCTCCTTCAAAGTCTAAGTTCACTAACTATGGACAGAAACATTGCAACATGAGAAAACTTCTGTTTCCGTGAACTATGACAGAGACTGAGTGCGAGAATACTCTGGATGCCACCAGCACCATCGCTGAAACCTGGGGAACAGGAGGGCACGCTCCCTACAACTATCTCTGTTACGATACTCAGTGAACTGCCGTCCAGTAAAGGGTTTCTTTTTAAAAATGCAGCCTCAGGACTCCAGGAAGGTTTTAGTCATTCCATTTTTAAGCTTTAAAACTTTGTTACAAATTTCTTATATTCAGAGGTCCGTAAAATGTTTGGTTCAGAATTAGATCTCATTACAACAAATTCTAAAAATGTACTTTTCATGTGGAAATTGCTTCATATTTTAAACACACGGGCTAACAGTCAAAGCCGAAATTTATTTTCACAATATTGAGATTTTAGTAATGATAGTATTTATCATACTAGAATTTAATTACCTAACACAAATGTGGATTTTTTGCATTTGCACACTTTAACAAAAATAAAAAATAATAATAATACATTTGGAAGTTAGGTTTATGGCTAACACTGCACTTTGGGATATGAAAACAAAATGTTGTAAACCATTCAGAGTGACAGGAATGCAAAAATTGCAAATACTTTTTCAAAATGGTTCAGTGACCTATTATTTTAAAAAATAAATTGAAGCTAAAAGATATATTTGATGGAAAAAAATCTGAAATGACAGAATTCATTGTAAATTCATGAGATCCTAGATTTTCAGAACTGTAAGGAAATAAGGTTCATTCAGGCACGCTGACCACCTTCTACCAAATGTTGGCAGATGTTCTGTCCTGCCTTCGTTAAGACGCAGATACTACATTTGCTACAAACATAGTCAGTGCTTTTCAGGTTGGATGTGCAAAGGAGACTAGATGGCCCAATATTTCTGTTGCTGATGAATACTTTTTGAAACCTACTAGGTAAGTCTATTCTTTGAGCTTGAAACAATGATAGAAAACTACATTTTCTATGTTTACTAATCTTTTTTTTTTTTTTCCTTGGCTGGTGGGGTCGGGGGGAGCTCAGGGAATGATGCTACTGTCTTCCTGCCTGTTCAGAAATTTCTATTAACTATTACCTTGGTGTGTTATCAAAACAAGAAAGCAAATTCATTTTTTCTGGTTTCATTCCATATGAGTTTAACAACCTGGAGAAGAATCATAAGGCTCATTCAAAAAACAAACTGGCATCCTGTCAAGAAAAACCAAAACCCTGAAGAGAGAGAAGAGTGATGGTGCAGAAGACACAAAACTGGCAAAAGGCTGTTCATTCCACCCGTCTCTGTTCTTTCTTTTCTCATCCTCGTCCACCCCACTCCGTCAATAAGAACACAGACAAAATTTGGAATAACAACAAATGCTACACATCCAGGTATAAACCCAAAGTACTTGGGGCAAGCAGGTATTAGCAGGTGAGGATGGTAACATCACAAAAAGAAAAACATTATATGCTTTCTGACAGAAGTCCACACCACCACCTGTGACATAGTCTTGCCATAATACAGGATCTGAATTGGATCGAGCCTCGGGATTTAAATGCCAACTCACAAACAGTGCGGGAGACATCAGGGAGATGAATTCAGTAAACACTCAAAACACACGATGGCTTCCTCGACAGACTTCGAGGGAAAAAAAGAAGGGGAGCCTTATAGATTAAGAGACCTGGTGCATCCTGACTTGAACCAAATGCTATAAAAAACAAACCAACCAAGAAATCAAACAAACAAACAAACAACAGACGTTATTAATCAGGACACAACACTAATTGTGTATTTCACATTAAGGAATTTTGTGACAATAATGATATTATGGTTGTTTAAGAACCCTTAATATTTAGAAATGCATTTTGAAATATCGATGGATGAACGATGTGTGGGTGAAATAATATTTAGGCCGAGTGATCTCCAACCCCCCCCCCCCCCCACGCAACACACACACACAAGTGAAAAAGGAAACACCCTCGCTGGGATGTGGCGGTTGGAGTCGCAGTCCCACGTACTCGCGTGGCACTACCCAGTCGTGTCCAATCGCCATCACAAGGTCTCCGATATCCGCCTGTTAAAATGACAGGCGGAAAAGCGTAGCTGCCGCTCTGGGTCAGAGTGAGTAACACAGAACTCCCAGGGGCGGGGGGAGAAGGCAGCGGGTGCCCCGGGTGTCCCAGAAGAACGCGACCCTTGCTGCCCTTCTGAAAAGGCAAGCATCCGCCCCCAGCATCCTCGGTACCCCAAAGTCAGGCGGCTGAGCGCCGGGCTTTGACGACCCCTGCTTCGCACCTCCCCGAGGTGCAGCTACCCCACCTCTCGCGATAGTTACCTCACGGGCACAGCTCCCTCGGAGCCTGCACAGGCGCACTGGCGAATGTAAGCGGAGTACAGCGTCTCGGCTTCCGCGTATTCGCCCTTGTTGAAGTGAGCTTGGGCGAGTGCCAGCGATGCTTGGCTTGGTTGCCCTTGCTGCCCATCCATAGCGGTCTGAGGCCTAGCTTTTCGTGTAGAAAAGGAGTTGACTTCTGAACGGTTAGAGGCAGCACCACGGGGCCACTTCCGCACTCCCGGAATTTGACAGCAAAACCTCGGCGCTCGCAAAGGGGGAAGTTTGTGCCTTTCGAGGACCCATCATCTCGCGAGATCGATGACCCGGTGCTGGCGGGGAGCTCAGTCGTACCGGTAAAGTTCGGACCGACTGCGGTGAAGTGCGGTTCTGGTGTTACTGCTGGTCCTGCCTGCCTCTTTTTCTAGAAAGCAGTAGACAGATGGTTCCAAACTGGTTTCCAAATCCGTGGACTTATGTTGCGAGGAGCTTGTCCTTTGTTACAGCGAGTTATGGGGGGAGAGAGCCTCACTGTGCCGGAAGCAGAAGAAACCTTGGTTTGCTTTACGAATGGCTAATTGGCCAGCAGATTTATTGTAGCACGCCTTTGGGGTTCCAGCGACCACTCTCAGCCAAACACCCGGTAGAGGATGATCTGAATAGGCTGGGGCCATTCGGACACACTGTCGAGAAGGTGTCCGAATTCAAACTACCATTTATTAGCTCCAAGATCCTAGATTGCAAACCTCTTATATCTGTGGAATAGTGTAAGAATTCATTAAGTAATATGTTGTGCTAAAAATTTGGTCTGTTACGTTAGTTTACATTCTCTGGCTGTTGATGCCAAAGGGAAACCCAGATTGTAATTGATTAAGTACAGTAGATATTTAGTTCAAGTAAGAATTACGTAAAGTGAACACTCCAGAGAGGAGACTAAGAAAACAGTTCCATTTATAATGGCATCAAAAATGGATAAAATATTTAGGAATTAACCAAGAAGTGAAAGACTTGTCCAATGTAAACTATAAAACACTGCTGAAAGAAATTTCACATAAATAAATGGAAGGACATCCCATGTTCAAGTTAAAAGGACCTACAGATACAATGGAATCCATTTCAAAATGCCGATGATACTTTTGTAGAAATAGAAAAAATCCATCCTAAGATTAATAACGGGATTTCAAGGGATCCCAAACAGCCAAAAACAATCTTGAAAATAACAAAGTCGGAGTACTCACTTCCTGTTTTCAAAACTCAACTACAAAGTTATAGTAATCAAAACACTGGTATTAGCATAAAGACAGCCTTTTCAATAAATGTTGCTGAAAAAACTGGATATCCACATGCAAAAGAATGAAGTTGGACTGAAACACCATATAAAAAAATTAACTCCAAATGGATTAAAAACCTAAACGTAAGAGCTAAAATATAAAATGTTTAGAAGAAAATATAAAGCAAAAGCTTTGTGACACTGGATTTGGCAACTTCTTGGATGTGACCCCAAAGACAAAACATAAATTGGACTTCATGAAAATTTAAAACTTTTGTGCATTAAAAGACTATACAGAGTAAAAAAAAAAACCCAGAGAATGGAGGAAATATCTGCAAATCATGTTCTGTGAGAGATGCTGGGCTGATGTGTCCATCTACTGATAGGACACACAAGATTCTGAGTTGGTGTCTCTGTCACACTTGAGAAGCTCTGGTCTACATGACACTGGAGGGCCTGCCCTGTAATTTCATTGCTGGCGCTAGGCTCAGTTGCTGTCCCTCTGTGACGCTCAAGTCCGTCTTCCACAGAGTCCACCTGCATGTGGTGCTTTGCCTGTGGGGTGGCATCAACGAGCCTCCTCACCCAGAAATACAACTGCAACACGATAATCTGCTGAATGTGTTATGTTCCCCTGCAACTTCATACTGTCAACTGTTGAAAAAAGTATGGCCACACCAACAACCCAAGCCCTGAGAAGAAAAATCAAATAAGGTCCCTCAATGGGCTCCTCCTTCCCCTACAGGGCAGCCTCTTGCCTGACCCTATGATCCTGGGGCCTCAGTAAAGCTTCACTTTCATTGACTGGACCAGTTAAAAATATATATACATACACACAAATACATATGTATACAAGCATACACACATACACATACATATTTCCCCCCCCCCCCAAAATATATAGAGAACTTTGGAAACTCAACTCTTCCCAAATGAGTGTACTATTTTGCATTTGCACCAGCAATATATAGGGGTTTCAGTTGTTCCATATCCTGACCAATACTTGGCAGTTTTAATTTTGGCTATTATGGTATCTGTGAGAGGTATCTCATTTTTCTCTAAATTTTACTTACTAGAAATATAAGCTATGCCAAATAATTAGTAGTTAAATAAAATATTAACTCCAAGCCTCTTAATGGCTACTTTTTCTCTTAATTTTAGAGAAATTTCTTAAGAACAAGTAGTTCTTATTATGAAGAAAACTTACAATACAGTGATTTCTTCCTACTTTTAAAGAGGTTATTAAGACCATTTTCATTTCCCATCTCTCATAAATACCCTTTATGTATTTTTGTAGTTTTCTACCAGGGATATATGTTACTTTTCTAAAAATATGTTTATTTTTTAAAAAAAGCATTAATTTATTTTTAAAAATGAATTAATCCTAAGAATAGACAGTAGGGGGCAACATAATATTGTCATTTTCATTTTAGAAACTCAGTAGCAATATCTTAGAGCTATAAAATTATCAAATAAGTACTTCTGATTTTCTCTTAAAAACCTGGTAAAAATTTCCCCCCTTTCTAAATGAGAACTCTATATGACCTCTAGAGTAATTCACTGCAACCTCCAATCATCGGACATTTGCCTAGTACCTGTCAAAGTTGTTTTTTCTGTTTGGTAGTAAAAATGATATTCTACATCTATTGTACCTCCTGTCCCTTTCTCCTCTTATCCACTCTGGAGCCCAACACCCTCCTAAACAACCCCCACTGAAAAATTTAAATCAAAACAAAACAAATACCACATTACCCTTAAGTTATACATAGAGGAAACTAGGAATAAATACAAGTCAATATTTAGTCTTTCCTTTTTTTTTTTTAATGCCATGTAAAACCTAAAATCTCAGCTCTTGGAATACAAAAAGATCATTTCAAAGTGTATTTAGCAAAAAAAAAAAAAAAAAAACAACAAAAACAAAAAAACATGTGTAATAAAATTAGCATTTGTGGCATGATAGCAGGTCAACAATCTTTGTTGCTTGTTAAGCACATTGCTTATCACCATAAATTTTATCAGTTGGTCCCATCATCTCAATACTTTGGCCTACCAAAGTATTTTCAAACTTTGAAATGTAATACAATTATACTTTGAAACCTCACATAATTCAGGCCAAGTTTTATGATAAAGAACAACTCAGCATTAATTAAATGGAGTCAGTACATGCTTATTACAGGAAGAGAAACAACATAACTGCTTCATTATACTGTTTTCATTATATGCTTCATTCTGTCCAACTTCTCTCCAAGTACTTGTTATATATAGACAATTTTGCTTCTCTTTGCTCCTTTCATCAGGGGAGAGTTTTTTGGTGTTGTTATTCTGAAATTTCCTTCATGCTGAATAAACCAAATTAAGTCAGTTCATACTGTGGGTCTTTAGTCTCTAGTACTATTTTTATGCAAAACAAAGGTCCTTAAGACATTATGGAAGATCACCAAAACTTTCCGAGATATAAATCCCAAACAGGCATAAGATTTTACAATAGTAGAAAAGACATGTCTCTCTATATATATGTATGTGTTTACACATATATGTATATATGTATGTATACACATGTAGACATATGTGATAACTAGGTCTACAAGGTATAATGGCTGTTTTCAGACATTGTGGTAACTAACCTAAGTATTATAGCTGCAATAGTAGCGTGGCATATTTCTCTTTATTTATTGCCTCTACTAAACATCAGCCAAACTTGAGCAAATAACTGTGATGAAACAGTGCTAGAGTCTGGCCTGCAGCCACAAAATGAAAGGACATAAATTCATGAGAAAGAAGTGGAGAACACTTCTAGCTATATAAAACAGGTAAGCAATTACCCATTGTAATGCTTGCAAGTTTTTCTTTTTAAATTAATGATAAAACAGACACATTATTAAGAAAGGATCATTCCCCACAGCCCCAGAGCTGTTTAAATGAAGGGCCCTGCTTGGAGACAGTGTTTCAAATAAAACTATAACTATAAAATGGATGTTTTTGTATAAATTTATATCATTATAAATACAGCCAATTTTTCTGCACAATATAAAGAGTAATGCCAAATGCCATCTTTCAGATGAGGCTAAAAGGGTAGATAAAAAAGGAAAAGCTATATAAAAAAATAAGGCTATTAGAAACAATTCAAATTATAAAAAATATCTTTAAGTGTCTTCTCATTTCTGAAAATAAAATACAGAAGACATTCAATACTTATTTAATTAAATACAGCTAGCAATAGAGCTAATTTTAGTATCACAATTGTTTAACATTCTTCTAATACAGGTTATGTCAACTCCCTAAATTCAACTTTGCCCCACTCCCATGCTTCCCCCACCTGCCCCCTGCCAAGGTTTCTTAATGAATTAGTAACCTTGAAACTGTGAGAAAAATTTCTTATTTGGAATTTTTTCATAGTATTATGTAACCATAATTTATAGACAGAGAGATAGATATAGGCAGGTAGGAAATAAGGCTGATTTCCATACATTTTAGATGAAAATCAGCATGATTATTTCATAGTTGTATTTTTACACAAAATTGTATGTATACATAATACATATATGTATATATAATATAGATGTTATATACACATAATTTGTAACTTTGTGTGAATATACAACTATGAAATAATGGTGCTGATTTTTATATAAAATGTATGAAAGTCAGCTTTATTGTATATCCAGTTAGAGCTATGTATACATGCTACATGTATGTTACAGTTAGATACAATCTGTCATTTCTTCATCCCACTGAACTATGGCATAAGGGACAGAAGTTGTAGTTACTGATTTCCTGAGCCAGAACACAGTGCTTGCACACATTGCACACCCAGAACTGATATTCTGTGATTGGGCTTCCCGTGGCAACACATGTTGGCAATTTCCCTTCCCCTCTGTAAAAGCAAGAGGAAAAACAATTAATTATACTTTAAAACTTCTAATTACTTAAACTACTTATCACAATTAAAAAATTAAGGAATGAAAAACATCTCAAGGCAACTTTCGATTAAAAACTTTTCTTACAATAAGAAAATAAAGCATTAATATACTCACAAGACTAAATAAAATAGGTTGTAATATTAAGGTAAATTACTTCAAAATTTAGTGCTTAAATTATTATATCACACTACTACACTTATAGAAATCTCAGCTTCTAATAGGGTGTATAACATATACTAATGACAATTAGCCTACCCTTCAAGAAGGCTGTCCAATTCAGATTTTCTATTATCTTTTGGAGTATGTTTGGTGAAGATTTCCAAAGCGAGATCTTCATATTGCTGTTTCTGCTCTGAACTGAGGGTCTCTAAAGATTCAAGTTTAATAAAAGCTTTTGAACAAGTACCAAAAGCTCTACCGGCACACGCACAGAGCGCTAACAGAGAGTAGATCTCGACGGCAGGGATGATGTCTTCATAGTCTCTCAGGTGAAGAGCTAGAGAAAAGAGGACAACTTAGATTTTGAAACGAAATCATTAGTATGACCATGCATGGAAAAGAGTCTATGTTAAGCTGCTTTAGTTTAACCTACATGAACTCTTACAAACTTAAAATAACGGTGGGAGATCGAAGCACTGGTAGAAGGAAGCAGGTTACGTGAGTTCCCAGTTCTGTAACGCTAGCTAACAGCTCAGGTCCTACAAAACAACCACCATCAAATGATGTGCACACTCTGCCATTCAGAAACACACACAAAGACAAAATAATAATAAAAATTGGTATCAAAACCCACATCTTTTGTTTCATGTTAATATATTAGAAATTTCTGTGGCATTCCAGAAAAAAGTAAATGAATATTATACTGTTAGTCATAGTACTCAAAATAACATCAGGTTTCTTTCTGATAAAAAAGCAAAGCAGTACGAAATCGTGTCTTTTCCTTGCATCTCTTTGAAGAGATTTTTTTTGTCTTACTGAATGAAACAGAACTTTGAGAAGAGAGAAGTGACAATGTGCCTCTTGTCAGTTCAGACATTTATTTTGATAGCTGCCATATCTTATTTTTACTTTTTCTATACTAGAGATATAATCTTTCTTTAAAATGTACTGTAGAATTAATAGATTGTATATTGGATTTCTTCACCCAGTAGATGAAAACTCTCAAGTTAAAATTCTAATTTATCTTTCAAGTTTAGAAACTGTGTATAAGTTATATGAAATAGAACTATCTTAAACCTAACTGCATAATTTATACCACATATTAATCAGTTAAAATTAAATAAAGGTCAGTTGTAAACATGTAAAAATAAAAATAATTCTTATGTATAACAACCAATTAGAAAAAAAAACTGTTACAGTCCCCTTGCTAATACAAGTGATAACATGGATCTGTGTTTACCAACATGGAAACATGACTGCAATATACAACGGAGGGCATAAAGCAAGCAAGCCCCTGAACAACATATATTGTATGATATTAGCTTAAGGAAAACTGTCCACAATTTTATAGGCATGGAGAAATGTCTAAAATGAAGTTCGCCCAAATGTCAGTAATCATTACTTCTGAGTTATAAGATTATTTTACAAGTTATTAGATTATTTTATTTTTTTGTTTTGACTGTAATCATTACAGAAGTGACATTTTATTTTTTACAGTGTCATTTTAACAAAAAAACAAGTTAAATACTATAGAAATCTATTAATATGGAAATATTTTACAACATATTATGTTTTTTAAAAAGGACATATGTTATACTCCTGATATTATAAAAAACACAAACTTTCATATATATTCAAAACTTTAACTTCTAATGAAAGGAATAGTGAATGCTATAGACATTCTTTTTGCTTATCTCAAACCTCTGACTTTAATGTGAACCGTATGTATTTTAAAAAATCAAAAGAACTTCAAAAACAAAGGAGAATGTGCAAAATAGACTATAGACAGCAAATCTCAAACATGAAAATAAACCCATGAATAAAAGTGTTACTGAAGTTAATATATGGGCAATCTGAAGGAGCTGGCTCTTCACATTCAATTTAAACACATTGTACCCGTTGGGTCAAAGGCCCACCTGTCTTCAATGCAGTGTCAACATATCCCTCATAGAGCTGCCTCTGGGCAAGTGTGAAGAAGTGGTAAGCCTCAGCCCCTCTCCAAGCATTATCTGTGAACCGACTAGTTGTAGACAGAACTTCCTCTTCCAGCAAACCAGCCAAAGCAGATGTGGCCTATGAGTCAAGCAGAGCCACGTTTTCTGTCAGTGCAACCATGAGTCACCCTAACGAAGACAACTTCTGAGACGGTTTATACATTAAACTAAGGAAAGTAGATTTTATCATTTACAAAGCTGTCATTACAGACTTCATTTCTCCATTAGAAGTCATATTTTGTTAAGCTGCTGTAATCAAAAATTTCTTTCAGCTTTATTAAACTATAATTGACCAATAAAACTGCAAATTATTTCAAGTGCACCTTGATGTGATCTGACAAACATACACGCTGTGAAACAATTCTCCCCATGGTGTGGTCAAATTTTTTAATAGAACTCATTATAAACTTTAAGTTAGTAAGAGATTCGTTTACACATAAAGTAATATACATATTCTAGCAAGGTTTTTAAAACTCACTGGTTAGAAAGGGTTTACCAAGTAAAAAAAATTAAAGCAAAGTCTACAAATTAGTCTTGCAGGAAAAGTTTCCAATATTCCTCAGCAGAAATTTCTAAATTTGAGTACTAATTCCAAGTCAGTCACTCCTTTTCCTCATATCATTTAAGAAAATAAATGCAGACAAGCAAATTAAATGGCCTGTCCCTAAAGAGAAGTTTGATAGTCTTTTTTCCTTAAACACCCCAGATGACTTCATGTTCTGTAATGTTCCACCTTACCTCTGAGCTCTTTCCTTTCACTTTTCCTCTTTGGGCATTTCTCACTTGCTCATGGTACTGCTCAATAAGCAAAGCGGACAGTACGTACAGCTTCTTGACACGTAAAGGTTTGGTTCTTTTCTTTGCCTCTTCATCTGCAATCTTTAAACATTTAAAGAACTTGGGGAAGACATTTCTTAATCTTTATTTGTACACATACAATCATCTCTAAAATTTGATTCTTTAATAAAAAGAAAAAACCAGTAGGATGGAACATAAATACCACCCATTTATGATAAATATTTTTAAGCCCATTTCCTTTTCCTTAGCTTCTAAGTACTCAGTTCTTTCCTTGGCATTAGCCCTTGGAGTTACAACTCATAACAAATGCTCTTAAATAAGTAAGTCAAAATGAAGAAAGTTTTCATGGAAGAGGTAGCATTTTCCATAAGGAGATTTTAAAAATGTTCCAAGTATACTGAGATAAGAGGACTTTAACATGGTACAGACTTCAGAAAGAAGGATTTATCTAAATGATTGAGGGGAATATTCCCTTTTTTGTTAAATCAACGGGAAAAAATAGAACAGAATATAAAATGTATATACATTAATACTGTATTAGTCCTTTTCCTTCCAAATGCATATTATGAAACAGTAATGTATTTAAAATGTGTACATTTATTTTTTTAAGTTTTTTAATTCATTTTGAGAGAGAAGGAGAGAGAACTCGCGTGCACACATGCGTATGTGAGGGAGGGGCAGAGAGAGAGAGCTAGGGAGACAGAATCCTAAGCAGGCTCTGCTCTGTCAGCGCAAGAGCTCCACGTGGGGCCTGAACTCACGAAACACAAGATCATGACCTGAACCAAAACCAAGAGTCAGACACTTAACTAAGCCACCCAGATGCCCCTTAAAATGTGTAATTTAAAAGGACAAAATTCTATTATCAACAGGATTTAATTCCCATTATTAAGGGAATTTGTATTTTATGGTCCCTGAAAATTCTATAACTCTTTGTTAACTTCAGTATTAAGTAAATGTTCAATTGTTTAGGGATCAGTAAGGTGCTAACACTAATGAATAGCTTTTTTAGTAAAAGGTAATAATACTAAGATAATGCATAGTTATAGCAGTAATAAAACAAGAGGGCTTTTGCTATAGCAAGTACTTGTTCTCAAAGAAAATGGAAAATGTGTTCTTCAGTACATAAGAAAACATTGGTAACTAGAACGTAGCAAATACTCACCAAGATTATTGTATTACCTTAAACATCAGTTTAGCAGCATCATAAAAGTAATTGGCTTTCCGATAGAGTTCTATGGCATCAAGAGTTTTATTCTTTTCCAATAAATGAGATGCATACCTCGCTAACAGGGATCCAATTTCTTTCATACTGTGATTTTTAGCCAACTCAACAGCTTTGTTCCACTGAGGGGGAAAAATATGCCATTCAGCTACTGAAGCATTTATAGTCATACATGTCATAAAATTCACACAACAAAGATTTAAGTTTATAGTAATAAATAACACTATATTAAAATTAAAAACCAGTATATATTTCTTTTAATACAGTAACTTTAATTAAGAGTCTCATGCTCTACCGACTGAGCCTGCCAGGCAGTTTACAGTAACTTTAATTAAAATCAGAGCAATTATAAGTTCTATAAGTCAAACATGTCAAAATGATTAAATGGCCCAAGACTGTGATTTGCTTAAGAAGGACATCAGAAAAGAAAAGCTTCAAAGTTTATAATTACAATATTATAATTCAATTTTGCACCAGCTAGAAGTGAGGAAAAGCTATACTTGCTTATAGTAGAACAAAATATGTCATTTCGGTTAAGAAAATGTCCTATCAGATTTAACATTTAAAAGTTATTTTTAAAAAGCAAATGGAGCTTTATAAAATACTTCAAGAAAACACTTAAAGGAATATACTGATATTCAACAATTTCCACAATTCTGCACTTTAATTTTAGTTAAATTCCAGCTCCCAAGAATATCAAATATATGTTTTCTCTAAAGAGACAGGAAAATAGATTGCCAAAATAAATACTGATAAGGTAACTCAATTCCTTCCTCTTGCAATGACCATTAACTAGTCCTTCTTTGGAAACAAAACCCTAATAAAATGCAGAAAATTATGAAATTACTTCCAGACAACAAGTTGCCTGACTAAAAATAAAAAGCACAGGGTTTGCGCCTATATTGACTTAGTTACGAGTGGGTCACCCTTAACGGTAGCACTTCAAGAGGTAAATGCAAACTCTAGTATTTTCTAGGTCCTCAACAAAGTAAGAAAGCATCTAGCTCCTTTCACAAAATCCACCTCAACCCTACAGTGGCAACAGTCTAAAAGGATGACTAGGGACCTTAATTTTCAGTTCCTTACTTGGTTGAGATGTACACAGGTATCTACTGCTGCCTTTGGCTGATTACATTTCAAAAATGCGGTCACTGCTTGTTCACACATTCCAACCCTCACAAACATTTGTGCTATTTCCTGTAAGGACAGAACAATATTATCAGATCTCACAGACCAAGGAAATCACTTATAGTTTAATTTACAAAACTCCATAGGGACATACGAATATTAAATTTACTGGTGGTTACAGTAATTTTTCGTTGCAACATACACAGGGGCAGAGGCTACAAACCAGAAAGGAGGCTAAGGCATCACTGTCTACAAAACCGGTGCTTCACTGGCTCCGGCTGCAGATCTACTTTTTAACCAGGTCCGGAACGTCCTGCACTCTGCTCCTCTAGTAGCTAGGGCACAGAAACGTCAAGCTGGGAAACAAACCCCATACTGGTGTGTGAAAAAAACATTTAAGGCAACTGATGGTATAACAATGGTAATGTTAGAGGCTTAAGGAAAATCTCACATTCACAGAGCTCTCTAATACCTCTCTGAAGAAATGCCCCAGATAGGCCATTCATTAATTCAGGAAGCCAGATCCCAAACAGAGCTCCCTCCATGGGTGGTGGGAAGGAAAAAGAACCACAACACAAACCCACCATACCCATCTGGCTCACTCTCCATTTTCAGAAAATCATTTTTTTTTTCCTTCTGAATATCTAATTGGCAAGAGTTTTCCTCTCCCTACCCTTACTTCTTTTTTTTTTTTAATTTTTTAAACATTTATTTATTTTTTGAGAGAGAGAGAGAGAAAGACAGAGCACAAGCAGGGGAGGGATAGAGAGAGAGAGAGACACAGAATCGGAAGCAGGCTTCAGGCTCTGAGCTGTCAGCACAGAGCCTGTGATCAGGTCATAATCTCACAGTTTGTGGGTTCAAGCCCCACGTCGGGCTCTGTGCTGACAGCTCAGAGCCTGAAGCCTGCTTCTGATTCTGTGTCTCCCCCTCTCTTTCTGCCCCTCCTCTGTTTGTGCTGTCTCTCTCTCTCTCTCTCTCTCTCAAAATAAATAAACATTAAAAAAAATAATAAAATATTTTGGGAAAATCATAAAAGTATGTTTTAGATCCAACTGTCTTTTTAAAAGTAATGTTTAGGGGCACCTAGATGGCTCAGTGAGTGTCTAACTTTGGCTCAGGTTATGATCTCACAGTTCATGGGTTTAAGCCCAATATCAGGCTCTCTGCTCTCAGCACAGAGCCTGCTTTGGATCCTCTGTACCCCCCTCCTTTCTGCCCCTCCCCATTCACATTCTCTCTCTCTCTCTCTCTCTAAAATAAAACTAAGCATTTAATTAATTAATTAAAGTAATGTTTATATTTTTCTGGTTACAAAGTAATAGACTGTAATGGTAAATAAAAATTAGAAAGCACAAAAGTTACTTACAATCTTACTACCCATAGGAAATCTCTCTCAATAGTCTGATGTCATTTCCTAACATTTGTGTCTTAGGAATCTATATGTATGTGTGAGCTGGTGTATGTATTGTGTTCATACTATATATAGTTCCGTTCTCTGTATTTTTCAATTAAACATTATGTAAATTTTACCGTATTAAAAACTCCTTCAAAAACTTGATTTAAAATTTGCAATACTAAAAAAAACATTTGCACTACTAAAAATTTTTAAGCATTTTAATTAATTATTACTATAGCTATAATAACTTAATATTTACTCAGTAATAATACTATTCTGGATATCCTACAGCAATACTCTTTTCTGCATCATCAGACACACCTAACAGATGACATTAATGCAGGACACACTGTCCCGATATCCAAGGTTGTAACTAATTTCAGTTTCTTTCCTACTCAAGAAAACACAGGACTGAGAATAAAGTACATGAAAATGCCATATTACAGGGATAATGGCTCTAATTCACAAGAGACAAAACTGAATTATCAGAATTCTATCATCTACTAATTAACAAACAAAAATTTTGTGGTAGAACTCACAACCGATACATGTCCCGACCCTGCAGTTGAGAGATGCTAACTCTACAGGTACTATACAGCTCAATGATTTACATTTTACATAAAACAAATAAAATATAAACTCATTAACGTCATTCAAGAATTAAGAGGCTTAAAAAGGACATTCAAAACAAATTTCCAGAGAACTCTGTTTTTTTCTTTTTTAACACTAAATACTTTGTTAACATAACCTAATAAAAGTCAAGCTATCTTTTTAAACCTTTATTACAGCAAATTTCAAACATACATACACACACACTAATCCCCAGACCCAGCTCAGATAATTTTGAAGCAAACCTGACAAGAGATTTTAACTGTAAATATTTCATGTGTCAGCTAACTTTTAAAAGCAATTTTATAAAACTGACAATACTATAGGAGATTGTGAACATGTTAAAGTAGTGGGAATATGACTAATTTTCCCTCTATTTTCAAGCAGTCTGTAATATTGATATATTGTTTTAACAATTAAAAGTATCATTCTACATTTAAGAAACTATGAGATTATAGATTTTAAATTTTCTTGTGGCAGAAGTTATTTCCTGACTATAACACAAAACCTAACAAAAATAACCTAACAAATCTAAAAACTAAAATTTTTAATACCCACTGGAAGCAACTTGTGGTTTTCTGGAAGTGAACTGGCAAGATTCTCCAATCCCTCATAATCTTCCAACATATAATAGCATTCAGCTAAGCGTTCCTGGTTCCGCCCTTGTACATAATACTGTACAGCATTCAACCTAGGGGGGAAAAAAAAAGAACAGTTTCTAAAACTAATGTGAATCTCCTGATAAATAAACACTCTCATTAAAAATGCTCATTCAAATTACTAGTATTACTCTAGTTACCATCTTCAGTTACAGCATGTCTTTGAAGTGTATAAACTGGGGGGATAAAATCTAAAGACTCTGAAGCACATTTTAGTTGCAACATTCTTTGGCTATTAAGAAAAATTGTTGGGGCGCCTGGGTGGCGCAGTTGGTTAAGCGTCCGACTTCAGCCAGGTCACGATCTCGCGGTCCGTGAGTTCGAGCCCCGCGTCGGGCTCTGGGCTGATGGCTCGGAGCCTGGAGCCTGTTTCCGATTCTGTGTCTCCCTCTCTCTCTGCCCCTCCCCCGTTCATGCTCTGCCTCTCTCTGTCCCAAAAATAAATAAATGTTGGAAAAAAAAAAAATTTAAAAAAAAAAAAAAGAAAAATTGTTGTAATTGGATATACAGTTGTGCTTCCAAACACGGACATAAATAAGTGTATTGATCCAAATGAAAACCTAAGAATAAAAGCCAATGACTTCTGAAAATAATCTACAAGAAAACAAGAAAACATAAAATACTTTTCCTTTTTTCAGAAATAAATCATATGTCTTTGAAATGCACACTGTGGTCTTAAACAGTAGAAACCTGCCTGAAACTAAGCACACGTTTGTGAGTTTGGAAACTCCGAAGTTTTATAACACTTATCAAGGATCTCTTGCTCCCCATTGGGAATTTAAATCTGCTTGAATTTAAGAATCCAGGGGGCCGGCCTTCAATGTCCCCAGCTTTGTGCCAATGGGAAGTACTCAGACAGCTACCATATCAAGTGCTACATGAACAGATGAAGAGGTTCACATAGGTCGCCTACCACTTTTGCCGATCAGCAAAGTAGTCTCCGATGGCATTGTGGGCTTGTTCAAGGAGACTGTCATCTGCATCACCAGATCCAGTTTTCAAGAGCTGGAGTACTCTAAACCAATCTCCCAATTTCAGCCGGAGGCCGATAGCGAGATCTCTGTAAACAACAGCATACATTCATTCACTTGACAAATACTTGTGAAGTGCCTACCCCATGCTAGGTTAAATTCCAGGGTACTGAGAATACCCAGCAGTGAACAGACAGACAAGTTACCTCCCCAAACATTTTAGAAATTTGACCAGGAAAGAGGCAATGGGGAGAACTTGAAATCAGGAAAAGGAAATAACTTCCTGCCTTTTATTTTCCTAGCCTTCCAATTTTCCTAGCAAAATACTGATTTAAATAATAATAACTTCTTTTCATCAATTATTGAGACATGATCAAGCTTATTTAAAAATCATACATATACTGGGGCACCTGGGTGGCTCAGTCGGTTAGGCGTCCGACTTCGGCTCAGGTCATGATCTTGTGGTCGCGAGTTCGAGCCCCGCGTCAGGCTCTGTGCTGACCGCTCAGAGCCTGGAGCCTGTTTCAGATTCTGTGTCTCCCTCTCTCTACCCGTCCCCCCATTCATGCTCTGTTTCTCTCTGTCTGAAAAATAAATAAACATTAAAAAAAAAAAACTTAAAAAAAAAACAAACCATACATATAAACACATATTTGGTTTTATCTTTCTTTTCAGGGCTTAAGCAGTATTAGGGATCTCCTTGAAGTACAAATAATATTAACAAAATTTAGACATAATGTTTATAGCTGAAATACATACATTATTTTATGCAAATCTAAAATGAACATAAAGAATAAAACTCAATCCCTATATACCGTTCATTTTTATTTCACGCTCCTTGACGACAAAAAATTAAATAAAGGTCTAAATCAAAAAAGAAAACCCAAACGTTGAGCTGCATAATAAATGATAAAAGCCCCCAGTCTCTGCAGTCTTATGTTTTTTTTTCTACCAAATGAGAAAACCTCCCATGGCCAGCCATTAATATATGTAAAAAAAAAAAAAAGAAAAAGGAAACTGCCTCCGAATTTCAATACATAAATTAATGTAAGGGCCACGTGGAATATCCAGGTTGTAACTAAACAGATTATTTTCTGTTTTTTAAATCTTTTTTTTTTTTTTCAACGTTTATTTATTTTTGGGACAGAGAGAGACAGAGCATGAACGGGGGAGGGGCAGAGAGAGAGGGAGACACAGAATCGGAAACAGGCTCCAGGCTCTGAGCCATCAGCCCAGAGCCCGACGCGGGGCTCGAACTCACGGACCGCGAGATCGTGACCTGGCTGAAGTCGGACGCTTAACCGACTGCGCCACCCAGGCGCCCCAACAGATTATTTTCTGAAAGAAGTGGTATGACACATTTAGTCTACTGTACATTCCTCATTTGTACAGAAGAAAAGCATGAATGCCAGAAGTACTCCAGAATGCCTGTACCTTCATTACTCACCTTCTGTCCATATCAAGATACATTCTTTCTGCCTCTTCAAACCTGCCGAAGTAGGCAGCAACTTCGGCCTGCTTCATGGACTCACTCTGTAGATTGCCCAGGCGCTTCACGAACTTAATGCCTTGGTAATCTTTGCAGCGCACAAACGCTTGCTCTGCCGTGTGCAGATCTAGTTTCTGAAGAGCTGCTTCAGCCAGTAGGCGCCTTTATTAAAACAAGAAACAGAAAAGCTTATTGCTATTACTGATAAACAAGTCTTGAACCCGAATTTAATTATTATACCTGTTGTTTCTAGTTAAACATGGTGGGAAGTGATTACTTTAACATATTTATGTATGTTTTACTTAATATTATGCTTATTTTGAGTACTTCCAAATCTGAATTTAATTTCTGTATTTTAAAAAGAAGAACATGGGGCGCCTGGGTGGCGCAGTCGGTTAAGCGTCCGACTTCAGCCAGGTCACGATCTCACGGTCCGTGAGTTCGAGCCCCGCGTCGGGCTCTGGGCTGATGGCTCAGAGCCTGGAGCCTGCTTCCGATTCTGTGTCTCCCTCTGTCTCTGCCCCTCTCCCATTCATGCTCTGTCTCTCTCTGTCTCAAAAATAAATAAAAAGAAGAACAAAGGGGCGCCTGGGTGGCTTAAGCATCACTTCAGCTCAGGTCATGATCTCACGATTCATGGATTCCATCCCTGCGTTGGGCTCTGTGCTCACAGCTCAGAGCCTGGGGCATGCTTTGGATTCTGTCTCTCTCTCTCTTTCTGCCTCTTCCCCACTCACTCTCTGTTTCTCTCTCAAAAAATAAATAAAAAACAATAAACATTTTTTTTAAATAAAAAGAAGAACAAGAATGCAAGTCTACCCCCATGAAGGCTACCATGAGAGTGGGAGACAACAGAGCTGAGACTTTAAATGCATACACCAGACATTTTGGGAGGATTTTTTTATTTTTAAATACCAAAGTCGGGGGTGTGGATTGTCCTCGATGAATTGAGATGCATCTTCAATTCCAACTTTCTCAATCAATGCTCGACTATCTCGCAAGGACCGGATCTCAAAGTTAATTATATAATCCTTGTTTGGGTGTTCTGGATTCTAAAAATAAAGATGAAAAGAAATGCAAATACCTGCCGTTAGAGTATGTGTTTCTTTTTTACAGTAAAACACATGCACACACACAAACAACTGTATCATGTTGTAAACCAAAATGGGAAGAAAAGATATTCCAATGTGTGGGTCTTTGAGTTATCTGGAAAACAGCCACAATCCACAGGTGAAGTTCCTCCTGAGGTTACTAGGCTGCCCACAGGGAAAAGAGGACAGTGGAAGAAGGGTTGTCTTACAATCATACAGCCTTGTTTCCCTCAGCTTAACTCTCATGTTCCCAGGAGCTACTATTCTCTTCTCGCCCAAAGTGCTGCAGAAAAGACATGTGCAGGGGCCTCTACCAGCTCACTCCTTAATCTACTCTCTCCTTGCCAGGGGGGGAAATGAGACAGTTGTCCCCTGTGCTGTTGGGCAGCAGACAAGCAAATAAAAGAAAGAGCTAGTTTTCATTATCTCTTTCCTTTTGTTAATTTAGCTAGCTGACCCCTCCAAAATTTTTTTTTCTGAAGGCCAATCTTGCAGGAAATAGCTAGCTAATGGCCAAGAAAATAAAAGTTATAATGAACTCACCAATATCCTACATATTCCAAGTAAAGAAAAAGTGAAGCCCAGGAGAAAATTAGAGCCCCCCGCCCCCACATACAGAAAACAGCAATGGCTCCCAGAACTAAGCTGCATCTGGCCCTCCCCACCTGCAACTAAACCACTGTACTTAGAAACTGAAAAGTTCTCCCAGAAATCCCTGGCACAAAGTAGAAAGTAGTATGGAAAATGCATGAGGTTTGGATTCAAACAGATCTAAGCTTAGATCCTAATTCCTCAGCCTACTGGCTATGTAACAACTCTTTCTAAAACCTGCTGTACCCCCGTCCTGTGCCCACCCAGGAAGCCAAAGCCATCTTCCCCAAATAACCCCAATCACATCACTCTCCTGCTTTACTCCCCCAGTGACTCCAGGAGGCAGTCCAAACTCCACAGAAGGCACACAAGGCCTCGTATGACTGGGGCCAACCTCCCCCACGACTGTTCCCCTTCAGTTCCGCCAGTGCTACCAATTACATACACCAGCTTTGAAGCCAGACACGTCTCTGCCTACTGCCAACTGGGTGTCACTGGCAAATGAGTTTCTCTCTCCAAGCCTCAGATTCTTCATCTGAACAAATGAAGATAATAATCAGACTGACTTCCTAGAATTGTGAGGATTAAATGAGATAACACGTATCAAACGTTTAGCACAATGCCAGCCTTGTACTACTCACGTGGTTCACAGTCTCAGAACTGTACCAGCGCTCTCTCCCCACAGACCTCTGACAGACGCACCTGCCCACTGAACTGCGCCAGCCCCGCCCCTTTGCTGGTTGCTGAATTTCTTGTCTACTTCCCCAACCCCTCTACTTGAGGCCAGGAACTTGCCTTACTGACTGCCAATAAACATCTGCTGAGTCAGTGAACAGACAGACTTTTGGTAACCATTTTACTCACGAAGAGCTTTCTCCACTAAAAATGAGGTCTGTGTATTATCTACCAGGCACAGTTGTAATGACAAATGAAGAGTGACATGCAATGACAAATGACAATTGAACACCTCCTATGAAGGCACTTTAGTGAATGTAAATTTAGTAAATTCCCTTCCTTTTCCTTTCGTATTCCTTCAGCTCTAGTGCTCCAATAAATTTCTCATGGGGGAAAAAAAAACAGGCTCATAAACAAAGGGCTTTAAAGGGCTACAATTTACATATCAAACCAAAACATGAAACCATGCTACAAATTGCAACTAACTTCAGAAATGTAAAACTCTATTAACCCAATTCCAAAAAATATATGAAGTATACAGAAAAAAGTAAATGCTTTGTATAAAATGAAAGTAAAAATGTTTTTAATATATTCTTAGAGAAAGAAATTCTCAAAAGATAGTCAATGAAGGCCAAAGTAGGGGTTCAAAAAGATAGCTGGAATCAGAACTGGATTATTTTATAAAGCCTGAAAAAAAATAGGAGGATAGTGGCCCTGCAAACAAAGTTACTCAAGTACCTGTCTTAGAGCTCAAAAGAACAAAGTAAATTAATTGTGAAGTATTTCTTCTCTTTGTTATTGACATAAAAACAATGACAACCACAACTAGCCACCATTTTTTGAGCTCTTGATCCAAACACTGTGGTAAGTGCTTTTCACAGATTACCTTATACAATAACAATCCTGTTAGATAGGAGCCATTATTATCCACATTTTATAGAGGAAAAAATTGAAAAAAATAATTGAGGCTTATAAACAAGAAAGGAAAATGAAGTTCAAAAAAGATGAAGGAACCTGTCTAAAAGTGGTACAAGTGACCAAGCAGGGTCAATCCACATTCCTAACAGGAACACCACACTGCCTGGGCATAAAATAAAACAAATCCCAGTCAAGCCAGCAACAAAAATACAATTGTTTTTTAAGAATTACCTTCAATATCTCATCCAAAAGAACAGATTTAATTTCTAAATCCTCAAAGATACAAATATATCCAGAAGTCTGAATGGGCTCCTTTAAAGATAAAGACAAATGTTATGCTTAATTGTACAAAATTTTCCTTCCTTTAACATATGACTTTGTATTTTATTTTCAACATTTTCAAACCAACAGAAAATTAGAAAGAATGTCATTAACATCCATATGTCCATCACCTAAATATTATTAACATTTTGCTAAATATGCTTCAGTCAATTTTTTGGATGAAGTCTTTTAAAGTAAATCAAGTAAAATGTATAGACATCATGACATTTCACCCCTAAATATTTCAGTACATATCTCTAAAAGATAAGGATGTTCTTTAAGTGGCCACATTACTATTATTACACCTCATATAATTAATATTAATTCCCTAATAGCATCTAACATCAGTCCAATTTTTCTCAATTAATCCAAAAATGCCTTATACCACTTGATAATTCTTACTCATGCAATGCAACATTAAATTTAATTCTTAATAAAACCAACCAAAACTACAGTTGTATGTAAGTACATATATCAAAGAAATCTTACCCCATACTGCAAAGTCCATCCTCTATAAAATTAGCCAGAGAGCATTCCTGATAGATTTTCTACATAAGATTTAATTTGCCAAGATGTAAATACACAAGTCTGTTACAGGTCTGTCTCTTTTCTTAGTATTACGCAAGCTTATAGAAATAAAGTGTAGCAAATGCATATTATAATGTAAAGTAGCTGCCCTAAATCTCTAGTAGAAAAAGGAGATATAAATATTATATAAATAACAAGAAATAAACTCTCACTATACTTACTACCTCCAAGAGCACTATGAAAAGGATAAGATAATGTCTGGTAATGGAAATAATACCAGAATGTAATTTTTAATGTTTATTTATTTTTTGAGAGAGAGAAAGACCAAGCTGAGTCAGGGAGGGGCAGAGAGAGAGGGAGACACAGAATCCAAAACAGGCTCTAGGCTCTGAGCTGTCAGCACAGAGCCCGACACGGGACTCGAGCCCATGAACCGCAAGATCATGACATAAGCCAAAGTCGAACGTTCAACTGACTGAGCCACCCAGGCACCCCTGGAATGTGTTTTTAATATGTGTGTGTGTGTGTGTGTGTGTGTGTGTGTGTGTGTGTGTGTGTCATGAAATAGAAAGTTAAGCAAAATTCAAAGGAAATAATGTATCAAATTTATAACTCTGATACTTAGTTATTCATGTGATAGAAACTACAGGAAGATACTTAAAAAGATGGAAATTAGAGGTAAAAATTGAATCAGATTTTTAAAAATTGAATCATATTTAGTTTTAGTATGTCAAGGTTTAAGAATGGGGCTCTGTGTGCACATTATATGCATTTGAGTCTTAAAGTGACATTTTCTCTTAAAAAGTAAAAATTGTTGGGGCACCTGGGTGGTTCAGTCGCTTAAGTATCCGACTTTAGCTCAGGTCATGATCTCACCATTCATGAGTACAAGCACTATGTCCAGCTCTGTGCTGACAGCTCAGCCTGGACCCTGCTTCAGATTCTGTGTCTCCCTCTCTCTCTGCTGCCTCCCCTGTTCACGCTCTGTCTCTGTCTCTCAAAGATAAGTAAACATAAAAGAAATTTTTTTAAGTAAAAATTGTTGATTATATGAGAAAATTTTACCAAATTTCTTTATTTCCTCAAAAAAAGTTGTATTATGTAAAGGCAAGTATGAGCAATGATCACACAGAAAGAATCAAGGATAAAACTTAATTCAAGAATTAAGTATATAATAACATACTTCTTATAAATTATAGAGGCCTTTCATATATTTTAATTATTTGAATACAACATGTATCCAAATATACCTGTATAAAAATGTTTATCATTAGAAAATTGCTTTATTTTTGACTAGGCAAAAAACAAAGCAAGGTAGCCAAAAAATAAAGTCATAAAAGATGATGTCTGGATAAAAAGTTATACCAAAAATAAAGAGAAAGGGAGAAAATAAAGATTGGAAGGAAGGTTAAAAACTAAGAGTTTCCGGGGCGCCTGGGTGGCACAGTCGGTTGGGCGTCCGACTTCAGCCAGGTCACGATCTCGCGCTCTGTGAGTTCGAGCCCCGCGTCAGGCTCTGGGCTGATGGCTCAGAGCCTGGAGCCTGTTTCCGATTCTGTGTCTCCCTCTCTCTCTGCCCCTCCCCCGTTCATGCTCTGTCTCTCTCTGTCCCAAAAATAAATAAACGTTGAAAAAAAAAATTTAAAAAAAAAAAAACAAAAGCAGGATACACTCCCCTACTCAGTACATAAGAAATTTATTTTTATCAAGAAAGTATTTTAAACTCCACTAATCTATACTGTATTAAGTACTCTTACCCAGTACATACATCAGAAGGTCTCAGAACATGTACAGTATAACAGGTATCTTGAGCGCTTATCCATTTAATTGCAGCATACTGTGACATACCGAAGTTTGTATATACCTAGTTAAGCGGATTCAGGGATTACAGTCTCTAATTTTGAGCTCTCATAAATTGGACAAGTGGTTTAAAAATCTCCCTGGAAAGAATACGTGAATGAAGTGGAATACTGGAATGCAAGCACAAGCAAACAAGACGAGGCAGAACAGTCACCCCCTTTACTCCTGGCACAAACTCTGGGGTGAGCCACATTAGAAAGTGAAAACAATCACATTCGAATCAGATCTGACAGAAAGTCAGCTAAACAATTGAAAATTATCAAGAAGACTATTTGAAACACAAGACTTTACGAAGTTAATAATTCAAGTGTGCACGATGCTCAGACACTAGCTAACGGCAGTGAGAACTACAGCACCCTGACATTTCAAAATAAAGTTCACTTCAGCCTGTTAAATGTATTTTTTTCCTCATTCTTTCAGAATTTCTATTTTAGGGACATGATTCCTAAAGTACTTGTATTAATACGGTAAGTCACGTATATCATTTCTAAATAAATAATTATGCATAGATGAAGATATGGGTTCAAAAATTTGGAAACTTCTTGTTGGGTAAAGAAGTGTATAAAAATGAGCTGAGTGGTAAAAATATGAGATATGAAAGGAATATGAATATGAAGTAGTACCAATGAAAGGGAAGAGCCAAGAAAAAGACTAGAAAAGCTGAATTGGTACTTTAGAGGGTCACTGGAGATAAAAATGACCAAGCAGGGAATATCCACATTAAATACTCATTTCCAAATTCTAGAAAGTGTGCTTTATCAGTGAATTACAACTTCACACACAAATGGCACCCATTTTTCATCTATAATCTGAAGAAAGGTTTACAACTTAAAGGAAGGTATGAATCTAGAATTCCTAACACTCAAATGGACAAAAATGGATTCAGTATTAACTGTCAAGTAACAGCTTATCTCCTGAATTGTAAAAGAATACTATGCCCTAAAGGAGCTCCAGTAAATCCTGTTTTAAAGAGTACGTCCTTACATAATCAGTCAATGAGCAGCCAAAGAAATGAACAGCAGAGTAACTAACCAATAACTAACCAAGCAGGGACAACAGCCAGCCAGTGTCCTCATGAATGGACAGAACAGCACAGCATGACTTATAAAGAAATCCAGTCAGTGGTGAGGTTGAAAGAAATCCATCTAGCTTTAAATCCGATAGAAATTGAACTACTTGCCAAGCCTGAAAATGACTCTAAAAAAGGAGGGGAGGGGAAGGCTATTCTGTTAAAACTACTCAAGAAGCACTTTGCACCAGGCCAAGACGTCCCCTGGTGCTAGACTGAGCGTGTGTGCTACACACACGTTACAAACAGCCAGGAACAACACTCGCCCAGGCATATGATTTCTGACATAGTACGCATGGGGACACGGATGGAAAAAGGACCCTAACATTCAAAAAGTATTCTCCCATCCTCAAGGTTAGCCTGTGGTTACCTGTCAAATTTTTACACTTACTTTGTGGCAAGTGTCAAATTTCCCTTGGAGCCTTGAAAGAAGCCCCTGCTTACAAGTTAAATGCAGCAGCCCTGAATGCCTTTCCTTTAAACCCTACCCAGGGGCTAAAAATTACAAACAGCCTTAAAATTCCTGACAAAGCCTTTGAGAACAATTCACATGAGGTCATTTCCCAGCCCAAAGATCCTGAGTAGCACTAAAATGGGGAAATGTGAAAATAATTTAAGATATTAAAGGGACAGTGTAATAGTTTACCACTAAATAAATCACTCTAGAAGATTTTTGGCAGCTCAGTGGTCCAAGCATGCAATTTCTTTCCAAAAAGGAAACCGCAAACCCATACATCAATTAATGATATCTATCAACTTATTTATTATTATTTACATTTGTTGGGTGCAACAACCATACAGAAAATTCCCAACTGGAAACCATTACTTATTCAAAAATTACATAAAAATTTATCTCAATGATGCTTTGATTAGGCTACCCCTCAAATTACAATGAATTTCCTAAACACAAATGCTAACAGTTGGTCCAGAGCAGACTGACAGGGAAGTTCCAAACTTAAAAATTAGCTGATGTGGGGCACCCCAGTGGCTCAGTCGGCTGAGTGTCCGACTCTTGACTTCAGCTCAAGTCATGATCTCACAGTTTAAAGGTTCGAGCCCTGTATCGGGATCTGCGCTGGCAGTGTGGAGCCTGCTTGGGATTCTCTCTCTGCCCCTCCCCTGCTCTGTCAAAATAAATAAACTTAAAAAAAAAAAAAAACAATTAGCTGATGTGAGCCACAAGTAGAAAATCAAAATGTAACTTTAAAATTAGTGAGCAAGTGGCTTCCTGATACTCCAGAGAGGGCAGATTAATCAGTCCACACTTGCATATTCATAAAATCATCAGAGTGAGAAAGACCAGGATTAGTGGCTGATAGAGGTCATGTGAACATAAATAAGGAAGCACAGATTAAGGTGGACAGGGAGGCAAAGGAGAATAAAAGCCTACACTTTTTTGGTTAGGTTGTTTTAAGCAATTTTGGTAAATATTACTACTGATTTTCTTTTTTTCTTAACTTTGACAAGGAAAAAATAAAGACTATGTATTAGAGACCATGGTTCCATCTTTTAAAAAGTACAGATAAATGCTTAGGAAGTGCCTTTCAGAGAAAGCAGAGACTTTTTAAAGGATGAGTATTATTCCCACTTATGACCAAATATTTTACAAATCCACAGATATGTTTCTATTTATTTTCAGAAATTTACGCCTCCAACACCAACAAACCTCTTAAGGAAACAAAAGGGAAATAGCCAGGTTTTCACATCTGGCTCATTATTTATGTACTGCTAATGCTCATTTCTTGTGTTTACCTCAGGATCCAAGTTTCTGAAAACATACATTCTTGTCTTCTCCATCATCGCAAACAAATCTGGATTATCCTTGGCCCACTTCATATCCCAGACATCTTTACGCTCCAATTTTAACAACTCGCCAATGACCTGCTGTCCTGTGCTGTCTGTTACCCGAGCGTCCAAGTCAAAGAAAGTTAGAACTCCTGAGATATCTATGATAGCAAGACGACTACAAATATTGAAATTGGAGAAAGGAAACAAGATGGTAAAATGACAATCAGCAATCACGAATATAATTACCTATTACCCTTCTTGTGCAAAATCAGTTCATCCAAATCTGGGAAGAAGGCAGAAATGACTTTAAGGGGCACCTGGGTGGCTCAGTCGGTTAAGCGTCCGACTTCGGCTCAGGTCATGATCTCATGGTTCGTAAGTCCCACATCGGGCTCTGTGCTGACAGCTCAGAGCCTGGAGCCTGCTTCAAATTCTGTGTCTCCCTCTCTCTCTGACCCTCCCCTGCTCATTCTCTGTCTGTCTCTCTCTCTCAAAAGTAAGTAAACATTTTTAAAAAATTAATAAAAAAAGAAAAAAAAAAAGAAATGGCTTTAAAAAAACAACTGGTTTTAAAAATTTCTTAAATTTGATAGAAGACATAGACTACTCTCTATTTTGCTTCCTTGTGAGGAAAAAGTATCCAAAGGAATTAAAGCAACTGGCATGCAAACAATTTAAAATATTACATTTGAATTTCTATATTTTGCCAATTAGAGAAAACATCTAAATACCGTATAATAAATAAACATTTAAATATAAACATAGTACAGTAAAACCACACTGGACCATAAGACAAGTTTAAAACAAATACACATCTTTGTATTTATTACATAAATCCAACAATCCAAATTGATAACTTCTAAACCCAGCATCTATATGAAGAGAATTTTCAGACTTACCTAGAATTGCAATTCAAGGATAACTGGTAGGCTCGACAGTTAAGGGAATACTTTTGAATCAAACCAACATTAGGAAGACTGTATCTCTGAATGGTGCCAGATTCACGACCCTGTGGAAATTACTTTTGATTACTAAAGCATATTTACAAAATAACATTAAATTACAACTACAGGTCTCTCTATATGTTCATACATTTGTTTCCAAACCAAAGTGAATGTGTCATAACTAATTCCCAATTCTGATACTAAATCACGTTACCGAGTACATATTTATCTCCTAATTTAATTAAACCCCTTTAAAAGTGGTTGAAGGTGATGTAATTTTTTTTCATGCAGCATTCAAGAAAGAAGTCAGAAACTTAGCTGTTCAGTAATACATAACTCCTTATACCACAAGGAAGAAATAACAAAGGTGACTTATAGTTGTTGTCTAGGTTAATATTTAAGGTACATTAAAAGCTAAAATATAGGGGCGCCTGGGTGGCGCAGTCGGTTAAGCGTCTGACTTCAGCCAGGTCACGATCTCGCGGTCCGGGAGTTCGAGCCCCGCGTCGGGCTCTGGGCTGATGGCTCAGAGCCTGGAGCCTGTTTCCGATTCTGTGACTCCCTCTCTCTCTGCCCCTCCCTCATTCATGCTCTGTCTCTCTCTGTCCCAAAAATAAATAAACGTTGAAAAAAAAAAATTAAAAAAAAAAAAAGAAATAAAAGCTAAAATATAAAGCACTTATTGCATTAAATTTCACCATGAATGAAAAATCAATATAAGATCACCATATGAAACAGTGGTTTCTGAAAGTCCACGTTTTTATCCTATAGCCATCTACCTGATACTAGTTAGTGGCAAATGGAGATGATCAGAAGCAGTGATACAATGAGTATTAGTTTAAATGTGTTAGAATGGCTAAAATTAACTCAGGAAAAAACAGATGTGGTGAGGCTGCAGAGAAAGGGGAACTCTTTTGTGCTGCTGGTGGGAATGCAAACTGGTGCAGCCACTCTGGAAAACAGTATGGAGGTTCCTCAAAAATTTTTTAAAGATTAAAAATAAAGCTACCCTACAACCCAGCAGTTGTACTACTAGGTATTTATCCAAAGGATACAAAAAGACTGATTTTAAGGGGCACATGCACCCCAATGTTTATAGCAGCGCTATCAACAATAGCTAATTATGGAAAGAGCCCAAATGTCCATCTACTGATGAATGGATAAAGTAGATGTGTTATAAGACTGACACTTCTCCTGGTCAGAAGGGGCCCACGGCCTGCCAGATGAGGTAGGTCAATAAACTGTTCTATGAATAGTGGAGAAAAAAAAAAAAAAAGATGTGGTGTATATATATACAATGGAATATTACCTGGTGATCAGAAAGACTAAAATCTTGCCATTTGCAACAATGTGGAGGTAACTAGAATGTATAAAGCTAAGCGAAATAAGTCAGTGAGAGAAAGACATTGCATGATTTGATTCATATGTGGAATTCAAGAAACACAACAGATATACATAAGGGTAGGGAAGGAAAATAAGATAAAAACAGAGAGGGAGGAAAACCGTAAGAGACTCTTAAATACAAAGAACAAACAGGGTTGATGGAGGACGCTGGTGGGAGGTAGGCTCAGTGGGTGATGGCCATTAAAGAGGACACTTGTTGGAATGAGCACTGGGTGTTATATGTAAGTGATGAATCACTGGGTTCTACTTCCAAAACCACTATTACAATTATGTTAACTGACCTGGATTTAAATAAATTAAAAAAAATTTTTTTTGATATTTATTTTTGAAAGAGAGACAGAGTATGAGTGGGGGAGGGCAGAGGGACAAGGAGATACAGAATCTGAAGCAGGCTCCAGGTTCCGAGCTGTCAGCACAGAGCCCAACACGAAGCTCGAACCCATGAACAGTGAGATCATGACCTGAGCCGAAGTCAGACACTCAACAGACTAAGCCACCCAGGTTCCCCTAAATAAAAAAATTTTTAAAAAGAATATAAATGAGGCTAGGCAGAAGCTTAGAACTGACACACCAAAAGCATGACCCTTAAAAGAGAAAACTGATACGCCGGAATTCACAAAAATCAAAATTTTTTCTCTGTGAATGACCTTGTTAGGAGAAGAAAAAAGACAAAGTAAAAATTGGAAGAATATTTGCAAATCATGTACCTAACAAAGTGGGTATCTCTCTAGAATATGTAAGGAAGTCTCAAGACATAAAATATTACATTAAAAGCTGATTAAAGATTCCAAAAAATATGTTTAAAAATAAAACAGTCGGGAATGCAAGCTGGTGCAGCCACTCTGGAAAACAGTATGGAGGTTCCTCAAAAAAACTAAAAATAGAACTACCCTATGACCCAGCAATTGCACTACTAGGCATTTATCCAAGGGATACAGGTGTGCTGTTTCAAAGGGACACATGCACCCCCATGTTTATAGCAGCACTATCAACAATAGCCAAATTATGGAAAGAGCCCATCGATGGATGAATGGATAAAGAAGATGTGGTATATATATACAATGGAGTATTACTTGGCAATCAAAAAGAATGAAATCTTGCCATTTGCAACTATGTGGATGGAACTGGAGGGTATTATGCTAAGTGAAATTAGTCAGTCAGAGAAAGACAAAAATCATATGACTTCACTCATATGAGGACTTTAAGAGACAAAACAGATGAATCTAAGGGAAGGGAAACAAAAATAATATAAAAACAGGGAGGGGGACAAAACAGAAGAGACTCATAAATATGGAGAATAAACTGAGGGTTACTGGAGGGGTTGGGGGAGGGGCTATGGGCTAAATGGGTAAGGGGCACTAAAGAATCTACTCCTGAAATCATTGTTGCACTATATGCCAACTAATTTGGATGTAAATTTTTAAAAAATTAAAAATAAGGGGCACCTGGGTGGCTCAGTCGGTTAAGCGGCCGACTTCAGCTCAGGTCATGATCTCACGGTCCGTGAGTTCGAGCCCCGCGTCGGGCTCTGTGCTGACAGCTCAGAGCCTGGAGCCTGTTTCAGATTCTGTGTCTCCCTCTCTCTCTCTGACCCTCCCCCGTTCATGCTCTGTCTCTCTCTGTCTCAAAAATAAATAAATGTTAAAAAAAAAAATTAAAAAAAAATAAAAAATTAAATTAAAAAAAAGAATACTCAAAAACAATAAAAATAAAAAATAAAAGAATAGAAGTTTCAGTGTAACTCTGTGCAAACTTAATGCTGACAGATCAATAGTTGGTATAACAGACAAGAGCGAACTCTGGTTTCCAAACCCTTCTGTTCCTCTGGCCATGGCAATGGGACAAAGCGGAAGGCTCGGCTCAGGCCATCTTTCCCTCTCCCCTTTTTAATCAGTGGAGCACCGCTTTTGCAGCGTGATTCTCAAGAAGGGCCTATCAGAAAGGGTGGAAGGAGGAGGGGGAGAATATTGTTTAGTGTATAAAAGGGAGGTATGGGTTTTGGAAGATTTACCATATTGGGGTAGGAAAAAAGATTTTGTTTTTGAAAAAGGGGGCCCTTTGGCTTTAAAGGTTTGAAAAAGTAATGATTCTAAAACCTTTTACATTTCAACAGTGAAATTTTAAATGCAGAAGATATTTTCTCCATTAAACTTTCTGGCTGGTATTAAAACCATTCAAGTGTGTATGTTATAGGTAGACTGTCATTAATTATGTCAATTTTCGTGATTGATATGAGTTGCATGTTATTTTATTTTTGCTAATGTCAGAAACACCACTAGCATAACCAAAAACCCCTGCCATTGAGCAAAGACTCTAAAAAGAAAAAAGAGGCTCCATAAGACAAACTGCTTCAAAAATACACCAAATTCACTTGATGAGGAAAAACAATAATACATTCTTAAGATTTTGTCCCCCCAAAAATTATCTAATGGCTAAAGAACATAACTAGAACTGTAAACATACACCACTAAGGCTATGTTTACACAACTGAAATTCAATGACTCCACCACCATTATATTAAAGTAAACATTTAGTTCTAAAATTAGTATTTTCAAATGCCAGAGCTCAAGAAAAGCCACCATTACATTCATTTTATTTGAAAAATTCAGCAAAAATTTGCCCTAGACTTTTTTTTTTTTTACTGGTTAGCAAACACACCACCTCTTCATTTTAAGTCTTATGAAAATAGCTGAGCCAAAGCACTTTCTCCAACACCAAATAGTGGGCCACATACAGAAGGAAGCTTTCTAAGACCTACTACCACTATCCAATCCACTCGACACCTGCCAACCCTTGTGTGGCTCATGCAAGCCGGTGTCAAACTCTCCCCAGTTGGCCACTATTCTACTGCATTTATTAATAGTTATTTTTGCAAATAATTAACAATTTGTGAGGCAGTCTTTAAAAATTTCTTATTTACTACTTTGGGCTTAGAAAACTTGGTGCCCACAAGATGATATTCAAATCCAAAACATATTACTTTACTCTATTTTTATAATTTAAACAATTATTATTCATAAAATCAGTTTTTTAAGAACTTACCACGATCAGTGTCTTATCAGATGCAGTTATGGCACAAATTGGATCCCGGGTGCCCTAAAATAAATCAATTATTATTCTTTAACAAATATTTATTGAGTGACTAATCTGGTATAAGGTAGTATGCAATTCACTAAGAAGAATACTTCAATATATTTATTAACTTAAACATTCACTTACTGAGCACCTACTATGTGCAAGATGCTGAACTAAGCACTGAAGACACTCGAATAAAATCTTTCCCCTCAGGGATTACTCAAAAGCCTACTGGGGAAGAAAGCGAGCTGAACACCTAATTAATAAAAGTAGCGGTACGCTCAGGATCTAGGAGAGCAACAGAGGAAGGAACATCTCATTTACACAGAAGTACGCAGGGAGATGGAAACCTGAGCTCAGTCATAAAAGATGAACAGATGACAGAAGGGCCAGACCGTGCCAGAATGAGGAAGGGGAAACAGCATGGCACAGCAACAAGCTGGACGAGTCTCAAGAGCTTATGCTTAGTGAGGAAAAGCCAATCTCAAAAGGTTACATGCCACATGATTCCATTCATTTAAAGAATTCTCAGAGTGACAAAACCAGAAATGGAAACAGATGAGTGGTTGCCAGTGGAGCAGGGATGGGGTGGAGAACAAGTGTGAAAATGAAGAAATAGCATGAGGCAAGTTCTTTCATGATGGTAAGATTCCATAAAACCACACGCACACATGTACATGCATAAACTAGTGAAAACTGAGTAAGGAATCCGGTGGGAGTCCAGTTAATGGTGTCATTATCAATGTCAATTTCCTGCTTTTGATATTATACTACAGTTATAGAAGATGTCACCATTGGGAAGTGGGGTAAAAAGGTTCTAAGCTATCTGTACAACCTCCCATGAGCCTATAATTATTTCAAAAATGTTTTTAGGGGCCTCTGGTGGCTCAAGTCAGTTGAGTGTCCGACTCTTGATTTTAGCTCAGGTCATGATCTCGTGGTTATGGGATTGAGCCCAGCATCATGGATTGGAGCTCCACACTCAGCGTGGAGCCTGCTTAAGATTCTCTCTCTCCCTCTGCCCCTCTCCCCCTCTCACGCTCTCTCTCTCTAAAATTTTAAAAAAGAATAAGAAAAAAAACAAAAATGTTTTTAAAAATCCAAAGAAGGAAAAATCACAGCACACCTAGAAAAAGGTTTTCAGAACAGAAATTTTTTTTAAGAATTACCAGAATATGATGCTATTCACTAAAAACAAATTCTTTTTCAGATCTTAAACTAAAATTACAGTACTTCCAAATCTACAGATATTAACATTTGCTGGCAATAAGATCACTTACTTGAATGGCTTTACTATAGTCAAGCACCCCATCCACTGATCCAGAAGGAGTATCATCCACATGATAAATTCTGGAAAAAAAAAGTCAGAATTTCAAAGATAGTCTAAGTACAGGTTATACCGTTTCATAATCTCTAGAATAATTAGGTTGAATGTCACCAATGAATACTGTTATGTAACATAAATGTCCTGATTATTTTAAAGAGTTCTTGACACAACTTGGGGCGCCTGGGTGACTCAGTCAGTTAAGCGTCTGACTTCGGCTCAGGTCATGATCTCACAGTTCGTGAGTTCGAGCCCCGCACAGGGCTCTGTGCTGACAGTTTAGAGCCTGCTCCAGTCTTCAAATTCTATGTCTCCCTCTCTCTCTGCTCCTCCCCGTCTCATGCTCTGTCTCTCTCTCCTTCAAAAATCAATAAAAACATTAAAAAAAATTTTTTTTTAAAAAGAGTTCTTGACACAACTCAATCATAATAAGGTAGAAACTACCTACCAGGTGTTTCCTAGTTATGCAAGTAATATGTTCCTGAAAGCTAGGTCGAAAATATATTTGAACATTGAATCACATATTTTCAATGAATTTCATTAAGACCCAACAGCTATTTTACCTTATTCTCCAAATGAATGTCAGGAATAACTTCTGATACACTAAGTAAGTTTCTCTGTTGTTTCTCCGTAATTTCCTGTCTAATAATGTGCTCAATAAAGGTGAAGCCTAGGGGCGTCTGGGTGGTTCAGTCAGTTAAGTGTCTGACTTCAGCTCAGGTCATGACCTCACAATGCTGTGGATTCAAGCCCCGCATCAGGCTCTGAGCTATCAGCACAAAGCCTGGAGCCTGCTTCGGATTCTGTCTCTGTCTCTCTGCCCTTCCCCTGCTTGCTCTGTCTCTGTCTCTCAAAAATAAATAAATGTTAAAAAAAATTTAGGACTGCCAGGGTGGCTTAGCTGGCTGAGTGTCCAACTTAAGCTCAGGTCATGATCTCGCATTCGTGGGTTCAAGCCCCCATCGGGCTCTGTGCTAACAGCTCAGAGCTTGGAGTCTGCTTCGGATTATAGGTCTCCCTCTCTGTCTGCCCCTCCCCTGCTCGTGCTCTCTCTCTCCATCTCTCAAAAAATAAAATAAAACATTAAAAAAATTAATAAAAATTCTAAAAAATACATAAAGGTAAAGCCTAAATGTATTTGGGAAGCTCTAATTAATGGAATTTTTGTTCTGAACTAAAGAATTGTTCCCTATGTTCCCTGTGTGATGATGATGACTACTTTTGGACTCTGCCCATCTCTCTGATACCTTCATTATAATACTATTCACACCATAGTATCTCCACTAGTTTACCTCTCTCTCTAGTTGGTGGGTTTCCCGGAACCAAAGGCTGTATCTCTAGTGCCTAGCACAGTGCCATATACTGCCAGGTGCTCTATGTCTGCTGGAAAATCATTAAAACAAGTGGAGGTGAACAGGGAAGATACAACATAGAGTACCTATGAGGCCCTGGGCAAGTCACTTAACTTCTCTGATCCTCAATTTCTCCATGTGGAAGTAAGGGCAACCTTTTGCAGGGTTTTTTTTAAGAGGCATAAATAAAATGATATTTGTAAAGTACATATGCACAAAGCCTGATCATCAAGAAATCATAAATGTAATATAATCATAAGAAAATCAAGCCATTTTCTATCTCGAAAATACCATGAGATTTTATCATTGTTAAACTGAAATCATAATTGTACTTTGATCAATAAGGAGATTAAATGTTAAATTTAACAGAAATGTATTAAAGACAGAAAGAAAATATATTTTAAAAAGAAATAAATTAGAGGTGCCGTGCTTCTGTATTTTACTACATTTCTTTTTTTTTTTTTTTTGGGACAGAGAGAGACAGAGCATGAACGGGGAGGGGCAGAGAGAGAGGGAGACACAGAATCGGAAACAGTCTCCAGGCTCCGAGCCATCAGCCCAGAGCCTGACGCGGGGCTCGAACTCACGGACCGCGAGATCGTGACCTGGCTAAAGTCGGACGCTTAACCGACTGCGCCACCCAGGCGCCCCAACATTTCTATTAAGTATATCCAGCCACTATTTCTACTAGTTATCACAAAATAAAAGTCAACGGTTAGAATAGGAGGGCTCTCAAGAGATCACGTGACCCCCTTCCCCCTCTTAAAACAAGCAGGGTACTACAAGAAAGGCCAATCTGAGTGAAGTGCTTCAGAGCCAGATCAACCTGGCTTTATGTCCCATCTCTACTTATCAGCTAGTGACCTCTGGCAAATAATTTAAGCTCACGTGTCTAGTCTCTTGTCTGTGAAACAGGATTAATGAGAGTACTCACTAGGCTTACTGGAGTATCTGGCAGGTAAGAAGTATTCAGTGTTGGCTGTTATCACTATCATCAAAGATATTTTACAGATGAGGAAAGTGAGGTCCAGAGAGAACCTGCCCAGTCATATCCCACATAGAAATACAAGGAAATGCTGCCATCTTAAAGCCAGAATATCTTCAGCTGGCTCCCAGGACACTCACTCTATGGAGAGGCTAGACTTTTCTGTCCCAACTTTGTCCTTAGATCTGCCTTCTCCCTGCAGATGGCAGTTCTCTTGCTTATTATTGCTACCACTGCCACATGCTGTCCTGAAAAAGGCCAAAGATTCTTCCTACTGAGAAGATAGAGTATTTTTCAATTTTTTTGTTTGTTTGTTTTGCTTCCACATGAATTCATGCATCCAGAATATTTTTACTAGGGACATTTCTCCTATCTTAGTACCTGAGTGAATCTTAAAGGAAAGGGAAGATTGCATTAAGACAGCAAGCATGTGTGAGGGAAGATGATCTGAAAAAGCAACCCAGGGTTTCTGACATAACCTCCAGTGCCCACTCCCAACAGAGGTCTAAGCCCTGATTAAGAATTATTAGGTTAAAGCACTCAACAAAATGCTTTATTTAAAGGTTTAGGGTGGGGCATCTGGGTGGCTCAGTCAGTTAAGCCTCTGATTTTGGCTCAGGTTGTGATCTCAAGGGTCATGGTTCCAGCTTGTGTAGGGCTCTGTGTTGGCAGTGCATAGCCTGCTTGGGATTCTCTCTCTCTCCCTCTCCTTCTCTGCCTCTCCCCTGCTCGCACTATCTCTCTCAAAATAAATAAACTTTAAAATACATACATACATACATACATACATACATACATACATAAAGGCAGGCTTAGGGTAACAACAAGTGGGTAAAATACAGAATATCAGCAACAGAGATAATATAACTTACAAAAACTCAGTAAACACATCTACACCTTGAAACTTATCACAGGAATCCCCCCATCCTAGTCCTAACTTCTCTATGTAGTAGAGCCCTCTCTATCATTTAACCCAACTCCCTGGAATCCAGGGCAAGAAAAAGAAGCCCAAGTAACCAGTTCACCCTACCTGAAGACCTCCTCCTTATCTGTGTCTAAGAACCCGCCTATCCTATGGTGGCTGATACTAGGATCACCCCCACTCTCCCAGAACAACCTGTGCCACTAACCCATAAGAATGAAGCTTTGGTCAGACATTCAGTTGAATAATCGTATTTCAAGTATAGCATAATAACCCTAACATGGTGAGAGTAGGTGCGAGAGAATAGCTATTTCCTTATAAAAACACAGACTTCTGGGGCGGCTGGGTGGCTCAGTCAGCTGGGAGGCCGACTTCGGCTCAGGTCACGATCTCGCAGTCTGTGAGTTTGAGCACCGCGTTGGGCTCTGTGCTGACAGCTCAGAGCCTGGAGCCTGTTTCAGATTCTGTGTCTCCCTCTCTCTCTGACTCTTCCCATTCATACTCTGTCTCTCTCTGTCTCAAAAATAAATAAAACGTTAAAAAAAAAATTTATAAAAAAAAAAAACCCACAGACGTCCAGTTTTAATCTCTAAGGGCTTTCTTTTATTATACCACACCCCTTCTTATTTATTTTGATCAATTTAAACAAATAATTTGAAAGATTTTGAAAGATTTTGAATTGGAAAGTATTATTTCTAGTAATCAAAACAATTTACAGTTCTCAAGCATGACAATTTAGAATTAACTATGTCTGGTTTAAATGTGATATGGCTGAGTTACTAAAAACTATGTATCAAAAGATATACCTTTCTCTCCCTTCTTTCCGAGACCGCGTGATCTGATTAATTTCCAATGCTGTGAGCTTCTTTGCCACACGATATTGCCAGGTATAAAATGCTTCTTTTGAAGCTGCTATCACATGGGTTTTGGTCATTGCAACAAATAATGGTACTATTTAAAAGAGCATTAAAACAATTAGGTTACAGTTACACAGAATCACAGAATGTTTGTGCTGCAAAGGAATTCAGTGACCACTGTATTCAACTCCTCATTTCAGACAATATACCCAACATGCAGTCTCTAAAATCAAAAAACATAATCGAAAGCTTGTAGGACCATACAAAAATATTACATGAAAATGGATCAAAGACCTAAATGTAAGAGCTAAAATTACTGTAGAAATCTTAGGGAGGCGGGGGGTGAACCTTAGAAATAAATCTTTGTGACCTTGGATTAGGCAAGAGTTTCTTAGATATGACACCAAAAGCACCAGCAACAAAAGAAAAAGTAGATAAACTGGACTTCATCAAATTTAAAACATTTGTGCTTCAAAGGACACCATCAAAAAAGTGAAAAGACAACCCACAGAATGGAAGAAAATGTTTGTAAATCGTATATGTGATAAGGAATTATTTCTAGAATATATAAAGATCTCTCACAACTCAATAATAAAAAAGACAAAAAACCCAATTAAAAAATGGTCAAAGGATCTGAATAGACATTTTTCCAATGAAGATATACAGTCACTAAGCAAAGGAAAAAGATGTCCAATATCATTAGCCATCAAGCAAATGCAAATCAAAACCACAATGACATACCACTTCAAACCCACTATAATGGCTACAATCAAAAAGTCAGCCAATAACAAGTATTGCCAAGGACGTAGAGAAATGGTAGGGAAATAGTAGTGCATCCACTTTGAAAAATAGTTTGGCAGTTTCTCCATTTGCTAAATATAGAGTTACCACAGGCCCCACCAACTCCACTCCTAGGTATATACCCAAGAGAAATGAAAAAAAATGTCCACACAGAAGCTCACACACAAATGTTCAGAACAGCATTGTTCATAATAGCCAAAAAGTTGAAATAGCCCAGATGTCCAATTAACTGATGAAGAGATAAATCCAATCCCACTACCTCCTCCCATCCCCATTATTATTACTGCTTGGTTTGGGCCTTTATCCTTCCCTCTGATCTCACATCTTATAATTCCTCATTAAGTTATAAAAGAAAATTCTAGATGGCTAACAAACACAGGAAAAAACGCTCATCACTCATCATCAGGAAAATACAAATCAAAACCACAGTGAGATACCACCTCACACCTGTCAGAATGGCTAAAATTAACAACTCAGGAAACAACAGATACACTGCTGGTGGGAATGCAAACTGGTTCAGCCACTCTGGAAAACAATGTGGAGGCTCCTTAAAAAATTAAAAATAGAATTACACTACTAGGTATTTATCCAAAGTATACAAAAAGGCTGATTTGAAGGGGTACACGCACCCCAGTGTTTATAGCAACACTATCGCAATAGCCAAATTATATACACAACGGAATACTACCTAGCGATCAAAAAGAATGAAATCTTGCCATTTGCAACAAAATGAATGGAACTGGAGTGTATTATGCTACATGAAATATGTTAGTCAGAAAAAGACAAATATCCTATGATTTCACTCATATATAGAATTTAAGAAACAAAACAGACGAACATAGAGGAAGGGAAGGAAAAATAAGATTAAAAACAGAGAGGGAAGCAAACCATAAGAGACTCTTAAATACAGAGATCAAACTGAGGGTTGCTGGAGGGGAGGTGGGTGCAGGGATGGGCTAAATGGGTGATGGCCATTAAGGAGGGCACTTGTTGGGATGCGTATGGAGCATTACATGTAAGTGACGAATCACTGGGTTCTACGCCTGAAACCAATACTACCCTGTATGTTAACTACCTTGAATTTAAATAAATAAATTTGATTTAAAAAAAAGAACTATTAGATATTAAAAAAAAATAAAATCATGAGGAAGAGAAGCTAGATTTAGAGTACTGTATGGTAAAATCTGTGTACAAGTGGACCCACACAGTTCAAACCTGTGTTGTTCAAGAGTCAGCTGTATCATTAAAATTAATTTTTGTCTGTTTAAAAAAAAGAAAAGAAAATTCTCCAAAGTTCCTTCCTAATTTAGGAAAATATTCTCCTAACCATATAACTTTGTTCATCTATTCCTTTTCTTAGAGAACATTTAAGCTCCTACCCTTTGTAGGACCTGCGTACCCTTTGACATAGCCTTATAAAATCAGCTTAAAGATTAAAAAGTAGAGGAAGAAGTAAAATAACTTGTCCAAGGTCACAAAACACAAACTAAATACCATAAAACTAAGCAAACACATTCACACAAACTATGTAAAAACAAAACAAAACTCCATCATAAAAGATCATTTTAGTACCCATTTTCTAAACTCATGAATAATTAGAATAGTATAAAACTTGTGTTTTATTAAATATTAAGCTAAATAATTATTCATATGGCCAGAATAAAGGAATGGTATTAACAGCAGCTACCATTTATAGAGTACTGGCCATGGTCCAAGTAAACATTTAAGGCATTAAAAGACTGAAAAAATGGACAAAGAATCAGAAACCAGGCTAATGATAAAAGAGTAACTGAGTAGATTACCAACTTTGTGATTCAAATTCAAGAATTTTTTTTTTAACGTTTTTTATTTATTTTTGAGACAGGGAGAGACAGAGCATGAACAGGGGAGGGTCAGAGAGAGGGGGACACAGAATAATCTAAAACAGGCTCCAGGCTCTGAGCTGTCAGCACAGAGCCCGACGCGGGGCTCGAACTCACGGACCGCGAGATCATGACCTGAGCCGAAGTCGGCCGCTTAACCGACTGAGCCACCCAGGTGCCCCTCAAATTCAAGAATTTTTATATACAAAGTAATTCAGTATAGTTGAATCATGCTAAAAACATTTTTCATTACAATTGTCAAGGTTTTTCTATATGAAACACGTACTATTGTTGAACTCTAGAGGGAGCCAGAAGCCTTTCCTATAGGGAACAAGTGGTCGAAAGGCGATCCTGGAAAAGTAGCAAGGGCCTGGGGAGCGCTGAGTGAGAAGAATGAGCATGCCAGGCCCAGGCTTTGCTCAGCTTTCTCTGACCCCACTCTCACTAAATCATAAGACATTTGCTAAATGTTTAGTAAATTCTACCACAGACACTCTAATGCTGATGAGTATAATGCCTTTAGTGGGATTTGAAATAAGTTCACAACTTTAAACTATTTTCTAATATGGGGCACCTGTGTGGCTCAGTGGGTTTAGTGTCTGACTTTGGCTTAGGTCATGATCTCGTGGTTCCATGAGCTCGAGCCCCACATTGGGCTCTCTCTGCTGTCAGCACAGAGCCTGCTTAGGATCCTCTGTCTCCCTGTCTCTCTACCTGTCTGCCTCTCTCCCTCTCTCTCTCTCAATCTCTCTCTCTCAAAAATAAACATTAAAAAAAATATTTTCTAATAAAATACAATTTTTTCTAAGCATATATAAAAGCATTCCTCTAACCAACATTTACATACAACTATAAATTATACTCATGTTCCTCTCTGATACATCCTAAATAATCACAATACCTTATCATTAGCCTGGTTAAATTAAAATGTTAGTGGTTCATGGAAAGAGTCAGACTTTTGGATTCAAACTACAGGTACTTGCTTAACTCTGTGGCCTTAGATAAATCACTTATTCTCTCTGAACCTCAGTTTACTTACTGCAGTTGGAAATGATAATATCTTAGACAGCTGCTTTAAAGATTAAAAGAGATAACAAAGCATGGCAAAATCTCTGGAATAGAATAAACACTTAATAATAATGTCAAAGCCAATATTTATTAACTTAAATATATATATTACATTACATATATTATATATATTATTTATATATTTAAGTTAATAAATATATATATCAGGTACATATACCATATACTATAAACACATTAACTATAATTATTTGGTTTATATAATATATAATTGTGTTAATATATAATGAAAATATTACATAGTATATATTCTCACTCACACTCACAACTATTCTATGAGATAAGCATTATTATCCCACTGGGCAGATGAAGAAACTGAAAGAGGGAGGGGTTAAATAACTTGCTGAGGTGCATGGCTAGAAAACCGGAGGTGAGACAAAAGCCCAATTAATCTGGCTCCATAATCTGTGCTCTTAACCACGATGGCATATTGCTTCCAATTAAGGGTTAATAATAGTATTAGATGTGGATACTAGTATTGTTTTTATTTTTATTACCTATATAGGTTTTTATAATAAAGTCACATATAAACCCATCAGTCAATACAAAAAAAAAATACAAATACAAATATATCTAAAACATACATTCTTTGGATCAGTATGGGAGTAAATTCAGCAAATTCATATGTGTAGATAATCCTACCTACAAAAACTATGCTAGATTTTCATTAAAAGATCCATCCCATCCTGGTGGATTAGTTCTTAGTTTCCTAGAACTAAGCCCCCAGGAATAAGTTAGGAATCCAAATTTTAACAGACAGAATGTTTTAGAAAAAGAACACAACCAGGATAAAAGCATTCCATGTTCCTCTCAACTACTCATTATTTGGAAAGAAAAATTTCAAATATTTAGAATGATTATTGGAAACAAAAATTTTTAAGGAAATAATTACGCTTCCATTAGTTGAACTTTGTTAACACTTATAGGTAGAAGTCACTAGGCAGGCAAAGGATATAAAATAACCTAAAACAACCTAGGAATTCATATATAAGTAAAACTTGCTTGTAATATTTTAATGCTGAGGCCTGAAATAAATGTCTACATCTGTAATGTTCCCTTACTTTCCTACTTACTAATTTCTCAGCCTCTTAAAAAATCTGGTAAACTGAAATTGCACTGACATGTTTTCATCAAACTGCCTTTCTCTAGAATCTATGCATGACTCCAGGCATGTGGTAGAGACCATCATTAGAAAGCCACCTACCAGCTCCCACCAAAATGGCTAAAGCACAGGCACCTGGTACTTTCCAGGCACTTTCCATGCCTTCGTTTCTCTGCAAATGCTGCTTTCTTTCTCTCCTTAAAATGTCACCTGAATAAACACTTATCCTTCAAAATTCAGCTCAAATGAAACCATCTCTAAGTAGCAAAGATACATCTGATGTCCTTACTCACTAATATCCACTTATCCAACACCTAGCACGATACCAACCTAGCACACAGCGGGGGAACAGTACACCAGTGTCGAACGGATTAACTACATTTCATTATTTGTTTAGATATCCTACAGGAAGTTTCATAGTCAATTTTTTATAACTCCAGATACCCAGTACAGTACCAGAAGCTCACTGAAGTTTTGCTAAATAAATGTGTCATTTTCCATTTTCATGATAGAAATAAGTACTTTCCATATGCTCAATAAGCATTTGTTATAGGGCAGGCACAGTGTTAGAGGAATACAGAAATTAATAAGACATAGATCTCTAAGGAGTCCAAAATCTTGTGGGGAAGGCAAACAAGAAAATCAGTAATTGTAGTGCGGAGTAAAAAGTAGTACTCTGAACAGAAGCGCACCTTTAAAATACCTCTTAAAGGTATTTTAAGAGCTCAAAGGAAGAGCACCGGAAAAGGGCACGCAATTCCTCCATGCATAGTACAAAAGCCCCACAGACTAAACTTGTATAATAATGCATAAAGTTCTTTTAAAGAGTTTCTACAGAGATTGGCAGGAGGAAGAGCAGCACAAAAATTACACTTTCCAGAGCAACATCAGTTACACACTTTTTTTGTTTTACCCTCCAGTCCTCACAAAAATTTGGCATACAAACTTAAAAAAGGAATTTTACAGGATATGTATGAAACAAAAATGTTGAGTCCTTGGCTCGGTTTACTGCAAACCAATGAAAGAACTGTTTGTTAAAATTTCAGCCAGCGAGACTGCAAAAAAAAAAAAAAAGTTTCAAGACTCAAAAATACAAATAATCATGCCCTCAAGTATTTGCCATTTTATGAAGGTGAAGGATTTACATCTGGCTTTATGAAAAAAAAAAAAAAAGACTACCTATGATTAAAATTACTTTGAGGCTAACCCTACCATCATTATTCTGTTAAAACTTTTGATATCAAAAGAAAAAACATATAATCTAAAGACTGGCATAATTCATCCCTTAGAGACTGTTATGTTCCCAATACAAGATATACCTGTGATAAGAGTCTGTAATAATTTTAAGCTAAGCCTTTTAACAAGGAACACTAACATACATACATATATATGCAGGTACAAATATAAACATACCTCTATAACAACGAACGTAAGATATGAAGTTGAAGTGTCAATATATAAAATTGAGTTACCAAAACTCTAAACAGCATAAAATCTTGAAAGCCCATTAAGTATTTCTCACATTTGCTTGTATCACCCAAACAGTTTAGCAAAATATATTTAGAAGGGAGACACTAACATTTGATGAAGGTTAAATATGAAATCTGAAAAAAAAAAAAATGACTAGCTCTCAGATTCAGAAAATTCAATGGGTTTTCAATTTTTGAAGTCTAATAATTTTTCTAATACCATATCCAATAAACTACCACACTTAAAACACATTACTTTTGGAAGTTAAAGTGAAATCGCCACAAAATATTTGGTAATGATTTTTAACAAAAAAACTTAAGAGTTAGATGAGAAATTTTTTAATGGTTACTTTCATAATTGTTGGATAGAGGGAATGGTAACTCTAAAGTAACAAATGTCTTCTGAAAACAAACAAAAAAAAAATCAGGAATTTTTGAAAGCTGTCTCTATTAATAGATTGATTTCATTAGAAAAATCTGGAAAGAGAAAATGCACTTTTACAAGCAGCTAAAGTGTTTTTATAGAAGAGAGGTATTTGCAAGCAGCTTATTAATAATAAAAGTGGTTTAACAGCAAAATTGTTTCTATAATCCCATTTATTACATGCTAATCATTACATTGCATACCAATTCCTACACAAGTATATTTCCCATTGAAAGCAAATAATGGCAGTATAATAGTCATGAGATTACTGTGGCTTTTAGAGTAAACTTATAATTTATTGTATTAAACAGGATATTTATGCGGTGAAGTGGAGCATTATTGATAATTTGACTACGATAATTGGCATAAACTGGTGCTGGACTTGGCAAACCAGGAAAAATGGTCATTCTTGTTTAGAAGACCATTTTAATTGATAATGCCATAGCTAGGTTTTTAAATTAGTTGTACAAATAAAACTTGATTAAAGAGGGAATAGACATTAACATTTCCTTACCAATATCAATATATTTGGGATCCAAAGGTGTGCCAATAGAATTACAAAGAACTAGCACAAACTGTGAACAAATAAAACAAAGAGTATCAGAATTCCTGCTTCTGTACAATGAAAGAAATAATAGATATTTATCATGCTTAATATATCATGCTTATCTCTGTAAAGTATCACAACAGGGAAATAACTGATAAAATTGTTAAGTGCAAAGAATAGCAGACAAATATAATCTACAGCATTAAACATAAAGATATACGAATTAAAATTAAACCAAGGCTGATTTCTCAATATAATGGAACACTGTCATTTTTAAGAGTTCACCTAAGAAACACAAGTACACTGGCTACATTTCATTATTTACACTTCTAAAATTCCTGATCAGCTCTAACCTCAAAATTCATTTTTATCTTATAATCAGCTATATAAGAACTAATTTGTTACCATTGCACCAAATGTTTCCATCTCGTTCTCCTCCTTTGAAGCAATATAAAAATGACATGTACACAATTAATTATCAATTAATATTCAGTAAAATAATCAAGCATAATGCACACTTTACACCATACTAAAGTGATAATTTCATTCTTCTATTGTTAATCACCTTTTCTATATCTTGTGCTAAGAATACTATTTTACTTAGATATTCTCCCGATTGGAATAACGACTTCAAATAAACCAATTCTCTACGTACTACTTACATGCAGACTTTCTCTTTCTTTTTTCAGCTTCTCAAGAAAAACTTCTTTAATTTCATAAATGTAAATTAAATGAACCCTTGTGCACTGTTGGTGGGAATGTAAACTGATGCTGCCATTGTGGAAAACAGTATGAAGGTTTCTCAAAAAGTTAAAAATAGAACCACACTATGATCCAGGAATCACATTACTGAGTATTTACCCAAAAAACACAAAAACACTAATTCAAAGGGATACATGCACTCCTATATTTACTGCAGCATTATTTACAATAGCCAAGCTATGGAAGCAGCCCAAGTGTCCATCAATAGATGAATGGATAAAGAAGATGTGTTATACACACACACACACACACATACACTATTCAGTCATAAAAAAATTAAAATGTGCCATTTGCAACAACATGGATGGAGCTAGAGAGTATGATGCTAAGTGAAATAAGTCGGACAAAGACAAATACCATGATTTCACTCATATGTGGAATTTAAGAAACAAAACAAATAAGCAAAGAAAAAAAAGGCAGAGAGAGAGAGATACAAACCAAGAAACAGGCTCTTAACTATAGAAAACAAACTGATGGTTACCAGAGGGAAAAGGAGTGGGGATGGGGGAAACAGGTGACAGGAATTACACATCAAGAATACACATCAGAATGAGCACTGAGAAATGTATGGAAGTGTTGAATCACGATATTGTACACCTGAAACTAACATAACACTGTATGTTAATAATGCTGGAATTAAAATAAAAATTTAATTTAAAAAAGAAAACAATTTTTAAAAAAACAAACTAAATGACAAAAATTATACTAAAATATAATTTACTTTTCCACTACTTAAAATAAGCTGATTTACTGCCACAAAATACCACAAGTAACTTGTATTTGTTAATCCACATATCATCCACGTGCTCATAGCTTAAAGAATGGAAGAGTTCCTAAGAACTCTTCTTACTGAAGAGTAAGAAGAAGTCCTCCCCTAAAACTTCCCATTTTCTGCTCCCTGGAGTAATGACTTTCAGCTCCTTTAATTCATCCTCTTGATATTTACCTCCACAAACCTAAGTAACACGTTGATAATGCTACTTCTTATTTTGTTCTGTTTCGATCTGGAGCAGTATCTACTGACTTCTCACTATCACTTCCCACTATCTTTCAGTCCCCTTTCCAGCCTCCCATCACACAGGGGTACACTTCCACCATTCCGGCTTTCCACTTACAATTTTGTTAGATCGGGATTTTAGGGGTTAATATGGTTATTATACTTTAATTAAAAGTTTTTTAATTATAATATCCATTTAATTACAAAATTAATTTAAAAAGCATCATTTTGATTATGTAAACGCTATCCACGGCTGAGCTGTAAGTACGTCACGATTTATTCTAAATCACATTTTGGTTTCCCTGTAGTTGGTAACTGCCTTTCTTTTTTCTCTTTGCTTGGTTTCTCTATACCCAATTACCTCCCAGTTATGTACATCTTCTCTCAAGAGTTCAACCACATTAAGCGTTCTATTAATTTCATCTTGAGTTTCCTCTGGAGCCACGTGATCTGCTGTCATCTGATGACTCCCTAGGCATGCCGCACACTGTCAACTGGTACCACTATGCACCACTGCTGTCAGGTTATCCAGTTTCTTCCTCTTGGTCTTTTCCTCGTTTTGGTAGGCCATATTCTGAAGTAACTAAGAAAGCTTGGGAGGTAAGTTTTTGGTGACCTTATACATCTAAAAATGTCTTTGTCCTACCTTCATTTTATCTTTTTTCCACACAACACAGAAAGCTCTATTCATCCACACTAGTCCAGAGAAAGGCAGGTATGCTGTTTAGTATGCTGTTGTCTTGGTCTCCTGCCGGTTCTCTCTCCATCCATTTCCGCTCAACCTGCTTCTTTTTATCCTCGGCTGCTATCCTCCTTTCCTCTTTTGCCCAAGGTTTCAGGTACCTATAGCACTTGGTTCTGTAGGCCACACCAAGGAGCAGGGCCGAGGAGCAGCCGAGCTCGAGGAGCGGTCAGACCTGCACCAGCAGCACAATCTCGTCCATAACCTTCAGGCTGGAAGCACTGTGCAATCAGTCTCCTTCCTTCATTTTAATTAGTCTGCTGCAGATATGGAATTCAAGACGGGAAATCATTTTCCCTCAAAATTTTGAAAGCAATTCTCCAAAGTATTGCTGTTGACAAGATGAATGCCATTATGATGCCTGACCGAATGAAGTCTTTCTGAAAGCTTATAGGATCTTCTTTTTATCCCGTGTTCTGAAACTTCACAATGATGTGTTTTGATTTGGAAATATTTTTATTCACTGAGGTAGACACTTTCAATCTCGAAACCGAAGGGAAATTTTCTTGAATAGTCTCTTCTCTCTTTGGATTACTCCCCTCCTCTTTGCCTACCTATTCACTGAACTTCCAGGGCTGGTCCTCTGATTTTCTTACCTATTCACTCCTGTTTTCCATTTCCTTGTCTTTCTGCTCCACTTTATAGGAGTTTTCCTTGATTTTATCTTCTAACTCTTCTGCCAAATTTTTCATTGCTATTATCATATTTGTAATTTCCAAAAACTTTTTCTACAGTATCCCTTCCTTGTTTTATGGATGTAGTATCCCTTAACTCTAATAATTTGAAAGACTCTTCTGAATTGTTCTTCTCCCTGCCGAATCTCTGCTTCCTCCCCATTCTTTTCTCCTTGTGTTTATTTTTGTGTGTGTCTGTTAAATGAGATGCTTTCCTCAAACGTCTGACAATGCTTGTCTATCTGCTTCTATTTCAGAGTATGACACTGAAAGCTGCTTGTAATCTATTGGTTTATGGGTGAGCCTCATGACTGGTCTTCACAGTAAGGTGACGAGGCAGAGATATTTCCTTGGGAACTCCCCATAGGAGAACTTTTAGAGGTCTTTTCTCTTGAACTGGTCAGATTCTCCAGACAGGACTCTTTATATGCCTTTTTAATTTTCTCCTTCCTGCATAATCTCTGGTACTTCCAAATTGTTTTTCCATTTGTTTCTTTCTCCTACCAGGTACCATTAAGTCCTGTGTCTCTTCAGGATTCTGGGATGAAAACTGGTTACTTCTTTGCTTTCTCCATTGATGACTTAGGATTCAGCTTTCTTAGGTCTGCTAAGGTAATCACCACTAATCCACCCACTCTTTAACCCCCAAAACTATGTTACCATTTCCTTTCTCTTTCTGGTCCCTATGGGCTTATGACTTTTAAAAAAATACCTTTACTGTTATTTTAGTAAGTTTCAAGAGAGAACAGAGCCAAAGGTGGCTGTTCAAATGGCCACCTTAAACCAAAAACTTTATGCTTTTTAATGGAATAAAGTAATTTATAACACAGCCAAAGATAATGATAATCCTTTTTTGAAAAATGTATATGCTTCTACAAATATTTAAATTGTTTCATACTTTTTAAGGCATTATTTATATTATTTATTTTACACTATGAGACGGTTATTTTTAAAGCAATGTAACTCCAAGTAAAAGTATACTTCTCAATGTCAAAACTACCCAAAGTGTTATAATGATCATAGTTACATAACTTCTTGAGCATTTATACTAGACATCTGGATATTCATTTTTCCTTGTGGAATTTTAACTTGGAAAAAGACGGTAGTATTTTAAATATGTTTCAGAGACAAAAAGCTTCCATACTGAACTGGTGAGTATGAAATGCTAATGGATTAGCTAATTGGAAAAAAAAAATAGAGTCACAATGGAATCACATAATTTTCCAAAACAGAGGTCCAGACAGACATGGCCAATAGACCCAACACTTTGCTGTACTGCCAGTAGAGAGGCTATACCTGAGAAGGAGAGGTTAACCCATACCCATCTTAGCTTTAACAAATGAAGGAACACTTACCTGAGGATGATTTTCATCAGCTTTCGTAGCCAAAATGCAGAAATCTCCACAGGTAGTAATAGAAATGAGACTCTTCACATATTTAACATATTTCTCATTGTTTTTTGTATCCCAAAAGATAACACAATACTCTGGACGATCAGGTCTGGTATAAGCATATACTACAGTATTGGAGCAATAACCCCACTAGGAAGAAAGGAAGGAGCAAAGGGCCAGAACAGGAGGGAAGAAGAGAGGGAGAGAGAGAAAGAGGAAAAGAACACTTAACACTGGGAACAAAAAATCTTATTATGTACTGCAGATACGTGGTTTTTTGGTGCTGACAAAATATATCCTTCAGGAGTAAAAGACAGAAAGACTGAACATTCAGCACAATACCTTTTCTCACTAAAATAACAAAAAATCTAAGAGAAACACAGTTATCAAACAAAGAATGTACTGCAAAAATAAGTTTAGTTTAACTTTCCTTATTTCCATTTGTAAGATTCACGCTTCAGTGGTGAAAATCTCGGATTTTTCAGTAGTCCGTAACAGCTGCGTGAGGGACAACAGGAGGAGTGACCCCTGTCAAAAGCTTAACTTCTGGGTCCCCAAGCCAAATTTCAAAAACAGATGCTTTGCTTTTTCTCCCCTATCTACATTTTCTACATTTGTTTTTACCAGAGTAACATATGCACATAGTGTAGAGTCAAATAATTCTACATAGCTAATTTAAAACAAAAATAGAATGCAGACCCCACTGACTAATTTCCTCCCAGTGGTAGCCATTTGTAACTCTGAGCTTTGACTCTTGTTATCTACCTCCATATCGCGTATGTATTGATTACGGCTTATGGAATGTCTTTCTCTTGGGCTAACTCTCCCAATATATTCATAATGTAATTTTGAATAAAGCAATATTCAAAGTTAATATTATGACTATGTTTACTATTCAAAATTAAGGCATATTTACTTTTTATAGGATGGTTAGTTTTTAAAATAAGCTTTTTACTTTAAAATAATTTTAGATTTATATATAAGTCACAAGGATAATACAGAGTTCCCTATAGTCCTCTCCATTTCCCCCTGCGGTGAGTACCTTACATTGCTGTGGTACATTCATCACAACTAAGAAGCCAGCACAGATCCAGTACTATTAACTAAACTCCACACCTTATTTAGATTTCATGAGTTTTTCTCCAATGTTCTTTTTCTATCTCAGAATCCTACTTGGAATACATTATGTTTAGTCATCTTGTTTCCTTAGGCTCCTCTGGTCTGTGATGATTTCTCAGTCTTTCCCCATTTTTAATGACCTAGACAGTTTTGAGGAGTACTGGCCAGGTATTTTGCAGAATGTCCTTCAATGTGGGTTTGTGTGATGTTTTTCTCCTGCTCAGACTGGGATTTTCAGAACGACCATCAGAGAAGTGATGACCTCTTCTCATGTGCCACATTAGGGGTACGTGATATCTATGTGACACCGGTGATGATGCTAGCCTTGATCACCTAGACAATGTGGTGTCTGCCAGGTTCCTCCACTGTAAAGTAACTTTGCTTTTCACCCTTTCCATACTCTACTCTTTGGAAGTGAGTCACTAAATGCAACTCACATTCAAGTTAGGAGGGCAGGGGACCAGCTGGGGTAGTGTCTAAGTAATTCAAATACTTCTGTAAGGAAGATTTGTTTCTTCTCCCCCATTTATGTATTTAAATAATCTATTTTAGATCAGGTTTTGCTTGTGGACACTTATTTTTATAATTTGGGTTACAATCCAATGTTACATCATTTATTTTGTTGCTCAAATTGTTCCAGTTTGGGCCATTGGGAGCTCTTTCAGGTTGGCTCCTTTGTCTCTTTGGCATGCCCCCATCCTTTTGTTTGAGACTTCCTTACTTTCTGCCACTATCAGAGGCTCCAGGTTCATCTTGCATTTTTCCCACCCTAGTCCTAGAATCAGACAGCTCTCCAAGGCGCTTTGCCTTCTAAAAAATGAATTAAGTTTTTCACACATAACAAATATTCTTAGTATTTTGCAGCTCAATTAATCTCATACTTCTGAATTTGTTTTGGGTCAAATGTTAAATTTAGGATAAAGTACTGATTAGTATTATGCTGCTTATTTTCATTTTCCTCTTCCGATCCATCCTCTCCCCTTCTTTACCCTACACTATGCCCTGGAAACTAACTTCTATGAACTCCATCACGTGGGCTACCTTGCCTTCTAGTTTCCAGCTGGATCTGGCCAATAGAAGGCACCAGCAGGTGGAGAGATGGCTGAAGTACTCCCTCCCCAAAGCTGTCTCTGTCCAGCCAGTCAGCAGAAGCTGCGCTCCCACAGGACAGTCTCTCTTGTATACCCACAGCCCCAGTGGGTTCCAGGAACAATAATACTTCCTTATTTTGCCCACCATTGCTAATACCTGGATGCTTGCCTTGTCAACCCTTACTGAACCCCTTAACCTTGCCCACACCTCTGTAATAAACCCTTCATCAATCTGTTTTCAATTATTCTTTTGTGTGTGCCATGCATTTCCTGCTGAGACCCTGACTGTTGGGAGTATTTTATTAATTATATATAGTATTCTAGAAAAGCTTTCTGGTTCTAAAGTCTCCACACTAAAAACACCTCCTTTCATCTGGTTTCTAAAATAAAGTGGCTGTGAATACATGCAAGAAACATATTATACTTCAAGCTACAACAAAACTATTCAGTAAAAACAGCCTTTTTTTTTTACAACTGCTCATAATACTCACCTTATAATCAGGTCGAATGTTTGCAAAATATATAAAAGAATCAACAGCTAGTGCAATTTTCAGTCCTCCTCCTTCCCAAGATAGTGCAGACATCTGCTTTCCAGGAACCTTCAAAGTACCCAAATGCTGAAAAAAATGATTATATTTAACCTAAAGTATTGCAATTAAATAAAATATAAATTACCACCCACCACTTCATAGACATCAAGAGTGGCATAAAAATTATTTTGTGAAAGGTTACCACTCACTTCATAATCATTTTCCTTGAATTTTTATAATGAAAAACATACATACGATAGGAGAAATTTATGAACAATAACCAAAGAATTCAGTATCAAATTTCATCAAATCTAAGATTTGAAATCCAGAGATTTAAATATGCATCTTTACTTTTATGTACAACTCAGGAAAGAAAAAAATACACTGTTAATTAAAATAGAAACTCTGACTATACGATGCACCCCAATCTTGAAGTTGTTAAAAAAAAAAAAAAACAACTGCGCCTCCTGGGGGTGCCTGGCTGGCTCAGTCAGTGGAACACGCAACTCTTGATCTCAGGGTCGTGCTTCGAGCCCCACGTTGGGTGTAGAGATACTTAAAAATAAAATATTTTTTAAAAAACTGTGCTTCTTGGAATCAATGAATTGTGGCAGTAAACACAATGCTTAAGGCTGGCCTCTCTTTCACCCCCCCACAGCCAGTGGGTCAGTAGTCCCATCGCTTCCGCTCACATCCATCCTCCACTGCCACGGCCTCTTTTCCTGAGTCAATGATGGTAACGGTCGAACTGCAATTTTTACCTTTCACCTCTTTCCTCATTCCCAGCCTCCATCCCCCAAATTCTTCATTTTACTGTCATAATTACCTTTCTGGGACACAAATCCAATCATGTCCTACCCTGCTTTAAAAAATGTTTAATAATTTTTAAAAATCAACAGCTCCCCACCATCACATTCTTTAGCAGAGTATGCAATGCCTCTTCCCATCTGGCCCAAAACCATACTCTTAGGTTCAGTACCCCACTATCTGGCCATAATGCTTGTGTTCTCACTCATGAGAGGACCACTATGCCTCCAGACCTTTGGCCCAGATAATACCTCTTCTGCCTGAAATCTCCCTTTCCTCTCCCATCCTTACTCTCCCTTGCCCTACTGCAGCACCGCTCTCCATCCTCCAAGGCACAACTTTAGTACTGCTTCCTGCCTTCTCCCTCCTTCTGTGGGTCCAGAGAATTCAGATAGTGAGCAACCTGAGAGCCCTAACTTCATCATGCTTATATCTATGTCCCTATCCCTTAATGGACTGGTTGGTAAACAGGTACTCAATAAATATCTCTTAAGTAAATAAATGTATCATGCATCCAAATTAATGTCTTCAAATATGACAACATGCTTGATACTTTTAATTACAACTATACCAAACCAACTTACAGTTTTCAATTTAACATAGCACATTTTATGGCTAAGTTAACAGTGAATAAATGAATACAAAGACATTTTCAGGTGGTCATAAAAAAAGAAAATATTTTAAATCTATGCTTTTTTGACAGACCTAAGAATTTTAATAAGTTGTACCAGTATCCTCTGTTTTTTTTTTTTAATTTTTCTTAATGTTTATTTATTTTTGAGAGAGAGACAGAGCATGAGCAGGGGAGGGGCAGAGAAAGAAGGAGACACAGAATGTGAGGCAGGCTCCAGGCTCTGAGCTGTCAGCACAGAGCCTGATGCAGGGCTAAAACTCACGAACTGTGAGATTATGACCCAAGCTGAAGCCGGACGCTTAACCAACTGAGTCACCCAGGGTGCCCCAACGATATCCTTTGTTCTTAAGCAGATATGCTCGAAAGTCAAATTTAATGTATTAAACTCCATTTTGTCAGGAAAACGGTAAGGGTAAAGATGTTTTAACCTAGAAAGTTCCACTCTATCTGTCCTGCTGCCTGTAGGAAACCAAAGGGAGCAAGCAGGCTCTCATGACAGCACTCTTTGTACTGACAGCCTGCACTGGAAGAATAAGGCTATCTCCCCACTCTGCAAACCAGCCAGGTGATGGCAGCAGCAAGGAGAGATAAGCTGACTTGTAGTAAGCACAGTGCTAGGCCTTTTCTCGTTGTTACCTCCTTTAATTTTTGCAACAGTGCCATGAAGTATTACCTTTATTTCAGAACATAAGTAAATTGAGTCTCAGAGGTTAAATAAGTTCGCTAAGTAAAACTACACTGTGGAAATGGAATTCAAAGCCAAAGCCAGGCCAACCTGACTACAAATCGCATGCTCTATTAGCCCTTTCCACGGCTGAGACCACAGTATAAAAACCAGAAGACTGTGGCCTTCAGGATCAAAAGCAAATTGCTTCTTGAAGTTTCCTTAAGTTTAAATCTTTAGATAACCTCCTTCCAAGTTATCTTCATAACATAAATCCACAATAAGTCCCCCATATACTCACTCATTCAAAAAAATACTAAGTGACTAATATACCTCGAGGAACTATGCTAGATACTTTTAATTACAACCATACCAAACCAACTTACACTTTTCACATTAACACATAGCACACTGTTTTGCAAGATAAAACAAACAGGCCTTAGGATCCATGTTTTTCTACTTAGAGAAGGCCGAGCTAACAAAAATAAGCAGATGAAACAATATAACAATAAGCCAATGTGACAAAAACAACCAATAAAGAACATCAATTAAAAAGGAGGCTGCAACCATTGAAATAACTGGAATTCAGATTTTTAATAGTTAGGAACCTTGAGAACTATACTTCTATTTTCCTTAGCTTTTAACATCTACCAGAAATATTATCAGGCAGCAACGTACGGAGAGTACCTACTCTCTACATCACACTCTACTGCATATTTTGAGATACTGATACAAAAGCATGAGCTGACATCATTTTTTTCTTTCACTGAAATTATTAAAATATATTTTTAAATATTACATAAAAATATTAAAACAACTGGGGAAGGGTTTTGTACAACAAAAACACATATTATTGAAATCTATGGTGAATTTATAAAATCCAACAGGGACTAAATGGAACCTAGAGTTAGAAAATAAAACAAGTATAAAGTTATTAAGCTTAGTTAATATTAAGTTTTCATTTCCTAAACTCTTTAAAATTCACAATATATTGGGGAGCCTGGGTGGCTCAGTCAGTTAGGCGTCTGACTTTGGCTCAGGTCATGATCTCACGGTTGGTGAGTTCAAGCCCCGCGTTGGGCTCTGTGCTGACAGCTCAGAGCCTGGAGCCTGCTTCGGATTCTGTGTCTCCCTCTCTCTCTGCCCCTCTCCTGCTCATGCTCTGTCTCTGTCTCAAAAATAAATAAAACATTAAAAAAAAAAATTTACAATATATTAATTCTCCTTTTGATATTTTCCATTATGACTTCAACAAAATTCTCCTTAAAAATTAAAATTTATTAGTAACACTATTGAGAAGGATAACCCATGCATTTATGAAAACAATGCTTGTATTTTAATGTAGCGTCACCTAAGATTAGTTATTAAAATATATTTTCTTAAATTTTTTTTTAATGTTTATTTATTTTTGAGAGAGACAGAGACAGAATGCAAGTGGGTTAGGGGCAGAGAGAGAGGGAGACACAGAATCCAAAGCAGGCTCTAGGCTCTGAGCTGTCAGCACAGCACCTGACGTGGGGCTCGAACTCACCAGCCGTGAGATCATGACCCAAGCTGAAGTTGGATGCTCAACCGACTGAGCCACCCAGGCGCCCCAAGATAGATTTTCTTAAAATAGTTGATTACTGCACAAATTAAAACCGTTAGAAGTTCGTGGTAAGGAGAGACAGTTATGGGTGTTTGATATCTACGTATGTTTTAATACGTCACATTAAAAATCCAAAATATTGGGGCGCCTGGGTGGCTCAGTCGGTTAAGCAGCCGACTTCGGCTCAGGTCACGATCTCACGGTCCATGAGTTCGAGCCCCGTGTTGGGCTCTGTGCTGACAGCTCAGAGCCTGGAGCCTGTTTCAGATACTGTGTCTCCCTCTCTCTGACCCTCCCCCGTTCATGCTCTGTCTCTCTCTGTCTCAAAAATAAATAAATGTTAAAAAAAAAAAATTTTTTTAAAAATCCAAAATATTAATCTGAAACAATTAAGTCACATTAAAAACAACTCAAGAGGGGCGCCTGGGTGGCACAGCCGGTTAAGCGTCCGACTTCAGCCAGGTCACGATCTTGCGGTCCGTGAGTTCGAGCCCCGCGTCGGGCTCTGGGCTGATGGCTCGGAGCCTGGAGCCTGTTTCCGATTCTGTGTCTCCCTCTCTCTCTGACCCTCCCCCGTTCATGCTCTGTCTCTCTCTGTCCCAAAAATAAATAAACGTTGAAAAAAAAAAAAAAAAAACAACTCAAGAAAACAGCTGGGAAAAGAGATACGCATTCAGATCACAGAAAAAATACCCTAAATAGGTACTGCATAGTGATTTCTTATGTGAAACAGCTGATTTTCTAAATGTTCAGAGTATAAACTAAATTCCATGATAAAATACAACTATTAAGACTTATAAGTGAGAATATTATTTAAAGCAAGATGCCTGATATTTTTCATCATTTTTACTCAAAATGTCCCTTTTCAACAATGTGACAAGTTTATACCTTTTCCCCCATTCTTTTTTCCCCTACCACACTCACTACATATTTAAATGGAAAGAAAAAAAGACATTTACCTCACCAAATGGAGTGTAAAACTGCACAGTGTTTACATCTTTATCCTGAGTGACAACCTTCTGGGAGCCTGCCACAGCCAACACGCTGCCAGTGTGGTTCCACTGGATACTTACTACAAACATGCCAGTATCAATTAAAACGGGATCTACTCAAAAAGAAAAATGAAGTAACTGTGGTAAAATACTTAGCCTTAAGAACTTTATAAAGAACAATTTTAAAATATTTTTTTAAATTCTCCACATTAAAAAAGAAAGAGAGAAAGAAAAATGACATACTCTGGTCGTTCTCATGTCTCATGATTTGGCACCTCCCATTGTCAAAACAAATAGCAAGGCAGGGGCAGTCTGGCTCCACATAGCCTTCTTGGCCATGGTACCAGTGAATTCCAGCAATACTGATTGCTCCGGTGACGTTCACCAAACAGTTCAGTTTCATTTTCATCTAAACAAAATCAGTTAAGTTAATACTTCATATTTTAAAACAGATCCGTATAGACTATTATAGAAAGAACACTGAAAATGAGATTTAAAAATCTGGTTTCAGATGCAAGTTCCATCACTTACTGGTTTACCAGCCCTGGACAAACCACTTCAAGCAGAGTTTCAGTTTTCTTTATTTGCAAAATAGGGATTAAAAAAAAAAACAACTCACAGAGAATTTATGAGACTCAAATGACAAGAGGTAAATGAAAGAACCTCAAGAACAGCGGTGTCAAGGAGAAGTCGGCCATTATCACTTACACCGGTTAAGTGCATTTGTATAATGCCCTCAACCTCACTACAAACAAAACTGCCCCATAAGTAAGATCAGAGATCTGACATAGCTCAGTCTCACAAAGCTAGAGTTTTCCTTGAGATCATGCTATCTGAGCCTATTCTATTTTGCCTTCTTTCCAGGACCTGACTCTTATCCCTTACTGTTTAAGTCTTCCATTCCTTTTACAATCTTGAGTAACTTGCTATAAAAATATCATTGGAAAAAAAAATATAGCATTGGTATCTCATATAAACTTTGGCTTCTGCTATCAGAAGACACAAAGATTTGGGGTGCCTGCGTGGCTCTGTCAGTTCAGCATTCGATTCTTGATTTTGGCTTAGGCCATGATCTCACGGTTCATGGGTTGGAGCCCTGTGTCTGGCTCTGCATTGACAGCACAGAGCCTGCTTGGGATTCCCTGTCTCCCTCTCTCTCTGCCCCTCCCCTGCTTGTGTTCTCTCTCAAAATAAATAAATAAACTTTAAAAAGAAGAAGAAGAAGAAGAAGACGATGACGACACAAAGATTAAATTGCATATCATCTGACTCATTATCCCTCAGCTTCAATACACTGAAATCTTGTCCTTCTCAGTTACCAGGAATTCAGAACTAAAAGCATTAATTTACCTTGAGGAGACCCAGTATTTTTTTAATTAAAAAAAAATCTAAATAATTGGGAAAAAACATTAATTGAAAACTTTCTTGATTACACAAACCATCATAATAAATAAATGTACATATACATATATAATATATAACATAACCATATAAAGTTGGGTAACTAAAACTACGAATATATATATACTTACTATAAAATTCCCTTGATTATCATAAATGTGTATTTCTCCACTTGTCATTCCAAAAAGTAGGATTTTACTATCTGCAGACCATGCTACATGGCATAACTGTACACCCTTCAAGTCTTTTCCCCAAATGCGATTCCCTAAAGTAAAACATAAAACAGAATTATTTCATTCAAATTTCAAGGTCACGATTCTCCAACAACTGCTCTAAAACTGTGTTTCTCTAAAGAGCTCTCACATTCTTCACAGAACCATGTGTTTGTTCAATTTATTCAGTCAATAAATATCTGCTGAGCACTTACTATGTGCCAAACACCCTACTAAATATTTGCAATAGCAGCTGTTTCCAACTTTCTCCCTTCTCTTCAAAACTCTGACCCAAGACCTCACTCCCAATTAGCAGATAAATTCATCTTCAACTTTGTAAAATTAAATAAACGCTTTCAAAGAAGAAATCCCTCATTCTTACTTTCAAACACTCAGAACATTAAGTGAATCCACACCGACCCTTTCTGCTTAGCGCCCCCATTACAAAGGAAGAGTTTTGTCCCCAACCAGACACCCATCTAGGGCTAATCCCTCCACCTATTTTTTGGTCTAAGCCCTTCCCAGCTTTGCAAAGATCTCCCTCTACTGATTATGCACATTTTCTCTTTCTCTTTAAACTCTTCTAAGCCCTTTCTTACAAGTATTTAAACATACTCAGATCCATCCTTGAAAACCAGCACCTCAAATAAAAACAAACAAAACAAAGAACACCTCCCTCTACCCCAAGTTCCCCTCTAGTCACCATCCTATTTCCACCATTCCTCTACCAGCCTCACTTCTTAAAAGAGCTTATGCAGGCAGTCATCACTTCCTCCCCTCCCATTCAACCCTCAGTCCAACCTGATCTGGCTTCTGCCCCACACCTGCACTGAAATGGCCTTCATGAGGTTGTTAATGACCTGTTGCTTTTCTTTTCTTTTTTTTTTAACCACCCCTTCCTTCCTTCTTGATTTCTGTGAATCTGTTTACTCCTTTATCTCCAATGCTTGTAATTCAGTATCCTTTACAGAATTCTCTTCTGCCAACCCATTAAATGTTGCAGGTTCTTATTCCAAGATGGCCCAGTTTTCCAGCTATTCCAATGGTTTAAATTACCATCTACATGCTGGTGATTCCCAAAATTATGACTCCAGTCCAGATGTTTCTGAACCACAAATGTATATATCTAACTACTTGGCTGTCCTACAGCATAACAAAGTCAACGTGTCCATAACTGAAATCTTCCTTCAAAACCAGGCTTTCTCCCACATCCCTTATTTCAATGGCATCACCGTCCACCCAGCTGTCGAAGTTAAAAACCTGGCTATTCCTCTGGACACTTCCATCCCCTCAGCCCCAAACTCATCAATAATGAGACCCCATCTATTTTACCTCCTGAATATCTCTAGCATATGTCCACTTACTTCCATCCTCTTTGTCATTTCCCTGGTTCAGCTACCATCCACCATCACCTCTCACCTGAATTACCCTATCAATTTCCTAAGTGGTACACCTGCCCCATCTTTCTTTCCTTCCTCTGCAATCACAGAGATGCTTCCAAAGAACAAACCTGATCACCCTGCTCCCATTCTTAAAACCTTTCATTATGCCCTTAAAGTTAAGTTCAAACTTCTTAGATAACTTACAATCTACATGATCTGTCTTGACTAATGTCTCTAATTTCATCACATACAACTCTTTTCCTTTTAGTATTATAGTACACTGACTCTCAAATTTTTTTCAATACCCTAAACATGGCTAAGTTCAACCCCTATGGACCTCCTCCCTATGGCCTTCCTTAGGCCTAGGACATTCTACAAACCCACATTCCTGGTGGCTAATGCCTCAGCAGACATCACTTCCTCCAGGATGCCTTCCCTGATCCCTCCAAGTCTGGCTTAGATACTTCTACTACATGTTTGCTGTATTTTCCCATCTCAGCACTTATCACAAGGCACTGTAACTGCTTGGTTACTAATCCACCTCTCCTGCTCTAGATCTGAAATACTTTTTATATACCTAGTGCCTAGAACTACAGCTGTCACTTTATGAATTCTCAGAAACATTTGGGGAATAAATGAAGTTACAACAGAAAAAAAAAAACAAATGGAAAAATGAAAATCATTTTGAAATAAATTATTTCTCTATAGAGAAAATTTCACATTAAAACAAAGGTACAGACCCTCGGAAGCCCCAGTGTTAGCTATGAATTAAAATTTGAAAGACCTAAGTTTTAAAGCTACAAAACACATGTAGCAATAACAGATTCAGTTCTATTAAAAAATGACCAGATGAGGGGCGCCTGGGTGGCTCAGTCGGTTAAGCGTCTGACTTCGGCTCAGGTCATGATCTCACGGTCCGTGGGTTCGAGCCCCGCATCGGGCTCTGTGCTGACAGCTCAGAGCCTGGAGCCCATTTCAGATTCTGTGTCTCCCTCTCTCTCTGCCCCTCCCCTGTTCATGCTCTGTCTCTGTCTCAAAAATAAATAAACGTTAAAAAAAATTAAAAAAAAAAAAATGACCAGATGATCATTTCACGACATAAAAATATCAAATGATTATGCTGTACACCTAAAACTAATGTTATATGTCAATTATACTTAACAGTTCAATTTTTTCAAAATAACCATAGATTGTTATATCTCTATATACTTGAAAGTAAATCTATGTATTTATAATACAGTCTAATACATACAAAATAAGTTACATAATTAGGCAGACATATTTAAAATAATCCTGAAAAATTAATTTACCTTTTTTCTGTGCCACTGTAGGAAATTTTTTAAAAATAGAATTTTTACTTGGAACACCTGGGTGGCTCAGTCAGCTAAACATCCAACTTTTTTTTTTTTAATTGTTTTTTAATGTTTATTTATTTTTGAGAGAGATAGACACAGTGCGAGCAAGGGAGGGGCAGAAAAAGAGGGAGACACAGAATCTGAAGCAGGCTCCAGTCTCTGAGCTGTCAGCAAACAGCCCGACATGGGGCTCAAACCCACAAACCATGAGATCATGACCTGAACCAAAGCTGGACCATTATTAACGGACTGAGTCACACAGGTACCCCAGCATCCAACTCTTAATTTCGACTCAGGTCATGATCTCACAGTGCATGAGATCAAGCGGCAACCCCCACCCCTGCATCAGGCCCTGTGCAGACAGCACGAGCCTACTTAGGATTCTCTCCCTCCATCTCTTTCTGCCCAACTCCCGGCGTGCATGCATTCTCTCTCTCAAACAGATAAAACTTAAAAAAATAATAAAAATAAAATAAAAAACGGGTTTTTTTTACTTGAGTATACTTAAAAGTAAATGTTTCTTGAATGTTATTAAATTGTATATCAACCATTTTCTCTGTGTTTTTCTGTCAGAAGACTAACATATGATAATTAATTAAACCTCTAAAGATAAAAATGCCAGCCAAATCCTGATCTCCGTTCTGTGTGCAACAAAGTATTACCATCCACCGAACCAACTATCACAGCCCCGTCTTCATACACAATGCAGATCTTCTGTCCGTCAGCATTCCAGCTCATACTTCGAACCACTGATTTATTTCTGTTGTTGATCATCTCCTCATACCAAGAGCCTATTGGCACACACACACACAAAAAAATTACAAGTCAAAACTTTCACATTAGAGTTGAAAACATTCCACAAAATACACTGTGGGATAAATGAGTGCAAAATTTTCTACAACATGAGACGTTAAACAATAAAACCTTCAAATCCAACATAAACAAACAAAAAAAAATTAGCTGAGGCCTTGACCAACAACTGCTTCAAAGATTGTCACAGAAAACACAATAAATGCCCATCTTTTCTCTCTTTCTTCCTTTCTGTCCATTAAAAAATAAAACTCGGGCTGCCTGGGTGGCTCAGTCAGCTGACCGTCCGACTTCGGCTCGGGTCATGATCTCACGGTTCGCGGGTTCGAGACCCGCATCGGGCTCTGTGCTGGCAGCTCAGAGCCTGGAGCCTGCTTCAGATTCTGTGTCTCCCTCTCTCTCTTCCCCTCCCCTGCTCATGCTCTGTCTCTCTCTCAAAAATAAATAAACATTAAAAAAAATTTTTTTTTTAATAAATAAAACTTTACTTGCTTTTGAAGGGCCAAAACAACTGACTTCTCTCAAAGCCTAACTTTTCCCACTTGAAAAACTTCAGATGATAACCAAAGGAAAAAACAAAATAACCACAATAATTTTATATGTATGCATAAACTCTCCAGTGATTAATTACAAGTATATTGAATATCAGCATATTAGGTAAAAACTCTAAGCCTGCTTGACAAAAATTTTCTACAGTTCAAATCACTTTAGGGATTTCACATCACTAATGCTGAAACACATTCATGTACACAGGGCTGGGGTGACAGGTCTCAAGGTACAACCAAATGTGAGGCAAAACACAAGGCCATTTTGGTATCAGAACTCTGGCCTGCAGCCAAGCAAATAACCACGTATTTTGGAAGAACTAGTCGAGCAGGCATTATCAGAGTCTGAACTCAGGACCTGAGAAGACCCACAGAGGAAAAATACAGCTTATCTTCATCTCCTATACTCTCACCTTCCATCCCTACACACACACATACACATATAAACCTTGAGAAACATAAATAAAACTCAGGTACCAAATTTTTCAATTAAGAATTTTTAAATGGTATACCCTGAATGTTTTCAAAACACCACACATGAACTAAGGTACTCTTCTCATTTAAATATGAGACCCCAAGAGATCATGTATTGTGAGTTATTTTTCTGATAATAGTGATGTGCCTAAATTAATCTTCTCTCGCTCTGTCTTGTAGGCAAAAGGCACAAATCATGAGCCAGTAGAGCAGAGATAAAATCTGTATCCATGAAAGAAGGGATGCTAAATGGCTCAATAAGGGGAATGAATTATTGCCTCTGACTTCTTAATGTTTTTATGTACTGGACCAACTCTAGCCACTGATCACACAGAAAATAATTCTTATCGGAAACCTGGCAAAAAAAGATCTCAAGTAGAAACTATCCAGCTAAGGGCGTAAATTCATTGTGGAGATAACCAACAGTCATCTAATTCACTTTCTTCGTGCAAGGTCACAGCTCAAAAAAAACAAAAACAAAAACAAAAACAAAGTTAAAAGGAAAAGTAGGCAGCAATAAATCCAGAAATATTACCCCTGTGAGGTCAGGATGAATTCCTGCTGCTGGTTAAAAGGAGTCTATTTCAAATATATTGTTTCCCCATTCAAATACTGTAATCCGGACTCTAATCTGTGAAAGATTACATAAACTCTCCTAGTGTACCTTTATATAACATCCAAACAATGATAAGCCCATTTTGATCACTGGTAGTCAACTTCTGATATTGTTCATTCCATGTTACAACTTGAACCGAACCTAAAAAACCATAAAAAAATTCAGAAACTAAAAAAAGGCTACAATTTCAAATTTGTATTTTTATAATAAACACCAACAGCATGTTAAAATCAATATGGCTCCTGTGCAACTAAACAGGATTTAATATCATTCCAAAATATTCACAGCATGCAGTCACTATTATCACTCATTTTCTACAACAATGTGTGATACTAATTTTCATGTTTATTCCTATTTCAGGCCAGCAAAGGCACCTATTATGGTCAAATGCAAAAGCTGCCATATATCTGATGACAGAAACAAATATAAGTAAGATTTACCCAGCTGGCCTGATTCCCAAGGATTATAATTCCCAAAGGACAATATACTACGAACTTGGGGTTTCTTTCCAGGGGTGTAGAGGTTGTCTGTGGTTGATGTATGCCCTAATTTCTCTTCTTTCCCCCTCTTGTTTTCCGTTCTATTAGTAACACACTCTTGAACATATCTTAAGCCTCTGGGTTATATGAACAACTGATTCTTTTAGTTTTTTTAATCTCTAAATGCTTTAGTGTATATTTCATAAGAAGACATTCTCTTTCATAACCATATTACAAATTAGGAAATTTAACACTGATATAATATTACCTAACCCCGGTCTACATTCAAATTTTATCAACTGTCCAAATATTGTCCTTTATAGATACTTGTTTTTCTCATTCCAAGATCTAGGATCATAGAGTACATTCAGTTGTCGTGTCTCTTTAGTCTACTTTAATCTGGAAACATGGGATAGATTCTAAAAAAGGATTATGTCCTACCCATAGACAGCAGTATCTTTTAATATATAAAAGAACTACTCAGTTTTAGATTTATCGAAGATGTTGTTTGATCATGTAAAACTTGTTGAAGGACTCTAAGCTCAATTAACTATGGCTAAACAGAAATGATTACTTTAAATATTATCATTATAAAAAATGATATCATTTCTGCAATAAGTAGATGGTTTCTCAATGTCTAGAAATAAGACCATTCAAATAGGATTTTAAAAATTACATGACTCACCACTATGACCTTCTAGATTCTGATTCATAGAAAGGTTACTAGGGACTGCAAGACCTCTCAATTTTGCATCATCTAGGAAAAAAAGACATCATGGCAAATACATTAAAGTAATAGATTATATGACTTTGACATTTCTTCCTGGATGATTTTAGAAAAAATTTTTTAAGAATGCCTCATTCTGATCTATTTTTCTCATGGTGGAAACATGGACAGTAATATATACCCCCTTGCAGAGATACTATTCTGACAAAATAAAGCAAAATGTATTTTAAAAACATTGTTTACCCAGTATATGAAATATACTGGTAATTATTATTACTGCTATTCCTTCCCAGAAGATCACAAACAGAAATATTTACGATATATAGAATGAAAGCTCTAAAGCATAAGAGGGCTCAGAAAGTAAAGACTTTGGAAACTGGTTTTTACTACATTTTGCAGAATCTTATATGCATTCATTCATTCATTCATTTATTCATTCAATGAATGTCTACATTGTGTTACGCACTGTGGAAGCTTCCGAATATAAAATGATAAAATAGTTAAGGCCTCTCCCCTAAGAGAGTTTGTAGTCTACTGAAGGGACAGATATTAAACACACACTCACCCACCCACATAAATATATATGCATATATGTAAAATCATAAATTGAGAAAATAAAGCCATAAGAAGAGACAGTAACAGAGGGAGACTGATTTAGATTGGAGGAAGGGAGAGCCAGGGAAGGCTTTCTGGAGAAAGGAGGAGGAGGAGTCCAGACTCAGAAATACCAAGTGCAAAGACCCCACGGATCAAGTGTAGAAGCTCTGAATCCAAAATGTAATTTGCTTCAGCCCTTTATCTTACAGAAGAGTGAACTAAAGCCCAAAGATAAACACCAACTTGCTGAAATTCTTTCAGTATGGCAGAGCTGAGGTCCCAACTCCAATCACCTTACCTACATCTCCAACTTAGATTGGGGGACTGTCTAGCTCTCCATTCTACAGCAACACTAGGGATGCTAAAGAAATGTGAAGCTGCTATGGTTCCAGAGAACTAAAAAAAGACAAATCAAGCTGTAAACACAAGGAACTTATAAACAAAAATGTTTTTAAACATCTCATTTTCTGTTCTCCGGAACTAGGTGAATAATTATTAACATATCTGATAAGCAGAAAAGATGACACCAGCCTGCAAATGTGACAAAATGTGAGATTTTGTGACCTTATTAAAACTCAAATTGTCATTTTTCTTAAACTCTAAATAATAGAGCAGAATAAATAGACATAGCACAAGGCAATGTAGTGACTTAGTTTGCATTCTTCATTCTTTTTCATTTTCCATCAGTAACTTGAGTAAAAGCCATTTGATATTTACATTCGATGTTCTCTGAACTTTACTGCAAAAATACTCTATAAAAACAGCACTGAATGTTTGGAGTCTTGTTTGTTTTTCATTTTAAAATAATTAGAACTGCATAGTGACAAATACCAAGAGCAAATCTCAACGAACAAATGATACTAGGCAATTTTCCATCCAGTTCAAACACTTGGGCTTGCTTTCATTTACCTGTCTGTGTCTCTAATTTCAAAACTTTCAGTAATCCGTCTTCACCACCACATGCTATGAATCCTTGGTCCTTGTTCCAAGATACACATTTCAGCTTTACGTTATCGGGAATGGCGACCTGAAAAACCACCACAGCCACTCTCACAGCTTTTCATGGAGGAGTTGGAAAGTGAGTTACAGATGCAGGCTGAAGAAGTCCCCCCAAGAAATAAAAAATGGTCAGCCTTGCAGACAGTGTACTGTTAGGAAAATGGGCATGGCACGATCCCCTGAACTGCCCCGCGCCCTACCATTTTCGAAAGGACGGCGGGGGGAGAGGGGAGCACACAAGAAGGGCACTGACTGCAGAGGAACCCAATGGGAGAGTCACCTGAGAAATTTTAAAGGAAGGAAACGGGGAAAAGAGGTATAAATCCATACCATTGATCCATATTCCCTTTCCACACATAACACTTAGGATACCCCTTTGTTATTACTTTTCTCTCGCCCGCCAGCCCATGACGATCCAGTGAATTGAAGTCACCTGGATCAACAGGTGGAGAAGGAGCGGTAGGGAAGCACGCAGTGATCGGTCCTGCTGAGGTCCCCAAAAAGACCCAGGCAGGGGGCAGGAATGGGAGAGAGTCGTGCGAAAGGGCTCTTGGCTCCGCCGAGAATTATCTGGGACTCGGGACCCGAAGGAGGAGGTCCGAGGCTGGACGAGGCAGGAAGGTGCGAGGTGGGAAGGCGAAGGATGCGGGACAGGATGCGGGATTCGCCTGCAGGACGCGAGAACAGAGGAGGAGCTAGGGCGTCAGTGGGAAAACTCACTTTCTTGCTCAGGTAAAAGAACATCCTGGGAACCCCGAGAAGACGACCCCAGCCGTCCAGGCCCGCCAAAGGAAACCTTTTTCTAAGTCTCCAGTCGCGAGTACCAGAAGCTCTTGCAAGCGCCTGTCGCCCTGGCAACCACCGCCGCCCAGGCGCATCCGGGGCGCTGAGAGACACTTCCGGCGGCGGCGTCGCACCGCCGGGCGTCGTGCGCCTGCGCGGAGATCGGGGTGTTGGAGTAGCAGCAGACAGCAGACGGCACTTGTGGTTGGGGCTAGTTGCTTTGTTTCTGGGCCTTTTTGCCCTACGCCTGGGGGGCCAGCTCGGTGTCCCTCAGCGGCTTGCCTTCACCTCAGCTGTTTTCTTTTCGAGCGGCTCGTAGAGCAGGCTAAACCTCAGTAGGTCGCGGTGGAACTTGCCTGGGGTGTTAAAATCAACTCAAGCAAAGGCGCCTGAGGTCACGGTGATTGGGTATTTTGTAAGCCCCAGAGACCCAGCATTGTGGAAAGTCATTTACTGTGTTTGGCCGGCTGGCGCCGTGGGCCACAAGGAAGCGCCAACGTACATTTTTGAAGTCTGTAAACCTTCCCTTATTCCTTTGAGGATTGGAGAACCCTCTGGAGCAGTTTTTAGGAGATTGCGTTTATTCTGTTTGTTTTAGAACTTTTTAACAGCTTATTTCAGGTGTTACTGCAGCCCAATGGTACATGTCAAGGAATATATATATGAGCTTTGGGCCATTGCAGCATGTAATTGCCATTTGGGCATAGCCTTCCGTTTTTGAATAATTAAAGTTGGTGTTTGATCCCTGGCCTGAGAACGACTATTCTGTATTCTCTTTTTCTACCTTAATTCTTTAATCTCCCTTGTCCTTTTTGAATGCTTGGAGAGTTACAAAGCACAGCAATTTGGGCACGGGGTAGAAAATCCCACGAAATTACTTAGTCTAACCCATTTTCTAATTTATATCTGATTTTTCCTTTTACCATATTCTGTGGCCACTGCTGTTGAGTTGTATAATCTAGAATGTACTTTATGCAGCAGTAGCAGTAGCAGCAGCAGCTAATTTCCCCACCTAGTCTTTCCCAATTTCAGGCAAATAATGTTCAGATCCTTTGAAGGGAGTCTGTTGCCTCACCCAGCACATTCAAGAATTGACAATGCTCCCAGTGCCTTTCCTATCAAATCTAAATCCCAGCTAAAATTAGATTTTCCTTGGATACCGAAATGTCTACTATCATGCCCCCATTCTAAGCAAGTCCATATGCTTTCTGCCTCCAAGGCCATCTTATATATCCCCTGATGTTCCTGTCCTCTCTGCCAATTGTGCCTAGCCGAATGTACAAATTAGGTCTCCCTGAGAAATTCTTTCCAAACGTAACCCCCATCCCATTCAGACAATATATTTGCTTTCAAATGTGTGTATCTGTTTTTTCAGCATCAAGCTGAATTCTGAAGATACGTTGGCACTTGTGCACAAGCTCCCTATACTGGACTCATGAAACAAACCAGAACTATCTAAGTCAGGGGATTCCAATCAACTGGTCAAGTTTAAGAGATGGTAAGTTGAAACTGGTTGTTGGTGGTCACACTCGAAAAATCATCTCTTTAAATACTTTCCCCTAGTGCTTGCACGTGACTTCTCATTTATTCCTTCTATAGCACCTTTTCTCTATGATATATTAATAGATATTACGGATTCTGTGTTGAAATAAGTTTGGAAAATAATACTGCTCTAAGTCATCTCCTTTCAAAAATGTTGAGAAATAACCATGTATGTTTCATATACTGTATACTTCCTTGATGTATTTATTTTTCATTTCTTCCTTTTAAAGTTTCTGTTTTAGATTTTTGACTGATTTTGGGCTTACATCTGTAGGTGATATTTATTTTTCAGGTGCTTATGTTAATATACCTTCATTATTTTATCCAAATTTAGATAATTTTGTTCTATTCCCTCTCCCAAAATATTCTCAATTAAAGCTTATTTAACCTGAATTTACATTTTTAACCTTAAAAGTTATGAGATTATAGGAAGAGTTACCACATTGTGTCCTTTGATAAGAAACTGTTATATATTCAAAATAATTGTTAATTCAGTTTAAGGAAATATGTTAATAGACAAAATTGATATGGGTCACCAGAAAAAGTCATGACAATAATATGTAAAGATATTAACATTTTATTATACTAAAGACAATACAAACCAAAAAAAAAAAAAATTCAGTAATACACAATTTAAAGGACTGTTTCTCTAAAAACTATAAGCTTTCAAGCTGAAAAATAAAATACATATATCAAATGTATAAGTGAAGAATGGTTACGCTTATCATTAAAATTTAAAAAGACAACATTACTTTTGTTACTTGTTAGAGTGATATTTATAAAAATATAATTTTATTGATTGGATCCTAAGGTAAAACAGTAAAGATAAAGTAGGATAGTTTTTCCTTGGTATAAAGTTATAACACTCTTAATTCAAAACTAAAATCTTTAGTTACATGTTTCTTATAATGTTTCATGTAATGTTCACTTGATCTATTTTTAGAGATGTGTATTACAATCCCCTGATCACAGCTTCAGTAATACTCTAGCAAAAAAAGAGCAAAAAATAAAGTGTTAAACAGTGCTAAATTATATTCACCTCAATTTAGTTATATGAACTTTTTTATGTGTAAATACTCCATACAATTTACACTCTGAGTAGTAAGTCTGGTTTATACTATAAATACTGTCAAGAGAAAATAGGTCAAAAGTTCCCATTGTAAGTATGGTTATCTTACTAATATAAACATTTAAAAATTAAATGGCTCAATTGGTAAATAAAGAAATATTAAACTTTTCATTCTATTTCCTACCAATCATTTCACAGTCATAGCTTAGAGACACTAAAGTTTGCTCTTAAGGATGTGAATGTTTATTTCCTTTAAAAAATGACACTGATTCTCTAGAAGATCCTCATACTGTTTATCCAGTAATATTCAGGCAATTGCAAGGGCAGATATTAGCAGGAACATGGAAGTATGCAAAAGTATCAAACACACCAAGGTCTCCGTATTTCCAGGTAAAAATTTTGAGTACTTTAACGATGTATTTGTCCAGATTCATTTTCTTGCAGCTTCCCTAAAATGTCATCAAGTGACTAGTTGTTAAGGCCAATGCCTTTTTTTTTTAAATGTTTTTTATTTATTTTTGAGAGAGAGAGAGACAGAGCATGAGCAGGGGAGGGACACAGAGAGAGGGAGACACAGGATCCGAAGCAGGCTCTGGGCTCTGAGCTGTCAGCACAGAGCCCAACACGGGGCTTGAACCCACAAACCATGAGATCGTGACCTGAGCTGAAGTCTGACGTTCAACCAACTGAGCCAAGGTACCCTTATTTTTAAACATCAGAAAACAGAAACACAGTTTCATACACTTAAATACAAGATAAATGAGAATAATTACATTCTATTGTAAATAAAGAAGAAAAAGAGTGAAATTATTTTCTCAGCAAAATCTAATTGAACCTAAAACTCCTAAGTTCTGTTCTTTAGAGTCCTATTACAAAGCAGTGGTCTTCAGAGATGATACAGAGCCCTTGTCTTCAAACTTTTTGCTCCGATCCCCTAAAATAATTTTGACAAATAAATGCTGCCTTGTGCATATTTAAATTAGATGAAAATTTTCATCATAAATTTTAGTTACAAAATATGTAATCTCTGCCATTTTAAAAATACTGATTTTTTAAAATAAAATCTAAATAAGTTTTCCAAATGTCCTATGTAATATTAATACCATATTGAATCAATACCTACTATCATTCTTCCAAAATAAAATATTTAAAATAAAGGAATTTGTATTTCCTTGACTTTATATTTACTTTCTACTTTCTCCACAGAATTTTATTCTACTTTGAATCTTGGAAACCTTTCTTGATCTCTGTTAACACTTCTTTGAAATAAACTTAACACAAACAAGCACATAAACATTGATATTGAAATTACCTTTAAATTAATTTTCTTTGACCATAAGGCCTCCAGTATTTTTAATCATCTGGATTGAGTTTTAATTACAACTAATATGAACATGTAATTTATCAAACAGCAAATAAATTACAAATTTTGGCATAAAATTACTAAAAATGAAAGATGAAAGGCAAACTTTAATTGGAAAAGTATCTCTTAATGGAATAAATTGGGGGAGTGGTGTTTATGAGGCCTTGATTTAAAAACTGTTGAACCATCCATCCCTTTGTTTGGCTCTCTGGAGATTTTACTTTTCCAAGAAGATCACCTTAGAAGATTGAGGCTGGTAGAAGATTGAGGCTGCCTTCCTGGTGTAAAGTCAGGAGAACAGCGATGTGAAGTGAGAAATGGGAACAGAGAATGCCAAGTGAGTCCCTGTAGCATTTTAGGCAGGTCAACTTAAGGATTTGCAAATGAATTTGGTGCAATTTTCTGTGCAACACCCCCATGTCCCTATCACCATTTGAATACCATTCCTCTAAGATCCCTAGGGACAGTGTTGTTAACTTGAGCTAAGAAAAAGTACTTTTCCTGAATTACTCCTTTGGTTAAAGAACTGATTTTTAGGGGTGCCTGGGTGGCTCAGTCGGTTGAGCGTCCGACTTCGGCTCAGGTCATGATCTCAAGGTTTGTGAGTTCAAGCCCCATGTTGGGCTCTGTGCTGACAGCTCAGAGCCTGGGGCCTGCTTTGGATTCTGTGTCTCCCTCTCTCTCTGCCCCTCCCCCACTCATGCTCTGTCTGTCTCTCTCTCTCTCTCTCTCTGTCTCTGTCAAAAATAAATAAAATATTAAAAAAAATTAAAAATAAAATAACTGATTTTTACAGTTTCTTAGATGGTACATTTTGAAATCTTACACATTTCTTACATGTTACCTTTTGAAATCTGCTTTTGACCACTTGGCTAGCCAGTATATGTGCTGTCTGAGCTATTGCCTCACTAGTCAGCTAACTCATTCTGTACATGCACAGATTCTGAACTGAGCCATATTAAGGGATCCTAGCATAATAGCTCCATCTGTTAATAAGAACTCAATTAGCATATACTACTGGAAAAGCACTAGAGAAACAAATAGGCAGCTTTTAACATGTAAATACTAACTGGGCAAAACAGTCTATTAAAATATTTTAAAAGAACTCTAAAAAAATAAACACTGTATTACTATTGCTCATCTTAAAATGTAATGAATAGGGCCCTTATCCCATGGAATGTCCTAAAATGTTTGGCTCAGTTGTACTACCAAGGGTGGCTTAAAGCAGAAGCAGAAAACCTTCCAGAAAGGATATGTTTGGCGTTCAGTCTCTGCAGATAGGAGTTGACCTTATCCTGGAATGCCAGAGTGGCTTCACATCCACAAGCATCTTCTGTGGAGATGAGTCTTCGTGCTTCTTGAATGGCTGATGATGACAGTATACAAAATGTTATAGCTAATTAGAAATCATAGCAAGTCAGGAAATCTACAATTCAATACTTCCATTTTTAAGACTTACCTAAATGCATTTTCCAGGAGGTAAAAGGGTATAAGCACACAGAAAGAGGAGAAAATACTTTGGAATGCTAATGTCACAGAAGAAATTGAATTAGATGTTGGGAAGTGCTTACAGTTGCCAAAGCTGGGTGTTGGTTATATGAGAGTTCACTATATTCTCTATACTTTTGTGATCGTTGGAAACTTTCCGTGATATGAAGGAAAATTTTAAAAAGTTGATGTAGGCGCAAGCCAAACATACAGAGCTAAGATAATTAATCTTATTATGATACTGTGTCCTTATTAAGACATGAAAATGAGGAAAACAGTTCTCTCTTTGGCCAAAATATTCAAGGATTTCATGAATAAAATGAAATAAAGGGATTAAATTCAAGGATAATTCCTGATGTCCTATACAGACTCTTATTCTATTGGATGGTCTGAATTGAGAGTTCTAGTTCTTACCCATAAATACTTTGGAACTAAAAAATTCAGGTTGGTATCAACACTTAAGCAAAGAACCTGGGAGAATGATAATGCTAACTTCTAGTTCTCTCTGAAATACAGTGAGGCAGCTATTCCTACTCAGTATCACAGCCCCCAAAGTTGCCTAACAGAAGTAAGAGTAACTTCCCAGGTCTGAAGACTGGTATACAATCTTGCAGTCGGGTGGTACCACCGCCTGAGGACAGGGAGTGGTCCTTTGCTCCCACATTTTCTCCTACATTCTACAAAGATAGGCTTTTGAGGGGACCATAAAGATAGGCTATTGAGGGGACCATAAATTCACTTGATTAAATATAATCTACCTGCCTGTCCAAATCCTGCTGACTTTTAGGGATAGCCAATCCAAACCAGTCAGTCAGTAAGCCAGAAAGTAGCTACTGAAATTAAGTACATGCCCATCATCCCTGTACAGAGCATATAGTTGGCACTTAGAATACTTTTCCAGTGTTATCTCGCCTGATAGACTATAAGCTCTATGAGGGCAAGGGCTTAGCGGGGTATTCTAATTAAAACACTCCACAGAAAATTTAAAACTGGGATATAGCACAATTGAAAGTTGAGAGAGAGATCCATTCACAATATCATCAAAAAGAATAAAATCTTTAGGAAAAATTTAACAAAAGAAGTACAAGACTTATACACTGCAAACTACAAAAACATTGATTTGTCTCCCATTCCTTCCTCAGGACCTGACAGGGTACTAGATATATGAGTAGCTCCACGAACACTTGCTGAGAAAATAAGTGAATGGCTAGACAAGTGAGGTCGTTACCTAACCCGTCATAAATTATACTGGAATCCCCATTTTCCAGGAGAAGAAAAAATGCCCAAGACTGATGTTTCTGAGGATTAAACACCTAGATAGGGTGACAGTACCCTGACATACTCAAATTCTAGAAGCAAGCTGCTCCCTATTACCCTCGCCCTCCTCAAGAAGCTGATCCATCCGTACTTCAAATGAAGAAGTAATTACCAAGTAACCGTCAGGGGCCATGGAGGATGCTAGGAATACAGACATCTACTATCTTCAGGGATTGGAATTCACAGTCTACAGGAGCATAAATATACAAGTCCCAAACTCTGACTTTGCTCCCCAAATCTGCTTCAGCCTCAGTCTACCTCACCTCAACGGAGATACCCCATCCTCCTCCCAGCTGCTCAAGGCTGAAATAGGAAAATCATCCTTATTCCTCTCCTGCCCTATTCCCTGGTTCCTGTTCATTCTGCCTCTGAAAAGTATCTGAAATCATCTTGCTTCTGTCACCACTGCCACCCTCCTCGCCAAACTGGGACCACTGCAACAGCCTCCGACTGGTCCCGTCTTCTGCTTTTCATCCCCTGCAATCCACACAGCAGGTAGGGTGACTTGTGAAAATATAAACAGAATGCCTCTGCTGCTTAAAACTCTCCAGTGACTTCCCATTTCCCATAGAATAAAATATAAACTCCTTGCCCTCACCCCAGTAGATCAGCAGGACTTGGCCCCTGCCTCACTCTCCCAGCTATCTAATACCACGCTTCTTCTGGCTGGTCATGCTTCCCTCACACTGGCTTCTCTCCCCTCCTCTCCCACCAAAGCCACCACCGCACAAGCACAGACTGTGGCATTGCTCTCCCTCCACCCGCCAGCCCCCCAATCCCAACCTAACTATGGCTGATGCTCGGGTCTCAGATGTCACTTCCTCATCCAGACACTCCCCCAACCCACACTGAGGACCCTGTTCTTTACCCCTGGCTCTTATTTCATTTATAAATTGTCACTTCCTTGTCTTTTCCCCTTAGACTATTATCGAAGACCATACTTATTTTGTTCACAATTATATACCTAGTGCCTAGAACATAGTAGGCGCTCTATTTGCCGAATGGATGAAGGAATGGTTGAAGGAACACACAAGTAATCACAACACAAGGCATCCCGCATTGAAAGAGGGTGGAGCTCAACAGAAGTAGAAGGGGAACCCTGGTAGAGGGGGTAAAATTAAAACTAGGCCTGGAAATTAAAGAAACAAACAAACACTCTTTTGCAGTATTCGATTCACACAAAGTAATTTAGAGAACACTTATGCAGGTAATGAAGCATATTGAAAACAAACACTAATAAAGTTACTGCACTAATGAAAATATTATGAATACTGCTGTAGACACATCCTTTAGTAAAAATATAAACACAGTCTAGAAGATATTTCCAACACACACACAAAAAAAATTTATATCCAGAGATGTGAAGAGTTCCTTTGAGTCAGTGAGAAAAATACAAATAACCAGATAGAAAAATAAGGGCATAAATAGCATTTCCCAATAAGAAACTGAAATGACCAAAAAATACAGGAAGAGGTGCTTAACGTCTCTAGCAACCAGGAAATGAAAGAAATAAAGACCACGGGGAGATACTTTTTTGCATCGATGAGACTGGCAAAAAATTAATGCAACAAAACCAAATGTTGGCAAGGATGCGGTTCTTGGATTTTGACGAGCAAAAGCGGCAAGGGAAGGGGATCCCAGCAGAGGGTGGAAACGGGCAGGGCATGTTTCCAGAATATCCACGTGGTGGAGCACAGGACGTGGAAAGGAACGAATCTGGGGATAAAGGGAGTGACCGGGTGAAGAAGAGAGGTCACCAGGGGCAGGGAGAGAGGGGACAGGTACAGAGCTTCAGTTTGCAATGATCAAGTGCTATGGATGGAGTGTGGGATGGTTGCACAATAGGAATGCACTCCACTTAACTATACTTTTAAAACATCTTAAAAATGTTTTAAAAAAATTTTTTTTAATGTTTATTTATTTTTAAGACAGAGAGAGAGCATGAAGGGGGGAGGGTCAGAGAGAGACAGAGACACAGAATCTGAAACAGGCTCCAGGCTCTGAGCTGTCAGCACAGAGCCCGATGCGGGGCTCGAACTCACAGACTGCGAGATCATGACCTGAGCTGAAGTCGGACGCTTAGCTGACTGAGCCACCCAGGCGCCCCTTAAAAATGTTTAAAATGTGAAGTTGTATGTTATGTGTCTTACCACCACCACAACAGAAACTCTAACTTAGGACGGGACTTTGATTAGAAAGAGAAACAAAGACAGAGGAAGGACCCACGAGGGATGAATGGCCGTGGGCAGAATGGTTTCGTTCTGAAGACAACTGGGAGCCACTGGAGGATTCGGACTGGGAGGAACAATCAGGACTGTGCTTCAGACTTGGAGAGGAAGGCTTCCTCCTGGAAGATTGTCCTTCCAAATGACATAGGCTTGAAGTCCAGTCTTTACCTGAGCACGTCTTCCTGTCTTCATTCAAGGTGTAGCCGGCATAACACTCGCAGTGATAGGCCGCTGCCCCGTCATCCACACAGATGTGCTGGCAGCCGTGAGAGCCCAGAGCACACTTGCTGAGAACTGGCCAGGAGCACGGCAGGAAAGAAAATATTCCCAAGTTACAGCAGGAAACCAAACGCAGATTTCTGGGTGAGAAAAGCTTCGGTGTGGAGGCAACAGATGCTGAGGATGAACACTTCAGTTGTCAGCAACAAATCTCCCACTTTTCAGGAGAAAGGCCTGTTTTCCTGTTCTACATCTCACATGCCTCTAGCCTCGCCTTTTCCTGGCTCCCCCCTTTTCCCTTTCATTTCTTGCAGATATCTAGGGGGTGCCTTCTCTTTCTTTCCTGCCTTGCTCCCGGCCAGTTCTGACTTCGATTATATGGCTCAGACCTTACCTTTGGCTTTTCCTGATGACCACGAATGCCTCCAACATCTCCAGCCACACGTGGATCATCATCACCATCACCAAAAATAATGTATTAGAGACCTACTTGTGCATGGAGCTAAATTTGATGCTGTGTTGACCAACGGCCTGGTCTTAAGAGTGTACAAAGTGGGAAAAGGGTGCCTGGGTGGCTCAGTCAGTTAAGCGTCCAGTTCTGGGTTTCGGCTCAGGTTATGATCTCATAGTTTGTGTGTTCGAGCCCCGCGACAGGCTCTGCATGGACAGTATGGAATCTGCCTGGGATTTCTCTCTCCCTCTCTCTCTCTCTCTGCCTCTCCCTGGCTTGCACTCTCTTTCAAAAAATAAACATTAAAAAAAAAAAGTGTACAAAGTGGGAGAGAAAACATGAGCCTGAGCACATATGCACACATACACAAAGAGATAGCAATAACAGTGATGATGGTGAGGAGATGTGTATGTTTGGATAGTGAGGGGTTTATTATCTGTCACAGTAAATATATTACAAGGAGGTAGATGGTTTGCCCAGATTTGAGTGGAGAGCAGACAAAAGTGCTGTGCTTGTCTGGTCCCATGTCCACACTGGCCCAGGACAAATGAAAACAGCAGGTCTCCCTTAATAAACCCAGAAAGTCTTTCATGGAAACACAGGTTCTTCGTCCAACATCACAGGAGACCAACCTAACTGGTTTGTCCCCTTCTAACTCTTAAGTGTTCCTCCACACTCAGGAAACTTCCATGGCTCACTATTACCTATAAAAGAGCTTTGGGGCATCTGGGTGGCTCAGTTGGTTAAGCGTCCAACTTCAGCTCAGATCATGATCTCACCGTTCATGAGTTCAAGCCCTGCATCCGGCTCTGTGCTGACAGCTCAGAGCCTGGAGCCTGCTTCGGATTCTGTGTCTTCCTCCCTTTCTCTCTGCTCCTCCCCCACTCACACTCTGTCTCTGTCTCTCTCAAAAATAAATGAACATTAAAAACAATTTTTTTAAATAAAAAAGCTTTGAGTGAAATGCAAGTCTCTACATAATTTATTCATAGATCATCTTTCCAGCTTTAACATTGATATTCCCCTTCATTACTTCAGATTTTTCTAGCAAAATGCCAAATAGCAGAATGTTTCATTTTTCCCCTCATCCCAGGCTACCAGCGGCTCTACCGACAACAACGGGCCATGCCTCCACCCCCAACCCCCCCAATCTGGGGCTCCACATTTAACCTACAAGCCTTGCTACCGGCCAGCAGGGAAAGCAGACCATTGGAGGGGATGTGACCCAGGTTACGTACCCCAGCTTTAGAACAGTATCCATCATTACTTTAAAATATATAAACGCTAACTTTCCACAACCTGGCCTTGCTCTTCTAGCTACCTTTGCAACCATGAAACAGTATGGCTTGGTGTTTGAGAGCATGTGTAACCACCAGAGTAAGGGCCTGGGTTCAAATCCTCACTCTGCTACTCACTAGCTGAGTGACCAGGGCCAACTTATTCAACCTGTCTGTGCCTTGTTTCCTCATAAAGTTGCTCACAGCAAATGCCTAGAACCATGCACAGCATACAGCAGGCACTGAAGAATGTTGGATATTGTGACCTGGGAGTACTGCCTGGGGTAGTCTGCCCTAACTGAACACTTTCTTTGATTTTTTCAAAATAAAATGTTCTACTTTATTCCATAATATCTGTTAATTTAAGTGTACATTTGTTTAGTTTCCTTTTTCGAGGTCTTCAGTGTTCCTGGTGGCTTAAGGTACCAAGTGGGATATTTGTAACCAGTTTGAGAAGTACAGCCATGAGGCTTCTCCACCCCAACGGACTTAGTCCTATCACCGAGCAAACCAACACAAGCCACTCCCCTTGGCCATCTGGCTCTCCAGTCCTCTGTCTAAACCTTCACCTTCCTCAAGGCTCACCTCCTGCCCTACCCACTCCATACCCTTCTCCAGGCAGCCCACCTCCCCAGCATCCACAGCCCTCGGTTACTGTCTATCCCTCTTCCTGGCTAGTCTCTGCTTTCTCAAGGTGTTGGTTCTCTTTGCACCCAGTCTAGAAGTTGCTCAGAGACACAAAATGCATTTCTTTACATCCCAACAGCATTTTGCACAGTCCTGGAAAAAAAATAGGTACTCAGTATTCTTTAATTGATTTGTTTTGTTTTCTTTTTCTTTTTCTTTTTTTTTAAGTAGGTTGGATGCCTAGTGTGGAGACCAACATGGGGCTTGAACTCAGGACCCTGATCTCAAGACCTGAGCTGAGATCAAGAATCAGACGCTTAACTGACTGAGCCACCCAGGCACCCCTATTTTTCTTATTTTTTTTACGTTTATTTATTTATTTTGAGAGAGAGAAAGAGAGAGAACCAGAGAGGGGCAGAGAGAGGGGGACAGAAGATCCGAAGCAGGCTCCAGGCTGACAGCAAAGAGCCCGATGCAGAGCTCCAACTCACGAGCAGGGAGATTATGACCTGAGCTGAAGTCAAATGCTTAACCAACTCAGCCACCCAGGCGCCCCTCTTTTTTTTTTTTTAAAGGGAATTGGTGATTTGCCATTTCCCTTATTCTCTCTTCAAAAGGTCACATAATATCTCTCCTCAAGGGATAGGAACATATACATAAAAATCTTTTTTAAAAGTTTGAATATGCCAAAATTAAACACCGCCTTGAGAGGCACAAATTTCTCTTAGAAAGTGTTTTTACATTATAAATGCCACCCTGTTCTGCCAGTGAGTTTAAATCAAATTAATGAGGATTGGCCAAGTCATAAGGCTCAGATTCACTGAAGATTGATCATCTAGAAACTGTCAGGGAACAACTTACTTCAAACTTACTGGAAGATCTGTGTGGGTCTAATTTAGTCATTGACAAAGTCTCCTTTACTAAAAGGATCCAGCTTTAAGATTAACACTACAGAAAAGTTCCTGGCCAAGTTTTAATTGGAAAAAGATCAGTTCAGCCTATCACACCGAATAGTTACTGTCCAAATGACTTCCTCTAAAGTTCCCATTTGCTTTACAAGTCCCCAGTATACAGAGCTATAAAATTTTCCTGGATAAAGACCCTACATTCAATTAGCTCTTCTCATCTCCCCCCCTCCCTACCCATTTCTGAAGTGAGCTGTATTTGCAAAATGAAGCGAGCTCACTGCTGTCTGAGCTATGTGTGTCTTCGTCTATAAGTACCGTGGACGGTCTAAAGTCCGACTCTTTAAACTGTCTTTAAGAATCACTCACTACGTGAATTGGAACTTGGTTTCCCTGCCATACAAAGAGCCAGCAACGAAAGAATTTGTTCAGTGGACCTTACCGGAACACGTTTTATTATCTGCGTTCAGAGTGTAGCCTTCGTAGCATTCACAGTGATGAGACCCACCTCTGTCATTCACACAAATGTGCTGACAGCCATGTGTACCAAAAGCACATTGATCTTGAGCTGCCAAACAGAAGTCCAGGAGAAGAGAAATGAAAAGGAGAAAATTTTTGGATTATCCATATATAACAATCTTCTTACTTGCAGCTAGAAATATATAAGAGTCAAACCTATTACAAACTTTCCACAGCCATCCGTACTATTGGCTCATACTGGACGTTGGCTGAGTTAAACAAAATCCTGCACACACAGTGCTTATTCTTCATCTTTCCCCAACTGATCTTCAAAATCACCAAGAAGGAGTTTTTATAATCTAAGTATCTCATAAATACTTTCTAAAGCATTCCTTCAGGACTTATTGTATTTACGCTGAATCAGAGGGATACGAGCAAATATGGGGCTAATTACACTAGATTTAGAAAGACATCAAATTTGAATCTGAAGAAACTGTAATTCAGCCCTCTCCTGTTATAAGTGAGGAAACTGAGGGGCGCCTGGGTGGCTCAGTCAGTTAAGCGTCTGACTTCAGCTCAGGTCATGATCTCGCGATTCGTGGGTTTGAGCCCCATGTCAGGCTCTGTGCTGACAGCTCAGAGCCTGGAGCCTCTTTCGGATTCTGTGTCTCCCTCTCTCTCTGCCCCTCCCCCGCTTACACTCTGTCTCTCTCTCAACAATAAACAAACAGTAGATAAATAAATAAATAAGTGAGGAAGCTGAATCCAAAGGAAACCAACTGACTCAGAGCAGCATCAGAACTCAAGACCCAAACTCAGTGCACTTTTCTGTATGTAGACAGGATACTTTTCTTTTTTTATCTTTTTTTTTTTTTTAATTTTTTTTTTCAACGTTTATTTATTTTTGGGACAGAGAGAGACAGAGCATGAACGGGGGAGGGGCAGAGAGAGAGGGAGACACAGAATCCGAAACAGGCTCCAGGCTCTGAGCCATCAGCCCAGAGCCTGATGCGGGGCTCGAACTCAACGGACCGCGAGATCGTGACCTGGCTGAAGTCGAACGCTCAACCGACTGCGCCACCCAGGCGCCCCGACAGGATACTTTTCAACTACTTTTTATCTTTAAACTTTTCACTTTGAAATCATCGCAAGGCATATGAAAAAGTTCCAAAAATAATACAAAAATTCCTGTACTCACCCATCTCCCCAAATGTTAGCATCCCATACAACCGTGGTACAATTATCAAAACTGGGAAATTAACGCTGACACAGTACTATTAACTAATCTACAGACCCTCATTCAAATTTTGCCATTTGTTCCGCCACTAACGTCATTTTCCTGGTCCAGGATCCAATCTAGGACCCACATTGCATTTCATTGTCACATGTCCCTAGCTCAGTCTTTATCTTTCATGACCTTGACACTTCTGAGAAACGGTGGAAAATCACTTTGTAGAATGTCTCCAAGTTTAGGTTTGTTTGAAGTTTCCTCATGATTCTGGATGTTTAGCAAGAATACAACAGAAGTACTATGGTGCCCTCAGGACATCATGTCAGGAGATGCATGATGTCACCACAGGGCATTACTGGAGGTGTTCACTCTGACCACTTGGTTCAAGTAATGCCTGCCAGGTTTCTCCACTATGAAGTAACTGTTTTTCCCATGGTAGGTAATAAATACCTTGTGGAGCGTTCTTTGATTTTAACCTACTAAAAACTGTCTCCAGCATCTGGAAAGCACTGAAAGGGCTGGGTACAGAGATGGAAATGAACAACACACTCATGCGTGTGGCCCATGATACATACATCCTGCCATTTCTGACTTGTCTAATAAGACTGGTCTGACTTACTAGACAAGTCAGAAATGGGAAAACCCCAAGAGAGAAAAACCAACCAAATGCCTTGTCAGCATGACCTACGCCTCCAACACCAGCGAGGGAGGCATATAGATAGGGAGGTAGCAAAAGTAAACCCTCCTCTCCCACTTACCTGAACATGTTTTCTTGTCTTCATTCAAGGTGTAACCTTCATAGCACTCACAGTGATAAGAGCCAGTTCTATCGTTCACACAGATGTGTTCACATCCATGAGTGTTAAGAGCACACTTATTGATAGCTATAAAAAGATGATCGGGACAAATGTAAACACACAGAAAACGTGGTAAATTAATTGAGCCACTACACACACACACACACACACACACACACACACACACATACTGCTACTGAAACAAGGCAGCTCAGCACAACAGGAAGACTACAGGACAGGAGGTTGGGAACTAACGTCCTGCGTTAGCTCTTTCACTAACAGACCCTATGACATGGGTAAGTCTTCTTCCTCTGTTGTGTCTCCATTTCATCGTCTATAAAATGAGTATGTTGAATTAAATAATCTCTAAGTTTCCTTCCTCTCAAAAACTTTTTTCTAGGATTAAAAAAAATAGACCTAATTCCCATCTTTATTGATTATATGTGAGTATTCATATACTAGATGAATGAGAACCTCCCTAAACTTTCTTCTGTGTCTAAATTCAATAAGCAGCTTTGGTCACAGGGACAAAAGGGAAGCTTGTATTTAATTAAGTAAAATCCAGGAAATTTCCAAATCCTCAAAAGGACCAAAAGTGTTGGCCCCCTTCCTTCCTAACCCATTTCCCTACTAACCCTTTTCTCTAAAGCTAATAATAAGTACTATAAATAAGCTGATTTAGATATTACCTCACTTTTCTCCTCTCACTTTTCTGCAACAATTTTGGAGGAAAAACGTGGATAAGCAAGAGTAAGCCAACCAAAAGGCAGTCAGGAGAAAAGCATACTGCCAGTCCAAACCCTAGAGAGTAGGTCCCCAGGTAAGTAGCAGTCAGACACCATCCCTGAGCAAGCCTCACCTGAGCATGTCTTCATATCAGCGTTCAGGGAATATCCTTGGCTACACTCACAGTGGTATCTGCCTTCCCCATCACTGATGCACACGTGCTGGCACTGGTGTGTGCCAAGTGCACATGGGTCCAGGGCTGTGCACAGGAAGTTTACAATAGTCAGTATCGACACGTAAGACACATTCCAGATAACTCTCTTCCATGTCAGAGAGACATCACTCTCTGGGTTCCTCTCCAATTATAGTTCACTATAAACACTGGGTATTTGTTTTTGGCCTCTGGCTTATTAGAAATACCACTCTTCAACTAATAATGTTATGAATTTAAAATTACAGATTTTATTGTCAACTCTCTCAAAGAGAAAGGAAATTTTGAATTGGGAGCCAAAGCCAAGTACTTACATGGGTCAGGTCTTCAATTTATCCACCTGTTCACAAAAAAAGACTTTTTACTTCCCAACTGCAAGACATGGGGAGAACTACAATGTACTTCTTGAAGGTCTACGAGCTAGCTGGCCTATTGCAGCCAGAGATCTGGTTTCCAAGGGCTCTATCATTTGTGTCAAAACAGAAGTCACAGGCAGGCATCCCTCTGGGCCTGGAACTCTCTCACTCTTGGGCGGCAATACATATTTGAACATGCAAATGGTGGAGGGCAATGCCTGAATGTGCAGCATGGAGCTTGAGCCCAAATGTTTATGTATGAAACTTCAGGGCCTCTAATATCTGCAAGGAGAATAAACTCACATGCTTGATGCAAGCAGGTGAAAAGAAAAGGAAGACCAGAATAAATGAGATTATGTTAGCTAAACTCCATACCCATCGTTTCACTCCTGGAGTTGTTAATATCTCATTGGATTATTTTTTTCCCTAGTAACACACCTTGAAGAAGAATCAATGAATTTAGTCATTTCTGAGAAACCAAGGAGGACTGTTGGAGGAGGCTGGCATCCCTGGGCAGGTAACCCAGCCTCGACTGCTTTGGCAACAGGTCAAGGCTAATATTTGCCCAAGAAGGGCCTTTTCATGGGATGATCTTTCCAACCCGTTGACTACAACAAGCTGGCCCTCAGTCTTTTTTCCATAGAGAGGGGATTTTTTCCCCCAGAACAAGCAGGCCTTTTGTACCAGAAGGAAAAGATTGCCACTCACCACTTGCTACTTTATGGCCTTCAAGCCCAAACCCAGGTGCTAGCTGTGAGACCCAACTCTGCCACAGACCAGCATCTTTATGGAAAAGCTCTCACCCACAAGCATAAGGGGTTTTCCTGGGAGAAAGAAAGCCATGTTCTTTTGAGAAACCAATGAATACTAAGTAGATGCCACCAAAGCCAAGGATAGCTTGTGAAGGCCCAGTGTCTTGGGACAGGAAAGACAAGGGGCCACCAGCCAGGTCTGGTTGAGATGAGGCCAAACTTAGCTCCAGACCAAGACTTCATCTCCCATTTCCTGACAAACTGGTGATTGCTGAGTTCCACATTAATTCTGATATAAAGACTCCTTGAAATTTGCAATTGTAATTATTGATTCACTTGTTTGTCTCATCACCACCCCCAAACTATTTTTATTGCTTGATAGTAGGGAAGGAATATCTTTATCTTCATATCATCAGTGATTAATTAATACACATCAAATAAAGAGATGGGGAATAGATTACATAGCAAACGGTATCTACATTTTAAAATTCACCTGAACCAGGGGCACCTGGGTGGCTCAGTTGGTTAAACATTCAACTCTTGATTTCAGCTCAGGTCATGATCTCATGGTTTGTGAGATCGAGTCCCATGTGGGGCTCTGTCCTGACAGCATGGAGTCTGCTTGGGATTCTCTCTCTCCCTCTCTCTCCACCACCCCTCTGTTCATGTGCACGTGCGCACACACATACATGCATGCACTCGCTCTCTCAAAATAAATTAAAAAACTAAAAATAAAAAATAAAAATAATAAAATTCACCTGAACTAAAAATTTGCCCATACCTGTTTGGATAACTCCATGGAGGGCTTTTTTTTTTTTTTTTTTTTTTTAATTTTTATTTTTGGGACAGAGAGAGACAGAGCATGAACGGGGGAGGGGCAGAGAGAGAGGGAGACACAGAATCGGAAGCAGGCTCCAGGCTCCGAGCCATCAGCCCAGAGCCTGACGCGGGGCTCGAACTCACAGACCGCGAGATCATGACCTGGCTGAAGTCGGACGCTTAACCGACTGCGCCACCCAGGCGCCCCCTCCATGGAGGGCTTTGAAAGACTATACCTCTTCATGATTTTAAAAACTAAAGCATGAATATAGATAGATAAAGATAGACAGACAGATAGATAGATAGTAGAAAAAAGAAACTTAAAAAAGTATGAGTCTCACACATTCATAACTCTGATCAGTGACTAAAAATAAAGCCCAGCCTTAAGTAAATTCATATTCATGGATTTGACTGCTAAAAGTTCCAATTAAATTAGCATGCTCAGGGGTGCCTGGGTGGCTCAGTCTGTTGAGCATCCAACTTTGGCTCAGGTCATGATCTCCCGTTCGTGAGTTTGAGCCCTGGGTCAGGCAGGCTCTGTGCTGACAGCTCGGAGCCTGGAGCCTGCTTCAGATTCTGTGTCTTTGTCTCTCTCTGCCCCTCCCCTGCTCATGCTCTGTCTCTGTGTCTCTGTCTCAAAAATAAATAAATTAACATTAAAAAAAAAATTTTTGTTAATTAACATACTCATATTCAAACTCCATCCTAAAGGGAAAAAGACAGAAGGACAGTAACAATGATTTTTTTTAATCTGCTTCTTGCTACCTCACAAGTGAGCTGAAATCCCAACCTCCCTAATTCCTAATCCCATCCTCCATGAAGAATAGTCAGAGGAAGAACAAAATCTGAAAACTAGTGTATCTAGGGAATAAGCAGAACCCTGACTGCCAGTTACACTGGAAAACAGGCCAGCTGATCCTTCCATGGACAGACAGACAGCTGCTGCTCCTTGTTTTCTGTAGGAAAACAGGTAGAATTCTGTGACATCCAGAGATGGTAAAGCTAAAGAAAATATCTGGGGAAAATGGAGTTGTGGGCAGAGGGGAGAAAAGAGGTGTCTTGAGTTTTTTATTTTTATTTTTCTCTGACCCCATCAGGGAACAGCAGGATCATTTATCCTGGATATTTCTAGACCTTCACATTTCTAATGCAAACATGAAGATTTTATGAGCAAACCAAGTTACATATAAAGCAACTCTATATTCCTAAACCAACAAAGTGTGTTTATGTTGGTAAAAAAAAAAAAAAAAAAAAAAACAACACAAGAAAAGCACTGCTTATATTTTGGTTTTCCATAGAGTTTCCACCCCCCCCCCCAAAAAAAAGAATAAATCTTTTATTTCTTTTTCTTTGGATACACAGTGTCTGAATACAACATCTTTTCTATTTAGGAGCAAAGACTTACCACAAAAGGTCTCCTGGAATCTAGAGGAAAGTTTCTCGATGACCCCATAGGTCTCCACATAGAAAACATGCTCATCTAGGGGCTCACTGGCGATCATCTTGAGGGACTCCATGTCTGCCCGGTCCACACCCACGGCATAGAGCTCAATACCAGATGCCCGGGCCCGAGCGGCCACCTCATTCACCTGGTCCTGAGGTCTTCCGTCTGTCACAATGATGGCCACCTTAGGGATGTTGGATGTGGGCCCCCGAGCTCCTGCCTCCACCGTGAAGGCCTCATCCATCGCTGTCTGGATAGCCAGACCCGACATGGTGCCTGTAGACAAGGGTGTGATCCTGGCCACAGCCTGCTTCAGCGACTGCTTATCCGAGTGGGTCTGGAGATGGAACTCAATCTTCACGGTGCTAGCATAGTTCACTACCGCCACCCGTGTGTCCGCCGCCCCAATGTCCAGAGTGTCGATTATCTGGGAGACAAAGGTTTTCACCTTGGTGAACTCCAGGGGCCGCACACTGCGAGAGCTATCAATGATAAACACCAAGTCCAAGGGCTTGCTCTTGCAAACACCTGCAAAGGTGGGTGTGGGAAAACAGGCATGACTAACCAATAATCTGATCCCAATCAGCAATGGAGTCATCCTCACACCCAGAGAGCCCTGGTGTTGGAGACCCCACTGTCTGTTATCTTCCCCCAAGACCATCCTCCCTTTAGACGTTGAAAACTCCAAGGCCGTCCAAATTCCTTACTAAGAATTCACATCAGGGGGTGAAGTTTCTCCAAATATCTCACCTACAGGCTGGCTGAACCCCAAAATTTCACCTAGAACCTCATCCCTCTGCTTCAAGTTTTGTTCCCAAGATTCCTCTTGACTCCCAGGAATGAATGGATTCCAGATCTTTCTCAGGCACCTTGGCCATGAGCCAATGGGACAGTGTCCCTAAATGGTGTGAAAGGTGAGCTCAGGACAGCCTACCTGCACACTGTCCAGGCCTCACAGACACCTCAGGCAATGCTGCAGTTCAAGGCAAGCACACTACTGCTTTTCTGGAGATTTCCTTCTCCTACTCCAGTGCTAAGGAAAAACTGACCCAAGGGAAGCCCTAAATGCCCCCTCCTTCTCATCATTCATCAGGTTTAGCAAACTCTGGGGCCCCACAAGCCTGAGAGTGGCAAGCAGAATGACAACAACTTAATCTGACCCACGTGGGATGCCTGGGTGGCTCAGTCGGGTAAGTGTCCAACTCTTGGTTTCAGCTCGGGTCATGATCTCACGGTTCATGGGTTCAAGCCCTGCATTGGGCTCTGTGCTGATGGTATGGAGCCTACTTGGGATTCTGTCTCCCTCCCTCTCTGCCCTTCCCCTGCTCGCTCGGTCTCTCTCTCTCTCTCTCTCTCTCTCTCTCTCTCTCTCTCTCTCTCAAAAATAAATAAACATAAAAAAATTTTTTTTTAAATCTGACCCATGTCCGCTGTGCTTCCAACTCTGTGCGTGTGTCTGGTTTTCAGAAGCAGAGACGTCCACTGGTGCCCACCCTCTGTCCCCACCAACCTCTCATGGTCACCCCCTTTTCACTTTTTTCATCCACCAGATACTTTCTTGAGGGCCTCCCACGTATTAAGCCCTGGGGCTACAGAAGCAAAGGAGCTTGTATCTTTCCTACTTAAAAGTACCAAGCAAGTTGCAGTAACACCGCAAAGCTTTGTTTCCGTCTCTGCCTTCTTCTCTTTCTCCCCAATCTCATTCTACACTCCTCCCTCTCCCAGCCACCAAAATCAAGTCATAAAGTCAGGACTGGCTGAGAGAAAAGCCAGGTATTAAACATCTTTTTCAATTCATTCCTCCTCCTCCTCCTCCTCCTCTACACACACACACACACACCACTCATCATACACACCAAGTCCTAAATGGAAATGTAACTGATGCTTGAGCATGAAGCATCAACCAGGGTTCTTGCCTTTCTTAGCAGGGGGCTGGAAGGTGATGCTACTGTAAGAAGGCAATTTACACAGTGATCTAGGGGAAAAGATGGATTCAAAACAAACTCCTAGGCAAGACGGGTTGTGACAGAAAAAGCCTCTATATAGTTTTCTTTAAAAACTGAAATTTATCGGGGCGCCTGGGTGGCTCAGTCGGTTGGGGGGCCGACTTCGGCTCAGGTCATGGTCTCGCGGTCCGTGAGTTCGAGCCCCGCGTCGGGCTCTGTGCTGACAGCTCAGAGCCTGGAGCCTGTTTCGGATTCTGTGTCTCCCTCTCTCTGACCCTCCCCCATTCATGCTCTGTCTCTCTCTCTATCTCAAAAATAAATAAACGTTAAAAAAAATTTTTTTAAATAAAAAAAAATAAAAACTGAAAATTATCCTCTTGGTTTTATCCAGCTTCCTGGAGGTATTCAATTAAAAAAATAAACCATACCTTATTTTCAATAACATCTTAGAGATCACAGTTATTGTACCAACACAGTAACTCTGTGAACAACCTTCAGAGGTGCAGAAGTTGTTTTTATACCCATTTTACAGGTGAGACGACTGAGGTTCAGGGAGGTGTAGGAGTCAGAAAACAGCAGATCATGGACTAGATTCCAAGTTTCCTGACTCCCAGCCTAAAGGGGCTTTTCACTGCATGGCTTCCTCTTTCTGAGGCAGTATTTTCCACCACAAAAAAATCAACATTATCTCATGTACCTAGTAAACATCCTGCTTGTTGTCTCTGAGTCACCACCCTGAAATATGCTGTATGTCATGTATTTAGTTAAGTCAAAAGGAATTAAGTCTTTAAAAAAAAAAAAAAAAACCCAGAATTTCATTTCATCCCTTGATTACCATGCATCAGGGACAAGGAAGAAGAATCATACTGAAAATCCTCCATGGACATAGATATAGGTATTTCTGCATAACTGGAGTAAAAGGATAAATACATGGTGAGCCCATATTTGACAATGATTTCACTAACACCCAAATGGTGTCCTTACTAACGCCACGGTTGTGTTCTTTTAGTAAATATGCATGATTCCTTCCTTCTCACATGGAATCCTGTGTCAGAGGGTTATGGTGGACAGAATCATGCTCCCTCCCCGCAAAGATGTCCATGCCCTAATCCCCGGAACCTATAAGTATGTTACTTTATCTGGGAGAAAGACTTTGCAGATGTGATTAAGTTAATGACCTTAAGAAGGGAGTTCATCCTGGACTATTGGGGTGGGTCTGATGTAATTACAGAGGCCCCTAAAAGTGGAAGAGAGGCAGGAGACAAGACTCAGCCTGCCTTTGGTGGCTTTGAAAATAGGGAAAAGGCCATGAGCCGAAGAGTGAAGGCAGCCTCTACATGCTGAACCGGGCAAGGAAACAGTCTCCCCTAGACCTTCCCCAAAGGGAAACAGCCCTGCTGACACAATTTTAGCCCTTTGAGACTAGTGTGAGACTTCTGATCTACAGAACACTTACTTAATACATATGTGCTGTTTTTAAGTCATGAAGTTTGTGCTAATTCATAACAGTATCAATAGAAAATTGGGGCGCCTGGGTGGCGCAGTCGGTTAAGCGTCCGACTTCAGCCAGGTCACGATCTCGCGGTCCGGGAGTTCGAGCCCCGCGTCGGGCTCTGGGCTGATGGCTCAGAGCCTGGAGCCTGTTTCCGATTCTGTGTCTCCCTCTCTCTCTGCCCCTCCCCCGTTCATGCTCTGTCTCTCTCTGTCCCAAAAATAAAAATAAACGTTGAAAAAAAAAAAATTTTTTTAAAAAGAAAACTAATACAGGGAGGCTCAACGTCGATGGCAAGACATTCTGTGAACATCTGGTTACTTCCTGATTGGACGCCCTCTGCAATATCACTGGTTTTGAATCTCACCCCCTTTACTAGATAGATGGCAGCGCTTTGATTCTCAGAAACCAAGAAAGTGAGAATCCGAATTTCCTAAAAGATTTCCATACTTCCAATTTTTCTGATTTCTGATAGTCCTGCTAGAAATAAAAGCCTATAGCAAAGCGTAGCAATTTCTGGGTGCAGAAAGAAGGCAATTTGAAAAAGGGTGACATGTGATGTTTATTAAAGGCTTAGCATTCAAGATCAGTTTGGATTTCAAGTAATGCAGGACCAGTGCTGCTTTGGAGGAACATGAACACCCCATGCGGAATCCCTCCTCCCTCTCCCAGTCCCATCCCCAAGGGAGGTGGGTCAGGACCAAGAGGTAAGGTTACCTTTTAGAAGAAAGGCTTCCCTACACTCCCAACCCCACCCTTCCTCCCATCCTGGAGCAACCAGCTGGCTACCACTGAAATTAACCTTTGTGAACCCTGGTACTCCCTCGTTCCAATGCTGTCACCATTTCAAATCCAGCCCACTGGGGCTGACGCAGGAATGAGTCCTTTGGCTCCTTCTCAACATTATCCAGAAGGTGCAGAAGGGGAGAGACAAAACAAATCAACCTGAGGCATAAAGCATCACTGGATGAATGAGACTGGAGACCCAGAAAATGGTTTGATGCAGCCTGTCTTCAGCAAGACTGAAACTGGACATTTTGGTAATGAAGATAAAGTTGTATGTAAACCATTTTAAGAGCTTGGTAGACTGTAGCAGTGGAAAGACCCTTGTGTAGGATTTTAGAGCCCTCAGGAGTTTTATTCTGGGCTCTGACACTGATTTGCTCAGCCATTTGATAAACCTCTGTTTATGTGCTTTTAGAGGTTGTGTCAAATGCTCTTCCAGCTCTGCTGTACTAGGAACCTCTGCCAGAGGAACCAACTACTGACCAATCAGGGAAACGGAATTGTTCGCCAAAGACCCAGTGTCCTGGTGTTTGAGGATCTAAGTGAGTAAAGGTTGGGATTGGGACCCAGTCAGTTGGAGCAGAACACCTGGTCTTGGCAGAAGAAGACGTGGAGACCAGGATGGTTACAAGACAGGTCTGGGGCCTCTCAGGTTTCCTTCTTAGACTCACACCCCCACCCCACCCCCACCCCCGATATCCCCCCCTCCCCTGCCTCCACCCCGTGTGAAGTCCAGTTTGATTTCTGGTCCAGATCCTAGAGTGGATCAAGACAGCCTGAAGGCTGTGGCCAGGGGAGGAAGGGTCACACACACAGAAGTGGGGCTATCGATGAAGTGATTTCCAGAGAACTAAAGGCAGAATCTCAGGAAGAAAAGGTTTGTTCAGAGGTAGGGGCTGGCACCAGAACGCTGAGAGGCGTTCCCGCGCTGCCCCATCCTCCAGGCCCAAATTGCAGACGTAAGTGCCTGGACTTTGAGCTTCAGGTGACCCAAATTCTAGTCCCCACTAGGAGTGACTTTGGGCATCGCCCTTCCCCTTTCTGGACCGGTTTCCCCCACAGGCTTCATCGGGGAACGGGATTCTTTGTCTCGCATCGCAGTCTGGCTCAGGCTGGGATGGACGGAACACTTGGCGGCTGCACGGGGCTTCTCCAGGTCGATGCTCCGCTTCCCTTACCACTCATCCTTCCCGCCTGGGCCTCCCTCCTTCCCTCCCTCTTTCCCTCCCTCCCTTCTGCCGGCTGTCCCTCCCTGGTGCCCGCTCGCGTCCCTCCCGAGCCGGGGTCCCACTGCCACCCCCGTACCTGCGCCGCGGGCCCCGCCGGGCTGGCCGGTCCCGGAATGGGGCGCGCCGGTGGGGGCAGCGGGGGCAGGGCGGCGCCCGGGGCTGCCCGCTGGGCCGCGCATCCCCAGCCTCCGCGAGCCCGGGCGGGCCAGGGGGCCGGGGGCGGCGGGGGTCGGCGGCGGCAGCAGCAGCAGCGGCCAGAGCAGCAGGAGCAGTCCCGGGAGGTGGCGCAGCATGGCGGGCTCTGTACTCCTGCAGGGGTCTGTCGTCGAGGGCTCGCTGGTTCCTGCAGCTGCGGGCCTGAGCCCCGCGCCAAGGAGGCCAATTTAAAGGTCCCGCCGCCCCGCGCCCCGCCCACCCCGCGGCCCCGCCCACTCCGCCTGCCGGGCCGCCAGAGCGCGGGAGGAGCGGCTGGGCGCCGCGCCCGGGAGGAGCGGCCGGGCGCCGCGGGAGCCTGTACGCGCATTCCGGCGGCAGAAACGGAATGTCTGGGCGAGCCGGCGGCGGCGCGGTGCCCGGAGCCCGGCCCGCAGAGGCCCCCGCCGGGCCTCGTCTGGGTGGGCTCGTCCGGGCGCCTCCTGCCCGTGCCCCGCCTCTCCCGAAACCTGGGTCCTGGCCTGCGAACCCCCTCCCGGCCGCAGCCCCGCCGCCCTGCGCCCTCCTCCCGCCCCTGCAAGGCCTGACCCCCGGCCCCAGCCCAGGAGGCCCAGGGCTCCCGCTCCGGCCAGGGGTGCCTGCGGCGAGGTTTCATCTCGCCCCTCACACTGCATTCCTTTCCCCAGCCAAGTAACCCAAGTTTTTGCTATGGACTCTCGGTAAAAAGAAAAAAAAAGCCTCAGATTCTAGCAGCATGAATAGAAATGCTTTCATCCCAGCTTCAAACATCCATAAACATTTGAACTTATATTACCAGGAATAGAAAGTCAAACATACATTCCCCAGGGAGCCCCCTGCCCGCTTGGAAGGACCGCCTGTACCCACAGAAGCTTCGAAGGCGCTGCTATATCGCATTTCCTCTCCGGAAGGGAGACGGTGGCGGTGCAGGGCTGGAGGCCACCCAGGGGACCCTCCAGGAACTCAGTCTCCTGGAAGAAAAAAGGCATAAATGGTCTACCTGTCTAAAGGAACATGGTGAATTTAGGAAAAAGAGACTGAATATCCCTGAAGGAACCAGACAGGCTTCTAAAAACAGGTGAGATTTGAGCTGAAACAATGAACATGAATTCCAGCAGATCCTATCTGGTCTTCCTGCTTCCAGACTATTAGCCCTCTAAAATCCACACTCCGCGCAGTAACCTTAAAATCACTTCTTTTCTTTTTTTAATTTTTATTATTTATTTATTTTTGAGAGAGAGAGGGAGGGAGTAGGGGGGAGGAGAGGGAGACACAGAATCCCAAGCAGGCCCAGGCTCTAAGCTGTCAGCACAGAGCCCAATGTGGGGCACGAACTCACTAACTGTGAGATCATGACCTGAGCCAAAGTGGGAGCCATCCAGGTGCCCCTAAATCACTTCTTATCTTAAACCTTGCAACTTCGCTTCTAGAAAAATCCAAATTGGGGGTGGGGTGGGGTGGGGGTGGCTGGTGCCTTGGTGACTCAGTCCCTTAAGTGCTGGACCCTTGGTTTTAGCTCAGGTCAGATCTCATGGTTTGGGTTGGTGAGATGGAGTGCACACTCACACACACACACACACACGCACGCACGCAGTAGGGCTCTGCACTGATAGCACTTAGGATTCTCTCTCTCCCTCTCTCTCTCTCTCTGCCCCTCCCTCACCTCTCAAATAAATGAACTTAAAAAAAGAAAAATCCAAATTCTTTTTCATGGCAAAAAGAGGGATTCGGTCCCTCCTCCTCTGCATCACTTCCATATCCAGAACTGTATTCCTGTTCTCCATGCTTCAAACAAGCCAGCCTTCCCCCTGTCCTGGAGGACGCCAAGCATGTTCCCACCTTGGTTATCAGCGCGATGTCTTCCTCACAGCAGCCTTCCCTGAGGCCATATCTTAATTAGTTTTTCAAATTTATTTTTACCACCATCCATTGTAACAACTACATTTTAGATTATGAGCCAAGAACTACATAGATAACATACATACAACAAAAATGACAGTTGCATGAAACAATATTTACACTTACCACATGTGATGCTATTTTATTCACCTCCACATTCAGTTCTATCTCATTTTTTTTTTAAGATGTGATCATGAACATCTAAATAGAGTTTGTGGTTGACTAATGTTCCCCAGTTGGCAGTTTTATTTTTTTTTAATTTTTTTTTTAACGTTTATTTATTTTTGAGACAGAGAGAGACAGAGCATGAATGGGGGAGGGTCAGAGAGAGAGGGAGACACAGAATCCGAAACAGGCTCCAGGCTCTGAGCTGTCAGCACAGAGCCCGACGCGGGGCTCGAACTCACGGACCGCACGGACCGTGAGATCATGACCTGAGCCGAAGTCGGACGCTTAACCGACTGAGCCACCCAGGCACCCCCCCAGTTGGCAGTTTTAAAATTCTGTTTTAGGGGCGCCTGGGTGGCGCAGTCGGTTGGGTGTCCGACTTCGGCCAGGTCACGGTCTCGCGGTCCGTGAGTTCGAGCCCCGCGTCGGGCTCTGGGCTGATGGCTCGGAGCCTGAAGCCTGTTTCCGATTCTGTGTCTCCCTCTCTCTCTGCCCCTCTCCCGTTCATGCTCTGTCTCTCTCTGTCCCAAAAATTAAAAAAAAAAAAAAAATTCTGTTTTAAATAGATTCTTGCGTACTGTCAGTGCTTTTCCAATCCATCACAGCATCCTGTGTGTCTCATTTGGAGGACTTACCCAATTTATAATGATTCGATACATAATAGATTTATTTATTTCTAAGGGTATCTGGGTGGCTCAGTCGATTAAGCATCCGACTCTCGGTTTCGGCTCAGGTCATGATCTCACGGTTTTGTGAGTTCAAGCCCCTTGTCAGGGTCTGTGCTGGCAGTGCAGAGCCTGCTGGGGACTTTCTGTCTCCCTCTATCTCTGCCCCTCCCCTCAGGCTGTCTCTGTCTCTCTCAAAATAAATTAATAAACTTAAAAAAAAAAGTTTATTTCTCTACGCCATCAGACTGTAGGCCCCAGGAGGGCAGAGCTGATGCCTGCATTGTTCAGTGCTGAATTCTGTAAACTCCACCTTACGGCCTGCAGGGTCCCAGCCTGTGGTGGGACTGAGGCTTTAGGAAATGGAAGATCAGAGAACAGGGCTGAAATCCACCCCTGCCTTGGCAGGACAGTAAACAGGCACGACAGACTGTAAGAAAAGAAAGAACTTGGCATTACTTTCTCCAACGGTCTAATGATGCCAAGGAAATAGATTTGCTCAGTTTCACTTCCCTGCCTCACAACAGATGGCTCTGTGCTGGTCACTGGCTCCACGGACAGCCCTTTCCTCTGGCCTCCTCTAGTGGGGAGTTGATCCTCCTCTACCACCAGGCTCCTTCTCTGAAGAAATCCAAGTGTACAAGCAACATAAAGTGCAGTGGTCTGTTTCAGCACATTTCCATGTAGGCATATGTAAACATTAAAACTATTTGGTTAGGCTAAGGAATAAATATGGGTAGTTTTCCTTAAAAATTCATTGGAATACTACTGTTTTGTTTTCACAACCCTAAAAAAAACTATTTCTTTACTGGTCAGCTCTGACTAGGTTGGGCTATGGTAATAATGACCCCAAAATCTCAGGGGTTCATTTCTTGCTCTGTTATGTGTCCTTCAGAGGTTGACTGCAATTCTTCTCCACCTCTTTTCTTTTCTTTCTTTCTTTTTTTTTTTTTAAGAGAGAGATCACATACAAGTGGGAGAGAGAGAGAGAGAGAGAGAGAGAAAGAGAGAGAGAGAGAGTCTTAAGCCGGCTCCACGCTCAGCACAGAGCCCTACCTGGGGCATGATCCCACCACCCTGGGATCATGACCTGAGCCAAAATCAAGAGTTGGCTGGTTCAACTGACTGAGCCACCCAGGCACCCTCTCCACTTCTTCTTCATTCTGGCACCCAGACAAGAGGCAGACCCGATCTGAAACATGCTGGTCTTGCGGCAAAGGAAGGAAGTGAGAGATGGCAGAACCAGATGGCAGATCTTAATGTTGCTGCAAGTAAGTGGCTTACATCAATCCCGCTCACATGTGCTTGGCCAAAGCAAGTCATGTGGGCAAGCCAGTGTCAGCGTGTGAGGAATAGGATTTTACATCAAATCCTTGGAAACCATAATACAATCTAGCGTATACCTTTTATATACCTTTTATAATGGGATGGATGGGTGCCCCCTGAGGTCTCCTGTCTAGATTCGGGAATAATCTTTGGCCTCTGAATCCTGATCCGCTTTTCGTCAGAGGCCCCTCCCTTTGGCCCATCTAACTCTGACCTTTTTTTTTTTTTTTAAGATTTTATTTTTAGGTAATCTCTACACTCAACCCCGAGATCAAGAGGCACACACTCCACCGACTGGGACAGCCAGGCACCCCTACTCCTGACCACTATCTAACAGCTTTCCAGCTTCACAGGTGGAGTGCCTCAGTGGATTGATTTCTGCGTTCTGGCTGCTTGGGCCTTTGAGAACGGAGCTGCACTAGTTCTCAGCTCAGACCGATTGGGAAAAGTCTCTGAAAGCCTCTCCTGACAAGTTGTCACCAGGGAGAGCCACGCCCATTCTTCCCTTCCGGTTGTGTACTGAGGCCCAGCTCCAAAAGGCTCCCAGGACATATATGCAAGGCCATGGTGTCTGTTGAATTCAGAAAGATATTTTCTCATATCCTGGAATTTCTGATGCGTGACCGAAAGACTTAGTTGTGCTAATTTACAGAAACGTCCAGATTCAGTTCTCTCTGACTCTGTGTGCCAGAAACCTAAGGGAAGGAGGTTTATTGCACAGGCCTGAATGCAGAGGTTCTGCAACTTGAATCCCTAAGGAGGCTTATTAAAAGGCAGATTCCTAATACTCAGGATTCACAAGGCAGATAGCCAGATACTCTTATTCAGATGGTTTGGGACTGGGCCTAGGAATATGCATTTAACAACCTCTGTAGGAAACTGCTACCTGAGGGGCTTTGCAACATCCTGGTTCTAATGGTCTCGACAACAGGCCTGGACAGGGATCTGATGCAAGGGCAAGTGCAAGGAAGTGGCCACCCAGCCCAGAAGGTGCACGGTGAGGCCGGATCCCCGTGCAAGACAGGCCTCTGAGGGACTGACTGTATGATCATAAGACCTCTTGGGCCAGGGAGTGACCACTCTCTCCATCACGCTTCTTTTAAAATTTTTTTTTTTAATGTTTATTTTTGAGACAGAGAGAGACAGAGCATGAATGTGGGAGGGTCAGAGAGAGGGAGACACAGAATCTGAAACAGGCTCCAGGCTCTGAGCTGGCAGCACAGAGCCCGACGCGGGGCTCGAACTCACGGACCGTGAGATCATGACCTGAGCCGAAGTCGGACGCTTAACCGACTGAGCCACCCAGGCGCCCCTCTCCATCACGCTTCTTAAGAGCAGTCACAAAAACCCAGAGCACCAAATCCAAAGCCTCTTCCAGGAGTTCAGACAGCTCCACTTTGGTAAGTGTCCCAGTGTCAGCCCCTCTGGCCAAGGCTGGTATGTAATCCTGATTCTCCAAGAATTGTCTGCTTCCTTTTCCGCTCCCTTTCCTGCTGGCCATCCTCCACACAGTCTCGAAATCCACAAGAGTTCTTCTAGGTCAGTTTTTAAGAAATTGTCATAGATTTTTTCCTAGCTGTAGAAGTAATGCTACATACTGTGGAGAGTTTAGCAATTGTAGATAAGCAAAAAGAAAATAAAGACCATAGGTAACACTTCTGTCCAAAGATAAGCTATGTGGTATTATCTCTTTTTCTCTGCTTGTATAGCCATATATTTTTTATTAAAAATGGCATCACACTGTATATTGTGATCTTATTACTTGCTTTTTGTTTGTAAAGTGAACATTTTTTGTTATATTCTTCTAAATCATCATTTTTAATGGGTGTATTGTATCCTATCGTATATTCCACTTATTTAAGCAATTCTCCATTGTGGGACATGTCATTTCTAGTTTGTTTTTGATTATAAAGAGTGCTTCAATGAATCTCCTTTTATGAATTGTTGTGAACTATTAATCTTTTCCTATAATAAATTGCTAGAAGTAGAATGTCTCAATGACCAGGCCTTCTTTGGCCTCTTCTTTGGCCATCATGTTAAGAATTCCACGCATTGTGGTTTCAGCTGCCACCTCTCTACTGGTAATTCCCAAATCCGGGTCTCTTATCCCAATCCTGTTCCTGAGCAATAGACTTACATTAATAACTCTGCCTGCTGTACTCTCTAGTCACAGGTCACAAAAGCATCTCAGGCTCAACCATAGAATGAACTCAACTTCCTCTTTTTTAAAAAAGAATTATTTTTAAGTAATCTCTACACCCGACATGGGGGTTGAACTCATAACCCTGAGATTAAGAGTCACATGCTCTACCGACTGAGCCAGCCAGGTGCCCCTCAACATCTTCCTCTTTAATAACCTCCATTAGTCCTCATTTCTGCCTGTGGAAACAGTATTCTCCCAGCCACATGGGCTGAGATTGGTGTCCTCTTTCCTCTCTTGATCCCCTTGTATTAAATGCGTTATCAAGGGGCACCTGGCTGGCTCAGTCGGTTAAGCGTCTGACTCTTGACTTCAGCTCAGGTCACAATCTTATGGTTCCTGGGTTCAAGCTCCACATGGGGCAGTGCAGAGCCTGCTTGGGAATCTCTTCCTCTCCCCACTTCGTGCTTGCTCTGCTGTCTCTCAAAATAATAAGTTATCAAATGTTCTACCCACATCTCCACCAGTTCAAATCCTGGCCAATTCTCAAAGCCTATCTCAAATCGCTTCATTATAGGAAGCTTATCCTTATCTTTCCAGCTGTACATAATCCCTGAAGGAGGAGAAGACAGAAGTAATATGTGAAGAAATAATGGCCGAAAAAAAATTGAAACTTGATGAAACCTGTAAGCCCAATGAGCTTCAAGCACAAGAAACACACACACATAAAACCTTACATCTTTTAATGTACATTGTACATTTAAAAAAAATCAAGGAACATTATTTAAAAATTGCTTGAAAACAGTGACAGAGCAAAACTTTTAATCACCAAAAGTTAAAAAAAAAAAAAAATGAACAAGGGGTACCTGGGTGGCTCAGTTGGTTAAGCATCCAACTCTTGATTTCAGCTCAGGTCATGATCTCATGGTTTGTGAGTTTGAGCCCATGTTGATGTTGGGCTCCATGCTGGGTGTGGAGCCTACTTAAGATTTGCTCTCTTCCTCTGACCCTCCCCACGCCTCAAAAAAAAAAAAAAGGGGGGGGGGTGCCTGGGTGGCGCAGTCGGTTAAGCGTCCGACTTCAGCCAGGTCACAATCTCGCGGTCTGTGAGTTTGAGCCCCACGTCAGGCTCTGGGCTGATGGCTCAGAGCCTGGAGCCTGTTTCCGATTCTGTGTCTCCCTCTCTCTCTGCCCCTCCCCCGTTCATGCTCTGTCTCTCTCTGTCCCCAAAAAAATAAATAAACGTTGAAAAAAAAAAAAAAGAACAAAGTTAAGGATGATGGAAAATTTCTCAGTAGAGACAATGTGTACAAAAAGACAGTGCAGCAACATCTTCAAGGTACTGAATGAAAAACAAAAACCTGACAATCTAGAATTCTATATTGAGGGACAAAATCGGCCTGTGTGAGAAAATAATTGAGAAGTAAAATGAATGCCCAAGCAACATGGGATTCAGGCACACGAGAGACGCAACTTAGGGCTGATGGAATGAGCACACACGCTAGAGTCAGAAGATTGAAATTTCAGCCCTGCCTTCACCAAGCTATGAATCCCTCATCCCGGGGAATTTAACTCCGGTCCGAGATTCAGTTTCTGCATCCATAAAATCAAGAAGATGCAAACCCCTGACCTAGGCATTTCTTGGAGTTGTTCTTAGGATCAAGGGAGGTAACAGACACGGAAGAGTTGGCAGCTATAGAGCGCTGTGTAAATATTGTCACGAGGGGGTGTGTGAGCAAGGAATGGAGAGAGGAAGGACTGAAAAGGAAGAAGAGTTTCTGACCTGGAAACCAGAAAGAGTAAGAGTTTCCGGTCTGTTTGAAAGGAGTTTTCTATCTGTCGTCATTCAGTTAGGTAGTGCAAAATCTGGACAAGGCATCAGGAAACCTGACTTATATTCCCTGGCCCTCCTGCCAGCTGAATGACGGTTAAGTAACTCACTTGCACATGAGTGGCTGACTAGATTCCTTGTGTCGACTCTCTGTGACACTTATTTTTGGTTAACAGTTAATTATCTTTTAAAGAAGATAATGTTTTTCAATGTTGTTTTAGAGAGAGAGAATCTCAGGAAGTCTCTACGCAGAGCATGGAGCAGGAGAGAGAGAGAGAATACTTTTTTTTTTTTAATATATATATATATATAATTTATTGTCAAGTTGACTAACATACAGTAAGTACAGTGTGTTCTTGGTTTTGGGGATAGATTCCCGTGATTTGTTGCTTACATACAACACCCAGGGCTCACTGCACCAAGTGCCCTTCTCAATGCCCATCACCCATTTTCCCTAGAGAGAGAGAATCTTAAGCAGGCTCTACTCAGTGTGAAAAAATGATACCAGATGGAAATGTAGATCTACAAAAAGAATGAAAAGCACCAGAAATAGTAACTGAATGGGTATACTTGTAATTTTAAAAATTATCTTCTTCTTTATGGGGCTCCAGGGTGGCTCAGTCAGTTGAGGGTCTGACTCCTCATTTCAGCTCAGGTTATGACCCCAGGGTTGTGGGATTGAACGAACCTCCCACTGTGGGGCTCCGCAACAAATAATTTTTCAAAGCTAATTCATTGGTAGCCCATTTGCCAAATGATTGGAAGAGAGAATGGCCAATTTACAAAATCTACCTAATTTACTAAAACCGTCTAATATTTAAAAATTTTTCAACATATATGGATGTATTGAGGACTTGCTGTAAGTCTGCTGTTGTGCTAAGCACTGTACACAATGCCTTCTCTTATGAAGTCATATGGTGCTACTAAAGCTCACAGAGGCTAAGTGACTTGGCCAGACTCACGGTGTATCAGTGGCAGAACTGAAATTGAAAACCAAGCCTGTCTGAATCCAGTATCTGATTTCTCAACAACTCCTGTATGTAACCCAACCTGTTTTATAAGAACTACTGATTTTTTTATGTGCCAGGCACTCTAGATTCTGCACATGAATTGTATCACTTATTATTTACAAATCTGAGCCATCAGAGACTTTTCCCAGAGAAGATTCAGAGAAGCTATACCACAAGTCATTTTAGGACTCTCATCTGTTCAGAACCCTCCAGTAGGCTCCCCTCCTACTAAAAGTCTTCACGATGAACTACATACAGCGGCCAACCCAATACCTCCCTGAGCTCACGGCCCACTGCTCTCCATGCTGCTCCCTTTCTACTCTCTTCACTCAAGCTGGCTATTTCTTGAACACTCCAAGGGTTCTCCTGCAGGTCCCTCTAAGATGTTGTTCCTCCTTCAGGTTTCATTCACATATCACATTATTCTAAGTGTGGCCTTTCATGACATCCACAAAAATTGTACCCACCCCATTCTTTTTTTCTATAGTTCTATCACTAATTTACTATGTAGTTTTAAATTGCCTTTCCCCACTCAAAGGAGACCAGGGAATTTTTACTACTATGCCCATCTCTATGTCTCTTGTACCTGGGACAAAATATACACTCAAAATTTATCGGTTGAATTAAACATTTGCTCAAGGCCACAGAGTGTGAACTGGGTACTGAACTCAGCAGATGACCCCTAAGACCACGCTCTTTCCATTGCATAAAATGTGCTAATGATGCCAGGAAAACACATGTTCCAGTGAGCTCGGTTTTGGGAACAAGGGCCTCACATGACCTGAATTTTGTTTGATAGGCCTCAGAAACACTTGGAACTTTATGGAGCTTCTACAGCCACATTCATAGCAGTAAGTGCTGAGAATGTGTAGAAGGCCAAAACCAAAGCAGAGTGGACAGGAGCAGATGGAAGTGGAAAAGCGACAGAAGCAAATTGCAGACAATGAAGGTAGGAGAACCCCCACAAAAAGTTGTGAAAGCCAAGAGGTTGGGTAGTCAACAATGTTGGATGATAAAAACCAAAACTGAAGTTAAAAAGCATAACAGGACTTTGGGATTTAGGCCAGCATCAGGATCTCAAGAGACTTTTTGGTGGGAATTTCAGAGGGAGGGCCAAACTTAGAAGTCAGAATGCTGACATTTATGAGCTACTTAATTAAGGCAAAGTTGCTTCCTATTTAGAAAGAAAACAAGGCCAAATGTTTAAATGTTTATCTTCAATGTTATCTCTACCTGAATTTTAGCGTCAAATATACTAAACTACTACTGTTTTTCTCCAGAACTAGCAGACAGAAGAAAAAAAAATTACCTTTTAAAGCAAACAATTTTGGCATATATTCACTAGGATATTTAACTGTTCTGTGACAACAGATTTCCCTTTACTGGAAACATGACCCCTTAACAATCTTAAGTTTTTTCCCCTTCCTTAGGGGAAATGATTGGGATTAACACATTGTTACTGTTCTCTATAAACTCCAAGGCCAGTGTCCTTTTCCACAAGATAAAGCTGCTTTAAATGAAGTCGTGATTAAAGGTCATGATGGCCCATTTCCACTCCAGGAGGAACAATGCCCAGTTGGGCCCACAAAGCTTGGCTGTGGATTGCAGGCAAACACCACCCCCACCCCTAAAATGGGCCCAAGTCAGGGACCTAATGTGTTCACATTTTGATGTAATCTCACTCCTGAAAAATAGCTATTAAGTTTGGTTAATATCTAAATACACCTTAGCATGACCTTCAACAGAACAGAATTAAACCAACAACTAAGGAACCAATGGCTCTCTTGCAAAAGCTCAATTTTTTTTTTTAAGTTTGAGAGAGAGAGAGAGAACAGGCAAGTGCGCACACAAGCTAGGGGAGAGGCAAAGAGAGAGAATCCCCAGCAGCCTCCATGCTGTCACAGAGCCTGACACGAAGCTTGATCCTAGGAACCACAAGATCATGACCTGAGCCAAGATCAGGAGTTAGATGCTTAACCAACTGGGCCACCCAGGCACCCCTCTATTTATTTATTTTTTAACATTTATTTTTTGAGAGACAGAGAGACAGAGTGTGAGCAGGGCAGGGGCAGAGAGAGAGGGAGTCGCAGAAACTGAAGTAGGCTCCAGCTCTGAGCTGTCAGCATGGAGCCTGGCGCAGGGCTAGAACTCATAAACACAAGATCACGACCTGAGTTAAGTCGGATGCTTAACTGACTGAGCCACCCAGGTGGCCCTCTATTTCAGTTTTTATACAGAAACAAAGTGAGGCCTAGCTCAGAGAAGTTATCCCTGATTTGGAAATCTTCTAAAACGATACAGATATCAGTAAAATACCCTCTACTACCCCAAACTGGGCATACCCCAAACACAACTGTACTTTCCTAGTTTACGCTTCATTTTGGTGGTGGGTGTTTATGAGATTGCAGCCACACAATTGTTCTCCCTTTAAAAAACGTGTAAAGTATGTTTTTTGGTTGTGTTAGGTCTATATGATGTATGTGTACATGGCCACTACTGCTACATTCTCAGCAAGATGCAGAGTGGTGTATTTTCAGGAGAAAATTTTTAGTCGTGTGTTTTATAAGCCGCAGTCTGCTTGCTTTCTCTTTGGTTCCCCTCCGAAGGTCAACAGACACATCTTACCTTGAATTATTCTTTTTCTCCCCCTCCCCTATGTTGAATTATTCTTGATGAACTCATTACTTAACTACTAAATGATCTTTACATAAAAACAGAGCTTGCAGGGCACCTGGGTGGCTCAGTCGGTTAAGCGTCCGACTTTGGCTCAGGTCATGATCTCGCAGTTGGTGGGTTCAAGGCCTGTGCATCCGACTCTGTGCTGACAACTCAAAGAGTCAGGAACCTGCTTCGGATTCTGTGTCTCCCTCTCTGCCCTTCCCTCACTCACGCTTTCTCTCAAAAATATACAAATATGAAAAAAAATTCTTAATATTAAAAAAAACCCCACAGCTTGCTACCCTCATCATATAACTTTTCTAACAAACCATAATATTAATTCCTGGCCAGTGAGTCCAGTAATATATTAACTTTAAATATTTGTGTTACTGAAGAAATGCTTTCAAGTGAAATCTAGCATTGTGTTCTCAAAGTACCAAAAGATCCCAATAGTCTTGACTTTATTGTAAAGGAAAATGTGAGGTTCTAGCTACCAAAACAGGGTAACAAATCTTTTTTTTAAAAATGACAACAGTAAATATTTAAGAGATTTATTAAAGCATCTTATCACAAAGATGGAAACACATACAAATTAGAAACGTGCAACCGTTATCTTCCACAGTCAAGTTAAAATGGTATAGATTTTTCCTGTTTTCATAGCCGAAAACTTCAGATCTTATACCCAACTTACTCACCCTGAATATTTTAGTCATTCTTCCTGAAAGTATCCAGGGCAGCAAATAACCAAAATGCAAACTATTATATAAAGAAAGTGCAAAGTTACAAAAGAAACTGTGTAGAGAACACCCCCATCCCTCCCCCCTTTTCAAGGCAAACAATGGCACTTTGCTCTTGCTTAACCTAGATTGTCTTCAAAAACACTATTAAAATGTAATAGACGTAACGATAAAAAAAAAACAAAATAAAACCGACTTTGAATAGATGTCAAAAAAGCTTGTTAGTGTTTGAAAATAAATGCTTAAACAAAGGAAAGTGTATTTTATATCAAACAAGTTTGAAGAGCCCTGTATTGCAGCATTCTGTAAAATAAACAAGACGAAAAGCTGGTATAGGCTTTATTGACAAAGGCAGAACTTCTTCAGGCAGGTATGTAAGGAGGCGGTGGCTCTTTCTCAGGCATCTTCACTGCCATTTCATAGGTTGGCAAAACATACTGAAGAGAGAAACAAATTGTATCAGACTTAAATCACCTTGAAAAATTCCTGTCTGGAATAATTCAAATGCTTTCCGAGTTTAGCTGAAGAAACTATTAGCTAAAAAGTTCCTGAGCGTAACTGAGGTGATCCAAGACTGCTAAAGAGGGAGGGGCAAAGGAAGGGAAGATGGAGTTTTGCTTCTGAACTGACCGGAGGCCACCAGGGCACCTTGACAGGAAGTACGTAGCACCATTCTCCCCTCTTCCCTACAGTGTGACTGACAGAACCAGTGCCTCAGGGGCTGCAAATCCAAGTTAAGGGCACCATTGACCCATGCTAAAGGAAGCCTCCATTAAGATGCTGGATCCTGAATTTCATCAGAATCTGTAATTCAAGGGCCAGGTACTTTTATATCATTTCTTCTAGGGTAAAGGGCACATCTATGTAAGAGTGGCATTCCAACCTAAGTGACTCAAGTGTGAGAGGCAGGCCCTACATGGGCCACATGTATTCTACATGTTGAAAACCTGGAAAGATAATACAGCAGCAACTAAAGGGTCCCAGGAAGGAGGCCTCCCCACAGACTCCTGGAACCCATTGCATTCATCTCCCCACAGAAAATTCAGCTCCCCCTTTTGATCGTGTGGATGTTTTTTAAAAGCAACACAAGCTGTAAATGACAGTACCCCATCCTTAGAGGTTCCAGAAGCCACAAGCCTGGCATGGCTCACACGGCTATTTCCTGTCTGATCTCCTCTGCAAAATGCAACCCTTTTCAAGACTACCTATGAGACCAACCTAACAGTCAAACTGAATGAGCAGAGCAGTGCAGGGTGTCTCTCACCCATGTTGCCAGGTTTCCAACTGGGAAATGTTACATCTTGTGGATTTAAGCTATTTGTGTCCTAAACCACATACACGGCATTGAAGAGCCAGTCAAGACCTAGGCTCATTAAGAATGATCAATAACAACTACTGAAGATTTAATGTATTAAAAGATCGTTCACCTGTGGAGGTGCTTCGAAGGCAGGGTACACAGCAATCTCCGGCATGTTCCTGTTGTTGATGTATTTATAGCAGTTCCAAACACAGTTGATTAGATATGCCTAAAAGAACACAAACAAAATTGACACATGCCAGAAACTCAGCAGACTACCTGCTCTAAAATTAAGGTGACTTCTAATGCTTTTCCGTGTACTTTCTCCCTGGAAAAGGGAATGGACATCCATTTGGACCTAGCACAAGCCAGGCCCTCTGCCTACTTGCCCCCACTCAAATATCCCAAGCTTTATTAATATCATTTTACAGAGAAACCAGAACTGGGGTTTCAATTCAGGTCTGATAACCATGGTGCTGCCAAGGAAATTCTGTCTCTGAACCTTTGGAATGTGAACAGATTTTCAATTAAATCATGAGCTACTTCTAAAAACATAATGATGTTCTTTACACTTAGGAAGGATCCTGGTATTTCCAATCACTCTCTGGAAATAAGAAGGACATCACCTAGGTGTTATCTTTACTACTATGTCCGAATAAACACTATCACTTAACTGTTGGAACTATGAGGAGAAAAAACAAAAAGGTTTAGATGAACAGTGTCACAGCCCAAATATTTAGTTCAGCAACTCACCTTAAAAATGATGAATAAGGCAAAGAACACAAGAACAATGAAGAGGAGGCAGCTGGAGTCCAATGCCAAGAGGTCATCTTTGTAGGGAAAATCAGGCTATAAAAAAAGGGGGTGGAGAAGTGAACAGGCAGAGGAAAGAAGATATTTAGGGCAGGGACACTACCCTCTAGGATAGCACAGTGATGAATACACATCATTACACACTTGTCCAAATCTGCAAAATGTAAGTGAACCCAGTGTAAACTAGGAACTCTCGGTGATAACGATGTGTCAGTGTAGGTCCATCAACTGTAACAAATGCACCACTACGGTCTGGGACGTGGACAGTGAGGGAGGGAAGGGCGCGCTTTCTATTCGATTTTGCTGTTAACCTAAAACTGCTCGAAACCATTAAGTTTATTAACCAAACACATACACATTCACTCATAATTCAGCTATGGCAGCTGCACATTGTGACAGTCTAGAGAGCATCTTAAAAATACAAACAGAAAGGCACCGAAGTCAGAACTGATATTCTAATAAAAACTAGTAAACAGAATTGAACTCACTGTACCTTTAAGCCTCATCATCATGAACGCATGCTACTGAACACCTAAAATGCATTTGAATTCTGCTGTATGAGCTGAGCTCATCTTTCCTCTTCCCTGTTTTACATTTTACTGGCCTTTGGAAAAAGATGATCTCCTGTATGCGACTGCAGACTCGTCCCTGAGTTGCTAAGTTACGAAGTGCTAAGGCTTACCTAAGTTTCAGGGGTCATTTAGTCCTACGTGGGGAAATTAATTTTTCTAAGAGCCAACTGTCAGTCTCAATACTCATCAGAAAGGGGCAAAAAGAAGGCATGCCCCTGGTTATAAAGGCAGGTAAGATTCTGTGGCTTACTGCAGACTTACTATGTTCCATTGTGAAGGGTTCAACTTTATTTACTCATTAAGCTAGGTTCCAGGAGAAGAGTACTACAAAGGAATAATTTAGGATTTAAAAGCTGGCCAAAAAAGAAAGTATTGCCACTCTGAGAGACCAAGTGAACATAACGACAGAGTGGAGAAACCACTGGGGTCTACAAAAGGAATAGTAAAAAAAATTCACCCTAAAGTTTTCCTATAAAACTCATTTAATTTTTAAAAACATATCTGTTTTTAACGGAAATGTAAATACAAAGGCCCAAATAATTTTCAAAAATAAGCAGCATGTAAAAATCCCAAAGGACTGAAAAAGAAAAAAGCATCCACACACCAACTCCAAACACAGCTGTCTCCTTGGGACAAAACTGTTCTTTAAACCTTTATTATAAATAAAAGGACAAAAATTGAATGAGACCAGCTCATGGGGAACGCTACAGATTTTATTCAGAAAGCTTGCAATCTTTCAGTCAGACACGACATGACAAGACAAGAGATCTAGAATGAGGAAGTTTCTGACCACGGCCAACCAGGACACCAGGCCCTGCCCCCAACCCCTTCTCTCTAGCTCATCATGTGCTGCTTCCCTCCTTTTCTCTATGTGGCAGCCACCATCGTCCCCTTTTAGTCCTCTGACTATACCATGTTCCTTCCTGCCTCAAGGGGTCTCTGACCTGGGACATTTGCTCCTGTATTTTCCCTATCTTAATTCCTACTAGACTCTTGAGTGCAATTCAAGTCTCACTTCCCAGCCCAGGTCTGACATCGGTATAATATCCACTCACGCAGCCAATACTTTTTCTTCACAGTTTTACTGCAGTGATTGTCAATTTTCCAATCCCTTTACTAGCAAATGAGTTCTACTGATGTATCCCAAGAACCTAGCAGAATGCCTTGCACAGAAGCAGCAACCACCAAATGTTTTCTGAATGAATAAATTTGGTGGTACACAAGATACAATAGGCAGGATATCTGCCAAGTCGGGAGAAAATTCCTAACGACAGCATTTTTGAAATGAACTTCCATTTATCTGGACTTCACACCTCCTTGCAGACCTTACTCCAACCCAGAGGGTTCCCTACCCCTCCATCACAGGGCACTAATCTAAGCTCCTCACTGAATGCTGTGTAACAGTTATAGTTCATTAACACAGATAACATCTTCATGTCTTAACTCCCCCAATTCACGTCTGCTCCTCGAGAGAGGAAGTTATGTTTATGTTTGTATCTACACCATTCACCAATAATTTGCCTTGAATAGAGGTAAGGATACAGTAAGCACTCAAATATTTGCTATTGATGCCGGCAAATTAAAAAGGGGAGAAGCAAAAATGGCATCCAGTGTTTGCATTGCAGCAAGCTGGTGTAGAGGCCAAGCACACCCCAAGCAGCGGGAGGGGCCTTACCAAGCTCCTCCCCTGGGAACTACATTCAGCAGCTCAGCATCCAGCCTGCACAGCTCTGAACTGGGTGTGTGAGCCTTTGTGCTTTACCTCTATTTATTTTGGGCATCTGTAGCAAGACGTGCCCTTGGGTGTCAGAAAAGACTAAGATTATTTTTGGGGTCTGGGAACAAACATTTACAACATTTCAGCTTACAGAAGATTTTAAAAGAATGCGCTTTTGGATAGAAGGGGAAGCCTGTATAGCCAAGTGATTGTAGTACCGGTATACTCAGAACAAAAGTTGAACTACTCCTTAAGTTCTATGATATCCACCTTTAGAGGCTTTTCAAAAAAATATTTATTTATTTTGGGGGAGGGATGAAGGAGCAGAGAGACAATCCCAAGCAGGCCCCACTATCAGCACAGAGCCCAATGTAAGGCCTGATCTCATGAACCATGAGACCACAACCTGAGCCAAAATCAAGAGTCAGAAGCTCAACTGAATGAGCCACCCAGGTGCCCCATATTTAGAGACTTTTAATGCTAGAATATCCAAGTAAGAAAATATCCTATGTATATTACTGGCTTTAACAAGGTAGTTAAGAGGAACAATAATTATTTTGAAACACTTTTAAAAATAAACAGGGTAGATTAAAATAAAAATAGCACCGAAAGCTGACTCAGAATTTTGATTTAAATACTGTACTTAAAATGAAGAGAAAAAGTTTAATTAGTATACACACTTACTAATTGATCCAGATACTCTTTGATTCTTGGCAAGTAAGTGAGAGAACTGATAGCAACCAGACAACTGAGAACGAAGTCAAAAAGCCGGTAGCAGAAGAATGGAATCAGCCAACCCACTTGATACTAAAGAAAAAAAATAATCACAACATCACAACACAAATATGAAATATTAAGTGCCACTCAGTAAAGGTCAAACTCAAAGTCAAAAATATAGGGTACTTACAGAAATTGCTCCATATACCAGCATTGAACTGATGATAAACATAAGAACAGAGACAGCAAAAAGAACACAGGCATTATCTAAGAAAACAAAAAAAAATCTAATTAAGCTACTTATGCAACAAAAAAATTCCAAAACTCTTCATGACAAAATGTTTTTTGTTTTTGGGGGGTTTCTTTTAAAGTTTATTTTTATTTATTTTGAGAGAGAGAAGAGACATAGAGAGCAAGGGGGAGAGGGGCAGAGAGAGAGGGGGAGACAGATTCCCAAGCAGGCTTCTCACTATCAGCACAGAGTCTGATGTGGGGCTGGAACTCACGAAACCATGAGATCATGACCTGAGCCAAAGTCAAGAGTCAGAGGCTCAACCAACTGAACCACTCAGGCACCCCAACAAAATTACGTGTTAAAGCTAGCTTAAAAAAAATGAGTATTTTCCAGAATGCCTCCGAAAAAAACCTAAAGCCAAGAGAGTTTAAAAAAAAAAAAAAAATCCATCTCAGCATTAAGTAATGAAGTTTTGAGGAATTCACCCCTTTGTTTTTGTTTATTAAATTGCTACAACTCATTGACTCTTATCATCAACCAGTCAGTCACTCTGCTAGGGAGACAGGTCTCTGCCCAGAGCCTAAGAGTCTGAAGGCATGCAGATAATGATAATCCAATGTGGCAAGTGCTACATTGGATTAGCTGTCCTTGGGGAATCAGGGAAAAAACATGGAAGAAATGACACATGTTGGGTCTTGTGAAATGAGCAGGGTTCAACAGGAGGGAAAGGCTGGTATCTGCTTAAAAGACACATAAACTCAGAGCACTACAGCTGCCCTCTCTGGCCTCAAGAGAAAATATAGAGATTCAAGGTTCTCCATTAACCTCGTCTCTCTTACACCAACATGGGAACTCCCTGCTCCCCACTCCTTGCCCTTGATTTCTCCACTGCTTTAACAAGCCCATTTTCTTCTTTGTTCTTCACCTGTCTCAGGTTGTCTCCTTCCTCAAGGTTATCCAAATTCATTAATTACCTCACAAAACACCTGAGTAATCTCAACAATACTAAGCCACACTTGAGAGTTTTTTTTTTTTTTTTTTTTTTTTTTTTTAGCAGATCTAAAGTTAATTCTTTGACTCTGGATAGATATTAAGAAGCAGAAAGGCACTAATGATGATGGATGATTAGAATAACTGCTGGATATCACACATGATATCATGTATCATCTTGTCACTTGGAAGTATAAACATCATCAGTATTTGGTGCTAAGTTAAGGGCCATCTTTAGATTTTTCTAGAGGATATAGGATATCCTTTAGATACCCTGTAGCAAAAAAGGGGAGAAATGGAATAATAGGTGAAAAATACATACACAATACCTAGAACGAGACACTCCAATATTTGTGACTCAATAAAGCAAACAAAATATGAGGGCTAAACGCACAGATATGAACCTCAGGTTTCCATCTACCACCACATTCAAGAACCTCCTCCAGGGGGCCCCAAGTGTTCACCCGTTACCAAAGTGAATAAAATTAAGGTTAAATTCATATTTGAAAAGCAGCTTGTATATGTTGCAGAAGCATTTCATATATATTGAGGGTCATATTCTGTTTAGCTGACTAACTGCAAACCTCATTATTTACAATCAGCCTCAGGCCAATGATCAGAAATTAACTTGCCATTTTAACACTGCGCCTGTGGGAGGGTCAACGTTCCACTTCCATTAGAGACACAAACTACTGTATGACCAAGAACTACACATTTTTATGTTCTCTCAAAAAAGGTTTTGGCAGAACTAGAATCAACAAAAGTATGCTAACTCCGTATCTGATTCCCACTACGGTGGCCACGGCAGCCATGCAGCATGCAGTAAAACCTGTGGCTTCATCCCTGCAGCTCCAGCCACAGCATAAGAATGTCAACAGCCATAAACCTTTTTCTACACCTTGATTTAAAGAGAAACACAAGCTGACACTGCATGCTGAAAAATGCCAACATTAGCAGGTTTTATATAATTTTACAGCCTAAAATACCAAAAACAGGCATTAAAAACTAAAGTTTTATTCACCGTTGTATTTTGGTTTTTATTTTAAATAGAGAAACAGACTACTTAAGAAAAAACAAACTCCAGAAGGGAGGTTTCTAATATGCTCTTGGTATTTCTTTTACCACACTTGACAACATAATTAAAGGATTATAAAGATCTGAATGGACACTCAGTAGACACATTTTTATTTATTTATTTTTTTTTAGTAGACACATTTTTACAAAGCACTTAAAGGGGAGCCTGGGTAGCTCAGTCGGTTAAGCATCCAACTTTTTGTCTCAGCTCAGGTCATGATCTTGCAGTTTCGTGAGTTTGAGCCCCGTGTCAGGCTCTGTGCTGGCAGTGTGGAGCCTGCTTAGGACTCTCTCTCCCCTGCTCTTTCTGGCCCCCCACTACACTCACACTGTCTCTCTCTCAAAATAAATAAACTTAAAAAAAAATTTTTTTAAAGCACAGTGTAAAAAACTGTTAGTGATTTCATACTGTAATGTCAACAGATGCCCACAGAACTCTACTTGAATCCTAGAAAAGGCAGCTGGCCCTGTAGACAGTAAATTATTTAAATTAACAACCAATTTTTATTTATTTATTTTTAAGTAGGCTCCACACCCAACACGGAGCTTGAACGACAACCCTGAGATCAAGAGTCACGTGCTCTAACAACTGAGCCAACTAGGTGCCCCCACAACCAAATTTTTTTAAAAAACAACTTCATAAGCTTATGGGAAGACCATAAATTTAATGAAGCTCAAGAACTTACAATAAAAGCTAATAAAACTAAAAATATGGGAACTTAAATCCTATAATATTATAAATACAACTTACACATGAGAACTCAGAACATTTTTCTGAAGTGAAATTTAAAAAAATCAACACGCAAAAAAGCTGTTCATACTGCAAAGTTTGAGGCATAATTTTCTGTTCGAACATTAAATTTCTATTCATAATATACAATCTTAACTAAAATATTTCTGAACCTGTATTTTTTTTTTAATGTTTATTCAGTTTTGAGAGAGCACGAGAGGGGCAGAGAGAGAGGGAGACATAGAATCTGAAGCAGGCTCAAGGTTCTGAGCTGTCAGCACAGAACCCAGCGCGGGGCTCAAACTCATGAACCATGAGATCATGACCTGAGCCCAAGTCGGCTGCTTAACCAACTGAGACACCCAAGTGCCCCATTAATGTTTGTTTATCTTTGAGAGGAGAGAGAGACAGAGTGAGAGCAGGGAAGGGCATAGAGAGAGAGAGGGAGACACAGAATCCGAAGCAGGCTCCAGGCTCTGAGCTGTCAGCACAGAGCCCCACACGGGTCTCGAACCCACAAACTGCAAGATCATGACCAGAGCCCAAGTCTGACACTTAACCAACTAAGCCACCCAGGCACCCCTGCTCCTGTGTTTTAGAGAAAGATAAATAATGAAAATGTTACTGGAGAGTAAACAGGTTTAAAAAGGTAATTTACACAAATGTCTTCTATTTCTAACTCCAACAGTGTCTTTCTTCATCTAAATGATAGATCTATATTTAGAATTATAACCCTGAGCAAAAGATATCACCAAATATTCCAATAATTCATATTTCACATGTTCCCGTAAGCTTATTTGCTCCCATCCTCTACTACACTTGCTAGCTGACCTTCAGAGACTCACAAGTCTTTTTGTAATTTCTTCTTATCATCTCCACAGCACCAGATAGGAATCAAAGGTATACAATGTATATTTCTCAAAAATCTAGTAGTCCATAGCATTTTCCGGGCAAAAGCGCTCAATTATAATTCTCACTGAATAATTTGAAAAACCCACAAAAACACTTTTATGCCTCAGCAAGTAAAATAACTTAACTATAATTTAATCAATTCTCTGAATAGTGTGTGTGTATGTGTGTGTCTGTGTGTGTGATTAAAGGATATATTTTCACCTAAAAACATACCAGCCATTCTCTCAGATGAATAGTAATTGCCAATGACTTCATACTGAATGTTGACAGCTGGCATTGAGTTTGGATGAGTTACTTCCACAGTCAGCAAAATTGCCATCAATAGGTTTACCACCTGTGAAAGATAAGATGTTTGGTATCTGTTATATTATTAATCAGGAAACAGTCTTCACAATCTTCGGATGTCTTTCCATATTTAAACTGTTTTACTTGCAGTAACAAATACAGAAAATAACAGATTAACCTGTAGATAAAATAGTATGCAATACCATAGAAGAACAGTTGAAAAATAATTATTTCCTAAAGTATAAACTTAATTGTTTCAGAGAAAAGATGTATTGCCTGAACTTGCGTTAGTATCAACAAAATGGCAAAATGATTAAAAGGAATCATTACAGATTGTTCATGTTCAGAGTCACATGTTTATTCATACACTGATCTCAGAATTTCTGAGTTTGAAGAAGCCACAGTTCATCCAACATTACTTATGTAATACCATCAGTTAAGAATATAGTGATCCAGGGGCGCCTGGGTGGCGCAGTCGGTTAAGCGTCCGACTTCAGCCAGGTCACGATCTCGCGGTCCGTGAGTTCGAGCCCCGCGTCAGGCTCTGGGCTGATGGTTCAGAGCCTGGAGCCTGTTTCTGATTCTGTGTCTCCCTCTCTCTCTGCCCCTCCCCCGTTCATGCTCTGTCTCTCTCTGTCCCAAAAATAAAAAAAATAAAAAGAATATAGTGATCCAGCAGGCTTACCTCACTACCTCCTCTCTGCTCTCCTCTATACACATGCTCCAGTTTGTTGGACATACCATTAAAATGAGGTTAAGATCAGCTTGGTCAGAGCACAGCAGGGTCTCAGCCGCTAGAGCCTAAGCTAACAAATTTCAATGAATGCAGCCCAATTCGCACTGGCTTCATAAATTTTTGGAATGTTACATGAGAGCAACTCCCTAAAACCCTTCATTCTTTTTCACACTTGATCCTGCTAAGCTACCACCTGAACCTGTACAGTTAGTTGAATTCTAATCTGTACAGTTAGTATAAGGGCTTGATACATTTGCAATGGAATTTCATCTTATATTCTTGCCTGTCAAGATTTTCTGGAGGACACCCCACAGATTTACTATCTTGTTTTTTAGCTTCCAGCATTTAAAAATATGATCAGCATGTAATCAGTATCTCCACCTCAGTCACTAGAAAAGAGAACCGGGCCAAGCACAGGAGGCGTCCTCTTCCCATTAATCAGCAATCTTTGAACAGAATTCTTTATCTCGTTCAGAGAAACATCTTGAGACTTTGTCAAATTTCCTGCTGCAATTCCATCATAGTATCTGGTGAGTTTTTCTAGTTTACCAGGGTTGTAACTCTATTTGAAGCGGTAATTATTTATGCCTCCAGTGGTTAAAGAATCCCTGCAGTATGCCAGGAGGCACCGCTTCCTGAAGTGCTCAAAAACAGTCCTGTTAATGATTCAATAGAGAAAACCACCTAGGCTTGGAGTTAGGCTTCCCTATCTAAAGTGCATAGAAACATATCCTCCTCCCTTTGTAAAAATCTGAACATTTGATGCTTTTATGATATGTTAGAGCCTTGATCATCAACTGTACTTTAAACAAACTCTATTACATAGCTCTCTCCTATCCACCATGAATGATAAATGATTTTATCAGCTGGAGGCACTGCACATTCTCTGTGACATGCAAACCAATTTTAATCATTCAAAAAGGTTAGGGGATCTAAACAATACCAAATTCAGAATCAACTGACATTTATTGAGAATATACTGTATACTAGGTATATTCACATACAGTATATTATTTCACTTATTCCTCCCAACCACCTGCTGAAGTAAATATTACTAAAGCCCATTTGCAGATGAGGAAACTAAGTTTCAGCATGTGAAATAACTTGTGTTACAGACGACAAAGGTTAGAGCTAGGACACAAACCTGGTTCCATTTAAGACAACCAGCTTCTTAGCACCACAGGATTACTTATACCAATTCCTAAGCAACTCCTGTTTTGAGGCCTTCCCAGAAGACACTATTATCTAAGGCTATGTTTATACTTTACTGTCCAAATAAATATGTTCAGTAACATACCTTTTCCCTTGCATTGCTCAAAAGCAAGGTACTTTATCCTTCAACTCTTGAAAGGTCTTACATAGGACAATCATATTTGCAAGGTGGCTCCCCAGTTGAAGGCTGATTTTCTTTGCGGGGGGCGGGGGGGGGGCATTTTTACTGCAATGGGTTTTGGCTAGTGTGTGGTATAGGAGTAGGAGCTAATACAACTAGGTGAATTAATTATTGAACAATCAGATGTATCTACTGAAGCCTTATAGAAATCAGTTTGAAATCAATCCAGCAAATTATTCTTTGCTAAACACTATACAGTCATAGTTAAATAGCTCTGCACAGGGACACCTGGGTGGCTCAGTCAGTTAAGCATCTGACTCTTGCTTTTGGCTCAGGTCAAGATCTCACAGTTCATGCATGAGTTTGAGTCCCATATCCGGCTCCATGCAGACAGCAAGGTGCCTGCTTGGGATTCTCTCTATACTTCTGTCTCTGCCCCTCCCCTGTGAGCTCTCTCTTTCAAAATAAATAAACTTAAAAAAAAGAGTAGCTCTGCATAGTACAGAAAAACAGTCTCATGTCAAGAAAACTATGCAAACTCAATTACTAGATGAAGGAAATGACACAACCAAAATATTTAGGAGTTTAATTTTCCCTTCTTAAATATTTTTACTGCATGTAGGACTTATAAAAATGTATTTTTCTGGAGCACCTGAGTGGTTCAGTCAGTTGAGCGTCCAACTCTCGGTTGCAGCTCAGGTCATGATCTCACGGTCGTGGGATGCAGCACTGTGTTGGGCTCTGTGCTGGCAGCTGCGGAGCATGCTTGGGATTCTCTCTCTCCCCCTCTGCATGGCCCTCCCCCACTCGTGCTATCTAACAGAAAAGCTTACAAAACAACTTTTTAAAAATCTATTTTTCTTCTCATAGATAAGCCACAGACTCGTAGTGACACTTCAAATCTCATTTCACTGTCACAGCCCTGAGTATTAAACAAAAGTCAAAGATCTAATCAAAAGGACCAAGAAAGGATAAATAAAATAAATTGCAGTGCTACTTCTTTAAAAGCTCACACTTCTTCAAATCTTCACTGAGTTAATATATTCTAGGGGCGCCTGGGTGGCTCAGTCAGTTGGGCATCTGACTTTGGCTCAGGTCATGATCTCGCGGTTCGTGGGTTCGAGCCCCGCATCAGGCTCTGTGCTGACAGCTCAGAGCTCGGAGCCTGCTTCAGATTCTGTTGTCTCCCTCTCTCCCTGCCCCTCCCCTGCATGCTCACGCTCTATCTCTCAAAAATAAAATAAACAAAAAAATTTAAAAAAAATTATATTCCATTATGTCAGTATATTTCATTAAAATCGCAACTTTCATTTTAAATGTTAACCTGGAAAATCCATCCTTGTGATCTTAAAAGACTTACCACTGAGCACCCACCCTGTGCTCATATTTAGGCCCTGTGCTATTTAATTACAGTCCCTCGATACTTCTACTAAGTTCCATGTAGCATTTAAAAAATATATATATAAAACTGACTTTACAGTTTTGCAATATAAAATTTGGTATAAAATTTCTCTGAATAGCAAGTGTGTACAATTTCTTAATATTTATTCCCAATTTTTTCCTTTTACTATATTCAGGAAAAAACCCCAAAATGTAATTTAAATAATGATTAATTTCTAAACCTCATAATATGGAGGTACAGAAGACAGCAAACATGTTAACAGCACGAGCTACAAACATACCATTCAATGTAGAAGCAGTCCTGTACATTTATTAGGTTAAATTATGTGGTTTACATGGTTTTTGCAAGCCTTCTGCACACCTTGTATAAGTAAACAAAGAATTAACAAAAGCCAGATGTGTTGGATTTTACTTGTTACAGAGATACGGTTACCAGGCTACCAGGCCCAGGCCCACGGAAGCCCTGGGCCTCAGAAGAGGAATTCCTCTTTGCTTTCTCCTCTTGCTGCCACACCCATCCCAGATGATTCTTTGGGGGCTGGTTTTTGTTTTAAATCATTATTCTTTAGGTTTGCAAAGCACATTCTGCCCCCACGCAGTATCTGCTGAGACTATAAAACAAAGTGTGTGCTTCAGGGCATCCTGATAAGGGTCTCACAGGCAGAGAGAGTCTCCACTGGGAGCCAGTCAGCAAAGCACTGCCAGCAGATAAAGATCAAAATGGCCAACCTCCAAAAATTCTGTTACATGTTTCACATATATATAAGCCTCCTGTTGTTTACTGGTGGTTACAAATGTGCAGTACAAATGAGTTATTCCTACTATATTTAAGAGGTGGCAATTAATTTAACAAATGTCTAATGAATGCTTCAAATGTTCTAATTAACAAGCTAGCTGCTATACACCTTTTATAGAGAAAGACCTATCATCTTTCTCCCTCAAGAACATCTTGTGGGGGAGAAAAATGAAAAGATAATCATTAGTAATCATGTAATAAGTAGTATTTAATAAGTACATACAAATAGTATAAAGAAACTTTTCCAGATACACAGTGAGGAAACCAGATCCCTCTGGCTGAGAAATAAGAAAAGCTTCACCAAGAAAACAGCTGGGCTAACCATTAAAAAATGAAATGGAACTGGCAAAATGCTATTAACAGTGGAAGCTGGGTGATGAGTAAATGGGAGATGTTAATACTATCTCATTATTCTTTAGATTTGAAATTTTCCTTAATATATTGTTTTTAAAATGTGACTTGGGGGGAGAAAAAAAAAAGCACATGTCAAAGTACCGAGGCACAAAAAAAGTGTGTTTGAGGAAAGATATTAACTTCAAAATATAAATAGGTTATACTCTTATTTAAAGGAGTCAGGGGTGAGGGTTGGAAAAGAATACAGTTTGAGGACACCTGTCTTCACCTCTCTCCCAGTCACCTAGCTTTAGATTATTTATGGCTGAGACATTCATGAAAAATTAGCAATATATTAAATCTTTCCAAAACAAAATTATTACAAAGGCTCAAAATGTATTTTTTATTTAACGTTTATTTATTATTGAGAGACAGACAGACACAGAGCATGAGCAGGGGAGGGGCAGAGAGAGGGGGAGACACAGAATCTGAAGCAGGCTCCAGGCTCTGAGTCGTCAGCACAGAGCCTGACGCAGGGCGGCTCGAACTCACAAACTGCGAGATCATGACCTGAGCCTAAGTCGGCCGCTTAACCAACTGAGCCACCCAGGTGGCCCCTCAAAATGTATTCTTGTAACACACCATCAACCATGAAGGAGGACACCTACTCATTAAGACTATTTTCAATTATTCAATGAACATTTGAACTTCTATGTAACAAATTGGTTTGAAATCATCTGGCTTCAGATTCTTCAATAAATAACAAAACAATTTTAGGAATGCCAGAATTTAAACTAGAGCTCATTCTGAAACTTTGTATTACTTGACCAGGGATTAAGCCACCCATGCTTCTTTCAAATCTAAAATGCCAGGGGCGCCTGGGTGGCGCAGTCGGTTAAGCGTCCGACTTCAGCCAGGTCACGATCTCGCGGTCCGTGGGTTCAAGCCCCGCGTCAGGCTCTGGGCGGATGGCTCGGAGCCTGGAGCCTGTTTCCGATTCTGTGTCTCCCTCTCTCTCTGCCCCTCCCCCGTTCATGCTCTGTCTCTCTCTGTCCCAAAAATAAATAAAAACGTTAAAATGCCAAAAGCTAACACTTCAGGGCTAGTACCTCTGGTGCACAGAACTGGCTCTGACTTCTCTATGTCCTATTTAATACCACAGAATTAATACTTTAGTACACCGTGTTGGAACGGCCTGAACACCAGACCAGTTGCCGGAAAGCAATGACACTGTATCCGATACATTCACTGATACAGCCTCTAGGCCCAGCAGGAGGGAGAGAACTGCACCCCCCACCCCCAAATTCCAAACAGCACAGAGGCCATCATCATAGATATTCTCCCACCTGAAACTTAGGAAGGGAGTATCCTGACAAGGTACTGGAGGAGGAAGGGACGTTCTACCTCACTCAATCCCATATTACTTCTATTTTAGTAAAGGAGCTTCTAGCAACAAAATGCACTGTTTGGACAAGTCCTTTTTGTTTAGAGATATTACCCTACACTTTACCTGGGTGGTCTTGTTTTCTAAAAGGTACACACCTTCCCAACTAGACAGAAATTGTGTTTTTTAATACTGCCATGGTACGGAAGCTACACTTTTGAAAGTCACCAACAAAACCAATGTCCTTTGTCCAGTCCTTTATCCAATTAAAATTTGATGTTACCGATCACCTTCCCCTCTCCTTTGTCACTGTACTGTTAAGTCTCATTTTTGTATATGCGCTCCAAAAACCTCTGTAATACCATAAAATAAGTGCAGATACAATTTTCAAGACAGAACATTTGAGTGCCTCTGTGTGGCATATAATAGGAACAGAATAGACAATGGCATATGGTCCCTGTGATTTACTCTTTTTCTGTGTCTACCAAAGCCTTCTACATTGCAGATGACCAATAAATACCTTATTTTAAGACAGATTGAGTTTAGAAGCTTATAATGTTCTATTAACCTAAAAGCCCATGCAATGAAAAACAGCTATGGCATCCTTCTAAAATTGTGAAAACTAAAGCATGGAAAATAAGGAGATGTAAAATGTTTTCACATCAAGTGCCTCCAGTGGGGAGTAAATTTAAACTCCTCACTCCCTATTTTGGGAGAGTAAATACCCTTACTAAAGTTTTACTCCCTGCATTTTTGGTTTGCTGTTTGTAACTCATATTTTCCCCTGCAATTCCTTTCACTTTTATGAGCTGATCCATAGCATTAAAAAAAAATCTGCCTAGAAAAGACTGGAAAGAAATACCGCCAATTACATTCAGATGGTTGAAATTGGGATGGTGGTTATTTCCTTCTTGAGGAGGAGTTAGAAATCCTTTGTTCTGTGAATGGAGGGAAGGATCTGAGAAGAAACAGGACGATTAGGTTTTCAGGAAGAGTCCCAGCTGGTGGACACACCTCAGTTTAGTAGGAGGGAGGGTTATCTTCTAGGGACAAGGCAGACAGGGTAGAGTAAGAGGCTTGAGGACCCTTGTATAAGATTCATTTAGGGGAATGGAAGGCAGAGCTAAGAACAAAAGAAATGGAAGACCCAGACCCCTGGCAAAATGGAGAATAAATAAAAGGAAGTTAGGAATACAGTGCTATTACCGTCCATTAGCTGATTAATGTCCAATATTACAAATCAGTTAAAATATAAAACAGAGTTTCTGAGGGGAAATTTGATATAATTTTATGCCAGTAAGATGAGATTTCTGAATATGGAAGTACAGGAAACATTAAAACAAACCTAGAAACTAGCAAATAAGCCTACACATTGAAGTTTTGTTTTTTAAAATGTACATCAATAAAGCAAAACTGTAAAAAAACAAACAAAAAACAGGGCAGTCAGGAATAATGCGAGGGTCCGGTAGTCCCCTGTAGGTGGGCCATGAAACAGTATCTACCTAAGATTATTGTCAGCTGGTGTTTGTCCAAATACTAATGATTTCAAGGCACTGGGTAGGGAAGTAATGATAACACAGATAGGCAAAAAAGAATGTGTGAAGTTTTTTTTTTTCTTAAAGTTCACAGAAGTTAACTGAAACAATACAGTATCACTAATACCACAATCCTCCTTTCCAAACCAAACCAACAAAAAAACCTCAAACAACAACAAATCAGTCATTGGTGAGAACCGCCAATCAAGTCAACAATATGAGAAGTTTGTCAAAGCTTCAGTGAAGTCATTATAGCCTAAAGCTATCCCAACAGGGTCATAATTACCTTCAAAGTGTAGGAATACTGGAGATGGTGGTTAAGAAATCACAAAAGTATTACTGGTGAACCACCAATCAATAACACTGTCAACTTGGTTATGATACAGACTTACATAGATCTTGGAATCCAGGAAATGCTACCATATGTGGCCAGAATAAAGGAGGCTCTCAATAAAGGTCTCAAAAACCGGAATGGGTTTGAAATAAAAAGCGTCTAATGGGCAAGGGGTAGCTGAATCAGGAAAAATCAGATCGCGTGTAAATCCTGGCAAAAGGTATTGCCTCTAAGAGAACCTCCAGATTCACAACAGAGGCCTTTCTGCCTACATCACACACACACATATTATAACAAAATAAGGTCCAAGAACCACAGGCAACTGAGTTATAGCTGGATCTTTCGTTTTCCTTTCCGGTAAGACAATGTCGAAACTGGGCTACATTTCTCAGGATCCACTCTTAATTGTTTTGTAGGGAACAAAATTCCAGGGAGTGTACGTGGAAGAGGGTTCTTTCTGATCACGGAAGTACAAAAAGGGCCTAAACCGGGTACTTTCCAGAACTCCTTACCAAATCCTAGTACCATTATCCCTCCCACCCACCACCCCTACTCTCCATCCTCCCCACCCCCAGCCCACAAGGCCTCCGCTTCTCCCCACCCCGACCTTCTCCTGTAATTCGTGCCAAGGAACAATCTCCCCTTTCCTACCCACCCCACTCTGATTCAAGGCCACAGTCTCCTCTCTCAAAGTTACAACACCCTAAAAAGAGTCTCCCCTATGCCTTCTCGCCCCACCCAACACACCCTTTCAGTCCCACCCCCTCCCAGTGAACACTCCCTACATTCAGACCCGGCTCCCCCACTTCCCGCCCATGCGCATTCCCCCAGGGCCCCAATCCTCCCGCCCCGCCCGCCCTTACCATATACCAGGTCCCCAGGATGATCGTCCCGGTGCGGACATGGCAACAACCGCAGCAACGGGTGCTGTAGAACCGGTCACTGCGGCTCCGCTTGAAAGTCATGGACACCATCGGGAATCTCTCAGGCTTCGTTCTAGGATGGGCCCCTGACAAACGCTTTTCGCCCAGAGGTCGAACCCAGATAGCTTTGCCACAGTCTCCAAATCCAAACGACGCGTCTTCAAGCCCTCCCCTGGCCCGGGCCCCAGCCAGCTCCTTCGCACCTGCGCACTAAGTGCCGAGCGCCGCTCTCGCGCGACCTCGGTTTACCCCTCTTCTTCCACCTTCCCCGCACACAGGCCAATGGAAGAGCGGAAAGCTGGGTGGACTCGGCCTCTGATTGGACAAACATGGAGATTGACAAGACGTCACGCCCAATCAGAAGTGCGACTCGCCTTAGCGCTAATGAATCCCCGCCTCTTACTAGAGGGCCGGGACTGGCTCGTAGGCCTAGAATAGCTCGGGAGAGGTTGGTGGTTTACCATACCCGAGACGAGAGCGACAATAAAAGAAGCATTTAATGGGGAGAAGCAGAGACAAGATGGGTTGGTGGGAGAAAGCGGGCACGAAGGACTTTCCTGTGTCTCCGCCACGAACGGCTTCGGAGGCGTCACGGGACCGAGGCTGCTCACGTGACCTTTGCGCGCAGCCTGATTATTTGACTGGCCGGGGGTGGTGCCACTGGGAAAGGGGTGGGGCTAATCCCCGTTCTGGAGCCTTCCTCGATGCAGGGGTGGGAATTGGGGACTTCTTGGAAGAGTACAGGTTTAGGTTTCCACGCTCCCTCACTTTGAAGACTTCTTTTTGGGAGCAAAGAAAAGACCACCTAACTCTTAAGCAACTAAGAAGCAAGAGGATTGAGAAAAATAAAAAGATAAAGTAGAAGAACTGTTTAGTTGCTGGGTCTTTACAGATAAGTGATTTTTATTGGGAAAAATTGTGAAACACGTTGAAATGGACCAAGAGATTACTGGGTTCCTAAAGTGAAAAACCAGCCATAGTCTGACACACCTTTCTGGGTACCCTGATTCTATGTGGGCTTTCCATCTTTCTTTGAGGAACTCTCTACAACTCTCTATTGTACATAGCTAATAGCAAAAGGAAATACTCCTGTCCATTGAACTTGACAATGAATCTTAACGCTCCTGGGAGAAAGCCATTTTGCATCTATTTGTAAATTCATCTCCCATTCACAATTCAACAATATAAGTGAGTACTTTAAATTCTCCTTTAAACTGGTGCTATCATGTTAACTGGTTTCCTCATTGAATAAATGAAATCTTTGCCACTTGTTTATTTTGTATTTGTGTGAGACTTAAGGCTTTTACTTAAAAAAAAAAAAAAAATACATGGTTCAACTGTTGGGAAAGTACACTCCCTTTTAGGGAAGAGAAAGGCCTCCCCCAACCCTGCCAAGTGTATTCTTAGCTGGAGACCACAGTGAATTCAGAGTAAAGGTTATTGCATTGACATGGCTTCAGTGAACACCGCTTGAAGTTATACATTGATTTCTTGATTATCTCTCCCCACTAAAATGTAAATTCTAGAAGAGCAGAGACTTTGTTTACTTCTGCAACATGGAAGAAATTGTCCATGGACAATTATCCTGGTTTGGATAATACTTGCAATATGGGAGGCCATAGTTAGATCAGGCTACACTGAAGTATGGAGTGGGGTGGAAGCAATTTGACTCATAATGAATTGACATGTCTCCACTTTAGTCCATACCAACACTCCCCTCTCCCCTTCAGAATTACATAGCCCTTACTGTGTTCTGTGCAGGGGTTCAATCACTATTTTGAATCATTTCATCCTTTCAACAATAACTATAGGGAAGGTGATTTTATATTATTTAACTCCACAGAAAAGTTAAATTTCACATCCAAGGTTACAAAGCCAGTATGTGGAGAAATTGTAACCTTCATAAATTGCTGGTGAGAATGTAAAATGGTGCACATGTTGTGAAAAAGTTAGACAGTTTCTCAAGAAGTTAAACACGGAGTTGCCGTAAGATCCAGCAATTCCACTCCTACGTATATAAAGAGAATCAAATTCACACAAAACTTTGTAACAAATGTTCATAGTGGCATTACTTATATGGAAAAAAAAATGGAAACAATCCAAATGTCCATTAGCCAATGAATGGAAAAGTAAAATGTAATGTATCCATACTAATGGGATGTAACTTAGCAATAAAAATGAATGCATAATCCACCTCAAAAACACTATGCTAAGTGAAAGAAGGCAATCACAGACCACAATGTTTTGTTGTATAGACCATTTTTATGAAATGTCCAGAATAGTCAAATATATAGACACAGAAAGTATATTAGTGGTTGCCAGTGGCTGGAGTCAGTGAGGGACAGGGTTGATTGCTAAAGGGGATGGAGTTTCTTCTCTTTTCTTTTTAATGTAGTTTCTTTTTCAGTGATGAAAACTTCTTTTTTTGATGATGAAAATGTTCTACAACAGGTTGTAGTGATGGTGGCACGACTATGAATATACAAAAACCCATTAAACTGTACACTTTAGGTGAAATGTGTGCGAATGTGAATTATATCTCAATAAACTACTAAAGGAGGGGGATGGGAGAAGGGACTGGTTGCTGAGCCCAAATGAAGGGTCAGCCTTAAGAGGAAGAGGAACCCCACTGAAATGGAAAAGTATGAAACAGACAATGAAAATCTCAATAGATTGGATAAACTCTTGATTGAGTCATTTTGGGAGAAAATTAGTGAATTAGAAGATTGCACTGATGAACCGATCCAGAACTTGGCACAGAGACAAAGAGGTAAAGTATGAGCAGTGATGACATGGAAGATCAATCAAAATATAAGAGCAGATTCCATTTCCTCAGCTGTGAAATTCCCACCCCAACTGATAACATGTTATTTTAATTTGACCTTTCATGCCATAATTTATGGTTAAAAAGTCCTCTTCTATATTATCCTTCCCTATCAACTTTCATCATAGCACTCTTGGGGAAGACAATTTTTAAAGGCTTCTACCAAGGAAAAGCTAACTGCCAATAAAAGCATTTATAGCAGAGGTGCCTGCGTGGCTCAGTTGGTTGAGCCTCTGACTTCGGCTCAGGTCATGATCTCACAGTTCGTGGGTTCAAGCCCTGCATCAGGCTCTGTGCTGACAGCTCAGAGCCTGAAGCCTGCTTCGGATTCTGTGTGTCTCTCTCTCTCTGCCCCTCTCCTGCTCACAGTCTGTCTCTCTCTGTTTTTCAAAAATAAATAAAACATTAAAAAATTAAAAAAAAATAATAAAGCATTTATAGATGAATTCATCTATAAAAAATCTATTCATTATTTCCAAGAAATAAGAGGATTAGTTAAAAGTCAATTTAAATCCCCATTACTCCTCATTAGATTGTTTCATCAGTTGTGAGGCACCTGGAAAATATGGGTGGAATATTCAAGTTAATCTTTCCCCCATACCTCTTCATGAAGCAAAAATTGTTTTGATTGAAAAATGCTCCTTGATAAAATAGAGCCCAGTTGCTTTCCTTTAATGTTCTATTGAAATATTTCAAAAAGAACTTCATTTCACTTGTTCAAAAGACACCCTTAACCATCTTCTCAAGTGGTTCCTTCCTTTGAATTCTTGGTGTCCTGTCAATTTTTAAAAAGTCTGACTTGGCACATTTCATGGTTGTGTTGAAACGTTTGCCTTTTAATCACACAGGATGGTAAGTCCAAAACAACACAAGTACCTTTATAGAAACAATTTAGCAGCCTGCCCAAGGTCTGTGGTTTCATAGAGTTGTTATTTTCCTGTAAGTTAATATAGTACTCAATGATTTTTTTTTAAGATCTTATTTTTAAGCAATCTCTACACCCAATGTGGGGCTTGAATTTACAACCATGAAATCAAGAGTTGCATGCTCTAATGACTGAGCAAGCCAGGCATGCCTCAATGAATTTCTTATATTCCTGAAAAAAAGCCTAACAGGGAAAAGAAATCTGGAATTTTGTATTCTGCTTCATAGAGTAGTAGTGTATTAGAAGTCAATAGAATATTTAAACTGTATTATAAATCAACTGATTTCTTTCCTACCCCAAAACCAAGCTTCAGAATAAAGAATAGTACCAAAGGAAATGACTATGCAAAGGGCAACAGTGAAAGTAATCTATAGCAAATTGAATATCTTTGCTATCTAAACATATCATAGAAATTTATAAGTAAAACATCACATCAGAAACAGATAAATGGATGAAGGATATGAACAAACAATTCACAACCAGTGACAAAGCTTCCTAAGAATAAGAAGCACACATGAAAATGATAAATTGAAGAATCGAAATTAAATATAAATGATTATTCCCCTCCCTTTATTAAATGAATATAACTTGAAAAGGATATCATGAAATTAATACTTTTGTATATAACTGGTGGGATTGTAAATTGGCACAACCATTTTGGACAACTCTTTGATAGTATGTATTAAAGCCACAATAAATTCACATTCTCTAACCTAGTAATGCCATTTCTAAAAATCTGTTCTTAAAGTCTAGAAACTGAGAAAGTGATCTGCACAAAGATATCCTTTATCTCAGCATTATTTATAATAGAAAAAAATTAGGAACAACCTAAATGACCAGTAATAATTTAGTAAATTATGGTATACCTTATGATGAGATACTCTAATGTCATTAAAATTGTGAAACAAGATAAAATATTTATGAAATAATGTTAAGTGAAAAGAGAATACAAAATTCTTTATAGTATGTTTACAGTAATACTAAACATAAGCCGTGTCTTAGACTCTTGGTCTGGAGTTCTTTCTTGTCCAGCAAGAAAGCGGGATGCAGGATTAAATGCAAGAGAGGCTAATATCCAGGAGAAGACAAGAGCCCGAGTAAGGGTCCTTGCTCCATTTTTATTAGGATCAGAAGGTTTACAAATGTGATGGGCATGCACAAAGAGACAGTGAAATCATGAACATTATTAACTCATGGGCATAAGGGAAACGGGGTTTTGAAGATATGCGGTGTTAGGGGTTTGGGTTAATACAAAACAAAATCCTGGCCTTGGAAGGCTGTTTACAGCAGACCTGAAGCCCCACCTCTGTTTACCTAAACTAGCCTAGGGAACAAGAAAGACAGAGCATGCTACCTCAGGATCAACAAGGTACCTTTCTTTTGCTAATTAGCTGCACTCTGGGCAACTTCACCCTGTAGTGGTCTATAGCCCTGTTTACCTGTTTACCTAGTTTGGCCCTTCCTTCCTATGAAAGCAGCTTTCTGCTATAGTAGGGAGTTGGGGGGTGGGGGGGCTTCTGCCCTGAATACTTAATCTCCTTTACCTCAACTTGGATGTTTTCATCCTGAGATTCCCTATTCCTATACCTTTGTCCTATACTGGGACCTTTGCCCCACTTTACCTATTCTTATTTACCTAATCTTGCTTACCCAAACTTGGGTGTGTACATCCTATGGCTTTCTAATTCTTTAAGCCTTGTTAAACTATCAATGCAGGCTCAGGGAATTCCTAAGCTTGTTCCCCACAAAACCAGAAGTAAATATATCAAAATGAAAAGCAGTGGTTGCTAAGCTGGTAGAAATTATGGGTTTATGATACTCCTTTTATCTATTTCCAGTGAATGAGTATGTGTGTGTGTGGTTGTTAAAAAAAGTTCATTTCATTATTATTTTTTAAATATTTTTTTAGGTTTATTTATTTTGAGAGAGAGAGAGGGAGAGAGAGAATGTACGGGGTAGAGGCAGAGAGAGAGAGGGAGAGAGAATTCCAAGCAGGCTCCGTGCTGTCAGCACAGACCTCCATGCAGGACTCAGACTCACAAGCCATGAGATCATGACCTGAGCCAAGATCAAGGGTCGGACACTTAACCAACTGAGCCACCCAGGTGCCCCCCAAAAGTTCATTTTATAATAAATTATCAGGCAACCTTAAAACACACTAAATTATTAGCCAAGGTCTAAATTAGTGAAAAGAACAAGTTCTAGAATATTTTAAAAGAAATCTAACTTTATTCCTTTCTGGTACATAATTGATAAATAGATAAGCTTGATTGTGGTCAACATGTTAGTTGCCTATGATCATTTTTATAATGGGAGTAAGGTTTTCCTTGTCCACAATCTGAGCTTGATAAGTAGGGAACGTTGTGGTCCTGGCTCAGCCCCTATCTGAGTATTCTGAAGAACTCTCTTAATTGCTTAAATTTCCTTATTATTACTTTCGAGGGTTTTACATTTTGCCACTTTCCTGGGCAAAACCTCAGTAGTTCAGCTGGGTAAATATTTTCTTCATGTGCAAAACTAGCAGTTAAAGTAAATGATGTTTAGTTCCAGATCTATAATTCTGATTCTAAATTAAGACTTTCAAAATGCTTTAAGCCTACTAATTCTCAAATTATTTAAGACTTTGATCCAACAAGCTTCAGCTTCAGGACTCTTCTCTTGTTTGGGCCTGGAAAAGCCTCTTTCTGTGTGTTAAAAAAAGATCATATGTTTTTATTTAATTTGAAAAAAAAAAAAAGATTTTGACCCCCCCCCCCCCCCCCCCCCCCCCCCACTGGTTAAGACAATTGGCTGTTTCCACCTCCCCTTTTCGTTTACAACATTTCCTCTTGTATCAGGTGGTGTTTTAGTGGCTGTGGGGATATAGGGCATTCAAGTAAGGAGAAGTTGAAGTTTCATTATTTTGGGTGTAGTGGAAATTCATGTGCCTTAGTTGTATTTCCCTGTCACAGGAATGGCTTCCAGGACTGCTTTCATTCCCACTGTGCTGACTTACATGGTGCTGTGCCATGAAAGGCAAAGCAGGGATCTCACTACGTATAAGCATGTCCTTTAACAACTGGCTCTGGAAGTACCTGGGTCATGGAGGAGAAGCAAGGTTTGAAATGCTCAGAGCCAGAAACTGGTCTGTGTAGAATATTTCCAAATCTTCCAGCTTTGATAGAAACTGTATGGACAGAGGTTTTTTTTTGTTTGTTTGTTTTGTTTTTTTGTTTTTTTTTTAATTGAGTTTAACTGAGATATAATCACATACCAAACAATTCATCCACTTAAAGTATACAGTCCAGTGGTTTCTTAGTATATGCACAGAGTTGTACAAACATCACCAAATCTGTTTTAGAACATTTATCTCCCCCCCCCAAAAAAAAACCCTTTCCCTTTATCTATCGTTCTCTAATCCCCATCCCCCCATCCCTAGGCAACCACTAATATACTCACTTGACAGTTTTCCCAAATTTGACAACAATCCTACAAACTTACATGACAGTTACCAATAGAGTTATGCAGTTGATTAAAAAAAAAAAAACAAAAAAAAAACCTTTCCTAAAGCATCAATAAAAAAACAACAATTTTGGGGCGCCTGGGTGGCTCAGTTGGTTGAGCGTCCGACTTCAGCTCAGGTCATGATCTCACAGTCTGTGAGTTCGAGCCCCGCTTCGGGCTCTGTGCTGACAGCTCAGAGCCTGGAGCCTGTTTCAGATTCTGTGTCTCCCTCTCTCTGACCCTTCCCCATTCATGCTCTGTCTCTCTCTGTCTCAAAAATAAATAAGCGTAAAAAAAAAAAAACAAAGAAAACCACCAAAAAAACAATTTTGATCAATGATGCTATATGAAAGGCCAAATTATTTCTCCTTTATTTTTGGATTTACAAAATCATTGTCAAATGCAGAGGCAATAGAAGAGTTTAGAAGAAAAAAGTATATAGCTGTGTGTCAAGTAACTCATCTAAAAGTTATGGGTTTTTTAATTTTTCTCAATGTAGTTACCTGCTTTTAAACATTTGTACATCATTGTGATTTTATCTAATTCTAAATAAGTATTCACTTTCATACTTAATTTTGACGTTGTGATTTTGAATTGTTTTGCTTAAAAAGTTCTCTCAACTGCAGAAGTTTATAACCCCAAGAAACCCAAATCCACCCCATGACTAGCCCAAGAGGAAAGGTAGGTTCCCAGTTAATGGCCCACCTACATCAACAAATAGTGAAGCTCAAAGCTAACAAATCCCACCAATGTGTTCAGATTTTAAAATCAACCTTTTAATTTCCCACTCTTTTTGTAGAACACAGAACAGAAGCCTACCAGGCTCTAAGAAAATCCTCTAGCAGGCAAGACAAAGGTCAAACCATCAGAAATAGGGAGGAGGAGGGGCACCTGGGTGGCGCAGTCGGTTAAGCGTCCGACTTCAGCCAGGTCACGATCTCGCGGTCCGTGAGTTCGAGCCCCGCGTCCGGCTCTGGGCTGATGGCTCGGAGCCTGGAGCCTGGAGCCTGTTTCCGATTCTGTGTCTCCCTCTCTCTCTGCCCCTCCCCCGTTCATGCTCTGTCTCTCTCTGTCCCAAAAATAAATAAATGTTAAAAAAAAAAAAAAAAAAAAAAAGAAATAGGGAGGAGGAGGAAATGGCAACCATGACAGGAGAGAAAATGTCCTGAGAGAAAAAAGAGAAGCTACAGTATCCATACTACAAGAATAAGATGCCATAACATGAACATTCACTGCACAAAAAAGTTCTTAGAAATTAAAAACAGGAGAACAGAAATGACAAACTCAATAGGTAGGAAAAGAAGGTTGAGAAAATCTCTCAGAAAGCAGGGCAAAAGACAAAGATATATACAACAAGAAAAAAAAGAAAAGAAAATGAGAGGATTAGTCAAAGATATCCAAATGGAAATCATAGAAATTCCCAGAAGAAAGAGGAAATAGAAGTGAGGAAATCATTACTATAAAAACATTTCTCAAAACTACAGGAATGGGTTTCCAAGACTGAAAGGGTTCACTGAATGACCATCCTTTTAGAGTAAAACAGATCCACGTAAAGGCACATCAGAGTGAAATGTCAAGACACTGGAAACAAAGAAAAGTTTCTAGAAGCTTCCAGAGAGAGGGAAGAAAAACAAACCATATGGAAAGAATCTGAATGAAATAGCCTTGAAATTCTCAACAAAATGCTAGAACCTAGAACACAATATTGGTTTTCCTTCAGAAGTCTGAGCAATAAATGATTTCCAATTTATTTGTACACACGGTCAAACTACCAGTCAAGTATGGGGGTAGAATAACTGTGTTTTTAGACAAGTCTCAAAATTTTTACTTCCCACTTCAGAAAGCCACCAGAGGATGTGGCACATCAAAATGAAGCCATGAAAGAGTAAGGTGTGAGATTCAGAAAACAAGAGATCCGACACAGGTGAGATGTGGATGAAGACTCTGGAAGGTGATAAAGGGCTCAGTGTGAAAACTGTGTCAGGTGCAGAGGTCAACCCATCCCGACCGAAGCACTGTGAGTCCAGAGAATACATGGGGGGCTATCATCATGTCTGCATTCTGCAGTTCTGCTGAGTTTTCATCCCGAGGAAGCTACCTGAAGATGTTCTCCACCAAAACAGAGGAGAAAACCAAAAAAGAGGAAGACATGAGAACCAGGAAATAGGGAATCAAATCTAGGAGAAAAGCAAAAGGAATTTCAAAGGCTGAGAGCAAAGAGAAGTCTCAGGATGACAGTTGCTTAGGAGGCCTGGGAAGCAGCCAGCGCAGATGGAAGAGAAAGGTCTCCAGAAGGTAAATCAGGAAGAAAAGAGTCAGAACTGACGCACCGCCTAAGTTGTTATGAAAGGCCCTGGGAAAGTGTGGCGAGACCTAGCAGACAATAAGCACAAAGAAAACCAAGCACATGAATAAACAAGGCAATTATTGTAAGTCCAGGAAAAACAAAGTTGAAAAAGAAATTTAGCCAGAGTATACCACAATGTTTAGATGTGGATAAGGATTACATGGCATAACCAAGTAAACACTGACTATTGATTTCACAAAGCATTGAAATATGTATATTTGGGAGAAGGGTAGATGACAGGGCAAGAGTAATAAATCTTTATCAAAATAGAAGCCAACTGATAGTATCAAAAGTTGATTTGTGAAAATACAGCATAGGTACCTATTATTTACAAATATGGAAGTAGGTGTGTGCCAGGAAAAAAGAAAAGCCGAAAGCATGTACATGTAAACTTCTGCTATGTAATAAACCACCACAAAACTTAGTGGCTTCAAACATCTTTTTATTTGTCATAACTCTGTAGATAAGCTGGGCATTTCTTCTGGTTTGGGCCAGCTCAGCTGAACACTGTGGTCAGCTGTTGAACTTAGCTGAGTCTAGATGGCCCAGAATGTTCTCACCCATCTGGTGGTTGGTTCCGGGTCAGCTGGGGTTATGGTGATGATTTAGCCATCTGTGTCTCATCATCCAGGCAGCTGGCCCAGGCTCTTTCATATAGTCCTTACAGGGTTTGTAAGAGCACTGTGAAAGGGCAAACCCAAGGCACATGCAGTTTTGTATGGCTTCTTTTACATGCCCTAAAGTTCCACTGGCCCAAACAAATCACATAGCTAAGCCCAGATTCAAGGGATGGAAAACTATGTCGTGATGGTTAAGAGCTGCAAGGTCACATTGCAGAAGGATGTAAATACAGGGATGGAAAGGATATACGGCGTAAGCTTCAAAAGTAGTTGTCTCTACAGAGAGGATCTGAGGAAGGGAGGATGGGACAGGGGACATGAGTAAGGGGATTGAGGGGACCTGGGAGGTACTTTATAATAAACACTTTAGGACTATTTTATTGTATTGTTTGGCAAAGTCAGTTTTAGTTTTGTATATATATTTTTGCAATTGCCTCTAAAGACCTTTTAAATAACATTTGTAACAGCATATATACAAGTTTATAACTTGTTTTCTTTCAAAAACACTAGTTCAAAAAGGTATATGCACCCCTATGCTTACTTCAGTATTATTTACAATAGGTAAGATATGGAAACAACCCAAGTATCCATTGATAAATGAATGGATAAGGAAGATGTTATACACGTGCGCGAGCGTGCACACACACTCACTCACACACACACACACACACACACACACACACACTGGAATATTATGCAGCCACACAAAATGAAATTGTGCCATTTGTGACAACATATATGGACCAAGAGGGCATTATGTCAAGTGAAATAAGTCAGACCGAGGAAGACGAATACCATATGATTTCCCTCATGTGGAATCTAAAAACATAAATTCATAAATAAACTAAAAGTAGAATCAGACCTATAAATAGAGAACAAATTGATGATTGCCAGAGGGAGGGGATGTGCAAAATGAGTGACGGAGAATGAGAGATACAGGCTTCCAGTTACAGAATGAGCGAGTCACAGGAATAAGAGGTACAGCACAAGGAAGATAGTCAGTGATATCGTAATAAGGTTGTATGGTGACAGGGGGTGAATACAGCATAATGTGTAAACTTATCAAATCACCATGTTGTACACCTGAAACTACAGTAACATTGTGTGTTAACTATACTAAAAACAAAAATGGTTTTCTTTGTGCTTACATAGGCTTTATGGGAATCTATTATGATAGCTATATAATATTTTATCAGGTAGACAAGCCATAATTTACTAACCATTCTAGTATTTTACTACTACAAATAGCTTTTCAACAAGCACCTTTTTTTTACATTAAAGCCACTTAAAAAATTATTATATTCTTAGGATAGAGTCTTAGGAATGGGTTTCTCTTCTTTTTTTAATTTTTTAATGTTTATTTTTGAGAGGGGGGGAGGGGGCAGAGAGAGAGGGAGACACAGAATCTGAAGCAGGCTCCAGGCTCCGAGCTGTCAACACAGAGCCTGATGCAAGGCTCCAACTCACAAACCGCGAGATCATGACCTGAGCCGAAGTCCAATGCAACAGATGAGCCACCCAGGTGCCCCAGGAGTGGGTTTCTTAGGTAAGAAAGTATAAACATTTTAATGCTTTTTGAAAAATATCTACTTACATTTAGTATATATATATATATATGTTATTTTTCAGAAAATTTGTATCACTTTACCATTAGAAGTATATTCTAATAACCAGTCACACCATGTTCTTGCCAGCATTACATTTGTGTGTGGATGTAACAAGTCTACTATTTCATTTTTTATAACTATATGTATTATTAAGTTGATAGAGTTAATTTATTTTTTTTAATTAAAAAAATTTTTTTAACGTTTATTTATTTTTGAATGGGGGAGGGGCAGAGAGAGAGGGAGACACAGAATCGAAAGCAGGCTCCAGGCTCTGAGCCATCAGCCCACAGCCCAACGCGGGGCTCGAACTCACGGACCGCTAGATCGTGACCTGAGCCGAAGTCCGATGCTTAACTGACTGAGTCACCCAGGGGCCCCAAGATAGAGTTAATTTAAATAAAAGGGAGGGAGTAGTCAATAGTGTCAGATCCCTCAGAGTATCAAGTAAGAAAAAGGTTGGATTTAGAAACCCCCGACCTTTGGGGGATTTACTGAGACCTATGAGAGTAGGTTCAATGTAGCGGTGGTGATGGGACATAGACGGAAGTGAAAAATGAGAAGGAGAAGCACTAAAGATAAACTAATTTACAAGAAGCAAGATCATAAAGTGAGGGAGAAAGATAGGATACTGGGTATAGGGAAGTACTGGTTTTATGTCGAACATGTCAAACCACCAAACCAGACTGAAATCTGTCCAACCATCCACCCGTCCATCTGTCATCTGCCTTTGCTTCTGTCTCCCTCACTTTGTCCTCCTAATTATTATGTCAGGAATTGTTTCAAAATGTCCATTTCTTAAATACTGACTGGGCTCAGTGTTCACGCAGGGAAATTCTCCAAGCCAGTGGTTCTCAAAGTGTGGTTCGCTGACCCCTAGGGGCCTGCAAGAACCTTTCAGAGGACCTGAGTTCAAAACTAATTTCATAGTAATATCATTTGCCTTTTTCGCTGTGCCAGCATCTGTACTGATGGTGCACAAGCGATGGTAGAGGAACCCGCTGGAGCTTTAGCACAAATCAAGACAGCATCACCAGTACTGACCTGAGCTGGGTCATCAAAGTGCTCCTCACTACTGCGCCGTGGCAGTTTAAAACTGCTGGCTTGGGTTCAGAATGTTCACGATGAACAAAAAGTTACTGGGTCACGTTGACCCTCCAGGCCACATTTTAAAAATATTCTGTGTAACAATGGGGCCCCTGGGTGGCTCAGTCAGTTAAGCATCCGACTTCAGCTCAGGTCATGATCTCACAGTTTGTGAGTTCGAGCCCCACGTGGGGCTCTGTGCTGACAGCCCAGAGCCTGGAGCCTGCTTCAGATTCTGTGGGTCCCTCTCTCTCTCTGCCCTTCCCCCACTTGTGCTCTGTCTCTGTCTCTCAAAAATGAATAAATGTAAAAAAAAAAAATTGTTTTTAAATTCTGTGCAACAAAATGGGCAGAACACATAAGCACTTCTGCAGCTGTTGGATTTCAGAACAGAACTCATTTTTCCATGGAGCACCATTTTTACCTGAAAGAATGACTGACAGGAAGATATTAAGATTCAGATGTAGGTATTTCAGAGTCATTTTCCTGAAATGAATGAAGTGAGCCTGTCCTAACTAGAGTATTTGTCGCCAAGGATAAAATTAGAGGTTTCAGGCTTAAAATCAGAATTTTGGAAGACTGGTATCCACCACTGTGAGCTTAACAGTAATTAAAGAGTTTTCTGGGGGCGCCTGGGTGGCGCAGTCGGTTAAGTGTCCGACTTCATCCAGGTCACGATCTCCCGGTCCGTGAGTTCAAGCCCCGCGTCGGGCTCTGGGCTGATGGCTCAGAGCCTGGAGCCTGTTTCCGATTCTGTGTCTCCCTCTCTCTCTGCCCCTCTCCCGTTCATGCTCTGTCTCTCTCTGTCCCAAAAATAAATAAACATTGAAAAAAAAATTAAAAAAAAAAAGTTTTCTGATGAGATTTGAGGTGAAATACACAAATGTGATTTTTTTTATGTTGCTTTATGTTGTCAATATTTGAATAGCTGCATGACTCAATGACCCAACATTTCCCAGATAACCAATGCACAATGTTACAAAGTCATGCACAATAAAAGAACCAATCAAAATACAAGGAAGACTAATCATTTTTAATGTAGCAGTTTGAAAATTTACTGATGTGGTTTCCTGCCCTACATTGCATCTGACCTTTAAGGAATTAACCGCTTTCTAATTTGGGGGGTAGAATAAAAGAATAGCCACAATTATTTAAAAGGCTATTAAAATACAGCCCTTTTTCCAACTACGTATCCGTGTGCAGCTAGATTTTCTTCATATATTTCAACCAAAAGGACATATCACAAAAGACTGAATCAGAAACAGATGTGAGATTCCAGCCAAATATTAAAGAGACTTTCACAATATAAAACAATGCCACGCTCCTCATGACTTTTTTTAAATTTTGGAAAATATACTTATCATAAAATAATGTTGTCTGTGTTAACATATTAATTGACTTATTGTTATTTTTAAATGAATATATAAATATTTTGAAATTTTCTGAACTTCAACTTCTAATATAGTAGCTGTCAATAGCTATAATCCATATAAACCAAAGCTCTTTGTGTCCTCAATAATTTTTAAGAATATAAAGGGTTTTGGGGTTCCTGGGTGGCTCAGTCGGTCGAGCATCTGACTCTTGATTTCAGCCCAGGTCATGATCTCACGGTTCATGGGTCCGAGCCCCACATCTGGCTTTGCACTGATGGTGTGGAGCCTGCTTTGGATCCTCTGTCTACCTCTTTGTCTTCCCCTCCCGTGCTTGCACTGTCTCTATCTCTCAAAATAAATGGATAAACTTAAAAAAAAAATACAAAGTGTTTTGAGATCAAAAAGTTTGAGAACCACTAACCTAAGCCTTCTAACCACCACAGTGGACAATGGCTACTGATATTAAGAATGGAGACTTTGGGATACTAAGGACTGCCATCAGCATTTTTTTTCTTTAAACAGAGGAGAAAATGGATTCAGGATTTTCAAAATTTGTAATACTGTGGACTTATACAGTTCTCACATTAATATCAGTTTAGATTATTGGCTAATTGGTGCTTGCCTGAGCAAGAAGCTTCTTGTCTGAATATGTTTCTTCATTTATAAAATGGAAATAAGATTTGCTTCCTAAGGAAGCCATAATTGCTTCACTCTGATGAAAGCGGAAGGCAGTCATTCCTTGAAACATTTCTACCGTAGTTTAATTATTCATCTCCAGGCCCTCAAGGTCTTTCTTGTATGCTAATATTGGCAATTATCTCCGTTAGCCAAATTCAATATGCGGTTTCTATTTTTAATTGCTCCAGAGTATAGGAAGGAGTAATTGGTAAGTGTTGCCCATGTACCCTGAAGATGAAAAGCACTATGTAATTATCACCATGGGAAAATTACTTTCCATGTACTTGGCTAAAATCACTACTTGGGCTTGTGGAATTAAATTTTAACCTTAAGGACTTCTGGTACGAACATGCTAATATAGGTTTAGTGCCTTTCTGTTTCTTCTCTATTAAATCCCAAAAAAACATCAGGAAAGATGACCCAATCAACGAACTCGGTGTTCAGCAAAATTAAGAGCCGACACCCATAGCCTTCAAAATATGAATCAGGGCTGCTGTGAGCTGCTGAGCATAGACAGAAGCCACAGAGGCGGAAATGAAAAGACGTGGGGCGCAAGAGCAGCAGAGTCCAGAAAGCGCGAGCAAATAGACCTTCCTACGGTGAGGGACTCACCTGGGAGGGGAGGTGCACATCTCCTTGTGGATGGATTTAGGGGAGCAGGGTTGCTGCTACTCGTTCTCTTGGGATCGGATTTTAAACTAGCCGAGTAAGTGGCCTACACAAGTAAGCAGAGGAGCCACAGGCGTTACTCTGCTAGGGCTGCTGTAACAAGGCACACAGACAGGGCGGCTAAACCAACAGAGTTTATCGTCACAGTTCTGGAAGCTGGAAGTCCGAGATGGAGATGTCAGGGGGCTGCTTCCTTCTGGGGCTGCGAAGGAGAAGCTGCTCCATCCTCTCCCCTAGCTTCTGGTGATCTGCTGGCAAGCTTTGGCATTTCTTGGCCTGGAGAAGCATCACCCTGATCCCTGCCTTCACCTTCACAGGGTGTTCTCACTACATGAGTGTCTCTGTGTCCAAACTTCCTTTTGTAAGGACGCTGGGTCCTTTGGATTAGGACCCATCCTAATGAGCGAATCTTAGCTTAGCTGGTTACATCTGCAATGACTGTATTTTCAAACCAGGTCATTCTAAGAGAGTGGGAGCTAGGACTTCAGTAAATAAGTTTGGATGGTTCATATTTCACCCCACAACATCATATATCCAAGAACCACTCTGTTTCTGCTACACAAGAGAGAGCCTTCAGGTAGTCAAACCTGAAGCATGTTACCCTCTCCCCACAAGTCGAATGACTGTGCATTAAAGTAACCTAAAGTGGGGCACCTGGGGCACCTGGGTGGCTCAGTAGGTTAAGTATCCAACTCTTGATCTTGGCTCAGGTCGTGATCTCACAGTTGTGTGTTCAAGACCTGCATTGGGCTCTGCTCTGACAGCATGGAGCCTGCTGGCAATTGCCCTTCCCTCTCTCTCCAAAAATAAATAAACTCAAAAAAATAATATAGTAACTTGAAGTAATTCCTCTCTGTGTGAATATCTCATCAACGGATGCACAACTACATACAACTTTTTTTTCTCAACTTTTAAGGACTGTGTTTTCATTTGGGTTTAATTTTTCTTAGTTAAGTAAAACTGACATGTTTCCAAGGTCAAATCTACAAAACAAAATATATTCATAGGTAGCCAGTTTTTATGTCTGTCCCCATCTACTCTCTACCGTCTGCCATAGATATTTTAATTAAAAAAGAACTTAATCTGAGCACACACGTGTGCATATGTTCCCATCACCCCCACTTATTCGCGAAATAGTGGCAACTCTCCTCCAACCTCCAAATTTTCAGTTAATCATGTCTTCTGGACACCACACCCTGGGGGCAAACACATATTGCCCATTCCATTTTATAACTGCCCTGCAGTCCATTGTGTGCATGTGCCATGGTTGATCCTCTTGGATTTAGTTCCAGTTTTTTGCTGTTGCCAATAGTGCTACAGTAAATATTGTTGCATTCTCCTTTTTGTGCTTTGCCAGTGTCTTTAGGCTTGCTTTTATCACAAGTGTTGAAAAATATGGACTTGTACTTTCCTGCTGGCTCTGTTTCCCCCTCACAGACCTCCTGCTTCCTCTGTCCCATTGTCCCCATTCTGTTCAAGTTGCATAGTATCCCAGCAGTTCTCTTTAAAAAAATTTTTTTTAACATTTATTTATTTTTGAGAGAGACAGAAAGAGAGACAGAGAGACAGTGCGAGTGGAGGAGGGGCAGAGTGAGAGGGAGACACAGAATCGGAAGCAGGCTCCAGGCTCTGAGCTGTCAGCACACAGCCTGATGTGGGGCTTGAACTCACAAACCATGAGATCATGACCTAAGCCGAAGTCAGACACTTAACCAACTGAGCACCCCAGGGGTCCCCCACAGTTGTCTTTAACATGGGGCTTTGTCTTGGGAGAGATCTTGGGTTGGTTAATTTTGAGGGTTGATAGGGCCGCACCATCCAACCTTACCGGCCACACGTAGGTAACCTTCCCCACAAACTGGAGCCGGCAGAGCACCCTCCCAGTATGGGCGCTACCCTCCGAGTGGCCTGCTGAGCTTTGGTGAGCGTCTGTGAGTGCGGCTCCTCCAGCTTGCAGAGGCCCCAGCAGAATCTCATCTTCACCCTGCTCCCCCCCACCCCTGCATGGAAATGGGTACCAGCAGGTCTTACAGCTGGTCTTGCAGATTTGTTCCACCTGCTGGTATTTTGACATCCATAGGAACACCTTGCACCTAGTTTTGTTGGTGATGTCATTGGTCAGTTCTTTGGCTTTACTTACAACTTAACTCTTAATTAGAAGAAATGCAAACTGGGGCACCTTGGCGGCTCAGTCGGTTAAATGTGTGACTCTTGATTTCTGCTCAGGTCATGATCTCACAGTTACTGAGATTGAGCTCCATGCAAAGCCTGCTTGGGACTCTCTCTCTCCCTCTCTCTGCTCCTCCCCTGCTCTCTCTCTCTAAGAAGAAGGAGGAGGAGGAGGAGGAGGAGGAGAAAGAGAAGGAGGAGGAGAAGAAATGCAAATTAAAGCCAAAAAGCCAAACCAAGAATATATAGGAAGTCTTTGTATATTCTTACAATTTTTTTTCCTTTTTTAAAAAAAGTTTATTTATTTGGGGGGAGGGAGCAAGAGTGGGGGGAGAGGCAGAGAGAGAGAAGAGAGAGAATTCCAAACAGGCTCTATGCTGTCAGCGCAGAGCCAGACTAGGGGCTTGACCCCACGAACTATGAGGTCATGACCTAAGCCAAGATCAAGAGCCCGACACTTAGCCAACTGAGCTATTGACTGGTTCAGTCAGTAGAACACATGACTCTTGATCCCAGGGTTGTGAGTTTGAGCCCCACATTGGGTATAGAGACTTTTTAAAAATAAAATCTTTTTAAAAATTATCCAAAAAACTGAACTAAAATCCATTTTTGAGTTAATAGTTTGACAAAAATCTGAAAGTTTGGTAATACACACTATTTTTTTTAGTTTATTTTGGGGGGGAGGGGCAAAGAGAGAGACAGAGAATCCAAAGCAGGCTCTGTGCTGTCAGCACAGAGCCCAATGTGGGGTTCAAACCCACGAGCCATGAGATCATGACCTGAGCCAAAGTTGGACACTTACCCTACTGAGCCACCCAGGTCCCCCTGGTAATACACACTTTTGACAAGGTTATGGGAAGCTAGTCCCTCTCATATGTTGCTAGTGGGAATATAAATCAATACAACCCTCGTGAAAGGCAATTTGACATCAAATTTCAAATGTCTTCACACCTTTTGGCCCAGCAACCCAACTTCCAGGAATTTATAGTACAAATGCATTTGCACCTGTGTGAAATGATGCATGAACAATGTTATTCATTGTGGTGGTGGTATTTGTGATAGGAAAAGTTTAGAGGCCATCCAAACTAGTTTAGATTGTCAGCAATATAAACTGTTTTAAGAAACAATCTGTGCCCTTTTATTTATTTTTTTTAATTTTTAAAAATTTTTTAACCTTTATTTATTTTTGAGACAGAGAGAGACAGAGCATGAGCAGGGGAGAGGCAGAGAGAGAGGGAGACACAGAATCTGAAACAGGCTCCAGGCTCTGAGCTGTCAGCACAGAGCCTGACGTGGGGCTCAAACTCACGGACCGTGAGATCATGACCTGAGCCCAAGTCGGACGCTCAACCGACCAAGCCACCCAGGTGCCCCTCAGCGCCCTTTTAATGGAAAGGATGAAGAAGCTCTGTACATAAACAGAAACAGTAAGATCTCTAAGATATTAGAAAAAAGATACGGAACAATGTATATATACCATTTTTGTAAACAAAAAAACTAAGTGGGGGATGGGGTGCCCCATCCGGAGTCTGTTAAGCATCTGACTCCAGCTCAGGTCATGATCTCACCATCCGCGGGTTTGAGCCCTGCGTCGGGCTGTGTGCTGACAGCTCAGAGCCCGGAGCCTGCTTCAGATTCTGTGTCTCCCTCTCTCTCTGCCCCTTCCCCACTCACACTCTGTTTCTCTCTCTCAAAAAAATAAATAAACATTAAAAACATTTCTTTTAACTAAGGGGGGATAAAATATATATTCATGTTTATGTATATCTGCATAAATATATTCTGGAAAAACATATAAAACTAATAAGTAGGAACCTGGGAGGGGGTGGAGCATAGAGTCAAGGGTGGGAGGAAGACTTTTAACTGAGCACTGAGCATTATTTTGATTGTTGAATCATGTGAATGTATCACCTAATCAAAAAGGTGAAAACAAAAGGCCTGGAAGCTTATTTCATCAATGTATTTGTTAGCATTTGATCTTTTTTTTTAATTTTTTTTTTTTCAACGTTTATTTATTTTTGGGACAGAGAGAGACAGAGCATGAACGGGGGAGGGGCAGAGAGAGAGGGAGACACAGAATCGGAAACAGGCTCCAGGCTCTGAGCCATCAGCCCAGAGCCCGACGCGGGGCTCGAACTCACGGACCGGGAGATCGTGACCTGGCTGAAGTCGGATGCTTAACCGACCGCGCCACCCAGGCGCCCCTGTTAGCATTTGATCTTAGACTTTCTGTAGAATAAGAGCACACAACTGGGCGTGATCTGGCTGCTTCTAGGTTCATCCAAGAAGTGGATGTAATATCATAAAAGTTCAGTGTTGCGAAACTTGCATCATGGGAGTGGAATCAGATTCCTCTGAGCTGTGATAGTGCCATCGTATGAGGTCAGTGGTGACCTTGGGGAGACCAATCAGCTAGAGAAGTGGAGCTGAGTCTACCCACACACACATCATCTGCCACCATGAGGAAGGGGTGGCGTCCACCCGGGGGCAGAATGGACTGAGATGCACATAACGCTGAGGGAACCAGAGTGCAATCAGACCCAAGCAGGGCCAAAAAAGGGGAAATGAATGTTCAGAGTGGCTTTCTGAAAGAGTGGTGCCTTTCCCTTCATCGTCCTTACTTCCCCGTGTAAATGTCCCTGGGAGCCTGATGAGAGGATGTGGTCACGTGCTGGTCCTGCTGTGCACCTCCATGGCCCCGTGTCCACCAGCCCTGTGAGGTGCCTGATTCGGTCTTACGGTTCCAGTCATCACAACATCATTGTGATGATAACACCATCCTTTTTCTTAGAACAATTTCAAATGTAATTATTTTACCAGGAAATATATTCACATGGTTTGAAAATAAAACACATTTCCTTTAGCCTGTCCTCAAAGGATGGGATTTCAAGTCTCGCCACGTCCTGCTTTTTTCTGTCTTTTGGAGGCAATGGGTCATCGTCTCTCAGTAGGGCCCCTTCCAGTGAGATCCAGAGCAGCTTAATCCTTTCCACTTCCCTGTTGGTGTTTCAAAAAAGGAGGATGGGGATGGGGAAGGGTCCCACTTAACTCCATCAGAATCAAGCTGTAATAGGAAAATTGCAGTAAAAATTTTAGGTGAAACTTTCCATCTGAAAATGCACAGGGTGGGGTGCTCAGGAACGCTCATGCCTAACTTTTGCCCCTTATATCACATGCTTGATTAGAGAAGGGAAATAGCGAGTGGCGTCCATAAGCATGGTGGACAGCTGGCTCTGGTAAACCTGTGGGTGGGCATTGCCGGGGGCCGCAGGGGAGGAGACTGAAAGCTGGCTGGCCTCGATGCCGTGGAAGAGCCCAAGGCAATCTGCATGAATGCAGAACATGGCTTGCCAGGGGGCCTCTGCCTGTCATGCCGATGCCCTCCTTTATCCATCGCTTCGCCAGACTGTCACCGGGCTCCCGCCCTCATTGGCAAAAGCCCCAGCCAGAGACTGCCAGCAGAAGAAAGGAAGAGGAGGGATATTGTCATTGAACAGCCATCTTCCCTGACCAGCCCAGCCCAATGGGATCTGCCCCTCCTTTGAGATCTCCGGCCTGGACCACAGTGGCTAGGGCCATCACAACACACAATTCCAGGGGGCACCATTCATGTGCACCATTCTGTGTGCACACCCAGGCTGGCTCTGTTCAGTATCTGTATGTGATTTGTCTTACTAGCTCGGCTAGACTACTCCTCGTGGGCCGGGACACGTTTATAAATCTTTTTATATACCAAACCACCTAGCGCTAAACCCAGCTTGGTAAATATTTGCCGATGGATGGACAATCCAGAAATGGGGTCATCGACCCTGAATCACAGATAAAAGGACTATTTAATCTGGCAAGAGCCTCTATTTTAGAACTCCACAAACCTGATTCTGCCTGGCTTTGGCATCTGGTGCTAACATTAGTCATTTAGAAATGTGACCTTTGGTGACACAGGGCGTCTCCGAGCAGCAGTGTGATGTGACCCACAGTGGCTTTCTGCCCCTGCTGCAAGCGTCAGCTTCCTCCTTTCTAAAAGGGTTCCATTTTGAGCAGGGACTTCACGAGCCACAGGGAGAGCTGACACGCTCTGCAGATCCCAGAGTGGGGTTTGGATTAGTCATGGTCATAACCACTGTTTATGCAGTCACAGCACAGCCAAGGCTCACATTTCTCCCAGAGGCCCACAGCATTTCTCTGGGTGACTTTTTTGAGGCATGAGGCCTCAAAACCATACTTGAATACCTCTCCCCTAATGTAAGAGTTTGAGAAACTAAATTATACCTTATTGAGCCCTCTCAAGCCTGCCTACTTTCATCTGCCCGCTAACACCCAGTGAGAACACTTCCAGGCACTTCTGTGGCGTTGTCTATGTGCTGGGCTGCCTGCCGGAAATGAATGAGAAAGAGTGGGAGAAACCCACAAGCAAGATGCTGAATGGAGATCCCGAGGACTGGAGATTTCAGTCAGTAGTTTGTTGGCTGGCTTTGAGCCAGTTATCTCTCTGTGCTCCAAGATGCAGGAGAGAAACAAGAAGATGGTGCCCTGCCCCGCCATCCAGGGGACACTTGTCCTGAGCCATGTGTCCCTTTGGGGGTGAGAACTGGGGATCCAGGATGGAGGAGGCCTGCACGGAGCCACCAGCCCTTCCCTGATGCCCTCAGCCTGGATGGTTGAGGCTGGGAGTCACCTGTGGACACAGAACAGAGGTGGTTATGTTTTTTCAGGGTGGAGGCTGAGTTTGGGGTTGTTCCCATGACACCCTCTGATTCTGAAACTAATTGTCCAGATTAATGAATTGATTCTTCTCTTCCTGGAACGGCAAACCCCAAATGCCTGAAGGTGACTAGGGCTGCTGTTAGCGCCCCCAGCTTCCTGGGAGGACAGCAGGGGGTTGGGGGGCAGGGGACCAGCACTGGCCCGGGAGGCCTGGCTTCAGTTCCAGTTCCACCCTCAACTCACAGAGTGACCTTAGGCCTTCTGCTGGGCCTCATTTTCCCCACAGGTGCAATGAGGGAACCCCAGGGTCCCTCTCAGCTCTGAGCTGTGAGGACTCGTTTGCCTTTCCTTCTCTGTCAGACCATCTTCCTTCCTGCCTCTTCTCTGTTTTCTCATTCTTTCCCTGTCCTTGCACATGGGAGACCTCTATTCTTTTCCTAGCTGGTTTGGGCTATTTTGCTGAACTGAGTCACGGTTTTCTCAATGGACAAAGGGAGTGTGTTCGAATGAGGGTGTTTAAGAGCTCGCTCAGCCCTGAGGCTCCGATCTTCCTGGGACCCTATGGTATAAAGTCCCATGCAGGCTGGGGCACCTCCATTCACCCACCACAGGGGGACTGTCCCTCAAATGCTCCAGCCGCCACTGGCCTACTGGTTCTCCAGACTTCTCAGGATTCCATGGACATGGTTTAGCCTGAGGCCAACAGGCAGAAGCTGTTGTGGTGGCTGTTTTCTGTGTCAGCTTGATTGAGTAACAGTTTCTACATATTCAAACACCACTCTAGGTGTTGCAGTGAAGGTATTTAATAGCTGTGATTAAAGTCCATAATCAGTTGACCTTACATAAAATAGATTATCCTAGATAATCTGGTGGGCCTGATTTAATCAGTTGAAGAACGTTAAAAGCCAAGCCACAGCTTCCCTAAGGAAGAAATTCTACCTATGGATGGCATCACCCGTTCATCCCCAGAGTTCTAGTCTGCTCTTCCTGGTGGCCTTTCCTACAGAATTCAGATTTGCCCAGCCAGGCCCTACAATCACATAAGCCAATGCCTTAAAATAAATCACTTAATATATACTTCCTTCTTACTCTGTTTTTCTGGCTGGGCCCTGACTTAATATACTGTCCTATGTCACCTCTGGTCTGGTCTGTAGTCTCCAGATTATTTCTGAAAAATATGAATCTGGTCCCTCTGTTTCTCTCGTACAGGCCCTCATAACTTTGACAATGCATATCAAACAGCTCCTACCTGTGCAGAATACATTTGCCCCTACTCGCGGGTACGTTCTGGCCAAGATAAAATGATGCCTTTGATGCCTCATATGTACTTGATCTTGGGATTCTTTGTACATGTTGTTTACCTAATGTTGTTATTAATGGCAGAATCTTCTAAATACGTCTTCCTGAGAATAGAATACTCCACCAACTTCACCATTCAATTTTACAGCTATTCTGAAACATCCAAAATAAAGACAAATAGCTGAGCATAACCAAGCATGCGAGTCTCCAGGGAATACAAGGATCCTGTGCCTATGAGCTACAGTAATCCTGTAAATTAGGAGAGTCTACAGAATTGTGAGTCTTAGGCAAGTGAAACCAAAGAACCCAGAGTCCTTTGCCTTTTTGTTTTCAGTATCTGAGCTTTTAGGCATCTCTCTCTTTATCCTGCCAATATGAACTTGCCAAACACCTGGACTATAATTTTTAAAAGTAATAAACAATGCAGATTCCATTAACATCATCCCTGGATGAGCAGGGGACGGGCAGGATGTGTTGATCTTTTTCGTACGGTTCATAAAATTGAGAATATTGCCCTCTGAAGTCCAAGAGAAACATTATGAGGCCAGAAGATCCTTCTATTGGGTTGGGAAAACAAGACTGGGCCAGGCTGGGGAATGGCAGGGTTGGGGGTGGGGGTGGGGTCCCTTACAGCAACAATGGATGCCAGTGAAAATTACATAGAAGACAAGCAAAGTTTGCTGGAGTCTTCTGCTTGAGACCATCCCGGGCCTTGGGTATTCAGGGCTCACTGAAGCACAGTGAATATGAGACTTTGAAAAGGCTCCTGGCCCTCTGCTGTGCAGCCTCGAAGGGAAGCCAGACCAGCTAGCTTGTGCTGAATCCTTCAAATCTCACCTTCAGCAGGCAGCTATATTCCTCTTGCTTCTGGCCTATGGTGACATATAAGAGGGACCGGCTGCTTCCTAAAAGGAGCTTCTGATTGCTCGCCCAGTGTCCAGTCCTATCCTGGGGCAGCTGCCGAGGGCCTCTCTGGGCCTGGCAGAAGGGCATAGACACAGGCTGCCAAGCAGGGAGGAGTGCCCTGGTCTCTTGCAGGCTGTTCTGTGGCGTTGACTCACCTTTCTCCCCCCATAGCGTGGAACCGGGCAAGGAGAGCTCAGCCCAGAGCAAGGAAGGGCATCACCTTTGGACATCCTCAGGCTCTGCCCTTAAGGCTAGCGGTGAGGTCCTGCCCTGGAGACTCTGCAGCTGGCCCAGCTTTGCCCACTCTGCAGGTCCCAGGGACCACAGCTGGCGTATCCGGGGAACTGACAGTTGAGTATGATGTAGCTCACCTGGCCTTTGGGAGATGGGAGACGAAGCAGGAGAGCTGTGTGGGGACTACATGTTGTATTTCACCACATAAATTTGGGGTGATGGTTTGGAAGAATATTAATGTGCTTTTCCCTGTTGCTTTTCTGAATATGTGACGTGCTCTAATCGCCCCGAAGCATTCATTTACATGAGGAAGATTACGATTTTTCTAGAAAAAATGTGAGAAAGAAGAAAGCATTAATATATACCTTTTGACATCCAAGATAAGATTGTATAGCTTTATGTTGAAACACTACAGAGAGAGAGAGAGAGAGAAAGAAATACAGTAACTGTACATATTCAAAGTGTACTACTTGATGAGTTTTGACATATGCATGTATGCATCTGTGAAACAGTCATCACAATCAAGACAGTGAACATATTCATCACCCCCAAATGTTTCCTTGCTCCCCCAACTCAGTTCCCAGGCAACCACCAATTTACTTTCCATCACTACAGATTAATTTGTGTTTTCTAAAATTTTATATACATGGAATCAGACAATATTTACACATGCTTTGTCTGCATAATATTTACATGGCTCACCCTTGTAGCTGCTTGAATCAGTGGGTCATTCCTTTTTGCTGCTGAGTACCATTCCATTGTATGGATGTCCCACAATGTATTTATTGGTATATATCCTAAAGGACAAGCAAGACGTTGGTGTTGGGAAGGAGGGAGTGGCCTCTAAAGAAGGGCACCGTGTGGTCAGGGAACAGGGAAGAGAAAGAGACTTAGTTTTCATTTCACTCTATGGCCTTTTGCGTTTTTTGAAATTCTACCGTATATGCAGAGGAAGCCTTGACTTCAGCTTCAGATCCCAGCTGCGTGGATTAGAGATATGTCCCAGCCTTTCCCCTCTAGGGCCGTAGATGCAGGGGTAGCCACGTTAGGGTAGAAGTGATGACAAGGGGGAGGGGCAGGGATGGAGGCCAGAGTGTGCTCCAGAGTGGCGTGGACAGGGTGCGAGTGTGCAGGGTGGAGGCACAGGCCAGGGGCTGGGAAGTTGTAGCTGGAGCTTGGAAAGGCTTGTGGGAGCCAGGATGAGGCTGGTCGGCCAAGGAGCATCGAGCAGTGCTTTTTGCTTTGCAGTGAAGTCTGACCTGCTCACTCCTTGGTCTGAAGACCGGCAAGATGACATAGGTCCCAGGAGCCTTTAACCCCACCCAGAGGAAATCTCTTTCTGCTTACAGAATGGACTCTGCCCTGCCGTTTTAGGCTTACAAATCTGTGTAAAGATACCCCCTCCTCACAAGGGGCCTGCAGAGGAAATCCCTGCACGGGCTGGACTGCTAAACCCTCTGCCTTTCCAGCTCTTAAAGATTTGGACTCCATAATAACAGGGCTTTGCTTCAAAGGAAAAGAAAAAAAAAGCCAGCATGTGTTGCAAATTCATGATCAACATATGGTAGTAGTTAATAGCACGCTGTTGTTTGCTGTGTGATTCCAAATTCCTCCAGCCTCCTGCCTCTTCCCCATGTTTTTCCCTCCCTAGTCCCCTTCTCCACGCCCTCTCATCTTCCCCCAAACTCTAGGCTGACTTGGTTCCCCACTTCTCCACCTCGCCCTGACCTCCCCACCCACTCCTAGAGGGAGGTTTTCCAAGCAGTGAACGGAGTCTCAGCCCCAAATGCCACTCACTTCGTCAACCCATGGGCACGTTTTCAAACAGATCTTTGGAGTTTTTTGTTTGCTTTGTTGCAGTTTCTTTTAAACCAGAATTTCCTGGCTCAGGCCCCGGTGAAGAATCAGCTGCTAAGTCCCAATAAAATCAAAATGGAAAAAAGTTAAAAAAGGAGCTTGTCCCACTGCTCTAGCTGGTTTTTAAAAATGTAAGGGTATTTTTTTAATATAAATTATAACCAAAATCTTGTCTATTTCTTTTCTTTCTTTTTTTTTTTTTAAAATGATGCTTCCCAGCTTTTCTTCAAGGTCTTTTTTTTTTTTTTTAATTTTTATATATTTTTGACAGAGAGAGAGAGAGACAGAGCATGAGCAGGGGAGGGGCAGAGAGAGAGGGAGACACAGAATCCAAAGCAGGCTCCAGGCTCTGAGCTGTCAGCACAGAGCCCGACGCGGGGTTCGAACTCACAGGCCGTAAGATTATGACCTAAGCCAAAGTCAAACGCTCAACCGACTGAGCTACCCAGGTGCCCCAAATCTTATCTATTTCTTGAACTCTTCCAAGAGGTTTAAGCACATTTTTGTGCATTTTTGAGAAACGTACAGCTTGTATCTTCACAGTCTTGCATTATATGTGTCTGGTGCCTCATTCTAAAAGACAAATATAACCAGGGCCTCTTAGAGTTTCCAAGATATGAAACTGCCAGTGGCGGCTCATGTGACAGAGCTGTCCCTCAGATGGACAGCCCAATAATATACCTTCTGCCAGAGCTTCCCCACTGGAGGCAGAAACACAGTGCCTGCCAGACATTCTCGTCTGGTGTGTGGGCACGTGCCCCTCGTCTCCAAATTGAACAGAAGTTATTTACACCAAACGCTCAAGCCCAAGTGACTACTCAGCGCGTGGTCCTGCGCGCCTGGTCTGCTCATCTCCCACCTCCACTAGCACGTGCTCTGGATCCCACCTCCAAGATAGGTTTTCCAAGTGTCCCCTTCTCTCCACCTCCACTGCCATCACGCCGGTCAAGCTGCCATCTTCTGTCAGCTGGAATATGCAATAATGTCCTCACTAGTCTCTCTGCTTTCCCCTGTGGCAGAAAATGGATTGAAAAGTTCTCTCTATAAATTTCTTTTCTTTGTTTCACTCTCTCGCCGCCCCCAACCACCATTTCATTTTTCAAGCAGGCAGGCAGACTTTATAATTCCATGATTCTGGAAATACAGAAAGGCTGTAAAGCAGCCAGTGTCTGTATTTGCAGGAGCCTGGATCAGAGATGGCTTTTTGCTAGATGCCCTGGAGGCTGTGGGGAGAGAGAGTGTGTCTGGATCCAGGAGCAGAGCCACACACATGAGACGTTTCCAGAGCGGGAAGGGAGAGAGGTGTATGGTTCCTGAGAGAAGTGAGGAGCCCAGCCAAGACTCTAGGAAGGAAGGAACTAGATCAGACAGCTTAGCAGCCTGGGGTGCCAATGAAGGGAATCTTTACCCATGGCTGGGGCACAGAGTCATCGAGGGGACCATCCTTGTCTTGAACAGTTAGGGTATCTGCTATAACCAAGATAACTAGAGGTCCTTGGCCAGTTTTCTGAGTGCCCAGTGATTCCCTTGTGCTCCTGAAAGGGGAAGGGGTCTCAATAATGACCTGTCAGGAAGGAAGGGGCTTCCAGCAGATTTAGGCTGAGCTATACGAAATACAGTAATGTTTCCTGAAGACCTGAACGTGGATGAAGATTCATACCCATGATACACTTAGGGTCGTCCCAGTTTGCTCAGGCCAGAGGGGTCTCCCAGAATGTGGGACTTTGGGTACTGAAAGGCAATCTGGGATGAGTTGTTCACCCTATTCAAAATTTCTTCTACAAAATGGTAAATTAAAAAAAAAAAAATCAGGAGTGCCTGGGTGGCTTAGTCAGGTAAGTGTCTGACTCTTGATTTTGGCTCAGGTTGAGAGGCCTGAGAAAATTGAAACTTAAAAGCTTAAGTTATGGGAAACTGAAACCTAACCAAGCTTAACCAGCTTGTTCCGCTTCTGTACAATTGCTTGGCGCGCCCATGTATTCCTGATCAATCATTATTGCCTGGCACATCCGTATATTCTTGATCAACCATTGTTACTTGGCACATCCGTGTACTCCTGATCAATCATTGTTGCTTGGCACATCCGTGTATTCCTGATCAATCATTGTGATACCCGTACCCCCGGTTGTGGTCTGACCTAAAGGCAGGAACCAATCGAATACTGTTAAGTGTCCAACTTTAAACACCAACCAATCGCAGCTCTGTAACTGTGGACTTGTTTGTACCTGTCTATAAAAGGGGTGTAAAAACCTCTCTCAGGGCCTCTTGGCGTCACCGGCAACGGGGGCGCAGAGGTCCAGGTTCGAACCTGCAATAAATGACCCTTGCTGCTTAGCTTTGACTCTGGACTCTGGTGGTTCGTTTTTGGGGGTCTCTTAGACTCTGGGTGTTTCAAGGTCATGATCTTACAGTTTGTAAGACTGAGCCTCTTGTCAGGCTCTGTGCTGACAGCATGGAGTCTACTTGGGAATATCTCTCTCCTTCTCTCTGCCCCTCCCCCACCCCCCTCTCTCAAAATAAATAAACATCAAAAAAAAAGTCAAATCATGTTACATCCCTTATTCAAATCCAAATTCCTTACCGAGGCCTCCAAGCCCCTCATAACCTGGATCTCGCCTCCCTCCCTCTTCATCCCATTCTGCCCTGGGACCACTTTTGGCCTCATCCCTTCCATTAGCCACCCTGTCACCATTCTGCCATCAACAGGCCAGCTTTATTCCTAAGTCTCAACCTGTTTCCTCTTGTTCCTGCGCCTGGACTTTACCACTGTCTCCTGAGCCTTCCCAAGGCCGCCTCCACCCTCCCCCAGATCCCAGCTCGGAAAAACCATCTGGCACCATCCCCTTCAAATAGCTTCCTCTACTCTGACCCCAGTCCCTCTCTCTAATATCATTCTCTTTAATTTGCTGCTGTATTTATCACATGCAGAAATTACCATGTCGGTGGCCTTGTCAATCACCTGTCTCCCCTTTCACATGGAAGTTCCCAGATTTTGGCTCAGAGCTTTACAGAAAGCTCAATAAAGAGCTGTTGCCTGACTGGCTAAGTTTTTGTAACTTAAATTTTCCCTTTTCTTTTTCTTAGTTTACAAAGAAAAACAGTGAATACACAGATTACATTTTTTGAGACTAACACTCATTTTGATAGATCAAATGGAAACCAGTCATTTAGCCTGCTTAGTGTTGGGTTTTATTAAAATAAGTATTGTTTTCTTCTTCTTGACAAACATTCTAGCCTAGTTCCCTCTACTGCAATCCTTTGGCATTTTCTTTTCTTTTCTTTTTTTTTTTTTTAAATGTTAGTTTATATTTGAAAGAGAAAGAGAGAGCGATAGTGTGAGAGCATGGGAGGGCAGAGTGAGAGAATCTGAAGCAGGCTCCAGGCTCTGAGCTGTCAGCACAGAGCCCGAAGTGGGGCTTGAAACCACGAGAATCTCACAAGATCATGACATGAGCTAAAGTCAGACACATAACTGACTGAGCCACCCAGGCACCCCGGAATTTTCTTTCTAATCTCTGTGCTGCACATGTAAAAATCCCACCAGAGCTAAGACAGGAGACAGGGAGAAAAACAGAACAATGGGGCATATAGCACAAAGTAAGAGAGTTAAACACAGGTCCAAATGTATCCAATGTGCAATAGATTTAATTGCTCCTGATTTGTCATTTAAAAGATCGTGATTATCAGCTTGGGTAAAAAATTCGGCTATGTGCTCTTTCCATGAGCTACACCTAGAAATAAGGGAATGAAAACATTGAAAATCAGAGAATAGGAAATGGATAGATCAGGGGAATAGTAACCAAAAGAAAGTCGATGTCAGACAAGCTATATTTTTAAGACAAAAACGTTATTAGGAGGAAGGAGGATCACAAAATAAAGGCAAAATGTTCAATTCTCCCAGGAAATTATAACAATTCTAAACCTGTAGAGCACTTACTTAAATAGTGAAAAAAAATTATATATTTTCAAAATATATATAGCAAAAATGAAAGACTTACAAGGAGAAATTAACAAATTTGACATACCTCCATCAAGTAGCGTTGATGTGTCAAGCACACACATACACAAAATTAGAAAGATTTGAAAAAAATAACCAGTGTGATTTAATACACATAGGAGACAATTCTCCATTGGTCTCTCTTGCTTCTGCAGATCTTGTGAGTTCAGCTTTTGCTCTGGACATCTGTTCGAGGATGCTTGTGTAGTGAACAGCCTTGGAATATCCAGACTGTGTCTCCCTCTGGAACAGAAGAGAAATTTGTTCGTTGTCCAGTATAGTATAGATACCTTTTTCCCTTCAGAGCAAAATTTGAGCAGGTTTGGTACTTGGTACTTGCAGCCCATTGTAAAACACTGGGGTTTCCTAAGTCTGGGGATCCTTGGCTGTGAAAGAAACCCACTGCATGCCCAGCATCCACCTGGGCCCCTCCATATCACCCTTGTGGGGCATGAGGGGCAAGGAGCCAGGGAGCTCATACTACATGCTGCGTGGTGATAAAGTCCATTGTTTCTGATCCCAAAGGCTCGTGTCTTCTGTCAGCAGCTCTGAAACTGTACCAGGCTAAGTCACTATGCTGCAAGTAGGATAAAACATCAGACCCTTTACAGTTCTTGATACATAGAAACTTGCATTCAACAGTAGACAAGACACCATCTTCTCAAGCAATACACAGAGTGTGTGCAAATTACCCAGCAAGGTTCCTGCCACACAGAAGGCATTCAGTAAATGTCAGTTCTCATGTTTCCCTGGCACACTGGCTCCTCTTAAATCCTTGAGCATTTAGCACTCACAGGGAAGGAATAATCCAGATGAACAGAAATCACAAAGGCACGTTAAACAGTCGGAGAGGTGGTTCTGTCCATCCCTAGCAGAAAATGGGAGCACAGAGAGTGATAGGGATACAGAATAACCCCTTCTGTGTTGCCCCCATGCTGTGTGACTTCATTGTTTGATTTGAAGTAAGACCATTCCCAGGAGAGCAAAGATTGTAGATATATATTCAAGTGTCAGGAGTCTTTCCTCAGGTCCTACGGAAGTTAAGTCTATACTATTAACCATTTTCTTACAGCTCAGATCAGCAATAGTCTGGCTTACTAAACCATTATGAGCCCATTTCTTCATCCTTCCTTCTCCTAGAGCCACAAAACTTAACCTTGGATTACCTCTGTTTTTTTTTTTTTTTTTTTCTGAAACTGGCTTCTGTTTCTATAGCAACTTCTACCACCTATATGCACCCAGGGAGGAATAATATGTGTTAGGTCTCAATCCTGCACCTCATTCCTGTACCTGGAGCAGAACTCCAGTCCAGGTGTCTACAAGGAAACTCAAGATCCGACCCCCTACCCTGTAGCCACACTCCAGAGAGGAGGAGGCCAGTGGGCCAAGCTTTGAATATGTGGAGGGAGGGCTGTACCTGCCTGTTCCACTCCTTGCCAAATCAGCCTGGCCCTGGGAAGTCCAGTGTGACTAGGCCTTCGGGGACAGCCATGTTCTTCATCTGCCCAGTGACCAGTCTCAGCTTATCCCTGGAGCCCCTTGGGTCACATATCCAGTTTCAAGGCACTGGTGTGCAGGGTAGATGTGCTGAGGGTCTCCTGGGGAAGAGGAGATGATATTCTGCTCTCTCTCAGAAAAGATAAATCTGTTCTTGCCCTGAATTCTTGTCCCTAGAACAGCTCCTCTTTCCTTCTCCCTCTCTGCCTCCAGAACCCCCTCTTTTTGTTTCGCAAACCAGATAGCTCCAGCACCCTCCCCAAATCCTCCGTCTCCAAATTCAGAGCTGCTCATGACTCCACTAAGCAAGTCCAAGCAGTCCATCTGCTGTTTCGTCAAAGGCCTTCCTGGGGGACCCCCCACTCCTTTCCAGCATGCAGCCCCTGTGGGGTTTGCGACATTAGGACTCACAGAGTTGGACCGCTGTCCTCGCCAAGGTTCCCCATGGGGGCAGGCGCTCCAGCTTCACGGGTTCTGTACATCATGATTGCATTTATTTCCCACAGATGGGGAGAGCCAAGTGCTGAAGCCGTGAAGCCTGGCTCACAGCCGAGGCTTCCTGACTTGAGGCTAAGGGCTTCCTCCGCCTATTTAATTAGACTCAGCAAAGGAGATGTTGTGAAGTGAACATATTTCCCAATCACTGAAAATCCTAGGATGTTTCTGGTTCCCTTGCCCCAGGCAAATTAAATTAGAAACATGGTTGTTTTTTTTTTTAAGTTTGTTTATTTTGAGAGAGAGAGAGAGAGAGAGAGCAAGCAGGGTAGGGGCAGAAAGAGAGACAGGGAGAGAGGGAGAGAGAGAATCCCAAGCAGGCTCCACGCTGTCAGCACGGAACAAGACATGGGGCTCTATCCCACAGACTGTGAGATCATGACCAGAGCCAAAACCAAGGGTCAGACACTTAACCAACGGAGCCACTGAGACATGTTTTGTAATCCATACTCAGTGACTACCTATAAAATGTTGAATTGCCTGATCCGACCTATTCATGATTTAGTTGTTTTTTTTCCAAATGAAGTGTAGTTGGCACACAATGTTACATTAGTCTCGGGTGCAGCACAGCGATTCAACAGCTCTGTATGTTGTGCTGTGCTCACGACTAGAGTGACTACCTTCTGTCACCTTACAAGGCTAGTAAAATACATGGCTTAACTTCTAGTCTAGTAAGAGGAAACTATTCATTCCCTCATTCTTTCATTCGACTGGCATGGAGCAGTGAATGAGACCAGGTCTGTCCTTGAAGAGCTCCCATTCTTGTTGGGGATGGCAGTGGGTGGGAGGACGAGAATCAGCTCACTAGCTCACACAATGTGATGTCCCCTAACCCCTAGGGAGCATGATCCATGATTCATTCTGCTAAGGGACTAAGACCTCACAGATGTCTGAGAACTGAGCTGGGTCTAGAATAACCTTGTCAGATGGAAAGTGAGCAAACTCTCAGCTTCTAGTTTGCAGGAGCCTGGGGTGTAGGGTTCCCTTGGTTGTTCTGGGGCCCAGTTCACCCCAGCCTCTGCAACATGTGACCCAGATTTGACCCCAGTGCTATTTTAGTCACGTCCCCGAGATAGCGGTGCTGATGGTGGTCACAGTGGTGCCATGTCTCTCCAGGGTCCTAGGATAGGTCCAGTGGGTCTGTCTCCTAGAAAGGTTGCCATGGTATTGCCGAGGCACCCAGTGACTAGCAGAGTCTTGTTCTAAAGTAAAGGTGACCGCTAGGCCCAGACAGGCCCAGGCAGCAACCCCCAATTCTTCTCGGATAATCAGACTACTCCAAACCACCCGAGGTGAGGGGCTGGGGGAAGGAGTGGAATCTGAGAAATGCAACAGAAAGCATCATCATTGCCCAACAGCTGAGACCCAGTTTTTAGCCCGGGACTTTCCCAGAACCATCAGAGGCCCTGGGGAATCTAGTGTGTTGGCTGAGCAGTGAGGAACTCTCTGGGGCTGTCTTCCTGGCAGGAGCTCACAAGGTTTCACTGAAAAGATTAAAGGACTGGACTGTGGTCAGAGGTGTGAGCAGAGTTAAGGGGGCCAGAGGGACGTCCTAGCACCCTGGAAACCGCATCAGAGGAAGTGTGAGGTGCCAGGTTGAAGGGACCAAGGGGAGGGAACTGTGTTACCAGGGGAGGATGTGTGTGGGTGGCAGGTGTGTGTGTGTGTGTGTGTGTGTGTGTGTGTGTGAGTGTGTGTAGAGATGGGGGTGGAAACCTAGCCCTCTCTCTCTCCTGCCCTCCCATCTTTTCTGGGGCCTCCCATCTGCCAAACCCAAACAGAAGCCAGAAAGCATCACAAGAGCGATGCAGTCCTTATGTCAGCCCCTCCGGGCAGTCAGGGCTAAGAAGGGGGGGCAAATGGAATAGAACCAGCACCGCAAGTGCAAGCGAATGGAGGTTTGGAGGAGAAGCCACTGCTGAGTGGGGGAGCTCACCAGCTGATGGGAGGAGGGATACACCCCATGATCTCCAAGGTCCTCCCTAAAACAAGCCCAGGTGGCTGGTGAGGGGCCCTCCATCCTTGAAAAAGAGACGAAATGCGCCTCTCAGAGATTCTGCCCGACACCTAAATGGGTCCAGGATCATGCACCCAGGGAGAGGTTTGGGAGTGGGAGGGTTTCGGCCGTGGTCAGTGGGAACCTCTCCAGCTCTCCAGCAACTCCACAGCGACATGCAACTGCCTTGTCCCCAGAGCTATCGCCACCTCCAAGCACGTCCTGAGCCCAGGTCCTCAGCCCCTGACCTGTGGCCATAGGGAGATAGCTTATCGCTAAAACAATGGAACAGGGAAACTCCGAAGGTCTCCGCGTCACGGTTCATGTCTGCTTCATGACAGATGGAGAAGCAGGCGGCGCTGGATGTCAGCCTCAAGACTGTCCTCGAAGCACCGTTGGCTGCTTCAACAGGCCCTTTGACACTTTAAGTCTTCACTTTAGTGCAGTACTTTCTCCATTTGGCCTAGGGTCCAGAGTTGGTCTACACCACAACAGAGCCTTGCAGAGAAAACAGCTGTTTCAACTTTGTAAAGGGTAGATCCAATCTTTACTGTCCACTGAGCAGAAATAGAAGCAAAATGCCTTTAGTCCATTCCAGAGACTTCTTCCGGTACAGTAGCTTCGATTATTCCTCCAGATGATGTTACCCAGGCTTCCTCTCCCCTCCTCCTGCCTCTCTGCAGAATGGCATCTGGGATGTGGGTGGGGTGGGTCTGTGGCTTGTGTCCCCATGGCAGAGCAACAGGCTGTTAGATCTGTGCGGTGGCTCTGATCCTCCCTTGTCTGGTTTACCTCTGGCCTGGCCTGGCCTGGCTCCAAGCACTGGATTTCAGTCGTGGGACCCCTGGAGGCCTGAGTCCGGGAGGGGTCCGGCCTCTGTGTGGCCAGGTGTTGCAAACTGTTTATTTTGCAAAGCCCAGATGAGGCCTGTGCTGGGTGGTCTGTGACTGGAGCCCACACCCAGTCTGACGTCAAACCAGAAGTCGGCTGATCCCAGCGGCAGACCCAGGGTCCTCAGAAGCCCCACTCCCACCTAGGGATAAGGGTGCCTGAGCTGTACTTCTGAGCTTCCTAAGAGGGCTTCTTCACCCCCACCCCTTCTACAGTCCACCTCAAAACCCCGGAGCTGGTGAGTGGGCTGTGGCCCAGGAGAAACCAGCCAAGATCAGACTGGACTGCCAGATTGTGGCCCCGAGGACAAATCCTAGCCCTCCCTAGTAGAAGGTGCCTCAGGGCTGTGGGTGGTCCTGTCTGCCATCTGGTGGGAAGCCCCTGGGCCTGCCCCACCTCCCAGTGCTGGGTCCCATAAGGAACAGATAAAGCTGGTGTTGAGTGCATCAGCAAAGCTGGATCTCCCGGCACACACACACCAGAGGATGGGAGGGGTATCGACAGCGGAGAAATACCACCAAATGATCCCGTTAACTCTGCTGTATTTTACACTCAGCCCCAGGGGCCATCAGAGGCCCAAACCCGGCCCCTCCACAAGCTCTCCCTTCTGAGAAACTCAGTGCACAGAAGCCCTCAAATTGCCAGGTCTGTGAACTTTTTCACATGTTCGTGCAGCTGAACTCACACTCCGTGGACATTTGTGAGCCCTGCTTGTGCTGGGCCGGGGCAGAGGCTGAGAAGATGGAAGATGGAGGAAGGCTCCCCTCTCCTCACTGAGACTTCAATGGTTTGGATTAAATGTATTACTACCTGCTTCGTATTGGACCTACAACGACTCCGACTGTCTACAGGGCCAAGTTCAAACTCCTTCCAAGAAGCCTTTGCCATCTGATCCTCCCAGCAGGCAGGGCTCCTGGGTGAACAAGAAATTCACCGTGGCTCCATCCAGCCTCAGGGCTCTTGCTTATGCTATTCCCTTGGGCAGTCATGCAATCTATATGATAGGGAAAGATAGGATAAAACAGGCAGAGAGGGAAAGATTAGGACCTGAGGTCTCTGGGTGGGGGAAAAAAACATATTTTGAAATAATGCTGGGAGCCTTTAACGACAGCAAACCCCCTCGGGCGGAAGGCCCCTCTTAGGAACGTAAGAGACACCACCTACTCCCCTTCAGGTTCCCCTCAGGAATTTGTCTACCTGACTAAAAGTAAATAGTAGACCATAAAATGTATAATCCACAAGGAATGATATGGCCATAGACCACCCCTCATACAATGGAAACCGGCCAATCAGGAATAGACAACCCAGCATCTAGAGTTATCCAGCCAATGAGCGTAGGACCTGAAAAGGAAAGAGGGGGAAGGGAAGGGGGGTCCACCAGAACCTTATAAAACAAGGACCCTTGCCTATAGTCCCCAGTATTCACCTTCGAACGTCCCCTCTATGGAAAGAGAGCTTTCTTACTATTCTTCCCTTCTTATACTCTAATAAACTTTGCCTGCTGCTCACTGTGTGTCCCTCTCCTCATTCTTCCAGCGGCAAGAGGACGAATCTGGGTATTGAGGTAAAAAAAAAATCCTGCAACATTTAGCCCTGGAAAGTGCTCTTGGGGAATCTGTTCTCATCCCCTGGTGGGCACAACAAGAACCCTCAGGCCTGGTAAGGGGAAAGGACACACTTGGTGCCCAACCACAGTCTGTGCCAGGAAGCCATCAAGGGCTCCTGGCCAGGACTTGGACGTGCAGAGAGGGTTCTTTCTCATGACCGGCAGCCTTGTCTTTGTTCCCACTTGCTGTCTTGCCTCTGTCTCTCGTTTCCCCGAGCAGAGTACAGGGTTCTTTTTCTAAGCTTTCCCTTCAGCACAGTGCTGGGAATGCAAACACAATGATTTTCTTTTAAAATTACATCCTTTTATTATAATTCAACAATTTAATTATAGTTATTAAATAACTAAAGATCTGCCTCATTTGGTACTTGTGGTATAATGAAAACACACACACACACACACACACACACACACACACACACACTAACACACACACACAACAATAACAACCCAAAACACAGGCTTTGGAATCAGATGATCTGGGTTTGTTTACATTTTTTCCTTCAGCAAATCTTTGCCGCATTGACTCTGGTGACAGAAATTCTTACTGCAACTGGAAGTGTCACATGGGGTCAGGGAAGCTGGAAGTGTCACACGGGTCCCATCCTGGTAGAGTCAGGACTTTTCTGATGGCTGTTTAAACCCCTGCTCTGTGTACCACTTCCCCTAGGACACACACAATAGCAGTCAAATAAGATTGCCTTTTTAATATGAAGTTTAATTTTTAAATTAAAATCAAGATCGCCAAACATCTTTTTCATGTTTGTCTTGTAAAGACTTGATTCAAATGATTTGTGGTGTTTCTTCCATGGGAGAGAGTTTCCTCTAGTTTTTGCTGTTCTGAACTTGGTGTCCCTGGATGAGTTTTAAGGAGTCTGTGAAGTCTTTTACGTAGTACAGGGAGCGTTGTGTTTTGGTGTTCACTGCAGCCCCTCTGCTCATGGTGTGCACCCTGAGAGCCCATCTCCACTTGGGGTTATCAGATGTGACCACATGCACATGCCAGAGGAACAGCCCGGGGAGGCACGAAGTGTATATCATTTACTGACAATATATATTTAAACACATCAACTATTAATTTATGCTTGCTGATGATGCCACTATTATAATATTCTTATTTTTAAGAAACAGTCCTTTTGCTTCAGTGCTACATAGGGGCACCTGGGAGGCTCAGTCAATTAAGTGACTCCTGATTTCGGCTTAGGTCATGATCTCACAGTTCGCTAGTTCGAGCTCCGCGTGGGGCTGTGCGCTGATGGCGTGAAGCCTGCTTGGGATTCTGTCTCTCCTTCTTTCTGTTCCTCCCCTGCTTGTGCTCACTTTCTCTTAAAGTAAATAAACTAAAAAAAAATTTTTTTAAGCAAAAAAACCATAATGCTATGTAATGATCTGTTAACATGTATGCAGTGTTAATGCATTCAGAATTTTCATATTCCTGGGACGCCTGAGTGACTCAGTCGGTTAAGCATCCGACTCTTTTTATTTTTTATTTTTTTTAACATTTATTTATTTTTCAGAGAGAGAGAGAGAGACAGAGAGAGAGAGTGAGCAGAGGAGGGGCAGAGAGACGGAGGCACAATCTGAAGCAGGCTCTAGGCTCCCAGCTGTCAGCACAGAACCCAATGTGGGGCTCGAACTCATGGACCTCAAGATCGTGACCTGAGCCGAAGTCAGATGCTTAACCAACTGAGCCACCCAGGTGCCCCAAGCATCCAACTCTTGATTTTGGATCAGGTCATGATCTCAGGGTTCATGGGATTGATCCCCCACATCGGGCTCTGCACTGACAATGCAGAGCCCGCTTGGGATTCTCTCTCTCCCTCTCTCTCTGCCCCTCCCCTGCTTGTGCACTCTCTCTCTCTCTCTCTCTAAATAAATCAATAAACATTAAAAAAATAATTTTCACATTCCTGAAGGAAAATCTTTTTTAAAAACTCACAGAACATCTGGTGCAGCATCCTCCTATTTTCTATGTCATCAACACCCATCTCCTCGGGAATGAACACCAGTGGAGGGATAATGCTGTCACAAATCCTATGCACTTCCGTTGTCCCCTCCATTCCTTCTGTGCCCCCCCCACCCCACCCGCACACACTGCCAGCAGCCTTGGTGACAAAGTTCAGACACATCCATATACAATCCCTTATGAGTGAATAACTTGATGGTTTTCCCCAAGAATAATGTCATCTTACATTCGTGGGACTCAAGGGTCCTTTTTGATGGTGAAGGGAAAAAGGGAGGTAGAGAAGAAGGAAGAAAGGAAAAAAGGAAGGAAGGGAGGAAGGAAGGAGAGAAGAAAGGGTCTGCCCTAAAGGCTAATTGAAGCTCTCACCTCTGGTGTCAGAACCACTTGCCTGTTAAAGCTGTTCGGGCTCAGCCTCAGGAAGAACCCTTGTACACAGATGTGAGCATGCAGGTGTATGACATTAGCATGCACGCGAAGTTTACATGTGTAGAAACACGGTGGCAGGCTACCCTGGCATGTCCCGAGGGTCCATCTGCTCTGCTCAGCTACCACCTGTACCTAAAATATCCGCCTGCAGTTTCTACCTCTTGAGAACCTCAGTCCTTCAAATCTACCTCCTCCTTAGAGTTTTGTCTGACACTTCCCTTCTTTCCACTGCGATCTTTCTGCCATCCGCTGGGACTTTTTTTTTTTTTAATGTTTATTCCTTTATTTTGAGACAGAGAGAGAGAGGGAGGGAGAGAGAGAATGAGGGGGGGAGGGGCAAAGAGAGAGAGAATCCAAAGTAGGCACCACACTGTCAGCGTATGACTTGGGGCTCGATCCCACGACCATGAAATCATGACCTGAGCAGAAATCTAGAGTTGGAAGCTCAGCTGACTCAACCACCCAAATGCACCTCTGCTGGGACCTTTCAGATCATGGCAGGGCCTGGTCCTGAGACAGTATAAAGGATGTTGCCAAAGGTCGACCCAAGTGAAGGAATGTTCGGGGCCCTGTACCAAGAATGGCTACTAGAGGGACTCACCAGAGAGCAGATCTTTGGCATGCAGCTGAGTATCTTGGGATGAGAGGCCAAAGGGAGACAAGGCTCTGAGCACAGGGACAGCTGACAGCTGCCAAGAGTCAGAGCAGCTGGCCCACAGGGGCAGAGGGGGAGGGACTCAACTGTGACTTTTTTTTTTCTCCAGAGTAAGAATGTGGCAGAGAAGATGCTCCAGAAATATTCTCAAATGAGAACGAGTCAATGAATGGTTTTCCAGAGGGCCGTGAGTCCCAGGAACGCAACACCTGGAATCCTATGAAGAGAAACCGAATTCCCGGGTCAAGGCTGTGGAGAAAACAAGAGTGTTGTTCAGCACAGCCTGTATATCACCATGGCCAGGGCCCCAGGCTGGCGAGGGAGCAGCGAGACCTGGCATCTAGCACAGGCCCTGGTTTGGCCAGCAAGACTCAACGTCATCGTCCAAAGGAAGAGCCTTAAAGGACCCTCTGGATCCAACTTCTCTCCACATTAAGTTTTCCGAGGGTTGAAATATTGAGATTATGGGTGATTTCTATTTTCCTCTTTATACTTTTCTGGATTTTAAAAATGTTAAAATGTCCAGAAATGCCTGGCTTTGGAGAAAGGCTGAAATGCAGCCTTAGACCCACTTGTCAAGTCTTGCTACACACCAGAGGAGAGCTGCCTTTTCATAATTCTTCCATCCAGACAGGGCTCCTATTTCTAATTCTCACAAAGGTGCTGTACGTGCGAGCCAAGAACAGGCTAAAATTACCTAGGGGGCGAGTCTAGACAAAGGTACTTGGAGTGACCACCATTACCCACTCGGGCTATGTTGTCAGACCCCAGTGGGCTCAGCCACAGTTGCCAGGGGCCCCTGACATTGCTGGATGGATGGCCATCACTGCAGGACACCGTCGATGGTAGGCAGGGCTCTCCATGAGGGGCCCCGGTGCGCTGTGTTCTCTGGGATCCTCAAAAGCACAAGACTCCAGGAAAAGTGCCTCATTTTGCCCCATGGTTTCCCAGCCGGAGTCTCAGTCACTCAGAACTAAGGTGAAGCCATATTTTATAAGCTCACTCTTTTTTAACGATGGGATTAATTTAACTGTTGAGGACATGGGGGTGCTGGGAAGGGGATAAAACGGAGTGACGGCACTCTGCTGACCTTCCGTTGTTGCTCCCGTCTGAGGGCTGGGGCGTTCTAACTGATTCAGACTTGTGTCTGTGATCTCTTCTCAAGGACATACTTTGGCTTAAGTTTGAATGCTTTCCCAGAAGGCTTCTCTGTCCCCCAGGCAGAAAGATTTCTGGGCCCTTCTCACCAGTGATGCAGGCAGGCCACAACACACATCAGCCCCTGGCTTAAGGATAGCCATGCGCCTCCCTCCTCCTGAGGTAACTTTGATACTCAGAAACATCAGGTGGGTCTTTGCTTTCTCTCTTCCTTTCAGACTAAACAGCAATATACAACAGGCTTCAGAAATACTCAAGGTAGAACACATGGAAGCGGGTATGAGCAGACACTAGTAGCTTCCTACCCAACAGCCTTCTCTGTCCACCTTTCTTGGTCAGATATCAGGCAGCCATGAACACAAGGACCCCTTCCCATCCTCAAGAGATGAATCTCATTAGTTTAAACCATTCATGGTAATTTCTTTCCCTTTCCACCTCTGGGCACCCAGCATCTGCTCTGGCCTGGCCATCCTCTTGGACATGGCCACTCTAGGAACAAAGGTCCTCTCCACCCAGAGCCCAACCCATGTATACTCAACTCCAGTAAGCCCTGAGACATACGTTGGTTTGAATGGCTCTACTGACTCATAGATCTTTAATTCTTCCAAATCAACTTTAATCTACCCCAAGTGCTCTCACACCCCTACAAGAACCGTGTGGAAACTTCTGGAGCTTCCTTCTGACATAGTCACTAGGCCCGCCTCTTTACCACTTGGACACCTACTGACTGAAGCAGCCTGGCGTGGACCCTTAGAGTCAGGTGGCTCTGTGCTTTCTGTGCAACATTCCTGGTTCGGGGATATCTGGCACAGCTGGAAGCCCAGAGTGGAGGGTCCAGAAGGTCCAGGTGCACCATAGAGCCTGTCCTTTGTTCACATGTCTCATGGTGGTCTCCCTCAAACCTAGGGGAAAAAAAAAATCTCTCTTCAGTGCTACACTCAAAGATGCCCCCTGCAGGACATCTGTGAGTTTGAGCTTTTATTAAAGACCCATCAGGCCTGCTTTGCAAAGTTACCTCAGGCAAGACTCTACCAAGGGCTTGGGTACCTTCAAGGGGGAGAAGAAAACACTGGGAGAATGCATATTAATATCTCAGTGAATTTTCCCCTCAACTCTTCCTAAGAAATCTGACTCAGCTTGCCGTGTAATGAGGGTAAGCACCTAGAGGCAGAGGGACAGAGTTGTGAGGGGGATGTTGGGATTGGCCAGTCAGTGGGAAGCATCTTTGGGGAAGCTTGTTGGCCTGTCCAGCGGGGGAAGGAGGATCATCTTGGTCCTGAGGGCAGGAGAAAGTCATATTCAGTTATCCTCACTGAGTCCTAACCCTCAGGCCAGGGTTTGGATTTCTGGATCTCTTGGGACAATTCCACATTGGCCCTGATGCCAAAAGCTGAGTTTCAACAAGTCCAGTGGGGGCGAGGCACAGTGGTGCCAGTCCTGTAGGAGAGCTTGACAAGGATCAGGATCTCAGGATCCCATGGCCTGGTGAGGAGGCAACCTCATGCACTGATCCACAGACTGTGGTAACTGGGATGACCTCAGCTGTGTCCAATGTCAGTCCTGACTGGTGGTGGCTGCCATAGCACTGTGGCTTCTATGGGAGCTCTGTATAGTAAAAGTATCCCTCTATCCTCACCAGGACTCCACGGGAGGCTGGAGTTTCAGTGGCCGCTTCAGGAGGCTCAGCGTCCCATGCATGACGTCATGCCTTCCTGAGGCTCTCGTGAGGGGCCAGAGCACCATTTACCAGTGCAGAGCTGATAAACAAGAAGGCCGTGCAAATTTATTGGAGTACACACTGAGCAAGGGAAACACAAGAGAGGTAAACATTACATCATCGCTGACAGACTAAATTTGTTTAAATCGGTCAGTAAAACTCCTATTGGTAATCCTGGCATCCAGTTCTGCTGATTGGTAAGGGCGCCCCCCTGTGTTACTACAGTGTAACGTCAACTGGGTCTTGGAGGCAGCAACATCATCCCTGCAACGGTCTCCCGCCTGGGTTTTCTCCTTGTTTCTGGTCAGTGGGTCCACCTTGTGTGCCCTGAGGAGAAACGCCAGGCTGTGGCCGGCCCCTGCGGGTGGAGGCAGCAGCAGCCAGGCTTGTGTGAGAGTGTCTCCAGCCAGACTGAACGTTTTGTCCCTTTACACTCTATACAACTTTACTCTCTTAGAAATGATTAAGGATCCAGGGTGTTGGCATGGGTTGTATCTTTTGATCTATACTGTATTAGAAAGTAAAGCTGAGAATTTTAAAACTATGCATTACTTCACTTAAAATGGTGACAATAGGGGCGCCTGGCTGGCTCAGTCAGTTGAGCATCCAATTTCAGCTCAGGTCATGATCTCACAGCTTGTGAGTTCAAGCCCCATGATGGACTCTGTGCTGACAGCTCAGGGCCTAGAGCCTGCTTTGGATTCTGTCTCCCTCTCTCTCTGCCCCTCCTCCGCTCATGCTCTGTCTCCCTCTCTCAAAAATAAATAAACATTAAAAAAAATTTTTTAAATAGCAACAATAAACCCATATTAACACATTTTAATGAAAACTAGATTTTTTAAAACAAAAAAGTTCGTAAAAAGGGTGTTTTGCACTTTTGCAAACGATGGCTCAGCAGAAGAGAGCTAGGTTCTTATATTTGCTTCTGCGTTTGGTTTCTTGCTATGTCACATGTCATACGGGCTCTGGAGAACTCCCCTGCACACTCGTGTAAGGAAGAGACTGAAAAAGACAAATAACATCTTAGTGTTTTTGTGAAAATATGTTTGACCTCAGGACCCCCTGAAAGGGTCTTAGGGATTCTCAATGGGCCCCAGAGAGCTATGAGAACTGCTGAATTAAGAATATGGATACATGAGGGGAGCCTGGGTGGCTCAGCCGGTTAAGCGTCAGATTCCTGACTTCAGCTGAGGTCATGATCTCACAGTTCGTGGGATCCAGCCCCATGTCAAGCTCCATCCTGGTGGCAGGGACCCTGCTTGGAATTCTCTCTTTCCCTCTCCTTCTGCCCCTCCCTTGAGTGGGTGCATGGTCATGTGCACGCATGCTCTCTCTCTCTCAAAATGAATAAATATTGGAAAAAAAGAATATGAACACTTGAGCCAGGGCCTTGGTACAAGTCTACAACATAACATTTTTGTTAATGGCCAGCTTTGATGTTTGGGTTCCCCTTTCTTTGCTAGCCAAAGAACACATAGCCCTGAGATGGGTGGGGCGCATGCCCCCACGATGATCTGTATACAGGAGACAAGAGGAAATGTCCCCAAATGGTCACTGTGCCTGGTAAGATCCTGACCCAAAGGCCCAACCCAGGCAGGAAGGCAAGCCTTCCAGGGAGTCATCAGCGGTTGGTTGAGCACTTTTCAGAGTGTTTCTCACCCATCCTCTTGGAGCTTGGCCACTTCTTGGAGCCTGGTCTGGTGGCTGACATTGTCAGAGGGCCCTACCTTCTGTTCGGGATACTCCTGGACACTGAGCAGAAGCAGGGGACACTCTTTCCTCTAAAACAAGAAAGTTGAGAAGGATTTCTTGCTTATTCCTAGAAACAGAACTGTCCCTGAGCCAACCCTTGCCACCCAGAAGCATTGCTCAGAGGGCTCGGGCACAGGCACTCTGCTCTCTGCTCCCTCTGAAGTTCCTGGCCACCTCCTCAAACCCTGAGCTTCCCCAGATTTAATGATCACTCTTTCCACATAGTAGACAGTGGCCTGCCATACCTTCCTCCTCAGAGAAATCTCTAGTGATGGGGACTTCAGAAAACTAGAAGAACTACCAAAGAGGACACATTAGGCACAAGATTTTGGGGTGTGTTCACAGCATTCCTCACCTCTGAGGTTGACCCCATGACAGTGTTGATTGAGATTTCCAGGGAGGAGGAGATGGTCAGTAGTGATACTTTGGGCCTGGGCAACGGGATTTCTGGAGTCTGGCTGGTGTGGTTCTGAGACAGCCACTTACTAGCTGCATGACCTTGGGAAGGTCTCTTTGTCCTTCTCAGCTTTAGTTTCTTCCTCCGTAAAACTGTAAAACGAATAGAATCCCCCTTTCCAGTTGTGGTAGGACTTAGAGATAATTTTTGCAAAGCAATGAGATGCTCTCCAGGGAATCAGACCTGAGGACTCTTTCTCTCTGCCCCCAGGCCCCTGCGGCCATCCGTTCCCCCTACTGGCGCAGCAGGAGTGAGCTTTGTGAAATGCCACGTGACCTCCTCTCCTGCCGAGAAAACCTTCCCAACCCCCTCTCCCCCCAAGACTTCCCAGGGCTTTGCCTGCACTTGCACAGACACGCTGTCAGGGCACAGTGGGCAGAATGGTGTCCCCGGGCGTGAGGACACATCCCGAAGTAGCCCGCCACAGTCAAACAGAATGGAAGTCTATTTCAGCTTTAAGTGCATGGGGATTTTGCATTACAGGTTCCGTAAAATATCCATTATTTATGTGCTCTCCTGCAAACTCAAGAAAGCTAAGTCACGTTTATTTCATGACTTCTGGATTTCCTTGCGCATCATCAAACGCCTCTGGAAGCAGGGGTGCCACCCCACTTTCCCTTGAGAAACAATCTCCAAGAAAAGTCCCAGTTCCTCAGTGGGGTGCTGAAGTCCCCTCCATCCCTCCACCCAACTCCCCCGCAGGTGTCCCTGCCTTGGATCCCGGGGCCTCACTCCTCCAACCTTTGCCCGAATTCTTCTCTTCTCTCTCTGTGTAAGGCTCCTGTCCCAGAGGGATGGATCTTTCCGGGTCTCTGGTGTCATTCTCCAAACATTCTTCTCCTGTCACTGCTCCTATTTGGCATCCGTCACTGTGCTGCCCATTCTGACACGTGACTGCGGGCTGTCGCGGGAAGGAAGCCGGATTCGCTGCAGCCGGTGATGCTCCGCGAAGGCCAGGCCTGTGCCTAGGTGGAAAGGCCTCGCAGGACCGGGTAGGGGGCGGGCGGGCGGGCGGGCGAGCGACGCGCTGCCGCAGTTCCCGTTCCGGCCGCGCGGTGGGGGCCCCGGCCGGCCCGTGTACCCGCGCCCGCGGAATTCTCGGCGCTTCCGCCACCGGGGCGCCTCCCTCTGGGAAGGGGCCGGCTTGGCCGGCTGGGACCCTGGGGAGGGGACCTTCCCTGTATGGCGCCCAGCTGGGGACGCGTGGGATGACCAGAGGCCTTTATATCTTGTCGCCTCGTGGAACACAGGAGTTTCTGTGTATTTCCAAACTGGTGAGATTCGTGTCCCCCCCCCCCCCCCCCCGCCCATGCCACCCCGGGCCGCCTCTGCGTGTCATGTGGGGCCTGAAAGCAGCAGTGGGTCGGTGCTTAGCCACTTAGCAGCCGTGTGACCCTGGAGGAATGGCTGCACCATTCGGGGCCTGGGGGGCCTCATCCGAACAAAGTGGAAGTGCAACGGTCTACCCAGAGGATTTAGGAGAAGGTGAAGGGCGTGAGGGGTGCAGCCGCCCCTGCTTCCACTCCTAAGGTCTCTGGGGCAAAGGGCCGAACCCCTGCCGGACCCTGCCCCGCAAGTGTGGTATGTGTCTGGTAGGCCCTCAGAGCTCTGTGGGGCTGGGAGCCGGGCATGTCCGGGCAAGGCCAGCCTCGGGATGGGCATGATTATCTGACTGCCAACAAAGTCAGGGGGCCCACAAGGCACCTCTGCACCTCTGAAACCCTTCCAGGGCCTTTCTTGGGACGTTTCGTACCGTATTTCCTGGGACATCTCTGCCCTCAAACCAACCTGCTTTGCTGGTGCTGGGAGTGGGGAACAACGGCCTGCCGGCCCTTCCCGCGCATGTGCAAGTGAGCTCCGGACCCGCAGTAAATCTGAAAACCTTCTTTTGTTTTGTGTGTGCAAGGGGTGTGTGGGGGAGAGATTTTGTGCGTTCTCAGTTAATATCGCCTGAAACCAACTTCAAGGTGGTCAAATGTGAGGCTTCCTGTCTCCATTTCACTTTGATGATCGCCTGTTACAACAGGCTGGAGAGACACAACACCATAGCCAGAACCCCGGAGAACCAGTCGGCAGGCTCCCTTGGGCTTTGAACTAGCTCTGTCTGAGCTCCGCCTGGCCGGCCTCCCAGGGATGCTGGAGAGCTCAGGCACCCTTCCCCAGTGGGCAGATACTGCCTGCCCCCCTCCTAGACCCTATGCCACCTTCACACTGGGGCTCTCCCAGCCTGGACTCTGACCTCCTGTCTGCACCCTCCCTTCTTGCTCTTTGTCTCCTGGTGTTCTCCTCACCCCAGCCCCAACCCCAAATCTTTTGAAGGCAGGCCCACAGTTTTTCCATCGGCCAATAATCCTGAAGGGCTCCAACCACACTTCCCAAACTAGCCATGCCTCATTTCTCTTAGGGGATCCTGGAGGCCTGCACCTCCTACCTGCCAGCATTCTTTGGAACCTGAGAATTAGCATTAGCCATCCAGCATGTGTCACCACTGGTCTCCCCATAGCCTTTCCTGAAACTCCTGGCAGCCTTCCTGACTACCTATTGCACTAATATACTGGCCACATGGGGCCACAGCCTGCCAGCTTCTGCCCTGCTTCTGGCCTTCCTGTGTGTTCCCTAATGGCTCCTGTGTGTTGACCTGGCCTCCTGAGTCAGACTGTGAGTTCCCAGAAGGCAGGGCCATGGCTTGGGCTGCCCTAGTGGTGCCCCCTGCGGAGTGCCTGCCCAGGCACTGGCCGTCCAGGGGCACTTAGAAAATGCTTGTCAGGAGGCGAGTCAAGGTTGCATGGGGGCGGGGTATTATAGAAGCAGTAGTGGCCCTGAAGTTACTGTGAGTGACAATAAACACCCATTGCTAGAAGGAAGAGAAACAGTTCTATGGAAAAAACAAGAATTTTAAAACTAAATAAAAGAGGGTCAGTGACAGGTCACCAGTGACAGTAACACCTCCCCCACCTGGAGCTGTTGAAATTCATGATTCATACCCAGGAATCCCTGCTTTTATGAACATTTCTAACTAATGCAGGCATCTGGTTAGTAAATGCACAACAGATTAGGAGTAACAAATCAAAGTATCGTTAAACTGCTCTGGGCTGACATCCTGATGGCACTGAGAAGTGACAGCTGGCAGCCTTAGTGAGGGATGAGACTGATCAACTATACTCAAGCCCCGCAGCCTGGGGCCATCCGGCTCAAGGCACCGAGCCACACCTAGGCAAAGCAGTGCCCTCTGACCCAGTGTCACGTTACATCTCAGTATAGAAATGATGTTCATAATGATTAACCCTGAATCACGAAGAAAAGTTAAATGGTGCTCGAATGACTGTTTAAGAAGTTCAGGAAGGACCTTACTCGTTTTTAGTTCGTTTCCCTGCAAAACAGTTATATTTTTTGTAAGGAAGCTTAAAGGATTCCATCCCCTGCTAGCTAGAAAGCAAAGTGGCAGCTTCCATTTCTGGTGATGGAGCACTTTGTGCACCTACTCTCATTTAGGACAGTGCACAATGTATCACCACTTGAGGGGCGAGGGTAGGTGACTCACTCGAGGGTCCCCTGGCTGAAGTAAAAGGGCAAGTCTCAGTGGCTTCCCCGTGGCTGCCTCTCTCCCTGATTTTCAGGCCCCAAGGTCTCTAGATGGATGTTACTGTCCTGATGTTGCAAAACGTCCTCTTAGCTGTTTCTTTGTGTTCTGGTTGTCACTCTCCCCCACAGCAGTTGGGGGGCCCTCGACGTGATTTTCACCCTTACTGTGTCTCCCACGCTAGCACATCTCGGGATCAGGCATCCCACCACTGGTATCACTTTGGTCCAAGCCCTGGACCTCTTCACAAGGGTCTTTCAGGAAGGGGATGTGCCAGACATTCGTGCCAGCAGGGCCTCTGACCCAGAGTTAACCATTTACCAAGAGACAGTATGGCATAGTGGGCCCTAAGGTCAAATTTCCTGGGTACAAAGTCCTGCTCCACTACCTACTAACTGCATCCTTGGGAGAGTTACTTAGTCTCTCTGTGCCTGGGGCTCCCCATCTGTAAAATGCACATAACAGTAATATTTCACTCACTGGATTGTTATAACTATCAAATAAGTCGATATGGGCAAAGTGCTTAAAACTGTGCCCGGCACTTAGCATTTGACAAATATGAGTTATTGCTAATGCAAGACAGTTTACGTACATCATCTCCATCGTCTGTCTCAAAGCCTTTTTCAGAGCAAGACTGGTTATAAAGAATCTCGAACTGACATACTGATCCAGTAAGGTAGGTATAGGCCTTCCTATTTTGCAGCTGAGGATCCTGAAGCACAAAGTAAAGTGACTGACTTGAGGACAGAGTGCCAGGAGGTGGCAGAATTGGAATTTGTACCTGGGTGCTATGGTCTGAATGTTTGTGTGCCCCCCAGTGTAGGATATTAGGAGGTGGGACCTTGGAGGAAATTCTTAGGTCGTGAGGGCAGAGCCCATACGATTGGGATTGGTGCCCTTAGGCAAGAGACCCCAGAGAACCAGTCTCCCTGCTGCCACGTGAGGTTACAGCCAGAAGGCACTGGCTATGAACCAGAAGGTGGGCTCTCATCAGATACCAGACCTACCTGCATCATGACCTGGGACTTCCAGCCTTCAGAGCTGTGAGAAATACATGTTTATTGTTTATAGCACCCAGCCTCTGGTATTTTGTTCTGTCATCCTGAACAGACGAAGACTGGGTCTACCTGACATTTGAGTCATGATCTTTCCAGGACATCGTAACTGCCTCTCTTAGTCGAAATGCCCGAGAGAATAACTTCCTTGGGAAAGTGAGTAAGAGAGTAGTCTTCCTGCTTTTGAAAACTGGAATTCCCGCTCTCAAGTCCTGCTTTGAAAGATTGAATCACCCAGATATGACAAAGTTCCAGAATCTAAGAAGGAAAGTTTGGGAGGGAGGAGTGTACTTGCGTTTTCCCATAGCAGAGAAGCCTGAGAGGCAAAGGTTGTCCCTTATCATCACCCGTGAGTGTTCTGGTGACCTATTGCTCTGTAACCAATCCCCTCAAATCTTAGTGGCTTAAAACACTTGACCTTTGAACAACACGGACTTGAATAGCACGGGTCCACTTATACACCGATTTTTCCAATAAATACAGTACAATACTGTTCATGTATTTTCTCTTCCTTATGATTTTCTCAATAACATTTCCTTTTCTCTAGCTTCCTTTCTTGTGTGATACATACAACATACGCAATATGTGTTAATCAACCCGTTATGTTATTGGTAAGGCTTCTGGTCAACAGTAAGCTATTAGTAGTTAAGTTTGGGGGGAGTCAAACCTTTATATACTTTCTTTTTTTTTTTAAATTTTTTTTAATATTTATCTTATTTTTGACAGAGAGAGACAGACCATGAGTGGGGGAAGGGCAGAGAGAGAGGGAGACACAGAATCTGAAGCAGGCTCCAGGCTCTGAGCTGTCAGCACAGAGCCCGACGTGGGGCTCGAACTCACAGACCGTGAGATCATGACCTGAGCCAAAGTTGGACGCTCAACCGACTGAGCCACCCAAGCGCCCCTACATGTTTTCAACTGCACAGGGTGTCAGTGCCTCTAATCCCAGCCTTATTCGAGAGTGAACTGTACAATCATTTTATTATCATGTGTCCCAATTCTGGGGGCTGGCTGGGCTCATCCTGGTGGTTCTCACTTAGGGTCCTTCATGAAATTGCAGTCAGATGCTGGCTGGGCCAGTCATCTGGACCATCTCTTCACTCACATGGCTGGTCTGGCTGATGCTGGTGGTCAGCTAGGACCTAGTGGGAGCTGCTGGCCAGAACACCCACATGTGGCCTCTCCAAGCGACCTGGGCTGCCTACAGCATGACTGCTAGGTTCCAAGAGCAAGAGCTCCAAGAAAATAGGGTGGAAGAGTATGGCATTTTTCTGACCTAGCTTTGGAAGTCACATAGTGACTTCTGCAGTGACTTCTGCCCATCAAAGCAGTCATCGAATCCCAACCAAATTCAAGGAAAGGGGACATATACCTCTACTTGTCAGGAGGAGTGTCAAAATGAGCATGTAAGATGGCATATATCATAGGGGCCATCTTTTAAAAATACAGTACACCTCATGGCAGCCTTTCCTGGAAGAATTTTCCATTTGAAGAAAAAAGGTAATATGAATTATGGCTCCGACAAGGACCCCTCCCTGTAGTCACGTCTGACAGTAGCTCCTTCGGGGAACCGGCCACAAGAGACAGGGTTGGCAGCAAGATTTACTGCTCTGCCAAAGCTGTCATTGAAATAAATAGGATTAGAGCTGCAGTGACTTCATCATCCGGACTGTTCTAATAACATGTAATTTGTATCCATGCTGTGACCAGCACAGCCGCCAGGGCATGTGAGTAGGAATGCCTGGCCACCTCTGGGATGGGTCCATTTGCTGGAAATCTTGCAGGCCCTTGACTTTGTCCACCAGTAGACAGCTCTTAAGTCCTCCCTTACCAGCTTTTTTTATGCAGACAAAAGCTCTGTCTTCCCCAGCCCCTCTCTCTGAGGTCCCAGCCCCAAGCCAGGGAGCTCTGGAAATCAAGTCAAACCAGTTGAGAACTTTCCTGCTGGAGAGCACAATTGTGCTGGGGCCTGGCTCCCAGGGGACCTATGTCCAACCTCCAGGTGGGCTTGGTAACCAGCCACAATCCTGTCTAGCAGCCCTGTTATGGTGGCTCCAAAGATATGGAGCACAAGCTGTAGGACTGGGGAAAGACCTCCTACCCCATGACTCCCTCACCCAGCCAGCTGCTGGCTTCCTTCTGGTCTCTTGCCTTAGCTCCCAGACCCTGCTGCATAAAGCCCAGCCTCCTCCCAACCCTAGCATCCAAGGCCCTCCTCCCTCCCGGTCTTGCTGTGTCTTGGGTCCTGCCCCTTCTGGTCTGAGCAATGAGAGGCAGGGAGGCCTTCCACAACCACCACAGAGCAGAGACTGCCTTCATCACATCCTCAAGGCTCATGCTGCTGAGACCGTCCTGCTCACTGGAGCCAGGGGGTAAGGCTGCAAGTGAGCAGAGGGATGGAGGAGAGGGCAGGGCTCAGGCCCCTGGAGGAGATGGGCTACTGCCAGTAACTATGATTTCACTGTCTCTCTTGTCCCTACAGATGCTCAACCCACTGAGGGCTTTTCTGATCCCACAGCAGGTCCCCCTATCTAGTGAATGGCCCTTGATCTCAGCCCCCCCAAACTGTGAAATCTCCATACAGAGAGGAAATCCAGAAGTTTCTTAAAGTGCCAAGTAGATGACTTCACCCAGAATATCCAAATCAAGAGGAATGTTAATAATAACTACCACCATTTATTGAGCGTTTACTATATGCCGAGCACAATACCAAATGCCATCTTCTCTCCTCAGTATTTAATCCTATTCTTTTCTTTTCAGTATTTAATCCTTGCATTCACCCATTTTGCAGATGAGAAAACAGAGGCTCAGAGAGGCAAAATAAATTTCTCATTGCGTCATGCTAAGAAATGTTGGAGCCACTATATGAATCCAGATCTGTTTGCAAACTCCTAGATAGAAGCCATGAAGTATTTCTGCCACATCCTGGGCCTTGGCAGGCAGCCCCTGGCCCATAAAATAACCTGACTTGGGAGCTTCCCATCCCACCTTTAGTCCCCTTTGCATGGGGTGGAACCAGAACAGGGGGCTGGGGCAAGGGGAGTCAGGCAGAGAGGCAGGCAGGCTGATAGGCTTTGGCGGGTGGGAGGAGGGGCTCCTCCCCATGGGAAGTTGTGGAGGGAAGTCTCCCTCAGACACTAAAGCCCCAAAGATGAGGGGACTTCTGAAGATGAACCTCCAAGGCTAGAGGTGCTGCCGTCTATTTTTGACAGCATAGCCAGACCCCAGGGGAAGAGCCTCTGCCCATGACTGCCCGTGAGATAGCTCCACACCCTTTCCTTCCCCCTGCCAGGAAGTGCTCCCTTCAGTGGAAAGTGCATGGACTTTAGGGTCAAATCCCTGATTGACCACTTTCTAGCTGAGTGACCTCAGGAAAGTCACTTAACCTCTCTGGGCCTCAGTTTCCTCCTCTGTGAGTGAGAATAGTAATACTTATCTGGATGTTGGGAGGGTTTATTGGCAATCTTGGGCATGAAACCCTTCAGACCCAGCTGATAGGAGGCATGACCATGCTGGCATTATTGTCCTGAAGCCCTCAGAGGGCAGGACATTGCGGTCAGGTTGATCAAAGCCAGGTCAGGTGTGGAGAAGCAGCAGATTTCCAGCACAGGTGTGGATGGGGCGCCCCCATAAGCCCCAGGGACTGGCTGGTGCACAGGACAGACACTCCCCAGTCAGTAACAGGGAACCGCCATCTCAGAAGAGTGCCCTGATAAGGTTTGGTTCAGCCAGGAAGAGAGGGGCCTGAAGGAACAAGTAAGATGCGCCCAGGGGAAGGGCCGCCCCGTTCAAGCAGGTTCAACGCCAGCATGAGGCTGGGAGGTGAGACTTAGCCCGGTAAGTCCCAAGGAGCGCACAGGAGCAGCTCTCTGGGGACAGAAAGGGCCAAGAGCAAGGGCTTCAGAAGTCTGGCCCGGCTTTGGGCAAGGTGACATCTAGCAGGATCAGGCCAGGGGGCACAGGCAAACTCAGGGCTCAGGACTCTGGGGACTGGGAGGTGGGGGGTGGGAACTATCAACCACGAACAGCCCCCAATGTGCCAGGTGTTTTTGTCTATATCTTCTCAAATTATTCTCACAACCACCACTGTGTTTTACAGATGAGAAAATCAGGCTCAGAGAGAATAAATGGCTTTGCCCCAAGCCTCAGTTAGGGAGAGCCAGAGCCAGCATGCAAACCCGAGACTGTCTACCATTTTCCTTGGAACCAGGCAGAGAAGAAGGAAAAAGTGAGTGGGCCCCATTGGGCAAGATCGTGTTTGTTGGGAACCCAACCCAAGAGAGGTTCATGTGAGAGCTGGTGAGAGTGCCTTGCCTTCATCCAGGGTGCCTGACAGGGGCCAGGAGAGCTGGACAGGAAAGGCAGGTTTCCTGTGGCCTCGGCCTCAGGCTCTAGAGCAGCCAGGCTAGACCAAGAATATGCGGCAGAACAAGCCATCTGTGGCCACCGCTGCCTGCCAAGCCAGCCACTCATTACCCCTAGACGTGAGCACCCCCTGGCGCCCTGTACCCACCTTATAGTCACTGGTGGGTCAACGGTGTGGAGAAACACAGGACAGGCTGGTGCAGCCAGGGTCTTCAGACGACCCATCACAGGACTCCCTCTGCTCTAACCCCGCCTCCTCCAGGTGGGCCAGGTGTTGTCCCTGTGAGGGGTACACCCTGCTCAGCCCTGCTGCCATGGCCACATCCCCGTGTGGGAGTGAGGGAATTCCCGTGAGTCCCCAAGGCCACCAAAAGGCAGTCCTAGGAAGCCACGTGGAGGGACAAGTGGCACAGGAGCAGCGGCTGCTGTGGGGCCCTCTGAAGCCTGGTTTGCCCAGAAGTGCCCATCAGAGACGGCCCTGGTATTCGGGCCTGGATGACTTCCCCCACCTGGTGGCCAACTTCCCCCACATGGGGCCCAGCAGGGGCTGAAGGCCACGTTCCCACGCTGCTCCTGCTGGAGTCCGGCCAGGCCCCAGTCAGTGTCTTTAACCACCGTGCCAGCTCACAGCCCGGGGCACCTCAGGGTTTGGTCTGAGGGGAATCAGGCAGTTTCAATTACCTGCCAAGAGGTCTCACACAATCAATGCCTCTTTATTTCCTGAAAAGCCCGACGCTCACAGCAATGCCCCTGGTCAGACCTACAATCTCTTCCCATGCAGACAACCCACTGTGGGCTCCTGGTGATAATGGAGAGGTGTCCCCCACGTACCTGCCCCGATGGATGGACTGAATCTCAAGTCCTTGATGGTGACCCCTGGTGGGTGGGGCCAGAAGAAGGGGATTTGAACTGTCTGGGGAATCTGTTTATTGATTCAACTCCACCACCTTCCAAGTTCTATGGTCAGCTTGGGATGCAGCAGCGATTAAGACAAACCCAGTGGCACCGTGACATGAGCAAGTGGGTTCTCTGGCTCCATTTTCCACAGTCAATGAAAGGATCTTTAAGGGACCGTTCTTGGTCACTATGTGCTGGCCTCAGTGAGGATGGGCCTTAATGCTGGTGCTGATTAGAAGAGATCCTAAGTAGCCCAAGCCACCTGGCGGTTGTGGATGGACTCACAGGCTGCTACAGTCAGGCAGGAAGACCTCTGGAGCCACCATTAAACCCAAAGTGGCAGATGGGGACCTTCTAGTGCTTGCTTGGCTGGAAGAAGCTGACAGTCAAAACCCAGCAGATCTCTAGGCCATGGTGCTCCTCCCAGGGACCCCTCACCTGCCATGGCCAGGTTAGGGAAAGATCTGCCCTCTGGCCTTTCATCTGCCATGGCCACAGAGGAAGACACCAGAGAGCTTGAGCTCCTTGGAAGTATCTAGATGAAGCTTTCCAACAGGAAACCAAAGTAAGACCTTAGCCCTTTGTTCATGGGCTTAGCCCTTGTTCATGGTCAAGCTTCCTTACTAGGTGGGACCAGGCAGGGCCAACTCAAAGAAGCACTTCTTATGGCTTCCCTGACAAACTGGCTAGTGTCCTGGAGACTGGGCATTCTGGCCTCCTGGCTGCCTTTCACACCTGACCTTGCCTGCCACAGACCTCATCCCTCCACAGGAGGCCCCCCCCACCCCGGTGAGCTGAGCCCCTTCACACCCACGTGGAGGGATGAGGGTGAGGCCCAGGGATACAGAGTTCTCAGGCATGGGAGGTACAAAGACCCCTGGAGAGCAGGGGCAGAGGCTGTCAGGGTGGAGCCTTGGTAGGATGGCCCACCCCAGAGAGACCTACTCAGGAGAGTTTCCAGAAGCCTGCAAAGAACCTCTAGGGGGACTGGGGATAAGCTCTGCCCTCTGGGTGCCAGGACCTGTCTGACCCTTAGCAAATCACTGAGCTTGTCAGAGCCTGAGTGAAGTGAGTCAAGGAGATAAGACATGGCATCAGCTAGTAATCTTATGGGCCTCATGAATCACTTCACCTCTAGGGAGCAGGCTGCCACCTCAGTTTCCTCCTACATCATACAGGTAGAGAGCACGAAGGTTGCTGGAGGCTCTTCCAGCTGGGTGGTGTGATATCTTCAGACATGACCTTGCTGGAAAGCATGGGACAGTAGACGAGGAGCACCCAGGACACCGAGGCTCCAGGGCTGCCCCTTTACTGCTCTGCTTCAGCCTGTCCATCAAATGGGCCAATAATGGCTGTTCTTCTCCAAGGTTCTGGGAAAAATGAAGTGAGTCAAAGGAAGTGGGCCTGCTGTATATGTGGAACTGGCCCAGCAGTCAATTGTTCCATGACATGCACAGTCACAGTCACGATAGTCTTCCCATAGTCACTATGTACCCCCCAAATTCATATGCTGAAGCTCTCACCCCCCAGTACCTTAGAACGTGACTATATTTGGAGAGAGGGCCTTTAAGGAGGTGATGAAGGTTAAGTAAGGTCATAAGGGTGGGCCCTCAGCCAATGACTGGTGCGCTTGTGAGAAGAGAGAGACATACCAGGAAAGGCCATGTGAGGACACAGTGAGAAGGCAACCATCTGTAAACCAAGGAGAGAGGCCTCAGGAGAAACCTACGTTGCCAACACCTTTATCTTCCTATGGGGCTAAAAGGTGTGAGAGAAAGAATTTCTGTTGTTTAAGCCTGAATCTGTGGTGCCTTGTTACGGCTGCCCCCAGGATACTAATACGGTTACTGAAGGGATCGCCAGGCTCACCCATAGGACCTCCTTGCTTGGAAGGTGCAAGCTTCCACCCTGGAAGCTCCTCGAAGGCCTTCTCATGAGTGATATTTCCCTGGCAGGGGTGCTGCTAGGCAGGGTGTGCTCTACTCTCAGCCCTCACATCTGCAGTGGCTCCTTTCTCACCAGCCACAGCCAGGCCACCAGCTCTCTCAAGCATCCCTGGGCCTGGCCCTAGCAGCTGAGGCCTGCTCCTGCCCAGCACCTCAGCAGGAGCCCGGAGCCAGGTGCGGACACCCCTCACCTGCACCACTTCTGGGCCCTCAGCCCTCTTGGCTTCACTCTTTCTCCTGGCTCCCAGCCAGGTCGAGAACCCCTCCCAGAGGGCTTGGTGAGTATTCCCTGAGGTTGACTGCTCGGAATTTCTCCAGAAAGCCACTTGCGGTTTCCATTTCTCACGTAGGTGACCAGGGTGTTCAGGAGAATCCTGGCAACAAAGGAGAGGTGGGAACGGATAGAGGAGCAGGAGAATGGTCATGATGGCCCGTCAGGCTTGGACCCCCAGGGGTAGGTCATCTTCAGCAATTCTTTCAGCTGGATCGAGGCCTGGGAGCCCTGCTGGAAATGACAATTCCTTCTTGGTACGATCTCTGACTGGCTGACCTCCTGGCCCTGTAGTCGCTGAGGCGGTCATTCTGCTCAAAGGGCCCTCAGCCTGAGGTCGAGAGCCTCCCTATGGCTGGTGTGGAGCCAGGGCCTATGTACCAGAGGCTGCTCTGGCCTCCAAGGGGTTATGACCAGAAGGTCATGGGAGAAGGCAGTCAAGCTGATGCCCACCACAGTGTCCAGAACTGAAGTGACACCGGGCCCTTTTGTACTAGACTCAGGGAAGGGAAAGGCTTTCTTTCTTTCCTCAGCCCCTGAGAACTCTCTCTGCCCTCCCCTCTCAGGGGGCGCTTCCTTTGAACCTGGAGACCTTCCTGCTCTGCCAGAGCTGGTCTTGTTCATCCAGGCGGCACTGCTGGGAAGAGATGACAGAGGGGCTGCTCAATCTGACCAGGCGAAAGGCAAGGGTTTTCCTGCCTTGGATGGATGCTTGCTTTGATGTGTCCATTCATTCACGTATCCAATAAGAATTTATGAAGCACCTTTCTGTGCCAGCGACTGTGCTAGGCCCTGGCCCAGGGTGGGTGAGAAAGCTGTGGAAAGGGCCCGTTGTTTGCGCAGGGGTGGATGACTAACCCCAGGAATGAAGGAGCCCTTTCTCTGGAGGCAAGTGGGTGCCTGACAGTGAAGAAGAGAGACACACACATGCACCCCAATAAAACTCCTCTGAGAAGTTCTTTGTGGCTGGGCTGGGTCCCAGGGCAGCCTGTTTGTCAGGGGCCAGGACCCAGCCCCACACTGTGTTATCTTTGTGTTCCTGGGTCCACCACATGGGTGTGATTCGTCTACGTCATGCCGGAGCAGGGAGGTGAGGAGGTTGGGGGCGCAGGAATGAGCATTCCATACAGTGATCTCACCCTTCTATCCCGCCCCCAGGTAGTTCCCCCGGTCATTGGAAGGGCTGACATTCTTTTGAGTGCTGAACATGGTGGGGGCTGGCAGTGACGGCATAGGCTTCTTTGTCAGTGAGGCCAAGATCAGTGGGAACATTGAAGAGACTTCATCCGCTCGGTCAGGCCCAAACCCTGGGTTGTCCAAAAGCCATGCATTTTAACTTCTGCTTCCTCTATGCCTGCACCTGTGTGGCTGAGTGTGGCTGAGAGAAACATGCACCATGGTGACTGATCACACTCAACTAACAGAATTCTCAAATGGGTGCCCAACATGGCGTCCTCCCTATACCTCTCTGCCATTTCACTCTACCTTCTCTGTCTTCAAATGCCACTTAGTCCTCAGCTGATCACTCTGTCCTGTATTACACTGAGAAAGTATAAAATGCTAGAAGGAATCTCTTCATTCTCCCATCACTAAAACTATAAGCCTACTTGCATCTGTACCCATCTACTCACCCCAATTCCGGTCTAAAGCCAACTCTGTCTTGAGCTATAGATCCCATCTTTCTTTCTCAAGATCTTTGCTCATGAAATTTTCTATGATCGTCCCCTCTCCATCATAATTTTCCCTCTCCACAGGATCTTTCCCATCAGCACACATAAATGTTCTAGGAGCTCCCATCTCTTTAAAAGCAAAAATCAAAACAAAAATAAATTTTAAAAATTTTCCCCTTGATGCCCCTTCTCTCCAGTAGCTACTGCTCCAATTGCTTGCTCTCCAGCACAGCAAAATTTCTTTAGGAAGATCTCCCTATCCAGTGCTCTTATTTCTTCACCCTCATTCTCTCCATAACCCCACCCCCACCCCACGTTGGGCTTCCATTATCAACACTCCACTAAAACTGCCTTGTCAAGATCTCCAGCACCCTTCACGTTGTTGAAGCCTGTGTCACTTCTCTGCCAATGTGTTGGCTCTACCAGCAGTGCCGGAATGGTTGGCTCAGTCTCATTGAAACGTTCTCTTCTCTTGGTTTCAAGGAAAACCATCTTCCTACTTTTCTTCTCTCTTTCTCTCTCTGACCATCTCAGGCCCCTATGTTGGTTTCAATCAACCTCTAAATGTCGTCATGTGTTGGGGCCTGGTCATTGTTCTCTATTCTCTAAACACGCTTTACCTGGATGATCTCATCAAGGCTTTAAAAACCATCTGCATGTCGATGCCTCCTACACTTGCATCTTCAACTCTGACCTCTCCACTGAGCTACAGGCTCATATCTACTTGTCATCTCTTCTGGATATCTACCAGGTGTTTCAAAATTGACACAGGCAAAACAAGACTTTTGCTTTCTGTCCCCACCCTGATCTGATCTGATCTGTCCCATCTTCAAAACTGCCACCAGCACACACTCAGACTCCCAAGACTAGAAGGCCTCCCGGGTTCCCCCCTTTTTCTTCCAAGCCACATGAGATTCACCAAGTCCTATAAATTCAACTCAATATGTCCAAGTCCGTCCTTTCTTCTCCACATCCATGACTGCCACAGTCTCCTCCACGTGATTGGTCTCCCAATCCAAGCCTCCTCTTGTTCCCTACCAGCCATTCTACAACAGCCAGGGTGATCTTTGAAGATTTTAAATAAGGTCACGTCACTTTTCTATTGTAATTTGAATAAAACCTGGGTTCCTTGCCATGGCCAGAAATTCTGCAAAATTAGGGCTTCTCCCTGCCTCTCCGACCTCAGCTCTCCCCACTGCTCCTTTGAATCAGCCTTCATCCTGCTGTGGCAGGGCACCATGCCACCCTGGGGGACGCTCTTCAGATCTTCCCTCTACTTAGAATATTCTCCCCCAGATTTCTGCCTGTCTCAGCTTAAACACTGCCTCCTTCAAGAGGCGTTCTCTGACCCCTCCAGGCTCTCCAAGCTCTCAGCTGCATCACCACGATTTCTTTCCTGTATAGCACTTAGCCTCATTGAAATGATCTGTTTCCATTTTGAGCATTTGCTTGCTTGCTTGCTGGTTGTCTCTCCCTCCCCAACTAAGGTGGAAGCTCCATGAGAGCAGAGAACTTCTCTGTCATGTTCACCTCCATGTTGCCTGCATCTAGAACAGTGCCTGGCAGATTCATGGGTGTTCAATAAACAGCTGTTGAGTAAATGAACAAATGGAGACCAGGCAGTGGAAATAAAACAAAAACAGAATCTGACATGATCCCAGCCCCCAGGCACTCAAACATGGCATTCATAATGCAGTGTGTTAAGCACTTCCATAAATGCCAGGACCAGTGCTGTGGGGCCCCATGAAAAGAGCGTGTGTGAGCGTGTGCAGGGGCAGACTTCTGGGGAAGCTGTGTCTTATGTCCTAGTTGAGACCTCTCGGATGGTAGGCCATGCAGGGGAGGGAGAGATAGAGGAGTGTGTCTTAGGCAGGGATACCTGGCCATGCAAAGGCCAGAGGAGAGTGAGAGCACAGTGAGGGGTTCAGAGAACAGCACCTGCAGACCACCTGGCCTGCCTGACTGGAGAAGGGGTGTCACTTCCTCCCTGGGCTGCTTGAAAGGGGAGAGGCAATCATCTGGATCCAGAGCATTCATTCCTTCATTTATTCCTTCAACACTAACCCCTGGGCTCTGACAACATGCTGGGACTTGTGATAGGTGCTGGGGAGTCAGAAATGAAAGGGTTGAGGCCTCTGTGGTTGAAGAATCCAAGCTGAGCTGTGAAGGTAAAGGAAGTCTCCACCAAAGGCCACACCACGAGACCACAGCCACTCTACGGAGGGCACTTCTGGGTTCCTCTGCCACACATGTGCCTGGGCTTCGAGGCTGAAGCAGGGACACTCCTGCCAGCCCTGCAGGGACTTGTCCCTGAACCAGTCTCACTGCCCGTCTTTCTGTGTATGTGCTCACACACTGGCTTTTTACACACACACAGGTATGCACAACACCTTTGCTCTGGTCACATGCACACACCCACACCTGTCCTCATGCCCTCACACAGATGCCTGTGTCCTCACATAGGCGCCAACCCCACCCCAAGCAGTGAACCCAGTATGCAGATACTCAGCCCACACAAAGCACTCCAGCCCTCTGGAAGCTTCCATGCTACTTGGAAGGAGGACCACATGGGTTCCAGAAATTCTCCCTCCCCAAAACATTTATAATATTACAGATGAACCAGTACAAGGTAATGAAATCTGAATGACATGTATACTACAGGATGGGGTTCCTCAAGCAGGCTTCTTGGAAAAAGAGAATTTGAGCCAAGTCTTCAAGTAAGTCATGGGATGGTGAAAATGAATGGTAAAGAGGGTTTTTTGTGTGTGTGTGTTTGTTTTTAGAGACACTGAATCAGGCTACAAAAAAAGATAATATATTGATTGACTCATGGAACTGAAAAGTCAGGGTTGTTCTGGCTTCAGGCAGTGTTGGATCCAGAGGCTTGGGTGATGTCAGCAGGGCTCTGTCTTTCTGTATTTCCCAAATGGATTCTCCCCCCAACATGGGAGGCCATACTGACCTTAGCAACTTCAGTTGATAGAGACTACCTTTGCCGAGAACTTGAGCAGAAAAAGCTTGGAGGACTCTCATTGGTCTTGTCTGAGTTCACATGCCCATTTCTGAGCCAATCCTAATGGTCAGAGATAATGGCTATGCCTGAGGCATGTATCTACTTCTCAAACAGGCCAGCCCTGTCCAAACCATGGAATAGGTTTCTTAAGGGGAAAGGGGGCTCTGTTATCAGAAGTGGAGAATGAATACTAGACAGATAAATCAACAGAAGTCAAATACACCTTCCTTAAATATCAGTCCCTCCCTCCATTACAGCATTTTACACTTTTTAATGCTTCCACATAATTTATCCAATTTGCTAATCAGGAGATAATCTTGAGCCAGGCATGGTTGTCACCCACATTTTACTATATCAAGAACACTTCTGGACTTGACTGAACTTGATTTTTCTTTTCTGCTAATAGAGAATCAACATGGAGTCCCTTGAGCCATCTCCTGTATAAGGACAAATGACCTTGGAGCTCCAGTTAAAGCTTCCCTCAGAAGAGGGAGGTGGGGGAAGGGGGTGGCGGTGCCTGGGTGGCTCAGTTGGTTAAGCATTCTACTCTTGGTTTCAGCTCAGATCATGATCTCACGGTTTGTGAGTTCAAGCCCCACATCAGACTCCATGCTTGACAGTGCAGAGCCTGCTTGGAATTCTCTCTCTCCCTCTCTCTCTCTGCTCCTCCCCTACTCTCTCTCTCTCTGTCTCTCTCTCAAAAATAAATAAATAAACTTAAAAAAAAAACAAAACAAAAAGAAGAGGGAGGTGGGGGATTAGTTCTTGACACTGAATTTGAGGCACCTTTGGAACATCCCAGGGGAACAACCTAGGAAGCAGTTGGGTATAGGAGGCTGGAACCCCTGCAGTGGCCAGACACCCACTGCCACGCTCAAGACTTCTTTCAGCCTGTGCATTAAAGTGACCTGTCAAGGGTCACGTTCAGAGGGCAGTGGAGTCAAGGCCCCGAGCCCAGGCAGGGTATGTGGCTGGAGTGGGGAGGCTTTGTGTAAAGGAGATCCGTCCGGTCTCAGCGTTTCCATGTCAGAGAGCCAAGATCAGCACGGGAGGCTCCCTAAGCCCAGTTGACAGGATCTATCCCTGTCATTACAGACCACCCCTCACTTCCCTCTTGGTGCCTCAGCTATCACCTCCATCACTCTGCAGGGCTGTGTAAGCTCGTTTCCAACGATGGTCTTCAATGACTCAAACTCAGGCCATGAGGTAGTCTCTCCTCCACACTGAATCCAGGCTGGCCTGTGACACACTATTCAACAGAATGTGGCAGAAGTGATTCAGAGCCAGTTCCAGCCTTAGCCTTCAAGAGAAATAGCAACTTCTACTTCCTCTTTCTTAGAAGGTTTACTTTTGAGATCCCTGAGTCACCATGTAAGATATCTGGCTACACTGTTGAAGGGACTGTGTGGAGATGCCACGTAGAGAGGAAGAAGGCCCAGCTGACTCAGCATCTTTGTTCAGCCCGCGGGTGACTCCAGCCCCAGCCTTTATCTGAAGGTTCCGGCATCAGAGACCCCCAAGCAAGACCAGCAGAAGAACCAGCTGACTGAACCCAGTCAACCCACAGAATCATGAGAGAGAATTAAATAGTGGTTTTGCTAAAGCAACTGAGTGTTGGAGTGATTTGCAATCTCCCTTTGGGGAGATTGGCCAGTATTCCTGAGCCCGGTGCCCCCTTCTTCCCCGCCCCCAAGACCTAACAAGGTTAAGTCAGGTCTCGGTTAATGACAAGGCAAGTGATTATACTAATAATCTTTCCTAGCAGGCCAGCCAATTTTTAGGACAAGTATAGAAACGGATGCATACATGCTGTCAGACTCCAGCACTGAGCTTCCAAAAGTGACAAAACACCCAGTTCCCACAGGGCTGGAGACCAAGATAGGGGGACAGGCTGGCTAACCAGCTCCATGCCTGAGGGCTGGCCCAGAGAGGCAGATGGCAAGGGTCAGGTGCCACTCAGATGCCCTTGCGCGGCTCTGAGATGGAAGCTGTAGTGAAGGGGGAGGATGGCCAAGCCACCTCCCAGCCTGGCTGGTGGAGAAGCAGTCTACCTGAGTATAGCTCTGCTGTCTTGGCCATGGCTGGGTCTCTCCCAAATTGTCCCGCCACACCAGATCCGGTCCTTCTGCTGCAGCCTCCATGCTGCATCAGTCCTAGACCAGCTGTCCTCTGACTTCCATCTTTGCAGACCTGGACCCCGGCCCTGCAGCTGTGATCACTTCTCTGCTTTGGGAGTCTTTCCTTCTCTTTCTAAATCTAGAGGCTCACAGAGTCATTGTCATATGTGGCCTGTATTCACTGAAATGTGTCACGTGTGACTCTTGTCCCACTACTAAACCATGAGCTTCTAGAGAGCGGGTGCCATCCCTTCATTTTTCCCTCTAATACATTCATTCACTCAACAATCTACTATCTGCTGGTGTCTCTGTTTGGTGCATAAGGCGCAAAATATCGTCCTTGCCCTGGAGTCATGTTTAGTCTAGCTGGATAGACAAGCATGTATCTAGGCAGTTATTACACACTAATATAATGACAGAGTGAAGGTGTGGACATAATGAAGTGACAACACTGAGAAGTACCCAGGTCAGCCTTGGAGGAAGGAGGCCAACAGATAAGATTCACTCACGAGTACTGCGTGCCAGGCTCTGTTCTAAGCACTTCAATTATTTTTATTTATGCTTTCATTATTTTGTTTTGTTTTATTTTTTTGTCTTCTTGATTTTATTTATTTTTATTTTTTTGATGTTTATTATTTATTTTTTTAAATTTTTTTATGCTTTACTATAGTATAGTATTTTAGTATTTATTATTTCGGTATTATTTAGTAATATTTTAGTTTAGTATAGTATATTATTTTAGTATATTTTAGTGTACAAGATTCAAAAGGTGCTAATGCCACACTATGAGCCTTCGCAGAGGAACACATCCTTGCCCATATTTTGCACCTTCCAGATACACTACATTTTATGAATAATACAAATCTGATGCACATGTGTACACACACATACACATTGCACACATGTAGTTTTTATGTAAATGGTTGCACAATATTCTGCACAGGGGTTTTTAAAAATTTATTCAACATATCTTACAGCTTACTTCATACCACTGTAGAGATACCTCATTGTTGGCTAATGATAGCACAATATCATAGTATTTCATTAAATGAATATACTATAATTTGTTCAACCAAACACCACTTAATGGCTTATAATGCTTTTTTTCTAACTGTTCATTATTACACATCATGCTACAATGAATGACTGTGAACACGTTACTTGAACAAGTGTCATATATTTACAGAATACTTTCATAGAAGTGGAATTGTTGGGTCAAGGGCAGGTGCGTTTAAAATTCTGCCTTCCAGGGATGCCTGGGTGGCTGAGTCAGTTAAGCGTCCTACTTCAGCTCAGGTCATGATCTCGCGGTCCGTGAGTTTGAGCCCGGAGTCGGGCTTTGTGCTGACCGCTCAGAGCCTGGAGCCTGTTTCAGATCCTGTGTCTCCCTCTCTCTCTGACCCTCCCTCGTTCATGCTCTGTCTCTCTCTGTCTCAAAAATAAATAAATATTAAAAAAAATTTTTTAAATAAAATAAAATAAAATTCGGCCTTCCAGGGGTGCCTGGGTGGCTCATGGAACATCCGACTCTTGATCTTGGCTTGGGTCGTGGTCTCTTGGTTTGTGGGTTCGAGCCCCACATCGGGCTCTGCACTGGCAGCGCTGAGCCTGCTTGGGATTCCATCTCTCCTTCTCTCTGCCTCTCCTTCACTCGTGTGCCGCTCTCCCTCTCTCTCTCAAAATAAAAATAAACTTAAAAATAAATAAATAAATAAATAAATAAATAAATAAATAAAATTCTGCCTTCCATCTGACATTTAGTTCTTAAAGACACACCACTAAGCTTTACAAAGCTTTTCCTCTAATCTTCTGCTAGAACTCCCTTCTGCCAGGCCAGCAGAGGAGAAGAAAAGAAACAGCATTTCCTTTAAAATTTTTTCCTCTTTCCTTCTTTATCTTATAAATATAAATTTCATATGCAAATATTATATGTAAATTTCATATTTGTATATGAAATTCACATTTAACGTATAAATAGAATTGAATGGTACAATAACATTACTAATACAAATATGAAATATGCATAAATTCAAATATCAAATTCAGCAGGAGAATATGCAGTCTGGAACATCTTGCAGCTGCCTTGGGACCACAGACCTGGGCCACGTGAGAAGGGAAGGCAGGAAATTTTGCCCCGCTTCCACATGATGTGGCAGGTGGTTGGGGGACAGGGGGACTGAGCAAAGGTGGAGGGGCTTTCCTGCGGGAGTGGAGGTTCATGGATGTGGCACCTGAGGGTTTGGGAGGGGTTGACCAGGCAGATCAGCAATGGGGAAAGAGCCAGATGTTTGCAGAGGTGAGAAGCAGGAGGCTCAGGAGGGGTTGACCAGGCAGATCAGTGGTGCAGAAAGAGCCAGATGTTTGCAGAGGTGAAAAGCAGGAGGTTTTTCAAGAACTGACATGGCTCAGAGCAACTGGGGCATCACATGTGAGGTTGGGTGGATGGAGCAAGGTGTGCCTACCACGGGCGCTGTGCTCTGTGATTAATTTGATTGATCCTCATCTTTGAGGTGAAGTGAGCAGGGTTTCGCCCAAGCAGCAATCACAGGTGTAAATGAAAAATCAGTTACCTGCACCTGCTGTGCATCCCGCCCGGGGTTCAGACCTGTGAGACCCACCCTCGGCTCCTCGACCTGGTTGCCCCAAAGGGCAGTCACCTTTGGAGACCTGGCATCAGATAGGCCCCACAGGGCCACACCTAGGGCACCTCTGATGGCCAAGGACAAGCTGCCTCACCCTTGGCTCTGTGAGGAAGAAGGCTGAAGAGGAGACAGGGCGTGCTAGAACCCCTCCTGTGTACGTGGGTGCATAAGGTTTTCACATGCTGGGCACACACAGGAAGCCAATAACCCTTTCCCAGCTGGGCCCTCAGGAACGTTCTTCAGCATTTGCTCTTCCTCCAAAGTCAGTGCCTTATCTCAAGTGGCCCCACACCTGGGTGAGGCATGAAGGGAACAATGAGGCTAGCAGGAGAGGACTCTGCCCTCTGTTGTGTCTCTCTTTTCTAGGACTTAGAAGGCCCTTGGTGACCCTGGAATACCTCCCCCGTCCCCTACCTCACCTACTCTGGGCTCCAGACACAATGTCCCTCAGCCATGGGACACAAAACGCCATGGCTCACACCTGAGCCCCTCCGGCTGCTGTGACAAACTCCCACAGACATGGTGGCTCAAAATAGCACAGATGGATTATCCTTCAGAAGTCAGAAGTCCAAAAATGGGTGTTCAGAGGCTAAAATCAAGATGTTCCTTCTGGAAGCTCTAAGCAGGAATCTATTTCCATACTTCAAAATGCCACCTCCTTCCTTGGCCCAGAGCCCCTTCTTCCACCTTCAAAGCCAACAGGGGAACATCTTCCAATATCCTTTCTGACCTCTGTTTCTGTATCACATCTTCTCTAAGGCTGACTCTCCTGCCTCCCTCTTATAAGGGATCCTTATGATTGCATTTAGGGCCAGTCCGGATAATCCGGGATAATCTTCCCATCTCAAGATCCCTAATTTAATTACATCTGCAAAGTCCCTTTCACCTTGTGAAGTGGCACATTCACGGGCTTAGGGATTAGGACGTGGACATCTTTGGGACTCTTTACCCTGCCAGTCAGAGATCACTCTGAGCCGTGGCATATACAAGCCACCCTGCACTGTGACAGGCAGAATAATGGCTGACTGAGAGGTCACTCTGAGGCTCAGATCCAGGCCGCGCCCGTGCAGGGGGCTGCATCTGCCCAGAGGGGGCACTTTTGTCTAATTCACACAAAGGTACCATATGGGCCAGCAGAGGCCCTGTCTGAAACACCCACCCCCTTCCATCCCTCCCTCCGCCTGACCAAGAGCTGTTCGTTCTTCAAGACTCAGCTCAGTCTAGGACATTTCTCTAACTTTCCCCTGTGGTTCCCCCACACTCTTCACTGGGCCAGCCACACCTTCTCTGGGCTTCCACTTTAACCTGTACTTTCCATATCTTGGCACTGACCACAGGACATTGAGAGTATCTGTCTATAAGCCTGTCTGGGCAAGATCTGAGCCAGGGACCAGAAGCTTTGCTGACTCCCCACTGTTCCCCAGACCCTGTCATCCTTATTCCCAGGGCAGACGCCCCTTCTAGTGTCTTCCACCCTCCCTGGTACAGGCCTCTGATAGTGCTACAGGGTCCCCATGAGGAAAGTGGACAGAAAGCAGAGGAGGTCCTTGCCTCAGAGGGCTCTTAGCCCCAGGAGAGCCCACCTCCCAAACAGAGAACCCCAGAGCAGACTGTGAGCAGGCTGAGGTCCTGATGCCAGAGGAACCCAGGCTGTGGCTGAAGGGACATCAGCCAGAGAGGTGGGAAAAGCTCAGAGAGGCTGCCTGGAGGAGGCAATCTCCAGGAAGGGGAGAGGAAGGACCAGAGGAGGGACAGGGATGCAGGGTAAATAAAAGATGAGCTTTCCCAGCCTCCATTTTCAGAGGCCCAGAGAAGGAAAGATCTTGCCCAAGGTCACCCAGTGAGCCTACAGCAGAGCCAGACAGGAGCCCTGGTGTCCTAGCTCCCAGCCCCGTGTTATGCCAGAGAACACCTTTGTTCCTTCCTCCTCTGACCCTCCTCAGCTCCAGCCAGCACTGCCTGACTTAACCTACTTGGGAACCATCCTCTGCTTCCACACAGAGAATGGGCACCTCACACTTCTTCCCAGGTCTCCACTTGAGCCCCTCTTCTGGGCTACAAAATCCCTCTGTTCCTCTCCCCTCCCCTCATCCCACCTCCAGGTCCTCCTTTCTCTCCATTTTTGTCTTTCCCTGGTCAGTCTGTCTCTCTTCTTGACCCTCCATCCATCATGGAAGTTCCAGATGAATCTGAGTAGACTCAGACTGGAAGGATCTCCAAACTCATGAGCTCCCCCAGAAGGTTGGATCTGTGCTGAAACTGGGGTGGGGGGCAGCTGTCCCTGACAGAGAAGGGTGCAGGGTAGAAGCAGAGAGCCAGGGTTAGAAGTAAAATCGAGTGCTTCCTCCATGGCCATGCCCTACCTCCCTGCACCCCACACCCCAATACTGTTAGCACGCCAAGCCAGAGCCATTCCCTGGCTGGACTGTGGAAAGTGTCTGGGGCAGACACACCTTTGCATTATAAAAATCCAGGGTTGGGGCGCCTGGGTGGCTCAAGTCCATTAAGCATCCGGCTTCAGCTCAGGTCATGATCTCACAGTTCGTGTGTCCGAGCCCCACGTCAGGCTCTGTGCTGACAGCTCGGAGCCTGGAGCCTGCTTCGGATCCTGTGTCTCCCTCTCTCTCTGCCCCTCCCCTACTTGCTGTCCCTCTCAAAAATAAATAAACATACATACATACATACATATCCAGGGTTGTTTTCTACTGCCACAAATTTCCCCAAATCTGGAGAGTTTCACATAGCCACTTGACCCAGTTGGGGCAGAAAAGTTGAAGGGGACCAGTCAGGGCAAGAGCCCAGTCAGGGGGCTATGGCTGCCATTCTCAAAAGAGATGATGAGGCAGGCCTAAATACAGGAGGTGGGGCTGGCAAGAGGGAGCTGGCTGAACTTGGCCACTAGAGGAGCATGGGGTGAAGGCAAAGGAAGAGGCAGAGTGGTTGTGTGTGGCCCAGGATGTGGGTTTGGGAGTTGGGGGAAGGTTCCCAGGGAGAACGTTAACATGAGGGGCTACCTGCCATATCTCCATTCACAGCTGTCTTTGTTTGGGGTACCCCATTAGCAGAGCCTAAGATAGTTGGGTTCAACTAATTTATTGGGACTGTGATTCCAAGAAGTGGGGTGGTTTGGGAGGGCTGGTTACTGCCTTAGGCACCTGGGGACCAGCTTCACAGGGGACCCTCTGGGGAATGTGTGGAACATGCCTTAGCCTCATCCTGCTGAGGAAGAGTCTGGGCATCTCTCCAGAAACAACTTGTCCCTCAGTGTTAAGGGTGGCCCTGGGGAGCATCAGCCACCATCCACTTCCAGGGAGTGCCTGGTTTTTGTAGCCGTAAAGGCAACCTTCGGGGAAAGAAGCAGACAGCAGCTGAGGCAAATGCTGGGGTGGGGCCCGAGCAAGGTGCCTGCAGTGGCCACCACAGCTGTGCCGGAATCAGGCAGGCCCAGACGCTGTGGCCTGGCACCCACAAGTGTCAGCCCACACCCGCTGCTCCTCTGGAAGGACAGCCCTGCCAGGAGCTCCCTGCTGCCTGGGGTGTGGGAGCGCTCTGCTGTCTGGAACCGTGGAGCCTACTGATGGCCTCTCTCAGGGGACGAGAGGGATCTGGTCCGGATGACGAGGGGAGGAAAGTGGGAAGGCCAGAAGGCTCAGAAGGATCGGGGGTGTAGCCTGGACCCCAGGGTAGGGAGAGGGCCTCGGAGGGGGCTGGGAGGGGTGGGGGGAGCTTCCAAGCAACACGGGGTGGGGGCAGGTTGATGTGTGGGAGGAGAGGGCCGGAGGAAAAACTCCCATGCTCAGGACATGCCTGGGGGGCTTGTGTAAGACAAATATGCAAGGGTTTCAGTTTAAAGTGTCAGCTTAAACGTACGCTAGTTTCGCTTTTCCCCCAAATCTCACTCAAACAGCAAGAGAGGGGAAGGGTGAGGAAAACTAAAGAGGAAATAGCCACAGCCAGACCTGGGAAGCTGGCCGATGAGCTGTAGCTGATCCAACCCACAGAGAAAGGCTGTTGCTCAGCCGGTGGTGGGGATAGGGTGGCACCAAGCCCACCAAGCCAGTAGGGCTCAGAGGGCTCAGAAGCCGGGTAGGAAACCTCTGCAGGTAGAGGGGAAAGAGGGAGTTACAACGGGGGGGATTGGTTGGAAGTTGTTTAAGGAACAATCAGATCCCTAGACCCCTTTCCTCTCCCCCTGTCCTGCTGGGGATTAGGTACAGTTTGGGGGGCACTAAAGAGAAGGTGGGAAAATTGGGGGATCCTGCACATATTGCGACTGTACCCCCAGCACTCCCTCTGCTCCAAGCACCCCAAATGCTGGACAATACCGCTTTTCCTCTAGGCAGGAGGCTAGGAGAGTCTTCTCTGAAAAGTCTGGCCTGCTCAAGAGGAAAACCTTAGTACTGATATTTGGCGATGTTCCGACAAAGGGTCCACCCAGATCTCTCTCCAACAAAGGCCACGTTTGGCAAGCCCCACCCTAGAACGACTTTTAAAAATGAATGTTCCGAGAACAAAAATAAAACACTGTCGGAAATTTAAGACATGATAGCAGCCATAAAGAGGTTTGGAGGACAAAGTTGGAAGAAAAAGTTGAGGAATTTTCCTAGAAATAAGAATGGGGGGAAAAAAAAGACACAGAAATGGAAAGTAGGAGAGCAAAGATTTCAAGCAATGGAGGATTAGTCCAGGGGATCCAATGTCACGTGACAGAAAGAAAGAAGAGTCCGGGGAGAAGGTGAACACAGACCCACACCAGGCACACCTCTGCAGCATTTCACACAACCAGAGCCCTAGGCAGGCTTCTGTAAGCGGTAAGGGGTGGCAGACCACAGGCCACGTGCCAAGGATAAGGAATCAGGGTGGCTTTGGTTGTCTCATCAGCAGGACTGGGACACAAGGAGACAATGAAGGAATAGCCGAGATGGTAGAGGAAATGCTCTCCAATCTAGAACCCTCCATCAGGACAAATGACCAATAATGCATGAGAATAAAGACAATTCTAGATGGGTGATATCACAATCCCTCCGAGGCAATATTTTTCGCGAAACTACTGGACCATGTGCCCCAAAACTTAGAGTATGCTGAGGGGAAAAGAAAGGATACAGCAGAGCTGACCTAGAGAGGAGGAGACAGACAGTCACCACCCACCCCCCCCGGATGATGGTGCAGGAAGACGGGGCTTCAGGGATGTGGATGACGCAGGAGCAGGGGAGACTCAGGCAAGATGCGTGTGCAGAAGGCTGTCCCACCACCAGCAAGCCCACTGGCACCAGGCTGTCTTGCCATCCTGAGGACAGAGGCCTGGATGAGCCTGGCCCAAATCTGCCCTGCCCTGGGCTTGCCTTGACCAGGTACTGGGGAAATGCATGACCTCTTGTCCTGGCCTGTGGTCGCCCCACGGGACTTTCTGGTTTACCCTGCTCCTGAGAACAGTGTGTGGGCTGTAGGGAACTTGTAACGCATGGAAAGTGTAAAGCAGCTCACTCTTCTACCAGATATCCTGCATGTGGCCCACACCCCAGCCCTACCAGATGCCCTCGCTCAGGGCCTTGTCCAGCAATGTCCCCAGAAAGGGATTTTGTAAATTGTTGGCGATTCAGAAGCCACACAGTGGCCCAAGGACTCTATTCCGCTTATCTTCTCTATCTTCAATAACACCGGCAGCCTTTCCCTTAGATGTCTGGTCTGTGTTTACCACTCTGGTTTTCAAGTCTGGCTCTGTCTGCCCCCTCTCCCACACCTGATCCAGATCCGTTCTTCACCCTTCTCCACCCCACTCCAAGCCCAGGAGCTGACCTTTACAGTCACCTGGATGGGATCCCTTATGCCCTGGGCTCTCTGGTGTCCAGTCAGGTCCAGCCAATGGAAGCAGCAGCAGGTGTGGAGGAAGGAGGAGAGTGAGGCCAAGCAGACTGGCCCTGGTCCCTTCTGGACCCATTTCAGGAGGCTATTTACCATGAGTTCAAGGCCCCAGAGGGGGGCCCTGTCTCAGGGCTATAGCTCTCCCCCTGGGTTCTGGGAATCACTCCCTCCTCTTGACCCCTCAGGTCTAGGAGTAGTAATGGCTCCCCACTGTCACCAGCCCCGTTCTTCCCTTAACTCCATTCACACCTTGTAAACCGTCCCTTCATTAATCTTTCCCCAGTTCCCCTGGTTGTGTGCTGTGTCCTGCCAGGGTGCTGATGGAGACAAGCACTAAACACTCCACTGTCTGGAAGGACACAGAAAATCTAGCGAGAGGACTGGGGGTGGGACTACGGTATGACCAGGGAATAGCACACAAAGGTACAGGTAATGCTACAGGTAACGCGCACATGAATGCTCATCTTATGATTGTTGTTCGGATTGTATCTACCCATTTTACACGCTCTTCGGAATGTATGAAATACTTCACAATACAGATGATTTGCAAGGGCACATGGGAGTCTTTTGGAGGCACTGTCTTATTTCTTGTCTTGGGTGATAGTCACATAGGTGTTCACTTTAAAATAACTTGTTAAGGGGCGGCTGGGTGGCTCAGACGGTTAAGTGTCCCACTCTTGGTTTTAGCCTATGTCCTGATCCCATGGTTCGTGAGATCGAGCCCCGCGTCAAGCCCCCCACAGGGCCCGCACACACAGCATGGAAGCCTGCTTGGAATTCTTTCTCTCTCTCTCCCTCTCTCTCTGCCCCTCCCCTGCTTGCTTTTTTTCCTCTCAAAATAAATAAACTTTAAAAATAAATAAATAATAAGCATAAAAATAAAATAACTTGTTAAAACGTGTATTTATGCTTTATGTGTTTTTCTATGTGTGGGACATATTTCACCATAAAAATTTTTAAGAAGAAAAGAGGTTGTCTACCATGCTGTTTTGTGATGTCATCTCCCCTTTTTTCCTAAATTTCATTAAGTTCTGCTATGCAGCCTGTGTTGGTGGTCTCAGCCTGTGTTATGGTGGCCCTTTGGGGAACAGAGGACCCCAGAGGGAGAGGGGAGTCTCCCCAGGAATGACACAATGCAGACAAGGAGGAGACGGGGATGGTAGGGACTTCAAGCAGAAGCAGAACACTGGAGACAGACCAGAGTAAACCTCCTTGTCACCAAGACTTCTCCATGACATTGGAGGAGAGACATCTTAGGGTCTTAACCTTATCCTTGATAGGGACTCAAGCCAATGTATTTAAATATTACAGAAAAGGGTAATCCCATAATCTTGGAGAATTTGGAGGCACCCTAAGAACTCAAAGATGGGTTACACAGGAGGAAATAAGATGGTGGATGTGAACCTGTTTTATGAGTGCCAGCCAGTTTAAAGGGTTAATAACTGTTAGTATTGGCTGGGATTCCTCCTCTGTCCCCTTCTGGGGTGAGTTTTTCCAAAAATGCTGGGGCCTTTGGGGGACAAAAGGTAAACCAGTCAGGGATCCTAGTTGCAAAACAACACAGTCTACTCTAATGAGATAATGCAGAAAAGTAAGTTATTAAAAGATATTATGAGGCTCACAGAACCCCCAGGAGGCCACAGTCAGACTTGGCTGCCATGAAGCCAAGAATAATACGACCAACCCACAAAACAGGAGCTGCCCAGAGAAGACAAAATGGCACCACCACATCATACATAGCCCTGCTTTAGGCATGGTCCCAGAAATTGCCACTGCTGCCCAGAAGAGCCAGATGCCTCCACCACCATGCTTTCCAACGGAGGACCCCTACAAGTCCCATTCAGGGACATGAAAACAGCAGAGCCTGGTCACAGTACCTCCCCTCAGCAGGCAGAGGAGCAAGTTCTGGCTTCGACCTTAACCGGGAAGGACTCACCATATGGAAAATTCTCCAGACACAGGAAGCGTGTGCAAAAGATGCAGGAAGGCCACAGACATGACAAACGCTACTGGAAGGGTAGAGTGGGGCTATTGGGTGGAGATAGTTATTTTCACGCCCAAGGCAGCAGCCAGGAAAACAGGACTGAGGAGAGTTGGGCTGCCCATTGACTCTGGGCTCCCAATCCTCAGGTCCTGCCTGGCTTCAAGCTCCTACCTCGGGACCAGGCCTCTGAGACCACCCTAGCTGTTCCATGTCCCTGCTGCCCTGCCCACCTTTCATTCACCTGGTGTCTCCTTTCCCCCAGGAACCAGGACCACAGCCTTGGTCTTACCATCTTCCAACCCACCCCGCTGCCCACACCCCACTTACCTGTGTCCTCCCAACCCCTGACCGAGGGACCAGAGACTGAAGACAGCTGTGTTGGAGCAGCTGATGGAGGCTGTGGCACAGATCCAGAGAAAGGCTTTCTGTATGCCGCATGGCATTTTGAGTCTGAAGGCAAATCTCTGAGACATCCAGCACAACTGGTCCCTGCTAGGAGGTCTGGGGGCAAGTGCAGCCAGAGTTTTGGGAACATCTGTGGCCTGACGGGCAGGAAACAGCCTTAAATGACAACCGAAGGGCATTGCCGGGCCAAGATGTGCACAGAGTCTTGGGGAAGTAGGCACTGCTTCCCTGAGGTCTATCTGTTCCTGTGGCATCCCAGTCCTAGGGGCTGGGGGCTCTGGTGTAACAACAGTGAGTCAGAGCCCGGAGCAGAAGAGGGAGGCTTGGTAGGGAGTGGGGGGAGGGGAAGGGAAGAAGAGAAGGCTCCCTTCTAGGATGCACTAGTGTTTGAGAACTTCCAGAGGAACATTCCGGAAATAGGAGAGGTAGGAGTCACCTGTGCCTTTTTAACTCTGGCCAGTCGGTGAAAGAAATGTCTTGCACGTCCCGAGCTCTGAGACCGGTGCCGGGGGATGTGGAAGAGAGCGGCCAGCTCTGTCCTCCTGTGCGTCTGCTTCCGGGGGGGCCCCCGCGGCCCACCGCACGACACGCGTTCCCGTGGACAGGACGGGGCGCTGGCAGCCTGTTCGCCTTCCTGTGGCCCTCGGGCTGAGGCGGGGCTGGCCTCCTCCCTCGCTCCGCTCTGTGGATGTGGTGCCCCCGGGCCAGGCTGCGGAGGCCGAGGCGCTGGCGTGGGCCACACAGAGGCAGCCCTTCAGAGAGGCGGAGGCAGCGGGAATGAACTCATGTTTTCCTCAGCTCAGGCGCCCTGATCGTAAAACCGGGACGCTGAGCAAATGGCCCCAGGTGCGCGCTCTCCCAGTTTCACTGGGATAATAGTCAGGAGCTGCAATAGGGCTGACCTGGTTTCGATGGAGTAGCTCTTGCTCCGGCCCAGCCTGCCTCTGCAGCTCCTCCCCACCTGCCCCCTCTCCACCTGCTGTCTGGTGGGGACCAGGTCCTCGCTGCAGCCCCAGGGAGCTCTGGCAGGAGAGCAAAGCCCCTTCCTCAGACAGGCTCCACCAGGAGAGGCCCGGAGTGTCCAGAGAGTGGAGGGCCAGCGCCTTGTGCCTCCCTCAAGGGTCCTCTCACTTTCAGTTTCTTTGAGTCACTGATCACTCCACAGAGATCTAGAATCAGATGGGACAGCACTCTTGTCCTCTGTCTCTAAAACTGCTTCCTTTCACAGATGGGGAAACTGAGGCTCAGAAAGGGGAGGGGAGCAATCACAGTCAGATAGTGGCAGAGCTGAGACTGCTCAGATTTCTGAACCTCCGGCCCCATTCCTGTCCCCCTGCCCCTATGGAGCAGCATGAAAAGAATCATAAGCTAAGCAGAAAACTTCAGGAGGTGCTCCCAGGCTGCCTCGGGTGAGGCTCTCAGACCCACGTGAAGTAGCCTCGCTCCTCAGACTCCCTGGGACAGGCAGGAACCTGGCGGTAGAGCGGGAAGGCCCATGTGTCCCCCATCCTTTGTGCTCAGCTCCTCCAAAGCTGCCACCCACCCCACTTCAGAGCTCACCTCAGACACCCCAGGGCAGTCAGGAGCGCACCCCGCTCGCCCTCAGGAGATAGGAGAACTTCCCGCCCTCCTCTGCGAGCCCTGGAGGCAGACAGCCTTCCTACCAGCAGTTACATGGGACTCTGAGAAGGGTCCTTACCAACCTCAGAGGGTCTGCACCTGCCTCCCCGACCCTGCAGGTCTCACGGACTCTGACCTCCCAAACTCCCAGGACAACCCTACCTCACCCCTGTCAGGGAGACTGTGGGGAAGTGGCGGCTTTGGAGGCCCACAAACTGAGGAGACCCGAATCCTAACTGGCCCCAATGGTTCTGTGACTCCAATTTGCCTGGCCTTTGTGAGTGAGTCTGCTCAAGCGGTCAAGTGAGATCAGAGCCCTCCCCACATGGCTTCAGTGAGGACTGGAGATGCTCGAAGAGAATGGGCTCTTAAATCACAGTGGCTGTTATTGTTAAAGATGCCTAGGAAGTCCCTTAGACACCCAACCTTCGGGTTCATGGGCTCCCACCCTTCCTGGGGTCCTGTGCTGCTGTGAGGTTGGGCTCTAGCTGCCCTCCCACTCGCCCCATTTGGGCAGGGTGACAGAGTGAAGAGAGGCCCTTGGTGTCACACACACACACACACACACACACACACACACACACAGCCTCCCTGCTGTGTCAGCCATCATCTCCAAAAATGGGAAAACGGAACACTCATCAGCTCACAAACAGACAGTGACTCTCAGAAACAGAAAGGAACAAAACAGGAAAGTACCCCAACAACACAGGTGAATCGCAAGAGCATTAACCAAAAATTTAGCAGCTGAATGAAAGAAGACTGGGGCACCTGGGTGGCTCAGACGGTTAAGCATCTGGCTCTTGGTTTCAGCTCAGGTCAGGACCTCACGGGTTCAGTTCGTAGGATTGAGCTCTGAGTCAGGGTCTGTGCTGGAGTTGGCTCTCTCTCTCTCTCTCTTTCTCATACACACACTCTCTCTCTCTCTCTCTCTCTCTCTCTCTCTCTCTCTCTTAAAATAAATAAACTTAAAAAATAAATAAATGGAAGAAGACTAACACAAAACGCTACATATGTAGTTATATGTATATGAACTCTAGAAAAGACAAAACTATAACTCTAGAAAGCTATTTAGTGGAAGCCTCAGGGGGGAAGGAGAAGTTGGAGACTGACTAGAAGAGGGCATGGGGGGATTTTGTGGGGAGATACTCAGTATCTTGTTTGGTGATAGGTATATGGCTATTTCCATTTGGTGGAACTTCTTAAACTATAGGCTTAAACTGGGTGAATCTTGCTATATGTAAGCCATGCCTCAATAAAGCAAGAGCTCTTTCAGCTTGGAAAACGTGGTCTGGGATGCACCCTCACTTTGCCTGGCCGTACACTCAAGGAATAATTTCTCTACTTAGAGAACCCTTAGGAAGCATCTAGTACTTAACAGAAATAAGACACTAAGTGACCAGGGAAGATGAGGGAGGACTTGAAGAAATACAAAACTAGGGCATCATAGAACAGTTGACCTTCAATAGACCCTACATATAGATGGACTCAAGCCTTGGTGCATTGATGCCCTGCTTTTCTGCCTGAATCACAACTTCGATCCCTTGTCTGATATCCTCATTCCTCCTTGCTCTGCCTGAGAGAACCTCATCCATCTTTCATGAGGAATAAAAAACTATCCTTTCATGAGTGAGACACTATTCTGTCTCCCCAGAGCCAGCGTGGCTTGCTTGAGTCACCAGCCCGAGACACAGTGGCATCTCTCTCCTCAGCCTGTTCCTGAGGCTTCTCCAGGCCAGCAGGGCCACGTGGACCTGCTGTCCCTGAGGTCTGGCCACACTCCTGCCCTTTGCAGCTGCCAACTCCGACCTGGTCTCTCCTTCTCTGCCTTCCCTGCCCGGAATGATAGCATCTTCTAGCAACTTTCGCTTTGGAGTGTTGGGTTCCCAACACTAAAGTCAACTCTTGAGTGTGGGAGCCTTGTCCTAGCTGCTGCCAGTTTCACAAAGGCCCAGCGTGGGACAGGCGTGGGACACCCTACCGATGCTTGAGAAAAATGTCCGTGTTCATCAGAGCCGCCATTAATTCTGTTCTTCACTACTCACCCTGTGTAGGAGAGAAGGTGAGCTCCATCTAACTGAAGCCCAGAGAGAATTTATTGGGCCACAGATCTGAAAAGACCTGACCCTTTTCGTTAGGTTTTGAATTAGCTGGATTCCCTCCCCGCTCTCCTCCCTGCCCCTCCTCTCCCTAAAGTCTCTCTGTCTCCAAGTATCCCATATATATGGGGTATTTTAGCCACAAAACAAAAGAACAAAACATAATAAAACTCATGCAAACGGACACTCTGGGCTGAGGAACTTCAAAGCATGGCCTATATTTTGTCTGTTACTTTCAGCTGGGAGTGTACTTTGCTTCTGCTTGACTGTCCTTGTATTCTCACAGTGCCCAGCTCGGGGCCAGGCACAGGGCCACCCCTCGAGGAAGGACATGACTCAGTCCGGGTGAGGTCAGAGAGGGAAGGGGAAGGGGTCAGGGATGGGTCAAGTCTGGGGGCTGCTACAGGAAGAAGGTCCTTCAGGGCTGTTAATTCTCACTCCTGGCCTTTCTGCACATGAGGCCCCAGAGCAGGACCAAAGCCCTGTCCTCCTCCCAGACTTCCGCACGTCCAATCAGCATCTGCCATAGCGGCTAGGGCTGGAACGGAGTCCTGGTCAGCATCAGCCAGGCTGATGCCAATTAAGACCCAGGAATCCCCTGCCCCTAACCCTGGGCTCAGATCAAAAGACCTTGGCCCTCAGATGAGGGGCTCCAGACCATAAATCTGAAGGAGCTGGGCCTCCAGCTAATAAGCTGTCCTGGCTCAGACCGGAGCAGGATCCTGGATCCTGTTTCATTCTGGGAAAAGCCAGCCTAGAGCAAGGGGGGGTAGAGGGGCCCTCGACTCCAGAGGCCTCCATCCCCCCTACAGCACCAGCTTGCTCAGTAAAACCTGCGCTGAGTGTCCTAAAGGGTACTTGAGAATCACAGTCGTCCCCTGGGCAGCTCTGCCCCATGGGGCCTCAAGAGCGGCTCTCAGTGCCCATTGTCTGCCCCCACAAGAATTTTAACTGCAAACATCTGGGTGCAGGAGACTCCGGAAGAGCCAATGTCCTTACTGCCTTTGATTCCCTTCAGACAGAGGGCTTTTTAAATTTTAATTTGAGGTGACCTTTGACCTGAGTTCCCATTCCCATAGATTCCAGATATTTCCTGTGCCCTCAGATAACCTCCCAAACCAGCCCCCACCTGACCAGAAGCCCCTTCTAAGGGGGCACTGCCTCCCTGAGCCATGGTCCACTTGGAGTCCCCCCTCCCCACCACACACACATACCTCTGGTTGCCTCCCAGTACCTTCTTTTGTCTCGAGAGCCGAAGATGCCTGTGCACCCACCAAACATCTCCCCAGGGTTCTGGACCCAGCTCAGCCCAGCCCCCAGGAATCCAGGACGAAAGCACCTTTGGTCTCTTGCCTTCCTGATTTTCGGTGACAGCAACAATAAACCATGGGTGCAGCACCTGCCCTGTGTCAGGGAACCTGGTCATTCCAGAACAATTGCCCTGAACTTACAGATGAGGAAGCCAATAATGGAAAAGAAAAGGGACATGAAGAGCACAAGTGTGTGGCAGAGCTGGAGCCTTGAGCAAGGTTTGGGAGCCATGAGCCAGGGCCTTCGGGAGGGAAGCTCAAGCCGCAGACCACAAGGCCGATCAGTCTTGGAGCTGCTGGAGCATGAGTGCGTCTCCACCTGGTCTGTGAGCCTGAGAGGCTGACATGCTCTCACCAGATGTGGTCCACCCGTCTCCACATAGTGACAAGCACAGCAAAGCCCCAGGGGTCTCAGCAAAAGCTGCAAAGGGCTGAGAAGGGACAAAGGGAAGAGGGATGGGCAGGAGCAGGGCCAGTCAGACCCTCAGCCTCCGATGCTCTCTCCAAGTAGCTTTTGGACTAAACTGGAGAGATGCCTTCCTATCAGTCCCCACCGTGTGCCCTGCGTTGTGCTAAGCTGTGCAGGAGGCTATAAGGGGGGCGGGGGGGAGGGGGCTCCTGGTCTCTGCCTTTGAGGCGCTGGCAGAGGAACAGGGACACACACACGTAAAGGGACCCCAGGACTGGAGCGTAGAGTGAAGAGGGTCAGGCAGGCCCCTTGCAAGTGAGACTTCCCAGCAGGGCCTGGCTATGCAGAGGCCTCCCATTAAGTCCCCACACAGAGCTGGGTCAGGGCTCCAGCAGCCATCACTGCCTCAAAGATCCAGCCAGCGCCATGGGGTGGCCCATGGGCCTAGCACCCTGGGCCAGAGGCTGCATGGCACCGTCCGGCCGCCTCACTGGCCCCAGTGCCCAGCCCCACAGCCAGCCCAAGCCTCCTCACCAGTGGTTTGACCACATGACTCCTCGTTAAAACCTGCCCTGGCACCCCATCCCCTCCTTTTCATGCCCAGTGACTCACGCTGCCTTCCCAGGCCCAGCTCACCGCAGCTGACATCACCTTCACCCCACCCCTTTCCAGCAAACCCTCTTTTCCTCTGATCCACCTTCTCCTCAGAGTCAAGAATGCAAGAACTGGGATGGGTCTTAGGGAGAATCTGGGGCAGCCTCCCTTTAGAGTCGGGGGGACCTGGGACCTTGAGAAGGATACCAGTTTATTCCAGTTCACAGGCGGTAATGCATTTTGAACCTGGCTTTTCCACCAAAAGAGGCTGATTCAGGGCTCCCCCCAGGACGTCAGGGGAAAGAATCACTGCTCTCTCAGTCACTAAGCTCATAGCCCTTACACCCAGCCAGGAAGGCCCGGAACCAGGGTCCAGACGCCCCAGGGTCCATGGCTGCCCCTGGGCACAGAGGCACCAAGAGCAGCAGGAGATCAAAGGGTCACCCTGGCCTGAACCACTGCCCAAAGTGGGGAGTGGCCACTTCTTCAGAGAGATCAGTTGCTTCAAAGTAGAGAATAGAAGGAACAGGTGTAAGATCCTACCAGGAAGAGGAGATTGAGTGCAGCCTCACAAAGGCCTGGAGAGATGGTGTAAAGGGACCCTCCAATGACCCGGAGCTGACAAGGAGAAGAAGACAGGAGCCAAAGGTCTGCCAGCCCCCAGAGCATGCCTTGTGTTTCAGGAGGTAAGCACAGCCTGGGGAGCAGTGCTTTTCAGAGTATGGTCACTGGCCCCACAGCAGCAGCCTCGCGTGGGAACTTGTTAGAAATACAAAATGCAAATCCGCTAGCTCCGCCCCAGACCTACTAATCAGACACGTGGAGGTGGGCCCAGTAAGCTTTCCAGATGATTTGGATACATGCTCAAGTTTGATCTTCTTTCTGCCATAAAGAATAGCAAAAGCAGGAGGGCACCTTTTGGGATGAGCACTGGGTGTTATATGGAAACCAATAAATTTCATATTAAATTCAATAAATTTCATATTAAAAAAAAAAGAATAGCAAAAGCGATTAGTGGGTCTGGTACCTGGTCAGTACCTGCCAGTCCTGACCCCAGTGGGCCTCACCGAACCTCTTGCAAGCCCACCCTGCTTGCCCTTGCTGTGATCAGGCAGGACTTCTGCAGGCAGGACGTTCCAGAGGGGTCTGGAAAGAGTCTCACTGCCAGAGATGTGCCCCGAAGACCAGGGTGAGCCTGAGGGCACATCCTCCAGCCATTTGCCTGCATTGTTGCCACTGTCCACACAAATAGGATGCTGCCTCAGTTTCCCTGACTCAAACTCCAACTCACTATTGGCCTTAGAACTCTGCCCTGGACCTCAGCCTACTTCACTGGGTCATGCCATGCATGGGGCTGGTCTCCTCACGGGTGCCACATCCTGCTCCTTTATCCCCAGTGCTGGCTGAAGTGGTTGGTGGACAAACAGCCATCCATAACTGTGCTCCGGGGCCCCCATGTACGACTGCACAGGCCACTTACTGAGCAAGGGCAGCTGTCTGAAGGAGTCAACGGAGGGGTAAAATCCAGCCCACACTGCATTTACCTATGTCTCCTCATGCAAGGTGGCATCCATCCAGTTGGGGCACCTTTTTCTAATTTGCACAAATGCATTATATGGGCTAGTGTTTGAGCATCACACCTCCCTTCCCCAAGGTCCCTTGCTCTGAGCTGGACACTCCCTTGCCTCCTCCATGCCTGTACCAGCTGGACCTGCACCGTCTCCACATGTCCACATCAGCTAGAACCCAGTCCTCCCAAACTGGCCGTGACTGCTGGTGTCACACATGCTAGAACTCTTCTCTCTGTGGAGCCTTTTGGCTGGATCAGCTGTCCTACCTTTTGTCTTCTCACTGCCCGTCCTCACTGACCTTTCTGTCTGTTGAAGAGGACATAATCAAGGGCGCCTGGGTGGCTCAGTCAGTTACGTGTCCGACTCTTGGTTTCAGCTGAGGTCGTGATGTCGTGGATTCGTGAGTTCAAGCCTTGAGTCGGGCTCTGCACTGGCAGCACAGGGCCTGCTTGGGATTCTCCATCACCCTCTCTCTCTGCCCCTCCCCCACTCACGCTGTCTCTGTCTCTCTCAAACTAAATAAATAAACTTTATTTTTTAAAAAAAGATGACATAATCAGATGCAGACAAAACATCTTTGTCAGCTAAAAGTTTGAAGTCATTTCATTACAGCATTTCCAAGACATCCATTGGCAGCCGTACCGGAAAGACCTTCCTTCTACGGCCTGCCTCACAGGTCACCCCTTGTAACTTCTGCACATTAGGGGCCCTGGCTCCCTCCAGTCCTCAGAGACCTGGAAACCGTGCTCCACACCTGGCCCCACGTGCATCTTCTGTCTTCTGCCCCTTTAACTAGTCCCCCGTGACTCAGTCTCCTTCATCACTGTAGGCCAAGCTCTGCTCTGTGGATTCTGCTCATTGATTTCTCCAGACAACTGAACACACACAAGTAGGCACCTAACTTCTCTGTTTTAACCATTCGTGATTAAGAAAGATCTTTCCAAAACGTAACATATTCTTTCCTGCCTCCTGGAAGAGATAGATGAGAACAGATAAAACATAACGCTTCTTTGGAAACTCTAGATCATAATAATTTTTTGAACAACTCTAGAAGTGTTTTTAGGGACACCTGGGTGGCTCAGTCGGTTAAGCAGCCGACTCTTGATTTCGACTCAGGTCCTGATCTCACAGTTCGTGGGTTCAAGCCCCGCATTGGGCTTTGTGCTCACAGCACAGAGCCTGCTTTGGATCCTCTGTCTCCCTCTCTCTGCTCCTCCCCCCACTTATGCACGCACGCCCTCTCTCTCTCTCTCTCTTTTTCTCTCTCTCAAAATAAATAAATAAATGTTTAAAAAAAATTTTAAGTGTTTTTAATAACTCAAGTAATTACATGAGTTTTTGCAGTAGACAAAAAAATGGAAAATACAGATAAAGGAAAAGAAAAAAAGAATCGTATCACCTGATATCTTACCAGCTAGAGGCAATGACTAATGACTTTTTGTTGTATAACTTTCTGGACTTTTTCCTAAGCAAACACACTTCACTAGTTTGGGGCAAAAATTCAGTCACTTTTATTTATTCAACAATTGCTTGAGCTCCATATGCCCATATGAACAGGAAACCTCATCCCACACCACACCCACTATTCCACACCCCCACCACCACAGAAACTGGGGACATACTCAGTCCTAGGAGCGATTCTGGCTGCAAATGGCAGAGACAAACTGAAAAATCAAGTGGTCCCAATTCCCGCGGCTTCTGGAACAGCACTACCGTGTCTCTGTGAACAGTGGTCTTGCAGACTGCTGGGATCTGCCCTTTGCCGGCTCACAGAGGTGCCCGGCACCAGGCTCCAAGGTTCCCATAGCTCTTGTGGCTCACACCTCTGAATTTAGCCATGTTCCTGAGCAGAGTGTGACCACAGCAGAGACAGCTGAGTACAGGGGGACTTCTACTCTCAGCCACACCCCAGGCCCAGGCACATAGGTGCCAGAGTTAAGCCAGGTCACCAATTCTGACCCCGCCCCCTTCTTCCTGGTGCCCACCGCACCCCCTCCCTGAGGGCAGGGGGCTTCCCCTGCAGGGGCACGTTCTCAGAGGGATTCCAACTGCAACATGGAAGGGGCCTCTGTCTCTATCCCTTTCTCCCCAGATGCTCCTTGGCTGCAAACAAATGATCTCCCTGCTCCTCCACACAGGCACTTAGAGGAACCTGCCTTTGTCAGGCCACGCAGGAACCTGCTCCATCCTTTCCCCAGGGACATCAAGGCTCATAGCCTAACCCATGCACCACCAAGAGGGGCCACTCATGGGACGGGTCCTGAACAAAGACGTCAATTCTTACCCAGTTGTGTAGACAAAGAAGGAGCCCATAGCAACTTGCATTAAAAAGAAGGGAAAGTTCTGGGGTATCTGGGTGGCTCAGTGAGTTAAGCGTCTGACTTTGGCTCAGGTTAAGATCTCAAGGTTCGTGGGTTCGAGCCCCGCATAGGGCTCTGTGCTGACAGCTTGGAGCCTGGAGCCTGCTTTGGATTCTGTGTCTCCCTCTCTCTCTGCCTCTCCCCTGCTTGTGCTCTGTCTCTCAAAAATAAATAGATGTTAAAAAATAATAATAATAAAAAAATAAGGGGCGCCTGGGTGGTGCAGTCGGTTAAGCGTCCGACTTCAGCCAGGTCACGATCTCGCAGTCCGTGAGTTCGAGCCCCGCGTCGGGCTCTGGGCTGATGGCTCAGAGCCTGGAGCCTGTTTCCGATTCTGTGTCTCCCTCTCTCTCTGCCCCTCCCCCGTTCATGCTCTGTCTCTCTCTGTCCCAAAAATAAATAAACGTTGAAAAAAAATTTTTTTAAATAAAAAAAATAAAAAAGAAGGGAAAGTTCTGACTTGGCAAACTACCTGGAACCAGCAAATTTGCAATATGCCCATTCTCCAGATAAGGCCACCAAGACCATCTGCTTACTTCTTGAGAGACTGAAGCTCCAGCCTCGAGCACTGAAGATTGTATCGCGAGGCAGTTTCCTCACACTGATGACACTGATGCTCTGGGAATTCCTCTCCTGCTGGGAGGAACCCGGCTGCCCTCTGGCCCCGGCCCCCAGGCCATGTGACCCAGGGAGGCCCTGCCAGCACTACTTACTAGGCTCTAGGTGCAGCTGTGGTACCCCGCAGCCCAAGGGCAGGAAGGATTCTGTTTCCGGGCCAAAGGCACCGACACTTTGTCCCCTCCTATCTGGGCCAGGGCGGCATCTTGTCAACTCCGGGGCATGATAGGAGCTGGGCTGGGACAGTCCCTGAAGTCAGCGCGCCCTCCTCGGCCACCATCATGAATGCAGTGCACGATGGAGGGAGTGGGGAGCAGTTTGGTATGCATTTATGTGTTGATGGCCTGAGATTATTTGAGATAATTAAATATATTTTCCCCAGGTTGGAGAAGAGGGGAATGAAGAGGTGGAGTGTCTGGGAGCTGGTCATTCCTGTCTCTGCTTCCTCTCCCCTTCCCAACATCCAGCCCACGTGTGGGCCACATGTTCGGCATTCGGGTGCCCCCCGTGCCCCACTGCATTCTGCTAGAGAGCACAGCCCGGTGGTGGGGAGGTAGAGAGGGTCTACATCTTCCGTCCCCTGCTCCAGCCCTTGGGCCACCATTTTTTTGTTTTTGGGGGGTCAGAGGACATGGAGGGCAGGGGCCCAACTTGGTGCCACCTGCCAGGGTGCCAGCCTCCGGGAAGAGGATCACCTGTGCATAGAAGCTGGCCCAAACTCTTAGGTTCACAAACACACCCAGTTTTGGGGCCTCAGGCTGGGTGGGACAGGTGTATATCTTGCCTAACGAGCTCTACAAGGCAGGAGACAAAGGGAGAGAGAAAGTGTTGACCCAGAAGCTGGAGGAAAGAAGGACTAGGGTCTCTCCAAGGGTAGAAACTCTCAAGGGAGTGCCTAGACGCAGCAGGGCCGGGGCAGGGCATGGAGGTAGGCTTTCTGGGGCTCTCACAGTTCACAAGTGAGCTGAGGCAACTGGGCAAACAGCTGTCAGAGGACCTCCATACGAGAGGCACTGGGGAAGCCTGACTATCCCGCACCTCCCCCCCAACTTCTTACCTTCATGTAGAAAGAGGCAATGACTCAGGAAACGGACTTGCCCTGAAGCAGCAACTGCCCAGCAAGTGCACCACTTTTATTTAAACGACAGGTGTATTTGGAGTGGTCTTGGGGTACACCTGTCATTCCAGCACTTCCTGCCATCTTGCTGTCCCAGGTCAATCCTCCCCCCAGATTCCTTTGCCTTCCTGCCTCTAGCCTCTCTCTTCCAATCTATCTAACCTGCTTCCTTAATGTTCATAAAGCACCAGTTTTATTAGGTGTCAGTGTTCTGCTCCAGAACCTTCAATGGCTCCCACTTGCGATGAGGTGAAGTTCAAATCCCACAGCCCACAATCAGGGCCGTCTGTGGTTAAGGTGACCATACAGTCCAGTTTGTCTGAGACAGTCTGCTTTATACTTGCTGCCCCGGCACAATGACTAATAGCACCTCCTCTCATACAAAAGAAGTGTTCCAGTTTGGACGATAAGTGATGTGACCAAGCTGTCTACAGTCTACTCCCAACCTAACGCTTCAGGCTAATGTCCAACAGTCTCTCCTCGGATGCTCCAAGTCAGTGGTTCCTGACTCTGGCTGCTCATTAGAATCACTTGGGGAGCTTTTAATAAATACTGCTGCCTGGGCTGACCCTCAAGCAATTTCATTAAGACAGAATCTCTAGGAGCAGGGCTCAGGCTTCGGGGTTTTTTTTAAGCCTCTGAGCAACTTTGATGTGCAGCCAGGGTTCAAGACAATTGACCTAAGTAAAACAAGTGTCTTGGAACTCTGTCCCCGAGCTCATGTCAGAGTTTTCTGTCTCTGACTTTTTCGGTAACTTGCTCTCACTGCCAATCACCCATTTAAGTCCTACTTACACTGCCAAGCCCACTTCCAATGCTGCCTCCTCCTTCATTTTTTCCAGCCCCTAAGCTAGAAGGGGACCCCCCCCATCCTCCTCTGCCCCTCCCTCCGTGGCTACCCTGTATTATGATGTAATTTGGGTTCATGTTTTGAGCTCTTCATAGGCCTGTGAGCTCCGTGGGGTAGATTGCAACTGATTCATCTCTGGGATGTCGGGACCCAGACCCAACCCTCAGTAAAGACCCACACCAGGCTGAGTGACTGTCACATGGCCAGCATTGCCCACCACCTGGCTGGACACAGCGGCCCCTCCAAGTTAACTTTCTTTCCCGATGTGTGTGGCTTCTCGTTCATTCGTTCATTCTGCTTCGTGCCAGATGCTGTCCTCCCCCCACCTTGAACCCCTGCACTATTGGACAACCCATTTCCATCCTCTGGGCAGCCCAGCAGACCATCTTTCACATAAACGCCACTCAGAAAATATTGATTAATAATCAACTGACGAATGGATAAACGAAACATGACAGATCCATGCAATGGAGTATTATGCAGCAGAAGAAAGGAATACATTCTAACACACTGCAATAAGGGTAAACCTTGAAAGCATTATGCTCAGTGAAAGGAGCCAGACGCAAAAAGCCATAAATTAGATCGTTTACATGAAATATCCAGGAGAGGCAAATCCACAGAAACAGAAAAGAGATTAGTGGTTGTCAGAGGCTGGGGGAGGGGGAGATCAGGGCTAGCTGTGAATAGGTACAGGGTTTCTTTGGGGGAGGGGGACAGTTAGAAATGCTCTGTAATTGGATCGCGGTGGTTGCATAACTTCGTGAATATACTAAAAACCACAGAACTGTACACATTAAAATGGTGAATTTTATGGCATCTGGATCATATCGCAATTAAAAAGAAATACTGCTGATGGGTTCTTCTTCCTTTCCTCTGTTCTCAACCATTAGTGTACCAGAATCAACTGACATGTTTGTAAAAGTGCGGTTTCCTTATCCTCACCTTGGAACTTCAGAGTCAGTGGATGGAGGCTGAGACCAAGAATCTGCATTTAATGGTGGTATTCTAAGTGCCATCACCCTGTTCCACAAAGGACTTGGGTCAGGGCGTTTCTGAGCCAACCTCAGAACCTCAGAAGACAAATAAAATTCTTTAACCTATTATTTCAGAAAAAGAGCTGAAGATTTCAAACACAACCGAAACTTTGTTTTTAGTCTGCTTCTTATTAAAAACAGACTGGGACCCAAAGAAACCCCATCAGGGGTAGGTAATGAAGTAATCACGATCATAATAAAAGAACAGAATGGAAAAACTGCCTGGCCTCTAGCAAACCGCAAAAAAATTGTCTTCTGCCTCCAGTACTCAACTGAGCCATTCAGATGAAAATATCCCACTAGCCACATGGAGAGCTTAATTTGGGGAAGGAGAACTAAACATTGGTAAATCTCTGCTCACTGCCCCTGCACAAATACATCTTTACAGACACCCTCTCCTACACTGCCAAAATTCTAATTTTTGGTATGCGCTCCATGATTAGGGCTTTCTTTGGGGTTATAAGGAAGCAGAGTTGTAAATCGGTATTAGAATGTGATCAAAAGGAATGTCTGTATGCAATTATTTGGTTTTGAGACCAGCGTTTAGAGGCAACAGCTTTAAAGCACTGATGTGGTCACGTGGCACAATCTTGCATACATACGCACGCGTGACTTTGGTCCCCTCGAAAGAAGGAAGACAAAGGCCTGGATTTGATCATTGTTGCTTCTTTGTTACAGGATGAAGTCTCACCCTGAGAGCTCAAAAGTACCCTCTATACCATCTCCCTTGGCTGGTCCTGAACCATTTCAAGAGAAAGCCTTGCTAATAACCTCTTGCCCCGGAAAATAGCAGTTAACTGTAACTTGAGAACAGACACCACTTGCTTAACAGAAATTCACTTAACAAAACTCCAAAATGAATAGGGGTAAATGAGAGGAAATAGCATTTGTGATGCACCTCTACTGAGTGCACCCAGGTGCTGGGCAACTCCACAGACATTGTCACATTTCATCCAATGAGCCGTCACATCAACGCCACAACAGAGGGAGTATTATCCCCCATAGGACAGCAAAGAATCTGAGGCCCAGAGGGGTTGTATAACTCTCTTCTGGTCACAGGTTAGTAAGTGCCATTGTTAAAGCAAGTGAAAAGATCTCAAAGGAATGACATACACACAAATTCTAGGGACTGTGGGTGTCCCATGAATACATTTTATGGTGGCCGGCTTGCTGAGGCTGCTGCCATCTGTTTACACATGCACGTGGGAAAGCAAAATCCAGCTGGTCAGATAACGTCCCAAGCAATCAGCGCATTGCCAAGTCGAGCAAGCCCCCATCATCAACAGGCATGAAACCAAGGGGGTGTGCTTGGGAATGAAACCATTAACACTGATGTGTTCTAGCGATTGCATTACTGGCATCCTAAGTCACAAGGCTCTGGTTGGGGCCCCTATCAGTCCAGTCTCTTTTCGAATGGCCTCTCCCTTTCTGAGCTCTGGCCAAATAGCACATGGCTGTCTCTTGAGAGTGTCATGTTTCTCTCTGTCCCAGGCCCTTGGTTCCTGCTCTCCCTCTGACTGCCCTTCTCATGACCCCAACCTCCTTCATGAACTATGACTAGAGGGAAGCTCCATGAGGACAGGGACTTTGGCTGGCTGGCTCATCACTGCATCCCCATAGCCTAGATGGTGCCTGGAACACAGTCGGCATTTGATAAATGGCTATAGAGAGAATGAATGAATGAATGAATGAATAATATATCAGACCTCGGTTCACACTTTACTTCTTCAGTTTAGTTTTTCCTGGGTTACATCCCTCTTGTTAAATGCTCTGATTTCTGACCTACCTTTCTTTCTTTATTATATATGTATATATGTCTGCGTATAGATAGATAGATAGATAGATATACATATATATATGCTTATCTAATGTCTGACTCTCCCACAAGACTATAAGTTCCATGAAGACAAGGACTACATCATGATATTCTTAGTGACAGTTGTATTATAGGTATTCAGTAAGTCTGTGACGGATGTGTAAATAGCCAAGGATGTCTTAGAGAGGTCAAATCTTTCTGAGCTATTTTGGTAATAAAGTACTCAGAGGAACTGAGAAAAAAATGGGTCAGAAATCAACAGATAAAAAAGGCAAGGGGTGCCTGGGTGGCTCAGTTGGTTAAGCATCTGACTTTGGCTCAGGTCACGATCTCACAGTTTGTGAATTCAAGCCCCGTGTCATGCTCTGTGCTGACAGCTCAGAGCCTGGAGGCTGCTCCGGATTCTGTCTCCCTTTCTCTCTGCCCCTGCCCCACTCACACTCTGTCTCTGTCTCTCTCAAAATTAAATAAACATTAAAAAAAATTTTTTAAGGCAATAATTCTCTCTCTCTCTCTCAAAATACATAAATGCACATTTTTTAAAAAGGTGGGGCGCCTAGGTGGCTCAGTCGACTGAGTGTTCAACTCTTGATTTCAGCTCAGGTCATGATCACACGGTTGGTGAGGTTGAGCCCCGTGTTGGGCTATGCACCGGCAGCATGAAGCCTACTTCGGATTCTCTCTCGTTCCCCCCACCCTCTCTCTCAAAATAGATAAATGAATATTAAAGAGAAAAAAGGCAATAATCTGATTTAAAAATGGGCAAAGGACCTGAATAAAAAGTTTTCCAAAGAAGACATCCAAATGGCCAACAGGTATATGAAAAGGTGCCCAACATCACTAATTATCAGGGAAATGCAAATCAAAACTACACTGAGATATCATTTCACACCTGTTCAGGATGGCTATTATCCAAACAAACAAACAAACAAAAACAAGAAATAATGAATGTTGGCAAAGAGATGGGAAAAAGGAGCCCTGGGAATGTGAATTGGTACAGCTATTACGGAAAACGGTATGGAAGTTCCTCGAAAAATTAAAAATAGAACTACTGTATGATCCGACAGTTCCACTTCTGAGCCTATAGCCAAAGGAAATGAAATCAGTATCTCAAAGAGATATCTGTACTCCCAGCGTTACGTATACTTTGAAGCAAATATACTTATATTTATTATTTATATTATATGTATAATGGAATACTACTCAGCTACTAAAAAGAGGAACTGTTCATTGCAGCAATATTCACAACAGCAAAGGTGTGGAAATGACCTAAGTGTCTGCTGACAGATGTGTAGATGAAGAAAATGTGATGTAAATAATGAAATATTATGCAACCACTAAAAGTAAGAAACCCCGCCATTTGCAACAATGTGGATACACCTGGAGGAAGGTATGCTAAGTGAAATAAGTCAGAGAAGGCAAATACCGTATGGTATCATTTTCTATGTAGAATCTAAAAAAAAAAACAAAAAACAAACAGTCAAATTCATAGAACCGGAGAGTAGAGTGGTGGGAGTCAGGGCCAGAGGTGTGGGGGAGATGTTTGTCAAAGGCTACAAACTTTCTGTTATGAGATGAATATGTTCTGAGGACCTAATGTACAGCTTGGGGAATATAGTCAATGATATTGTAGTGTATACTTGAAATTTGCTAAGAGTAGATATTAAGCGTTCTCACCACACACACACACACACACAAAAGTAACTGTGAGGTGATGAATGTGTTAATTAACTTGATTATGGGTATCATTTCACAATGTATATTTATATCAAATCATCATGTTGTACACTTTAAATATATACAATTTTATTTGTTAATTATACCTCAATAAAGCTGGAAAAAAACCATGTCTAAATCGTGGGCAATTATTTTTCTCCAGAAGAACATACTCCTGATTTCAGAATGAAAATCTGTGGGAAAACGAGGTTCACTTAAAAGCCCATCATCACCTTGCAGCCATTTTGATGGAGTGCATGTGCTTCATTAAGTGAGGGGACCTTCATGAGATTCATTTGATTTATTGCTCGCACATTTCCTAAAGCACATGGTGGCAGGCAGAAGATGTGGGTTGTGGGAGTCTGGAGGGACGTATAAAATCGGAGGAGCCAAAGGCCATTTCGTTTTCATGGTTTCGTCGGCAGGGTCTGCCTGGCAAACCTCAGCTGCACGGGGTGGGCTTAAAGCCTGGACATGTGGAGGCCAGAGACGGGGCTGGAGCAAGCCATCATCTTACAGGCAAGTTCCCCTCACAACCTCCTTTTTTTTAATTTAAATTTGCCACTTCCTATTTGCTGGCAAAAGTTTTGTCATCTGTGCCCACACAGGGACTATCTCGGTTGTGGGTGTGCTGGCAAGCAGGGGAGGCTGGGTCCTCTGTGGTGCCAAATACTTGCGGGCCTCCTGGAAATGGGCAGGACTCATTAGAGCACAGAGCATGGAGAACCCAGGGTACAGGGGCTGGCAGCTGGTGGTCACTGAGGACACAGACACCCATCATCTGACACAGCTACCGATTCCTGGGGCCAGGGGCCTTGTTCTTCACCTCTGTTTTGGTGCCGACGGGAGGAGGGGATAGCTTTGAAAACAAGGTAGATTTTTTTTTAACCCCGCCCTAGTGGTCCGGTGGGTCCTGCTGGTCAGGAAGAAAGACCAATAATGAATCCCCTCACTCTTCTTGTAGGTGTGAGGGGGTAAAACATACGCAAAACACAACATTTACCATCTTGACCTTTAGTTTTACAATTCAGTGGGATTAAGTACATGCACGGTGTTAGGTGTCCATCACCACCATCCATTTCCAGAACCGTTTATCATTCCAAACAGAAACTCTGGACCCATTACTCAGTAACTTCCCAATCTTCCCTCTCCCCAGCCCCTGGGAAGCTCTATTCTACTTTCTGTGAATTTGCCCATTCTCAGTACCTCATGTAAATGAAATCATACCATATTTGTCCTTTTGTGTCTAGATTATTTCACTCAGCAGAATGTTTTCAAAGTTCATTCATCCACATTGTAGCGTGTGTCCGAATTTCATTTCTTTTTGAGGCTGAATAATATCCCATTATACATAATACACCACATTTTGTTTATACATTCATCTGTTGGTGGTCATTTGGGCTATTTCCACCTTTTGGCTACTGTGAATAATGCCGCCATGAACATGGGTGTGCACATATCCCTTCAAGATCCTACTTTCAGTTCTTTTGGGTATACACCCAGAAGTGTGATTTCTGAATCAGATGGTAATTCTATTTTTAATTTTTTTTTGGCGGTGGGGGGGGGAGGGGGTGTCAAGTGTTGAGCAAGGTCATCAGCTAGATGTAAAGTGGGTGGGAGATGGGGGTGCCTGGGTGGCTCAGTTGGATAAGAGTCCGACTATGGCCCAGGTCATGATCTCATGGTTCGTGGGTTCGAGCCCCGTGTCTGGCTCTGTGCTGACAGCTCAGAGCCTGGAGCCCGCTTCGGATTCTGTGTCTCCCTCTCTCTCTGCCCCTCCCCAGCTGGCACTCTGCCTCTCTGTCTCTCAAAAATGAATAAACATTTAAAAAAATTTTAAAAAATGGGGTGCCTGGGTGGCTCAGTCGGTTGAACGTCCGACTTCGGCCCAGGTCATGATCTCACGGTTCATGAGTTCGAGCCCCACATCAGGCTCTGTGCTGACAGCTCGGAGCCTGGAGCCTGCTTCGGATTCTGCATCTCCCCCGCCCTCTTTGTCCATTCCCCGATTACGCTCTGTCTCTCTGTCTCTCAAAAGTAAATAAAACATTAAAAAATAAATAAAGTGGGTGGGGGATGTGAGAGACAGGAGGAGGGGGAAGACACAAAATAGTCATTTTAGAAAGAGAAAATAAACTTAGCAGGGAAACATTTTAGGATTACCAGGTTGTATTGCATGATCATTTGAGGTTTGTGGTCATGAATTTAAAATGAAAATTATCTCTAGGAATTGTGTGTGTGCGTGTGTGTGCGTGTGTGTGTGTGTGTGTGTGTGTGTAGGAGCGGTATCTATCATTCTCTACGCATTATTTGGCAACTTGCTTTACTGCTTCCAGTGTGCTATACACAGAAGTGAGGCTCTGCGGTTTGTGTAACCATTCTCCTGGTGATGGACAGTGAGGTCATCTCCAGCTCTTCACCATGATAAGGGAAGTTCCAGTAAGGGCCCTTTACCACGGGACTGTTTCTCTAGGAATGTATCAGAAGAGGATTTACTGGATCATAGGTAAGGGCATTTTAAAGCTTAATAGAGTCTTTCAATTGCCCTCCAAAGTGATTCTACTAATTTAGACTCTCACCAACAGAATATGAGAATAGCCCACATCTTCATCAGCCCTACAGCAATCCAACTTTCTATTTTGCTTGGCTGGGCGAATAAAAAGTGTCCCTCCATCGTTTTAATTTACGTTCCCTTTATTACTGGAGCTATTACACCCTTTCCTAAGTTTCTTGACCATTTGGACTCCTCCTCATGTGAATTGTCCTTTCAGAGCCTTTGTCCTGTTTCTTTGTGTGTATTGTGACTGTTGCAAGGATTTCCCTTAGATGGTTTCTAGTTTTCAGTTTGTTGGTGTGTTTTGATGTGGTTGAATTTACTAATATCCCTTCCTCAATGGCTTCTGTGTTGAGTATCTTATTTCACAAGCTTTCCCTGTCACAAATCCATAAAAATAATATCTTCTGTTTTCTTCTAATTCTTTTGTAGTTGTTGGGTTTTTTTAATTTAATTATTTATTTATTTAAAATGTTTATTTATGAAAGAGAGAGAGAGGGGGAGAGAACAAGTGGGGGAGGGGCAGAGAGACGGAGACACAGAATCCAAAGCAAGCTCCAGGCTCCGAGCTGTCAGCACAGAGCCCGATGTGGGGTTCGAACCCATGAACCATGGGATCATGACCTGAGCCGAAGTCAGATGCTCCAGCTCCACCGAGCCAGCCAGGTGCCCCTCTTTTGTAGTTGTTTTAATTCAACTTTTAGCCTTGAAAGAATTGTAAATTCACATGCAGTTGAAAAAAAAATAGTACAGGAGGATCTCATGTACCCCTTACCCACTCTTCCTGAGTGGTAACAGTTTGCAAAACCACAGGGCATTACCATGACCTTGACATTGACACTGGTACAGTAAAGAGCTCTCACAAAGAGTCCCCATGTTTCCCCTTTATAGCTACATTTACCTCTCATTCCCCTATTCCCCACCCCACTGCCGCCCTATCCTTAACTCTGACAACCAGTGATCTAGTCTCCATTTCTACAATTTTGTCATTTTAAGAATGTTCTATGAGTGGAATCACACAGTATGTAACCTTTGGGTATTGGCTTTCTTCACTCAGCAAAATTCCCTGGAGAACAATTCAAGTTGTTTTGTGTGTCAATAGTTTTTCTCCTTCTTATTGCTGAGAAGCAGCCCATGGTGGGGGTACACCCACTTTGCTTCCCATTTGTCTGTTGAAGAACATCTGGGTTATTTCAAGTTTGGGGCTATTACAAATAAAATTGTTAGGAACATTTGTGTACAGATTGTTCGAGAAATGCAATTGTTAGGTCAAATGAGTTACATGTTTAGTTTTTTAAGACACTACCAGTTTCCCTGTGGTTACCTCCCCACCTGCAAAGTACATCCAAGAAGATCCAAGTTCTTCTCATCCTGGTCAGAAGTTGATGTTGTCACTATTTTTCCTTTAGCTATTTGAATAGGTGTGTAATGCTATCTCTTGTGGTTTTAATTGGCATTTCCCTATGGCTCAGAATGTGGAAGGTTTTTTCATATGCTTATTTACCACTAGGATATTCTCTTCAGTAAGATATCTGTTCATGTCTTTTGCCTACCTTCTAATTTAATGGTTTGGCTTTTTACTGTTCAGGTTTTTTTTTTAATTTTTTTTTTCAACATTTATTTATTTTTGGGACAGAGAGAGACAGAGCATGAACGGGGGAGGGGCAGAGAGAGAGGGAGACACAGAATCGGAAACAGGCTCCAGGCTCTGAGCCATCAGCCCAGAGCCTGACACAGGGCTCGAACTCATGGACCGCGAGATTGTGACCTGGCTGAAGTCGGACACTTAACTGACTGCGCCACCCAGGCGCCCCTTTACTGTTCAGTTTTGAAAAGTATTTATGTATTCTAGATGATGGTCCTTTGTGAGATAAGTGTTTTGCAAATATCCCCTCCCACACACACTGTCTTTATCTTTTTATCCTCTTTTCCGGGTCTTTCACAAAGCAAAAGTTGTTTGTTTTTTTTTTTAATTTTTTTAATATTTATTTATTTTTGAGAGAGAGAGAGAGAGAGAGACCGTGAGCAGGGGAGGATCAGAGAGAGAGAGACGGAGACACAGAAACCGAAGCAGGCTCCAGGCTCTGAACTGTCAGCACAGAGCCCTACACGGAGCTCTAACCCACGAACCGTGAGATCATGAGTCTCAGAAACTGAGAGTAAGAGTCATATGGTCTTCCCACTGAGCTAGCCAGGTGCTCCCACAACATGTTTTGATATCTGGCAGGAGACGGTCCCCGTCACTGTTCTTCCTCTTCAAAACAGTCTTTTGCATCTTTTCTCCCATGTGAATAATAATAAAACTGTCAATTTTAATTAGATGGCTACTGGGATTATACTGAACCTATAGATAAATTTCCACCATGGACATTTTCACAAGGAAGAGATTTCCCAATATAGTACAACCCCCATTTGTTTGAGTCTTCTTTTATGTCCATTATTAAATTTTATGGTTTTCTCCAGATAAGCCTCTCATTTTTTCTTAAGAAAATATGTTGTGAGTTTTCATTGTGTGGTGAACAGGATCTTTTTTCACATGTATTTTCAAACTGGTCACTATCATGGAGAAACAAAGCCTTTTCACGTAGATGTTCCCATAGGATACACACAGGAATTTTTTATGGAAACCCCTATGTGAAAAGGGAGGGACTGGAGTTCAGAGAGGGGAACCCAGGGCCAAATACAAGTCCTCTGTCCCCTCAAGCATCCAGAACTGCCTGGAAGGCTCTGGAATGGAGGGTGGGGAGAACAGCAGAGCTGAGGGGTCTCTCACTTCCTGAGTGGGGACCCAGCTCATGGTTTGGTTTAACTTGTCCTCCCCCTCAGAGAGGCTCCATGAAGACTTAACTACAGCTCTCCACCCCCTATCTCTCCTCCCCCACCCTATCTCCCACCCCTGTTCCCTCCCCATTGCTTTGCAGCTTGTGTCTCACAGGCCAGGCCTGTGTTTCTACCTGGCTCGGTGACCAAGGTCTACTGTATGTGGGTCCAAGGGTCCAACCTGGCAAGTGGACAGGTTAAAGGGTCATTACACCATGGTATTGGTAATGGCAATGAGGCCACTGACCATTCCTCGAGGACAAGGTGAGAGGTGAGAAGTGAGTATGGAGAAGCCAGATTAGAACCGAATTCCTAGGGGCACCTGGGTGACTAAGTCACGGTTCATGAGATTGAGCCCCACATCAGGCTCTACACAGTGCAGAGCCTGCTTCAGCTTCTCTCTCTCCTCTCTCTGCCCTTCTCCCCACTTGCACGTACATGCGTGCTCTCTCTCTCTCTCAGGATAAATAAATAAGCATTAAAAAAAAAGTTATGGGAATGCAAGCTGGTGCAGCCACTCTGGAAAACAGTATGGAGGTTCCTCAAAAAACTAAAAATAGAACTACCCTACGACCCAGCAATTGCACTATTAGGCATTTATCCAAGGGATACAGGTGTGCTGTTTCAAAGGGACACATGCACCCCCATGTTTATAGCAGCACTATCAACAATAGCTAAAGTATGGAAAGAGCCCAAATGTCCATCAATGGACAAATGGATAAAGAAGATGTGGTATATATATATACCATGGAGTATGACTCGGCAATCAAAAAGAATGAAATCTTGCCATTTGCAACTACGTGGATGGAACTGGAGGGTATTATGCTAGGTGAAATTAGTCAGTCAGAGAAAGACAAAAATCATATGACTTCACTCATATGATGACTTTAAGAGACAAAACAGATGAACCTAAGGGAAGGGAAGCAAAAATATAAAAACAGGGAGGGGGACAAAACAGAAGAGACTCATAAATATGGAGAACCAGCTGAGGATTACTAGAAGGGGTGTGGGAGGGGGGATGGGCTAAATGGGTAAGGGGCACTAAGGAATCTACTCCTGAAATCATTGTTGCACTGTATGCTAGCTAATTTGGATGCAAATTTTAAAAAATAAAAAATAGGGGCGCCTGGGTGGCTCAGTCGGTTGAGCGTCCGACTTCGGCTCAGGTCATGATCTCTCGGTCTGTGAGTTCGAGCCCCACGTCGGGCTCTGTGCTGACGGCTCAGAGCCCAGAGCCCGCTTCGGATTCTGTGTCTCCCTCTGCCTCTGCCCCTCCCCCACTTGCGCTCTGCTCTGTCTCTCAAAATATGAATAAACGTTAAAAAACTTTAAAAAAAAATAAATAATAAAATACATACATACATACATACATTAAAAAAAAAAAAAAGTTAAAAAAGCAAAACAACTCAATTCCTAGCTTGGGCAGCAAAGGGATCCAGGAATGAAGGAGACCAGCCCGCAAGCACCAGGGTGCAGGGTGACATCCACTATGGGAAGGCAGGCCTACCGCAGGAATTGAGGGGACTGGCCAGCAGCTTCTGAAGTAGCCACCCTGTGAGGCAGGATGTGGGGAGGGGCGGTCTGGGAGCCTGGGAATCAAGAATGCTGGGAGTCCTCTGTGAATCACAAGTGTGTCGGGGGGAGCTTAATCGTGTGCGTGACACTTGGCTTCTTTGTTCCTGTGTTTGTCTCACTCAGGAGTCATCTGGTGTCGGGAAGAGTCCCAGCCCATCTCGCTGAGTCAGGAGGCTGAGGGAAAGAGCACCCAAGCGAGTGCAGAATCAGTGTCCCCGGGGTGTAGTGTAGAGGCGTCAGAGGGAAGCAGAGAACCCGCAGAGGGAAGGAAGACTGGGGCTAGACTCCGCCCTGCTCTTCCTCACCCGAAAGACCCATTTCAGCTGCACCATGCAAATTCAGGGTTTCTGTAGTACACGAAGGTTATTCAGCTCCTATAGCTTTGTGACCAGAGCTATTTTCTCATCCAAAAAATAAAGATAATAATCCTACAAAGTTCCCCAAGTTATAAAACGCTTATCACTGGAGAGAGTGGGTGGTGTAATCGATTATTTTACATAGTATGTGGACATAGCTTTAAATAATGATGAACCTTGGGGCACCTGGGTGGCTCAGCTGGTGGAGCATCTGACTCTTGATTTCGGCTCAGGTGGTGATCCCAGGGTTGTGGGATCGGGTCCTGTGCTGATCATGGAGCCTGCCTGAGATTCTCTCTCTCCTTCTGCCCCTCCCCCACTTACATGTGCTCTCTCTCTCTCTCTCTCAAAAAAAAAACAAACAAAAAAAAGTGAATAAAATGATGAGGAAAATACATTACCTCACCTAACCTTACAGGGTAAGGCCGTTCCAGAAAAGCTCAGCAGCATAATGAAGTCATTAAAGGTCCACATTATTTTAATCTTTCCTCCTCACCTTATTGGCTTAGTCCTTAGGCATGTGTCTTTGCAGCTACAAAATGGCTGCCTCCCCCCCACACCCCCACCCCCAGGTCAGGATTAGTATATAGCCTAAAGACATCTACTTTATGTCTTTATACTTTAAGACATGCACATTAATGTTATTTACAGACATTAAGGGTAGTCGCAACTTGTTTGCTTTAAGGCATATACATAAATGTGGTACTGAAAAGAAATTCACATAAAATAACCTTTTTAAAGTGAACCATTCAGTGGGTCACAAGGTTATACAACCATCACCACCATCTAATTCCAACTTTTTTTTTATTGTGGTAAAAAGTATCTCTAACAAAATTTATCATCCTAACCAGTTTTTGGTGCATAGTACAATAGCGAATGCACATTCTTGTACAGCAAGTCTCTCGAACTTTTCATCTTGCAAAACTGAAACACTACACCAAACTAACAATCCCTATTTCCCCCTCCTTCCAACCTCTGGCAACCTTCATTCTACTTTCTGTTTCTAAGAATTGTGACTGCTTTAGATAGTTATATAAATATAACTGGGAACGTGCAGTATTTGTCTTTTTGTACCTGGCTTGTCTCGCTTAGCACAACACCCTTAAGGTTCACCCATGTTACAGCATGTGACAGGACTGCCTTCTTTTTTAAGCCTGCAGGATACCCTACTGTATGCATATACTACATTTCTTTATCCATTCATTCTTTGATGGGCATTCAGATTGTTTCCAGGGTTTGTTTCCTCACTTATTTAGAAAGCTCACACGCAATCGAGGGAGGGCAGAGAGAGAGAGAGAGAGAGACAGAGGATGCCAAGCAGGCTCCGCGCTGTCAGCACAGAGCCCAACTCGGGTCTCGAACTCACAAACCATGAGATCACGACCTGAGCCACAGCCGAGAATCAGAAACTTAACCGACTGAGCCACCCAGGCACCCCCTCTGGGGTTTATTTTGTAAACAGGGAAGTAAATCTCTCCCAGAAGCTCCCAGGAGATTTTACTCAGATTTCAGTGGCCACAGCTGGGCCATAATTCCATGCTGGCTGACGGGAGGCTAGGAAAAGTATAGGGTGTCTAGCCTCCCCAGGAGGAGGAGGGTTCTTCCAGCAAGAAAGATGGTGTGAAAAGGCTGTAGATAACAGTGTCAGTCACAGTGAGAGCCTGGAACCTCTCAAACAGTAGTTAAAATATCTCAGAATACCTCAGCCCCAAATCTCCCCGTATGCAATAGTATCCAGCAGACAATAAAATGATAACACTACATTTAATTGTGCAGCTACTTCTAACAAGTGCTACCAGTTATAATTTCCTTTAAGAATAAGTAGATTTAAGTTCAAAAAAAAAAAAAAAAGAAGAAATTGAAGGACACCTGGGTTGCTCAGTCAGTTAAGAGTCTGACTCCTGCTGATGCATAGGGGCACTTGTACCCTAGTGTTTATGCAGCGCTTTCAACAATAGCCAAATTATGGAAAAAGCCTAAATGTCCATCAACTGATGAATGGATGAAGAAGATGTGGTTTATATATACAATATATATATATTGCATATGTATATGTATATGTATGTATATGTATGTGTGTGTGTGTATATATATATATATACTTGGTGATGAGAAAGAAAGAATGAAATCATGCTATTCGCAGCAACGTGGATGGAACTGGAGGGTATTATGCTAAGTGAAGTAAGTCAGTCAGAGAAGGACAGCATATGTTTTCACTCAGATGTGGATCTTGAGAAACTTAAGAGAAGACCATGGGAGAGGGGAAGGGGAAAAAAATAGTTATGAACAGAGAGGGAGGGTGGCAAACCCTGAGAGACTCTTAAATACAGAGAACAAACTGAGGGTTGATGGGGGCGAAGCAGGGGAGAGGGGAAAATGGGTGATGGGCACTGAGGACGGCACTTATTGGGATGAGCACTGGGTGTTGTATGTAAGGGATGAACCACAGGAATCTGCCCCCCAAACCAAGAGTACACTGTACTCACTGTATGTTAGTCAATTTGACAATAAATTATATCTAAAAAAAAAAAAAAGAGAGAGAGAGAGTCTGACTCTTGATCTCAGTCAAGTCTTGATCTGAGTTCAAGCCCTGTGTTGGGCTCAGCTCAGCTCAGCGCTGGACGTGAAACCAATTTAAAAATAAATAGATGAATAAATGAATAAATAAATACAATTTTAAAAAAGAATTTGACCTAAAGAAAATAAGTAGAAAATAGTACAACTGTCGTGCAAAAGATATGGCAAACATCTTTAAGGTGGTAAGTAAATCATCCAAGTTTGGGGTGCGGGGTAATGGTGAGGTTTAAATGACATAACATATGCAAAGTCTCAGCCCATTGCCTAGAACACAAAAAGGGCTCTCTCAATGACTTGTGACAAAAACTGTGGTTACCTTCAAGTTAAAGTTGCCAGATTCAACAAATAAAATCAGAGGGCACTCAGTTAAATGTGAATTTCAGATAAACAATGAATAGGATAAGCATATCCCATGCAGTGTTTGGGACATACTTGTGCTAAAAAAAAAAAAAAAAAATTATTCATTGTTTAACTGAAATTCACATTTAACTGAGCAACGTTTGTTTTATCTGGCGATTCCATCTCACCTGCTTTCCCTGGAATGAGGAAGAGCTGAGACACAGCGTGGGGAACCTGGATGTCATCAAGGTAGCTGGGCAGAAGATAATGAGGGAATGAGGAAGCCCCTTGGGGGGCTGGAGAACCTATGCCCAGGAGCAGCCTCCAGCCCAGGCACTGCACCCCCAGCCCCCATTTCCCCCCAACCCTGGGACAGACCCCTGGACTCTCCAGTCTCCTGCCTCCCCAGCTCCCGGTGGCTGTGATGTGGCCTGGGAGGGAAGTGTTGCTGGGGCAGCATATTATAGGCAGAAAGGATCTTATGAACACACGGGAGTCTCCTGTGTGACTTTAAAGGTTTACCACAGGGACCTGGGCCCATAAACACTCAGACAAAGAAGTTTTATGAGTGTTGGGCTGAATGCATCCTTCCCTCACCTCCTCCCCCCTCCCCATCTGAGCCAGGCCAGGGAACTCTTCTGTCCATAGAAGGGCACAGGGAGCTCCGGATGTGTCACGTGTCCTTTTACCACCCTCCCTGGCCATGCTGAGCAAGATCCAATCCCTCCCCTCCACCACCCTCTACCACACACACACACACACACACACACACACACAGTGTCAGCTATAGCAAAACATGCCCCCTCACTTCCATTTGCTGCCTCAGCTCTTTGAGGGGGTGGGGGACACCTCAAACCAAGAGTTTCAACCAATCTCTGGGATGACAGGCCAGCTCGCTTGTCGCTCCCAGCAGTCTACCCAGCAGCACCCAGCAGGAGGACGTCGTTGTAACTACACAGGCCTGGATACTTGATTCCCACCCCTCCCATAGAGCTTCTGTGCTTTACAGCAGACCCCACTTAAACTCTCTGAATCTCCTGGGGGCTGACACCGTCTGCCATTTGTATCACAGGAAAGATGGGTTTAAATGGAATTCACTCGAGACAGCAGGAGAATTTCACATTCTCTAGGGAGAAAGACCTCAAAAATCTATGGGTCCTCATGTCTGGAAAATGGCGACTCTGATTCACACCAGGCCAAGAACAAAGAGATTCGTGAGCCCAGCGTGCCTTCTGTTTGTCCCATGGCACTGCTTAGCCCCATTACTCACACACAGCCCAGGGTGACACAGACGCTACAGTGCTTACTCATGCACTGCTTATCCCCTGGGTGTCTGCTGTGTGGGTGTGGGGGTGTGGGTGTGTCCTCCCCAGACAGACTGAAGCCCCTCTATGGCGGAAAGATCCTCTTGTTCCTTTGTGGCTCCATGGATACACAGGAAGGACATAGCAATAACTGCCCACCCTGCTCAGAACTTCTGGCTCCAGCATAGCTCACCCGAGGGTGTGTGTGTGTGTGTGTGTGTGCGTGTGCATGTGCACACACAGACGTGTACACCAACCCCCCATGTCCAGCCCCGACGTCAGCTGTTAATCACCTTATTATTGCACACCTTTCTATCTGTCCATCAGGTGCAGACACAGAAGCCTGAAGCAAACCCACTCATTTACGTCTGGGTAATGTCTACCAGCCTCTGCAGAGGCCTCGCTGGAAAGGGGACCTGCCCTGTCCCTCCACGCCATTCCACTCACCCTTTCTTCTCAGAGCGCCCTCCTCTTGCACATCACAGGGAAGCAATCCCCCCTCCAGCTCGGGCCTCTCTCTTCCGTCCCCTGGCACGGCCACTCAGGCTCTTGGCTCCTCTCCCTTCTGGCACCACACTGACCCTTGTCCCCTGACCACTGGCTTGTGTTGTCAGCCATTCTGCTGCATCTGTTCTCACTCGAACTGTGCCCCGAGGGTGGGAGTCCGACCTCAGATCCCACAGCTACACTTCTCCGGGATAAACAACCCACTGGCATTGCCACAGTGGGCCACCTATCAGCATGTAGCCAGTGTGAAATCGTGCCCAGGGGCCCCATCTCTCTTCGCCTTGAGTTCAATGCCCCATTTATTAACCCAGCTTTGGTGTGTGCCAGGGATACAGGTGTGGCAGGAGAAGAAATGTGGGCAGCGTAGGAAGGAAGAAAAAACCCACCCCACCACTTGGGGACACATGTGCACAGTGGGCACCGCCAGCCTGCCCAGGTTGTGTTGCCTGGCCTCCTGAGGCTGAGCATGAGTTAGCTTTCCAACTGAGGAAAGTGAGAGACTCGGAGAGCATTTGTCGCCAGCACTGCAGAGCAAGCAGGGAGGCAGGAGCACTGGAGCCCGGGACCAGCATTGAACCAGGACAGCAAACCCTCCCCAGCTTATAAAGTACCGTCCCCCACGCTGCACCTCCCCTGTCCCCAAAGCTGTGTGACAATTCCAGGCAGCAGGGGGGCCAGGAGCGGAGGACCCAGAGGAAGCAGCAGAGCCCCCTCAGGAGAGCTGTTCTCCTGAGGTGTCCCCCTCATGCCCACAGTCAAGTCCATGCCCCAGGGAAAGCCAGGGTCCTCACAATCTCTGGGCATGCCTGTGTGAACAAGGGCCCCGGGAGGGTGGGGGGTGTGGGCCTCACGGCCAGGGGAATGTCATCCTCCCTGCTTCCCTGCTTCGCCCTGATTCAGGCATTCAACTTGCACTCTTGCTGCTCTAGCTATGGGCCACACCCCACTCTCTTGAAGATGCCATCCCTGTCTCTGAAGCATGTGGCTTCAGGGCCCTTTGGCCTGGGAGTGACACTGAGGCATGGCCATGTCACACAGCACAAGGCTGGCCTGCTTTTGCATCAGGGTAGCTTCATGACCTCAAGCCAAGGCATCTTATGGTGGGGGGCAGGGGTGGGGGAAAGGATGCACGTGTGAGAGTCCCAGCCTCCACGTGGAGACTGACCCAGCTGCCCGCGGCTCCTCCCATAGCCCGGTCCTGGGTCTGACAGGCTGCTTTTATGTTGACAGCTAAGGTTTATAGATATTTCTGCAGCAGCAAGTTAAATCGCATCTGCTCGGGCAGATATCCAGGCCCAGGGCAGGCAGGCAGATGGAGCAGCCAGGGCCCTGGGGTCCAGAGGCCCTGGCAGGCAGGCCTTCCTGCTGTAAAGCCCTATGTCTAATAGGAAATGCAGGCTGGCAGAGAGGCAGGGGCGGCCAGCGCTGCTTCCTTCAGGGTCTCAGTGCCTCAGACGACTCAGCCTGTTCTTCGGTAGCCTCTTCACGTGGATTCTGAGTTCTGGGTCTGGGCAAACCCCTTTCTGGGAAAACAGAACTGATATCAGACTATGGCTTGTGGAACGAGACAGGCAGGAAGAGGGAGGGCCCCTTCTGCCAGCTGTGACCAGGCAGGGAATCCAGAAAGCTGGCCCAGGAGGCAGCGCACGTCGGAGCAATGAGTGGGGAGCTGGTGGGGAGCCCAGCCATGGGCCCCCGTCCTACAGGACTGGCAGTGCTGGGCACATTAGTGATCATGGAAGGTAGGGCTCAAAGCAGACAGGGACCTCAGAGCTAGGTTGGAGGTGAGAGTGCTTCCCCTCGGGATCTCCTCTCCCCACTGGGAAGGCAGAGAGGGGCGCCCCCTCCGGTCCTTCTGCCACCAGCGCAGCAAGCTTTGGTGGGGCCATTTCATTTCACAGCCAGCCCCTGCCTTGGTCCCAGGCTATGTGATGAGATGCTCAGAGACCTTCAACACACAGAGAGTGGACACCTCGCCTCGTACAGCCTGTGTACTAAGCTCTGGGGTTATTGAGTAAATGAAATACAATGTCTTCCTGGTTGTGGAGAGTAGGAGCAACACACAGATTGTGCTGAGGAGCAAGGGTAACGGAATGCAGAGCTGGTCCAGGAGGCACAGAGGGCAGGTCCCAGCCTCAGGGTGAGAGTACAGACCCCAGAGGGCAGAAGGGCAGGCTGTGGATCCTGTGGGGACCACCATCACCCAGCCTGGTCTCAGCCCAGAGTTCCCAGACCCCCCACTCACTCCCTCCATCCCTTCCTGAGAAGCCTGTCATGGGCAACGGCCAACAGGAAAAAGAAAACCCTCCCTCTCAGTGCTCCCTCACAGAGCCTGTTTCTGGTCTGGGAACACAGGCCCCCCCTCCAAGGAACCAGCCAATTGGCCGGGCTGGAGTGATTGACACTCTGCCCCTCCGGAAAACCCAGAGTGACTTAGCTAAACAAAGCTCCCAGCAGGCTGACCAGGTTATCCTGTCCCGTGACCAACGGTCCCTCACACCAGCCCAGTTTCCAGATCACATGTGTTTACCTTCATGGACTGCCTACCACGTGGAAGGTATTGTGCCGGGAGGGGCTTACAACATCCCTCAAAGACAGACAGGGTGTCAGGTTATCACCTAACACTGCAGAACTAACCACCCAAAACACATTTACTTTGCCTGGGAATGTGCAGAGTGAGCAGGGCTCAGCAGGGCCAGCTTGTCTCTGCTCCACTGGGCATCAGCTCGAAGGCCGAGTTCAGTCATCATGTAGGGCCACTCACGTGCCTGGTTCTGGGGTGGCAGGAACAGCTGGGACTCCTCACACACACCTTTCTCCATGGCAGCTGCTGGGTAAGTAGACTTTTTACATGTGCTCGGGGCTCCTGGGGCAAGTGTCATGGGCAAGAGAAAGATGGGCAGACACTATGTCCCCTTTTCTGACCTAGAATCGGGGGCCACATAGTATCATTCCTGCCTCTATTCATTGGAAGCATGTCTTCAAAGCCGCCCCATATTGAAGGGAGGACAATTAGATTCAGTCTTTTGATGGGAAACATGTCAAAGAACGTGTGAACATGATTGTGAACGTGTTTTTAACTCACCACACAAGACATGGGTTATTGTCCCGTTTCAGAGAGGGTCTTAGTTGGGGCATCTGGCTGGCTCAGTCAGCAGAGCATGTGACTCTTGATCTTGGGGTCATGAGTTCGGGCCCCACGTTGGTCTCAGAGAGGCGCTTAGAATAAAGTGGCTTGTCGAATTCACACGGTAATTTGGAATTGAGTGAGAACTCTAAGCCACGGCTCCAAGACCAAGCCTTCCTTCTATCCACCACCTGGTTCAGTGACAAAGGGCTCAGAGTTCTTAGAGCATCTGACGAAACCTATGGACAATTTTCTCGGGGGAAAAGTGTACACATATAAAAACGCGTGTCTGTGAGATTGTGTGGGCACTCCCTCTTTCTCGTCCAGCATGTAAAAAGCTACAAGTGGCCACTCCTAACAACAGGTAAAGAGCTGCAAACACTGAACACTCAACAATCCTTCCTAGATCCTTCAGAGGCGGGGTCACCGGGCAAACCATGGCCCCCCGAACCAGACAGACAGACAGGTGAGTGCCGTGAACACAGTGCAGCTTCCAGAATACACTGGAAGCAGTGCTGGGCAGTGCTGGGCAGTGCTGGTACAGGGACTGGACTAGAGAGATTGCTGGAGCCTGAGAGAGAAGAACTACAGGGGACCCGGTTGCGGGGGTGGGTGGACGCTTTTGTCAGTTTTATCTCCAAGACGTCCCAGGTTTCCACAGTGAAAAGGAAAGAAAAATCCCCTCAAACTTGCTTCCAGCAGGGAGATGAGAAAAGGAACCATTTTGAAAGCTCCTCTTAACACACCCTGCCCTGGGGGAAACTAGTTAAGCACAGCCTAACCTGTGGGGATTTTATCTGAGTCTAACTGACCTAGGAAAAGGGAACTACCCAGTTCAGCCCAGTCTAGCCATCTTGTCCCACCTAAGTGGGGAGGAAAAAATGGAGAAACATTTGCGAAGTTCACAGCCCAGAGGCATAGGCTCGCTGAAAGATGGAGACCTAATCACAGGACTATAGAATGTTCCCCTCACTCCATGCGTCACAACCATATCACTAAAGACCTACTTATAGCAATTTCTTTTACCCAATGAATCATACAGCTGTCAAGAAAAAATTAAGGGCATACTAAAAGACAAAACACAGTTTGAAGAGACAGAATAGGGGTGCCTGGTTGGCTCAGTCGGTTAAGTGTCCAACTTCGGCTCAGGTCACGATCTCACAGTTTGTGAGTTCAAGCCCCGCATTGGGCTCTGTGCTGACAGTGTGAAGCCTGCTTGGGATTCCCTCTCTCCCTCTCTCTCTGTCCCACACCCTTCCGGCTCATGCTCTCTTTCTCTACCTCTCAAAATAAACATTAAAAATTTTTTTGGGGGGCGCCTGGGTGGCTCAGTCGGTCAAGCGGCCGACTTCGGCTCAGGTCATGTTCTCACGGTCCGTGAGTTTGAGCCCCGCGTCGGGCTCTGTGCTGACAGCACAGAGCCTGGAGCCTGTTTCAGATTCTGTGTCTCCCTCTCTCTCTGACCCTCCCCCGTTCATGCTCTGTCTCTTTCTGTCTCAAAAATAAGAATAAAAAAACGTTAAAAAAAATAATAAAAAAAAATTTTTTTTTGAACATCTATAAGTAAGATGCTAACAACTCAAAAGAATAGACACCATCCAAGAACAGAGAGACAACGTACAGAGAAATGGAAAGTCTAAGAAAGAACCGATAGAAATGCTAACAATCAAAAACACTAATAGAAATGAGGAATGCCTCGGATGGGTTTATTAGTGGACTGGACACAGCTGGGGAAGGTAGGGAATGTAGCCAATGGTATCGTAGCAGTGTTGTGTGGTGACAGATGGCGGTTACGTTAGTGGTGAGCACAGCATAACGCAGAGTATTCAAATCACTGTGTTGTACACCTGAAACCAGTGTAACATTGTGTGTCAGCTATATTTCAGTTTTAACAATTAAAAGAATTTGCTCGAGGATATCTCAGTAAATTCTGGGGAGCAAACCAGTGTGACCCCAAATCAGGCTAATCAATCGTCAACTCCACACACTCCCAGCACAGCCACCACAGCCAGGGCAGCTAGGGCACAGCCAGGAGCACATTCCTGACCCCGCACCTGCCCGGCACCCTGGAGGCCTCTCCTGGGGCCCAACCTTGGGGCTCTGGGGAAGGCCTCGCTTGTGGTCACGCTCTGGGGCTTTCCTCTGCAGGTGCCACCATGGTGCTGGGTCAACAGGACATCACATGGAAGCAAAGGAGGAGTCCCCTTCCTGCTCCCCATGTGGATGGCCTCCTGGGGCCTGAAAGGAGAAAACCAGAACCCTCAAAGCAGCCACCGGTCTCCTCACGCCCGGGAGCAGACTGGCCAGGGTCCCAGGGCAGCCACACCACAGAACAAGAGTCCTCTTGGCCTTGATACAGCGAGGGGTAGTATGGTGGGTCCCGGCCCTCCTTTCCTTCCGATCACACGTGAGGGAGGAATGTGAACATCGCCAGCCCGCAGGGGAAAGAGGGGTTGAAAAGTCCTTTGGCTCTGCAATAAATAGCCCCCACTCATCCTTGCTGTCGAGAAGCCTGTGTGTAGTAGAAAACAGAGAGGCTTTATACATGGAAACTTGTGGTACCGTCCCTGGCACCGGCCACACGACCTTCAGCAGGTCCCACTCTGGCCGTGTCTCCTGATCTGTACTTAGGGCTGGAGTGAAGTGGAATATCCCACATTTGCAGGATGGAAAGGGAAGGGTCCCCTAAACAGACTCGCTGGGTGATACTGACAGCGAGTTTCTTTGGTATTCCTACGGGAATCCTTTTAGGTGAGTAGCCTTGCCCAAAAGTTTTCTTTTCCTCTTTTATTCATTTGGAGAGGTGATGGTGCTGAAGAAGGGGAACCTCCAGGGCAAGAAGAGTTTGGCTAAGGGGTGGGGAGAACGTGGCACCAGGGACGTATTTCACCCCATTTCGTCCCCTGGGCTAGTTTTTGAGGCTGTTACAGGGTTACAGAGGGTTACAGAAGGGTTACAGACAAAAACTGAAAAAGTTTTGTTTCTTTTTCTCTTCCTGAAATAACGAGCTTTATGACAGCTTGGACATCAGCTGCTTCTTACCTTAAGGCCCAGGTGACAAAATGTGGTGCAAATTGGAAGGAGAGAGGACCTCGATGTGTGGCCCAGCCCCGAGGTGGTGCCTCAAGTGTTCTCCCGCTTTGGGACACCTGAGCAGCGGAAGCGGAAGGAGCAAGTGACAAAGGTGCCAGCAGGCGGGTCAGATGCCCACTGGGCCTGCCGGGAGAGAAAGCAGCAGTACCTAGCAGGTGCGACCCACGCTCGAGCACACCTCAGACACAGTGGGGGTGGGGTGACGCCGTGCTGCCCGGAAGTCCTGCCGTGGTGTGGAGCCGTGAAGGTCTCGTCTGTGCCATAGGGTGGTGGGAGTGGAGTGTTCCCACTGGGAACACTGACAGAAGTTTTAAAAAGGGATGTGCAGAGGCTCCTGGGTGGCTCATTCGACCGACCATCCGACTTGGGCTCAGGTCACGATCTCACAGTTCATGAGTCCAAGCCCCACACGGGGCTCTGCTGTGACAGCGCTGTCTCCCTCACTGTGTCTGCCCCTCCCCACCTCCTCAAAAAATAGATACACATTTAAAAAAGAAGGAAAGAAAGGGATATGCAGAGAGCAAGCGAAGCTGTAAAAAGCAAGAGAGTAAAATCTCACATTCAGTTGGGAAACTGATGTGGAGCTAGGCCTTGAATGACCAGGACGCCTGAGACAAACACAGACAGACAGAAGTCAGCTCGTTGCAGGTGGAGGAAACACCTGATATGGGTACATGAAAAATGCTCCATTCTTTTTTTTTTTTTTAATGTTTATTTATTTTTGAGAAAGAGAGAGAGAGAGAGCGTGAGCAGGGAAGGGGCAAAGAGAAAGAGAGAGACACAGAGACCGAAGCAGTTTCCAGACCCTGAACTGTCAGCACAGAGCCCGATAAGGGGTTCGAATCCATGAGCCCTGAGATCATGACCTGAGCTGAAGTCGGACGCTTAAACAACTGAGCACCCAGGTGCCCTGGAAGTGCTCCATTCTGGGTATGGTCATTGCAAAGTTCCTACAGGAATATTACAAGTCTCTGACAGGGTGTTTTGCAGAACTTCTGTGGGGTCACTGCAATATCAGGGTGACGTGGGGATGCTGGATTACTGCTGACCTGCTGAGGGTAGAGAATGTCCCCAAAGGCTGGTGTGGACATCTTCTGACATGTGACTTTATTCCTGGTGTCAGAGATGGGGAAGTTTGTCTTTGGGCCCAACAGCAGCCCAGAAAGGCTCAGGAGGGCAGAAGGGGAGTCAGCCTTGGCCTATGGAAGGCATTGTCAGAAGGAGAACAGCCAGGGACCAAACAAGGCCCTGCTCACAAGCTGCACTCTCCATTTGGTTGCCACTGGCCACATTTCACAATTTATATTGACATTAATTAAAAGTTAGCAAAACTGGGGCGCCTGGGTGGCGCAGTCGGTTAAGCGTCCGGCTTCAGCCAGGTCACGATCTCACGGTCCGTGAGTTCGAGCCCCGCGTCGGGCTCTGGGCTGATGGCTCAGAGCCTGGAGCCTGCTTCCGATTCTGTGTCTCCCTCTCTCTCTGCCCCTCGCCCGTTCATGCTCTGTCTCTCTCTGTCCCAAAAATAAATAAACGTTGAAAAAAAAATTAAAAAAAAAAAAAGTTAGCAAAACTTAAAATTCCATTCCTTAGGCACAATAGCCACATTGCAAGTGCTTAACGGCCACCTCTGGCCAGAGGTTATGTGGTGGATGGTGCAGACATAGAATGTTTTCATCATCACCAGAAAACGCTGCTACAACACTGAAGAAAGTCAGATGGAATGAGAGGCAGTGCTCAAACCCTCTGGAAGTGAGCCAGATGCGGAGGAGTGGGTCATAGAGGAGGCCTTGAAAGACCAGCGGCCCAGAGCAGGGCCCACCCCCAGGCCCAGGTCCTCTTTCCTGGCCCTCCCAGGCAGCCCTGAGGCCTGTCTGCAGCTGTCCCCACCACTCAGGGGCAGAGAATGGGCTTGCGGGGACCTGCAAGGAGCTGACCGGGTGCCAACACAAGGCCCAGCTGGGGTGGGGCCAGCAAAAGCGCCGCCCACCTGCCCACACCCCAGAAAGCTTTGCAGACAAAAAACCTAGCTGGGGAAGGGAGCCGGCTGGGGGCTGCAGGCGAGTCTGGCTGCCTTCCGGTAGCCTCTGGCCTTCATCACCGGGACAGGCATGGATGTCCTCTGAAATGTGACTTTATTCCTGGTGTCAGAGATGGGGCAGTTTGTCTTTGGGCCCAACAGCAGCCCAGAAAGGCTCAGGAGGGCCCCAGAAGGGGGCGAGCACTGTGGTTTTTTTCAAGACATCTTTAATGTGCCTTGGAGTCTTGATGTCAGAGGATGTCCCCAAGCTCACTGCGTCTGTCTGCTCTGGGGTTTCCCTTGGATTCATTTTTAAATTCATCTCGTAAAATTAGTTCTGTAAAGAGCAAAAGAAGGAACCCAGTGGAAAAGAAAAATGCTACAGTTTATGGGGGGGTAGAGGAAGTGAAAGCCCATTTGTGGCAAATGGGGCGCAGCCGAGAGCAAAGGCCTGCTCCTCCAGCTCATGCTTAAGGTGTCAGCGCTTGGCACATTAAAATCTCTTAGAGTCTTTATAGAATCCATGTATATTTCTTGTGGATGAACATAAAATCCTTGTGAGATCTTAATGGAATCCATGTAGAAGCTTCATAGAATCCTTTGAGAAGCCACATAAAATCCTCATGGAATTCACCAGACTGCTCCTAGAAGCCCAAATCCCCATTGCTACACTCACACACACGCTCCTATCCCCTCCAATAGAAGGAGCAAGTCACGTTGAACGGGGCCTCCTTCCCTCAGAGAAAAGCCACGTGATAGATCCATCTCTTACATGAATGTAGGGGCTGGAGACACCCACTGCCCAGGGTAAGGGGTTACTGAAAACTTCTGTGGCCTGACCTGGACAGGTATCTATCTTCAGGCCCCTTGGTCTGTAAACCTGGTCCCTTGGGAAGAGGGGGATCTTGTTCATAAGGATCCAAGGGCTTCTGAGAAGAGAAGGGATCCCAACCCCTGTATGAACACTCGTCATGGTGGCCTGGGTGCACTGCCCTCCTGAGTATGAGCCCACGAGGCAGGAGGTTTGGTTTATATCGTTTACATGTCCCCAGAACCTACTCCTGGGCCTGACACATAGTGGGTCCTCAGTAAATATTTGTTTAGTGAATAAATGAGTGAAGGTGTGCTTGCAGGAAAGGACTCCAAGGGCTCAGAAGGGTGCCCACCAAAAGGACACCTGGTGACCTGGGCCACAGGTCAACACAAGGATTGGGCCAGGCACTGGGCACCACAGCAGACTGGCTGGGGATCTGGACAAAAAGGCCTCCTCACTGGAGAGAGAGAGAGAGAGAGAGAGAGAGAGAGAGAAACTCATCTAGTCAGGGAAAAGCCAGGAAATGGGATTCTGGGAGCACTAGGGCAAGGTTGATCTTGAAGGCATCTTGGTGGTGGATGGCCAGGGACTGCAAGGGCAGTCTCTGGCCTGTCCTGGGCACGGGGGGTGAGACAGAGCTGAGGATTAAGTCCTTGCAGGATCTGGAAGGGTTTTCTGGTTATTTTCTAGTTTCATTGCAAGCAGTATGGCTTTTGCTATCATTCTTCAGAGTTGCATTCTGCCAGAAGCCCCCAAATTCAACCTGCAAGAGGTTTGTAGAGGCACGCAGAGATGGGGTCGCACCAGCAAGCCTGGCTGGGGGGGCTCAGGTTGCCAGAAAGGAGAGAGATTCTGTCTCTTCCAGGCAGAGAGGATAGGACCCCTTCACTGGGAGCCCCAGGCTCTGAGAAGTCCCTCCCAGAAAGCAGCAGGGCTGACTCTGGTCAAAGAAGCTGAACTCTGCCTGTCTGTCTGTCTGTCTGTCCCTCTGCACTGGGCACCACCTCTCTCAGCAGCTCCCTCTGCACACCCTATGGAGCCGCAGCTCCACACCCCTTCACTCAGCTTGGCTGAGCATGGACCAGAGCCCTGGCATCCAGGAATGAGTTGTTTTAGTCCCGCCAGAGCAAAGTAGGCCCAGGATTTATGTTTAAAAAAAGAAAGGAGTGAAAAAAGGGACAAAAAAGGAATTCAGGCACCTCTAGCCCACAACATTTTTTACAGAAAACACAAACATCCTACTTCTGCCAACATTCAAATTCAGGTGCCTGGAAGGGACAGCTAGAACTTACATGATAAAAGAAACCACACCGTGGTCACCTGGTCACTGCCAGCGCCTCTTGCAGGCACAGCCCCCTGCCCCATGTGCCAGCAAGGACCTTGGGCAGTGGGGAGCCGGGCTGGCCTTCTTGGGAGATTTGCCCACCAGATATAACCTCAGCAGCAGCGGCAGAAGGACTGGGAGGACAAGGCAGAACAAGCGGGGCCTCGGGGGCCTGCTGGAATCAGGAGTTTGTTCTTCAGCGCTGGGGAGCCTTTGCAGGTTTTTGAGCAGGGGAGTGACTTTTGAGACATGTGCATTAGAAGTGTTCTATTTAGGGAAACCAAATGTTCCAGTGTGCCTGGCTCAGTCCTGGTTTTCTGGGAAGGTCCCGATTTATGCCTGCTATCTCCATTAACTCCCTGATACACTTTCAAAACCATCCTGGTTTTGTTTACTGTATATTTTATGCTATTAGGGAATTATTTTTAATTGTTTAAGATATGATAGTAGCATTGTGGTTATGTTTTTTAAAAAAAAAGAGTTGTTATCTTTCAGGGATATAGTCTTCAATATTTATAGGTGAATGTTGTCTGAGATTGCTTCCAAATAATCTGTGGGGTGGATGGCAGCAGGGGATACGTGGGAGCAGAGATGACACCAAAATTGGCTGAGTTAATAATTTTTGAGATTTGGTGTGGATACATGGAGGCTAATGAACATACTAATCTCTCTATTTTGATATTTGTTTGAAATTTTCTTTTTAAAAATTTTTTTTAAAGTTTATTTATTTTTGAGAGAGAGACAGAGAGAGCAAGCAGGGGAGGGGCAGGGAGAGAGGGAGAGAGAGAATCCCGAGCAGGCTCCGCACTGTCAGCTCAGAGCCCAGTGCAGGGCTTGAACTCAACCAACTGTGAGATCGTGACCTAAGCTGAAACCAAGAGTCGTATGCTTAACCGACTGAGCCACGCAGGTGCCCCTGAAATTTCCTGATATAAAAAGTTAAAAAAGAAAGTGTCCCAGATTGGACAATAAATATGGTCACTCTAGTTCACTCACCCGGAGGGATTTTGTCCCCAGGGAACAGTCTGCAATGTCTGGAAACATTTTGGGTTGTCACCATGTGGGGTGGGGGTGGGTACAAGCCAACGAGGCTGCTAAATTCTGCGGTGCACAGCACAGCACAGCCCCCACAACAAAGCATTATTCAGCCCAAAGTGTCAGTGGTGCTGAGGTTGGGGGACCTGGGCTAGTGACAACGTCTACAATTTACTTTAAAGCACCAATCCGTGAAGGCAGGATGGTATGTGTTCACTGTAATTTGTGCTCTAAGGATGATTAGTAAACGAACACTCACAGAAATTCATACTGTAGGAGCAGCAAGTAAGGGCTTCAAATATAGTTACCTAAATCCACTCCCCAAAATTCATTAGTTAGCATGGAAGGTGTTCTAGATACTTTGTCTTTGGGGAAGTAAGTGATATTCAAGAGATGTGTTTGGCTGGAAAGATGGTACATGCACCTGTCTTTACTTGAACAAGATAGAAGAATCCCACAAAGCTGGATAAATGGCTCATGCCCATGGACTAGTGCTCTGGGTCTGTTTCCATGTGGTTCTGGGTCTCTCTCTGAGCCCCAACCAACCCCCAACATCAATAGAAGATTCTGTCCCTGGTCCAACCAGAAGGTGGGCTGTTCAGGCAGACAGAACATAGGCTTGTCTTTGGGGCACTGAACTTTTCACGCACGTGTTTGCTGGCATACCTAAGGACAAAGGAAAGGGATGCCCCCAAGCTTAGTAGACAGGGTCAAATGACCGTTTTTTGTGCCTACTCGCTATTGAAAATATGCCACTGTGGCAGAATCTGGTCTGAAATTTGCTTTCATTATAACAATCTATCACCTAAAGACTCATAGCCCCACCTAATCCTTGATGACACCAATGTTGACCTAAGAACTTGAGGATCAGGGAATGGCCAAGTTGGCTGAGGTCAGGAGGATGATGCTGGCGGTGTGAGCAGAGGATAAATGGACATTTTCCACTTCCTTCAGCGTCTCTAAAGCCCTGTACCTTCCTGGCACCAGCACCACGTATCACACCTTTTCCCATCCCGCAGGGGTCTCATCCACATCTCCCAACACTTACATCTGTGGCTTCAACCATGGCCAGGAATGGTCTCTTTGTGCCCAGGGCCTCCAAGGCAGGACAGTAAACATTCAGGAGAGCTCTGTGGCCTGAGTCTGGCCTCTGGGGCTGGAATTCATCATGGTGGCCAAGACTGGTTTTCAGCTTCCTCTCATCTGCCTCCAGCAGCAGTCAGGCAGGAACAGGCTGCCTCAATGTCCTAGAAAGCCAGGGGGCCTGGCCGCTCAGCGTCACATTTCCTGCCCCCAACTAGGCTCCCTGATCATAAGTGGTGGTTTGCATTTAGGAGCAGGGGGCAGTTAGTGAACAGTGGGAGTGGCTGGGAGGACCACTCAAGAAGCCTCTTTTTCAGTCATCAACAGCTCAGGAGGTGTGAGCTTCTCAGAGCATATTCTGAAAAGCCTATTTGGCTGGAGAGAGGTGGAGAGGGCAGGGACCACCGAGTGAGTGGGGAAAGGGGTGGGCATCGCAGGGGAAGAATGCCAGCACACCAGCACACCGAGGGAGGCTGCAGGGTCCACAGAGAACTTTCTAGAGCTGTCACGAGATGAACTCCACTAACTTCACCATTCGGAGGAGAAGCATTGCGGTCCTAGCCAGTCCTCAACACATGTGCACACATACACATACACACGCCCACCCAGAGGTCTCTGGGCTGCATTTGTTGACTCAGGGCCCTTTCTTTCCTGAGGTCTCAGATTACATGCCTCACATGGAGATCTCCTAGCTGCTAATGCCACTGTGTGAGGGCTCGGAGCCCCCAAAATGCTCCCACTGGCCCAAAGGCAAGTTCCCTCAATGGGCAACTCTGTCACAGTCAGAAGAGTCCCTGAAGGGAGCCGAGATCCCCCCAGAGGCCCGTGCTCTTCTGCCAGGGTTATTTAGTGGAAATCTCTGGTACAAGCCCATTGTAGCCGTCTTTGCCTCTATTAGGGCCAGGAATTGTGCCACGGGGAAGCTTGGGGTGGGAGAAAGAAGGGGTTCTAGGTCTCCCATAATCCTATTAGCTCCCCTTCCCAAATCATGACAAATAAATATCCTGTAAAACAAAACAAAACAAAACCGGTTTGCTGCTTCGGGGCCCTTTTCCCACCAGCTACCCCCCAAGCCCTGCCTGTCCAGGGGTTCTGAGTTTCCCCAGATCATAGCCTACAGTAGCACTGGGATTCTACAGGGCCTGCATGTGGCTCTTGCCCTCTCCTCATCCATCTGGGGTTCTCTGGGCCCAAGGATAGGGCTGGGGCTGGGGCTGGGTGTTGCTGATCTCTGTCTTTCCCACAACAGAACTCAGCCCAGAACCCCCTCGCCCTGTCCCCACCCCCCGCCCCCATGGACAGAGGATGTCAATGAGTGTGGGCAGAATTTAATTGCCTGGCAAGTTCGGATTCGCATCTTTGATCTGAAAACCTGGCAATGCAGGAGACAACTCAGGATCTGGGCACAGACGGACCCAGGCTGGAATCCCCGCTCCGTCACCCACACCAAGTGACCTCGGGTAGTGGCTTCACTCCCCTAAGCCTGAGTGTCCTTGTCTGGGAAGTGGGGACAGTTGCCTAAATCACAAGGGACCTCGTGAGGGGTGATTACACAATGGGCACAAACAACCCAGCCCAGTGCCTGGTGGCCTCTTGGCTTCCCCTTGCAGATTAGCCAAGCCCAGTGATGAGTGTTTTCATCTTGGTTTTGGGTGCTGGGGTTTCTGCATTATTGACCCAGTAAGCACTTTATGTATACCCTACTCCTCACAACAGTCCTCGGAGGAAAGCATCGTCATCATCGGCAACAACACCATCTTTTTCATAGTCCAGGAATCAGGCCCAGAGAGACGGCGACGCTTGGCCAAGGTCACACAGCCGTAAAGCAGCAGAGCTGTGGTTTGAACCAAGGCATTTGACGTCGGTACCCACCAGCCTCTCTCTGCCACCCCACTGCTCTGGGATCACTCTAAGAGAGGAGACTGGCAAAGAGACGTTCTTTAATGCATTCAACCTATTTGCTGAGTTCCTACTAGAGAATTTAGAGAGCTGGTCTCAGGCCCACCTTCGGATGCTCACTATGGGGTCCTGGGGAAAGGCTCCAGCCCATGCCTGCGGGGGGGAGCTCTGCGGAGCCCTGGCAGGGGTAGCCCTGCCCATCATGTCTTCCTCCATAGCAGCTCGTTCGTCTGCCAGGGCCTTTGAACAATGATTAACTGCAGCGGGCAGGCTAGTGCAGGCTGGGACGGGCTCCGTGGGTGAGCTCACCCCTTGCACAACGGCTGCCGCACCCGCCTGCCCGGCTCAGGGGCGGCCTGGGGGGGCGAGGGGCAGGGCTGGGCAGGTTCCAAGAAGCTAGGGAAATGGCCCTGGGAAGGACAGGGGACAGCCTGGCTGCAAGGGACTGCCACCACATCCCGCACCCCTGGCCTCGGCTCGTGGGGCTTCTTCTGGGGGCTCCTGTGCGTCCCATCAGTAGACTCCAGCCACAGGGATTGGTGGGATCCGCCTTGCTGGAGGTGTTTTTCAGATTGTATCACCTAAGCCCATCCCCTCTAGTCCAGCCGAGGAACAGTGTACCCAGATTGGACCAGAGGAGGCGGTAGCTCCCCCTGGGGGCCCTCCACCCCCGCTTCAGGCTCTTGGCCGAAGGAGCTACACAGCTAGCTCCTGGGCACCTCCTCCCCTGTCCTTGCTACAGCAAGAAGCACAGGCACATGCATGTTGCAGGCATGGTGCACCCACCCCCACACCGCCCCCAGGGCCCCTTCCCCAGTTGCTCGCTAGTTCCTGGAGCGGTGATGGTAGTGAACCCACATTCAGACCAGGCCAAGTCTGCCTCGAGATGCACTGCTATGCCCACGCCCTCGTTCCCAGGCTCACCTGCGGCCCGGCCTGTTTGTTGGTTGAATGGAGCACGAAAGCCCTTTGTCCTGCGTAAAGTCTGTGCCTGGGTCAGGTCTGCCTTCGCTGCTTCAGAAGGTCAGATGGGATTGGGCTGTGTGGGTGGGAGGCGGGGTGGAGGAGTGAAAGGCAATTTTCTCTGAAGCTGGAAGGGAGGTGTGGGTGCCATAGACAGGGCTGACCCTCTCCCCGCTCCCACTCCTCTTCTTCAATATTCCAGGACATCCATTCCTTGCTGGTCCAATGAGCTGTCTTGGCTGACATGAAGGGTCAGTCAGCCTTTTGGATGCCCCTCAGAGAATGGCCCCCCAGCTACCTACAGTCCCCGGGGGTGGGGGCACTAAGCAAGGCCTGGGCCTGACTGGGCTGCCTGGCCTCTCTCCTCACAATCTAGGGACACGGCGACCCCGAGGCTTTCCAAAAACTTTTCAGTAATAAACAAAGGGTAAGCTCCTCCTTGTCCCAGATTCACCTGCCCAGCCACCTCGGGGAACTCAAGTGTTGGCCGTCCTGCGTATTCTCTGAAATCAACCCTCCCCCACCCCCCCCCCACCCCCCTGCCCTGAACCCAGGTCTCAGCCTCTCAGCTGAGCCCCTCCCACCAGCCTTCTTACAGCAAATTCAGTTGTTCACTCCGCATCTGGGCTGGACAGAGGGGAAGAAAATACAATATGCTCACTGCCCCCAGAGCACGTGACCTCCTGGGACAGACCGGCACATGAACAAATGGCAGAGAATGGGTCAGAATTGCCACGATGGAGGCCTGTCCTGGCTGCTCTGACCCCTAAACAGCACCTTCTGTTGCTCTTAGAACAGGCCCTGTTCTAAGCAGGTCCCATTTATTGATTTCTATGCCATGAGCCTCACAGGAAGATATGCCCCGCACAGTAGCTGATGAGGGAAAAACAGAAATTGAGTAACTTGCCCAAGGATGTAAGTAGCAGAACCAGGATTCAAACCGGGGCACCAGTGTTCTAAGCCGCACCAGTGCTCTGCTGCCTTTGAAGCAGCATAGAAGAGAAAGGGATGGCCAGGGGCAGCTTCCTAAACCAGATGGTGGCAGAACCGGGCCTGAGGTGTGAATAGGAGTCTGTCAAGAAGCAGCATGGGGCAACCCCAACAGAAGAATTAATATCTGCAAGGCTGGGAGATGTTAGCAGCGAGCAACCCCCACAACCCCGGGGAGGAGATGGGGACAGGGGGCCGTGTATCCCCATACCTCTGTCTGGTCTGAATCTCTTATAGTGAGCACATATTTATGTATTACAGGTGAAATTTAAACACAATAAAGACTAAGTAACATGTCAAAAAGCAACACCCTAAAGCAGGAGTTGGCAAACTTTGCTTGTAAAGGGCCAGATGGTAAATATTTGATGCTTTGTAGGCCATACGTTTTCTGTCACCACGACTCAATTCTGCCACGGGAGCCCCAAAGCCTCCACAGTGTGTGAACAAATGGGCATGGCTGTGTGCCAATAAAACTTTATCTAAGGACGTTGAAATGTGACACAGTTTTCATACACTGCAAAATACACTTCTTTTAGATTTTTCAGTCTTTTAAAATGTAAAAGGTGTTTTTAGCTCACGAGCTATACAAAAACAGGCATGTGCCGAGTGATTTGGCTGAGGGCCACAGTTTGCCAACCTCTGCCCTAAAGGCTCACAGAGGTGAGAGAGTATGGAGGCTTGGAGAGCTAGTTATGCAGATTGGCTAGAGCCCAGGAACCCAAGGATTGTGAAGTGAGGCTGGGCCAAGATTGAGGAGGGCTGGAGCCACCCCTAGAGTGCCTTGAGGGCCCTGAGAGCAGGTATTGTCACAGCAGGGTCAGCCCCAGGTCAGGCTCCAGTGTCACCAGGCCCTGGCTGTGAGACCCAGGTGTTTGCTTCTCTGAGCTTCAGCTGCTACAGAGTGAAATGGAACACTGGCATTGACCTTAAAAGTCCTGTGAATCTGGTCTGCTGAGGTGGGGGATGGGAGGGGGGTCCTTATTAACTCATACAATTGTTTCAGTTATTCTCAAATTTTTCGGTGGCAACTTATTCAGATGTGGATTTTGGAAACATCTCCCTGGTGGCCATATGAAGAATGGGTCAGCATTGGTGTGAATACCTTCTACTTGCCCTCTAGATTCACCCTCCACCCGCTGCCCTGGTCTGGGAAGACCAACCTGTGTGGACAACATCTGATGGGCATCTCTACCTTCCCACAGGGAGCCCCTGCAGAAGGTGGGGGGAGACAGGAGAAGCAGGTTCAGGCATCAGCTCCCTGCAGGGTGTCGCAAACTGGCTACACCCCTTGGGGAAAGCCACAGCACCAGGCCTGGCTGACCTCACCAGTTCTCAACGGTTTCCTACCCCTTGCTCACATGCTTGCAAATTCTTCTGGCTGTCAGAACTGGAATGCACCCTGGCTGATTGACTCAAAGAGAGGGAGACTGGAGAGACATCCCAGTTAGGAGACCATTGTCGTTCTGACGAAGATGAAGCAATAATCTGGGGCTGGGGCGGGGGGGGTGGGGGTGGGGGGGAGGGTGGGGGAGGAAGAGCTGGAACCAAAACAGAGTTAGAGGCCAAACAGGTCAAACGGAGAGCGTGAAGGACAGGGAGGAGTCTCTGGGACATCTTGCATTTCCAGCTTTGATAACTGGGAAGATGGAGATACCCAAGAGGTATCCAGGAGGGGAGGCAGCCATTTGGAATGGAAATGATGAGTTTGAAGTGATGCCTGCAGGACATCCAGGTGGCTGGGTGCACAGGTGTACCCCAGCCCTCCTGCAGCCCTGATTTTCTACCCAACCTTTAGCGATGACCCCTCCATTCCCCCAGATGCGCCACCACACTGGGAATAGCTGGGGAGCCTTCGAGAGGCGTCAACGCATAAATGATTGCTGGCCCTTTAGATTCAGGGAGAAGGCACTTAGATGCATGGACTCAGCAAGAAGGAGTGACAGGGCATGCTGGGGCCCTCAGGAGAGGTCCAGGAAGACTCCGTCCCCAAAGAGCCATTGGTGAAATAAAGACAGAGCTACCAGCCAGTAATACTGACAAAGGGCAATTTTGCCCATCAGCCAAGGATGCTGAACATGATGAGGCACCTCCATTTGTGATATGCACTAAAACCTTGGTTTGCAAGCTTAATTCACTCTGGAAACATGCTTGTACTCCAAAGCCCTTGCATATCAAAGCAAATTTCCCCATAAGAAATAATGGAAACTCAGATGATTCGTTCCACAACCCCAAAATATTCATATAAAGATGATTACAATACTGTCATATAATATAAAATAATAAAGAAAATACAAAAGAAAAAGAAAAAGAAAAAGAAAGTAACTTGCACTTACCTTTGAAAACCTTCGTGGCTGGTACAGGGGAGACAGGAGAGAGGAGGGTTATCGTATAGGACGACTTTCATGATCACTAATGGAATCACTGCTATCTGTTGGCTCAGTGGAATCTTTTTCTGCATAGGGGCCATTGAATACGCTTGCATGGATGTTGACTACAGTGCAGTATAAACTCTTGTCATATACTGTATTTAATGTAACTGGTAATAAGGCAGCAGAGGAAAGGGTCTTTATCTGCAGGCAGCCCGACCTAGAATGAAGCAAAGCATTCCTAAGCTTACTCTTGCATGGAAAAGCAAAGGACTGTCCATAGGTGCTTTGAAGTGACCAAAAAAAAAAAAAAAAAAAAAAGTGGTGCCAGTTGTGGGCACCTTCCAACATTCTGAAAAATCACTGATTTCTGCCAAACACCACGGCCTGAGACTGAGCAACTGAGCATGGGAGATGATCCCCCACAATCCTGCATCGAGAGAGAGAGAGAGAGAGAACCATTGGCTCAGTTGTGATCATGTGACATTCAGTGTCACGTACTACTTGTATTGCAAGACATCACTCACTTATCAAGTTAAGATTTATTAGAAACGTTTGCTTGTTGGGGCACCTGTGTGGCTCAGTCAGTTGGGCGGCCAGCTTCGGCTCAGGTCATGATCTCACAGTTTGTGAGTTCGAGCCCCACATCAGGCTCTGTGCTGACAGTTCAGAGCCTGGAGCCTGATTCGGATTCTGTGTCTCCCTCTCTCTCTGACCCTCCCCCCCCTCACACTCTGTGTCTCTCTCTATCTCAAAAATAGACATTAAAAAAATTTTTTTTAAAGAAATGGTTGCTCATCTTGCAGAATACTTGCAGAACAAGTTACTTGCGATCCAAGGTTTTACAGTATTTGGTTTAAATCTTTTTAACTACCCATCTCTTATGGCTTGTAGGAGACAGGAGGTCAGATTCAGGCTTTCTTCCAGGGTGGGTCCTGGTGTTGGAACATTTTGGGGAGCAAGGGGAGGGGTACCTCCTTCAGACCTCCTTAGGGCTTTATCTCCTTCATAACTGCACTGCCCTCTGATTACAGTGTCCTTCCACAAACGAATACTTGATTGAATATTTCTCAATTGAGTCACTGTTCAGTTTTCCCTCTCCCAGGAAATCAAACATTCTCTGGTTTTGCCTCTTCATCTTTCTGACCACAGTCATGCTGGACTTTCTCCTGGGATGCCTATTTGGGCTTCTCTGCTCTCTTTCTTGCTCGCAGAACATTGGGCAGTTCGAACCTTATCTTAGATTCATGGTCTTAGAGAGGGCAGTGGTTTGCACAACGCTGCTCTCCACTTGCCCATGATGAATTACCATGTCTCCTTCTCCTGAGAGGCTGGCCTGCTTTTAAGCCCCCTACCCCCACCACCTCTAGCCCCAGTCCACAGATCTGGTATTCATTAGTGTCTAGTCAAGGCCTGATTCAGCCACATTGCTTCCCAGTCAGCCCAGCAGGCAGACAGCTAATGCTCTGGGAAACCCAGGTCTGACCAACTGGTTGGTCAAGTTGGATGGTCATGTTGCTAACAGGAACAGCTGGGTGGACCTCAGCCTTAGGAGGCTGAGACAGGGCCCATGGGACAGCCCCTTGCTCTGACTCACCAGGTGATGCTGAAACCTTGAAACACCCAGGAAGGCCTTTTTTCCCAGAGAGGCTTCCTGGTTCTGCCATCAGGCCTGGGACCTCTCTTTAGGTCCTGCACTGCTCTGTGCAGAGGATAGGGTATTCGTTGACTGAACACTACTTTCTGGATCATTATTCTCTGATATACTGGCAACTGCTGAAGACTTACGCTTTCCAGAAGATCCATTAGATGCTTAGCTATTGAACCTACACCTTAGTGGGCATGAAGTAATTAAACTATGTTATTCACTTGCAGGGGTCAGGGCAGAGGATGGAATGGAATGATGCTATACAAGAAGTTCATGTATCTTTATCTCTGCCAATCCATTTTCAGCTCAAACTTCATGCAAGAAGCAGGTTTCCACCACAAAATTCCTCATTAAGACTGAGGTATGCCCTGGGCTCAGACTGTAGCCCCTGGGCTCAAATTACACCTAGGGGCTCCACATCACATAGCAGAATAGCCAGGGTATTACAGAATTGGAGGGATGCAAGTCTCCATAGAAATCAGTTGCTAGAGATTTCTTCTTAACAAAATGCATGGACATCCCCACTCACGCAAGACAGTGTTGAACAAGAACATTGATGATAAGAATCAGCCCACCGTGATTAAGGCTTCTCAAGGACTCCTTGGTGTGAAGAGGAGAAACACCAAAATGAGTCCCCTGCCTATCCCTCATGGTCTAGTTCATGTAAGGAATGGTGACATAGGGGTCCCTATAGAGAGTGGGTTTGATCTGGCATTCTCAAGAAGCCCACTGAGGCCCCCAAACGGCCCTGAGCAGGAGCCCTGGGCAGTTTCACACTTGGGGGGCTTTAGGGCTTGGGCATTTTGATACCAGATCCCAAGGTTCTACTCAGGATCCATTTTCCTAAGTGCCCTGAGGAGGGGGAGGGGTGTCAGGAACACCTTCTGATGGGAAGATCTGCTTCCTGTTGGGATTCCCCTGTTGATTTCCTGAGCCTCAAGCAGCCTCTGTAGTAAAAAGCCAGATGAGCCTACAGAGTAGGGGAGCCTGGATTCTGGTGCTTCCCCCTCCCCCAGGGTAGTCACAGCCTGTAGACAGCTCTGCCTCGGGAAGTATGACCCCTAGGGCTCATGCTGACTGCGTGGGACACTTTCAGAGGTTAGGAGTCCCAGGGGTCATTTGAATAGGAAGTTCTCAGGTCACATCAAATGTTCCATGTCACAAATCCCCCATTTAACCCCTTTTCGGGAAGTCATCAGTCTCTGTGGCAGGGTCAGGGAGGGGCATAGTATTGTAACTGTCATGAGTAGGTAGCGTCTAGCTGTCCCTCCGGTCAGCGCACCGGGCTAAAACACCATCTCTCGGCACAGCCTCCATGACAGCACAGCACAGAGACAAGCCCCTTTGGGGTGGGCACCACCCAACTAAAATCACGAGGAGCTCCAGCAAAAAGCTGAAGGGAGGACATCTGGCAACAGAGACACTGGTATAAGAGTCAGGGGTGCTCCTGTGTTCAAGATTGTGGAGGCAATGAGGAGAGATGGCCTCACCCCTTCTCTCCCTGTGCCTCTTCCTGTCTCTCTCTCTCCCTCTCGGTTTTAAATCCTCCTGCTGTGTCCCCAGGCAGCTGTCCCACACCTACAGATCCCCCCAGACAGACAAAATTCTTTGTCCCACAGACTGAGAACGCCTCAGTCTAGTCCTGCCTTGTCCCCACTGCTTAAACCTGCACCCTACCCCCATTGTGCTTGAGGAGAATCTGTGGGTCACAGTAAGGGTGGGTGATAAAGGGCAGAGATGCTTCCACTCACAGCCTCAGGCCCTCCCCTGGAAGGCTCCTAGAAACTGCTGGAAGTTTCTAGAGTTACAGATGGATCCTTCTAGCACTCCAGGATCCAGCTCAGTGACACTGCCTCCTGGAAGCCCGCCCTGTGTGTGCTGGCAGTCTTAAAACCAGAGGGCAGCTGCTGAGAAAGTAATGAGGGGAAGCAGAGGCCAGAAAAGTATGGGGGAAGAGGAGGAGGGACAGAGAGGAGAATCCACAACGTCCATCCTGGGGCTCTTATTCTCCAGGAGGCTGGCTCCATTCGTGTGTGGTCCCAGCTCCTGAGGATCCTTCCTCCAGGTGGCTGCCCATGGTGCAGGTGGCCCTCTGGGGGAGGCAGCAGGTAAGAGGGAGGGAAGGCCCTCCTGGACAGGACAAAGGGAGCATCCAGAAGGCCACAGAGAAGCTGCCTCCCCACAGGAGGCAGCGCTGTATGGGTGGGGACACACTAAATGTGCTGTCTGAGCTCCCCGCCTGGGGGCAACCTGAACTCACCCGCCTGGGGCAGAGCTGAACCCTTCTTCCTGAGCCCTCATAGGACATCTTCCCCATGCAAGGAGGGGGTGCTGGGAATCAAGCGCCAAGGGTGGCCCCTGACTCCCTGGAGCTCATGCCATCACAGTCCCCTGCACCATCATGCCCAAGGGGTGGCCCGCTGTGGCCTCAGCTGCTATGAGGAAACTGCTCCTGGAGAACCAGCACCCACTGTGGCAATGCCTAGAAAGGCTGGGGTCCCCCACCAACTCACTTCCCCTACGGGACTAGGTCTCTTAGTTCTTTATTTTTTCTTAATTCTAGACCCCTCCCAGTCAGAAATCCTACCCTTCTAGGCCAGCCGGGGAGGCCCTCCCTGACACCCACAGCCCTCGGCAGACTTCTCCCTCATCCCCTTTCTCCTGCAGGGCCTGGAGTCACCTCACAGTGTCAAGTGCTCAGAGTCTGATGTGTGTCTTCCCAGCAGGACCGTGGGGTCCCTAACAGCCTGTGCCAGTGGGGTGTCTAGGGCTGGGCATCTTGTAGGTACTTAGTGGGAACTCAGTGAGGGGCCAAGTCCTCAGCTACAGCCCCTCTGCCCCCTCCCCTGTCAACTCCCCATGGCTGCTGGCCTCAGGAATTCCTGCCTGAGGGCTCAGCCCTGCCCCAGGCTGCACAGGCAGCAGCCCAGATTCTTCTAGGCTGCACAAACTTGGGACCTGGTTCCCAGAGAACTCTCAACAACTTCCCACTGGTCACTGGCCACTGCTCCTTTCTCTTCGAGGAACTAACTACTGTTCTGTGAGTCAGTAACTGGGGACAGAGGGAAAGGGTGGCCTCATGTGACAGCTACAGTCATGGGGGAAGGCCCATCCGCTTCTGCTTCTCCAGAGAGACATTCTCCTCCAGCGGGAAGGAGGCCCCAATCACAATACAGGTTAGATGTACGCGCAGTCTAACCAGATGGGTTCCTAGACAACCACCTGAGCGGAGGAAAGACACCCGGCTGGGAGCAAGGGGACGCAGGAAGTCTTGGTTCCCCCTCTGATTAGCAAATCACTCCCCTTCTCTGGACCTCAGCTTTAAGGGTATGGCCTCAAGAACCCTAAGAATCCTCAGTTTTGTGATTTTCAGAAATTCGTGTATGTGGAGACGTGCTGAGGGGCCGGTTGCATCCTAAAGGACCCACGTGGAGTTTGTCGCCGTCGGCACAAATCCTCTGGCTGAGAGCAGACCTGGCAGCCGTGGTTCTGGGTTCCAACCCCAGCTCTGCCCCTCACTTGCCCATGACCCAACTTTCACAGAGGAGACCTGAGGCCCGGGAAGAAGGAATGCGCCCATGATCTGGAGTATGCCCCTGAGCCTGCTGGTTTGCAGCTCCGGGATCCTGCCCCTCCCTCCCCAGAGGATGCACCCTAAAGAGTCGATGTCCTAAAGAGGGCCAGGGTGTGGAAGGGGGTTCGGCTTTCAAGGGCTGGGATGAAGGCACCACCTCCAACAGCCTAGCTGGGAAGGCCAGTTCCTCTACCCAGGAGCATTTATGGCTACGCTGTTGACTCCTCGTGTCTGGAGGAAGGGTGGGGGCCAGATGGGAGCACGTGACACTAGAGGGAAACCCTGGAGGGGTGACTGGGGCCGCAGCTGGTCCTGTGCCTTTCATCCCCAGATGCCGGGCCTCCCTCCCCACATGGTGCCCAGAAGGAGTGTGGGGTTTCCCCTCCTGGAAACAGCCTGGGGCAGAACTGGGGGGGGGGCGGTTAGAGTGGGCTACACCTCCCACAGCCCTTGAAGTGGGTAAGGATTTCTGCCTTCGTGGCACTCCTCCCTGCCCTACAGGTCCCTCCCATCCTTTTCAGGACCATTTATTAGGCGGGTCTGGGGTGGCCCATGGATGCGGGAGGGACAGAGAGGGCATAGTTGTGTGTGCAAATGAAGCCCTCTCCTGCCCATTGGAGTGTCCCCCTGAGGCTGTGTCTGTGCACACTGGTCACTGCCCAAGGGCTGTGTCTGCTTGAAGATAGTGTCTTCCTTTCTAACTACAGTCAAGGCCAGGTCCATTCACATTGCCCTCTGCCTGAAGCGCTGGATCAGTCCAGAGGAGACGCTGTTTCTAACGTGCACAGAGATGCGCTGTGTGCCCCTGGTGCCCATTCCTGGGCAGAATTTGGGTGGGGAGGAGGGTCTGGAAGCTACACGACAGGTGGGAACTCAGTTCACAAAGTGGCATCCCCTTGATGCCAGAACGTCTTTTTCCCAATTTCTGACACACCTGGTTGGGGACCACTGGCGCTTCCAGCCGGGAGTCCAAGCGCTCAGTCAGTTCTCACAGGGCCTGGGAGCGCCATGGCCACTTCTGGGCCAGCGTCGAACTGTCCCGAGAAGCCAAAGAGAAAGGCTGCCTGGTAGGATGTGCCTTCCACCCAAGGCAAATCTTGCCCAGTCAGTCCCTCCCTCAAGAGAAGGGTGGGTGGGGGCCTGGAGGCCAGCCCCTCCCACAACCCCATCTCCAGGCACTAAAGCCCACGGGTCAGTTCTGATCTGGGGCCAGGCAAGGAAGCCCCAGGGAGCTTTAGGATCAGCCAAGTCTCCCGTTTGCGGTCTCAGACACTCCCTCTCCCCTGCATCACAGGGTCATTGGCAGGAGACAGGATGCGGGAGCACCAGCCTTCTCCTCCCTGCAACATCACCAGTCAAGCCCCCACCTCCACCCCCCAGGACTCTGTGCGAAAGACATGTGACCTCGCCTGGTTGTGGCTTTGACATCTGTGACCTTGACTGAAAGCCTGCATAGAATAGGCACCCCCACAACCAGCACCTCGGCTCAGGTGATCACTGGGGGCCCAGGCCCTGTGACCCGTCCTGCGTCTCCTGCAGCACCTCACATCCTCGCCCAGCCCAGGACCAGGGAGTCGAGTGTAACACTTGCAAGAGCTGGTGCATGAGCAAGGGAAGGGATGGGGAGCCAGGTCCTCCGCGCTCCCCCTCAACCGCCCACCCTCCCGTCCCCGGCTCGCAGCCCGGCCGGCAGAGCCCAGGTGTTTCCCATTAAGGGTTTTATTGCGGATTCTCAGGCTCTGGCTGAGGAAGGCTGAAGGAGCTCCCCAATCCTGCACACACACCCCCGGGGCTGTGCCCACACGGGGGCCCTGTCCTCTCCCGCCACCTAGCCGGGAGGTCACCCCAGGCCCGACTCCAGGCTCCAAGCCCATTCCCTTCCACCCATCCACCCTTCCTTCACACCGCAACAGCCAGGGCATCCTTCTGTGAACCAAAGCTAATGATCCCATGCCCTTACGTTGAAATCCACCAAAGGCTGCCTTTTGTGTGCGTGCGTGTGAGTGTGCGCGTGTGTGGTTTTTTGTTTTGTTGTTGTTTTTTTTAACAACTGGCTCTGATTTATAGCGCTTACCAGTTCCCGTGGTGTAAATATCCCCACCACGGCCAATTTCAAACTAACAGCGTGAGTCACTGAACTCGTGCCCAGTGAGCATTCACAAGTCAGGAGGAGCTGGCCTCAGCTCCTGTACCCCTTCAACCTTGACTGAGGATGCAAAGTCCACCTCTCCTGGCCCTAATTGTCCCTCCGGCCTCATCTCTCACCGCTTTTCCAGCCCTGACACAGACACTGCACGCGGATGGCACCCATGGGTCCCCGAGTGCACCCAGCACTTGCCAGAAACACTCCTCTCCTGTTTGGCTGGGCCAGCTCCTTTGTTAATACCCCGTTCAGATGTTTCCTCCTGTAGGATGTCTCCTCTAACTCCCCACGCCCGATTAGTGCCCTTCCTCTGTGACCCTAGAATACGGCCCTGAGGCATCTCTGTCCTTGCCCCAAAACTGAAGGCTCTGCAGAGGCCACTGCTATATTCTGGGTCTCTGGGTCTCGGCCCCTGATCCAGAAGAGGCCTCAAGATTGAGTTGAGGGAGTGAGATTCGTGGAGTAGCAAGCTTGGGGCTCAGGGCTCCAGGGGAGGGGCTACCCGGGGATCCAAGGCACTCCCTGGGACCTTTCCCAGCAGAGCCCGGTGCCACCTTCTTGGCCAGCTTTCTAGGAGAGCTGCAGGAGAGGGACAGGGGACATGGCCTATATTGGGGGAAGGGGCATCCGTCTACCTCCTGGGTCTGAGATACACCAGGTGCCAGCCATAGCCTGCCCCCTGGCACAGAGGGGTGCAATGCTGGCTGGGGCTGGGGCTGAAGTGACCTGCCGCCCCTCCCGGTTGTTTGTATCCTCGTGACCATGTTTTCCTGTGGGCAGTCTATCATTATTGACTTTGACACCAGCACCCAGGCATTTCAGGGAGGCCACCCTTTCCCATGCCTGGGAATGGCCTCAGGGGCTGCTGGGGCAGCCTCTGCCTGGATGAGCCTCCCCCAGGTCCTGCCCAGGTGGTCCTTTGTGACCAGAATGGGTGAGACGGGAAGCAGCGATGGTATGGGAAGGGCTGGGGGAGAAAGGGCCGAGGGAGAAAGACCTGGGTTTGCACATCAGCGTGGCCACTCAGTAGTTATACCAAGTAACGGCGTGGGGCCTCAGTTTCCTCATCTGTAAAATGGAGGTGGTTATATCTGCCTTTCAGGGTTTTTGTGAACATAAGAGTAACATCCACTATTGATGGAATGCTTGCAAAGTGCCCACAGGGAAAGGCACTTTACTCACATTATCTTCCATAACCCCCCCATAGCCCTATGAGATTGGAGTTGTTAGCCCCATTTCACAGATGTGTAAACTGAGGTTCTGAGGAGTTTATAGTCACACAGTAAGTAAAGCGGGGTGTAACTCCAAAGCTCCTGCTGCCACCACTGTGCCACTCTGTGTCCCTAAAATTAGAAGGTAGGTGTGTGTAGGGCTTGACATATCCCAGGCACAGTGTAGATAGTAGCTATTATTAATAATCAGGAGGTAGAATTTTTAAATATCCCTTGCACAGTGTTATCTGAACCTGAAGGTAGGCACTGGTGTTCCTGCTTTTCAAATGAGGAGACGGAGGCCTGAGGAGGTGTGAGCTTCTCCGGGTCCCGCAGCTAGTTCCCAGGCTCTGGGCCCGTCCTCCGCAGGGTGAGGGCCTGCTTCTGGCTCCTGGGAGAAACCTGGTGTGTCTGTGGGTGCAGGTGAGGAAGGGGGCCAGAAAGACAGGGCTGAGGAGGGCTGACCATTGGGCCTGGCCCCAGAGGGGGCGTAGAGGCCAACTCCCCACCTCCTCCTCCACCAGCCCTTCTCCTGCCCCCACCCTGGGCCACATAACTGAGTTGGGATGGGGGCGGGGGAGCACAGGGTGCCTGCAGCTCCAGCCCTGCGTCCTCACGTGTGGAATGGGAGCGATAATGACTCCCGCACTACCACTGAGTCCCAGGACCTGGGGAGAATAGGAGGAGCTGAGAATGGTACACCTGGCCTGTGGGTGGGAGCCCCACCGGGGAGGGCGCGGCCAGCCTGTGCTGAGCAGCAGCTGAGGGGCGCATCTCAGGGACAGCTGGGCCCACCTCACAAACAGTGGTGATGTGGTCTTGCTGCTCACAGCAAAGCCCTGCTCTGTGTCTGCACTGTGATGCCTGACAGCAGCTTGTCTGTCACACCAAGAAACGAGACTTCTCTAGTGAGGTCCAGTGGAGGCACACCTGATATGGCAAAACATCCTAGTTTAAAAAAAGAAAAATATATCAACATTTCAAATAGCCTTAAGGACCCGTGGTACAGAGAAGAGTTGATAAAATTCTCCCTCCTTCTATGGACTCTGGACAGCCAGCCACTAGTTGAATTGAGCAAATTCATGTGCCTCAGGTTCTGTTGTGGCTCACGATTAGCCAAACTGGAGCCGCCAGGGAGGCTTGGCTGTGTCTGCATCGGGAACCCCTCGGGCCTGGTGTAGACCTTCTGCCCCTCATCTCAGGCTGTGGGGACCACCTCCCAGGAGGGTGAGTGCTGGGATCTGCATCCTCAAAGCCCCTGGGTGTGGTTATCACCAGGTCAGGTCACCCTGCCCTGGCAGAGTTCTGGAAGATGCGAGGGGTGATCTCACCTAGGGCTACATCCTAGGGGACTGGGAAATTGTGTCCAGAGGGAGAGAACACTAGCTGGTGAATGTCCACACTCAGGCTCCTGCACCTTGCTAGCCTGTGATGCTGTTACCGGTTTAACCACAGTGTCTATTATTTACCACAAGGCAGCAACAGACTACATGCTGTCCACCTAATACCTCACTGAGTCCTCAGGACACCCTGTGAGGGAGATCACGTGACCGGTAGATGGCACAACCAGGCTTTTGAGCCCAGGCTTCTGCTCCAGTCTTTGTCTCAACCATCATGCCATTCTGCCTTCTCCATGAGTTCTGAAGGGGTAACCACACCTCCCGCTCCCCCCATACCACCTTCACTTTGACATGAGCATTAAGAGCCCCCGCCCTCGGAAGCCCTCAGACCTGGGGCTGCTGGAGCAGGTGTGCCAGCCAGTGTGGGTCCTGGCCGGCCAGGGCTTCTGTCCTAGGAAGGGCTCGATAGGTTCAGGATTGAAGTTGCTCCCCTGGCAAGGTCTCTGGGGTCCAGACTGCCCGTGGCGGGGTGAGGAAGGGGGCGAGGCAGCCCAGTGACACAGCACAGGCCACCTCTGAGGCTCCCACAGGGCCTCAGGCTTCCTTGCCTCCCAGGCCTGCAGATTTCAGCATTTTGCTGCTTTTAAGGGTGGGAGGCCCCAATCTGGGCTGCCCCATGTGATTGTGAAAGCTTTGCCTGGGTCAAGGAGCAAGCAGGGGGTCAGTATCCTATTGTCCAGGTTCAAAGTTATGGGCCTGGAGGAAAAGGTCCTTTCTCTTAGTAGACAAAGGTGTCTGTGAACCCGCAGGCTCTCACAGGTAACTTCTCTCCCTCAGGCAACAAGGACCATGCTTTCTGGATCTGAAATCTGGATTTGAACTTGGACAAAGGAAGTACTGATTTATGAATCTAGAAATGAGGAAATACTAACAGTTGAAGAGCATTTGGGTTGTTCTAGTTTGGGGTGATTATGAGTGAAGTCACCATATCCGAACCATGGAACACTACTCAGCAATAAAAAGGAGCCTGCTGTACCCACAGCTTGGATGGAGCTCAAAGGCAGACTCCTACATGAAAGAAGCCAGACCCAAAAGGCTCATGGTATATGATTCCATTTACAGGACATCTGGAAAAGGCAAAACTGTCAGGACAGAAAGCGGATCAGCGGTTGCCAGGGGCTGGGTAGGGAGTAGGGTTTCCACTACAGAGGGGCACCGGGGAGTTTTCAGGGTGCTGAAACTGACCTATGGTGTATTTGTGATGGTGGTTACATGGCTGCTTGCGTTTGTAGAAGAATTGTACGACAGTGAGTTTTGCTGTATGTAAAATAGATCTTAATTTAAAAAAAAAAAGAAAAAGAAAAAAATTACATTTCCTTTTCTGTCTCTTTTTCCACTCGTGTTGACCTTAACACAAATTTGAATATTAACCAATTTGACTTAGTGGATATTTCCAAAGTGCCTCCTGTGCGCCAGGCCCTCTGCTTTGCCCAGAGAAGGGAGTGGTACCCTGAAGCCTGAGCCCACTCGGGGACCTCCCCACCCCCATCCCTCTTCAGCCGTCATCAGCCCAAGCCTCCTCCCACACCTCCCAACACACCTGCTGAGGCCCAGTGCACCCCTATTTCCCTTTTAAGGGACTCTGGATCACTTCAGCCTAACGCTGACTGATGTGGGTCAATCGGTAACTATGTGCTGAAATACTGGAATTTCTGAGACATTTCCATGGTTTATGGGACCATAATATTTGAAGTGGGAACCTGGGAACCATCCTTGACACCTCCCACCTCCTGCTCACCCCACCTCTCCATGCTCCACACAGTGGCGGGCAGGGGGGTGGTCACAAACAACCAGGCAGGTGGCCCGTGGGGGCTCAGGCCTAACTATGTGTCTTATCAGTATGAATTCTATGTCACAACTTTTGGGGAGGGCAGTTGGCAATGTCGTCGGGGGTTTTTTTTTGTTTGTTTGTTTTCACTGACCCCAAGGTGCCCTGGACTATTGTGCAAAAAATCAATCCACTGGCTCGTCCTGTTGGTCTTCCTTCCTGAATGTCTTCGCACCTTCCTTCCCCAAGGCCGCTTGTTCCAGGCCCTATACCTCTCACAGGGACCCCTGCACCGGCCTCCCAGCTGACCCGCCCCCTCTGTCCCTCACACTGCCGCCAGAGGGATATTTCGGACACCAGAACCCGACAGTCTGCTCCCTCAAAATCGCTGGCACATGAAGAACCCATGCCAATCCAATAGGAAAAGACAAAAGGCCCATTAGGAAAACATGCCAAAAAAACATGAAAAAGCAGCTGTCCTATGAAAAAAGAAATACAAATAGCAAACACATATAAAAAGATTCCTAACTGCATTTACAATTCAATAAGTGAAAATCAAGCATGTGATACTGTCTCCCTCCCCCACCACAGCGGGGGGGAAAAGAAAATGGAACCATTTGTGGGTATGGGTGGTAACGTGGCCGGGGGTGGGGGAGTGTCTAGGAGTCTCTCGCATGTCGTGTGGGTATGGTGACAGTTGTGGCACATTGGTGAAACTTTTGGAGGGTCATCGTGAGGGATATCCCCTTCCATCCAGGACCCACTGCTAGAAAGGGGCCCATGGTTTGTACTCAGAACACTTTGTCATGTCTGTATGACACACCTGCTGTACGACGGAAGTGTGGGGAGGCTTCCTCCCACGGTGTTCACCAGGGCAGAGGCCTGGAAATAAGACGCCCGCCAGCAGGGGAGAGTCGAGTCACTAATGCTCTGTCCACACTGCGAAATGCTCCACAGTCATTAAGAAGAATGGAGAGGGACCAAGGTGACACTGAGTCGGGAAAAGGAGCTACAGATGTCCACGGTTGGAACCATTCCTTTGGGTGCAACTCTTGAAAAAGCATAGGCTTATCCTCACAAGTATACGCATGGAAACATTTCTGGAAGCACACACCAAAACCCTCCAAAATGAAATTGCGTTTGGCGAGAGACAGGTGTGGAGGAGGAGGCTTTCTCTTTTCACTGCTACTTTATTATTCTGCTGGGATTTCTGATCGTGTGCACAGAGTGTTTTACTTTTAAAAATGTCATCGGGAAATATCTGGGTGGTGGGATTTGAGGCCGACTTAGTTTTCTTCTTTGTACTTTTCTATATCAAAAAGAATCAAAATCAATGTGTTTAAATGTTGCAAAACAAACAAAAACTTTTGCTGCCCTGGGGATAAAGTCCATGCTCCTGCGCTCACACTGGGAGGTCCTTTGGCGCCAGCGGCTGCTTCCCCTCCAGTCTCCCGACTCCTGGGTCCGCCACAGCCAGCCCCATCCGCTTTCCACGCCCCAGAGCCCCTTGCTTTCTCTTACCTCTGGGCCTTTGGCCATGCTGTTCCATCCACCTGGAAAACTCAGTCCCTCCGACTGCCTCTTAATTTTGCTTTTTTCCTCCTTCAGCCTGGCACCAGGCGCCTGCCCATGCCCCCTCCCCCACTGCTCACCGTCTCGCCCTGCCTGGCTGGCTCCCCAGCACCCTGGCCTCACCTCTGTCAGGCCGGCGCTCCTATCACGCCGTGAGGCCTCTTCCGCCCGTCAGCGCTCCCCCCCCACCCCCATCACTACCTCACAATGGCCTGGAAGGTGAGGACAGGCCCTGGTTAACCGACAGCGTCCAGGGCCCAGCTCTATGCCTGGCACACGGTGGGTTTCAACAGCGATTGCTGACGGAACTGACAGATGATTTCCTGAAATGAACGAGCGCACAGCTGGCACCCAGGCTCGGCTCTCGAGCAGGCCTGTTAGTGGGGCGGGACCCCGGGGCCTCAGGGCCCGCCGAGGCAGTCTGCAAGGGCAGACAAAGCAACCCGCAGCAGCGCCGCCCGCTCACTCCACGGTGGCTTTTATTTCCTCTTTGGTGGTGCCAAGTCCCTGAACAAATATTTTCCTGGAGCGGAGTTGCGGCTTAGCTCCCGGCCCTAAGCGCTGGAAACACCGCTGCGCCGGGCAGCTCCCAGGACCCAGAGGAGGCGCGGGGTCCGGCTGCAGCTCCGGGCCGAGGGTCATCGGGGCGCCTCCGCCCGGTGCCCACCCTCCTGGCCGGCGCACGGGCCCTGCATCGGGCTGCCGACCCGGGAGGCAGCCGGCTTGATCTTGTTCGGCCCACGGCTGGGAAAGGCTTTAGCCCTGGGCCTCTCTGCCCATAAATTAGAATCCTCTGGGATCCCGAAGAAAACGTAGGCCATGTGGGCCTCCCTCGTTTTTTTGCTGAAAAAGCTACAGTGGGGTTTAAAGGAACTAATTAGAATCTCAGAAGCCCTTTTAAAAGCCACCCTCCCCACTTTAACTTTCTTATTGCAGAATAACACACACAGAATATGCTCATCTGGAGCGTATAGCTTGATGATTGCCTTACGTATGCATACACCCCTGTAATCACCACCTACATCAAGCCAGAGAACCTTCCAGAGAAGCTTCCTTCATGTTCCTGCCTTGCCAATCCCACACCCCCAGCAGAAGCACCACGGGCTTTTATTACCATCGATTAGCTTTGCCTGTTCCTGAACTTTATATAAATGGAATCATGCCATCGGGGCTCTTTTGTGTCTGGTTTCTTGAGCTTAACGCATTGCCTGTGATACTCGTCTATGTTGTACGTGGAACAGCAGCTGGTCCTTTCTTTGACTGCGGAGGAGTATTCCACTGCATCAGCGTGTCACCATCTAGTTCTCCGTTGTCCTGTTTGGGGTTTGTTTCCACGTTCGGGCTCTGTATGGTGAATGAAGCCTCCAGCGGACGCGAGCCCTCCTTCCGCTTGGATTAGCAGGAAGCTACAGGTTTCTCTTCGTCAGATTCTGCTCCACCACGCACGTGTCCATTGGCATGCTCTCCAGCCGCCTGGAAGAGTTCCGGGCGCTCCACGTGCTCCCCAGCTATCGTCCATCTCTAATGTGAGCCTCTGTTGTGGGGTGCGGGGGTGCCTTGCACCGTGAATGAGCTTCGAGCTTGACTTTCAGAGCAAGACGGCAAGCAGCTCCAGGTGGCTACAGGGAGCACCCCAAAGGCAAAGACTCCCTTTCTGCAGTGAGCGCATGCCTCGTGCTGGGTCATAATAAAGCGTCTGCCTGCAGGAGGCACCCAGGGTAGCAGGAAGCCAATGTGGAAGCACACACCTAGGTGATGTGGTGAGAGGTGCCAAGAGGAGTGACCCAGGAGTTCAGGGGCACAGAGGCTTCAGTGCCTCTCCTTAGAGCTGTGAGCCCAGGCTTGAAGCAAAGCAGGTATACGGTAACACGGCCAAGGGCCCGATTTGGGAGTGCGTTCACACGCACCCCCGCACTCCGCCAGCAGGTGTAGAGCTGGTGATGCTCAAAGAAGGCACTGGGTGACAGGGTGCTATGATGCTGGGGAGGGGGGGGGGGTGGAGGGAGAAAGCCAGGTGAGAGCTGTGATCACGGCCAGGCAGAGCTGGCAGGATCCCAAGCCCCTCGAGGGTCCCCTGGCTCAGGGCCCTCCCCTTCTGCTTCTGCAGCTCTGGGAACCAGAGCTCAGGTCTTCCAAGGCAGCCAGCCTGCCTCGCTCTTGTGCCAGGCTGGAGAGAAAGGGGATGGGGGGGGGGGGTTGCTGACAGAGACAGAGGTGGAGAGCGAGCCTCGGAGCAGGGGGCACAGCCCCACACTCCTGCGTGGTAGTCCCCTGCAGACCCATTTAAAAGAAGACTTTTTCCCCAGATGCTTCTTGGGGTCCACCTACCAGAAATGCCAACCTGGGAGGTGGCATCAGATGACCCCCCTGAGGCCCAGCAGTGGGCTCCCATCATCTCTGCCCCCCATGACCACCCGCTCAGAGGACAACCTTCACTCCACGTGAGAAGTGCACCTGGGGAGGGCAAGGTGAGGCCCAGTGAAGTGGGGACAGGCCTTACAGGTTCTGCCGGTTTCACCTCTGAACAAGTTTTCAAACCCAGCTCCTCTTCCCCATCTCTTTGCTGTCCTGGGATTCAGCCTCACATCCCTCCGGTTCCCGGATCTGCTCGCTCCTCAAAGACCCGCAGAGAAGTTGCAGGTGACTTCTCACCATATTCCAGCATCGTCTCTTCCCACACCTGTGTTCATGCCTCATCAGCATGAAGCCTCTTGAGTCCATAAAAAATTTTTTAATGTTTATTTATTTTTGAGAGAGAGACAGAGCGAGAGCAGGGGAGGGGCAGAGAGAGGGGGACACACAGAATACAAAGCAGACTCCAGGCTCTGAGCTGTCAGCACAGAGCTTGACGAGGGGCTCGAACTCACAGACCTTGAGATCATGACCCCTGAGCCAAAGTCGGACGCTTAACCAACTGAGCCACCCAGGTGCCCTTTGAACCCCTATTTTTGCCAAAGCTGGACCTTCTGCCTGAAATGCCTCCCACCCCCACCCCCCATTTGAGATGCCTCTGTCCTTCAAGTGCCACCTCTGGGTACCTCTCCCAACCTACCCACACTGAGCCCCCTACCATGATGTCCCTGAGAGGAGCACGGAGCATCTTTGTTCTGGATGTGAAGGCACAGGGTAACCTTGTGATCTGGAGCAAACTTGAGAGGCAAGCGAGGCAGAAAGTGCAATTTAAAACAGAAACTGGCTTAAATTAAGAAGGTGACAATCGATTTAGGAGATGGCTCGCTCATCAGTTGAGGAAAGAACTTGTACGAACTCTTGGTGGAAAATTCAAGGAGCCCTCATCCCCACACAACGTAGGAACACATGGGCAGGCGCACCACGGTGAGATGTAAAGGTGAGGAAAAAAGGACACATCACTCCTTGCTCCATTCCCAGCAGAGGGGGGCAGGGGGAGTCTTGAAAACGCAGAAAAGAGGGGAGAAGGGGGTCAAGGTGGTGGGAAGCAGGGCAGCAAGCTAAGGACTGAGAAGGGCAGGGAGAAATCCCCTGAGGCAGGGGTGCCTGAGAAACTTGAATATGATGTTAACCCCCTTCACATTTTCACTTCTCTGTTAGGTTCACTGAGTGAACCTGGTTTTATGGCACCATCCTGTTTGGGTAATGCCGTCTGGTGGGGATGCCCCCGGCGGGAGCACAGAGCACCACACGCTGGAGCATAGACCCAGAAAGGGAATTAGCAGAGCAAGAGAAGCCGCGGGCAGCGGCACAGCTTTGCCATTTAGAGATGATGGGAGCAGGTGGACGCTGGGTCTTGGAACCTTGCAGGTCCCGTGTGGAAGGGACGTCGAGCCCTCTCAGTCCTAGTGCTGCCTTCGGTGTATGCACAGCCCACTGTGGACTCGGGGGCCAGGCTGCCTGCGTCCAAACCCAGCCCCGCTGCTCACTGACATGTTGCTTCCTCTGTGTGCCAGTTTGTGTCTGTGAAGGGGGCACACGGTAGTGAGGTCTGAGATGGGTTAGCTGTCGGTGGTGGATGAAATAACCCAGGTGTGGTGTGGAGCAGCCCCTGGCCCATAGTGAGCTCAGTAGAAGTGTTAATATTCAAGTTGCCTATTTACGACTGTAAATAGGGGCTGGCAGAAAATAGGCATTCAGTGTTTTCAATGTAGAACAAATGGATGAGCTAAGGTCTTTGTCTCAGCCTCCGAACACTCTGAGCACAATATGTCGGGGAAAGTATAATTCACTCTGCAATGCCGCCCAGAGCCTGCTGTCCCCACTCCACCCACAGGTGCAGGGCCCTGGAAGGAATGGTCCCTCTTGCCCTACATTCCCAGGACACACCTGGGGTTCAGGATAGCACCTGAAGCCGGGGGTTCCGATGCCAGGAGCCCCAGGCAGGGAGACCGGCCACAGAGGGGCAGCTGAGGGGCTGGGTGGCAGCCTGGATGGGACTCTAAGGGGAGGGCAGCCAGGTGCCCTCAGGACACTGGGCTCCTGCCGTGCATTGTGCTTTCTCGACTTTCAAAAGTTTCACTGTAGTTTTTCCATGTAGACATTTTTAGGCTTTTGGCACTTTGCTGGGGAGCGTTCAGGTGTTGCATGACAATGAGTGCACAGAGTAGCTAGCAAACTTTCAGTCAGGAGGAAGCTCTCGTGTCCACAAGGTAGGGAAGGATCTAGGAGAGCAAGAAGGACGATCTGGGCAGGAGACAGAGACCCCTGGGAGGAGGTAAGACAACCAAGGCCAGACAGAGGGGGGACACAGCACTCCCTCACTGCAGAGGGACTGGCACTGATCCTACTGTTCCCCACCCAGGCACATCACAGCCCAGAACCAGTCTCTCTCCAAGAAGGTGACAGGGAAGGACATCGCCAGGCCAAGAAGAGACTCAACCACCGCCACAGCCCAAAATGACAAGTGCTGTTTATTACAGTTCCATGAATGGGCCCAGCCACAGGCTCAGCCCATCCCAGGGAGGAGCAGAGATGAGCAGTCACAGACCCCTTCCCCATCCCCCGAGTCTTGTCCAATCACACACTCCGGGCAGAAAGTCTCAGTATGGAACACAGAGCACGGGTTCCCTTTGTTTGGCGGAGCATCTCAGAGTCACAGATGGCCCCCCTCTTGGAGCGTCCAACAGAGCAATGGGACGTTGTCAGACAGGTGAGCATGGGAGTTCCCAGGAGGACTGGGCTGGAGGCTCTGGTCCTAGCAAAGGTGTGAGAGGAGGTCTGTCCAAGGTGTCCGAGAGCAGGCCTTGGCCCCAGGCCTCCGCGGGGCCAATGGCCCCAGGTAAAGCTGTGCCAAAGCCATCAAAGCTTCATAAGCCATTCAGGAGACAGTGCGTCGAGGTTGGCAACACAGAAATTCATATCAGGCCTTATGTAACCTTGGCTGAACCTACCGACCTCCAGCAGAATTTCAGCAAAGACGAAAAACAAAAAGGAAACAAATCAAAGGGACTCTGGCCGCAGCATCCCTCCCCACGAGAAAGATAAAGGCATAGAGTTTTTAGCCAAGTTTCCCAATATCATTTGTGTTTAGAGAAAAGGCTGGTCCACACAGCCAGCACAGAGAGAAGAGGCAAAGGCAAGTAGAGTTCACATGACTACTTTATATTAAAGTTTATTACATTTGGAAAATCTACTGTACAGGGAAAAACCCATTGGATTAAGTAGAGTTTTGCCAAAAGCAAAAGACTATCTCTCTTTGGAATATTCCTGATTCCAGCCCAGGGGGCAGGGCCACAGGAGCTAATCAGAGGTGAACCTGGTCGTACGTGGAGCAGCTCCATGACAGGTGTGCCCAGGCCCCCCTCATCACCTTCTAGAAGAAAATGTGCCCCAGAGACAGCACCAAAGGAAGGGCTCGGTCTTCAGGAGATTCTCTGGGGCCACTACCACCTCGCTCACCCCACAGTCCTCTCTTCTCGGTCCCCAGCTTGAGGTGCCGGGATTCCGTCCTCACACAGCTCAACATCGCGGCAGCCTGGGCCACGGCAGCGGCCCCGAGTCCGTGGACACAAGCGTGACCGCTCCAGACGTGACTGCCCACGGCTGCCAGGATCAGCCAGCCCCCCAATGGGGCCACCCGACAGACATTCCATACCCTGTTGCACACGTGAGTGACAAACTCAGAGACAACACACCGACTAGGCCTACACGTTGGCTTCCAGATTTGGTTCTCCTAGTTAAAAAACAAAACAACAACAACAACAAAAACAGTCTTCTTAACCCTGATGCTGTCTCCTCGCCGTAGATTAGGGAAGCAAGATGGGGGTAACCAAATCAACTTACTTAACTTACCTCGGGAGTAACCAAGTCTACTGGGCTATGAACAAAGAAACTAGAGGAAACATGTGCAAAAACAAGTTGGTATCTAAATGAGACCTCCCCGCAAAACGTCGCTCTGATGGAGCTCCGAACTCCTCTCCCTGCCACTCAAGGGTGGAAATGTGCCCCCAGACCACTGGTCTCCACCAGCAAGTGCGACAGATGAGCCAGCCCTCGGCCAAGTGGGCCATCCAGGTCCAAAGCAGCAGGGTCCCCTTTGTCTCCAGAATCGGGTCCGGGGAGGGGCTGCTCCAGGTTGGAGAAACTGAGTCAGAATGATGAGATGCCAGGTGCTGGCGGTGGCAGAAAAGTCACGTGCGAGAAAGCCCTTGCGCCCAAGTCTCCAGGCAGAAGTCAGAGAAGCAGAGGAGAGCCCCCAGCATGCCCCGGAAGTCCGTGGGCAGGGAGCCGGGGAGGTGGCATGGTGACAGGGCCTGCAGTTCTTCGTGGAAGAGGCAGGTGGGGGCCTAGCGAGTGGCAGGGGCAGGAGGAGCCCCGTCCCTGTCAGGCATAGAACTCTTCCTGTTTGCTGGGCTTCTGGTAGGCCCCACCGTTGGCTTGTTTGGGCTCCTCCAAGGAGTAGCTGCCCTCGTCCTTCTTCTTCATCCGGTACAGCATGAAACCCACCAGGCACACGGCGAAGATGAGCCCCACGAGGCCTCCAGCGATGACCCCTGTTGGCGGGGGTGGGCAGGGAGGCCGGCTCAGCTCAGTTAGGCAGTAGTTCCCTCACACCGGGCAGCCCCCGAGGTGGCCGCGCTCAGCCGTACTCCAGCGTCCCAACCCCCAAGCAGCGGTATGCACCCCCCTACCACCCACCTGAAAGGAACTCACCTCCCAGCACTTCCTTCCGGTCCAGGAGGCCCTGGGAGGCCCCCGTGGCCCCACGGTCCACTGGGGGCTGATTCCGCTGGTCGGGCTCCACAGCGGCCACGGCTGTGTTCTCCCCAGATATGTCAAAGGTGAAGTCCTACGGGAGGGCAGAGACAGTTGCAGGCTGCGGAGGGCCACCACCAGCAGCAGCATCCAGTTTTATTTCTAAACCCAGAAGCAGCTCGGGAGTCCCTGGTCACCGCAGCCACCAGCTCAGACACACCCAACCCAGCCCTCGGGGACCCCAAAGCCAGGCACCTCTCACCACATCACACCAGACCCTGGCTGGACTGTGGCAGATATCACAGCAAGCGAGACAAAGCGCTTGTATTTATATGAAAATAAATCGGCTCATTGTAATGTAAAGTGTAAAATGACCATGACTCTAAGATCTAAAGAAAGACCTGGTAGGGCTTCTCCCCTGCCCCGCAGCAGGGGCCCTGCTTAAGTTTGGGAAGCCCTGTTTTAGGGGATCTTGAAGGACTCCTTTGCTCAGGTCTCATATTTAGTCTGTCCCGCTCTGGGCTTGGCCCCGGAGGCAGGGGGAAGGTGGGACCGCGTGAGCCTGTCTTCTTGGCGGGAACAGGGCACGCTTACGGGGCACAGGGTGTTGAGTGTGCCAGATGACCAAGCCAGCTGTACTAACGTCCCAGGAAACACAGAGGATACCAGTGAGCACTCACCTGCTCCCCAGAGCCCTCTCCTGCTGGGAGCTGAGTGGAGATCCCATCCTCGACAGCCTTCTCAGTGGCAGAAGGACCACGGTCCTCCATGCTGGGCGCGTGAGAGTCGAGCTGGCTGGGTCCTGCAGGAGCTGAGGTCTCATGGTGGTCAGGCTTCATGTCCCTGTGGGGATGGGAGGTGACAGGCCCCTGGGCCGTGGTGGCTCTTGCTGTTGATGCCTGGTGAGTGGTCGGCTGTGGCGTGGTCTCGCCGGGTGGGTGGGTGGTCTCCTTCTCCCTGGCCGTGAAGCCAGGCTCCACCTCTGCCGGAAGCACTGCCTCTCTGTCCTGAGGCCTCTCTCCAGCCGGCAGGACGGACGTGGAGGTGGCGGTGTTATCTGTGCCGCTGGGCTCTGGGGCCGTGGGCACGGCCGTCAGGAGCTCCGTGCCCTTCCAGGTGGATGAGGGCTGCTGTGACAAGGTGAGATCTTGCAGAGCACCTGCAGGCCCAGAGGCAGAGCTGGTTGGAGTGGGGGACGCCCAGACCTCGGGCCCAGCCAGGCTCACGCAGTGAGGAAGGCCTGGACAAGGGCCCACAGCTCTGACTCCCAGGCCTGCCTAGCGAACCCTGTTGTGAGAAGTGGTTTCCCCAGGGCAGAACGAGCTGAGGCTAAACTCAGCTTTGGAAAATGGACAAGGACAGCTGCCCTTTTCTGCTGCACGTGCCTGTGGACAGCCTGGTCCCTCGAACCATGAGACATCAAGGCCATCTGGGAAGGAACTTTTCCTGTGGCTAATGAAGCTCGCTCCCTGGGTGGGGGCACTCTCAGGGTCTGAATGCCTTGTCCCTGGTGCACACTCCTCTCTGGCCCCCTCCCTGTTCCACCTGCCCTCTCCCCAGAAAGGCTCAGCACCCCCCCCCCCGCCCCCCGCTCCCAAGAACAGAGGGCTGCATCCTACCTTCCAGCTCCCAGGCCCCTACCTCGGCCACTTTCCCCACGGATGGCCTCGGCCCTCTTCCAAAATCCTGGTCAAGAGCACCTCCTCTGGGAGGCCTCCATGGCCACCTCTAGCTCAAGGACTCCACTCCCCCAGGGAAAGGGGAAATAGGGGAGATAAGGGACATTTATGGAAGATCTACATGCCACCAGGCTTTATGTTACCTTACAGCTCCCAACAATTGTACGAAGTCAAGACATATTCCCATTTTACAGATGACGAAATAGAGGCTCGGAGAAGTCCACCTTTCCAAAGGTTGCCCAGGGAGTTAGAAGAAGATGAGCCCAAGTCTGTCTGCAGCAGGCAGTCCCCAGGGCCTCCTGGAACCCCAACATTCACTCCCACAACCCATATATGCCTTTTCCTTGCAGCGTGGACCCCATTCTCTTCCCTAACATCACCCTTCAGACCCTGCCGGGGGGCTGCCTGATCGCCACCCCCAGCTCATGGCCCACTGCCATCTTGGGATGGGGCCCCCATGTCAGCTCACCTGCACCTGAGCCAGAGAAGTTGTCAGAGTCATCCCCAGAGCCATCCTGATCTTCAGGGGGCACATTTGTGGCCACTATTTGCTGGAAAAGGATCAGAAAAGGGTATGAGTGGAGGCCTGGCCAAGGCCCTGCTACTCTGGGGTCCCTGTCCTAGACAGCTGAGTGAGCTCCCCCACCACACACATATAGAACAGGAAGGAAACCCTTGTGTGTGGCTCTGGAACCCACAGCTCAGGGCCACCCTCTGGTCCCCCCCACACCCCTGAACGCTATGATGACACAGCCCTGTGCTAGGTACTAGGGGTGCAGAAACACCTGAGGGGGGCAGGGCTCTTGTCCCAAGAGGCTCAGTCTGGTAAGGGAGCCCCAGACCTCTTAGAAGAGCAGACAGAAGATGCCATTACTTGGAACACAGGCTGTGGCCACAATGGGACCCCATCAGCTCACCCTACACTGAAAATCAGGTCTTGGGGCCACTGGCCAGGGAGCCTCAGGGGCCAAGACAGGTTTAAGAGCCTCAGGAACAATCCCCCAACACCCTGACTCCAGAAAGACATTCCAAAGCATGCTGAGCACCAGGGTATGGACACTGAGGGCCTCACGGGGGGGTGAGGGCAGGGATGGGCACGGATAAGTCGTCTGTGCTGAGGCAGGGCTGGCCACGCAGGACACATGCTTCTTCCCACACCTGGTCTGTTTTCTCATCCACAGGAAAGACAGGACACAGACCCACTTGGGGAAGGAAGGACAGGGTGCCCATTAGGCTGGCGACAGATGAGACTGATCTAAAGGAGGCCCTGCACTCAGGAGGTGGCGACAAACGAGCCACGAGCCTGGAATGGACCCCATGTACAAACAGCTGTCCCAGGAATGCTGTCTGCCTGGTCCGGCTGAGAGGCTGCAGGTGCCAGAGTGCAAACACCTCCCCAATTCCTGAGACAGGAGCTGCACCAGCAGACCCAGAGAGCGGGGCCTGGAGGAGGCAGGGCGCACCACACAAGGCCGAGCAGGCCTGCGCGGAAAGCTGGAAGAGGGCGGCGTGGGGGTGCGGAGAGCTCCCAAATACTAGTTCCAGAACAGCGGTTGGAGAAGAGAAGACCCAACAAGCCAGGTGGCAGGAAGGGTAGCGATGAGTGTCCGTTCAGCAACATGACCTTGACCCAAATGAGTTCGTGATACACCCATCTCGAGGGCCCCAGTGTCAGGGGCCAGAACAAAGAATGAATAAAGAGGCAAAGCAGCACAGTTCAGGGCACCCAGTGTGGCCCTGAGGACATCACGAAACCTCTTATGGCCTCAGTCTCTCCATCTGTAAAATGGAGACAGTAGTTATATCTACGTTTCAGGATGGCTGCAAAAATTCAAGGAGGTTATACACATAAAGAACCTAAGAGAGCCTGGCGTGCAGTAAACTCCCCACCAACAAGGGCCACTGCTCTAACCCGGGGAGCCAGCGCAGCTCAGCGCGGGAAAGAGGATTCTGGCGCCTGCCTAGGAAGAGCTGGGACAGAGGTGGCAGAGAGGCAGAGGTGGGTGGAAGAGAGGCAGGAGGGAGCCAGCTCACAGGAGGCTCTGTGCAGACTTGTCAGAGGCAGGTTCCGCCCAAGGCTGGGCTCCGGGGAGTGGGCCTCCGCAGCGGGAGAGGCATCGCCACATCCTGGTCACAGGCCACGGAGTTTCACCCTTGAAGGGAGCAGAGCAAGGAGAGCCAGACAGGACCTTTGGCCTCCCGAGGCTGCCTGGGGCAGAGCTGGCCCAGGTGGAGCCTCCGCTTCCAGGAGCTCAGGTCTGGAGGGAAGCTTCAGACATGTGTAGAAACCACCAGGCTAGAAATACCACTGAGCTTCCTCTGAAAGTACAAAACCCAAACCCTACCTCTTCCTCACCCCCCGAAGAAAAAGGTTTTGGCCCCAGAAGGGCCTGTCTGAGCTGTCACGGCCCATCTAAATGAACTGGCATGGTCCCTGCCCTCCGCCTGCACCGCAGGCCACATCCTGTCTACACTGTCCCCAGGTGGTGCTTCCTACACCTGTCCTGTCTCCACCGAGCTTCGAAGCCTCCCCTAAACCTTCCGTAGTAAAGAATACGGCCCACCAGGCAGGCAGAGTGGGTCCCCTCATCCCCACATGCTCCCATCCCAGGCCCACAGCGGACTGCTTCCCACAGCCTGGCGGGGCAAGGGGAGGCCCAAGCATTCAGGGGACCCCCACCCACCCATACTCACTGAGACCCCACTTCCCTCTTGCCCACTGCCTCTGCCTTCCCTCAGCTTTCCTGAGGAGGCCCTAGGAGACGAGCAGCGACCTTTCCCAATGCATTGATTCCATCCCTTAGAGATGCTGCTCACCACGGCACGGGGTCAGGGCCCGGCCAGACCAGCCTCAGCTGCACACTGTCATGAGAGCCAAATCTGCCAGCAGAAACCAGAGTCTCCTGTTTCACAGATGAGGGGATGCAGGCCTGCAGAGGACTCCATGCACTGGGACCATGTCACCCTTGGAGGCAAAAGCCAGGGAGGCCCAGCCTCTCACCTACAGGGAGAAGCCTCAACAGGTTAGCAGTTTCCCAAGAGCTGGGCCTCTTTCACCACTTGATAAGACTTTGGATCTGCCCGGTCCCTAAAAACAATTTGTTCCCTCAACTCTACTCAGCTTATCCCTCGGCGATCTTGTTTACACAACAAGCTCTTAAGCAAACGCTTTCTCTACTGAAACCAGCTCCTTGGCCTCGGGGCAGCCCCTCCCTCTGAGGGCTGGGTCTCCATCAGGGGAAGGGCTGCAGTGACCTCCCAATCCCCTCCAGCTTGAACCTGTGCTGGCCTCAGCTCCCTGGGGAGGAAATCAGCAGAAACTGCTGAGTTTGAACTTGGATCACTAGGTGCCAGCTGACTCCAGCATTCTGGGTGAGACTTCCAGTTTCACTTAGGCCACTGTGCTAAGAGCATGTGGCCAGCTGCCCCCAAGGCCTCATTCAGGGCTCTCCTCAGCACTGCCTGACCTGGGTCCTTCCCAGACCATGTGGCCACAGCTCGGAGCTGCTCGGGGACAGGTGGGCCCCCCTTGGAACCTGCTTCAAGCTGCCTGAGAAGGTTGAAGGCCAACCAGCTCATACCTTTTTTCTTTCTTTCTTTTTTTTTTTAAGTTTATTTATTTATTTTGAGAGAGAGCGAACATGCTTGCACAGGGGAGGGGCAGAGAGAGGAGAGAGAATCCCAAGCAGGCTCTGCAGTGTCCGAGTGGAGCCTGATGCGGGGCTTGAACTCACAAACCGTGAGATCATGACCTGAGCCGAAACCCAGAGTCAGACACTTCAGCCACCCAGGCGTCCAGCTCATACCTTTAACGGGGCCCTTTAACCTCTGCAAATCCTAGGAAAATCCACTTTTCATATAACAAATCAAAACCCTGAGGGGCTTTGACCTGGGGTCAGGGCTCCAGCAGAACAGGAAAGAAGGTATGAAAAACAGGCATTCTCTGACACTGAAAACACTTTCCACCCCTTTCCACCTTTACCCTTCTATTTGAGGCAGGCAGGCTTGAGATTAGCATCTCCCACAGATAAGGAACTGAAACAGACAAGGTGATGGACTTGCCCAAGGCCACGGAGCAGTGTGCCACGTGCTCTGCTCACCTACGTCCCTCTCCCTCTGGCCCATCTATTTTAAGATGCCTGTCTTCCCAACACAGCCACAAGCTCCAGGAGCCACGAGATGAGCGCATCACGGAGTAAAAATTCCTGACCACTACCCCAGCAGCCGAGGGGACCTCAATGCCAGCCCAGACTTCACAGGTTGACAGGGGAGGGCATGGACAAGCATCAGGTCAGAGCTGCCAGGGGCTGGGAATCTGCATCAGGCTGCCACCCGCCATTCCCAAGGACAGAGGGCTAGGAGAAGAGCTTCAAGAAGCTGTCAAGAAGACAGCCTCAAGCCTCACCCTGCACTGGCCATAAAGAGGGCCACTCTCCTTGGCAGCCTGCATCTGAGTAGCCTGCTTGCCCTGGCCAGCCGAAGGACCCAAGGGACCCAGGCAGCATCCCTCGAAGACACCTCGGGGACAAGAACTCCATAGCAGTGTCACAAGTCAGGATGCCAAGTGGACCTCTCAGTGAGGTTCAAGTGAGGACGGTGGACCCAGCCACTTCTAACTCTGGATTGATGGAAGACGTTGTCTGTCCGCCTGCTCCCTGGACTCCCGCCACCCCGTCAACTGCAGCCCATGGGTCCCTTTCTACCTGTGGTTTCCAACCCACACCCTGAATCACTGACATGTGTCATTTGCTGCCTGACTTAAGTGATGGCTAAAGCACAAATCCTTTAGAAAGCGTTACTGAGTTCACAGGATCGCATTGCTCTCTCAACCAACACACTGCTAAAAGTACAGTATCGAGGGGCGCCTGGGTGGCTCAGTTGGTTAAGCGTCTGACTTGGGCTCAGGTCATGATCTCACGGTTTGTGGGTTCGAGACCCGTGTCGGACTCTCTGTGGACAGCCTGGAGCCTGCTTTGAATTCTGTGTCTTCCTCTCTCTCTGCCCCTCCCTCACTTGCACTCTGTCTCTCTGTCTCAAAAATAAATAACAAAACAAAAATAAAATAAAAAATAAGTTAAAGTATAGTATCGTGTAAGGAGGATTAAGAGAGTCACATTTTTTAAAGTAATTTTTACCCTTTCAGTTTCTTGGTCAGAACTGTGGATCTAAGGTAAATGGGCAGAGCCCTCCCCCACCCCCCATATACCTAGAGTTCATAACTCTTGGGGTCTGAGGTCTCAGCTGCAGGACCCTAGCCTTTACCCCCCACCACCACCACCACCTGTGCATCAGGATGCCAAACTGACCAAAAGTGAAATCCAAAGCATCACCTTTGTCCAGACCATGGGCTCTTTTATTCAGGGTCCCTAGGAATCAGCAGGAGACTATCAGAAGTCTTCTGAGCTCCATCCCTGAGGCTGATTCAGTGGATCTGGGGCAACGGCCCAGGACTCTGATGTTGAACAAGGTCCCGGGTCCTGTAGGTGGTATGCAGACTACACTTGGGGAACAATAGTCTGGACAGGGAAATGTCTGACCCAGACTTGCCCAGGGCCTGGGTGCTGGGGAAGGCAAATCCCTACAAAGGTCCCAAGACTCTCACTCAGGTGCAGTGTTCAAAGAAGAGGCACCAAATAGCAACAGAGCCCCGTAAACAAGCGCTAGGGGCAAACTGATCCAAGAAGACTCTGGAACATTTCTCTGTACTTCTGATGCATCCACTCCCCACAAACAATACATCCCAGTACCTGCATCGTCTGTAAAAGAGACTCACCATGGAGCTAAGGAAACCCTGAACTTCCAGAGGCATGACCCCTTTGGTTCCTAGGGGTACAAGAAACCGGAGACAAAGATGAGCCTCTGTCCTGCCTGCCCAGAGTTGCAGGACCTCCTTGGTATCCCAGGACCGAGGCACTGACCTGGCAGGAGCAGGATCTCCCAGGGTGGGCCCACCAGGGAGGGGAGCAGGGGCTGCAGAGCCACTGTGCATTTTCCAGGGGAACCTGCCTGAATGGGAGGCAGGGGTAGGGGTCACAGGGGCTAGAGAATGTTGTAGAACACACTGCCCCACTCCTGCAGCTCACCCAACACCCTGGTGCCCTATGGCAGTTATAAACATAACTCTGCTTTCCTCATCTGGGGGATCATTTGTACCCCCTCCTATAGCCCTGGCTAACATGGCCTAAGCACAGTCCCGAGGGCCCAGGCAGGTCAAACCCAAAGCATCTTGGACCAAGGGTTCTCAAGGAGAGGAGCAGAGCCAGGGGTGGTAGGGGGAAAGAGCCTGACCAGGGTGGCTGCCACAGGGCAGGTCTAGCTCTACTGCTCCCTTGCCCAGTACTGCTGACCCGGGCAGCTCTCGGCCTCTCTCTAGACAACAGAAGGGGCTTGGCGGGAGAACACTAAACTCCCTTAGTGCTCTGACAGGCTAGGCTGGGACCTGGGAGCAGAGGCCCCAACTCCTTGTCAGCAGGGCCAGAGTGGTATCGGGGTGGCCATGTCAGGCTGGGTGGAAGGGGCAGGACCGTGGGCCCGGGCCCAGGAAGACACCAGGCTCCCCTCCTGCCCAGGATATCAGGGTAGTAGCAGATAAATCACTTTCTCTCTGAAGGCTTCTCTCCTGACTTGGGAGCTGCCAGGGAGACATGCTTAGGCCACTGAGAGGCACAGATCTCCCCCAGTTTTGGCCTCAAGACCCTGAAATCCACCCCACTTTAGGCACTCCCAGGAGGAAGGGGCCCCACCAGTGCTTCAGACAGGATCAGCATTTCCGGCCTGACAGGCACAGTGATTTATCAGCTCCGTGTCTCTCTACCAAAACCAAGTCAAGACTAGACTTGCAGAGGGTGTGATGGGCATGGCCCAGGGCGGCAGGGGCCCAGGGAATGGCAGGTGGGAGACAGGGGCTTATTCTGCCTTCACCCTGAGCATCCATGAGGGCATGTAGGCCCCCAGCCCCCATCGGCACTTCCACTGTGGGGAGCACATTTCAGGGGACCTCCCAGGGATGTGCCCTTCACCCCATACACACACACAACCCACTGGAGCTGTCCCCATCCTGCCACTCAGACACAGACCTCACCAGTTGGGGGATTCCTGGGCAGGGCTGGGGTACAGGGCAGCATCCATACTGGGCTTTACAGATGGGAAACCGGAGGTCAAGTTTGCAGAGCCCTTTGCCTGCCCCATTCTGCCCATTTGGAGTACCTGGAGAGGCCAGACTTGTGTTGAGGTGGTGAGGGTCCTGGCAGCCAGTGCCAGCCCCAGTGCCCAAGCCAGGTCAGAACTGCCACGAGCACCCCCATACGCACCCCTCCACAGAGCTGGCACCGCCTCACGGCTCGCGTGCTGGGACTCGTCTCAGCCGGGCCCAGCTGAGGGCTGGGTGTGGGGCCGCAGAGCCGGAAGACCCGTTCCTCTGCTTTTCCCCACCTCCAAGAGCCTTGTACCAGGCATGGAGCAAGGTTGCCCAGCCTGGTCCTGCCAGCCTTTGTGGCCAGGGTTGCCCTGGGAGTCAGACAAGGGGTGGCCAGGGGAAAGTGACCAAACCCAGTACCAGGAAAACCTGGTTATAGCCTGGGCTCTCTGTTCCCAACTTACTGGATGACCTTGCATAAGAATCTCTGTCCAGTTCCCCATCGGTACAATAGGTGATAGTAAGGGGGCTCCTGGTTCCAAGTCTATGGTTGGGAAGTCAAGGGGACTGCCCACCTGAGGGGTTGTGGCCCACAAACACAGTGCTCAGCAGGGGGAGGACCCACCATGACAAATAGGGAGAAGGGTACTTGATCACAGTGACTCAGTGTCACTGCCCTCAGCTTCCCAAGGGGGGTTATGGCCTAGGCAGGACGTTAGAGGTGTTCCAAAGAAAGGGGACTCTGGGATGGCAAATGGCACCCCACGAGGACAGAGGGAGCAGCTGAGGCCACCAGAGCCTTGTACCTCCCAAGCCTTGGCTGTCCTAATGAGGCGGCAAAGACCAGAAGTTCAGTGTTGGATGCCCCAGCCAGCCCTCACAGGGGCCCCTTGAACTGCTCTCTAGCTGATTAACCTCCAGATGCCACCGGGCTTGGGGGCCTGACACCTCTGGCAGGTGGGCTTCTAGAGATACCCTCCCCCAGCTCTGTCTAAATAAAGTCTCCTCAAGTTTCGCAGGGCCAGAAACTAGTAGCTTTGGACACACCTGCAGCCAGCCGGGGCTCCAGCTGTGCAGACAGACGGGGATGGGGGCACTTCCTCACCCAAATTTATCCAATCAGTGTCCCTGCAGTTGCACAGTGTCCCCTTTAAAATGCCTCTGGTAAGACTATCGGGTGCTAGACGCTCACCCTAGAGTATAAATCAGCTCTATACAGGGGAGCAGCTAATTCCGGAACGGGGGCACCGGGGGTGGGTAGGAGCCCTGGAGGATGGGAAAGGACTGCAAGAGAGGCCGGGAGATGCCAAGGGCACATTTTTTAACTTGTGTCAGAATTGGGTCGCCAGCCAACCCCATACCTAAGAAAGACAGACTAAATTCCCTTTGTTCCCACTTTGAGCCACAGACATACATGGCTTCTCCTCCCACATACAGAAGAATAATGGGCCAGCCTGGGAACTTGCCTCTAGGATAAAGTTCAAGTCAGACTGATGAGGCACTGAGGTAGAAGCCCAGACAATGACACGGGAAGGGCAGAGTATCCTTGAAGGAGTCCCGTGGGGGTACCACGGCAGAATGGAGTTTTGGCCTTTGCAAGAGAAGGCAAAATTTTCTGTGAAGACCAGGTCTGAATCGGCTGGGCTCGCTCCCCAGGTTCCCAGTGGGATCCCACCTCAAAGGCAGCAAAGTAGACTAGGCCCCTTCACTGTCAGCCTAACATTCGCCAGGGGACTCTTGATGGCTGAAAGGCCCACAGAGCCTCAAACGCCCCACACTGAGCTCCCGGGCACCAGCGGCATGTGCACACAGCAGACGGTGTGTCTGTGCATGCAGCTCGGGGGGCTCTCAGGAGCCCGGAGTCACTCAGCAGGTGGAGTAGCCACAACACCTTGCCCAGAGCTCCGGGACAGTCATGGGGTGGGAGTAGGCACCTAAGGATATAACCTGGGCTGGGGGTTACTGGAAAAACAGAAATACCTGAAGTAGGCCTTAGGGAAAAAACAGCTAATACGTATTGTGTGCTATGTGCCAGGCACTAATCTAAGCACTTTAGCCGAATTAATTAATCTTCACAGTAACCTTAGATTCCAGTGCCGAATCCATCCTCCAGATAACGACACTGAGGCAAAGGGGACAGTTTGTCCCAGGGCATACAGCCAGTGAAGTGCTAGGGAGAGGGTCTGAGGCCAGGCAATCCAGCAGGCATGTGGTTAACAACCCTTCAGTGGGGGCCACGTGGCTCTCTTACCCTCAGGAAGAAAAGAGGTGGCACAGGGGAAAGTGCAGAAGGAAGAAGGACCACAGAAGTGAGGCCTTCCCCCCACATCCTGCAGCCTGGCCTCGCCCAGCTCCCTCGCCGGGACAGCCTTCAGTCGGCCGTTCTGGGGACAAGCCGCTGTCCCCTACAGTCCCGGGGCCCTGCTCGGCTGGCCTGAGCCCCGGCCCAGGTGCCCTGGTGTCTGGCCTCCCCCCACCGCCTGCCAGCCCAGCTCACACCTCCCCGGGGTCAGGAGCCAGACCCTGGCAGAGGCTCAGGCAGAGGCGAGCAAAGTCTGGCCTGCCAGCGAAGGCTCACATTTCTGAGAAGGGGCAAAAGCCATGTTTTCAGGCCCTATTACATCAGCACACTGGGGTAAGACCAGCCAGCCATTCACATGAAGTAACTATACACCCAGGCCAGGTCAGACTGTACCCCTTCCTCCAGTCACAGCCACGGGGGCGGGGCGGGGGGTGTGCTCCCCAGGGGACTCTCTAAACAGAGTCAGGCCCAAAGCTCCCCCAGACTTGCTCTTCTGAGTCCAGGTAAGGAAGGGACTCTCAATCATGCCACGTACATTAGTTCCTGGGGTCTTTTCAAAAGCCCTCCGAGGAAACTGAGGCTTAGGGGCAAGTGAAGAAACATGCCCAAGGTACTCAGGGAGGATGTGATGGAGCCTGGTAATGACTTGGACTGCCCAATCTCCATGTCCTGTGCTCTTCCCAGCCTCCACATGACAACTCTCCAGTCCCCGTGACACTTACCTAGGCTGACCAGCCAGCCAGTTCTGGATCCCAGCTGGCCTGCCCAGCCCCACAGCTTCAGGACCTCAGACTGGGCCCCAGTAACTACCCCAAAGGCAGGCAGACCCAAGCAATCAGCTCAGGCTGCTGTCCTCACAGTGGGAGGAAAGGTGGACCAAGACATCCCCCCTGCCGCCCCCCAGCCCCTAGAGAGTGGTCTTGAAGAATGACCCTGTTCCCAAACAGGTAGAGGGGAGAGGGGTGAGGCCACAGCCTCTCTGCTCCTCCCACAGTTCCAAGGGCGCAGGACACAGACTCAAGGCTGTCCCAGGACCTTACTACAACAACCAGGAGACCCCAGGGAAACTTTGCAAGGATGCCCCTCCCCCAGCCCCACCCACCCTTTACTCCCGGAGACCCTGTGGGTGGTGGGTGGAGAGGCAGGGGCAGAGCCTGGGGCAGCTCCCTCCGCCCAAGTGCAGGTGTGCCCATTCTCCTAGTCTGGCCCACAACCCATAGGCCCTGGCCAGCCCGGAGGTCTTGCTGCCCAGACCATGCCTGCACCGCGCCCTGGAGGAGATGCGGTCACCATAGATGGCGGTGCCACACCCCAGCATGTCTCTCTGGGAGAAGGGGGACTGACGTCAGCCTCTACAACAGTCTCAGAGGCTCCTGAAACACCTGCAGCCTGGGGCCCTGCGAGCCCAAACCTGATCACATACCCGTCGGGGACACTCCCCAGAGATGGGACTCCAAGGCCCCGGATAGTTTCCTGGGCAGCAGGGATGCTGACAAGCTGCAGAGAGAAGAGCCAGTGCTGCCTCTGCACCCCTGCCATAGGACTGGCACAATCAAGTCCCCAAATGGGTAGGCAAGGCCCTGGGCATCAGCGGTCACCGTGGTACAGGTGGCATGGAAGCAGCAGTCCTCAAGTCCCCCAAGGCCTCCCAGTGCCCAGCATGTGCTAGGTCTGGAGTCGATGAGTGCACCTGGCCCTCCAGAAGTTCCCTCCCTATGCACCCAGGCCCCACCACTCCATCTCCTCAGTCTGCTGTGGGGGACAGAGGGCCGGTGTGGCCACAGAAAGGCAGCCTGAGTGGGAAAGACTAGGAATTCAACATCACTGTGGTGGGACAGTTCTCTTAACACCCGGGGAGAGCAGTGTGGCCCAAGAATGGTCCCAGAGCAAAACTGGCAGCCTCTGCCACTCCCACTGCCCCCATCTGGGGACTACCTCCCCTAACACTTCCCCTGGCCAGAACATGGCCTGCCTTATGGCCTGAGCTCCTGATTAGAAACTGCTGTACTGTGGGACTCGAATGAACCCTTTCGCAGTGAATGACCGTTACTGTCACTGCCCCTCTGGCCTATCTGCATGGACCAACCCTCCTGTCTGGTCCCAGTAATGGCCACCTTCTCTTGCATGTGCTCCTGGACCAGGTGTGGACGGCTCCCCACCTGCACAAGGCAATGCACACGGCAGGCACCAGGCTCTGGGTTTTAAATCTGGTCAAGCCAAAGAGGGCTCATGACCTCCAAGGGTTGAAGCAGAATGCTTCCGGGAACAGAGACAGGCCCAGCCCTGATTCCCACCAGTCCTGTGACACAACCACAGGATACCACAAACACACCAAGTGCATGATTGTTGTTACCTACGCTTCTCTGCTCCCTCCTCCCATTTCACAGGTGGGTTCACTGAGGCCAAGACAGGCCCTTGCACAAAGTCACTCAGCAGAAAAGAAGAGGGCCAAGGCTGGATGGCAGGCATCAGAGCCTTAGTTAGTCCTGCTGGGTTCCCCTACCCCGTCTAGCACACAGTGGGCTCATGGTCAAGGCTGCTTGGGTGGATCTGTGGGCCTAGCACCATGACTCAGCCAACAAGTGAAGTGATAAATATGCCTGCCTGCCCCACTGCCCCAACCTGCCCAACACGGCTTCCGTTCCTGCTGATGAGCGGACCTGGGCAGGTGGCCAGGATGCCTGGGTGTGTGCAGAGAGCATCACCAGGCCTGACCTTGCCCAGTGTCCTCTGTCCACATCTGGTTCCCACACTGAACTCTAAGGCCACCTCCTCCAAGCAGCCTGCCCTGACCCCCACCCCCACAGATGACTCCTCGGGCAGTGAGTGTCTCCTCGAGTCCCCAGAAGAATAACGGTGGAGGACCCTAAGCCCTGGTCAAGTCCCCCATTACCACCTTCATCCTCCCCAGGACAAGGTCTCAGAGCTGAAGAAGAGGAAGGAGGCCCCAGAGGGGACAGATGGGGGAACTGAGGCACAGAGGGACAAAGACCTGCTCAAACCAGTCAGGGGCCAACCTGGGACCAGGAAGGACAAGTGTCCTAGCCATCCTTCTCTGTAGGAATAACCTCCATAGACTCCTAACGCCAGGGATGGAGGAGTATCAGGGTTAAAGCTAAAAGGGGAGAATCCACCAGAAAAGAAGAGAGAGGAAGACCACTTCCCGGCTTCTGAAGAGGAAGTTGCAGACAGGTGGTGACCAGGTTTCCCAAGACACTCAGGCTGCAGCCTACCCAGCAGGAAAGCCCAATGAGGAAACAGAGTCGAGACCACCCAGGCCAAGCTCGGCTGTAGCTGCAACCCGGCCTGCAGGCCCACCAGCCGGCACACAGCCTCTTGCGGGTCGCAGCCCTAGGTGGGTCACAAGAGCGTTCCCAGCACTGGAGCAGCCTCTCCATAGAATCAGGCAGCCCTTGGAACCATAAATGAATGCCAGGAGGACAGAGACCCTCAATAAGCTCCAGAGGCAGAAGGGGATGCATCTGAAAGCCTTCAAGTTCATGAGTCAACAGGAAACATCCCGGGGCAGACAACTGAGTCCAGGAGCAGGTCCAGCCACTAGCCTTCCCCTTTCCGCACCCAATGGTCCCGAGCCCCAAAACTGCCCACTGCACCCCCCACCATGAGCTTGCCTCCACACACTCACGGCCTTCCAGACGTCCTGGCCTGCCAGACCTGCATAGTGTTGACAGGCAGCAGGAGGGAGCTTAGCCCACCTCCCCTCAGGCCACCCCACCTGCCCACCACCGGCTCATTCTGGGCCCCACAGCACTGAGAACAGGGGAGCTAATTAAGCGCCCCGTCTAGGGCCTAGAAAGGTTATTCTTTTGGGGACTTCTAGTGCCTACTGCCCACCCAACGTAAGCTTCCTGAGGTCAGGCAGAAGCAGCTCCATCACGCAGATAGAGCTGTCCATCCTGGGGGCCATGTGGGAGACTTCCCAGGTCTCCTGGATTCGAAGGTGCCGAGTTGAAGTGACCCCACGTGCAGGGTCTTGCCTCAGTGGCCTCAAATGTGCCTCCTTGTGTTGAGCGATGCATCCATGCCTGCCCTCCCTCGGCATCATCAGGGCACCCACAGCCCGCTCTGAGGGAGGTTCCAGAATGCATCCTCGCATGCAAAGCCCTGGAACAGCTGACAGGGAAATGACACCGTGCTGAATCTGTTCCAGGGCGCAGGATCCTGGCGCCAAAAGCCCTCTTTCCACAGACTCCCTTAATCCCATTCCCTTTCCCTAGACACACTTAGGCAGGCCCTCAAGGGGGGATGGGCTTTCAACCCAAGACTCCAAAATTGGTTGTTGAAAAGAAGGAAGAAATCAGGAAACAGTGCATTCTGTAAAACTACCAAGGTTCCAGGACTAGAAATCATTTAATGACTGATTCTTTACGGGGCTGCTTCTGCAGCGGGACCTAGTGTTGGAGGGGACCAGGTGGGAAACCCAGCACAGGAACCAGGAGTGCTGGGTATCTGGGCATCTGGCTGATACCATGGTGCCCACCTCCCCAGCTTTAAAAAGGATCTACTAATTCTGAAAGTGTTTCCCCAGTGCCTAAGATGAAAGCCAGTGCAGACTGGCTGTTGCCCTGGGAACAAGCACGCAGGCACCATGCAAACATGGGATGCCCCATCAGGCCTCTTTGCACAAGCCAAGAACATATATATGGTCCCTGCACGGGTATCAGACCTGGGAGCACACCCCACCTTACCCCCATGGGCTCACTGTCTCCTGACCTAGGCTCCAGGGAGCAACTCTTGCCTGTCCCTAAACCACTGGGTGAACCCAACCCAAGCCAAGGATGTTGCCAATGCTCAGGGTTCACCTAAAGGCACCGTTCAGGCCAGCTCAGCCCAGCCCAATGCCCTCTCCATCCAAAGTATGCACACCCATGGCTCTCCAGGATGGAACAGCAAATACCCATAGGGCCTCACAAGTTTCAGCGAGCCTCCTATGCTGGGCTTCACTGGGGAGACTTGACAGTTCATCAGTTCATTAATGCCATACACATAGGCGCACGCATATGGACAGATCCTGTTTCTCACACATCAGCCCCTTAGAGGGGCTTACTTCTATAGGCTTCATCCACAAGATGAGGGCAATGACGTACATCGTAAAGGTTTGGCTTAAAGATGAGATAAGAAGGTAAGAAAAGCACTGAACACTCAATAATCAGCACCCAATTACAGGCGCCTCTAATTATATCGATAGCTAACTTTTCCTCTGGCGCTTTCATTTCCAAACACTTTCAAGCACTCATTATGAAATGAATATGCAAATGACAAAGGACAGGGAGAACAGGTATGATGTCCGCTTTACAGAGGACATCAAGACTTGGAAGTGAAGTGACTCACCCAAGGTTACATGGTAAATTAGTGGCAGGGTTGAGACTTGGTCCTGGAGCTCTACTTAATCCAAAGCCGTTTCTGGCCTGCCAACAGTACGCGTGCACTAAGAAAGATGCACTTCAACCCAGATAAAACATGGTGACACGATGGAGACAGGACCCAAGCTAAGAGTAAGGGCCCTTCCAATGGAGACTTATAAGTTAGCCTCACCAGGTCCAGGCTACCTGTGAGCCTCGAGTCACTTACAACTCAAGCCAGGAAGAGAAACTCGGAACACAGGGTCACAGGTGCCTCCTCCCAGAGATCATCCACACCTGTTCACCGAGGGAGCCTGTAAGCATGCCCTTTGACAGCCTTCATTATTCCAGGTACTATCAGGGATACTGCTGAGGTCCCAGCTGGGTCCATGGAGGCACAACTCCACATATCACAGATCATGAACATTACTCACAAGTGAAACTCTCACTCAGCACTGAAAACTCATGTCTTAGGAATCATTCTGACATATCTGATTAGTTTCTTAGTACTGCTGGAGAACAGTGCAAATTAGAATTGAATAGAAAAGCTGCCTGCTACACTTAGGCCCACAATTGTCACTTTTGGCTGCTGTCAGGGATGAGGGGAGAAATAGAGCAAACCAGAATTCAAAAGGTACCAACCCTGGGGGCACCCAGCAAGGGGCAAAATGCTCTTCAGAGCTCAAGAAACCCAGGACAGAAATGCCTAACCTAACACAGTGACAACCATGAAGAAGACCCTGGCATCTTGAGATTAAATTATGCTTAGTATTCTCTCTCTCTCTCTCTCTCTCTCTCTCTCTCTCTCTCTCTCTCTTTTTTTGAGAGAGAGAGAAAAAGTGCTGACAGCAGAGAGCCAATGCGGGGCTTGAACTCACGAGTTGAAGCCGGACACTTAACTGCCTGAGCCACCCAGGCGCCCCAGTATTCTTTTGTTAATAAAGGAAGGAAAATAAATATTGTAGAGAGTCCTGCCCAAAGTTGAGGTCAATATGGATTCTTAGCTCACTAAAAAAACCTGGATGCCAAGGATACCTCATTCCCAAGGGATTTCAGAATCCGAAACTGCAATAGGAAACATTCCTCTATAAAATACTACAAAATTCAAGCTTTTCACTAATTCTTTCCAGGCCTCCCTCCTTTCTCATCTCTCTCCCCACCAATCTTGGTTAATGAGGTTTTATTGGAACCCACCATGAGCCACAGGTAGAGACTTAAAGCAGCTCCACCCTCCCACCCTCCTGAAGCCAGGAGTGACATCACCTCTAGAAGGCTCTGAGCCCAGGAGGAGAGGAGGCACTTAGCGCCTCCCCCAACCCCCACCCACCCTACCAGGCCTTAGGAAAATGTCTCTACTGGCCCCCATAATTAGGGCAAAAAGGGATTTTATGCCTTTCAAGAAAGAGAAAAGGGAAGGAGAGGAAAACAGCAAATAACTATTCCAGAACAAGCAATTTTTCTGGCATGGAAGAAACAAAAGACCACAGGAAACACACACACACACACACACACACGCACAGAAACCTTTTCAGACAAACCTGTTCTTGTCTCTTGGGAGTGGTTTTAAGCAACCTTCTGCCCTAATAGCCTTCTCTTGCCCATTCAAAATCAGGTGCCGACGATCACACCCTACCTCACTGGTCCCCAGGGGGGTTCTGACCTGCTTCCCACTGGGACCAAAGTGAACCCTGGGAGAGGACCAGATCTCTGCAACCTGTAGACACCTCCTCCTATTTTAGGCAAACCCCATTGCTTAGTTTCTTTTAGTAAGGGGGGAGGGGGCAGGGACTTTATGCCACCTTATGCCCCCACTTTTAACCCAACATGGACAACCACTGTAAGAGGGAAAAGGCAGGTCTGGGAAAGAAAAAACAAACTAAACTTTATAAAAGGAAAAAAGAAAACCTAAGCTCCAAGCCAACGTCTGACCCCAAAGCTTAGTGCTTTCAGGCTCTACTCAGCCACCTCTTCCAGGAAGTCCTCCTACCACCACATTCTAATAAGCCGTCCTCCTTCCCTCCTCTCCCCTTTGAGACTCCACTGCCTCCCAGCCCTCTGTAATGTGTCAAAGTTTCTAGGCAAGAAATAATGCCTCTTAATGCAGCATCTGCCCTTACCCAGTACACAGGAGACTCTGGGAAACACAGTCCACAGAGAATCTCACAACCCATCTGCCTCCCCCATATAACAGGCACTCTGGGATCCCAGCTTATAAGAATGCCAGCCTCAACCAAGGCAGGCAAAAGAACCAAACCCCGCACTCCTGATTTTAGCTGGAAATAGGTGGGGGAACCCCACCTCGGCAGTCTCTGCTGAGGCCCAGTCTTGGACCTGTAGAGAGTGGAGTATCCAGGTAACGCTAGGTGGACCACCGAATTAAGCCACACATCTCCACTCTCCTCTTCAGAGTATGAACTATGAGTCAAGGCACAATCTGAGTCCTACCAAGCTGCAACTCTAAAGAGAGAAGAAGCCAGATACCAACTTCTTGGATCTGAAAGCCAGGAGTGCACTGGAGACTCAGCTCAGAAATCCTATCTGTCCCCATGGCTCCCCCAGATTTGGCACCCTTCGCCCCCCACCTCCATCCAACTCATCAGCAATGCAAGAAGCATCAGGGACCCTGTCCTTGTACTTCAAAATATAATTCCAAACACAACAGTCGCCTGGAAAAGTGGGGGGGGGGGGGGGGGCACTTCACAGATAAGCCTGGGAAACACCTCACCTGAGCCAGACCCTGTAAAATACCCAAAGCTCTCAACAGCTGGTAGCTTCTATTATTGTAGAGGGACCCGCTTACAGAGGGTCGGCACTGCTGAGAGTTGTGCAGATGCCACATTACCCGTGGAGGACCCGGCACCCCTCCCCCCTCCTGCGATCCTTCCCTGCCCACGTGCCTCCCTCACCAAGAGCTGGGGAAGTAGAGCAGTCCAGATGTGGTAGCGAAAGACCGCCACTTCCGGAAGGGGAAGAGCCCCCCGCTCCGTCCACACCTCCCCTCTCCATCCCAGGGGATGGCCGCCCCAGCCCGCGGGGAGGGCCCCGGGACTCCAGCACCGGGTGTGGGGGCTGGGAGTGGACGTGGACACCCGGCGGCCAGCGCTGACACCTGGCGGCGGCCCAGGTCCCGGCCCACGGCGGGGCCGGCGCTGCGGGGCGGTTCCCAGGAAAGGGTTACAGGGGCCGAGAACAAAGCGCCCCCATTGGGAAAGGCGGGCTAGCGGACGGCGGCGGGGGCGGGAGATCACTTTCTGGGGGCCCTTGGGATGCTCTTTGTCGACCAGGTCCCTCTTCAGAGGGGACCCACCCCTCGCCAAAGGTGGATGCTGGAGTCCTACCCAAAGGCCTCCTCCCCCAGCCAAGGGCTCCACATTTGTCCCTCTTTCCCCTCAGCTCCACTGGGCGGGCCAAGGGACCCGCCTTCCCTCCGCGCGGCTACAGCACAAAGCCAGGCCGGGGGAGGGGAAGAGCCATTCCGGGGTCCACTCGCGTGGAAGCCGCAGCCCTCCCTGGCCGTGCCCAGCACCGCCAGCACCCCTCAGCAGGCAACACAACTTCAGCAGCCCCAAAGTTGGGTTCCTGCGGGGCTCCGGTGTTCCGGGACCAACTTCGCGGAACCTCCCGCTGCCAGCTCTGCCCAGCTCCCTTAGGGCAGCCGATGGGAAGCCGAGGATCCCACCTCCGCGGCCACCACGACCCCCGCGCAGCCCTGGCCCGGGCTCCTCTGCCAACGCGCCGGCCCCGCTGCTCCCAAACTTGCCTGCGCCGAAGGGGCCGGGAGCCTGGGCTCGGCGGGTCTGCGGGTGGCCGCGGTCACCGCATCTTCCCGGGTCGCCGGCGGGGACCCCGGCTGCTGCGGTGCCAGGGGTAACTGGATGGGAACTCGCGACCCCGGGAGCCGCCGCAGGCTAGTGGGCACCAGCGCATGGGGAGCCGATTCACATAATTGAGCGCGGGGCCCCCGCACAGGCTCCTCTCCGCGGGGCGCCCGAGCCCCCACCCCGCCCGTAGCGGCGGAACCCGCGGGGCGCCCACCGACGGCGGAGGCAATTGGAGCGGGACCCCGGTTTCGCGGGCACGGTCCCGGGGTCCGCCGGGCTAGCGCGGGAAGGCAAGTCCCCGCTTCCCCTCCCCCTCCACGTGCCGCTGGAGGCATCGGCGAGTCTGCAAACACCGGCTTCCCGCCGCTCCCCGCCCGGCCCCGGGCCGCACTCACCGGGAGAGCCGGCTGCAGGCGCAGCGCCAGCGCGCAGAGCCAGAGCCAGAGCGCAGCGCGCCTCATGCTGCCCGGACCGGCGGCGGGAGCGCTGCGGGCTGCGGGGATCGTGGCGACGCCGCGCGGTACGGACTGCGCGGGGCTCCGCGCCGGCTCCTCCGGGTCGTTGCGCGCGGCACCCTCGGGCAATGCCCCGCGCGCGGCTGTCCCTGGCGAGGGCTGCGGAATCCGCCGGCTGCAGTCCGTTCTCTACCTCTGGATTCCTCTCCGCCCGACTCGGCTCCAGCCCTCACCTCTCCCGCCGAGCTCCGCCTTATAATAAACCCACAGGCCCTTAGCCGTTGCAAAAACTAGCCCCCCACCCCCAGCTCGCCTAGTCTCGGGGCCAGCCCCAGTCCCCACCCCCTAGGACCCCGCCCTCTGAGGCACCCAGCCCGGCCCCCTTGGAACGCCCCACCCCCGGCGTCCTGGCCCCGCCCCCATCCCCACCCCCTCCCGCACCGCCGGGGGGACCTCGCCTTCCTCCGGAGCTGTGGTTCCCACAGGCTGTTGTGAGTGGCGTTTCAGCTCCGCTGCTCCCGAGTGGCGGGATCGGGGCACCCCCTTCCGCCCTGGCTCAGTATACTGGGGGCGCTGACCGCGAGAGGGGCGGGAGGAGCGGGCGTCGGTCTTCGACCGTGGGCGCCAATCTTACAGCGCCCTCTGGGCGTGGGCACCCAGCGTCCTCCAGGTGTGTTCAACTCCGAGATCCCGGCGGCGGCGGGACAGCTTTCCGGGCTGTGCGGGGCCCCGGGGTGATGGGGCCTTAAACCGATGGAGCCCTCCCCTGCCTCTCCTTCGGCTGCCAAAGGGGTCCCTGCGTCCTCACTTCCCCAAGTACAGGTTCCCACAGGCCCTCGCGTTCTGCCATCACGCCAGAAAGTGGTGGAAACTTGGGGCCTTACTTTGAACAGAGGTACATGCTCAGGACGGGCTGTAAAAATAAAGAGAGAGAAAGAAAAAGAGAAAAGGAAAGAAAGAAAGAAGAGAAAGAAAGAAAAAGAAAGGAAAGAAAGAAAGCAAGAAAGCAAGCAAGAAAGAAAGAAAGAAAAGAAAGTTTTCTGTGTCTTTCGATGGAAGACTGCCCTCTCCCTTCGTCCTCTTAGCTAAAAGGAAAAATAAACGGCTTTCTTCCCAGGGCAGACAGCCTCTGGCCAGCGGATCTGATGAGGGCCGCTTGAGTTCCTGCTCCTTCGTGAGTCCCTAAGACGTCCTAGGCCTCAGGGTTTCCAACACCAGTCAGCCACCTCTGTGCAAAAAGGCTGTGGAAGGCCTCTGGGTGTCGCACAAATGGCCTTGAGGGAAAAGGGGAAGAAGCTGCCAGGCGCTGCCTGCAGTCTGGTAGGCAGGAGAGATGGCGCCAAATGACCTTCGTACCCGGACCTGGAGACCAAAGATGGCGTCCTCCTCACCCACCTTCTGCAGGCAGTGGGCAGGGCAGGCCTCAATTGGCCTGAATTGGGAACCAAAAAGTTCTCCTGAGGTGACTTGGCCTCTCAGCAGTTTCCAGTGTTTCTCTTTAAATGGTTTAAACGTTCCTGGGTCCTGGGCTATACAGGCAGGACCATCCACTGTGGGCCCTGGGTTCTCCACCCACCCAGCAGGTTTTCCAGGCACTATGCAGCCTCCTGTGTCCCCGTCTCAGCCACACTCCCCTGTCAGAGCACCAAAAGGTGAGGCCCCTGAACAGCAGCATAGCCCTGTTTTTGCCCCTTCCCTGAATCCCTGTTTGACCGTGGGCAACTCCGGTTTTGAGGTCTCTGTTTCCTCAGCTTTGTCTTTGGGGGATAAGAGATTCTTATCAGGGTTCTTGGGGCCTACTGCAGGGTCTCTGAGTGCCTGGCATCACGGATCGTCCAACAGCATGGCACCAGGCAGGGTCTCTCCAGGAGCTCAGAGAGTCCTGCTGGGTTAAAAGGCCCTTTTAGTAGAAAATCCATGTGTCTCCCAGGGGCTGGCTCCACGGGTCTGAGGTTAGTCTCTGGTCCTCTCAACCCAATGTGGAGGGAAAATAGGTCAGTTCAGGATCCTGCTTTTCTCTACTGCACAAAATCGAGAAAGTTGGGGTCTGGGGGGTTTGATGGAGTCTTTTCAAAAATTACCAGTTTAGTGTTTCTTTCCAACGGTGCATTTGCCCCAGATCAATGTGTATTTCTTTGGGCAGACTAGGAAGAGGAAGGACCCAACAGAGGGATCCCAAAGAAACATGTACAGAAAGAAGGGAATAGAAGGTCAGGGCTTGCCTTTGGCCCGGCTGACCCCTGCTTGCTTCTCCCCCAGCCCAAATTCTGCAGGAAAGCCTCTTCCTTGAGAAGCTGCCTCAGAGATACAGCCCTTTGGAATGTGACAGCAACATCGGTACATATGCACAGGTATGGCCGTCCATCCCTGCTGTACTCATCGGCCCCTTCCTTGGGAGCCCCACCAAGCCTTCATACACCTAACATCTTAAGGGTTAATATCTGGCTGAGCAGGGGGCTTCTAGCCTCCCCTGTGGAGGGACTAAGGCAGGGTCTCCATCCTGACTTGTGTTCCTAACATGGCTTATTAAGTATGTTCAGTATCATCCCTGGTGAGTCATAACTGCCTTGAATGTTGCTTCCTTTTCCCACTAAGAGAAAGAAACTTCTGGGAAGGCAAGGCCAGCATCTCCCCCACCCCATTTCTCTCATTCTTCCCATGGGCACCTGTTGCCACTTGGAGGCGGGGCAGCCTGTGGAGAGCAGGCAAGAAGAGGCCGGCCCTGCGTGGTGCGTGTGGTACCTCGGGCACCGGCTGCCCTTCACTGCGTGAGACACCTGAACTGGCACAGGCATCCTCTGAGCAAGTTGGCATCTGTCAAAGCTTAAAATGCACTTGGGGCGCCTGGGTGGCACAGTCGGTTAAGCATCTGACTCTTGATCTTGGCTCAGGTCATGATCTCACGGTTCATGAGTTCAAGCCCCACATCGGGCTCTGCACTGATGGCATGGAGGCTGTTTGGGATTCTGCCTCTCCTTCTCTCTCTGCCCCTCCCCTGTTTGTGTGCACGTAGCATGCACGCACACATTCTCTTTCTCTTTTTAAAAAAAAAAAATTTTTTTAATAAAATAAAATGGACTTAGCCTTCAACTCAGGGACTCTGCCCCAGTGAATTTATTTTTCAGAAGTATTTTCACGAGTGTCCCAAGAGGCATGTTTACATGTTCATCAGTAAAGAAAAAATGAAATAAATGTGGATATTCCCACACGGTGGAAAACTATACAACACTTTTTAAAATAAAGCAGTCTTGACATGGGACATTTTTCAAAGCTTGTTTTTAGGTGAAAAAGGCAAGTTAAAGAGTGATCTATATATAGTCTGGCCACAATTTTCTTATAAGAAAAACATGTGTGTAATGTACACAGACTATTATACATAATACATTTCTCCTATAGGGGAGGAAAATGGGGTGGGGACAGTTATAGGAGAATTTTTTTTTAATTTTTTTTCAACGTTTATTTATTTTTGGGACAGAGAGAGACAGAGCATGAACGGGGGAGGGGCAGAGAGAGAGGGAGACACAGAATCGGAAACAGGCTCCAGGCTCTGAGCCGTCAGCCCAGAGCCTGACGCGGGGCTCGAACTCACGGACCGCAAGATCATGACCTGGCTGAAGTCAGACGCTTAACCTACTGCGCCACCCAGGCGCCCCTATAGGAGAATTTTTAAGTTTACTCTATGATATTAATTTATTAAATGACAATACATACATATTACTTGTTTAATTCTTTACTTTAGAAGTTATTTATTAAATCAGTGGAGATGTTTTTAACCTTACCTAATAGCTTCCCCTCAAGCAGCTGGAATAATAGGACGTTTATTGCATGTACCTTACCTGCATTACTAATGGTACAACCAAAACCGCCACCGTCCTGGTGTGGCTCCACCCTCAGCCTGGTGGCAAGATGGCTGAAGTGTTTCCAGCCATCTCAGCTAATACAGCCACGTCCAGAAATGAGGTCATCTCCCCTACACTTCTTTTTTTTTTTTAAGTTTATTTATTTATTTTGAGAGAGAAGGTGCAGGCAGGGGAGGGGCAGAGAGAGAGGGAGACAAAGAGAATTCCAAGCAGGCTCCACACTGTCAGTGCGGAGCCCGATGCGGGGCTCCAACCCACCAACTGTGAGATCATGACCTCAGTCGAAATCAAGAGTGGGATGCTCAACCGACCGAGCCACCCACGTGGCTTCTTTTCCCATCTCACTGGCCGGAATTGGTTCCACACCCACCTGAAGCCATGACTGGCAAGCAGAGCTTGAGTATCAGAATGGGTGCAGATTAACCTTCAAGGGGCTTGAATTCGGGGGAGCCAATGTCAAGGACTTCCCAAAGAATATCAGACGCATGTAAGGGCATTCTTACTTCAAGATGGTAAAAACACAACTTTTTACTAAGACAAAGTAACTTCTTGTCATGAAACATTTTTTTTAAATGTTTATTTATTTTTAAGAAAGAGAGAGAGAAAGAGTGTGAGCAGGCAAGGGGCAGAGAGAGGAGACACAGAATCCGAAGCAGGCTCCAGGCTCTGAGCTGTCAGCACAGAGCCGAATGAGGGGCTCAAACCCATGAGCCACGAGATCATGACCTAAGCTGAAGTCGGACACTTAACTGAGCCACCCAGGCGCCCCTTGTCATGAAACATTTTAACGACAGTTAATTGTTTTATTGTGGACCATTTCAAACATATAATAAAGAATAATGTTCCTCAAAAAATTAAAAACAATTACCATATGATCTATCAATTTCACTTCTGGGTCTATACTAAAAGAATTAAAACCAGGGACTCAGACAAATATTTGCACACCTGTATTTACAGCATTATTCACAACAGCTAAAAGGTGGAAGCCACCCTTGTAGCCACTGACAGATGAGTGGATAAACAAAATGTGGTGTAAACATAAAGTGGGAATATTCCACCGTAAAAAGGAAGGAAATTCCAACTCATGCTATAACATTGATGAACCTTGAAGACTTTATGCTAAGTGAAAAAACCAGTCAGTCACAAAAGGACAAATACTGTCTGATTCCATTTATGTGAGGTTTCTGAAGTAGTCAAATTTATAGAGACAGAAAATAGAACAGTGGTCTTTGCTTGGGTTTGAAGGGAGGAGGGAATGGGACATTATTGCTTACCAGGTATGGAGTCTTAGTTTGGGAAGATGAAAAAGGTCTAGAGAGGGAAGGTGGTGATGGTTGCACAACATGAATGCACTTAATGCTACTGAGTCGTACACTTAAAATTGTTGAAATCGTAAATTTTGCATTGTGTATATTTTACGATAAAAAAGAATGCAAAAGAACCCCACCTCAGTTGCAATCCCCCCAAAATAATAATATAATGAAGACCTATGTGACTACCACTCAGTTTATCTAATCTTAACAGGATCTTCTTTCTTCTCTTTTTATTATTTTTGTATGAAATGAAACATTACAATGGAGTCTTCTCCTTTAGCCATGTTGATACATGTGGTGGCTCTGGGTCACTTATCTTAACTGCTGCATTATCATTTATTGTATGCATATACCACGGTTTATTTACCCATGGACATTTGGTTGTTTCCAGTTTTCAATATTATACACAACGTTGCAATCAATTCTTGTACTTTTCTCCTTGAGTGCGTGCAGAGACTTTCTCTAAGAGTAGATAGAGCTGGGTTTAAGGTACAAATATATTGAGCTTTCTTAGGAATTGCTCTAATTTCTCTAAACAAATTGCTCTCCAAAAGGGTCCATAGCAATTTATACTCTCAGCAGCAGTTATGAGAGTGCCCATTTTTCTACATCCTCTGTATGACCTGGCATTTATTGGGCCTTTTATATTTTGCCACTCTGATTGCAAGTAAAATATCTCGTTGTCATTTGATTTTGAATGGCCCTACCATTATGAAACATGGAGCCTTTTATTGCTGACTGCCTGAGCAGATACCACTCGTTGCTTCCTGTATTTGTTTTCTTCTCCTTTTTCAGTAAAAGAACACCTCAATTTCAACTGGCCCTTTGGCCATCCAAAATGAAGATTCTCTTTCCCAGCATCGCCACAGCTCTATGTAGCTGCCGGATGACGGGACATGAGCAGAGATGGTCGTACGTACGTTCAGGGAACGAGCAGAGAAGGTTGTACATACGTTCAGGGAGCGTCAAAGGGAAGGACAGTTCCTTCTTTCCTTTTTTCTTTCCTCCTGGTTGGGATGCAGATATGGCTACAGCTGGAGCAGTCATCTTGGACAGGAAGTGAACTTGAGAACAGAGACCATGCTTGGCAGAGGACCAGGTTAGGGGCGTCGGGTGCCCAGCCGGTGAGGCGGCACACCAGCCTTGCCCTGCCCATGCACACGTGTGGATGATGGACCTCTGCGTTGCTTCAAAAACTGGATTTTCCTGGATTTTCCACCCCTTGCCAGAGAATCTAACTCTGACAATACTCTGGTCAATTTGGCCTCCTGCATGTAACCCAAGAGAGTGTGGGGAGGACAGTTGTGTGGGGGGAGGAGGGAGAGGGGGATAGTTCCAAAGATGCTGCCCATGATACGACCCCACCAGCTCCCCAGTGCTGGACTGTCTTAAATTTTGGATTTGACTCAAGTCACCTAACAACTTTGGTCCCCAAAAGAAGTCTTGATGAGAAGTAGGCTGTTCACGCGATGGGGTGTTTTCAGAATCTGAAGCCCATACAGTCTGTTCTGCTCACACTGCTGGGGACCATGCTCAGCAGGTGGCAGGCATGCAGAGGGGGCTCCACAGGAAGCCCTCACCCCAGTCCGCAGTGGGGCCGTGCTGGAGTCCGAAGTGACACAAGAAGAATGAGAGGCCCATGGGAAATTTTTGTTTCTTCCATGAAACTTACATGTTGTTTTCACGGATATTGGGAACTGTGTAACTACATGTACTGTTGGCACCTTTGTGCTCAGGCGGCTCTAAAACACCGGGTGCCTGGGGGATTGTGAGCATCCTGGACTCTACGTCCTCCTTCTCTGTCGCCATCCCCACGCCCTGCCTCACCGTTATGCTACCTGCCCATTTCTGATGTATAGTTTTGCTTGCCGTTGAAGTTGAGTCTGATATTTGCTAGGATGTCAGCAGGAGAAAAAAAAGAGAATAAACACATCCTCTGTAAATAGCACTGGAATTTCCACATCCAAACCAGAGTTCCTTCCCCAAAGCCGTCCCCTTGGGGGACCGTGTTTATCATCTGATGCTACCCACGCCACCACCCTAGGGAGACCTGAGGACTCTTTGTCTATAAAGATAGCTTTTTTTTTTGAGGAAGGTGGGCTGTAGTTCATTCATTTGATAAACGTGTCCAGAGCTGCAGTGCTGCCCGGCTCCACCTCTGCAGCAGCCTTCATTGGAGGCTTGGACAGGAAGCTCTCAGGCAGGCAGGTATGCCAACCAGTGTCACCCTCCCAGGTGCCGCCAGACTGATTCATCCTGAGCCACTTCCTGGGGCGGGGCTGCTCGGCCCACAGCAGCCTGTCCCCGCCTCCCAACGACCTGGCTTCAGAGAAGCCAAAGGGCTTTCCCTGACTCAGCCCTGTGTCAGCAAGGGGCGCTTGTGCTGAGGTTGTCAGGGGGGGGGGGATGCTGAGGGCCACGTCTGTCTCGCTCACCCCCACCATCTCAGGCGGCCACCAGATGCAATTCCTCCTCCACATTCTTAGACCACCTTAGCTATGTGGCCTCGAGCAAGTAACTTAGCCTCTCTGTGCTTTGATTTGCTCCCCTATGAATTGGGGACATACTAGTACCTACTCAGAGAGGTGTTGGGAGGGTAAAAGGAGAGAAGCACCGTGAAAGGTTCAGCACGGTGCCCAGCACACGTTAGCGGCACTGGGGCCGTGATGGTGCACCTGGGAAAGGTGGGTAGAAACTCATCTTCACAGCCCCCTCCCCTGCGACCTGGGCCCGGGCGCGCCTAAGCCTTCTGAACTCAGCTCGTTGTGACAGCACTTAGCACTCACTCCCCCTGGCACCAGGCCTGGTAAATAGCACTGTTGGAGAAGTTAGGCATTCCAAGGCCCCAGGGGAGATGCTGGGGTGGGCTCTGAAGGGGAAGGAGCTCACAGCAGCCGGGCCGTAGAAGGCAGGGTGTGATGTGGGTGCAGGGATGTGCGTGTAGTGCCTGCGTGTGGCAAGTTCTCTCCTCAGGTAGAAGGTAAACCCTGTACTCATCAGAGGTTGCACACCAAACAGCCCCCAGGGCTGCATTTGGCCTGTAGAAATGTTTTGCCCTTACAGTGCTTTTCTAAAAAGAGACATCTCCATAAGGAAATCACACGTACGAATCCAGATTTCGGATTTTCTAAAAGAATCAGAAGAGCTAGTAACACTGGACCCCCATCCCGTTGTGTCAAGGACCAGCTAAAGCCACGACTCATGACATGTATGCATTTCTAGCACATTCACCACCTCCTGGGCCCTGCGGGAGTCGACTTCCAAGAGGCTCTGGCATGAGACTGCAGTTGACCTCTGGCCCTGCCTCCCTGGGCAAGTCACACAAGCCCTCTAAGCCTTAGCTTTGTCATCTGTAAAAGGCATGTAAGACTAGTCCCTTCCTCACACCGTTGTGAGGGGGGATGGGATAATATATGTAGAGCACCTGACACCTGGCACATAGCACGTATTTTATACTTTCCAGCTATTGCTGCTGTTGCCTCTGGTCCCAGCTCATGATTTCAGGATCAAAACTGACCTCCGTGGAGACCGGAAAGGACCTTCCTTAACTTGGACAGCTTGTTTTCTCCCCAGGTGAAACCGTTGCCAGCTGGAAATGACCACACTGGGGGGAAATTTTTAAAAATCCCCTCTGTTTCATCTACTGATCCCTTCCTCCCCACCCGCCCCATCCCCACAACTCTTGGCAACCTTTTACCTTCTTACAGTCTCCATAGTTTTGCCTTTTCCAGAACATCATATGGTTGGAATCTGGTATGCAGCCTTTTCCGATGGGCTTCTTTTCACTGAGCGATATGCATTTCAGTTTCCTCCATGTCCTTTCACGGTTTGATAGCTCATTTCTTTTTATTGCTGACTAATATTCCATTGTCTGAATGTATCCATTTGTTTATCCACTCACCTACTGAGGGACCTCTTGTTTGCTTCAAAATTTGGGCAGTTATGAATAAAGCTGCTGTAAACATCTGTGTCCCATCTTTCGTGTGGGCCTAAGTTTTCAACTCATTTTTGGGTAAATAGCTAGGAGCATAGGTCATATGGTAAGACTTCCTTACACATGACTTAGGAATTCTGCATAAATGAATATAGCTCATGGTTATAGCTTGTGTGCACTATAGTTCTGTCTCCAAGGTTGTTTTATTTTGTAGAATAACCTGGGAAATTTTCACTGTTGTCCACACTCTGTAAAATTTTATATAAACTAGGAATTATATGTTCCTTAAAGATTTACAGAACTTGCTCTTTAAACAGTCTGGGCTCATGCCTTTATTTTAAGAGTATATCTTTTTTTTTTTAATCTTTATTTTTATTTTTGAGAGAGATGGAGTGTGAGCAGGGAAGGGGCAGAAAGAGGGAGACACAGAATCCGAAGCAGGCCCCCGATGTGGGGCTCGAACTCAGGAACTGTGAGATCATGACCTGAAGTTGGACACCCAACTGACTGAGCCACCCAGGTGCACCTAAGGTTATATCTTTGACTCTCCTCTTTTTCCTTTGACCCCCCTCCCAACCTTTTTTTTTTTTTTTTTTTTTTTGCCATCTTGATCATCTTTAGGTGTACAGTTCAGTAGTAAGTATACTAACTCATTGTTATGCAGATCTCCAGAACTTTTTCATCATGTAAAGCTAAAATTCTACACCCATTAAACAGTAACTCTCCGTTTACTTCTCCCCCAGTCCCTGGAAACCACTGTTCTGTTTTTATAAACTACTTTAAATAACTTCATATGAGGGGAATCAGACAGTATGTCTTTTTGTGGTGTCACATACTATAATGTCAAGTTCATTCATGTTGCAGCCTGTGTCAAAACCTCCTTCCTGGGGCACCTGGGTGGCTTCGTCAGTTGAGCATGGGCTCTTGATTTTGGCTCAGGTCATGATCCCAGGGTTGTGGGAGCCTGCTTGAGATTCTCTTTCCCTCTGCTCCTCTCCCTTGCATGCGCTCCCTCTCTCTTTCCTTCTTAAGGCTGAACAATATTCCATTGTATGTATACACCACATTTTGTTTATTCATCCGTCCATTGATAGACACTTAGATTGTTTCTACCTTTTGGTCGTTGTGAATAATGCTATTATGAACACAGGCATACAAATATCTCAAAATCCTACTTCAACTTTCTTTTAATGTTTATTTTTGAGAGGGGAGAGGCAGAGAGGGGGCGAGAGGATCTGAAGTGGGTTCTGTGCTGACAGCAGCAACCCCAATGTGGGGCTTGAACTCATGAACTGTGAGATCATGACCTGAGCCAAAGTTGGACGCTTTGAGCCACCCAGGCACCCCCTACTTTCAATTCTTTTAAACATATAGACCCAGAAGAAGGATTGCTGAGTCATATGGTAATTTTTAATATTTTGAGTAATCACCAAACTGTTTACAATAGCAGCTGCACCCTTTGACATTCCCAACAGGGCACAAGGCTTCCAGTTTATGCACATCCTAAGACTTGCTACTTTCTGTTTGACAGTAGCCATGATCAGTGATATCCCATTGTGGCTTTGATTTGTGGTTACCTAATGATTAGTGATATTCAGCATCTTTTTTCATAAGCTTGTTGGACATTTGTACATCATCTTTGGAGAAATTCACTTCCTTTGCTGAGTTTTTAATCCGGTTGGGTTTTTTTTTTCTTCTTGGCTTGTAGTTCTTTGTATGTTCTGGATATTAACCCCTTATCAGATACATGATTTGCAAACGTTTTCCCCCATTCAGTGCCTTTCCACTTGGATTATTCCCTTTGCTGCACAGATGATTTTAAGTTTGATGCAGCCTCACTTATCTATTTTTGCTTTGTTGTTTGAACTTCTAGTGTCATATGCAAAAAATGATTGTCAACCCCAAAGCCATGAAGCTTTTCTCATGTTTTCTTCTAGGAGTTTTATAGTTTTAGGTCTTTCATTTGGGGCTTTAATCCATTTTGAGCTTTAATCCAATTTTTGTGTTTGGTGTAAGTTTGTAATTAAGGGCCCAACTTCATTCTTTTGCAAGAGGATATCCTATTTTCCTGACACCATTTCCTTTCCCTATTGCATGTTCTTGGCATTCAGTGTTGAAGATCATTTGACCATATATGCAAGGGTTTACTTCTGGGCTCTTTATTCTTTCCTATAGATCTGTATGTTTGTCTTTATCTAGTACCACAAATTTCTGTGAAAAATTGAGGTATAATTGACATATAACAGTATATTAGTTTCAGGTGTATAACATGCAGTATTTGTATATATTGCAAAATGATCAATCACAATGTGTAGTTAACATCCAAACAGTTTTGATTACTGTAGGTTTTGATATCAGGCCATGTGAGACCTTCCTTCAACTTTGTGGGGTTTTTTAAAGAGTTTTTCTTTTTAATGTTTATCTATTTTGAGAGAGTGAGCGAGTGAACACACAAGCAGGGGAGGGTCAGAGAGAGAGAATCCCAAGCAGGCTCCGTGTCATCAGTGCAGAGCCCCTTGGCAGGGCTTGAACTCAAACCTTGAGATCACAACCTGAGCTGAGATCAAGAGTCTGACGCTTAACCAACTGTGCCACCCAGATGTCCCAAGCATGTCTCATTTTTAACCAATCAAATCTATTCCTTTTTTGTGAAGTTTATTATTAATCCCTTCTACCATTTTTGGTAATTTTGTTATTTTACTAGCTTCTTAAATTATCTTCAGACTTTCTTGGCTAAATATTTTTTCTCTGGTCTTTGGCCCAAATCTCCCAAGTTTTGATATATAGCACTATTACTCATTTTGAAGTTGGCCCAAATGGTTTATTCCAAATTAGTTTAGTTCTTTAACCTAGGAGTTAAGAAGTGTATTTTAAACGTGTCTAAGATATATGTCTAAATAGATGTATTTCTAAGATACATTTTTGGCCTTTTCGAATTCTCTTCAGTGAAACCTCGTACATTCTATTCAACTGAACGTGTCCTGGAGGTCACAATGGGACTTTCAAAGTCGGGGCAGGGAAGCCTCCCAAACATCCCCCTTCTCCTCCAGGGCGGTCCACACGCTTTCCTCCTAGCCCCTGCTGTACAAGGGACCCACCAGGTGTTGAGACCCATCTTTTCAGGGCTTCTTCCTATAAAAGGCCTCAGGTGAGACTTGGGTGTGGTGGGAGCTGGCCGTGTGATGGAACTCCTAACTGGAATTCCCACTGCCGACTTTGGCCTCTCTCCAGTTTCCCACTACTTCCACAGCTTTGCCCAACTTGTGGGCAAGTCCTCTATAGCACTGTACCTGTCACTCCACTGCTCAAGGATGTGACAACTCCTTATTATCATCCTGGAAGCTGGACATATCAGGGCAAAGCTACTTTTAAATCAATTAGGGCACATGGGTGGCTCAGTTGGTTAAGCGATCAACTCTTGATCTCTGTTGAGGTCGTGATTTCACAGTTCCTGGGAGCAAGCCCCGCGACGGGCTCAGCACTGACAGTGCAGACCCTGTTTGGGATTCTATCCCTCTACCTCGTACCTGCTTGCACTCTGAAAATAAACTTAAAAAAATTTTTTTTAAATATTCCCCCAGCCCCCAACAGTTTTGTTAACTCACTAGGAGTCACTCACTGCCTCTGCACAGAACCTATCTTATCCAATTCTCACAATTTTAGGAGGGAGGTCTCACTTCTGTTACCTACACATCAGGAAACTGAGGTTTAAAAGATGAAGTCATTTGCCTAACTACGTAAAGCTAGATTTGGAATCTGGGAAACCTAATTCCAGACTCCAGACCCTGAACGATTACACTTGGATGCCCAAGAAAACTTGAATTAATCTCAACCTAGCCAATTTCTTCCTTCAACTACCAAATGGAATACAGGGTTTAAGTTCCTGGTAAATATTTAGAGAAAAACAAGTTCTGTGATTGAAACCTAGAAGAAATGAGAAATTGTCTACAGGATATGGAGGAAATGACATTCAATAAAACTTTCACCCAGTTCTGAGCTTCCTGTAGGATCTGTCCTACAGTTCTCGTAGGTTCTTACCGTCAAGTAGTCCTCAGATTCAAGGTTCTGTGGGCAATCAGGACAGTATTCCTACTTTACAGATGGTAACACAGAAGCCTAAAGGGTTAAGTTTGCCCAAGATTACACAACCTACACTCACCCTAGGGACCGGAAAATGGAGACCCCCTCGTGCCCTGCAGCCTCCTAGAAGTGAGCCTTGGTGACACCATGCTCCCGGCCTTCTCACTTGTGTTCACAGAAGAATTTACCGTCTGGAGCATCCAAATCACATCAGCTAGGCCCTTTAAAGTTAGCTAGATAAGACAGACTGTGAACACTGCTCCTCTGGGGTTCCTCTGCCCTTCTCCCCCCGAACCCCAACCTTCCTGAAAAAATCACTGTCAGGAGGGCAAATAGAACGACTACTGCCAAGGTCAATTTAGGAAACTTTTCTTTGGTCAGTAAGCTAGTGTGGGAGGATGTAATATTTATTTCTTCAAGGGTCTTTTAATTTCAACACTACGATGTGGGATAGGCCAACAATTCCAGAAGGACTGCTTTCAGCTCAGAACAGAACCAGACGAAGATACAATTAAAACTGGCACAATGTGTATGATGAAAATTCCTTTTCCCATGTATTTTTATGTAGACCTCTGCTCTGGATTCTATCAAATTATCTGTATGGCTTAAAATAAACAGCTATAGAAGGGAGAGGGGAATGGAAATAGTATTAGCATTAGTTGAGAATTGGGTTCTATGTATCTATTTAAGATATTCTCAATTCTTAAAATCAGTGACCTAAGTAGTACTACCCATGGTACAGATGTGGCATTGAGCCTTAGATCAGTTAACACACACACAACTTCACGACGTTTATGAATCACCAGGTAAATTCCAAATCCATGCCTGAACGCAAACTGCACTTCTCCTTTAAACAACACTGTTTCTTAAAGTTCATGTGGAAAGGAAACAAACACCTATAGGTAAAGATAAGTGATTTAATTTAATCCTGAAAACAACCTTGAAGAAGTATCATTTTATCAAGTAAACAGGCTAAAAGTTTCATCCTATGAAGTGTGTAATCACTCTATGTAATTAGAGATCCTGAATACTAATCAAAGACACGAATATCATCAGAGTAATCAGTAGCCCCAGATTAGCATCCATGGGATAAAAATATTTTCTTTTCCTTAAATCAGAGTAAACTTGAATGGGCAATCTGAATTATAATTGAGGTACAGAAGGGTATTTTATCTAGAGAAAAACACAAGACCAGGTTTATTTCATACAATGTTATTCACACATTTTTCATTTTCTAATTTATACATAATATACAAAGTGAAGATAACATTATTTCATATGAACCAAGAAGAGCCAGGACTTAGACAAACTGGTCCAGAAACAATCCATTATCAAAAGGAGACACTCAAGAGTGAAGTCTAAGTGGTTCTGCCCAATTAAAGTTTCTTTATTCTGAAATGTCAGAGTTTAGCAAAACTCCATGCCAACTTATTAAATGGTGGAATCAGAGAGGTGGGCACCAAAATGGCAGACTGTAAAATTTCTAGAGTAACAGATATTTTTCTAGAATAGGCCCCAAAGTATTGGGAAGATTGGGTTGTCAACACTGGGATACATGGGAACATCAAAACCCCAAGAAGAAGGTTCAGTTTCCCAGCTATCCCCAAGACTTTCTAAGTTTGCAGGACAAAGGAAAGCCAGGAATTCAACTGTGCAAATCCAGGAAAGTCACTATCAATCTCCAACAAGGACGATTTGGATCATGATCAGCTCACGACTGTGAGTGGATACTGGGAGCAAAAGTTCAACACAGGGCCAAGACACTCTGAGGCTGGCAAAACAAAGTAGGACGGGAAAAGAGCAGCTTTGTATGGGGCGGGGGGTGGGGGGGTGGGGAAGCACTGCCACTGTTGACTGGGACATGCTGATGAACCAGTAGGACTATGAGAGGGGACAGTGACAAGTGGTTGGATTTAATGGACTCAACATGGAATGTTGGGTTAGAAAACTAGAATAACTCAAAGTCAAACATGAAAAAGTATGCCTGGCACCCCAAACTTTATGCCATTATTTTTAGGTTCATGATAAGAACAGCTAAGTGATAAAACCTTTATATTCAATATTGTGCTCAGAAGAATGCTTTTCTTCTGCAGACTTCTAATAAAAAAATCCTTTACATGTTCAATCGAAAGAGATAGCATGGTTCATTAGTTGTCAGCACTAAACAGAAGTGGGTCAACATAAATGGTTTTATACAAAATACTGACTTCAACAAAATACAAAGCACTTTCTTTATCTTTCAGAAACTGAATATACAAAGCAAGTTTTTTTTCCAAAATATTTTCATAGGCAAAGGATTAAAAACGATTTTAATTATACACATATGGTCACAATTTTGCCTTAAAAAGATTGTTGGGAAATGTACATAAGGCCGCTTGTAAATGTACATCATGTTACTGTTATGTCCTATGTCCAGAGAAAAAAATGTTATCATACAGATTTGCTCTTACTTGGGAATAGGCTATTCAAAAATACAGTACTCTTCTGTACAAAGAAAAAAGTCACATCACATTTAATAAGATGGAAAAAGCATTGGCCTCCATGGTAACCAAAAATCTCAGTCCAATACTTTCTATTATGCACAATACCCTGACTTCTTGAAAGTGATCCAAATCCTAGTATGTCCATATTAACAGAGTCAACAACTATGTTATAAAAGAAAATGTTTCCCACAATAATAAAAAGAAAGCTGGTTCATACTTCTGAAACCATATAAAGATAAAAAATTTTTAAAAAATCACTCTCGATTTGGAGAAATAAATTTACATTATACAACACTATATGCCAGGTCAAATAGGGCAGGGACATAAATGTACACTAAAATGCAAATGTTTCCCAAAGAGATAAAACAAATTCCATTTACAGCATGAAGGTTTACAAATGTACACCTGTACAACCAAGGAAAGCATCACTACTAAATTAGCAAGGCTTTTATAATAAACATTGAAACAAGATTTGCTTTTAAAGTGTAAACTTACATCTATTACTACACACACAATGCATATATTTATAGGAAGCAAAAAAAGCTATCTGAATATGTAGTCATGCTTAAATGTTGAGCTATCAAATTCACTTTTCAGTGGCCCCTTTTCACCTCTATCTGGTTCCTACTTTTGCAAAGTCTACTATGAAAAAGCAAAATAAAGCTCAACACTTCCTCAACATGTCCTTGTAATCCTATAAGCAAAACAATATACAAATTTCTACTCTTTCTCAGATTGCAAACCAAACTGAAAAGTTAAAATGGGACTTAACTTTTCATTTAGTGCACTTAACTGAATGGAAGTGTCACCATGATTTTTTTTCTTACCTCTTACAACAATTACATATGTAAGTATATACAATACTTCTGTACATTGCCAGAGACATTTTAGGGCAGTATTTGTATTAAAACCATATCCATTGTAAATAATGTAAGTTCTTTCATCTCAAATCATTTAATTCTTAACTTGCGGAGATTTTATTTGCATGATAGTTTGTGAATTACCAAAATACAACTTAACTTTCTTTTTAAAATATTAATAATATTTATGCAGTTGATTGTTAATTGGTTATAAAAGGCTTCACACAAACGACAAAAAAAAAAAAAAAATAAGGACTATATTTCTATATACATCTCTATAACCTGTTGTGCTATGGGGTCCGTAGACCTACCAGACTGCAAGCCAGTTTATTAAAAGAATACTGTACTTTTTCCTTTAAAAACTATTTTTTGTGACTTTACAAGGTAAAAATTTACAAAATATGTGACAGCTTTTTTTTTGATAGTTACATCATATACAGGCATTCTGTGCTTTGCCAGCAATCCAATCTGATAGGTCTCCACTCAGGGCTGAATATAATTTATAATTCACCACCCCCACCCCCCAAATATACACAAGAACCTTAAAAAATTTACAAATGGATGAATAAAGTCAATAAATAGTTTTGCTTTAAAAAAAAATTTGAAGATTCATAGTTGAGTTGTGTTTTGATAATTCACAAAAGAAACATTCTTTTCACATGGTTACATCATCTTCTTTCTCTTTCCTTTACAGCATTCCATTTGGTGGTCCTCCAATAGGCCCTAGATCTGGGCTATTTTTCAAATAATATTTTTCCAACTTGGCCAGTATATGCTTCCCATATGTGTATTTGCGCAAAGTAGTAATGTGAGGTCGAATCTGAAAAATAAATAATCTGCTTAGTAAATCTAAGTGACTTTGGTTTCTGGCTTCTTAAAAAAGCACTCCTAAATCTGGGTGACTTAGAAAGAGTAACTGGAATTTTAATATACAAATCCTTTAAAGAAAAGTTGTTTTCGAAAGTAGTTCATCCTACTCAATCTCTCCAATTATACTCTCAAAACTGTCCAATGAATAAACAAACTACTACTTCTAAACTGTTACATATGCAAATAGTAGACGGGGCTCCAAACATAGCAGGGAAGCATCACTAGTGAATTATTGAGTTCTTTAAAAGTTGATGAAAGCAGAATTTTCTAGCTTAAGTTGGGAGACAAAAATTCAATAGGGAAAATAGAGCAAAAGACATAAATGAGCAATCAGATGTGTGATGTGTGATTTTAAATTGTTCAAAATCTCACTAATAGTTTTTAAAATGTAAATGAAACTACTCATTAGAATCATATCATTATCTTCCACACAGACTGGCAAAAACTTTATAAATAACAACTGGTATTGATGAGATGATGGCAAAACAGGCATTCTTATTATATCTTGGATAGATGTGCAAACATGTACAGATTTTTTTAAAGCAAAACCTGGCTGTGTCTATCAACATGTAAAATGTTTACACACTTTGCCCCACAATTCCACATCTAGGAATTTATCCTACAAAACAGTTAACCACGCAAAGACATTCACATACAGCACTGCTTATGACAGTTAAAAACCTGGAAACAATCCAAATGTCATAAAGATGACAGTGGTTAATGTAATTGTTAAAAAGACTGACAATTTTAATATGTATATACTTTTAAGCAGAAATATTAAATTTTAAAAAGGTAAAAAAAAATTATGATCTACTTCTCTCTATACGACAAGAGGTCCAAAGAACTTATGTATCTGTCCCCGGTTTCTTAATGAATAAATTTACAAAAACATGGAGTATATATATAGTATTTCTTCCAGTGGGTTTTTTTATTTTTTTTTTAAGTTTCTCTTTGGAGCGAGCAAGCAAGCGAGTGAGCACATGTACAACCAGGGAAGGGGCAGAGGGAGAGGGATAATCCCAAGCAGGCTCTGTGCTGTTAGCCCATGAACTGTGACATCATGACCACAGCCAGAATCAAGTTTCCGAATGAGCCACACAGAACCCCCACATCTAGTGTTCATTTTAACAGTAAGTTTTCCTATGGAAATTTATGAGCTAGATTCTAGAGAGAAGACAGAGATAAAAAAAACAAAACAAAACCCCAAATTCTCTTTAGCAAAATGCTTAAAAAAAAAAAACCCAAATTCTCTTTAGAAAGCTGCATTACATTAGTGAGAAAACCTAATTAGATTTTAAAATCAATGTTCAACCCATGTATCATGGCAAATCAAATATATCTCAATAAGATGGGGATGGGCAATGCTAAAGGCAGGTTAAATAGATGAGAAATAAATTTGATTTTATTGAGATTACTTTAAGAATTTTAATAAAAGGGTACACCATACCTACATTTGTCAAAGGTTATCCATTGATTTTAGATTTTTTTCTCCAGTTACATCACATGAGGAAATTAAAACCTAGGAAGTTAAAATTGTATCCTGAAAGTCACACAAATTGAATCATCTATTTTAAGTGCTATAAGCTGTATTACCTTATGCATGATTATCTTTCTCTGGGCAGGTTCAGCCATATCAATCATCTTCTGAACCACGTAATTGGCATACTGGTCCTTCATCATGGTGTATAAGGCACTGTGAGCACCATCATTCTGGCAGCAAACTTCATCAATCAGTAAAGCTCTCTCGGCACGGGAGGCATGGGTAACACACTTTTCTACTACATTGCTAAAAATTCAAGTATATACACAAAAAATTTTGTTACTTTTTCCTTTATAGTAAATTTCCCTTGGTTTTAAAAGAACTTGCTTAACACATTGGAAGACAAAAGAGTGAAGATGGTATTCTCTTACCCTTTACTTTCAAAAACAAACAAACAAAAAAGAATTAGTATTATAGAGGAACCCATATTGGATATTCACAAGTGTAATTACATGCCTCTTAAAATTAAAATTACAAAGAGGAAACTAAAGACTAAGTCATTAGTAAGGTCTGAGACTTTCATTAACAAGCACTAAACTAATTTCCATTTATAGGTTTGGGGAGACCATTCATTTTCTGAATACAGACTTCAAAAATGGAATATACACAGGCAGATGGATTTGTCATGAGGAGTATTCAAGAATAAAAGGAATAGTCTGTATGTGCTTTTTCCCTCTACTAAAAGAAACATTATATTTGAATGTCATATTCTACATGCATTTGTTTACTAATAAAAGAGTTGAAAGAACTGACCCTTGGAATTAGAAAATATTGCAATACCTGGCAAATTTGTGTTGACTCAGGGCTAAGACTTTTCCTCGGATTTCAGAAACAATTTTGCTTTTGTCTTCAGGTCGACCGTGTTCCAAGACATGCTGAATAACGTAATTGCCATACTGATCCTAAGTACAGATGTTTACAAGTTACTTTCCTTAAGTCACCCCTTAAAAATAATGACTATTCTTTAAGAAGATACTATTTTTCTAAAGATCCAGTAGTATATAGTCAGGAGAATACACCAAGCTTTTTTGTCTTACTGTGTGTTTTTACAGTGTGTCAATTTAGGAAAAATTTCATTTCCCTATATTCTGAACCACTGTCAGAAACACATAAACATTGACAACTATCACGGAGTTCATACCTGTACCAACTGCTCTGTATGTTGGTGGAGTTCCTCTAAGATAGGTAAAGTCTGCTCTGCAGTGCAATGCTCGAGGATGCGCTGGATCACTCTGCAGCCGTAAGGATGAGTTGAAAGTACAAACACCTTAAGACAAGTGCAAGAAATACATTTACTTTATCTGGCATTTCTGGGAAGTTCTATGAGGCAGACAGGTTTTTGATGACATGCTGAATTAATCTAAAATAGAAGGGTGGGGAGTCACCTCTAATATGACTACCATCCTATTGGTAAAGACTGGAAAGTGAGGTGCTCAATTCAGGAGCTAACAGATATTTTGATCAAAAGGAACCTAACCAGATATGTATTAGTTACTAATTGGTATTTATTTTCTGTGTTTTACTGTACAGTCTTAAGTCTTCTTCCCTCCTTTACTTCTCCCTGAAAAATCTGGAGAACACTGTTGGGTTTCTAATTCTAATAGCTGTGATCCCAAAGTAATACAATTGATGGGGTGCCTGGGTGGCTCAGTCGGTTAAGGGTCTGACTTCAGTTCAGGTCATGATTTCACAGATAATGAGTTCAAGCCCTGCACTGGCCTCTGTGATGACAGCTCCAAGCCTGAAGCCTGCTTTGAATTCTGTGTCTCCCTCTCTCTGCCCCTCCCTTGCTAACACTCTCTCTCTTGCTCAGAAATAAAGATTAAAAAAAAATTAAAAACAAAACAAAGTAATACAACTGAACTCTTATTTCCACATATTTCAGCTTCAAAAAAATGAAGCTATCTATTGACGCACTCTATTAAAGAGGCAGAAATCACTGTACATTCAGTTTGTCTCCTATTTTTGTCTGTCATTACTGGGTATTATAATCTTGTGACTTAGGAAAAATGTGTTAACACTCCAATGCTAAAAGAATGCCCTGCTAATTAGAAGACAAAAATAAACCTTACTTGTCCTTTGAAAGCATCAATGATGAACTGTAGTGACTGTGGCTGAACACATTCAATACATTTTTGTACAACATGGTTTCCATTCTGATCTTTCACACATTTGAGTACATGACCATCTAGCTCCTTTACCATTTCACTCTGCAAAGAGAAGATGACATTTAAAAAATTACCTCATCAAGAAACGTTAACAGGATTAGAAAGAGTACAAAAGTATACTCAAAAATGTGTTGGCAATATTTTAGATATCAAAGTTTAAAATCCATACTCCCTGCCCCTCCAAACAGAAATTGAGATGGTTACCAAAACATTTCGTAGGACTGCAATGTAAATGACACTTATTAAAAAATAACCTAGGGATCCTGAACCTGCCATATTTAAATGACTTTCTTCACTTAGTATACCTTCCACACAACTTTCTCAGCTGACTATAATATACATATACAAATAATTCCAAATTCTATACTTTTTCTCTGCTTAGCACTCCCTTTCCTTCAAATAATTTTTAATACCTACATGAGTCTATTAAGTGCATGGGAAAGGGTAAGGAATTGAGCACTTAAGGGCTATGTGACTTTCACATATTATCTCAATGACAGGAAGAAATCAGACATTTTAATTCTTTTTTTAATGAGCTTATATTAAAGAACTCATTTAATATAACTTTTCTTTATTATGTGACACTTTCTTCAGGGACAAATCTTTGGGAAATTTTAGATTTTTGTTCATTTAACCAGGAAAAATGACCCTTTCATGTGTATTTCTTTGCTTACTCGTAAGGTTTTCACATTTACAATCTTTCTCACCCAAAGAACTCCCAGCTACCTACTACTCCCAGTTACCTACTACCTACTGAATAACTGTAGAGAAATTCTGTTAAGCCAAAATACAACACAGATGTTTAACTATAAACTAAATAACAAAATAAAATGTTACTTAGTTCACAATCCAAACAATACCATTAACAGGTTTCTCTAAGGCTTATTCCCAGTGCTTTATATTTTCAAGTATTAAAGACATTTAAAGTCTTTATCATTTACTTATTAAGTGTAACCAACAATGTTATATTAGTTTCAGGTGTGCAACAGTGATTAAACAATCATACACATTACACAATGTGCACCACAATAAGGTATAGCCACCATACAACGTTATTACATTATTGACTATAATCCCTATGGTGCACTTTTCATCTCTGTGACTTAAATTTTGTAACCGGAAGTTTATACTTCTTAATCCCTTTCACCTATTGCCTCCCCATCCTGCTATCCACACAAGAACTTGTTCTCTGTAGTTGAGAGTCTGTTGTTCTGTTTATCAGATTCCACATATAACTGGAATCATAGGTACAGTATTTGTCCTTTCTCTGACTGATTTCACTTAGTATAATACCCTCTAGGTTGATCCATGTTACTGCAATTGACAAGATCTCATTCTTTAAAATATCTTTATTTAAAAAAAAAAATTTTTTTTAACGTTTATTCATTTTTGAGAGAGAGAAAGACAGAGAGAGCATGAGCAAGGGAGGGGGAGAGAAAGGGAGAGGGAGACACAGAATCCGAAGCAGGCTCCAGGCTCTGAGCTGTCATAATAGAGCCCATCACAGGGCACAGCGAGATCATGACCTGAGCAGAAGTTGAAAGCTCAACCAACTGAGCCACCCTGGCATGCCCAAAATATCTTTATCTATACCAGTTTGAGACTTAGGATCAAGCATTTGTGTAAGCATCTACAATAATCAAAATCTGTTCATCTTGTTCCATTGTGACATATCTTCAATTATTCTAAAACTCAGGATTTCCTCCAGAGTAATGCTATTTTCTCACAAATTTTCAATGGTGTGATTAATGCACACATACAAACATATTCATCCATACATGTTATGACTGTTTTTAATTCTGGGATTTATTATACAATAATATATGTGGGTGGAGAATCAAAGCTGATCTCTTTCCAAATTTACTAATTACTGACACCTTTAAAGAAATAATTATTTCCTTTACTCTATGTTTCATTGTAATACATAAGCTAGTTATATAGAAAATAGTGATCTATTTAGGGTTATAAATTTAATTCCTAAGGTCTGCTTAATTTCACGTGAAACCCACACTAATTAGTGATGCTTCACAATTTATTTTCAAAAATCTAGCAGATCAGCATGTACTCTCAAACTCTTAATATTCTTGTCTATTTCAAATAATTTTAAAAATTATTTTGATGAATTACCAAAAGATTCCCAGAGTATGACTGAAATTACATCAGTCCTTTTTTGATTTAAAATAAGACTTCTTCCATCCAAAAATTTGATATATTCCCATTTACAGGTGTTCTCTTTTCTCTTTAAAGAATCGTGAATCTTGTTAACAGAATTCTTAGGTTAATTTCCTATTGAATGAAAGTTTTAAGAACTTTATGTGTATAATTTCTAATTGGCATATAGAATGCAACTGGCTTTAAATTTTTTATCCTTTGAAGAAATTGATGTCTGGTTACAGGAAACAGATAAGAAGGAAAAGATTGTTTTAAGGTCACAGAAATAAATTTTTAAATAAAACTGGTTTTGTTTCTGTACTTTCATATTTGCTGCTACAGTAGCTCAATATTTTACAGAGCTAACATATAAATCTGGCTCCATTTAAAAACTGGAGTACTTTCTAGTACAACCAGAATGGAAGGAAACCGTGCACCACAGTTTTCCAGATGGGTGGGTTGACTTTGTTTAGCCGATGCATGCTTAATATTCTCCTATAGGCCAACATCAAAGAAGTCTGGGGAAACTCTTACCTTGCAGCATTATGATTCCTGCTGGGCACTGGCATTTTGTGAAACCTTATGAGGGAGGGTAATGCTGGGGCAGAAATGTGAATTATGTAGATGGGTGGTTTCATGTCTTCAGACCTCTCCTAGACCCAGTACAGTTCTCTTAACTGTGCCAGTCCCCAGTTGACAAGCTTTGTATCCACTTGTCCGCTCAATTTAAATATAGCTGTACATAGGTGACAGTGGCCATAGCTAAGTTACTTATTAGCATATCTGACTTTCAACAGTAATGAAAATGGTTTTGGATTTTCTTTTATTTCCTAAAAATGAATACAATGTCAGAACTTCACATTTTATTTTATTTTTTAATTTTTTTGTAATGTTTATTTATTTTTGAGACAGAGAGAGACAGAGCATGGATGGGGGAGGGGCAGAGAGAGACGGAGACACAGAATCTGAAGTGGGCTTCAGGCTCCAAGCTGTCAGCACAGAGCCCGACGCGGGGCTTGAACTCACGGACCATGAGATCATGACCTGAGCCGAAGTTGGATGCTTAACCGACTGAGCCACCCAGGAACCCCAGAACTTCACATTTTATACACTAGTACCTGGCTATTAGTATTTTACAGGAACCATAGTTCTTGGGGACTTTATATATATACATATGTACATATACATATATATTTTGTGTGTGTGTGTGACTTTTTTGTAAACTAAGTCCGATTCAACATTACAATCATTTTAGAGTTACTATAACCAATGAGAATAGCATGTTTTTTTTTCAAATCTCTTCTGAAACTGTCAGTTTCCTTTGTGAACATATCTCTATTTTATACATTTTGTATAGTTACACTGTACTAAAATATTAGCTTGTTTGATATAAGGAAAGTATGTATTGAGTACCTTTTTGCTAGCCTGGTTGTTTAACCTTTTAAAAAAAAAAAAGGTTTAAGCTTTAAAAAAAAAAAAAAAATCTTGGGGCGCCTGGGTGGCGCAGTCGGTTAAGCGTCCGACTTCAGCTCAGGTCACGATCTCGCGGTCCGTGAGTTCGAGCCCCGCGTCGGGCTCTGGGCAGATGGCTCAGAGCCTGGAGCCTGTTTCCGATTCTGTGTCTCCTCTCTCTCTGCCCGTCCCCCGTTCATGCTCTGTCTCTCTCTGTCCCAAAAATAAATAAACGTTGAAAAAAAAAAATTAAAAAAAAAAAAATCTTTAAACTGGTCTTTCTTGCATGTTATAAATAAAGTTACAGCTAAAAGGGACAGGCAGAGGGGTGCCTGGGTGGCTCAGTCGGTTAAATGTCCAACTTCGGCTCAGGTCATGATCTCACGGTTGAGTTCAAGCCCCGGGTTGGGCTCTGTGCTGAAGCCTGCTTTGGATTCTGTGACTCTCTCTCTTCCTGCCCCTCCCCCGCTCATGCTCTGTCCCTCTCTGTCTCTCAAAAAATAAATAAACGTTAAAAAAAAAAAACGTAAAAAAAAAAAAAAAGGATAGGCAGGGAAAACTAGTTTTGAGTGTCTTAGAATAGAAACACAAGATTTTTTTTTCTCATTAAAATGTCTTATTCATGATTTATGGAAAAAATAAAACAAAATTTTTTTACCTGTGCTTGCTTCAGCAGCATATACACTAAAAGTGGAATGGTGGGGCACCTGGGTGGCTCAATCAGTTAAGCATTCAACTCCAGCTCAGGTCATCTCACAGCTTCTGAATTTGAGCCCCGTGTCGGGCTCTATGCTGACAGCTCGGAGCCTGGAGCCCAGTTCAGATTCTGTGTCTGCCTCTCCCCTGTGCTCACTTTCACACACTCTCTCTCTCAAATATGAATAAACATTAAAATTAAAAAAAAAAAAAAGTGGAATGGTACAGGGGCACCTGAGTGGCTCAGTTGGTTAAGCATCCAACTTCAGCTCAGGTCATGATCTCATGATTCATGAGTTTGAACCCCACATCAGGCTCTATGCTGACAGCTCAGAGTTTGGAGCTGGCTTCAGATTCTGTGTCTCCCTTTCTCTCTGCTACTGCCCAACTCACGCTCTCTCTCAAACACAAACATTAAAAAAAAAAAAAAAAAAAAGGTGGAATGATACAACGACTAGTATAGCCCCTGTGCAAGGATGACACACAAATTGTGAAGCGTTATGTTTTTATGTAAACTGGAATTAAAAAAAAAAAAAAAAAAAAAGCACTGTATTGAAAAAAGAAAATTTTATTCTTGTGGTTATAAATTTAGTACAATCTGGGGTGCCTGGGTGGCACAGTTGGTTAAGTGTCCGACTTCAGCTCAGGTCACGATCTCCCAGTTCATAGGTTTGAGCCCTGCGACGGGCTCTGACAGCTCAGAGACTGGAGCCTGCTTTGGATTCTGTGTCTGTCTCTGTTTCTCTTTCAAAAATAAACAAACATTTAAAAAAAGTTTAAAAAAAAAAAAGTGGTACAATCCAAATACATTTTGGAAACAATAAAGGTATTCCTGATACTACAGGTAATCAAATAAGCAAGTGTAGCATTTTGCTTCCCACACAGCAGGCCCTCAAATTATCTTCATTTAAAGATGAAGAGATGTTGAAGAGAATGAAGAGGACAGACAGATCAAAGATCTATAGTATAATATGTAATTAAAACGTACTGTTTGAGACAGATTATTTAAAGTATTTTATTCTAATTGGGGAAATATAAAGTAATAATTTAAAAACTGAATAAAATACAAAAAGTTTGTCTTAACTTACAATTACCTGCTGGTCAGATGAAATAGACTCCAGAGCTTTCTGGATAACACGACAGCCATACATCTGCAAGGCTAAAGGCAGAACATGCCCACGAATACGAGTGGCGAGAGCTAATTTTTGATCCAAACTCCCAAACTGATAGAAAAGAAATCAGTATTAATAAAAATAACCATTATATTAATTTTGTTAAACCTGAATAACCCACTGTTTGTGGCCTATTCATTCTATTTTTAAAATATCACAATTTGTAATCATGTAGGGAAGAGGACTTAGGTAAAAGCTAATTAAGATAAATCCAGAACTGCCTGAAATAACTGCATTACTTTTATGGGGGGGGTTAAGTCTCATTATCTAAAATTTCCTTTTTACTAATATATTGATCACCTGTAATTCTTTTAAAGTAAACAGCATTACATTTCATTTTAAACAAATAAAATCCCCTCATCTTTAACGTAATGAACTTCTGACCATGCATTCAGACCAAATTACATTCAGACAAACTATATTCTGATGTAACTGTGGAGGAAACTTAAGTAAAACAGAGATACTTAGTTGTAAACTGAAAATTAGATAAAATACAAAATACATGACACATCTAACAAATGTAAATAAAGACTATACTATTATCACTAATTTCTTCATCTAAGATTTACTCTCAATGCTTTATATTTTCAAATATTAATCAGATTACTACTAAACTTCTCATTTAAAGTAGGCCCATATATTTTAAAAATATTTTTGTGATAAAATATATAGCATAAAATGTCATTTTAACCATTTTTAAGTGCATAATTCAATGGCATTAATTCACAATGTTGTGCAATTATCACTACAAACTGTTTCCAAATCATTCCCGTTGCCTCAAACAGAGACACTGCATACATTAAGCAGTAACCCCCCCACTCCCCCACCCCCCCTCAGCACCTGGAAAACCCTAATCTACTTTATGCCCCTATCAATTTGGCTGTTCTAGCTATCTCATATAAGAAAAACACTATGATGTTTGTCCTTTTACATCTGGCTTATTTTACTTAGCTTCATCCATGATGTAGCATGTAACAGAACTTTATTCCTCATGGCTGAATAACATTCTTATTGTATGCATATACCACATTTATCCATTCATCTGTTGGACATATAGGTTGTTTCCACCTTTTGGCTACTGTGAATAATGTGGAAACAAATGGTGTTTGAGTCCTTGTTTTCAATTCTTTTGGGTATACAGGAGTGGAACTGCTGGGTTGTAAGGTAATTTTTATGTTTAGTTCTTTTTTTTTAAGGAACTGCCGAGGTGCCTGGGTGGCTCAGGTGGGTAAGTGTCCAGCTATTCATTTGGGCTCAAGTCATGATCTCAAGGTCATGAGACTGAGCCTCATGCCACCTCCACTGGGCATGGAGCCTGCATGGGATTCTCTCTCTCCCTCTGTCCCTTTCCCTGCTCACACGTGCTCTCTCTCAAAAAAAGAAAAGTTTGAAGGAACTGCCAAACTTTTTCACAACAGCTGCACCATTTTACATTACTACCAACAACGTATGAGGTTCCAATTTCTCCAAATCTCCACCAACATTTGTTATTCCCCTTGGCCCTCTAAAGCCATCCTAGTAGATGTAGCGTAGAATCTCACTGTGGTTTTGATCTGCGTTTCCCTAATGACTAAGGATGTTGAGCTTCTTTTCATGTGCTTCTTGGCTACATGTATATCTTCTGAGGAGAAATGTCTATTCAGGTCCTCTGCCCATTTTTCTTTCTTGTTTTTTCTTTTCTTTTTTGTTTTTTTTGAAAGTAATCTTTATACACGGGGCTCAAACCCACAACCCTGAGATCAAGAGTCACATGCTCCACCAACTGAGCCAGCCAGGTGCTCCTCCTGTCTGTTATATTATTTTAATGTTTATCTTTGAGAGAGTACAAGCTCTCTCTGTACGGGCAGAGGAAGGGGGACAGAGAATCCAAAGCGGGAATGAAGTTAACAGCATGGAGCCCAATGTGGGGCTCAAACTCACAAACCGCGAGATTATGACCTGAGCCCAAGTCAGATGCTCAACCAACTGGGCAACCCAGGTACCCCTCTCCTGTCCATTTTTTAATAGAGTTGTCTTTCTCTTGTTGAGTTTTAGGAGTTCTTTATATATTCTGGATATGAAATCTTTGTCAGATACATACTTTGCAAAATATTTTTCCCCAAGTGCATATATTTTTATATGAAAATGACTCTTACCCAACTTTCTGAACTTTTCTACGCATTCAGCAATATAGTTGGATGTACAAATATGTATATGTGCTTACCTCAAAAAATTTCTGTATAACATAGTTTCCAAAAACATCTGTCATTAATTGATAGGCTGCTTGTAGAATTTCATTAAATACCATCTGTCGCTCAGCTGGAGTAGCTCTCTCTAGTTTTTGTTGTATGAATCTATATAGGAAACATTTTATATGTCATCACAGCACATTGAAAATAAGCTCCTGCAAAATCTGTATCTGACTTGAGTATCACACACCCCCACGTATATACACATAAAATTACTTCCAGGAATAGTACTAACACATTTAATACTGTGAACAGCAAATTTAAAGCAAAAAAGGCAAAAGCTATGAAGCATTTCTTTGTAATGCCTTAATTTAAACTAACTATTAGGCAGACATTTCGATATATTATAATCTGCATTATAATCAATGAAGAAAACTAGATTTTACTGGTTATTCATACATTTTTCATAATAGTATTAAATATTTAAGTTTAGAGCCTAATGAAAGAAACCCTTAGAAATAAATTCATCAAACACAAACGAATTCCTAGCCATTGTGAATGACACAAGGTTCATGTGCTACTCTTAAGGAATTTTCAACTTTAGGGAGATAAAATAAAACTATAAAAGGAAATAATAATTAAATTTAATAAATGTGTTACAATTCTATTTTCCTTTTTGTGTTCTATCTTGAGAACACTAATTTACATGTACCTTAAGTACTATAAGAGAACATTATGTTTAATGTACAAAGTCACCATATTCTTCTAAAACAAAAGTGAAATGTTTCAACTTAAGACATATCACATCAAATACAAATCTATACAAATACAAACACAAAAGCATTTAACCTTCTTTAAAAAATTTTTTTTTAGACAAGGTCTACATCAGGGACATTTACATCCACAAATGTAATTCAGAGCATTCTTTTCAAAGGAAAATTAAAGTTGAGTGTTTTCAGAATCAATGTAATAAAAATAACCCAAAAAAAGGGCACTCCTATATTTTCATTATAAAAGTATTCTCATTATAGAAAACTGGGAAACCATAAATAATTAAAAAACCTTTATTTTTATCATATGTCCTAATAGCGAAGAAGAAATCCATTACTGGGCCTTTATTCTGTAAAAATTTCCTTAAATGATCCCAGTCAAGAAAATTTTAGATTCCTATAAGGCAGTAATTTTCAAAGCAAAAATACAGTGCTCAGTATCCTAAACCATAATCACTTACCTAGAACCGTGTTGGTCTTGAGAAAACTCAACTATGTGCCCAATCAAGTCTCTAAGTTGAAGGTTTGGGAAGCGGTTGTTTCTGAAATCTTCCAATAATCTACTTCGGCCGGAAGGCATAATATCAGACCTATTATACCGAAGCCGGGAAGGAGGAAAGAGCTGGCTGCTGGAGCTGAACAGACTGGAAGTGCTTGAAGCACTCCGGTATTTTGCTTCTGCTCCAGGCGCTGCAGAGATATATCGACCACTACCATTTGTCAGGCCTCCTACAACAAAGCAGCTGTGGTCAGCAAATATTTTTGACAAGGCCATTCCTCAAATAAGAGTTACTTACACTAAAATTCAATCAATAAAGAAATAACCACTCCACTGACCACTAATTCCTATATGTTTTAACAGGAAATTGAAACTGGAGGGAAAATCTCACACATTTACTTATTGTGTGTGACTACAGGATCTGGGGGATAAAAAAGACTAGAAAAGATGAGAAAAATAAACCTGTATTTGTTCTTGGCAGTTTAGTTTCAATCATAATCATAACACCTAATATCATATATAAAAGTTGTATTTGTCCTTGGAAGCTTAGTTTAAAACATAATTATAGCAAGTAATGTCATACATACTAATATCAATACCAGAATACTAAAACTACCAACAAAATTTCCAGTTTATTAACAAGGTTACAAATAGCTAAGCAAACTCAGATTTGAAGCCACTGAAATACAGTTGGGCTGAAATTTACTTGCAGTGTTCATGGAACACTGAGGGCTAAATTTGTACTTTTTTGGACTGTATTTTTAAAAATGCATTAGGTAATACATATACCTCTATGTAAAGAAAAACGGATTTTTAAAAAAGTAAACTCTACACACAACATGGGGCTCAAACTCATGACCCTGAGATCAAGAGTTGCATGCTCTGACTGAGCCAGCCAGAAGCCACAAAAAACCATTTCTTAAAGAAAATAAATCCATTACATCTTAAAGTATTTTAAAAATTTTAAAGGAATACTCTCCATAAAATACTATTATTTTACTGACAAGAACTAGAAATAAACAAAATGTATTTTTCCTAGAGCTTTAATGTTGATCATTTGAGACACATAAAAAGCCTCTTTAACTTATTATATCCCATTCCAAACAAGAAAATTAAAGGGCAGTCAATAGAAACAAACAAAAAATACAAGCAGGAAATTGTTATTACAAAAGTCATTTAAAAGTACTTGACAGTGTCCTTTTAAAAAAGAAAAATGTATAGAAAACCGTAACGTGCAAATATAGTTGCTCAGATAAACAGAATCTACCATCAGCTTTAAGCTATTATATACCATCTCTAAGTAGAGGAGTGCTATATATACAATCCAGACCACAGGGCAGAGATGATGCCAAGGACACACTGTCAGTGCAAAGTTGTGAAGTTATACAGAGGCACTGAATGGCAAAAAGAGTTACAGGCACAAGGAAAAAAGTAAGACAACTGTAATCCTGGAGAGTGAACTGCTTTAAAGCGTTCCTCTTTTACTTTCAGTCCCCAATGCCCTAGCTTTTGTTGTGATTCCCACCACCCAGAGTATTATACATATAATCCACAGGACTCTCCAGTCCCCTTTCCAGTGTAAGTGCCACAACATTATGTTCACCTACAAGCTAGATCCCTGGTACCTAAAAGAATGTCTGACAGATAGTGGGTACACATTAATATTCATGAATATTTTATATAACATTAACTGCCTAAGGTTCAATTCTAGACTATCTTTCTTAAAAATGTGTAATTTAACAGAACATTTTATACACTAAAACCACTAACATCAAATTCGCATATTCATGCCAGGTCTATATAACTATACCAGTGTTCCTGTACAAAGAATCCAAAATGTGAAAGAATTCAGTGTTTTAATACTGTCTTGATTTCCTTGATACTCTTAACCCTCTAGCCCCTACTATTATTTCTAATTATACAATTCTATCAACTGTTCACTAGCCCATTCAAATCTCTAACAATTCTTTAACCTTTATGTAGGGTAGGGATACTCTGCATATCATTCCAGTCTGTTTTTACAAACAATTATAAAGTCTCACTCAAAGGCCACTTGGAGGTCACTTTACACTAAAGCATCCTGCTAGAGTACATCCTCTCAATTCTTCAGCCTAATATTGAGTCCTTATTCTGAATCTATTACTCAAATTTCCTAGAAGACCCCTAATTTAATTGTTCACTTCTCCTCCTCTTGTTCATTATTGTCTCTGCACCACTGCTTACCTTACCTCAAACATAAGGCCCAATCCTGCACCTCTTTACCCTTAATGCGCTGAAGATTTTCAACACCAAATTCAAAATATATACTTACCCCCAGAAATGACTATGCCAATTTTATTTCATACCTTCTAATACCTAAAAGGAATCTCTCCCATGTCTAGATATTCTTTGATTATATTCTATCAGCTCCCTAACACCAAACTCCTGATGCACTCATTGCCGACTTAAAATGCCTCATGATGTGTAACCGCCTTTAGTTTTAAAGAAACCTCAAAATTTCAGTTCTGGAAATCTACTTAGTATTTTCATTTACAAAACAAAAAAATTCACTCAGGGCAGGGTACCTTTCTTTCTTTACAAATTAAATAAGCATTTAAAACCCAATTGTAATATACACTGAACATTTTAAATCTGGTTATCTAAATATTGAAAGCATGCCATCCAAACCTATTTTAGAATTGAGGGACATTTTACAAAACTGGCTTATGCTCTTCACAAATGTTTAAGTCATAAAAGACAGAAACAGTGCAAGATTAAAGAGTCATGACAAATGAGTGTCATGTGAGTCCCCACATCAATCTCTTTCCTAATCCTTACTCTCTCCAGTCTCTCTCTGGCAAAGTTTGAATAAGTTGGCTAATTTATTTTTTATTGTGGTAGGATATCATTGTTTCCGGACTTTGATCATTGTAGTTATATAAAAGAGTATTTCCTTATTTTCAGAAAACATACATGGATATATTTAATGGGTAACGGACAGACAGTATGTCTGCAACTTCCTTTCAAAAGTATCAAGGAAAAAAAAAACTGGATGTGAAGGGGAATGAATATGCAGAGAGGGGGAGAGGAAGAGAGGAAATGAACGATAAAGCAAACATGGTAAAATAACATTTTGAAATGTGGATAAAGGGTGTGCTGTAATTTTTTTTTTCCTGTATCAGTGTTACAACTTCCCCATTAAGTCTCAAATTATTCCAAAATTAATGAAAAACAACACACATATAGCCTATCTAGGTCATACCATTGCTAATGGTAGTCCATAAGCAGAGGTGTTTCTGCACCAAATGTGTTAAAGGGATAACCGTCTTCAATTCATCACTGACATCCACCCTTAGCATTTACACTTCTTAATCACTACTTGGCTAGGAATGTATTTTGGACAGGGAGATCTGTGCTATAATGTCACAGACCACTGGTCCAAATGCAGTATGCAGCTAGTCAGCCAGGACTCTTGGACAGAGCTCTTCACACAATAGTGTGCTGCCCTTTACATACTATTTGTGTAAGGATTTTTCAAGTTCACTCATGACAACCGAGTGAAGGCAAGCATCTTACAATAATCCTAGTAGAAATAATATGATTTTATAAGTTTTCATTAATTTCCTCGAGAAGTCTATTGCGTTAGAATCCTTCCTATTATTAATCAAAAACAAAAAAGATTATAAAATTACTGGGAAAAACCACAGGGCAAGAAAAACAACGGTAACAACTGTAACAATCAGAAAATAAATAAACCTGATTAATCTTTTCATTCTTTTCTAAGTCCAGAAAATTTGGAATGGCAGCTGCTTAACCTATCAGACCTGTGTATTCTTTTGAAAATACAGATTCCCGGAGACTTACTCAAAACCTACTGAATTACCCTCAGTGGATAATTTTTATTAAAAAAAAATATTCTGAAGGTTATTCTGAAGAAGAGTTTAGAGGCTAATGAATTAGAATTCAAGATTATTCAAGGATTCATTTTACAGCAGGTTGTTAACTACCAATTTCAAATAGAAATGGTAATCCTAGTAGATTTGGGGTCCTGAAAAGGGTACAACTACATATAGGCTACTAGACAGTGCTGGTTTCAGAAGACAAGGCTCTAGAAAACTCAGGAAATGGTAAGATGATAACCAAAGATGGCCAGTTAGTTGCAGTAGGCAAACAATCAATGATACAGAGTGGTAGGAAAAAAGTCTAAAATGACAATCTTAATTCCTCAAAGGATAATATTGGTCAGACCTTTTTGTCCTGAGTTCTGGCACCTCATTTTAAATAGGGTTTATGTGTTCAAAATAATCAGTTTTTTTCACCTACCTGAGAAAGTCCATTTAATTACTTAATATTCATAAATAATACGGTATGCTAGACACTGAGGGTCCTTTAAAAAAGGCAGGAAACATTTATTGGGCTTCTTTATTAGACACTGAGAAGTGAACTCTGGACAAAATGCTATATACTGTGTTGAATTGTGCCTCCCCCCAAATTTGTCATTTTAAGTGACTCAGCTGGGGTAATCTGCCATAGCAACCCTGGGAAACTAACACAGATTTTGGTACTCATAGTGATGTGCTACTATTAAAAAATGACTAAAAATGAAGAAATGACTTTGCAGTTGGGTAATGGGTACAGTTTGAAAGAATTTGGAGGTGTTCACAAAAAGCCTAAATTGCCTTGAAGAGAGGGTTGGTAGAAACGTGGATATTAAAGGCAATTCTGATGAGGGCTCAGACAGATATAAGGCACGTATCAAAAGTGGCTACCGTCTTAGAGAATACATATGTTGTCATGAACAATGTTTGTAGAAATATGAATGCTATAAAGATGTTCCAAGTGAGGTCTCAGAATAAAATGAGAAACATGTTATTGGAAACGGGGAAACCCAACTGAAATGTGTTAAAAAAGCAAAACTGGGTGGAAAGCAAAACTGGTATGGAGATTTAGCTGAGATTTCCAAACAACGTGCTAAAGGTGTGGTCTGGTGTCTGGGCTGCTTATGGTGAAATAAGATTAAGATAATTTGAAGAAGGAACTGTTTATTTATTTATTTTTTTTAAGTTTATTGATTTATTTTGAGAGACAGCATGTGTGCACAAGTAGGGGAGGGACAAAGAGAGAGAATCCCAAGCAGGGTCCACGCTGTCAGCACAGAGCCTGACACGGGGCTTGATGCCACGAACCCGGAGATGCTGACTTGAGCTGTAATCAAGAGCTGGACGCTCAACCAACTGAGCAACCCAGGCACCCCTGAAAATGGAACTCCTAAGCAAAAGAAAACCAGCACTTGATGATCTGGAAAAGTCTTAGCTTATCTAGACAGAATGCTGAGAATGCAGAGTCAATGGGTGTAGATGGACAGCCCCTTGACATTAGTGGGAGACCAACAATGTTTTCAAGAATTTCGTATCTACAGAAACACTGGCAGCCTGGCCTGAAAGCATTAGAGATGGGATGAATTAAGAACTACTCTGAAAGCAGAGCCACAGATGCAAAGGCTACAGGGGTTGGGCAGCAGTAGATACGAAGTACAGAGCATCATGCCACAGGTGATTATTCTCAGGCCTTGAAACAAATGGAATTTGCCCTGCTGGCTTTCAGACCTGCTTGGCACTGTAAGTCCTTCATTCCTTCCAATTTCTCCCTTTTGCAGTGGGTATGTCTATCCTATGCCAGTGCTACTACTATATTCTAGAAGCAGATGATTTATCTCCTAAGTTTCATAGGTCTATAGATGCAGAAGAATTTTGTCCCAGGATGGACCACATTAGGTGTCTCACCTGACAGAGAAGATGAGATTTAGACTTGAGTCATTTAGATGAGATTTTAGACATTCAACTGACGACAGGATGGGTTACAATTCTTGGGGATGCTGGCTTGGAATTAATGTATTCTGCACGTGGGCCAAAGAGGAATTTGGGGTAACCAAAAGGCAGCCTATACTGGGTTGAACTGAGTCTCCCAGAAAAGTTTTTAATTCTTAACTCCTGGTACCTGTAATTTGATTTTATTTGGAAACAGGGTCTTTGCAAATGTAACCAAGTTCAAATGAGGTCATACTGGATTAGGTTGGGCTCCTACCCAATGAGTGGTGTCCTTGTAAGAGAAGGAAAATTAGGACACAGACACACAGAGAGAATGCCATGTAATTATGTAGGCGGCCATGGGAGTGATGCATCTATAGGCAAGGAATGCCAAGGACTGCCAGCAACCACCAGAAGCTAGGAAGGAAGGACTGCCTCTTCGGTCTTCAAAATGACATGGCCCTAAAAACACCTTGATTTTATTTCTAGCCTCAAAGTATGAGACAATAAATTTGTGTTTTAAACCACCTAGTTGTAGTTTGTTACAGGAGCCCTAGAAAACTAATACATATGCTATACTCTTAACAGGACAAGGGACAAGGCTATTATCTCCATTTCACATGTGACACAATAGGCTTAGCGAAGCTACCTTATTGAAAGATGAGTAAATAATAATTAGACTGAGTTTTTTTGGAAAACAATTATACCAGGATAATTCACTTAAAGCTTTTAATTATACCCCACTATACCTCATGAAGAACAGTATGACATTACATTCTTTTTTTTAAACTTTTAAACAATGTTTTGTTTTATATTGAGAGAGTGAGAAAGAGAGAGAGAGAGAAAGAGAGAGAGAGAGAGAGAGAGACAGAGAGAGCATGCGCGCGCCTGCACAAGAGAAGGGCAGAGAGACAGAGACAGAATCTGAAGAAGGCTCTAGGCTCTGAGCTGTCAGCACAGAGCCTGAAGTGGGGCTTGAACTCACAACAGTGAGATCATGAACTGAGCTGAAGTCAGATGCTTAACCAACTGAGCCACCCAGGTGCCCCTGTCATATGACATTCTGAAATCTGGGATACACTTGACGTAAGTGACACGGGGAATAAATCACATAAAATTTTTCTAGTGATTATTAGCTATATATTTGCAATATAAAGACACAAAATTTTACTGGAAAAAGATTGAGGCTTCAATGAGTTTAAAAACTAATGAGATTCTAATTAAGAGTGTATTCTCCCAGGGTGCCTGGGTGGCTCAGTCAGTTAAGCGTCCAACTTTGGCTCAGATCATGGTCTCATGGTTGGTGAGTTTGAGCCCAGTGTTGGGTTCTGTGCTGACAGCTCAGAGCCTGGAGCCTGCTTCGGATTCCGTGTCTCTCTCTCTCTTCCCCTCCCTCATTCAAGCTCTCCTTCTCTCAAAAATAAACATTAAAAAAAAAGTGTAGTCTTCCACACCATTTTAATAGGCTAATATAAAAAACAAACAGCATGAAAATGTCAGGTGTTACCTTAAAGTTGTACATCTTACGACCACACATAAAGCAAACATTAGATGTAAACTATAAACCAAAATAAAAATCTGTTGTTTCCATTTCTATTGCTTGCAATTTTTTCTCTAAATGCAATTAAGTAACCTGACCTTTTAGCCTCTACTTAAGCTTAACCTTCCTAAAAATATAAAGAGGGAGACCATCACAACAGAAGATATTTAATAATCTTCCCTCATTCATCAAAGAGCATTTAAACAGACTGAGGGGCACCTGGGTGGCTCAGTCGTTGAGCATCTTGACTTTGGGCTCAGGTCATGATCTCATGGTTCTGGAGTTCAAGCCCTGTATCAGGCTTGCTGCAGTCAGTGCAGAGCCTGCTCCAAATCCTGCCCCCCTCTCTCTGTGCTCCCCACCCCCACTTGTACTCTCTCAAAAATAAATAAGCCTTCAAAAAATAAATAACCAGACTGAGCTCTTAACATATGAACTACAGTCTTCAGACTAGTATTACATCATTTCTATTACTAACTCATCTTGTTGATTCCCATTATTCTAACAAAAAGGCTAGTTTCTGTTTGGTTCTAAAAATTGCCTGAACTTTAATCTTTAGTGAAAACTACTTCTGTAACTGAACATGAGGACTCTTTAAAAACTATGCCCCCAAAATCATAAGTAGCGGGGTGAATTTCATTCACTGCCTCATATGGACATGTGGGTGCTAAGTATCTTCCCCGCACATCTCAAACCACCCTCACAGATATGACCTCATTTCCTCTCTGGTTAATACTTTTGGTGACAGTTAAGAAACCAATGGATTACATCTGCATTTCTTGTAAAAAAAATTCCTGTTGCGATTTCATGACCAGCTGCCCTGAATGGGGTAAATGGAAATTGTAGGACCTGGGATTTTTCTCTTAAAATCAGGATCACTCAGTGAGTTTATGCAATGTTAAGGTTTGCTTAATAAACTTGAGTATCAGGAAGAATAACTTTGATCCTAGACAAACATTATAGGCACACTGATTTTCTGTCTTGATGGGGCTGTTACTGTAGTGGGAAGAGGGCTGAACTGCAAACGGACTGTGAAAGATTTAACCCAGACAGAAATAAACCTAACCTAATGTCCAAAAACCAAACCAAATGTACACACACAAAAATAAAAACTCTACAACTGTCATAAGCCCTTTCAAAGTGCAGTATTCTAAACAGTATGATCCTATTAACACACTGAACAGAGAACACACTGACTGGAACAGCTAAATAATGCTTTAATAATAGAAATCCAAGTAGAATGTAAAACAATTTTTTAAACAAGTAGCAAGTGTCCCAGAATATATTCACCAATAAAACACAAAGAAACAAAACTCCTCAAATTCAATTACCCAAACATCTGTTGAGATTTCAACATTCTTATAATTGTGGAGAAAGGTCTGGCCTTTCTTGCTTCTAATCCAAAACAGCCCAGAAGTAACTGTAATATAAAGTGTGGTAAATTTGGTACAAAAAAACCCTGAAGGAAAGATGGCAATTCTAATGAAGAGAATCATTATATTTCTATAAAACAGAATTAAAATGCAATAAGGCAACAGAATTACAATCATTACATTGTAACCTCTGGTAGCCAGGTCTACATTCAACACAAAACTACTACCTCCATGATGGTGGGTAGTTTGACTTGATGATGGGTAGTTTGACTTAACAAGTGGTTTTTTGACTTAATACAATTATCTCCAGTCAAGAAGGGTCTGGCATGTAGGTAGTCATTATTGTCTGAATAAATTAATAGGTAAAAATTCTGATCAGACACAAAAATTATAAAATGTAGGTCAATGAGGGGGCGCCTGGGTGGCTCAGTTGATTGGGTGTCAGACTTCAGCTCAGGTCATGATCCTGCAGTCTATGAGTTCAAGCCCCACATCGGGCTCTGTGCTGACAGCTCAGAGTCTGGAGCTTGCTTCAGATTCTGTCTCCATCTCTCTCTGCTCCTCCCCCACTCTCACTGTGTGTGTGTGTGTGTGTGTGTGTGTGTGTGTCTAAAATACACACACACACAATTTTGGGGTACCTGGGTGGCTCAGGTCACGATCTCGCGGTTTGTGAGTTCAAGCCCCGCATCAGGCTCTGTGCTGACAGCTCAGAGCCTGGAGCCTGCTTCGGATTCTGTGTTTCCCCCTCTCTCTGCCCCTCCCATGCTCATGCTCTGTCTCTCTCTTTCTCAGTAAATAAAAGTTAAAAAAAAAAAAAAAAAAGGTCAATGAAACTACTCACAAAACATAAACATTTAAAAAAAATGATTAATCTCAGCATAAATTAAGTTTATTACTATCCTATTTAAAACATCACAAAAAGACTTTTATCTGTTTTAATTTAAAAACCAGTAATAAAATACTTGAAGAGACTACCGAAGTAAAAATTTAATTTGGATTAAAGGCCAATTGTTAGCAAGTAAAAATGTATAAAGCAACCAATATAGTGACATTCAAACTCAGTTTTCCCATCAACTCACAACAGGCTAAGTTATATTTTACCAAAATTTTATAAATAAAGTTCACAAAAATTCTAAAGTTAGGGAGTAGGAAAAGACCCGTTATTTATTCAGAGAGATATTAGACAGAAATAGAAGCATTCTTTGAGAAGCAGTGCGACATCCTGTAATAAGCCAGAAAAATCTTGGGCTCAAGATTCTTGTTCTTTACTAACTTCATGACTATAAGCCAATTACTTAATTTCTTTGATGATACAATTTGTATGTGTGTATCGTGTGAAAGAGAAAGAAGTCAAAGTTCACTTTACTCTATTTGGATATTTAATTGCTCCAGTCCCATTTACTGAAAAGACCACCCTTCCCCCAAATATACCAGAGCGGCCCACTGGTCACAAATCAGGTAAACCTAAAGAAGTAGGTCTATTCCTGGATCCTCTGTTCTATTCCACTGGCTTATTTATCCTTGTGGCAATACCACAACTTTAGTTGCCATAAGTTTATAATATATTTTGACATTAACTTGGATCTGTAAGATTGTCTGGACTACTCTCAGCTCTATCTTCCCGTTTACGTTATTTAACGTAAAGAAATTGTCAATTTCTTTTAAAAGCCTGAAAAATTATTGAGGCTGTGCTAAATCTAGTCATCAACTAGAAGAAAAGTGGTTTCTTTATAATACTGAGTCTTTCCACCCCCATACAAGGTATATCCATCCATTTATTTGTCTGCTTTAACTTCTCCAGTGTTTTACAGTTTGTAAAGATCTTGACCTTTTCACATTAGATTTGTTCCTAGGCACATTGTAAGAAAACAATCACACATGAAAATATTTTCAATAACAATTTTCAATGTCACCCCATGAGACGTGTGCTTTCATTTTCAAAGATTATTTGGCTAAAGCTATAAATCTCTAGTGAAGCACATCTGCATATATCTCAAAGGTTATATTTTTGATCCTATGTTTACTTAATGGACATTGTTTGGTGTATAAACAATGCAATGATGTAAATTCTAGGTGACACCTTGGTAGATTAAAATGTTTAAGGTGCATGAAGACTTATTTGCTACCTCAGTAATAAGAAAACAAGGTAAAAACTAATTGAGTGGGGAGCTGAAATGCAAATGTGAAGGCCGACAAAAAGGAAAGCTTTAGAAGGACAGTAAACAATGATACACAATCAGCAAAATTAAAGAAAAGGCTCAATTTGGAAAATATCAAGAGGAAAAGAGTATATAAAAACATACACAAAAAGACGGGGCGCCTGGGTGGCGCAGTCGGTTAAGCGTCCGACTTCAGCCAGGTCACGATCTCGCGGTCCGGGAGTTCGAGCCCCGCGTCGGGCTCTGGGCTGATGGCTCAGAGCCTGGAGCCTGTTTCCGATTCTGTGTCTCCCTCTCTCTCTGCCCCTCCCCCGTTCATGCTCTGTCTCTCTCTGTCCCAAAAATAAATAAACGTTGAAAAAAAAATTTTTTTTAAATAAACAAACAAACAAACAAAAAAGAAATCTGGCTTTTCTACTTTGTCTCTCATCTATAAGCTTTTATCCCCCTCCCCCAAACTTTACGCAATAGCAAGCAGAGTTGAGATAAATGGAAGGCAAGAAGGTAGGAAGGAAAAAAGGCATTAGGGAGATGACAGAGGACAAAGTCAAAGGTTCATGGGAAGCCCCCAGGGATCCAGGAACTAAGAGTTAAAAAGGAAGTGTGAACTAATAAGGTCATGTGTAAATTATGAATTATTTCTTTTCAAGGTGCCTCTCTCCCCGTGGGTACTATTGGAAATTTCAGTGGGATAAAACTCCCCCCACCTTTTTTTTGTTATGGTAAGATTGGCTTCTGCATATTTAATGTCAACAGAATTCCTACAATCATTGTGATAAGTAAAAACTGTTGCCACATATTTCCAAATTGTTCACCTCCTCAAACCTGGTACTTTAAAGAAGCACTCCCAAATTACTCTGATGCTGAACCATGGACTCAGATCAAGTATTTGCTAGCTCTAAACCTGAGATTATCTTAACTGAACTAACTGGTGATAATATTCTCACTCAGAACCACAAAGTCAAAGATAATGTTATTAAAGGATAATGAATAAAATATAAGGGCAACAATTAATCACTGTGATCCCAAATTAGACCTAAGATCAATAAATTTGTATACAGAAATGAAACAAAATAAATTCTTCCATACAAGTAATAATTTTGGAATTTCTTCATAGAATAGTTTATACCCATCAATGAATAAAAATGACTTTTAGACACACCAGAGGGTTTGAAGCAATGCTTTAATTTACATCGCCATGAGCCCCTGTAAATGTTCTGTTGCGAGCTGTATATGCTGCTCTAAAGCCAGTTCCCGAGATGCCTGCCTTATGATTAACACATATTCTTATTTCATGAAGTAGATAATATATTTGGACATTCTCAAGAATAACTAATAAGAAAGAAAGGATCTAGAAGTTTAGTAATCTTATATACAACTTTAAAAATACATAACCGACGCCACTGTGAGGTACACAGTTTCAAAGACTGATTAGAATACTGTTGTTTATATACTTTGTGTAAAACTGTTCAGTTTATTTTAGAATAGCATAACAGAAAAAGCAAGGATAGTATCAGGAGTCAGAATGGTGTTCTAGCCTCAATTCCATCATTCGCTGGTTTGGGCAAGTCTCTTGGGCTCATAAGACCTATACTTTTCTTATCTCTAATGAGCGTATCGCTCAGCCAGTCTACCTTAACAATTAAGATGAAATGAAATAATGAATATGAAGGTGCTTTAGAAAACTATTCAAATGCTACTGAGTTACAGGCAACTTATTACTTAAAAGATAATAGTACTTTCAGTAAAAGCTTCAAAATAACTTACACTGTTTTCTGCTTTAAGGACCACATACAAAACTCAGAAAAATTGCACACAGCCTTAAAACCGATTGGGTGACACTTGTTTTAATTTTTATTTAAACATTTCATTCTAAGAGAAGGAGCTGACAAAGTCTACCAAAGTTTGGCAATTTTAAGAGAGGCTGACATCTACTTAATAGGAAAAACGATCCCAACAATTTTATTCTGTTTTTAATATAAAAATCTTCTGTGATTAGAAAATAGGTTATAAACTTTTCTAATCCATAACAAGCTAAAGCACTGAATTTGATTGCTGAATACATGACATTAATGAATTTTCAGAACTGACAGTCCCTCTCAATAAACTGAATTTCATATAGTTCAAAGCTTGAATTACACTTATTCATACCCTTAAGAAAAACATCAGTCAGCTCAAAAATGAAGAAGTACAAGGAATAAGCCATTATTTTGTCAAGTCGTAAATTAAATAAAAATATAGAATGTTGCTTTATATGCAGGAAGTTCCATATCAATCTAATAATGATGAGCATAAAGATGAGAGTATCAGAAATCAGTAACATGTTTTAGATCAATGTAATAGGAGAAAATAATTCACTTAATCTTGAACACTTAACTTGAAGCCCAGAATGACACTACTCTTTCAATTTCAAGATAAAAACCATTCATTTAAAATTTCTTCTTTTTCTTTGCTCTTTCCCACTTGTTTCTGACTCCCTATATTTTAAGTGCTGCTTTTAAAAAATTGTCCTTAAGAAATAATAATAATAGTAACAAAAAGTTGTAGTCAAATGGAGCCAATCTGAAGGGTGCCAAATGGCCAAATATGGTAAAATTTTTGGATAAAAAAAAAAAAGGTATAAAATTGATGTCTCCCAGACCACAATGGACTGAAATCCCAAAAGCTATTAATTTACAGGTAACAATGATGATTAAAAGAACACAAGTAAGCTGTTAGTGTATCAACTCATTCTCAAAGTTAGAAAATAAAGATTCCAAGCATTATCCTGACTCCTATATGAACTATGTATTTTCAGTGTAACCTCACAACTCATGAGGGAAAATTTTTTTAGATAAAAGTTCCAGCTCATAAATGCAGAAGGTATGACAGAATTAGAGAATCACCATTTTTGCAAACTCATAAAATAGGCAACTATCGAAGGCTGCTAAGCCCATCAAGTGGATCAGGCTGACAAGCTCACAATGGAGACAACCAGATACATATCTCCTGATAACGTGCAACACTAAGAATACAGAACGCTATCTTGCCCAAACTAGCAAACAACAACCAGACCATGCCTCTAGATTTAATTGTTTTCTAGAAACAGACATGCAAATTCATTTCCACAGGCATTTCCTAAATCAGCTGCCTTGATAACTTGATTCATGAAGAAATCCATCTGAAGGATATACAATTTAAGTATTTTCTTAGACCAGAAAGCATGTAAGTCTTGCATTGTGATTCAATCAGATGAAAGCAAAGGATAGATTACTTGTGTGAACACTATGTAAAGAGCCAATTTATGAAATCTATTAAATTATTTCACCCTGGCATGGTCTATACAGTCCTTGTTAACAACATTGCCAGTCACACTACAACTAAAACCAAAGGAAACTGGGAGATCACAAAAGAAAATCACCTACAGATAATTCCAGTCAGAAGTGCGTTAAAATACCAGATTTCCAGCTGAAGCTAAACCTATGGAGTTTTAACTCTGGGTACAAAAGTATCAGGCTATAATACAGAAATGCTGGCCCAAGTGATGATTATTTCTCATAATTGATGAGAATTTCTTCCCTAAGCATCTACACAGCTGGGTTCTTTATAGTCTAAAGAAAAATATCTTGATTGCTGTTTAATTATAGAGACAGATCTAAAAATTTTATTTTTTTTTAATATATTTTTTTATTTTTTGGAAGAGCACAAGCAGGGGAGGGGCGGAGAGGGGGACAGAAGATCTGAAGCAGGCTCTTCGGTGACAGGCTGACAGCAGCAAGCCCGATGTGGGGCTCCAACTCACGAACCGCAAGATCACGACCTGAGCCAAAGTCGGACACTCAACCAACTGAGCCACCCAAGTGCCCCGAAAAATTATGTTCTAATTTTTAAGCAAGTTATGTAGAATAACTAATGCCATTTTTACAAGCTCTAAAGCACAACATAAGCAGTAACAGTTGACAGGAATCTGATCTGAAACTTACCTATAAAAAAATGACAGGACATGACAAATATAATCTTAACAAATAAAACACAAAACTATTATGAAAGTCCTATTCTTAGGTTTGTTATGTTCCAAATATTTGTGTCCATTTCAAAGTTTCAAAGGCATATCTTACATGGGGGTGGTGGAAGTGAGTGGGTCTGAGTAGAAATAACAGAAATCAGGAACTGAGCAGCCTTATGACCAAGAAGAGATGATAAATGAAGGTGTCAGGCTAAAAACTGGTAAATTTACACAAATAGTGTACAGCAGATCTTAGGACACCTCCCAAATAAATTAATCAATTGTATATATTTAATATCCACAAAAGAGCAAAGACCCAGAATTTGGGGCACAGGACCAGTCTTTCAAAATCTAGGCCACGTCACACTGACATATATTTACACGATGATCACTACAAAAGATCCCTTTGTTACGTGGACATTTATGTATTAATGAGCTGTAGGAAAAAATAGCTATACCTTAATGATGGGGGAGTCAAATATAATCACTAACTTATATTTGCTAACAACAGCAACATTACTTTTTAAATTGCAAGCTGATTTAAATCTTTCCAAGCACATAAAAATCAAAAAAAGGAATCTGTTTTAATTAAGGCAACTAAAATTATAAAAATCCAAAATCTACTTTCAATGAAATACTTTCCTTGAAGAGATAAGGATTCATACACAGCCTGATATTCAAAATCTCTTCAAATATATGCTGCTAACTACATGAATAAATACTTCCTAGAGAGGAAAAGGGGTAACCACCAACTCAATAATCTTGGGGTGGGGGCAATTTTAATATAAAGATATAAACAAAAGTCCTAAATACTCCAAATTCAAGGATATAACAAACCTAAAACATTTTTTTCTTAAACTAACGACGTATTCAAAAGTATATGGACCAAACCGATAAGATTCTCTAACTCACAACCATACTAAATTCATATACCCTGATACACCCTTTGGTAAAATGGCCAGGCATTCAAAGGCCAAAGCAAAAACCATTGTAGTAAACTATCTCAAGTTTGAGAACTATGTGACTAATGTTTTCCTTTAGATGTGCAAAAACTTTCGATAGTGAAATTTCTTTTACTAACATGTTTCAACAGTTGACTTTTCAGATGATCTAAAACACACACAAATCAAAAGCACAGACAAGAAAAAACACACCACTGTATTTCATAAAAGGAACATAAGATACAATAGGGGTCTTTACCTTACTGTACATTAGACCCTCACTTTGAATTTTCACGAAAGTAGAACTTTTTCAAAAGGCTAGTATCTAAAAGCAAAAGCAATTTGGCATGTTTTATCCAACATTAAATATTTTACACATATTATAAACACACACACAAACACACTTACATGTATACATACAAATAAAAAGGGTTTTGTTTTTTTTTTTTTACCTAAATGCAAACTGGATGAGGATCCATGTGATGAAAGTGATGGCGGTGGCGTAAGTGAATGTCCTGGAGTTTGGCTTGGCAGAGGCATGCCTATTGGACTTGGAGAGGAGGAAAATCCCAGACTATTGTAAAATGGTTGCCCTATGGGTGCTAGGCTGCTACTAGATCTTTTGTACAAGTCAGAGCTAGTAGATAGAGACTCTCTCCTTGTGGCACTACTACTTGCAGAACTGCCAACTGAAGAAGAAATAAAAAAAACCCTAATTACATACAGTGTTAACTGAATAAAACCTATCCCCAACTCTTGCTGGGAAATAACAGAAGTGATCACAATAATTACTTTTAGAAACATTATGGGGAAGATAATTACTGTGATAACTATATAAACTAACTTTCATTAATCATAAAAGGGTATAAATGCACCCCAATAAAGTAACCAGATACTTAACAGAGCACTCATATGTTTATTATTTCACACATATTTACCATTGACACATATGATTACTGTGCTTTAATACCCTGGTATGATTTATAAACCCTACAATTGTAAGGTGTCTGCTTTAGGAGACGCTAGAGATTAAATTCCAATAACGTTAAATTTTGGTAGTGTCCTAATCTCTGGAATCAGTTTCTTAGACTTCAACTCAATGCCAAGAAAGTATTACACTGATAAATAGATTATTAATACATTTCCCTCACCATTCACATTTAATTTGGCTTCTACCTTGTGTTCAAACCATAGTCCTTTAAGTCCATATTGGCCCGAATATCAGTCAGTTGTGAAATACAGATGGTAACTAACTTCTCAGCACTTTTCAAATTACACATTCTCCCTATCCATCAGCAACTAAGTTACAAAATATATATGAAAAAGTAAACTTCCTTTTAGACAATTGATGGCTTTCATTACTGTTGTCACAACCAAAGACATGCTTTCACTTACCCCTCAGGATCTCCATCTCCCATTCCAGAGATTCTACTACTGGTCTTATGAGCCCTTTACTCAAGTGAAGACAAATCAGCCTTTTTCCCCCCTCAAATACACAATTATCTCATATCACATACCTTCCTAAACTACATACTGAATTCCTTTTACTTAATCCCAAATTCAACCCTCTAGTCCTTTTTTTCCTTAAGCACTCTACAAAATCATTTTTAAAAAATGGCAGAACCACATTACCATGTAGCCATGCATGCTCAAAAAAGTAATCAACATATCCGGATAATCAGTCTTTACCAAGTGTTTAAAAGGGCTGTCCAAAACTCCCACATCTTAAGTCTCACTTATAGCCCACATTTTCAAGTGCTTCTTTCCTATTTCTAAACACTAGCCTTTTTTTGGTTTGTTTTTTAACTGAATATCTTTTATAGCGAAGGGAATTTCATATTAGATTTCTTAACCTGTCAGGTTTTTAAAGAACAAGCTCTATATTCGGACCAATATGGTAACATTTTTAAAGAGAATTTTAAAGTTTCTATTAGGTCTTGGTTTTCTAATCTCAAGTCAATTATAAATAGGTCATTAGAGCACAATGAAAAATTAAGAGAAAAATTAAGCAGAGAACATAATGGGTAGACCAAGTTAAGCTTATAATACAGATAGCAAACAATTACATTGGTTTCCCCAAATTCAAGACTCTTATAAAGGAAAAACACAAGGCTCACACTACTGTATGAGGCAAAATATTAAAACACTAGTAAACCTTTAATACCAGCCAGTGTGGTTTCTGAAAGACTGATATGTTTTATAGAAAACTGCACATTTTAAGGTATCATCTAATAAGAGAACACTATGTAACTATATGCATTTTAGTAGCAAAACCAAACAAACACTCACGTGATAAGCACCTCTTCTAGAGTTGCTTTTGGCAAAATTGTAAATACATGCTACGTTAACTATGCTAATTTAAAAGGACACTGTCAAAGTGATTGTTCCAAATACAGGGCTACACTTAAAATTCCTATTTATTTCAGAAAACAATTTGACTGACAAGGAAAAAAACAACAGCTCTCTAATAAGAGCAGTAGCACTGTCATTTCCCTGGCAAATAACCAAAGAAACCATAGTTTTGACACATGAAATAGTATCTTCCTCCAAAAAGGAAAGGCCAAGCCAAACGTTTAAAAGTAATTCAGAAATAGCTTTATTTTAATCCTAAACAAGCTGGCTCCTTAACTTTTACTATATGCCTAAATTATCTGCAACAGTGCAACTGTGAAATATGAAAACAAAGGATACCTAAAAGATCTAAAAGGCTAGACCAACAGCGGAGTCACTAATCATTTATCAAGTATATATAACATGTTAAATTTCAAACTTTCAATTGTAACAACACTTTCCAAGTAATGGGTCGTAGAAGGGTTGATTTAATTACCATATTACAATGGCTAAGCTTCCTAACTGTGTTATATAAGGTGGGGTATAACACTGGTAAGTGTTAATAATTGCATCATATAGGTAAGAGAATGACAGTGTACAGGATTCTGTATGTGTATATGTGCACATAACCATACTATCATTTTAGATTTCATACAGGTATGGAATTGCCATCATGTGAAACGGCAATGGGTAGGCTTCTTTTAAGAGTACCCTTGTGTAGCACTTGAATGAACTCTCACAAAATGTCCAAGAGGAAGGGGAAGATGATAAGACTTTTACTGGCATCCAGGGGTGGCAACTGCTAATGTCCTCTGAAGCAAGGTAAAACAGAGGTATATACAGATTGGTAGTCAAAATTAAGTAAGCAATGTTTATAAATAAGGGAGGCATGAAGAAGACCAGTTTTGGGGAAGGAGGCATCTGCAGGAAACATTTGTAGGAAACAAAATGCTCATGCCAACCAGTTCCTGAATGCTGGGGGGAATGATCCTAACAACTGAGAGACAAATGAGAATTTGAAAGAAGTGGATAAGGGGGTCTACAAATCCATCCCAGACCATCAGTGACAATATATATTATTACAAAAGGGGAAATGAGGTTTATCAAAGCTCTTCTCTATTTTTCCTGGATTATTTAGAGTCTGTAATCTCTAGTTTAGAAACTAGTCATTCCTACAAAGTTTATCTTTTAAGTTATATGTTCTTACAATTTTCTTCAGCATGTTGGATATTTGGAGAAGATGCTTGTCAACTGTATTAGGAACAAAAAATGAGTCCGATGGGAGTGCCTGGGTAGAGGTAAAAATACCGAACTCCAAAAGGAATGAAAAATTCAAGTAGGAATATTAAAAGATTGAAGACTCTCCAAGTTCATTAGATTTTTCCCTCAGAAGTTCTTGTGCCCATTCTTTAGGTAGTTTGGTGTTAGGCAAGTATGATATTTCCCTATTGCATTTCATTGTAGCACAAAAGGATTCTGCTTCTACAAGTTTATAGCAATTTTAGATCATTCCTCTTACAAATATGAATGTTGAAAGTTCAGAAGTCACTTCCTTAGAAAACCAGCAAACATACTTAATAACAACTGGCCCATGTTAGTTTTGCCATTTTCCACACCAGAAAAGAAAATAATTTAATGTGGTGGGAAAACAGACGAGAAGCAGGTATTAAAAGATTCTATGACTTTCTTTACTAAAAATAGAAAACCTCTTGAGATCTGAATAAACTGCCCTACCCCTCGTGAAGAAAAGGCTGCCAATTAATTGTACCAACAGAACTAGGGTTTCCTGAATACTCTGGAACCTTCAGAGACTGATAACACAGGTATGTCAACAGGAAGTCAATGTGGGCCTCTTCTGATTTCACCTGGTCATTTCTCAGTTACAAAATCAGTTTGTGTGGGTAAATTATTTATTTTGTGAAGCTATTTTAAATTTAAAAATTTTAAGTATTATGTATATAACTAGGCTATGGAAGAAATATTCTTTTAGAAGAATTTTTAATGATAAAGGCTAAATTATTTAGTGTAGAAGATAAGCGTATTGGTAGTTTCTTAGGGGCCTCTGACCAGAATATTTCACTGTATTTTAACTTTATATATTATACCTAATAAAACCATAATGAATGACTAGCATTTAATAAGAATAAAACATCTGATAAAAACAAAAAGACTATTATTTTAAAACACTAGAAATTTAAGGTGGCAAAATATTTACTTCCTCAAACATTATTTTGTACATAAAAAGGAAGAACTAGTAATCAGCAAACAAATCTTAATAAAACAAAAATTATAATTCTTAAAGCCAGGGGAAAATGTATTATATCTGAGTAAAAGATGGGCTGCTTAAAGTGAGCTAAACATTCATAAATGCTTAAAGATTTGCAGCCGGTAGTTTTCTTCCTACAAAATTAAATAAACCGGTATTTTATTCCTGTCCTTTCTACACTATAAGCTATTACTTATCTTCATATTAAAAACAAACATATACCTCATGTCCACTTAGCAGAGTACACTCATCTTAAAAAGGCAACTTACCTGACGAACCAAATCCACTGAGGGCTGAGCCTATAGCAGCACCCAAAGAGCTACTGCTTCCAAAGCCAAGCGATGTACTTCCAGGTTGGCCAGGTCCGTGAGAAAATAAAGAACTGCTCTGGGAGCTACTAGTCAAAGAAGTGCTCCCGTAAAATGAATTAGACTGCAGATTCGTGCTCGGCGGCTGCTGCTGCTGCTGCTGCTGCGGTGGCTGAGTGCCAATTGGCCGAAAGAGACCGTTTGTGCTGCCGGTAAGACTATTTGCAGTTCCTCCAGCTGCTGCTGCTGCTGCTGGAAAATAAATTTCAGATACTTCTTGAAACCACCAAAAAGACTACTCTCTATTTTTAAAATATCTCAAACAACACCAGAAAAATATTATCCCTGAAAACATCAGTTACACTTACCAGCTTGTGCTGCTGCTGAACTAATTAAAACGGGTGTCGGAGCCATTAAACGAACTGGAGCTCCAAGGCCAGTTCTTGCTCCGGGGCCAACCACTAAGGCACCAGTCTGATCATAATAGGCAGTTGGAGCTAGTACTTGATAGCCTAGATAATATTAAAATAAATGTTTACTAATGAAAACATTTGCTATAGAAAACATGCATATTTATTTCCCCCACATTTGTCTTTATCAACCACAAAATATAATTATATACAATATGAAATCCTTAAATAATCATGATATGAGAAGTTAACACATGTGAGAAGGTATTACTTACTAAATGTATGAAACTGTAATAGTGTGTAAGTAAAACTGTTTTCTCTAAATTTTAAGAGATGCCTTCCATTTACAAACCACAAAATAACAAGGTACATTCTTTGATATGTAACTATAGGCCATCAAGCACTGATACTTGAAAAATATTACCTATTAGTTCTGAGAAGAGGATGGAAAGACTAAGGGATGTGAGGTAGTTAGAACACTACAAGAATGGTTTATTATGCAATTTTAATAAAGTTCTAAACCAAGGGATTCATTAACAGCATTCCCTCAGCTTTTCATTTCTAAGCATCCATTTAAAAATAATGATATAAAGATACCTTAAAATCATAAGGTTACACTTTTTGTAAAGGTTCTCAAGTGAAAATCTGAATAAACATCATATCGGAATTAGTTTTATAGCCTTAAGCACAAGTCAGGTGATAATCTGCACTATTCACAACTACAGAAGCTCTTCTCAGGGGAGATTCCTTATCTTAACTACAGAACAAAAAGTAACTATTTTGAAGAGAAAAGTGACTATTTTGCCAATTCTTCCAGGGATAATATATAACAAGTACCACTCTAGATGCACAGGAGAGAATTTAACTACACACAGGAGATACTTTTAAGACAGAAAAGCTTACTCCTCTCCCAGAAGTCATGTTAAGAAAGTCTATCTTACACAGGACAAGGACTCAGGTTCAACATTCAGACAACCATTTGCAAAAAGGTACTGATAATTTTAAGTTTAAATACTACCTTCACCACCAAGACTAACAACACTGTCACATGCAAAGGTTGTTTTTAATTAAATATGGTAATTCTGACTGTTTTTGCAATTAGTTTCATTATAAATGGATATAAATTAGAAGAACCAGCTGAACAGACATATAAGGCAAAATCTAGGGGGGGGAATACAGAGCTTCCAAGCTGACTCCTCACGGAATGAATGGGATAAATCTTGAGAAGAGATTATGAATATCCAACTGGAGATGTCAAATAGGATATACAAGTCTCAAGTTTAGGGGAGAGGGTCCAGGCTGGAGTTACAAACAATTAAATCACCAAGAAAAATTAAAAAGGGATCTATGGACAGAGTACTTCACATTAAGAGGCTGGAGACAGAAGGAACCAGGGAAGAGATGAAGAAGGAACAGTCAGGGCGGGCGCCTGGGGTGGCTCAGGTGGTTGAACATCTGACTTTGGTTCAGACCAGAATCTCGCAGTCCGGGAGTTCAAGGCCCATGTTGGCCTAAATGCTGACAGCGTAGAGCCTGGAGCCTACTTCGAATTCTGCGGCTCCCTCTTTCTCTCTCTGTCCCTACCCTGCTCGCTCTCTCTCTCTCTCTCTCAAAAGTAAAAATTAAACAAAAAAAAAAAAATAAGGAACAGCTGTAATACTGTGGTCTCCTGCAGGCCAAAGAAAAAATAATTCTAATGAAGACTGAGTGATCAACAATGTTAAATGATGCTAAAAGCTATTAGAAGCTGAGAACTAACAAATGGCTTAGACACATGAAGTCATTATGATGAGGGATGCAAGCCAAACTGTAGTGAGTTCAGTCAAGAATGGAAGAACCACAAGCAAGTACAGACAATGCTTCTGAGGAGTTTAGATGTAAGGAGGGCCAGAGGGGAGCTAAAGAAAAGGGGATGCTGAGACTAATTTTTTCTTAATCAGAAAACGTACTTTATTAGCAAAGCACAACACTTTGTGCTTAAAATTTGTTGCTGTAAAATAAAACACATAAACACACAGAGAATGTAAACCCAAAGGTACAGTATAATGACTACAATAACAAAAATTTAACCACAATCCAAGTTAAGAAATAGAAAACTGCCCAGCACCCTACCTCTCATATGTCCCTGCTCCTCCACAATCTTCTCTTTCTCTTAGAGTTATACACGACTCTACTACCCATAAATGCCTCCCTAAGACTCATGTGGTTGGAATGATTTAAAAATTTTCATGTAGGATTCACTAGTGGTTGTATGCAGATATACATGCCCATTATTCCATTATTGTATAGCAGCTCGTTGGATGGATACGAAAATGCATTTATATGTTCTACATTTACACTGCTTCCCCCATTTAGGGACACTGCCATCAGTACTGCTTATAAACATTTTGGTACATGTATCCTGGTGTATAACGTGTGGATTTATCTCTCTACTGCAAGGTATGTATCTAAGTAGTTGACGCACTGATTATGTAAATTCACACTCCTTCTAACCTTGCTATTAGAGTTCTCACTTGCATGTAACTTTAATAACACTTTATATTCTCAGACTTTTAAATCTGGCTGATCTGGAAGATATGCAGAAATATTTTGTTGTGGTTTTGAGTTTCATTTTCCCACACTAAATAGGCTGAGCATCTCTTCATATGCTACTCTTGGAAGAGGCTTTTTCAAGTCTTTTACTCATTTTCCTACCAGGCTGCCTTTTCTTACTGGCTTATAAATATGTATGTGTATCCAAAGGTTTTCACTGTTTTAATATATTGCAATTATCTTTCTCCATCCCTAGCCTGACAATCTATTCTCTTTATGGTGAATTTTGGGGTAATAATGTCAAATATTATTTCATTTTTATAACAAAATTTCCCTGTATTTTCTAATGCCTTAAAATTCCACTTTTCACATTTCTGTCTAAAATCCAAACAAAGTTGGTTATTGAACACAAGACAGGGCAGGGGTTCAATTTCATTTTGTTTCCAAAACAACCAATTTTATTTCATCTTATTTGTAAAACAAGTCATTCCTCCCTACTGCTTTGTTCTGTTTCTTTGTAATTAGGTGTTCGTTTGTTTGGGGATTTCATCTTTGGGGTCTCTATTGGGTCCCACTGGTTTGTCTCTCCAGGCAAGAATTTAACTGTAGCTTTAGAATTAGTCTTCCTCTGGAGTAAGTCAGAACAGAGCAAGTCTTTTTACTTATTTTTGTCCTTTAAGAGTATTGTGGCTTAATCTTGATGGACCCTTTGCATTTTCACTAAATTTTTTTCTCACCTATCAAAATATCATAGAAAGAACCTATTAGAAATTTTAGTTGGATATGTACTGAAACTATAGGGAGAACTGACACATTTAAAATGCTGACCTGTCAAGGGGAGCCTGGGTGGTTTAGCTAGTTGAACATCCGACTTCAGCTCAGGTCATGATGGTGCAGTTTTTGAGTTCCAGCCCACACTGGGCTCTGTGCTGAAAACTCAAGAGGCTGGAGCCTGCTTCAGATTCTGTGTCTCCCTCTCTCTCTGCCCCTACTCGCGCGCTGTCTCTCTCTCTCTCTCTCAAAAATGAAAACATTAAAAAACATTAAACATAAAAACATTTTTAAAAAATTTCAATGCTGAGTGGACCAAAGGTAGCTATATCTCTTTAGGTCTCCTTTATACTTTTAAAAAGTTAGATTTAGTCCTAAGTACTTGTTACTACTACAAGTATCTTTAAAATTTTTCATTTTCAAACAGTATGCTGTTAACAAAAAATATTTCATATTTTTTTTAATGTTTACTTTTGAAGGAGAGAGAGAACAAGCAAGTGAGCAGGGAAGGGGCAGGGAGACATAGACACAACCCACAGCCCAGAGCCTGACGGGGGGCTCAAACTCACAAACTGCGAGATCATGACCTGAGCTGAAGTCAGACGCTTAACCGATTGAGCCACTCAGGCGCCCCCCTGAAAAGATTTTTAAATTGATTTTCATATCCAAAAACCTTAACAAGAACGTTAATTCTAATACTTGATCTAAAGATTCATTGACAGTTTTAGTTCTTCCTTTACAGAATTTTCTCATTTCTCTCTCATGTTATAGTACTAGCTAGGATCTCTAACATGCTAAAGTGTTAATAGGAATCATTGTCTTCTTCCCCGTCTTAAAAAAATCCAATTATTTCCCATAAAGCAGAAGTCTGTTATCCATTTGGGGGCACGGGGGGTGTCAATTTCCACCTTAGCATATTAAGGAAACTATCTTTGAATCCTAATTTGTTGAAGTGGCTTGTTATTAGAGTCAGTATATAAATTTGTTATGCTTTTCTTGCCTCTCTTGAGAAGTTCTTGTGATTGCTTTCTTTTAATCTTTGAACGTGCCAATGACCTCATATGACTTCCTAAACTTCTTGAATTCCTGGGATAAAACCAACTTGTTCATCATATATTATTACCCTGCTTATTATATACTGCTATATCTGGCTGTTAATATTTTAGAATTTAGTAATTAACCTGTAATTTTCCTTTTCTGTATAGTCTGACAGGTTTCATTATTTTTTCTTAAATGCTTATTCTTGAGAGAGAGAGAGAACCCTCGAGGGAGGGTCAGAGAGAGGCTGAGCCAGAGGATCCGAAGCAGCCTCTGTGGTGACAGCAGACAGCCCAGACATGGGGCTCGAACTCATAAACCGTGAGATCATGACCTGAGCCAAAGTTGGACACTTAACCAACTGACCCACTCAGGCGCCCCAGATGTGATTTTTAATATTTAAATTTTCTTTTTTTAATGTTTCAAGCTTTTTTTTTTTTTAATTCTAGTTAACGTATAGTGTAATACTGGTTTTAGGAGTAAAATTTAGTGATTCATCACTTACATACAACACCCAGTGCTCATCACACGTGTCCTCCTTAATCCCCATCACCCATTTAACCCATCCTCCCACCCACCACCCCCCTCCAGCAAATTTGTTTTCTGTAGTTAAAAATCTCTTTTATGGTTTGCTCCCTTCTTTTATTTTTCTTTCATCTATGTTCATCTGTTTTGTTTCTTACATCTACATATGCGTAAAATCATGGTATTTGTCTTTCTCTGACTTATTTCGCTTAGCATAACACACTCTAGCTCCATCTACGTCATTGTAAATGGGAAGACTCCATCCTTTTTGATGGTTGAGTAACATTCCAGTGTGTGTGTGTGTGTGTGTATACATATATATACATACACATATATACATACATACATACATACATACATACACATATACACACACACATCTTCTTTACCCATTTGTCAGTCGGCGGACATTTGGGCTCTTTTCAACATTTGGCTATTGTTAATAATGCTGCTATAAACATTGGGGTGCATGTGCCACTTTGAATCTGTATTTTTTGTATCCTTTGGGTAAATAACCTAGTAGTGCAATTGCTGGATTGTAGGGTAGTTTATTTTATTATTACTATATTATTATTATTATTTGAGGGAGGGGAGGGAGGGAGGGAAGGAGGGAACACGCATGAGCTGGGGAGAGGGGGAAAGGAGGAGAGGTAAAATCTTAAGCAGGCTCCATACTCAGCACAAGCGCCATGCAAGGATCAATCCCATGACCCTGGGACCATGATCTGAGCCAAAATCAAGAGTTGGATGCTGGACTGACTGGCACCCCGGGGTAGTTCTATTTTTAATTTTCTGAGGAACCTCCATACTGTTCTTGAGTAGCTGCACCAGTTTGCATACCCACCAACAGTGCAAGAGGGTTCCCCTTTCTCTGCATCCTAACTGACGTCTGTTGTTTCCTGTGTTGTTAGTTTTAGCCATTCTGACAGGTGTGAGGTGATACCTCATTGTGGTTCCGCTTTGTATTTCCTTGATGATGAGTGATGTTAAGCATCTTTTCGTGTTATCTGATAGACATCTGGATGTCTTCTTTGGGAAAATGTCTATTCATGTCTTCTGCCCATATCTTCACTGGCTTATTTGCTTTTTGGGTGTAAGGTTTGAGAAGTTTTTCATAGATTTTGGATACTAACCCTTTATCAGATATATCACTTGCAAATGTCTTCTTCCATTCCAAAGGTTTTTAGTTTTGTTGACAGCTTCCTATGCTGTGCAGAAGCTTTTATCCTGATGAGGTCCCAATAGTTCATTTTTACTTATGTTTCCCATGCCTTTAGAGACATGTCTAGTAACAAGTTGCTACAGCTGATGTCAAAGAGGTTGCTACCTGTGTTCTCTAGGATTTTGATGGGGTCCTATCTCACATTTAGGTCTCTCATTGATTTTGAATTTCTTTTTGTGATGGTATAACAAAGTGGTCCATTTTCATTCTTCGGCAGGTTTCCCAACACCATTTGTTGAAGAGACTGTCTTTTTTCCACTAAATATTCTTTCCTGCTTTGTTGAGGATTAACTGGCCATAAAATTTCGGGGTTTTCTATTGTGTTCCACTGATCTATGTGTCTGTTTTTGCCAGTACTATACTGTCTTCATGACTGCAGCTTTGTAAGATAGCTTAAAGTCTGGAATTCTGATGCCTCCAGCTTTCCTTTTCTTTTTCAAGACTGCTTTGGCTACTTGGGGTCTTTTCTGATTCCATATATATTTTAGGATTCTTTGTCCTAGCTCTGTGAAAAATATTAGTGGTATTTTGATAGGGATAGTATTAAATGTGACAGGTGTTAGTATTTAGATTATACTAGTATCATAAAATGACCTGGGAAGCATACCTTCTTTTCCTATTTTCTAGGATCTTAAAAATTGGAATTATTTCCTCCTTGAATACCTGGTATTCACCACTGAAGTTTTATGTTGGCCTAAAATCTTAAGGGAGAAATTTTGATTACTTATTTCACTTCTTTAATGTTAGCAGACCTCAGATGTTTTATATATCCTCAAGTCTGTTTGGTTACATTTTTCTAGTTATTTGTCCATTTTATCTACACTAATTTGCTAATGTGAGATTGTTCCTAATAGCCACCAATGATTATTTAATTTTTCTGTATTGGTATTTCTGCCTTCTTGTTTTAAATCTTTTTTGGATGAGTCTCTCAGAGGTTTATCAATTTTATTAGTATTTTCAAAGAAATAACTTTTGGGATAATTTAAATCTTTGAATTGTATGTTTGCCACCTATTTCATTCACATCAGCTCCCATCTTTATTATTTGGTTTCCTTTTACAAATTCTTTGGGTTTATTCTCTTCCTTTTATAGTTCCTAGATAGAAACTTACTTTCCAATGTATGCATTTGAGCCTATTATATTCTCCTCCTATGTTGTTTTAGGTGTAGGTGACAAGCTTAAATTTGTAGCATTTTCATAATCATTTAGTTCAAAAGCTTCTAATTTCTACTGTGTTATCTTTCTTTACTGAGAGTCTGGTAAGACACAGGGGCTTTAAAAAAAAAAAAAAAAAAGACATGGTCCCTACATGCAAGGACTATACAATCTAGTAGAGGAGGTAATGTACTACGTCCTTAAATTTAAATGTTTATTTTTGTGAGAGAGAGCAAGCATGCAAGCAGGAGAGGGACAAAGTGGGGGGATGGGACATAGGATCCAAAGCGGGCTCTGCTGACAGCAGAGAGCCTGATACAGGGTTTGAACTTCTAAACCATGAGATCACCACCTGAGCCAAAGTCAAACACCTAACTGACAGAGCCACCCAGGCACCCCTCCTTAATTCTAAGATGCCACTTTGTTTTGAGACAAGACACTGATCTACTAACTTCCATTCAAAGAGAAATAGAAAATGTTGTTCTACTTGAAGACATTTTCTAACTTTAACATGGTAAAGCAAGGGCAGAATTGAGAAATCACAAATAACTAAATGAAATGCAAGGCAGACAGAAGAACTAAAGAAAGGTGCAAGAAGAGTAATTACTGATGAAGACACACTGGGAAAGAAAGATCAGGAAGGCTTTATGCAAAGAATACTGAAGGATGAGAAGGAAAGCTAATTACAAAATGTTTATAAACCAGAGTTAAAAAAAATAATAATGTTAAACTCTATCTATCCCAATTTCCCTTAAAATGTGTAAAAGGGTATTTTAAGCTAAAAACCATTAGCTAGGGCTAGAGGCATAAAAAGTACAAGTATCTTTGGCTGGTAGTATATGGTCTAGTGTGTTAAAGCATAGGACTATGGAAGGATACTATCAATTAAGTAGTTTGGGACTAGATCATTGAAAATACTAAGGGGCACCTCAGTGGCTCAGTCGGTTGGGTGTCCAACTTGGCTCAAGTCATGATCTTGCTGTTTCTAAGTTTGAGCCCCACATTGGAGCCTTGCCTTGAGACTGTTTTGGATCCTGTGTCTCCCTCCCTCTGCCCCTCCCCCACTCTCTCAAAAACAAACATTAAAAAAATTTAAGCAAAATATTAAGAACCAGAATGGTATAAAACTAACTTATATTTTTGAAACGTTAACTGAAAGAAGAATAACAAGATGAAATGGGGGCGCCTGGGTGGCTCAGTCGGTTAAGTGTTTGACTCTGAATTTCCGCTCAGGTCATGATCTCATGGTTTGTGAGATTCAGCCCCCCTCCCCCCATGTCAGGCTTTGTGCTGACAGTGCAGGGCCTGTTTAGGATTCCCTCTCTCAAGATAATCTCAAGATAAATAAAAAAAAGATAAATGAACAGAAGAGATTGGAGGCAGAGTTAGTGGGAGGTTAAGAAAGAGGCAGAACAAGAATAGCACAGATGAAAAAGAAAGGGAACATGAGATAGAATGAACAAGAACTGACAAATTATTGAATGCGAAGCACAGAAGAAAATCAAGAGTTGAAGAGGATTCTGAGACTGAAGCCAAAAGTCTCTAGTTCAAGAGTACAGTGAAATTAATACTAAAATAAACAGTAAGATAAGCAAATCTGGGAGAGAGTTCATTTTTTTTTGACACTATGAGTTTTGAGGACTGCTGGAACATACACATGGTAATGTCCAATACAAAGGCAGAAATATGTTAGATGTTCAAAAAAGAGTCCAAGATGTAGATGTAAACTCATTAGTTTACTGGAATAGGAATGATAGCTGAAATGATGAAAGCAAACGGTCTCCACCCACCCACCCACCCACCCACAAAAGACCATCTATTGTTCCAATACTGAAACTGAAGTTCAAAGAGAAAAGTTGGCCAACATGACTCAACTAGGTTGTACGGAAATATGGCACATCTGATTCCAAAGTATCTAGTCCAAAGTAACTGTCTTCCACGTTTAAGGATTTAGACAGAGGAAAGGGAAACTGATCAAAGCAATGAAAAAGATAGGAAATCCAGGAAAACAAATTATCACAGAGGCTAGTGTCACGACAGAGAAACGTTGTAGAGAGTTGGACTTAGTCAATATGGTGAAATACACCAAAGAATTGAGAAAAATAAGGATGGAGAAGAGGAGGTCTTACTTTGCAATTGTTACTGAGTTAATATTAGAGTTACTGAAAGGAATCACGGAGGCAGGCTTAAAAGAAGTGTGAGACAAATAGAAGAACCCAGAGCCGTCTTAGTACTATCTTTCATAAACTTTCAGTCCAGTTCCCTTTTAGCCCTGCCTCCATGTCCTTCCATGCGTCTACAACTTCAGCTTCACGGCTCCAGGTAAGCAGCTTCCCCGAAGCAAGTACATAGCTGGGGTAAAAAAAGAAAATAATGAGAACACTCCCATTCTATTATCATTTGTACTTCAGAGACTATAATATTAACATGTTCTCTTTAGCCACTGGGCTAGACAAGATGATGAAATCAGACCTTAGAATCTCAGAGATAACAGAATGAATGCAATCAATACAGAAATTCTCAAAGTAACATACAGAAGCATTCAGCCACATGTAACACATACAAGAAACCCTCAATCACATATATTTTCCGATACATTAAATACGATTCCTAAATGATCTGAAAATTTAACTAAATTACAATTAAGTGAAAACTGAAACTCACATTTCATTAATAAGTAATCTATATAGTTAAAGGAATAATTACTCATATACTAAGAGTGAAAAAAACGGATACTTAAGAGAGAAAGTGAGTCATCAGGAGAGAACAGAATAGGAAATGGCGCACTATCTACTGATATTCAAATGTAGCTTTAAATTTCACTTTAAAAACATAAGTGCTTTTCTTGGTTTAAGAAAATTATTGTCCTTGCATTATTCTTAAAGTTGTAATTTTGTATCTAGTTTCATGAAAATCTACTTTACAACAAAAATCTATTTTTTTGGCTCCTTCTAAAAGTTGTACTGTGGTAATGGGAATAAAATTTTATCATTTTCTTTGCATTAGGCTTTCATAGGTGTATTTTAGTATACACTTGCTATCAGGTTATAGATACCAATAGTTCATAATACTATAAATTGGCTAAACACAATGAAACAGTGGAAAATTTTAGCTGCAAACTTCTCATATTAACTAAATGACCTTCTTATTCAGCAGCAACAGCACACAGAGGTTTTGTCTTAACATGACAACTCTAACCAACTGATTTTACTTCTTGAAGCATGCTTCAAGAATTCTGGACTATGTTGAGAAAATGCTATAGTTTATGCCATATACAGAGTAAGAAAAAATGGATGTACGGAGAATTCCAGTACATGTTCGCGATCGCGGTCTCACAAAAAATACAGATTTCAACTATTGGCCCCTGAGTTCTAAATAACTTATTGCAAGGTAGGCAAGACTTTAAAGATAGTTCTGATTTTTTCACTCTTCAATATGAGTGATTACATTTAACATTTCAAACCTATGCAAATTTCTACAATTAACTAACTGTATACCTGGCATGCCGGTAGCAAGACCCTGACCAAAAGCCAAAGTTGGATTTGCTGCTGCAAGTGATTCTGCCTGCTGCCCTTGCTGGCCCTGATTGGGAGTAAGAGGGCGCTGACCTGCTCCAGCTCGGAGAACCTACAAAGGACAAATGATTTCCTTAAAAATGAAATTATAAAATAACAGATAAATAAATTTATCCCAGAGTAAATTGCCTTTGGATATTCTTCGAACATATTTATATGCAACAAAACGATGATTTGGCATGAAAAAATACAAAATACTTAAAATCAAAAACACAATCACTGGCTCATGACAACTAGAACAATCTATTAAGTAACATCTAGAGATTCTTGAAGGCCTTAACGAAAAGTTATTTTTAGTATTTGTGCTCTTTTTCTTACCAAAGAAATTTATTTGGGGGGGGGGGGGAGGGGATGGCAAAATTTTATATCATATTAATTTCACAAAGATAGATGAACAATTCAGGACAAGCAGTATTCACTGTAAATAAGCCTCACATATAGGTGTATTCGTCAAGTAGTATATTTTCATGTTTGCCCAAAGAAGATATAGATTGAAAAATAATTTATTAAATGGTGCCGTGGTCTAATCTACAAGGACTGAGCCACAGGACAGCTTCAACAGAACACCAATACAGTAATAAACCACATAAAGGAAATTTAGAATAAAATTTAACTGCCAAGTAACACTACACTTGTCATTAAGTTGCTTCTTTGGTATAAATATGAAGAATTTGACAATCAGAAGTCAGAAATCACCAATAGTGTTTCTACATTTATCAAAACAGTTTATCAAAACATGAAAGCAGCAGAAATTTCAAAAACCCAAAACCAACCAAAACCATTGTAATAAACATTTTCTTTTTGAAGAAGTTAAATTTAACCAGTAGTGAAAATATTTCCTCTTTTCAATTTTCTCCAGCTTGCTTAAAAATATAAAGTACTCTGTAATCATTTTCTAGTCAGAAATGTATTAAGTTAATATTTAAAATAGTAACTTAAATACCCAGAAGAAAATGAAGTGGCAATTACTTTGATAGGAACATGAGCACACCTGAAAAGGTGATGAAAAGAAAATTAAAATCTGCTAGAGATTTCAACAGTTTCTATAACAAAAATGTAGAAATGGAATACACCTAAATCTAAATTCATGTGATACCAATTAGAAAAAAAAAAAACCACCATGTAATCAATACTTGTATACAGGTACTACATTACATGCTGAGGAGATGAAAAGACACACATCTTGAAAACAAGGAACTCATTGAAATTTCAAGGACTCTTCAGGTATGATTTAATGAAGGCAGGCCTATACCTGTTGCTGTCCAGGCTGAGCTTGTGATGCTGCTTGCTGATTTGCTGTGTTGTTTGCCGCAGCTGCAGCTTGTTGCTGAAATAAATTGGCTGGATACACCCCCCATGGAACACCATAATACTGAGGTGGAACCACTGCTGGACCTAAACCCCACACCCCACCCCGCCCCCCCAAAAAAAAAGTTACTTACATTTTATAGATAAATCAGTTACCATTAGATCATAAAAAGGAACACTGTATATGAGTTAAAGCAAATGTCCTTATAATCCCCAACCCACATACACCTACTATATCCTTTCTTTTTTTTCCTGATTCTAGTAGGAAAAAGTCTCGTTCAGGTTACGATTACTTCAAGAGAAACAGGAGTGACAGCAGTGGCCTCAATGGAGATGGTAAAGCTAAAGTCAAAAGGACCAATGAACTAACAGGATACTTAACCATCTATGCAACAGTTACTGAATGCCAGTTTATGGGTTTGATACTGGCAAACACAGATAATATACTCAGGGAACATTAGACTTCATAAAACTGTAAGATTTACTATGTTCAATTCAAATTCTCTTAAAAGGCTATTTTCTGAATATTGAAAAAAATTACCAAAATATTACAAAACACTTTTATCTTTTTATTTGCAATCTACAACATAAAACTTTGGAACATTCTTGTACCAAGCTTGCGACAACTGTATTTGAATTGTAAACCTTGAATTTAAAAATATTTTTTAGTTAAAGTTTTTATTAAAAATATTCTTCATATTTGAAACAATTAGTCACAATTCTCACAAAGCAACTGAAAATTGCATGAAAACAAATGAAACATCACTGCTTATGTGGTTAGGAAAATGGAACTAGTGAGTAAAGACAAGAAAGAACCAGGTAATATAAAGGCACAGAGGGACATAGACATGTGAAAGCAAACTAGGAAAAACAGAATGAACTGTTCTTGCTCTAGTCTATGTTATTCAAGGTAACATCTGCTTCTATGGGAGTAAACAGCATTATGCACAATAATTTCCACGTTAAGTTGATGAGCAAGATGTCATGATTATTAATTGATAAAATAAAGATGGCCTAAAATTCCACGGATACAATTTTAATATATCTAGTATTTTAAAAAGTTAAACTCTTGGATTCACTTTGTTTTGGAGGAAAATAAAGCCCAGTACAATTGACTGAATCACTAAAGTGAAAAGCATTAAAAAACTTAAAGGTAAAGTATTATTTCTGAAAATAGTTTAAGCACCATCTACAATGAAAACTGTTAACAGGATTTATGAAGAATACATTATCAAAACGAGTCAAATATCTATCTAGAACCTCTTTGCCCAAAACAATAGCCAGAAGCCACCTTCACTACTGAAGAATTAAAAAGTTAGACAGCCCGAACTGAGATGTGGTCTTAAGTATGATATACACAGGATTTTGAAGACTTTGCATGAAAAAAAAAGTAAAATATCTATTAGTAATTTAAAAAATATTAATTATATTAAAATAATATTTGGTTGTGTTGGGATAAATCAAACATTTAAATTAATATCATCTGTTTTTGCTTTTATAATGTAGATACTAGAAAATTTTAATTACATTATCTGGCTCACATTATATTTCTATTGGACACCACTGGTCTTAGAAAGCCTGAATCCAAAATGCCTAGAATGCTTAATCTGAAAACTAACCATTTCTTAAGGTTTCCTTAAAGTCCATAGATTGTATGATATACCAGAATTTTACATACTAACATCCAGTTAAATGGCACCAAGAAAGCTCATCCCCTCCTTATGGAATTACGTGCAGATCTATACTAATACTAAAATCTACTGAATGTGACAGGTTGGTTTCAGTCTCCTAAATAAGCTATCAAACTAGAATTTGAAATTAACATTTATTTTTTCACTTCTTAAAACAGTCTTGAGTATAAAAAACAAGTCCCCTAACTCCCAGGAAAAGACTGACTGTTCTACAGTCAGGATAATAACTGCCAGAAGTGGAGTTTAAAATTGTCAAATTCAGGGGCGCCTGGGTGGCGCAGTCGGTTAAGCATCCGACTTCAGCCAGGTCACGATCTTGCGGTCCGGGAGTTCGAGCCCCGCGTTGGGCTCTGGGCTGATGGCTCACAGACTGGAGCCTGTTTCCGATTCTGTGTCTCCCTCTCTCTCTGCCCCTCCCCCGTTCATGCTCTGTCTCTCTCTGTCCCAAAAATAAATAAACGTTGGGAAAATAAATAAATAAATAAAATAAAATTGTCAAATTCATCAGTGACAATTCATATCATTGAACAAAGTTTAAAACTCATGATAGTCTAGAGTTATGAAAGTCAGTCAGTTGGCAGGCTCACTCCAGTGAACACACATTTATGGCTGACATGACCCTGTTCCTGCCTCTGTAACCAACATTAACCCATGCCTAAGACTAATTCATTTGTCTCTATAACCAACTCAACCTAAAACAACCTCTTCTTCAAAACCCTACACAGAAGATGAGCAAATTGTTTGCTTGGCTCAATAGGATGGTGCCTGACCAGCACACAACTCTCCTTACTACTTAAATAAGCAAGAAATACAGCTTTGGGTTTAAAAACATTTTTCCCCAGTATTATTGCAATATTACTGATACATAACATTTGTATAGTTTTGGTTTTCATTTTAGACTTTGAGTGGCAGTTTCTGGTTTTGACAGTTAAGTGCTTTCCAACTCCATGCCACCTTTTTGCCCCTCAGTCGGCTTGCATATTTTAACATTGCTAAATAAACTTTACTTTTTAGATACTCATTCTCTCAAGACTGCTGAAGCTCCTTACCTCATACTCTCCCTGACCTGGGTATCTATGGTACCTACCCCAGTTTACTGCATTAGAAGTAACTTTACTTTTGCACTGTCTCTGTGGGTGATGGAATTGGTCAGAAAAAAGATCTGTGGTTGGCAATGTAAGATTTCTGAAACTACAAAATTGAATTGGAAACCAACTATGTACAAAAGGAAAAAGTTCTCAAGCTTCGGCTTTTTCCTACAGCATTAAAACTGGACAAATAGTAAACTAACTCTCTGGAAACATCACTTGATTCTAGAGAAGTGTTTCAGATTTTCTTAGGAACTTCAAATTGCCCACCAAATAGACAAAAATACAACTTGTAAGAAAATTAAAACTAAATCCATAATAAGCAACGAGGATGAACAATAAGTTACCTGCTAATGTTGCTGCTGCAGCCAACCCTGCTGCAGTATATGGATCAGTCCCTGGAGGAGCAGCACTAATAATATACGGATTTGGCACAAATGCAGCTGGAGCAAGGCCTGCTGAGAATACACCAGCTGTATTTTAAAAAGGGGAGAAATAAGGAATGAAGATGTAAAGTATAATTTTCTTCATTAGGTAAAATAATTTCTACACTGAATTTGGAGTGGGGAAGCAGAGTGCATATAGTGGTTCAAACTCTGATTAACTGAGTGACTTTGGGCATGTGACATCACCCGACTCTAAGATTCTTCATTTAGGAAATAGGTGTATCACCACTTATCTTAGAGGATTTTTGTGAGAGTTAAAACATGATACCAAATATGAAAGGACTGTGTAGAACTAGCAAAACAGGCACACAATAAATGTTTAGAGTTAGAACTACTATTGTTCAACGGTAGTTTTTCTTTTGTTTTTCTAATGCTTATTACTTATTTTTGAGAAACAGAGCACAGGCAGGGGAGGGGCAGAGAGAGGAGGAGACACAGAATCAGAAGCAGGCTCCAGGCTCAAGCTGTCAGCACAGAGCCTGAAGCCAGGCTCAAACTGATCAACTGCGAGATCATGGCCTGAGACAAAGTCAGATGCCCAACTGACCCACCCAGGCGCCCCAGTATTTTTTAATTTAATCTTTATTAAGCTATACTGTGAGCTAAGAATTCAATAGTGAGGAAGGCATGATCTGCCCTCACAAATCAATCCATCTAATGAGAAAAACAAATTGACAATTAGAATACAGTATAGTAGGAGCTACAGGCACAGAGAGAAGGGGTACCTAGTGAGCTTCAGAAAGTGTGGGTAGGATGATGTGGGGTTGTAGGGCAGGGCAAGACAAGACAAAATTGGAGTTACAATCAGAATGAAGACCTGTGAAGACCTTCCTGGGTCATGTTAAGAAGTTTGGACTTTACCCAGAAAGCAACAGAATAACAATGAAGAGCTTTAGGCAGAACTGTGACTTTAAGGCCACTTCTGCATCTAATGACTGCTAACGTGAATTCGGTAAAAGGCAGGGAAGAAGATTTTTTAAATATTCGTTTGCAGTACTTATTAAAGAAAACTGCTGGTATCAAGAAAGTACTGTGTATACAAGTCACTGTAAGGTATGGACTTGCTTGAGTTGTCTCTTCTGGAAAACAAGTGGAAAGTGAGGAAATAATGAGAAAGGAGGTGTTTTAAAAGTTACAAGAGCTCAGAAAAATTCAATTTACAAGATGATTAATAGGGCGCCTGGCTGGTTATGTCAGTAGAGCACATGATTTCTTGATTTCGGGGTTGAAAGTTCAAGCCCCCCATGGGTGTAGAGGTTACTTAAAAATATTTAAAAATAAATGAAAACATGATTAAGGGGGAGAATAGGAGAATAAAAGCATGTGGGTATAAATGACTTAAAAGAAAGGATTCAAAAGGAACACTTACTCTAAACCTTAAAATCAAGGTTCAGAAACTCCATTTAAACTATATGATAGCAGTTTTTAAATGTTTTGAATGTGACCCATAATATGAAATATATTTCATATCAACCTAGTGACCATATATACATACACATGCCACAAACAAAAATATATAAAAAAAATTATCTTTATAAAGTTCCATGTAACTTAGTATTTTCTACTAAATTTATTAATTTCTATAATCTATTTAATTTCTAAAACTAGTGGCCATACCCCACAACACTGATTTCATGTACAGGCACAACCATTTGAAAAATGAGTTTTTAAAACTTTTATTTGAGAAAGAAAAGAGAATACACACATGCACACGCACAAGTGGGAGAGGGGCAGAGAGAGGATCTTAAGCAGGCTCCACACTCAGCATGGACCCCAACATGGGGCTTGATACTAGGATCATGAACCGATCCAAAATCAACAGTCAGACACCCTACAAACTAAGCTCCCCAGGAGCTCCCAAAACTCTGCTTTTAATAAAGGAAGACTAAAAGAGGGTTCAGGGGCAGCTGAGTGGCCCATTAGACTAAGCATCTGACTCTTGATTTCAGTTCAGGCTATGATCTCACGGTTCGTAGGATGGAGCTCTGTCTTGGGCTCTGTGCTGAAAGCGGGGAGTCGGCTTGGGATTCTCTCTCTTCTCCCTACCTCTGTGCCCCTCCCCTGCTTAGGCTCGCTCTCAAAATAAATACACTGAAAAAAAAAAAAAAAAGAGAGAGAGTTGAATAATATCCTTGCACTATTTAAAAAATCATTTGCTCAGAGTTGCATTCTTAACTAAGTCCTAGGGGAAAGGTTTCAAGATTTCCCTGTTTCCTCTATCATAAATTGTCTTTGTCACAAAGAAAATGATGCATGTTGTGGTATTCATGTCCTACTCATACCCCTACAAAATCTCAAAGCCAGGATATAATTTTTTTATATTCCATATTTTATGATTTAAATAGCTTGCTTTTAAGATCTCCAATACTAGTGGAGTTTACAAAACGGAAAGTCAAAGTCCTCATGTAATCTTTACTGACTGTTGGCTTATATTCTACTGAATTATTCAATTTTAGAGAGGATTTTAATATAGTTTTCTCCATATTTGTTATAAAACAAATATGAAATATAAAGCAGATATGAAGTAAAGTTTCAGGTATGTGGGGGAAAAAGGAATTAGTTTAGCCTAATGGATACATACTGAAACTTATTGAAAAAATGTTTTTCATGTGTTTTTATTAAGTTCATGATTAATTTAGAAATATTTGCAACTTACTAGACAGCAAACAATACACTGTGTTTACATATATATGTATATTTATGTTTGCACGTGTATACAAATGTGTGTGTATATTTATGTTTATACATACACATAGGTATATACATCATTTTCAATTTTGAAATGAACACACACACAGTCACACATTTTATATACTGTAGGCCATAATGGCACTTTAATATGTATTTTTCACTTTCCAATTAACCATAGGTCCTTTTCTATGTCAACAGGTAACCTATCAAGTCATTCTTTCTAATATACAGAAGGAACATACATGATTTAACCAGTCTATTAAGGATATATAGTCAGATGGTCCACAATCTTTTGTTATAATAATCTTATTATTCTATTAGTACTCAAGGTCTCTGCATTATCATCCTATCTTTATAAAAATTCAGTTAAGGTTCAAGCACCATGTCAGGCTCTAGGCTGGCAGATTAGAGCCTGGAGCCTGCTTTGAATTCTGTCTCCCTCTCTCACTGCCCCACCCCCACTCTCTCTCTCTCTCTCTCTCTCTCTCTCTCTGTGTCTGTGTGTGTGTGTGTGTGTGTGTGTGTGTCTCAAAAGTAAATAAACATTTAAAAATTCACCTAAATGAGGGGCGCCTGGGTGGCTCAGTCGGTTGACTGTCTGACTTCCTTCAGGTCTTGATCTCACAGTTCATGAGTTCGAGCCCTGCATCAGCCTCTGTGCTGACAGCTCACAGGCTGGAGCCTGCTTCAGATTCTGGGTCTCCCTCTCTCTCTACCCCTTCCCTGCTCAAGCACGTTCTCTCTCCCTCTCTCTCTCTCAAAAATAAATAAAGATTAAAAAAAAATTTTTTTTAATTCACTTAAATGGGAAAATATACATCAATTCTTGGCCAGTATGTCCATATTACTCCCCAGGAAAGTTGTGCCAATTTACATTCCCATCAGGAATATATGAATATGCCATTCACACTCCTGTCAAATTTGGACATTACCCAACCATTTAAATTTTTTAAGTTTATTTATTTTGAGGGGGTGGTGGGCAAGCACAAGTGGGAGAGGGGCAGGGGCATGAGAGAATCCCAAGCAGACTTCCCACTGTCACCCCGGAGCCCAACATGGGGCTTAAACTCATGAACCATGAGATCATAACCTCAGGTGAAATCAGGAGTTGGATACTTAACAGACTGAACTGCCCAGGTGCCCCTACTAAACTGTTAAAGAGTTGTCAATCTGACAGGTAGAATAAAGCATTAAAAATATTTTGTTTTAATCTATGGTTCTCTGTCTATCAAAGAGGCAAAATGTCTTGCAAAACTTTTTCTCATTTAAAATTTTGATACATTAGGAATAGGACCCAATTATCTCAGAGCTATTTTCCAAATACATGCTTTTATCGTTAATTTGAAATCCCAATTAAGGTTAGAACCCACTCCACCGCTGCACCACCTGGGTGGCTCAGTCAGTTGGGTGGCTGACTTCGGCTCAGGTCATGATCTCACAGTCTGTGGGTTTGAGCCCCTCGATGGGCTCTGTGCTGGCAGCTCGGAGCCTGGAGCCTGCTTCCGATTCTGTGTCTCCCTGTCTCTCTCTTCCCCTCCCCTGTTTGCTCTCTGTCTCTCAAATAATAAACATTAAAAAAAAATTTTTTTTAAATGTGGCTACAAAAGAATTTAAAACTCTATGTGGCACATATTATATTTCTGTTGTAAAGTGCTGTTCTAAAGTAGGCTATCAGACACCCAAGAAATTACTAGTCAAACTTGGATAAAAAGAATGATGGTCAACAATAAATCCATTTAACTGTGGAACAAAGGTTAAAAGGTAGGATTCGTGTATCTGGGTGGCTCAGTGCATTAAGCATCTGGCTCTTGTTGTCAGCTCACGTCATGATTCATGATCTGGCTTGCGAGTTTGAGCCCTGTGTCAGGCTCTGTGCTGTGTTGAGCCTGCTTGGGATTCTCTCCCCCACCCCCACCCTCTCTCTCTGCCCCTCCCTTGCTCATGTGCCTTCTCTTTCTCAAAATAAATATTTTTAAAAGATGGGATCAATTTTGGTAAATTATGCTTAGAAATATTTCCATTTTATTCAGGTTTTCAAATTTAATTGCATAGTCTTCCAGATGGCTTCACAAAGAAATTCTGCCTTATGGTCTCTTAAAAGACCATGTAAGTCCAATGTTATTTGAAATACTCCAGGGTACTAAAAAGGGAGATATTTCTAAATTCTTTTTATGACAAATCTGACCAAAAAAATGAAAAAACAAACATACATACAAACGTAAACACTAATTTCATATACACATTATTGATGCAAACACCCTAAATAAAACACTAGCCAATTGAAAGAGCTCATTAAGAGAATTATAGATACATTTTTATTCCATGAACACAAGAATGATTCAATTATTAGAAAATATTCATAGAAGTTAGCATTTACAAATCAAGAGCTTTCAGATACCAATTAAAAGATATATAAAAGCCATTTACAATGATAGTAAAAGATAAAATATCTAAGAATATACTTAAGAAATATGCAAACTTATATGATAAAAACTTTAAAGCACTCATAAACAACACATAAGCAGATGTCAACAAAAATAAAAATACACCATGTCCTGATTAGAATACTTAATATCATAAAGATGTCAATTTTCCCAAAGTTAATTTAAAATTTTAACCCAATATTCTGGTAGTAAATAAATGAAGTCTAAAGTTTATATAAAAAAGCTTATAAGAAGAGAAAACTTCAAAAAGGAAGAGCAATAATGGGTATACTATTAGCCTGTCATATATTAAACCATACCATAAAGAAATAAATAAAAGCGTTACACCAGTCCATTAGTAGACAGGAATCACTATGTTTCTAACAATGAGAAGGAAGGATTAAGTATAGGAATAAAGAAAGTTGGAGGCAAAGAATGCATGCTGCTATTAGAAGTCACCTAGAAATGTGTGGTCATCTTGGATAAAAACCAAAAATAAAATTTGGGACCTAGGTGTCCTTCTTGGATTGACAAAGAACAATACAAATGTAAGGGAAGAGAAACAACTTAATAAATATCTCCCCCTTCCACTGATTATGATGTTGAGAATATTCACAACTTTTCCAACCAAGAAATAAATCAAGGTTAGCTAAAACCAGGCATAAACGTGGTTATATAAATCTACACATGTGATACAATGATGTAATACTATACATATACATTTACCAATATCATATTCCGGATTGTGGTAGTGTACTATGATTATGTAAGATGTAACCATTTAGGGAAAGCTGTGTGGGGAACCTCTCTGTACTCTCTTTGCAACTCCATGTAAATTTAGAATTACTTCAAATTGAAAAGTTAAAAATAAAAAACCCCAACATGGACAACATGTACCAATGCTTTGACTCTAGCAATAACAAAGGTATAATAATAATTCATGTTAAAGGCTAAAGGTCAAAGTCCAAATAACTTAATGAAGTGAAGAAGAAAATATTTTAAGGAATTTTCTTGGAATTGATTCCCAAACCATTTTTTTTAAATAAGCATTTTTACTTGACAAAAAGACACAAATAACTACATTTGAATTTCCAAGTGTTTGACTCTCTTAACTTTACACTGACCTTATGTGCTGACAGCTTTCATCATATTATACATTTTTATTTAACTATACAAAAATCAGAAACAGTTCTTCCCTAGTTAATCTTTACTCCTGCCATGTAATCTATTACTCTTTTAAGAAGACGTTTTAAAACAAGAACCCCATACAATTATAGAAAAATAAAACATTCTAATAAACACTAACACAAGAGTTGCTAACAGTCTAATCAAAATGGTAACTTATAAAGACTCACCTATATGTGGCTGCTGAGCTGCAGCTAATGCATATTGCTGCTGTTGAGCTGCAGTTAACTGCTGAACTGTTAGTGCATTAGTCCTCTGAAAGAGCTATTAGGGAAAATATTTAAAACAAAGATTAGTCTCAAAGCATTTAATTTCTATTTAGAAAGCTGAGAATAGATTATTTTAAACACATATTTCAATCACTTTCTCAACTACAAAAACATTTTATTTATAAAACATTAAGTATTTAAGAACACTATTATTCATGTCCATGCCTCACAGCACCAGAGGCTACACCGGTACATAGTTCAGAGAAGCTTCACTGAAGGGGCATGCTTTACCTGCTGCTGGGGATTGTAGTCAAAAAGGCCTACAGTAGCTCCTGAAGAGTCCATGGGTACCTGATTACCAGGATAGTCAAACTGCAAGGAATCCAGACCAACTTGTTCCATGGCATCCAGATTCTGGGTTTCAGGATTTGAAAACTCTTCAACAAGTGGTTTATTAGCTGTAGGATTGGGAAGAGGCCCCAATCCTTCTGAGGGATTAGTATTGGGGCCCAGGCGCTCAACTACTTCAGTTGGAGAGGCTTGACGACTTCCAGGAGTACGACTACATAAAGAAAACAGAAAGGCATTATGAGTAATAGTAGTAAGTCAAATCTGAATGGAAAGTAGGAAAATCATGAAAAACAAATGGTGGCAAAATACAGAAGGCAAATCAGGCACCCCAGGTCACTCATTATTCCACTTTATTACAACCCGCCCCCCCCCCCCCAGTTTAATGTATTAAGAACTGACACAGTTTCATTTTTTCATATTACTAATGATCATTTTCTCCACGGTGAATAGCATAAAGATATAACTCAATTTTACAGATAAGAAATTGCCCAATATCACAATTTAGGCTCAGACTCCCTGAAACTTTTGTCTCAAATCACAGACAAAATGAGTAAGTACGAATAGCAGCCTATCAAGTGACAAACACGGGAAGTCTCAAAACCAAAATCCACCTACCATATTCCTGTCTTGCCCAAGAGTACAGAATTTTCCCGTAAAATCTTGCTTGCTATTTGGGGGAGGGCGGGGAGAGGGGACTGGACAGAAAGGATGGCCTTCATGACTTCAGAGTGTAAAATGTGGGATATAACAAAAAAGGACATGAACCAAGACAAAGGCTGACTCCGGACTCCGACTTTAAATATGATTTTGAGCAAATCACTTCATCTTCCAGGCCTCAATTCCTTAAGTGAGGAGACCAAAGACATAATCTTCTTGTACTTATTTTTCCAAATGAGGACAAAAAAGGAATTATGAAAAGCCTCTATGACCGCTCTCAAAAACCCATCTTTATCACACTAAATTGCTTCAGTTTAAGTCATCAGAAAGAAATGGAAACGTGTAACATATTTACCAAAAACTAAATGTGCCCTTCAATGAAAAGTAAACTTCCACATACAAAAAAGCAACTTCCTCTACTAACTAGCGTCTTTATTTTCCCAAAAAATGTATTAAGATTAAATATTAAGGATCGACTCTTTTATCAACATCTTTCATGGTCTAAACTTTATTTCTATATATAATCTATTCTCATTTACCAATGTCTTTTCTTCTACAGAATTATTTTGTGCAAGATCCTTTCCCATACAAGAAGTAAGTTTGTTCTTAGGAAGCTTGAGTTCATAGTATATTCAACCATAAGTACATTAAATAAATGGTAATAACTATTTTACCTGGCTTTCATTGCCAGTTGTTAACATCTATGTAACTCTGCCCCCAACTTGAGGAGCTTCACATTGAGATAAATTTGCTAACATATACAGAGCATTTTACAAGTAATTACTTATAAGAATTTGTTTCCAGATACTTAGGTGAACTTGCATTTTATTTAAAATTCAATCACTATCCTCGCAACATTTAGAAGAAATTTCTAACTCCTTTAACCATACATAATTTTTCATGTGAATATTCCACAAAGATTTGCTTTTCTTTCAGAATATATGGGAAGAAAAAAATAAAACTGAAAGGGTCTTCTTTAAAATCAGCTAGAAAGGGGCGCTTTGGGTGGCTCAGTCAGTTAAGCGTCCGACTTCGGCTGGGTCACGATCCCACGGTTTGTGGGTTCAAGCCCTGCATCGGTCTCTCTGCCGATAGCTCGGAGCCTGGAGCCTGCTTCGGATTCTGCACCTCCCTCTCTCTCTGCCCCGCCCCTCTCACTCTGTCTCTCTCAAAAATGAATAAACAAAAAAAATTTTTTCTTCTTTAAAGAATATTTTTTAAAAAATCAGCTGGAAAAAAAATAATAAAGCCTGGTATAGTTCTCTCCCTCCTTTCAGTTCTACACTCTAGTGGTTATATACTGATGATGTATCAATTAATGTACATATTAACGATGTGTGAGCATAGTGACTGTATGGCCACAGCCATATGTCTGACACATTTTTATACTATCAAATACAATACTGTATCTAAAATATTTTGTAAGCAATTTTAAATACATACCCCAACCTTAATGGAATAAAATTATAATTTTAATAAATGTACAAGTCCGTATTAATATGGAGAAGCACAGCCTTTCATACACACAACTCTAATATAGTGATAGATAGAGGATATAATAGAAAAGGGAATTACGCTATCAAGTGGTGCTATTTTCTTGCTATAGTTAATGGTGTATTAACACTTCAATTATAAATGCATACTCTGAAGGGCTCATAATCAACTCAGTTTTAAATATACACCCTTGCTAAATCGCAGATTAGGTAATTGCAGAAAAGCACAATCAGGATAAGGCTCTAAAACAAACTGAAAAGCATGAAATGTATTTCTCGTCAAAGAGGTTTACTGGTTTTGGATGCTTTTTTGCACTTAGAACAGATACAAATGGCACTGTTTTTAGGAAACATTGTTACTCTGCTTTTGACAATTAAAGGCAATAATAAATGTAAATGCATACCACCCACATATATGATTACACTCAGTTAAGGGAGATTCTGTGGCTCACAAGACCTCAAAGAAAACAGTTCATTTTCAGCATCTCATTAGTGAAATATAAAGTTATAGGAATTCAGTATGAAGAAACAACTCTCTAATATCTAGGTAAAGGTACACTGGCTAATTTGAGACAGGCTAGAAGAAAATATTTAATTGCCATCAAGAAACAACTAAGTTACAACTTAAAGACTTCTAAGCTTAAAACTAACTTTTTGAGATCTCTAATATGTTCCCTACTTCCTAATTTCAGAAATATTAAGTATTAGCACAAATTCGTATTTATGAACAAGAAAGGTCACAGCTCCTAAGCTAATTATGTTTTCTCATTTCCAAGATTAAGAGTTAAGTGGGGGGTGGGGGATACAATACAGGGATAGAAGAAAGAGAAAACTCCACAAAAAAGGTGCTCAAGAGCAACCCCAAGAGGAGTTTGCCAAGAAAAATCACAGATTAAACCTAAAATTCACTAAATCTTAGCAGGCAGGAAAAAGTTAAAATTTAGACTACCATATTAGCAGAAAGGTAACAGCAATGCCTAACATTACTCCTTTAATGGAAGGCATGGTTTTAGAGACTATTCTATTGAATTTTTTTTTTTAAAAATGGTTCATAATCAATATTCCTTATAAAAAAATTAAATCTTTTTCTGGATTAACGCAAGGCACAAAGGGAAATAAAGTAAACCAAAATTGGAAAAGTGTCTAAATCAACCACATCAGCTAACATAATCATCCCTAAAGAGATATGCTTTTCTTCTTGAGAAAGTTAAAGTCTTACTTAAAATCTTTGCAATCGGCATCCATTCCATTTGGCAAACCTCTGCCATTTATTTTAGAATCATCATCATCTCCTTGTTTAAGATCTCTGTTTTGGTCCTCCTCAAATGGAGAAGCCTTGCCTTTTTGATCTCCTTTCTCAGGTCCATCTGTTTCAGCATCTCTAGTGCCCTGAAGAAAAAGAATCTGTTTGATTCTGAATATGTAATAAAACACAAAATAAGGCACCATAAGGTGACCTAAAACTACACTATAGTGCACATAAACAATAAAAGCATTGAACCTTATTTTACTTTCATAATCAACTAATTTATCAAAGGCCAAAAAACTGAGCACAAAGCAGTGATTTATAACAGAAGAGCTAAGGCAACCTTAACTATAGCGGGGCTGGAAGAGCAGTAACACCACAGAAGAGATAATATTTTACTTAATGCATAATTTTGTTCGGTTACATTCACATCAAGCACTACCATAAGTAAGCAATTTTAATCTTGCAAATTATGTTTTTTAATTCATATAATTTGATTTTTGTAACATGGCTAAGATTATATTCCCAGTGGTTCTACTATTTCATGTATTTCAAGAAGTAGCCAAAAAAAGAAAACAAGAGCTCCAATAAGTTATAAAATTTCCTTTAGCTCTTGGGAAAAAACAGAAAAATAAACTGACTTAAAGATAACCAAAAAACCACTGAGTAATTATTAAATATTTCTTTATTCAAAATACTTACAAAAGTTCCCTTCCTAAATCGAGAATCCAATTTATCAGCAGGAGAAGAACTTAATACATATTCTACCATGCTCACACCAAGGCCTCCACTTTCTGATCGCGGAGACAGTATTGCATTTACTTCACTGTTTCCATGAAAACCCTGTCCAGATCTTCTCTGTACCATAATAGGCTGGGACATTGAATGGTCTGTTTGGAAGAAAGAACACAATTACACGTTTGTACTTTTAAGCTAACCAAAATGTATTTACATTAATATATTGAAGTACAAAAACTCAGCATACCATTTGCAACTATGTGGATGGAACTGGAGGGTTATTATGCTAAGTGAAGTTAGTCAAAGACAAAAATCATATGACTTCACTCATATGAGGACTTTAACAGACAAAACAGATGAACATAAGGGAAGGGAAACAAAAATAATTTAAAAACAGGGAGGGGGACAAAGCATGAGAGACTCATAAATATGGAGAACAGAGGGTTACTGGAAGGGGTGTGGGAGGCGGGATGGGCTAAATGTATAAGGGGCATTAAGGAATCTATTCCTGAAATCATTGTTGCACTGTATGTTAACTAATTTGGATGTAAATTTAAAAAATAAAATTAAATTAAAAAATAACCCAGGAAAAATAAATAAAAGGTTATTGGCTCTATCTTAAAAAACAAAACAAGGGGTGCCTGGGTGGCTCGGTCGGTTAAACGTCCGACTTCGGCTCAGGTCACGATCTCACAGTCCGTGAGTTCGAGCCCCGCGTCGGGCTCTGTGCTGAGAGGTCGGAGCCTGGAGCCTGTTTCAGATTCTGTGTCTCCCTCTCTCTCTGCCCCTCCCCTGTACATGCTCTGCCTCTCTCTGTCTCAAAAATAAACGTTAAAACAGAATTAAAAAACAAAACAAAACCCCTCAGCATATTATTTTTATAATCTTTACAAAAAGCTCTTCAGGGGTGCCTAGGTGCCTCAGGTCATGATCTCTAGTTTTTGAGTTCGAGCCCCTTGAGTTCGAGCCCCTCTGAGCTGTGCTGACAGCTCAGAGCCTGGGGCCTGCTTCAGATTCTATGTCTCCCTCTCATGGTCTCTCTCTCCCCCTCCTCACTCCCACTCCCACTCCCACTCTGTCTCGCTCCCCTAAAATTAAACAAACATTAAAAAAAAATTTTTTTAAAGGCTCTTCATATTCACTGGCCTAGGCACATTTCTTGGGAATACAGATAGAAAGAGCCATTCGGTAAAAAATAAAAATAAAAACAAAATAAGTAAAAGCTGATGTGAAGCCAGTCAAACCAGAAAGGTCAAGGGAGACAAACATTGACCTGAAGGCTCAGCTACCTGTAAGCATCTCACTAAAATGGTAAAGCTCTCTTTGTGATTCACACTAATTCAAAACAAAAACCTTTAAAAGTAAAACCTAGAAGAATAAAAATAACTCCTAAATTGGCAGAGGCACTCCTCAAGCTCAGTTATATACTGGACAGATTTCAGAACACAAGGCTGTACCACTATAAACACAAACAAATAAGTTTGAAAAAATCAGTTCAGGGGCCCCTGGGTGGCTCAGTTGGTCTCTCGGTTTCAGCTCAGGTCATGATCTCATGGTTTCGTGGGTTTGAGCCCTGTATCCAACCCTGCCCTGACAGTGCAGAGTCTCCTTGGGATTCTCTCTCTTCCTCTCTAACCCTCTCCTGCTCACGCTGTCTCTGTCTCTCTCAAATAAATAAAACTTAAAAAAAAGAAAAAAATCAGTTAGTATCACAGAATTTTCTCTTGGTGTAAAACCTGTCACCTGAAGATTAGTTTTAAAAATCCGTTCTAGAGGGGCGCCTGGGTGGCTCAGTCGGCTAAGTGTCCGACTTCAGCTCAGGTCATGATCTTGCGGTCTGTGAGTTCGAGCCCTGCGATGGGCTCTGTGCTGACCGCTCAGAGCCTGGAGCCTGTTTCAGATTCTGTGTCTCCCTCTCTCTCTGACCCTCCCCCGCTCATGCTCTGTCTCTCTCTGTCTCAAAAATAAATAAACGTTAAAAAATTTTTAAAAATATATAAAATAAAAAAATAAAATAAAAATCCCTTCTAGTTTAAAACCTTCCCATTTATTTTTAACAAAAAAATATTCACCTGATATGAGTGCCCTTTCTACATTGTTTTTAGGACAAAAAGGAAAAGCAGTATTTAAGATTAGAGAACAAATAGGGTACAACTATAATTAAACATTTGAGGCAACTTTTTAGATCTGCCAAAAAAAATTGTAGAAGGAACCAGTGAGCTGCCTCTGGTTCATTTGTGATCATATACAATATTCAGTATTAGGTCTAGTCCTTAAAGGGCTGAACTGTAATGGAGGAACTCAGTTATCACTTCATTAACTGTAGGTTTGATTGCTACTTTTGTTAAAGCATATAAAAACACTACCATTACAGTATCTTTATCCACAAGAGATTAGTCATTATATTTTTTTCATTCAATCAAACTAGTGAATGAACCCATTCATTCACTAGTTCTAATGTTGATTTACGGCCTCTTGCATATTAGGCATTGTGCTTAGAACAAACATGGCAGTACCTGCCCTCAAAGCGATTATAGGTTTAATAGAAGGTAATCATAATAGAGTAAAAGAGCAGCAGTAAAAATAATCAAGGATACTATGCAAAAATAAAGAAAGGGCATCAATCCTTCTCAATCTTAGAGTGAATCCCAGAAGAAGTGGTATGAAGAGTAAAGAGTTAAAGTGAGCAAAAAATAGGGAAACATGAAGGTGGAAAAGAGTTTCAGTTAGAGAAACCAAGCATATGGTAAAGTCTCCTACAGTCATGGAAAGAATCTTTAGATTGACAATTCCTTTAGGACATTATTCCTACAATTCCTTTATTCATATTTGTACATACTTGGCATTCAATAAATGTTTTTTTCTTTATTTTTTTTTCAATGTTTGTTTATTTTTGAGAGACAGAAACAGAACGTGAGCGAGGGGAGGGGCAGAGAGAGAGGGAGACACAGAATCTGAAGCAGGCTCCAGGCTCTGAGCTGTCAGCACAGAGCCAGAAGCAGACTCAAACTCAGGAACCATGAGATCATGACCTGAGCTGAAGTTGGATGCTTAACCGGCTGAGACACCTGAGCGCCCCCCCCAATAAATGTTCTATAAACAAAATAATTTCTAAATTTTTCATTCATTTCTAATTTTCACATGTCTCCAGGTAAAGACTAATATTCATCTTCAGAATTTTATCCATACAGCGTAAAGAAAAATTCCAAGAGGAAATGATATAAGAAATTCAAAATATAAATCTGACACTAAAAGAAATATATAAATTTGTGGCTTAAATGTTTTACTTCTGGTACAAGCTATCCTCCAAATATAACATACCAAAAATATTTCCCAACCATCCATCTTGAAAATAATCTTTCATTACCATGTTGTGCTCAAAATGTTTTCCTTTGGAATGCTTTAAAAAAATATTTGGTTCTGGTAACTAAAGTAATTAACCACTCAACCTTTAAAACAAAAATCAAAACATATCTACCATTCAACTTTTCAAGCACATGTAATTTTAGCAAGGAAAGTGTCTTTTGTGGGAAAAATGTGCCCCAGTCTAAATAATGGAATACTTTAAATTATGAGACCCATGTAATATGGGTTAATTCAAATCCAGAAAAAAAAAAAAATCCTTTGAGGGCAATATCTTATTTACCTTCATATTCTCCAAACCTGGCATATTATATTACATACCGACGAACTTCAAAGAAAATTCCCAGTATTTTAAGAAAATTTCACTAGGGGCGCCTGGGTGGCGCAGTCGGTTAAGCGTCCGACTTCAGCCAGGTCACGATCTCGCGGTCCGGGAGTTCGAGCCCCGCGTCAGGCTCTGGGCTGATGGCTCAGAGCCTGGAGCCTGTTTCCGATTCTGTGTCTCCCTCTCTCTCTGCCCCTCCCCCGTTCATGCTCTGTCTCTCTCTGTCCCAAAAATAAATAAATGTTGAAAAAAAAAAATTTAAAAAAAAAAAAAAAAAAAAAAAAAAAAAAAAAAAGAAAATTTCACTATAAATTAATAGCTAAAGTTTTCAAACTTTCTCAATTTTTACTATAAGAGTATTTATTAATCACTAAAATTATCTAGTACTACCTAACTTTTCAGCAATTATTTTAGTTGAATAAACAAATTTAAATTAAACATTAAATTAAATTTAAAAAACTTATATTAAAAATTAAGACTTTTTTTTTTCAACATAATACTTAATTTTTTTTTTAATTTACATCCAAATTAGTTAGCATACAGTGCAACAATGATTTCAAGGGTAGATTCCTTAATGCCCCTTACCCATTTAGCCCATCCTCCATCCTACACCCCCTCCAGTAACCCTGTTTGTTCTCCATATTTATGAGTCTCTTCTGTTTTGTCCCCCTCCCTGTTTTTATATTATTTTTGTTTCCTTTCCCTTGGGTTCATCTGTTTTGCTTTTAAAGTCCTCATATGAGTGAAGTCATATGATTTTTGTCTTTCTCAGACTAATTTCACTTAGCATAATACCCTCCAGTTCCATCCATGTAGCTGCAAATGGCAAGATTTCATTCTTTTTTTTTTTTTTTTTCAACGTTTATTTATTTTGGGGACAGAGAGAGACAGAGCATGAACGGGGGAAGGGCAGAGAGAGAGGGAGACACAGAATCGGAAACAGGCCCCAGGCTCTGAGCCATCAGCCCAGAGCCCGACGCAGGGCTAGAACTCACGGACCGCAAGATCGTGACCTGGCTGAAGTCGGACGCTTAACCGACTGCGCCACCCAGGCGCCCCAAGATTTCATTCTTTTTGATTGCCGAGTAATACTCCACTGTGTGTGTGTGTGTGTGTGTATATATATATAATATACATACTATATATGTATGTATATTATATATATATACATATATATATATATATATATATAAAATACACACACACACACACACCACATCGTCTTTATCCATTCATCCATCAATGGACATTTGGGCCCTTCCATACTTTGGCTATTGTTGATAGTGCTGCTATAACACTGGGGTGCATGTGTCCCTTCGAAACAGCTAGCCTGTATCCCTTGGATAAATACCTAGTAGTGCAATTGCTAGGGTAGTTCTATTTTTAATTTTTTGAGGAACCTCCATACTGTTTTCCAGAGTGGCTGCACCAGCTTGCATTCCCAATATAAAAGACTTTAAACCTTTTAATGTATTTTAATGATTTGTAGAATAAAGAAACACCTGGTAATTTACACTCAAAATTTAAGGTTAATTTGATAATTATCCAGAAATTTGTTCAGAAATTTGTTTTGATCTTAATTTGGTAATTTTGTGTAGCTTTCACAAGCTGCAATGAATTGTTATAAAAAGAGAAACTTATTTGTAAAATACATGTTGACAGTTGCATGTGTATATATCTCAAATTTTACTAATGAGAAACATTTGAAAATATAATTAGTACTACTTTAAGAATAAGGCCATGCTCTTTAATTTACCTATCAATACAGTTACTTCCGTGAACTGTACTCCTTCATACCAGTTCCTTCTCCCTTAACAGTTTCTTGGTTTCTAAGTCTCTCTCCATTACTTGTGGATATCAAAAACATTCAAAGTCTGCTTCCTTTCTGTGGATTTACCTCACTCAGGGAGTTTACTTCCTTTCTGGGTATGGCAAATGTCTAATAAAGCTAAACTGAGCTGCAATTAGATAAATCAGTCGCTGTCCTCTAATACAATTTAAGATTGAAAATCCCTATTGTTAATGTGCCCTCTTTTAATGGAAACTCAGAATTTTATAATCAGAGTTAACTTCATTTTTTTTAAAGATTTTATCTTTAAGCAATCTCTATACCCAACAAACTCACAACCCTGAGATCATGAGTTGCACATTCCACAGGCTAAGCCAACCAGGCACCCCAGAGTTAACTTCAAATAAAACTTTGTAACATACTTCACTGTGACAAACACTTCTAACTGTTAAGTAGATCATTAGATAAGGGCTAATAAAAAATGCGCATTAACAAAAAATGTGCATTATAATGACTTATAAAATCTTCAACAAAGACTTCACAAATTTGCTCCAAATACTGTCTGGGGGTTAACAGGGTTTTGAAAATTTCAAGTAAATTCATAATTCTTACACATACACCAATAACTTACGAGAAGTTCCCCATGCAGTCTCTCTCCATTCATCATCCCCAAGAAATATGCCTTTTTGTCCATCTTTTGTTGAATCATCAGGTTCCCAAAACTTTTTGGTAGGCAAAAGCTATTTGGGAGGGAAAAAATGATTAATTTAAGTATCATTCTGATTACAAATTTATTCTAATTCTACATGGGTGAAAGCAAACTTACCACTGGTATGTACAAGTTAGTTTTCAATGCTAAGGAAAATTCAGGGTGAACTATTTTCTAATTTGTATTGTTAATGATAAAATAACTCCTCCCTTATGTTTGGGTACTGGCTCTAATAATTCTAGACCTGAACACTAATCAAAATCCACTTTGGACTTTTCTATACTTTTTTAAAAGGTTTTACCATCATGTGATTTTCTTTATAAATTTTTTCAAAAAACTTACTAAATTTCTTATTCAATATAGATAATACAATAAAAACATTTATACAAAAAAGGAAAACTTTTCCTTTACTTCCAAATACTGCCCTTGGATCACCTCTTATCCCACAGCTTCCATGGCAGAAAATATATTTTCACTTTTACTTGACTTATGCAATGGAAGTATGTGACATATATAGCACATAAAAACTGTGTTGACACAATGATTCACATATTATTCAATATGTACATTTTGGCTAATTCCTAATGATACTTTATTACTCATCCAAGCCTCTCCTCTCTACTTTCCCTGACACTCAGAGAAGATGGACTGGGGAGATGTTTGAAAAGTACAGACTGTTTTGTTTTTCTGAGACATGTATGTGGCATTTTAAGTTAAGTACTCCTAAGATCTCCTCCCTCTCAGCCCATAATTAGGTACCCAGTCTTCCAGGGCTCATAATTAAACCTGTATATACTTCTATCACTAAGCTTTTACCTGTGTTTCTCTCCTTAAGGCATAGTAACCTTATTTTTAGAGAGTTTACAAACATACACACTAAATGTAATACAATGAACGTAGTAAAACCTGAATTGAGTCTGAGAAATAAAACGGGCAGTGGGGGGGAGGGTTGAAAGTGTGAGCAGAAGGGGAGGAAGATACAGTAAATCATGAACAAAGGCACAACCTGATAAACTGCACTGTGTGTACAACAAGGTGTGAGATGGATGAACAGATGTGGGAATGTCAAAGCTAATGCTGGTAAAACTTTCTAGGTCAGATTCTCAGAAGCCTTAAAGATAAGCTAAGAAATTGCACATTTCACCAACGTAAAGGGAATTCAGAGAGGTTAAGACATTATGTTTTAGAAAACAACTCAAGTTATAAGCTTTAAGAATAATGGATAGTCTAGACTACAGGCAAGGAAATCGGTTTAGCAAATTCCAACAGGGCCAAGATGGTAGAACTAAAACAGGTGGTACTAACCCAAAGAACTGAAAAAACAAAATGGTTTGAGAGACATTTAGGACAGTCAAAATGAGAATGATTACAAGTGGGGAAGGGATTAATAAAAAGGATACAATTTTTAAATTTGGATAATAAGCTAAATGGTAGCACTATTAACTAAAACAAAAAGCCAGAAGCAGCTTTGAAGGCAGGGGGAAAAGTCCAATTTGGGCATGTTCCCAATCTACAGATTTTTTTGCTAAATTAAATATATTTAATTTTAAAGGAAACCAGCTTCTACTAATTTTAGAAAGAAAAGTTTTTCCATGTTAGGATCACCCTGGGCTGCAAATGATTTTTATTTAAAGCACATTTTAAACAATAATCTGCTCTAACGAAGATCCCAGCAAAATGCAACCTCTGTTCCTTCATAAGCTTTTTTTAAAAATCACTATAAAAGGTTCATGTAAATATTCAAACAAAATGTAAAGCTGATAATACTAAAACACTGCACTTGATATATTTAAATAATTGAACATGTATGCATAATAAAACCCAAGTTAATACTTTAAAATATCATTAAAAATTGGTTTCTGAGAGAATGTTTTATCCATACATCATGAAAAAAAGTTTCAATATCAAAATAATAGTAACAAACTGAGGGTAAACTTTTAGAAACTTAATAGAAACAGTCACAGAAATGGCTGAAACTAACCTAAAGTAACAGAAATAACAATCCCTTTGAGGAAGTCTTTGTGATAAAGTTCCGTGTAGTGCTTTAGTAGAGAAGCTCATAAATTACTGCTTTAAAACACAACTAGAGGGGGTGCCCGGGTGGCTCAGTCGGTTGGGCATCCAACTTCAGGTCAGGTCATGATATCACAGCTCCTAAGTTCGAGCCCCACGTCAGATTCTGTGCCAACACTTGGGAGGCTGGAGCCTGCTTCAGATTTTATGTCTCCCCCTCTCTCTCTGCCCCTCCCCTGCTTGTGCTTTGTCTCTCTCAAATATAAACATTTTAAAAAAATTAAAAACAAAAACTGTATTAAGCACTTATCCAATGTGCCTACTTTTTGTCAAACACTGTGCTATGAATATCTTCATTTTGCAAACATTTATTAAGTTATCATGCACAGGAGTTAGTAAAATTAATACCTCTCCTAACAAAGGCCTATACCAACATTCTACAAACAACGTTCTGTGACAGTTTAGACACTGATTTGAAATACTTTCAGAGAAACTACTAGCTTGTGACCAAGAAAAGTTAAAATGAACTGAATACAGGGAAAGGCAACAATTCAAGATAGACCATTTAGGGGAAAAAAAAAAAATGTAGGCAGTACACTGGCTGGAATAGCAATAAAATTAGAGATTTGCCCCTGGAGACTCTTTTACGGTAGTAGATAGGGGGAAGCATATTATAGAAAACAAGGGTTAAGAGATCTTAAAGATCTGCAAAATATATTATCCAGTACTACTTCATATTAGTTCCCAATTTCACAAAAACTTTAAACCAAGGTCAAGCAACTCAGTATATCTTGTTAACCTACACCTCTGTCTTTCCAACTCAGAAATGACTGGGTGAACATACAAATTCATCCCCCCAACTGTCCACCATTTTACTAGTTCTTTCCTTCAAGAAGCATTTATGGCTTGCCCTCTCCATCTTCAAAAATAGCAGTACGGGGCGCCTGGTGGCTCAGTCGGTTGAGCGTCCAACTTCGGCCCAGGTCACAATCTTGCGGTTTGTCAGTTCAAGCCCCGCGTCAGGCTCTGTGCTTGGAGCCTGGAGCCTTCTTCATAAAAATCACAAAACCAACCAAATTAACATAATCCCAAGAATTAACAGGATGTAAAAGCTTTATGTCTACAATATGGTGTTTTAAATTAAGATGTTCATGTAAGGGGCGCCTGGGTGGCTCAGTCGGTTAAGCGTCCGACTTCGGCTCAGGTCATGATCTCACAGTCCGTGAGTTCGAGCCCCGCGTCGGGCTCTGTGCTGACAGCTCAGACCCTGGAGCCTGTTTCAGATTCTGTGTCTCCCTCTCTCTGACCCTCCCCCATTCAGGCTCTGTCTCCCTCTGTCTCAAAAATAAATAAACGTTAAAAAACAAAAATTAAAAAAAAAAAAAGATGTTCATGTAATATCTAAACTGGGACACTTCTGAGGAAGGGGGTGCTATTAATAATTATGCCATGACACCAGATATGTATCTGGACTATCTGGTCAAATTACGATGTTAAGGTGACTCTCTTCATAATGGAAGTTCACAAAAGACAGGCATAGATGCTAATAACTAAATGTGTATGTAGGAAACAAAAGACAGGGTAATTCCCTTGAACCCCACAATGGTGCTTTTCCAGACTTTAATTTTTTCTATTAATAAAAGATATCAATACTTCTTCATTTTTTCAAATCATACCACTTCCCCCAGATCTTCTCCATTTCTAACACTTTAATCACCAGAACCATTAGATGTCATCACTTCCAATAGGAAGCAGTACTGTAAATAGTCAAGGCGCTCATCAGTTCATGCTATTCAATCACTACTATATACCATCTTGGGCCAGTTAACCATTCTGAGCTTCAATCTTCTCATCTGTAAGGATAATATTAACAATACTTTTATAGTTTCTATGAGGCTAAAATGAAATAGCGTAAGTAAACTGCTTAGAATAGTACCAAGCATATAACAGACATAAATTAGATCTCTTTGCTACAAAAATAGGAACCTTTTAATATTTATTATAAAACATAACAAACTGGCCAGCAACATTTAACTGGCTGATTATTTTAAAGGACTATGATATTACTATTCAATACAAAAGTCTTATCTATAGTTATTTGCCTTCTTTTTCCAATTCATTTTGAGTATCATAGGAGGGACATGAAACAAAGAATAGATGCCTAATACCGTCCCATCCTGCACAAGGAATCAGAACCAAAGTTACACACATGGCTAATAAATGGCAGCAATAGGATTTGGACACATCGTCTGTATAATTCTAAAGCCCATTCTCTTTACACCTACCATGGAAGATGGTTCTTTTCAATCATAGTCTAATTCATCAATATTTCTGAAAATTACCAGCATTAGACCACCACTAGATATAATAAAAAAGCTTAGGGGTGCCTGGGTGGCTCATTGGTTAACTGCCCGAATCCTGATACCAGCTCAGGTCATGATCTCACAGTTCATGGGATCGAGCCCGCATTGGGCTCTGCACTAACACTGCAGAGCCTACTTGGGATTCTCTCTCTCCCTCTCTCTGCCCCTCCCGCGCAGGCACATGCATGGCATGCTCTCTCTCAAAAATAAGTAAACATTTTAAAAAGTTTATATTATCATGATATTCACCCCATATAACGTGGGCATTCATTATGGTGGATAAAGTTTAAGAATTAAGGTAAAGATTTCTGTAGATAAAACTATGATCGTTAAACACTATTTCAAATAGCTGGCTTCTATTCCAGTTATCCCTAACAGCTCAGATCAGAGCTAGAACATTTGAGAGATATATGTAACTCATACAAAGGTTATTCCTAATACTGTCTTCAAAGAAGTCAATCTTACTCAGAGTCATAGTGATAGTGATAGATTGGAGAGAAAACAGAAGTTTCCTCCCATATCCAACATTCCACTTCACCATACCACCTGGGATCTTAGTGCATAACATTCTTTAAATATTACTGTGTCAGAAAAGAAAGGAGGGGGCATTATTTATCATACTAAGCTTTGACTATTCCCTAAATAATATACATTAACGCAGGGACTTAAAATTAAATTCTAGGTTCCCTAAAGAATTTCAGGCAGGGGTATCTTTCCCCCTATTTAAAAAATAAACAGGAACATACTGTGTGTGTATATAATAGATTTGTGCCTTTGCACTGTAGTTTTAAAACACTATATTAATGAAGCTGAGTCCAACCGCCTATGAATTAGCTTTGTTCTTTTTAAGCCATATGACACAATACAAATCAGTAAGTCTTTTGACAGAAACATGCTATGGAAAAATATGGAAAGAATGAGTTTATGAATGGATGAATACAGATCTGTTCCCATTTCTGGATGACCAAGTAGAAAAGACTGCCCTTCTGATGGTGGGTCAGTAAAGACATCATGACCTACAAAACCCAGTACATTTGAAAATAGTCCTATATGTAATGCAATATTTGTACATGAGAAATTTACAACAACTTAAGACATAATAAAGAAAATTTGATTTTTGAAGAAAAAGTCAAGAATAGGGCAATCCATTAAAAAAGGATGTCACATTAAAAAATAAACAAGCAATTTTAGAAAACTCAGGAGCCAAAAACTCAGGGCTACTTTTAATTTATTAAAATGAATGAATTCTGGGATAAAACAAAAACAAAAAACCTCACCTGTCAGGAAAGGAGGAGAAGACTGGTGAGAGAGAGACAGGCAAAGAAGGAAATCCCAGAAGGTTCCCTGCTGCCTGTGAGATGAGGAAAGATAGAAAGGCTTGTGGGAGAGAGAACCCAGAGGCAGAAACCTGAGTAGGTTTCTTAGCTATCTCTTAGAGGTAACAGAATTAGTTGGTAAACTGTTAAGAAAAAAAACTTAATTAGTGAATAACAGCTTATTTAAAAATACATTTCTACTGAATGAAGGTCATAGAAGCACTGACCTACTGTTATCTGCCCAAAAGAGCAGGCAGTCTAAACCCTAGCCACTTTCATTCTGCGTTATCTAAAATTTCCATTAAGAAGGCCTAGATTTAAGTTTAGATTAACATACTGTTCAACCCAGCTTGTCTCTTTTCCAAAAACCTCAAATATACCTCCTCCACCCCCAAATAACTAACCAAACTCTTCCAACTACTGTTTCTGATCATGACATTCTTGTTTAACTGCAAAGATGTCTTTGCATTTATCAAGTGTTATTTAGAAGGGGAGTGGGGAAATGAGCCAATCTGTAAACATATATACAACGTAGATCTAGGAAGTAAAGTGCTGGGGGTCTAAAGAGAATTAAGTTAATGGTGTGGCTTTACTTGCCCTTAAATCACTGAGTTCAAGTTTGTCACAGATCAGGCTGAAACACTGTTCAAACCTGGATTATTTTGCTTTCTAAAGACCAAAGAAAACAAGTAGCAGAGAACAAAACAGAAGCCTTTTTCAACTATTTCTTTTTATTCACCCACAGTGTAAATAATGCCTAAGTAGCCACTGCAGTGAAGGTGTAGGGATTTTTTTGTTGTCGTTGTTGTTGTTTAACTAAAAAATTATTCCTTCTTTCAAACCTTTCTTAGGGACCAGAATTTTACCTTATACACTAGACTAACAAGTGTACTTTGGCAATACTTATGCTTAAGCACCTTAACTCACCCTTAAATCAGTCCTCTGAAAATGACAAACTCTTTGGAAAACGCTGTTCTGGAGAAGGGAAGGGTTAGCTAGCTGCAGGGTGCCCTCTTGTGGCCCAGAGGAGTGACTGGACTCTTTTTCTGCATCTGAAGAGCACAGCATTGGATGGAGTGAGTCTCATGAAGGTCGCTAATCTACCAAAGTAAAATAATCTCCGGGAGCAAGCAGTTAATTACACATCTCATGTCTGTTCACTGTTATGTTCTATTACCAAAGTCCACACTATGTTAGTACTACAGAACATGACAAAATAAAGATGTGACCACAAGGGTTTTCATAATCAATTAGTTTTCTAAATAGTCTTTAGGTATATGGAAAACTCAAGCATTTTTTATTCCTTAATTTATGTGATGGTGTAGTTAAATGGGATGCCCCAACAAAAATCATATATTAACAGGACTGATAAAATCTATTAAATTCAGAGTGCTGTGTGCCACTTATTCAAAGCTAACAATCTACAGAAAAGATTAATATAAAACAAATTGTAACAAGTAATAAAGTACGTATAAAGATCTAGGAGAAGTCAGAAGAGGAAGTAATTAATTTTACTGCAGATAGCAATGGGACAACAGATAAGAATCTTTCTCAGTACAGTCTTGTAGAGGATTAGAAGTTTATTAAGCAGTGAACAAGGAGAGATTTTTGGAAGAGAGAATAGTGAACAATCAAGTGTGGCTAAAGCAAACGTCATACATATATAAAACAGCAGGACAAGGATCAAGAAAGGCTCTTTTCTAAGCAAAGTAATTATGGTTCATTATCAAAATATAAAACATTATCTAAACCAAGTCAATCAAATCAATTAGATACAATCTCACTAAAAATTACTACTAGAGGTTTAAAAAAAAAAAAAGGTGAAAATCACCACAACTACAGAATTGTATCATCTGAAATTTAAAAAACCCACATCATGTGGAAGACATAAACACTATTTTCAAGAATATTTATGGTTTAAAAAAAAGTCTTAAGGGCTCAAATAAAGTAAGGTATATACATTCTTAGTATTCGTAAGTATTTACCTCTCCCATTCCCCGAGATTCTAATGCAAGAGCTTGAAAATCATGATTCATTTCATCCACAGATCAAACCTGTTGAACAAAAACAAAAATCAGTAGAAAGAAAAATTTAAATAGACTGTATCAAGTATTTTTATATTATATTGCTATTACTGCAATTAGCATGAGCAGAGATAGACAAAAACCGATTTCTCTATGAAGATAGATTTCCCTAAATAGAGCACATAACAGCAATCTACATTAAAATTAAAACCCTGGGGTCAAAGGTTCGTGGGTTATTCTGTGTGCCAAGAAAAACCACTAATGGCTGAGCAAAATAGAAGGTAACAAACAAAGGAAGCAAGCTCAAATACTAAAGTATAGTTAGCTTGTTTTTTGTTGTTCCAATTATAACATTACTATTTTACATTACTTTAGTTAATATTTTTCAAAATTTCTCAACACTTCCTTATTTGTAGATCTTCTACCACTGATTTAAAACTTTCCCTCAAAATATGCAAGTGATGATCCAGTTCAATCTCAAAGAAACACATAAATTAATCAGCTGTGAGAGCGATTAAATATTGAAATTTCCTTAAGAGTAACTCCTTTCACTTCGCCTTCTACTAAAACTAAAGTGTATGTTTCTTATCTTTTCATTTCTAACATTTTAAATTATCATTCATGTGACAATGTGTTGAGTCAGAAGGTCCTTTGCCTTCGAATGTTAAGTACTGCTGGAGAACACCATTCAACACTGAAGCCACTACAAATTCACAGCCTTCAGCTCTTAGGCCTTGCGATACAATCCTATTAATTTCCCCAATAGGTTCTCTCTCTTTAAGACTCCATAGTATTGGACATTACAAAGCACCCCTCCCTTGCTGTAATAATGTTCTCCGTTGCCACTTTCTCTCTCATCATTTTTCCTTCTACTTTCCAACGTGTCCAGTTGCTTTTTCTCAGCCTTCACAGATCCCCTTGTCTCTTCAACTCTAGTGTTCCTTTAGTCCTCTATCCAAGGTAGTGTCCTCTCTACCCCTTATCCTGAGCAATCTCATCCACTCTCATCGCTTTGAAAACTATATATATGCTTAGGACTCTCACTCAAACATTTGTATTTATAAGCCAAATTTCTCTCTTAAAAATGTCCAAATATCTCCTTCCCATTCCCTGGGCAAAATTCCAACTTTATTCTTCTTCCCCATTTACAGCTTAATTCTTTCCTTTCTTACACCAATATCCAATCACTAATGTCAACCTCCTACCTCACTTAAATCTAACCATTTTCCAGCTGTTTGGTTGTTTACACTACCACCATCTCTTACCTAAAATGACTGTAATTCTGTCTTCCCATCATACACTCTAATCTCCAAATGTAATCAGTCATCTTTCTGAACTGTACTTTGTCCATGTGATTCCTACATCTTAATCCTTGACTTAAAGATAAAGCTCAAACTCCTGAAGGTGGTTTACAAGGAAATAGAATTAGATTCAAATTATAGTCTGGCAGCTTAGTAAGTAGCTCTACAACTCTGAACAAGTACCCTAAACTGTTTTCTCTCAATTTCTTCATGGGATGGTAACTGGAGCATCTGCCACATGGCTTACTGTGAATTAGAGAACAGGGTATGTAAGTATTCAAAACTTAGCTAATAAAAGGGCACCTGGCTGGTTCAGTTGGTAAAGTATGCAATTTTTTGTTAAATATTTTTCTTTATTTTGAGAGCACAAGTGGGGGAGGGGCAGAGAGAGGGGGATAATCTGAAGTGGCCTCTACTCTGACAGCAGCTACCCCAAGGTGGGGCTTGAACTCATGAATCACAAGATCATGATCTGAGGTGAAGTCAGATGCTCAACCGACTGAGTTACCCAGGTGCCCTGAGCATGCAACTCTTGATCTCAGGGTTGTAAGTTTGAGTCCCACACTGAGTGCAGACCTTACTTAAAAATAAAATCTTTAAAAAAGTCAGCTATTAAAAAAGCTCTTCAATCTTTTCATCAAATGATACTTGAAAAGTAAGATATCCATATGCAAAAAAGTGAACCTCAACACATACCTTACACTTTAATAAAAAAACTAATGGATCATACAGCTAAATGCAGTATCTATTATTATAAGACTTCTAGAAAAACAGAACAGCTATGTGACCTAGTGTTTATGAGGTAAGATCAACATCAAAAGCAGAGTCCATAAAAGAAAAACCAATGTGTAAAAAATCTGACTTCGTCCATAAAACAGGCTGAACAAAAGACACTGATAATAATGAAAAGACCACAGACTAGGAGAAAAATATTTGGAAATCACAGATCCAATACAGGACTTGTATCCAAATATATTAAAAAACTCTAACAAAATAACAAAAGAACAAACAACCCAATCTAAAAATGAGCAACAAATCTGAACAGATACTATTATCAAAAAACTATATGGATAGCAAATAAGCTATTTCTCTTAACCTGTTAGAAAAGCTGGATTCATTAACAGTTCTCACAAAGTGAACAGGTCGTTTCACCCTTTCATTAACTTAGGAACCTTTTACTAGATATCTTCAATGCGTTGGATTTTGTTGAGGAAAAAACGAGTTAAAATACAGTCACTGTTCTCAAAGAGTTTAAATGAGTCACAGGCACTTCCTGGTAATAAGAGGTATAGCTCTTATTAACCTAAACACTCTGGCAGATAACTACAAACTCTGGGCAAATACAAAACAATTTGAAGGCAATGGAAACCAAAAACCCAAACTGGAACATCATCTACACTTAAAAGAAAAGACTGGCAAAGAGTGAGTTTTTTAAATGGCTTTTTCTCCTGAGAACAGGCCTGGGGTTGGAGGTGGGCACCAAAATTCCTACAGAGAATCTAGTCTTAAAAGCTTGAAGAACCAAAGGACAGTTTGGAGCAACCAGAGATGCTGGAAACTGAAGATGGAAGTCTCAGAAAAGAGAGAACCAAATTCCGTATATAAATTCTACTCAGATTTTTAGACAATCCCTGAACTATACATCTGTGGAGCAGACTTTGAGCAGCCTGATTAAGGCTACAGACTTATGTCTGTAATGTCTGCTACAGACTACCACAGAAGTCACAGGAATTTGGAGTTTGAGCCCCATTAAACAAAAACAAAAAACTTTCTCAACAGGAACATAACAGAACCGAGAGTACTTTCAATGTATCAATCATAAAGTCTGGAACACAATCTAAAAGTACTAGACATGTACAAACAGGAAAATGAGACCTAGACTAAAGGGAAAAATCAATTAATAAAGACCAAGCCCAAGCTAACCCAACGGTTAGAATTAGCAAGGATCTTAAAGCAACTATTGTAACTGTACACAAACATGAAAGAAAAAATATGCTAACAAATTAAAAAATACAAAATTACAACAAAGAAAGCAAACTATAAAAATAACCAAATGGAAATTCTATAACTAAAAAATATCTTTAGGGGTGCCTGGGTGGCTCAGTTGGTTAAGCATCTGACTTCAGCTCAGGTCGAGACCTCATGGTTCAGGAGTTTGAGCCCCGCCGTCAGGCTCTGTGGTGACAGATCAGAGCCTGGACCCTGCTTCAGATTCTGTGTCTCACTCTCTTCCCCTCCCCCACTCATGCTCTGTCTCTGTTTCTCTCTCTCAAAAAATGAACATTTAAAAATATATATATTTAGGGGCGCCTGGGTGGCGCAGTCGGTTAAGCGTCCGACTTCAGCCAGGTCACGATCTTGCGGTCCGTGAGTTCAAGCCCCGCGTCGGGCTCTGGGCTGATGGCTCAGAGCCTGGAGCCTGTTTCCGATTCTATGTCTCCCTCTCTCTCTGCCCCTCCCCCGTTCATGCTCTGTCTCTCTCTGTCCCAAAAATAAATAAAAACGTTGAAAAAAAAAATTAAAAAAAATATATATATATATTTAAAAAATTTTCACTGGATGCATCTAGTAACAGATTGGAGATAAAAGGTCAGTGAATTTAAAGATAGATCAACCGAGATTTCCAATCTAGAGAGAGGGGGAAAAAAAATAATAAAGGAGAAAATGAGGTGGGAAAATTACTTGCAGAAACAACGGCCAGAAAGAAATTCTTTCAAGTTTGATGAAAGCAAAATTCATAGATTTAAGATATTCAGTGAACCCAAGGCAAAACGAGAAAAAAGAAAATAAAACCCATACCCATAATAAAAATCAAACAGAAAATCCTGAAAACAGCTAGAAGAAAAAGGTTACCTAAAGGGGAAAAGATAATATGAGTGCCCACTGATTTTGCACTTCAAACAATGGGGACCAGAATACAAAGGAAGAGACTGTAAAGTGCTGAAACAAGAAATAAAAATGCCAACTTAGAAGTTTTTACCTGGTAGAAATATGTTTTGGCTTAAAAAAAAAAAAGATATTTTTAGATAAAAACATTTGTTAGAACAGACTTCCACCTCAACAAATACTTAATTTTTTTTCAAGCTAAAGGGAAATAACAGATGGAAACTCAGATCTTCAAGGAATGAAGGGCACCAGAAATGGTAAGTATGTGCTTAAGTATAAAGGACTGTTTTTTCCTCTTAATTTCTCTCAAATTCATATGCCCATTTAAAGTAAAAATGTCAACATTATAGGTTTTATTACATATGTAGATGAACCAATTTACCTGCACCTATAAGAACTCTAGCCCTATCAAGACACTAATTTTTTTTTTTTTAAGTTTATTTATTTTGAGAGAATGAATGAGTGGGGGAAGGACATAGAGAGGAGGAGAGAGAATCCCAAGCAGGCTGTGCACTGGTGCAGTGATGCAGGGCTCGAACCCACAAACTGCAAGATGATGACCTGAGCCACCCAGTTGCCCCCATGGCTCTTTAAAGCAAACTCACTGAGATCAAAATATTGTTTTACACACAACATATATACATAGACATATAAAATTCTGTAGCCATATATATAATACGGATGTTACATATACTTATATACATTTTGCACATGTATATAATTATCAAGACAAATAAAGGAATCTTGGTCCAAATGTGTTCCACACTTCTCATTCACACAAAGTTCTCCATCTTAACACAAAACAACTTGTTCTAATGTCTAGTATAGTCTGCTTAAATCATCTTTGATTTCTAAATGTTTCTTTAAAATTCCCTAAATTTAGATATAGTCAATTTCATTATTCTATAAATATTTCATAGGATTTCACATATTGCTCTAAATATGTCCTTTATATTCTTTTTCTTAGATTCACATGTGATCCTTCTCTTAAACCTTGTATTTTATATTGTATCTTCTAGATCTCTCATTCCATTACAGCTTCAACTTCTTCCAAGCATTAACTGTTTCCCAAGTCTAATGGCCAATCATCTGGAAGCTACAGAATATTGCCAACATGTTATTAGGAATCATATTTTCAATCATCTAAAGTGGCTTCCTAATATTATGCAGCTAAGTTTTTAAGTATGCTTCAAATGTAAATCAATATATGCTTTACAAGCTTAACAATATGTGCCTTTTAAATCAACTTATACATTAAATGCATTAAACGATATTAAGCGCTGAAGGGCTCAACGTACAAAGATCATACCAACTGCAGTCATTAAAACACTTCCAGGGGTGCCTGGGTGGCTCAGTTGGTTAAGCATCCGACTCCGGCTCAGGTCATGATCTCACAGTTTGAGTTTGAGCCCTGCGTGGGGCTCTGTGCTGGCAGCTCAGAACCTGGAGCCTGCTTTGGATTCCGTGTCTCCCTCTCTCTCTGCCCCTCCCCCACTGCGCGCGCGCTCTCTCTCCCCCCAAAAAAAAAAAATAAAATGTAAAAAAAAAAAAAATTTTTTTTAAACACTCTTCCATGGAACATCTTATTTATCTGTGTCCTCTGAGAACACACTGTCCTTATTAAAGTAATTATTCCATTAGGGCCAAAACCTTAAAATTCTTATTATTTAGGATATGGAAATGGCCTTAAAGTTGATTCTTTCTTATTCTGCTTTCCTAAAGAAAGCACAATGGACACATCTTATATCAGACAATATGGTACAATAGAAATAGTATGTGATTAGGTACAGAATGTGAGTTCACATTTTGACTTTTGCAAGTTGTCTAACCTCTAAGCCTTAGCTTAATCTATTGTGAAGATCAAATGAGATAATGTATCCAAAAATGTTTTGTAAACTATTAATAAAAAGTACTCAACAAATATCCATTACCAGCACCACAACAGACTACTCTAGAAAGAAACGATACTTTCTGAGGCTCTTGTGGCACTCAATGTTTAGGTCTCTTGTGGCTGCTTTTGTTAGCATTTCCTGCCTTGCTGTCAGTTTAAGTATTACTTGACTTGAGGGGCACCTGGGTGGCCTCAGTTGGTTAAGCATCTGAGTTAGGCTCAGGTCATGATCCGCATCAGGCTCTGTGCCGACAGCCCGACAACGTGGTGCCTGGAGCCTGCTTCAGATTCTGTATCTCCCTCGCTCTCTGACTCTCCCCTGCTCATGCTCTGTCGCTGTCTTTCAAAAATAAATAACCTTTAAAAAAACTTAAAATAACTAAATAAATACCACTTGACTTGAACACAGTGGTGCTATTTCCGACCTTTTTAATTAGGTTGCTTTTAATTTGCAGTGACCCGTAGCCTCAGATATCCAAGGTATGGTAGACTAACAACAGTAAAAACATGCTTTAAGAAGGAAACTAGGGGCGCCTGGGTGGCGCAGTCGGTTAAGCGTCCGACTTCAGCCAGGTCACGATCTCGCGGTCCGGGAGTTCGAGCCCCGCGTCGGGCTCTGGGCTGATGGCTCAGAGCCTGGAGCCTGTTTCCGATTCTGTGTCTCCCTCTCTCTCTGCCCCTCCCCCGTTCATGCTCTGTCTCTCTCTGTCCCAAAAATAAATAAACGTTGAAAAAAAAAATTTTTTTTAAAAAAAAAAAAGAAGGAAACTACCTGTAACACACACGCACAAAAACGTATTCTAGGGGCGCCTGGGTGGCGCAGTCGGTTAAGCGTCCGACTTCAGCCAGGTCACGATCTCGCGGTCCGTGAGTTCGAGCCCCGCGTCGGGCTCTGGGCTGATGGCTCAGAGCCTGGAGCCTGTTTCCGATTCTGTGTTTCCCTCTCTCTCTGCCCCTCCCCCGTTCATGCTCTGTCTCTCTCTGTCCCAAAAATAAATAAAAAACGTTGAAAAAAAAAATTAAAAAAAAAAAAAAAACGTATTCTAAAAAGTTTCAATGAGCTCCTGGGTGGCTCAGTCTGTTAAGCATCCGACTTCGATTCAGGTCATGATGTCACAGTTTGTGAGTTGAAGTCACATATGGGGCTCTGTACTGACAGCTCGGAACCTGGAGCCTGCTTCAGATTCTGTGTCACCCTCTCCCTTTGCCCTTCCCTACTCGCACTGTCTCTGTGTCAAAAATGAATAAACATAAAAAAAATTTTAATTAAAAAAATAGTTACAATCCTTTTTTAGGAAAGCAATTTAACATCATACACACAGATTCATAGCTTTTTAAAAATTTTTTTAAAACTTATTTTTGAGAGACAGAGCACAAGCAGGGGAGGGGCAGAGAGAGAGGAAGACACAGAATCCAAAGCAGGCTCCAGGTTCTGAGCTGTCAGCAAAGAGTCCAATGTTGGGCTCCAAACCATGAGTCATGAGATCATGACCTGAGCTGAAGTTGATCCGCTCAACCGAGCCACCCAGGTGTCCGAGATTCGTATCTCTTGAACCAGTTTCCCCAACGGAATCAATCCTAAGAATAAATATAAATATATAAAAGCTATGTATAAACATGCTTGCAGTATTGTTGCTTGCAGTATTGTTGCTTGCAGATTACTGACTTCCAAAATTATAAACTGCATAATTGCCCTACAATAGTTAAGTAACACATCTATAAAATGAAATAACACATAACTATTAAAAATATTTGAGTTTGCAATTAAGAAAATGCTTAGACAGGGGCGCCTGGGTGGCTCAGTCAGTTGAGCGTCTGTCTGACTTTGGCTCAAGTCATGATCTCACGGTCTGTGAGTTCAGGCCCCACGACGGGCTCTGTGCTGACAGCTCAGAGCCTGGAGAGTACTTCAGATTCTGTGTCTCCTTCTCTCTCTCTGCCCCTCCTCCACTCATCTGTCTGTCTCTCTCTCTCAAAAACAAACATTAAAAATTTGGCAGGGGGGGGGGGCGCCTGGGTGGCTCAGTTGGTTAAGCATCCGACTTTGGCTCAGGTCATGATCTCACAGTGAGCTCTAGGCCCACGTCAGGCTGTATGCTGACAGCTCTGAGCCTGGAGCCTGCTTCGGATTCTGCGTTTCCCCCTCTCTCTGCCCCTCTCTCTCAAAAATAAACATTAAAAAAAACTTTTTAATGAAAAAAGACTGAAAGGAAATCACCTAAAATTCATACCATCCTTAAGTGATCAGAATACACCATTTTCCCCATCTATTTATCTATTTAATTACCTTTCTACAATATATCTGTATAATCTATGAATAAAAAGGGAGATTTTTATTAAGAAAAATAAAAGGAACATAGAAGCAATGTTCTCAAGACTAAAGCACTGAAGCTTTACTGAAGCCCTTCTTTGCTTACTTCCAGGTTTTATTTGTCGTCCAAACAGATGAGGTCATAAGTTAAAGAACCTCCAGATAAATGTGAGAAGTCTCTTGGATCCATTCTTACTTTTGTGGTGAATTATGCCCCAGTGCAGAGGTCAATAAATTTTTTTAGTAAAAAGCCAGACGGTAAACATTTTACGCTTTTAGGTCATATGGTCTCTGTTCTCAAATATGCCTTTGTAGCACAAAAAGCAGCCATAGATGATATCAAAGTAAATAAGCATGAATGTGTCCTAATAAAACTTTATTTATGAACAGTGAAACCTGAATTTCAAGTATTTGTGTTATATTATTCTTTTAATTTTTCTCCAACCATTTACAAATCTAAATACCAATCCTGGAGAGTGAGCCAAACAAACATAGGTAGTGGGCTAGATCTGGAGTGTAGGCCAGTTTGCCGACCTCTGCTCTAGTGGATTTACTTTCTTGACTGCTCCACAAAAAAATCAAATGCAGATAATTCACTCTAAAATATGAGCAAGCCAAAAGTTAAGCATCAGAGCTTTGCCTTCAACCTTTTCATTCATACTATTCCCCAGGCATATTTTGTTCTTAAAATGAATGGTATTTCAGGTTACATTTAAATGAAGGGGATTAGGTAGGGGAAGAGAAAAAGCCTTTAAAAAAAAAAAACAAAAAAAAATCAAACTCAGCTTTTCAGTTTAGGGTGTTACCATTTATCTCAATCACGAAGAGAGGAGAAAGTGGGCAAAACAACAGAACAGAAACACTGTTAAATTCTCAAACCAATAATCTCCATTTTAATAATAATAAAGTTGAGGGAGCAGGGGTCACATGTATACCAGTAAGTGGGACTCCAAAATTTTTGCAAAATGCCAATCTACCATGTCCTACACAGTTACAAATGCTGATACCATCTGGTGGCAAGGGAAAAGAATTTGGACATAAATTTAACAATTTTATCCAGAACGGTTAGATCATAGGAGAAAAAAACAGTATTTTCTTCTAACAAGCAACAGACTATCTAGCATGCATTTACAGAATATTGAATTGACTATATTAACTTGAAGAAAGTGCATCCAAGAGTTATGGTACACAGTACTGCTTGGGGTTCTTCAAATTTTGTTTGCATTATTAAGCCATGAAACTCTCCCAAAACTGTTTCCTTTAATAAACAACTGGAATCGGCTCATATAGAAGATACATAATAGAAACTTCTCTATGGCCAAGACCTTGGGAAATACTGAGGTAAGTGTGAACTAAAGTTTTTGAGGTTCTTTTGTTTCCTAACAAAAGGAAACAACAGTGTCATCAAATTCTAAAATTTAACAGCATTAGGAGGACCTGAGTAGCTCAGTTGGTTAAGGGTCTGACTCTTGATTTTGGTTCAGGTCATGATCTCATGGCTCATGAGCCCAGCACTGGGCTGGCACTGTCAGTGAGGAACCTGGGATTCTCACATTCTCCCTCTCTCTGTCCCTCCCCCAATGCGTGCACACGCATGCAAGCTCTCAAAATAAACCTAAACAAAAAAAAAAAAATTAACAGCATTAACCAACTTTTTGTAGGCAACATTATTGCTAATTACATGAGAAAAACAGATAAAGAACCTCAATACACTGGTTAAGTTCTAAGTTTTTATATTTACTAACACATAACTCAAAAGTTTAACAAGTTTGTGTAAAGAACCAAGAATATGCATTGATAAGTACATTTATGTCATTAAGAATATTAATTTTTCAGGGTGCCTGGATGGCTCAGTCAGTTAAGTGTCTGATTTCAGCTCAGGTCATGATCTTACAGTTCATAGGATAGAGCCCTACATTGGGCTCTGTGCTGACAGCTCAGAGCCTGGAGCCTGCTTTGGATTCTGTGTGTGTGTCTCTCTCTCTGCCCCTTCCCCACTTGTGCTCTCTCTCAAAAATAAACATTAAAAAAATATATACTAATTTTTCTCAGACATCTGATCCAATTCCTCACCATATGCCTACTATAAAAAATAAGTTGGAGGGAAAACCATTTAGAGCCACAATAAACGGTACTAAAGCACTTTCTACTATGATATGACACTAATTCATAGTATCATAATTAGTTCTATTTAAAGGCCATAGTAGAAATTAAGCTCTGGGGTCTAAGGGACCAGGAACTGTGTCTTAGCTGTCTGAATGCTCAATATATATTGAATAAAAAAGATTTTGTATTGTATGAAATATAAATTCAAATCACGAAATCAACTAATATCTGGATAGTAACTGTATATAAATGCCTTCATACATATTAATACATAATGCTAATTTTAATGGAGAGACAGAGAACAAGAACTTCCTCAGATTTTCTATACCACTGAAGACATTCAACATAAAATAACTGATAGCAACTTCCCACTGGCACTACTTTTCCATATTAGTCCTATAACACCTGATGGCTATTGTGATCTTGTGCACCAATTACAAAAAAAAAAAAAAAAAAAACCAAAAACCTGAAAACCAAATTAAATATAAGCCAATATAAAAAGTAACTTAGGCTGTTGATGAAATATTCTTGGTAGTCATCCTCCTTGGATAGTTTGTTTTTTTTTTTTTCCTTTTCCTCCTCGGATAGTTTTTAATGAACATAATCACTGAACATTAGTGGTATCTACTGCAAACACACAGAAGCTAAAGTCCTTAAGAATATCTTCATTTTGGGGCACCTGTGTGGTTGAGTCTCTGACTTCAGTTCAGGTCATGCATGATCTTGCAGTTCCTAAGTTCCAGCTCCACATTGGGCTTGCTGCTGTCAGCTCAGAGCCCACTTTCCAATCCTCTCTTCCCTCTCTCTATACCCTTCCCATGCTTAGGCAGGCAGAGTCCAATGCTAGATCATGACCTGAGCCAAAATCAAGAGTTGGATGTTTAACCAACTGACCCACCCAAGCACTCCAGTAATGCCTTTTCTTATCCATGACAAAGGTAAACCTAAATCCAGTCTTAAGTATTTGTAGTAGACCATTAGCCTTCAAAGATTGAACATTACAAATTTCTACTATTCACTGTCAACACCTAGTAATTTATTTTTCCTGGGTGCATAAATTTAATCATATACTTTTCTAGTGATGTTGGACAAGTCACTTAGCTAGCAGTTGAGCCAAGAACCACAAGAACCTTTTTGGATATTTAATACTTATTTGTCCACATACTTCACAGGATAACTATATGTGCTTGTTTTACCAGCATCAAGAACAGTATTTCTCACTCAACTATACTAAGGAAAAGTCAAGTTTTAGTTTTGCATGAAACTTGGCCAAAAAAAAAAAAAAAATCAATATAGATTCCCAGAAACCAGAAATCTTCAAAGACCCTACCTCAAATCTTCTAATAAGTTTAGAAATTAAATTACAGCAGTTAGACATTAAATACAAATTTACCAAATATTTCTGTGCAAGACTGCTTTCACTCTTTGAGGATAAATCTCACAAAGGGGCAAAATAGGATAAATATTTAACTTACAAATATGCAAATATGAGGCAAGATATTTTTTCCTTAAAATTCTCTCACAGGAGAATCACCATATATTTGAGTCCTTATGAAGTCTTCTCAATTCATTTGGGAAATAAAATACTGCTTAAGGAAATTCTTTTATTTTGAAAAACAAAATATTGCCTACAGAAGATCTTCACAACCAACCTCAATCAATCCTAGTTTCTGTTACTTTTACACAACACTTGAGAGGTCAAATAACTTAGATGGAAATGAAAATGACATACTTGAATAAAAACAGACAATGCAAAATGACTAATGAATCTGAGACATGTGAAATATCAAAGATACATTATGGAATGAGCCCCCTCCAAAAGGAGTATTTATAAATTAACATTAATTTGTGATTTAATATGCTATCATCTTAAAAGTAGAACAAGCAAACATTATATGCCCCATAATAAAATGAAATATGAAAAAGCACCACCCTATGAAATTTTATTGCCTCAAAAACAAAAACCATTAAACTTCAAGTTAATAAAGGTGCTAGATCCAAATACTAGTTTATCAGAAATATGCACAACATAAAAGAACAGTCAATAGATAACACAAGAAAGTAATTGTCTAATCCAGAATATGGAAAAAAGGAAAACCACCTGGTTTCACTAACATTATCTATGATGTGAAATTTTAAAGGGGAGGACAAAAGGAAGAATATTATTCAGAAGAAGCTTAAAGGTCAAATATATTGTGTAAACCCTGTCTGAATCATGATTTTAACAAACCAACTATAAAAAAGGCTTTTTTGAGAAAATCAGGGAAATCTAAATATGGAATGAGTATTATATGATACACAGGAATTTTGTTAGTGATAATACAAGAGAACTGTGTGTGCGTGTGTGTACTTAAATGTTTACTTTTTTTATATCTTTAAATGTTAACTTATTTTTGGAAAGAGAGAGAGAGAGAGAGAGAGAGACAAAGGGTGAGCGGGGGAAGGGCAGAGAGAGGGAGACACAGAATCTGAAGCAGGCTCCAGGCTCTGAGCTGTCAGCAGAGCCCTAAGCAGGCAGAACTCACTAACTGTGAGATCATGACCTGAGCCAAAGTCATATGCTTCACTGACTGAGCCACCGAGGCACCCCGAGAGGATTGTATATTTTAATAAGTCCTCATCAGTAAGAGAATTTATGCTTGAACTGGTCTGCTGTCTGGGATTTGCCTTGAAATATTCGTTTAAAAGTTAAATTTCAGGGGCACCTGGGGGACTCAGTTGGTTAAGCATCCACTTCAGCTCAGGTCATGATCTCATGGTCCGTGGGTTCGAGCCCCGCGTGGGTTCGAGCCCCGCGTCCGGCTCTGTGCTGACAGCTCAGAGCCTGGAGCCTGCTTCAGATTCTGTGTCTCCCCCTCTCTCTCTGCCCCTCCCCTGCTCATGCTCTGTCTCTGTCTCAAAACTAAATAAAAATATTTTTAAAAATTAATAAAAGTTAAATTTCACCCAAGGTTGAATATGGATGACAGATACCTGAGGATACAATGCATTATTCTACTTCTGTGTTTGAAAATCTCCATAATAAAGTTTAATATACATAACAACATGACAGAAGGCCATGGGAAGCAGGTAGTATTAAGCTGGGCCTGAAGGATTGGTACAATTTGAATCCATCCCCCTTTAAAAAAAAAAAAAAGTTTATAAACTGCAGCTTGTAAAGGGAGTTACCCTACACAAGGCTAACTGACTCAGGGTCCAAGCTACTGTATAAACTTAGTATAACTTATTACTTCCTCAACCATATTTTTGACAAAGGACACATAAAAATTTTTTCCCCCAAAAATGGATTTCCAAATAAGCATAAATGTCTTTGGCCTTATTTTTATCAGACACCACCCCCTAAAGAGAACAAAATTTACTTAACACTCAATGTCATGCCACAGATCATACTAGGCACACTGTATCTAATTCTTACTACAATCCAGAAAAGCAGGATTCTTTACAAATAAGGAAACTGTACCAATTTCCATATCCTAATAGACAATAAACTACTAAAATGGCAGAGGATTTGATACTGTCAAGACTCCAAAGGCTCCATGCTGCTCTTTTCCATACCAACCAAGCATAAACCGTCAGTCAGCTTGTATGTAAATTATACAACTAAAAGCTTTCCCCAATCATCCTTTTGCTTATACTATTCCAGTCCCCTGGACAGCTCTTTGCCATCTAACTCTTCACATGCAAATTCTATAAACTCAAAATTTGGCTCAAATGCCACTTTCTTCATCAAAACCTATCCCCAAGCAATCTTTTTCTTAATTTCCATCGCATTTAATTGGTATTTTCAGTGTATTAATATCACATTAACTGTTAGACTTGAAAACTTCTCTAAATCATAACTAGGACAGAAAAAACACATAACACAATCATGCAAGCTATTCTGGTTACACCAGTGTTCCATGAAATGTTAACAATTATGAGGGAGAGGATCAGGATAATGTAATAAGGAGAGAAGTAAACTCGTAACATTATCAAGTATGAATCCATTCAAAAGCATGAGATAAATGCATTTATGCATATATAGAAAAAAATCCAAGGGGTACTTGGATGGCTCTGTCAGTTAAGCATCTGACTTTGGCTCAGGTCATGATCTCACGGTTGGTTCGTGGGCTGGAGCCCCACATCAGGCTCTGTACTGACAGCTTGGAGCCTGGAGCCTGCTTCAGATTCTGTCTGTCTTTCTGTCTCTCTCCCTGCCCCTCCCCTGCTCATGCTCCATCTGTATGTTTCTCTCTCAGTTCCCACTTATCTAAAACTTAAATTAGTCTGGGCAGAGAAACAGGAATAGATTGTTATTAGTATTTTTGCAAGTTCTCCAGATGATGTTTCCCTGTACAGATACAACTGAGACCCTTACACGTCACCATATCACCTATAGCTAAAGAATACACCTACAAACACACTAATGGTTTTCCAAATAAAAAATAAAAAAATAAAAAATTTGGATCATTCATCATGATGTAACAGATAAATATGAATTAAAAGATCTAGAATATAGCTCCACGTTTGTCCCGAACTAGGTGAATGAACTCAGAACACTTGAATACTCTGGTCCCGTTTCCCCATTTGCAAATGAGAATATGCCCCCCTCACAGGATTATTGTGAAGAATAAATGAGATAATATATAAAATTAAAATATAAGTGTTTTCTAGAGTATTAATGACCTAGTATAATGAGTGGATGATTTTCTTACTTAAAAAAATCAATATAGGGTGGCTCAGTCTGTTAAGCACCTGACTTCAGCTCAGGTCATGATCTCATGGTTTGTGGGTTTGGGCCCTGTTTTGGGCTCTGTGCTGACAGTTCAGAGCCTGGATCCTGCTTCAGATTCTGTGTCTCCATCTCTCTCTGCCCCTCCTCTACTTGCGCTCCATCTCTCTCTCTCTCAAAAATAAACATTAAAAAAGTATTTAAAAAAAAATCAATATAAAATCCTCTAATACAAGAATTTTTCTGGGAATTTACCTTACATAAACAGAACCAACAAAAATAAACTGCATAACATTTACTGCAGCACCACTTCTAGTGGTTCAAAAATAAGAATTAAACAACATAAACTCAACAACAGAAAAATGGTATAGCAAATTAAAATCTATGCACTGAATGTTACAAGTTGATAAGTAATATAGTCAAATGTCCATATTAAGTAAAAATACCAAGTTGGCTAAGGTGTATCACACAATCCCATTTTTGTTTAAAATAGAGGAGTAATATATATATGACCATATATTTGTGTGCAGTATGACCAAATAAACACTTAACTCTGGTAGGAGAGGAGGTACTACTACTGGCTTTATCTTTGCTTTTTTGGTTTGTGTTCTAAGGCTCACTGAAGCTAGCAAAATTGTTTTTTCTTTAAAGGTGTGTGTGCGTGCTCATATACATGCACGTATAGATATATATGTATATGTGCATGTATACACACACATATTTATACATGCACTATATACATATATATGCTTCACACACTGTGCAGAGCCCTATACGGGGCTTGAACTTATGACTCTAAGATCAAGACCTGAGATGACATCAAGAGTTGGATGCTTAATCAAATGAGCCACCCAGGCACCCTAAAAGGTCCTATGTTAACATAGTTTAAATGCATTAGTTTAGAGACTTTATCACAGAATATAGTACAAGTGATCCTGTGCTATTTTCAGTTCATTTTAGTAGTACTAGGTTGAATGCCCAACAACTGAAGACTTGTCTCAAATGATTATCTAGTAATTTTCAATTGTTACACATAATCAATTGGAATCAATATAGCACCAAGGAGAAATAACTTAAATGTTAGGTTGTAACAGAACTAAAGGAAGTCATTTCAATGCATGGTCTGAGACAACTGAGGAAAAATAAAAACCATTTTAAGCAGCAAACTCTAATGCAATTTTAAAAGGATTTTTTTTCTTTAGAATTTTCCAAAGTGTTTTCCTTAACCACCAACTCACAGTGTTATTTGAAATAAAAGGTTCCCTGTCCATTACATTTAGGATATGCTGCTCCCTGGTAGTCATTTATTCTTTTGCAAGCTGAGCATACAGTCAATCCAGAATTTATTGTCACATAGTAAGTCCTACAGTTAAAACTGCTTAGCTTTACGCCAGTATTATAACTTTTTTCTGGAAATATGTTAACACAAAATAAGTTATTTTAAACAGTATTTCTAGTAATTTCCAAGAAAAGAAAGCTTAGCCAATTATACAACATATTTCAACTTTTTAAACTTTTGTCTAAGAAAAGCCACAACTTATGACAGTTAAGTTTTAAAACACGTTTGGTTTACTATGACTACTCTGAATAGTATAAGAAAAAATATATGAGCTGTACAAACCTTTCAAATAAATAGGAATCTCTTAGGTGATTAAGTATGAATTGTGATTTTTTAAATTCCTCAAATATTCAAGAACAAGCTTTGAATGGATGATCACTTGTATCTCAATAACTTTAAGTGAAATGACCCAACCAATTTCTTAAAGATGTTGTAAAAAACCTTCTGTAAGTTGCTTAGAAACAAACAACAAAAAAACAACTGCCTATGGTGCCCCTGGGCGGCTCCGAACAGCATGGGACTCTTCATCTCTGGTTTGGAAGTTCGAGCCCCATTAGGTGTAGAGATTACTAAAAAAAAAAAATAATTAAAAACTTAAAACACACACACACACACACACACACACACACACACACACACACACACACACCCACCCACCCCCACACCCACCCACCCACCACCACAAATGCCTACACTGCAGTGGCTGAAAAGAGAAACCAAATCTGTTAGTTTCCAGGACTATTAAGTTACATACCAAAAAAGGGTCTGTATAGAAATATTCTTGAGCATAATTTAAATGAAATTTGCTCTGTAGCTAGGTAAATAAAAATGTGTTGAAAGCTGCATGAAGTATCTCATAGGAAGAAATATAGACAATAAAGCAAAAATTAATCTTAGGAAAATAACAAAGCAAATATTAGTAGCGAATTAGTAAGTAAAATGTAACTTCTGAAGATACAAAGATTAAAGGGGAGAAAACACAATAAATTACATACAATTCTCATTATCCATGAAAAAAAAATCATACAACCTTATTTCTAGCACTAAGTTTTCCTTGAACATTATATCAAGGACACAGAACTGTAACAGAAAATCTCAACAACATTCTCTTAACAGATGCAGGTTTCATAATCTCATTTTTTACAATCAGCTTTCCTCCAGGAAAACCATGTACCTAACTTGTAACACAATCCAGGGAATGCAATTCCACAGCAATACTTTAAAGTTTCCAAACAATATGGCCTAAATCTTCCCAGTTTACAATCTTGGATTTCCAAAGTCTTTCAGGAATGACCAAATTTAAAAAAGCCTTTAAATCTGATGAGCCCCTATTTATCTCTCCAGGTCCTATCTTTTCAATGTTCCCTACCTCCACTTTAAATTCTGCTACTCTCCCCTATCAGGGTCACTACCCATACTAATCCCTCTGGCTGAATGCCATTTACCCATCTCTTGACTAATTTCTCCAGGTCTTTTTTTCATTTTTAAATTTTAAGTAGGCTCCAAGCCCAACATGGGGCTTGAACTCATGACCCTGAGATCCAGAATTGCATGCCCTACTGACTGACTGACTCAGCCAGGTGCCCCTCTCCAATTTTTTTTAAAACTCAACTTAACCTCGCATAGAAAGCTATTCCTGACCCGTGTCAGCTATTCCTGACCTATGTAAGCCCATTACACTTTTGTGACATCACTCGCGTGTTACTCAGTACACTTACTATACTGCACTGTAATCACAAGTTTAATCAACTTCCTCTTCACTTTATTTTTAAAATTTATTTACTTAGAGTGAGAGAGAGAGAGAGAGAGGAGGGGAGGAGGAGGGCGCGCAAGCAAAAGCACACATGCGGGTAGGAGCAGAGTGAGGGAGAGAAAATCCCAAGCAGGCCTCATTCTGTCAGCAGGGAGCCTGAGGCAGTGTTCAAACCCATGAACCTTGAGATGACGTGAGCCAAAATGAAGAGTCAGACACTTTAACCGACTGAGTCACGCAGGCGCCCCCCTCTTCACTGTATTATAAACTCCCTAATAACAAGGATCTGATACCACCAATGTCTAAATAAAGTCTGGCATTATCAGAGGCCTGCAAGTCTCAAAATGTATTCAGGTTTCTGGTAGTCTAGCTTGATGACAGGATACAACCTAGAATATTCAGAGTAACAAATGGGATTGAATGTTCCTCAAATAATACTCCATGAGTATCTTCTCAAGCAGACTCAAAATAAAAATTAGCAAACAATTTATCTTTGGCAAGTTCCTAGAGTACTCCCATTCCTACTGGTATAGGAACCACATAATTTAGAGATTAAATGAAGGTACCAAAGACATTCCCTTTGATCCCTTTTCAGCAATTACACTTCAACCGTAGGGAGGTCCAAGAAAACATCTACAGACAAAACTGACAGCTATCATCTTCTCAAAACTTCAAATCTTAATGTTGCTTACGTTAAATCAGTCTTAAAGACTTAGATATTACTACAGAAAACTTATTACATTTAGTCAAGCTAAAAGTGTTGATAAAATACTGCATAGATGTTAATAAATGACTTGGTCACCAAAATGGAAGACATAAATAGCTCCTATGTGTATATAATTCTTGGTATTTGACAAAACCAGACAATACTATCCATATTTTTCTCTACCTACAATTTGCCTTATTTGACTACCTAGCAAAGACCTATACTTAGGGTCAGCTTGACTCTACCACTCATTTACCCTAATGTCTGAATGCATACAACCAGTTGCATCTTACACAATCAAAACAATATTCCACTGATCCATAAGTCTTTCAGCAATAGTGCTTAAAACCACAGATCACCACTTTTAGATCTAAAACTGGCACTCTTGGTATGAGATGTCCACTCTAATAGAAATTATAAAGATCTATCCTCGGGGCGCCTGGGTGGCGCAGTCGGTTAAGCGTCCGACTTCAGCCAGGTCATGATCTCGCGGTCCGGGAGTTCGAGCCCCGCGTCAGGCTCTGGGCTGATGGCTCAGAGCCTGGAGCCTGTTTCCGATTCTGTGTCTCCCTCTCTCTCTGCCCCTCCCCCGTTCATGCTCTGTCTCTCTCTGTCCCCTCCAAAAAATAAATAAACGTTGAAAAAAAAAAATTAAAAAAAAAAAAAAGATCTATCCTCAAATTACGTTCTCTATATTTATAGGTATTTTTTTTTTAACGACTACAAAAAAGTGTGAAAAAAAAAATGCCTTCTCTCCCCCCTTCCCCTGCCACACACCATTTTTTATGTACTCTGGCAGTTGCAGGTTTTATTCTCTTAAGCAGGTATTGAATAGGTGGTTTTGCAGTGTCATTTTATAGTCAATTTCATCAAATCCCTTCCAGGAAGCAGATTTTTGGAGGCTTTGTGGTTCAAATACTTGCCTCAGGTAGCTGATAATGGCTGCTTTTTTTTTTTCTGTCCCATTTATAGTCAAAAGTATTCTTACATTACAACTACCCATTTCCCTTTACACTTTCCCTTTAGTGAAATGCTGGGATATGCACATAAGGTGTACACACTTGTATGTTTTCCAGTACTCTACTCCAACGTCTTTTCTCTACAAAGAGAGTAAGTGAATAAGTGAAAATCTGTGAACTAAAAATGGATGGGATTACAGCAGCTAAATTTGCAGAGGTGAAATACACTAAACTATGATTTTGCCAACATGCTTGAATAACCAATACTTTTTCAATTCTTTAAAGCACTTTAGAATTCTAAAGTACAGAAAGAAGCCAGGCAAAGATCAAATAAAATTTTTCTTTTAAGAAAAAGGTTAACAAAAGACAAAAATTTCCACAATTTTATTAAGAATTAAAATGACTCTCTGGAAGGTGATACTGTGTTTAATTAGGCAAGTCTTAATTTTTTCATTTATAAAGTTGGATCTTTTGAGTTGTTGGACGAAAAAGTCACCAAGACAAAAATACATTAACCTTACGTATATAAACATACTGCTACCTGAAACTAAAAAGAAAGAAGAACCTACCTATGTAATAGTTTCATTGGAAAGGCTCGAAAATAACAGCTCTGAAAATTCACTTTTCCCACTACAAAATACATTTTAAGTGATAAATGTCTTCTATCTATATTGCTAAATATAAAAATTATTATTAAAATATTAGCTTCTAAATGAAGGTTTAGGTTTTTGAAGGAAAGGTTTTTGAAGGAAACCTTTTTCCACCACATCAGAATTCAGAAGTGAGACACAGGAACTAGACTGATAGCAATCCAATATCTGATCAAGCTACAATGGAAAGCATAATTTAGACCTAAGCCAGTGGGGCTTCTACCACCACACCCCTTAATTATCCTGACCCAGTTACAGGCAGCACTGGACAACTGATGGTCCTCCAAAAAGATGCAGAGTCTATCTATCATGGTCACCTCAAGAAGCAGCAGAATAAAGAGCTTTCTGCAGGGGGCAGACTTCCAAAGAGAAAGAGAGGAAGGAGACTACAAGCCATACTTGATCAGTTCCTTGTTATAAGTTCATCAAAAGCAACAGTGAAGAATTAGGACAACAGAAGCAAGCCAGACTGTTTTTATGCCTTCGTAAAAACAGCAAGAAATCTAATACATCACCAACCAATTTACCCAGTTACAAGTACAATTTTTATACTAATCACACACCTATCAGTAAAACAGCCACAACCTGAATGCAAGTCAAAGGCATATGAGATACATTCAAATATTTAAAATAGTCATAAACTTAAGAACATGAAAAAAATAGAGTATTTCCCTATGTTAGAAACCGACAAGTTTAAAGGTCATTGAATTACGAAATAATTCAGGAGACAGGAACCAACTTCCACTTAAAATTATGAAGATCTTGGGGGCGCATGGGTGGCTCAATTGGTTAAGTGTCTGACTCTTGATTTCGACTCCAGTCATGATCTCAAAAGGTTCCTGAGCTGGAGGCCTCAACTGGACTCTGCTCTGAGAGCGAGGAGCCTGCTTGGGGATTTTCTCTCTCTCTGCCCCTCCCTCACTTGTGCATTCGAGCTTGCTCTCTCTCAAAAATAAACTTAAAAAAATTATGAAGATCTTGTCAATGTCTATAAAAAGCAGACAGAGTCTGGTCACTGACCAGACTGGCTTTGGAGGTCACACCTGGCCCAAAGCTCTGATCATAGTTACTTTTGTTAACTAGGATAAGTACCTACACAGGAAGACAAGTTATATTTCAATACCAGAAAGATTATTTATAAAGTATGGAAGGTTTAGGAGAAACAAAATCATAATATTACCTTTAAGACTGCATAGTTTGGTTTGTTTACTTGTAACACTTAAGATTATTGGCCTATTAAAGCAGACAGCCTTGCATGACCAAATTAAATATGGTAGTAATTTAGACTTTTAAGTTGAAATTTTACTAAATATGAAAACATCTAAAAGAACCTTGCACTCAAATTTTTTCAAACGTATAAAAATTAAGGTTTAAATTCTCCTGAAGATGTTTAACAGCAAATCTAACCTGAAGATTAAATAGCCAGACTTGTACAAACAGGAAAAAAGAACTTAAAAGCTGAAGACCCAAGATTCTGAAATACTAACTTTTTAAAATCCGTGTAAACCTTTAGTGGGTACAAAAACTGTCCTTGGGACACCAAAAGACAATCCTAAATAACTTATTTCACCAAAAATTTGACTTGAAACGACATTCATGCGAAAAGGAAATCACTATGATGCCTATGCAGATGAAGCAAATTATCTTTAAAAAGCAGGATATTAAAAGACTAACGACAGAAACTTAAGTCAATTAAAAATATCTGTCCTTGTGTTTTAAACAGGATTCCTAGCCAGAATTCCTTAAATCATCCTGATACTCCCAGTCACATGGTGAAGAGTCACCTATTAAACATGAAATCTAAGCAGTAAACAAGCCTTTAAAATCCTTAGGTAAATTCCTTTATTATAATTGTTTCGATATACCTTTACAGATACTACATTTCTCTTAAGCGTTTAAAACATTCATCTAATAAAGCTTTCCCTAAAAAACTTTACCAAAAAAACCCTGTCACCAGTTTTAAGTTAAAAATCTCACAAAGTCCTAAGACCTGACTTTACCATGCTTGTCCTATTACACCTAATGTGCCCGTAATACTAACCCACAAAATGTTTAAATATGTGTCTTAATAAAAGACTAAGTTAAGGAAATTGGGTTTTCCCTAGGTATGTTTTCGGAAGTAGCATAACTTTTACACGCGTTTGGGAACAATTCATTTTCCCAAAATCTGGCCCAATTCAGACACAAAACTATTGCTAAAATGTCTGAAGCATCTAATCTTTCCTTTCGTTTTAATGTATGTATCTTTTTGGGTGTCGAAATCTGTTTCAGTAACAAAAACATAACATTCCTTAATAATGGCACCTAACCAGCCTAACCCAAGTCGCTCTTTCATACCCACACCTGTCTGCTACAAGCTTTTCCTGGATACACTCGGGCCCACGAGAATTCCCACACTTGTTTTTATAAACCCACTCCTTCCTCTTCGCCCACTTCCAACTCGCACACTTCTCTGGATCCACCGGCCTCTGCCCTCTTTCCGAATCCAAGGGCTGAGAGGACAGCTCGGTCCTTAACCCCAAGCGCCGAGAAACCGAGGACACCAGCACCCCAGCGCCGCGAGGCTGCGGCGTGGGGAAGGAAAGGAGGCGGGAGAGCCGAGCCCCCCCCACCCCCCCCCCGCCGCCGCCGCCGCCGCCGGGCGCACACCCCCTTCCGGCACCCCTCCCCCCGCATTGTGCGAGCGGGCCTCAGGCCGCTGCCGTCCCGGGCTGCCCGCAGGCCCCGTCCGCCCTCCCGCCTGCGGGCTGCCCCAGCCGAGGCCGCCACACAAAGCTCGGGGAGCCAGCCCCTGCGGTGCCAGAGCACGGGGAGAAGGAGCAAGCGCGGGCTGACTTACGGGGCTGCTGCGGCCGCGCTGCCTCAGCCGGGGACACCGACCGTTGGGCACACGGCGGTGTCGCTCTTGGCCGTCCTTCCCTCCTCCGCCTTCGGTGGCGGCAATATCTTCTTTCTCCACCTACCTCCCTCCCCCCCACCCCACCTCCTCCTTCTCCTCCCCCTCCTCCTCCGAACCACCGAAGTACCGAGGGTGAGACACAGAGACTCACAACAACATGGCTGCCACCGCCGCCTCCCCTCCCCTCCCCCCCCGCCCACCGGGCGAGCGCAAGGCACTCCGGGAGAAAAGGGAGGGGGAGCACTCACCGAGATGCGCCTCCTTTCTGTGGCTTCCGTCGCTTCTCCCGCGCTCTGGGCGCCGGCCGGCGGGAGCTCTGCGCGTGCGTACGCTCTCAGCGCTCGCGCGTTTCGGCCGTCCCTCAGGCGTGCACTCCCCCGCCCTCACCTTGCGAGCTCGCAGCTGGTTCTGGACTCAGAGGTGGCACCAGGCGGGGACGTGCTCCCAACCTCCGGCGGCGCAGGCGTGTTGCCCAGCGCCGCGTTCGCGTCTGTCTTCCCGCGTGGGGCCTCGACTTCCGAATTCGCTTACCCTCCGCTTCCTCCCCGGTAGCTCATTGTTCTCCGCCAACCGCCTGTGCGGGTGTTAGAGCTTCCGACCGCGCGGTACTCCCCGCACTTAGCTTCTGGGGTGCTGACACCCACAGGAGCTGGACAGTAACCCAGGCCCTTGGGTTCCATCCTCACCCTCTCCCCGCAGCAAGACGACGGAGACGCAGTTTGGATGGAAAAGTGAACCCCTTACGTGGACTGTCATTCTAGTCGTTTCCTCTTGGGCAAGTGGAACCAGCTCAGCACATTGCCGGCCTGCAACGCTTGGCCGGAGAAAACACAAAAGAGACTCAGGTCGTTCTGCTGGGGCAGTGATTCTCACTTATCGCCAGTTTTCATCAACCGCGCTCTCCAAGCGCACCTCCCTCCCTCTCGCAGTTAGAGACCAAACCCGTGCCATCGTCCTGGCTCCTGGCTTTGGTAGTGGTGATCCCAGGCTTGAAACCCACCCGGAGTCTGCCCCTGGCACACAGCTGTAATGTGGTAGAGGCACGGGCACTGTGTCCAATTTGTTCTCCATTGTTTGCACAACCCTCTGACGTTCTGTACTTCGAAACGGAGCGCCTTGTAAGAACTTTATCTTCCTGGACGACTGTAAGCTACCCGAGAGGCTGCAAGGACCATGGGTATCTTGTCCATGCATGTGTGTTATGTCCCCCAGCGCCTGGGCCATGGGAGACTTTAACAGTCGTGTACTGAATGCATAAGCTTTTCAGTTTTTTAATTACCAACAAAGTGTGACATTTAAATCCGTCTCAAGCCTTCACCTGTGGCCCAAATTTCAGGCTTCTAGATATTTCCACCTAAATATTCTTCCTGGCACCAAACATATCAAAAACAATTCACACCCACCCGCCACCCCCAATTCGTATATTATCTCCATAGATGGCAGTGCCACGACCTATTCAGTATCCCTAAGTTCATCCTTTGAACCATTCTTGTCTCTCATACACCTCCCCCTATATAGGTAACTTGCCAATCCTTTCAGATTTTCACTGCCCAAATATTTCTGGAGACACTTTTTCCCCGTTTCCCCATTAATACTAGCCTTGCTTCCCAGGTCTGAATTTCTGTAGCAGGGTCTTAATTAGCCTTCTTGTGTTCAGTCTTGTTCCCTCCAGGCAGTTCTGCTCCCTGCCATCTGCAATGAAAATCTGATTCCTGGCTCTCATGCCTCTCCTTTAGCCATTTCATTGCTTCATGTTGCCCACAACTGCAATCCTCAAGTATGTTCTGTCACTACTAACAGGCGTTCCTTCAAGAAATGTCTCATGATCAATTAAGTATGGGAGACACTGGGATGGACATATGTTGCCTTCTTCCCCCCCTCCATTGAGCCAATACTAGTTGAAGAGTTGTTATATATAGTTGCTTAATTCAGGCAAAACTAGATGGACTCATCAGAAGCCCTTCCTCGGAATGCGGAATTCGGGCTAAGAGACCCCAATCTCCCTCTGGGAAGTCTCTTGAACCTGTAAATCTGGGCTGATTTGTCCCACGGTGTGGACAGGGAACCCACAGAGAAGACGAGTTGAGAGAGAAAAAGAGAGTCCTGATAATGCTTCTCTTCCCCTTTGTTCCTGTACCTTGCTGGCTGCTTCTCCCCTTGGATTCTGAAACACCTGCCTGGATCCTTACAATAAATTCTGCTTTTTTTTTTTGCTTAAGTTAGATAAAGTGAGTTTCTGTTACAACCAAAAGCTGTTTAACTAAAAGCTGTGTGTTCACCATAGTTATTATTTATTTAGTGCATACAGGATGCAAGCATTAAACCACTTTTCATTCCTTGTTTCATTTAATGCTCCCAATATCTCTGTGAGTAGGGCAACTTCATGGGCATGTGAACTGCATAGTCCCAAAAGGTCTGAAGATTTCCACAATTGGTTTAATGCTCTGTCACTGCCATCTAGAAAATCTTAACAGTTCTTGGAAAAGACAAATTTTCATTTCACACTGGGCTCCACAAATTATATAACCAGTACTGCCTATGAGGTATTATCTCTATTTGACAAAGGCTTCTTAGCATCTTTGAAATCAAATTATGCGTTGTAAATAACAAAGTGAGGGGCATAGAATGCAATGCTTCCCCAAAATGATTGACTCTAGAAGACTTTTTTTTTTCCCCATGGAAAATCTTGTAGAGGCTTTGTGCTCAGCAGAACACAGATCAAAGCCCAGCCCTTTAGTGATCTGACTCTGCCCACCTCCAGCTTCTGATTCACCATGCACGTGAGCAGTTTCTTGCTTCTGTGCCTTCACATATGCTTTGCAATCTGGCTTTGCTCATTAAGCACCTTCTGATTATAATTGGCTTCTCCTGTATATTCACCTACAAGGAAAGAATGCACTCCTCAGCTACTGTAAATATCAGGTGTGTTTGATAGTTAAGGTGGACGATGTAATTGATGCCTGACAGCCATTCTAATCACCTGGAATCTTGTTAGAGATGCAGAATCTTGGCCCCACTCCAGACCTACTGAATCAGAATCTGCATTTTAACATGGTTCCGGGGCAATTCCTCTATATAATAAAGTTTAAAAAGCATTGGTAAACCAATCACAGTAATTCCATCTCACTTGTTAGGAACCGGTTCTATAGGGGGTGTGTCATTCATTTAAAACCTGTGAGACACCAAGAGGTGCCAACTCAGCATCTGGGGGGGGGGGGGGGGCGGGAATCCAGGCTCTCTCTCCTGGAGGTAAACAAGAAAGCATCTTGCCCCCTGTTCCTGCCAACAGGCTTCCTATGCCACTAGTAGCCTACCCAGAGTATTCATTCTTCCTGTCTTCTTCAGTAGCAGATCCTCTGAAGAGGCATAGGGTGGAATGAGTGGCTGGACTTTTCAGCAACATGCATTACATCTTAGGAATGTGCTGTCTGGCCTGTTGAAACCAGTGGTTCTCAGCCAGAGTTGCACATCAGAATCACCTGGGGGAACATTTGAACCATATCATTCTCAGTCCCCATCCCAGAGATTTTAATTGAATGGCTCTGGTCTGGCTGAAGCCTAGATATTGAAATTTTTAAAAATGTTCCTCGGCGGTTACAGTGTGTAGCCATTGAGAACCACCAGTTTAGATACACCACATCTAGAGCATAATGCCATTTTAATATTCCCTATGAAAATGCCCCTTTCCACTGGGACTGCTAACGAAACTTCTTATAAAGTCTGTTTACAACTTTGTTGTTTTTATAAAAATATAAACCCTTTATAAAAAGTCCAAGAAATAAAAGTTCAAACCATCCCAATTTTAATATTACAGAATACTAACATCCATATGTGAATACTGTTATTACAAGCATGAATACATATAGAAGGATGGATAGAGAGCTACATAGAGTAATGGACAGGAATAGACTCAATCTGGACATGCCATTTTTCTTAAAATACAGTGTTGAACCTGGTCTTACTTGAATTTAACAAAAGAACTGAAGGAACTGCTCAGATGCATGTTTCCTCATTGTAAGAGAGATTGATTCATAAAAGGTTTCTCAAAGAGTAAACAAAATGATAAAAAATCATAATAGGACAGAGCAACTTTTTAAAACTATGTGCTTCATTATTGGCCATACTGAGTTCCCTGCTATGAGAGATAGATTAACACTCTTTCACTTCCTCCCATCTCTTCCCCATACTTCCTAAATTTTGGTGCACATTATTTTTCACTTTGTCAGGGTTTATATTTATATTCCATTTTTTTCCATCATTTCCTATCGATTTTTCTTAACCAGTATTTAAATGTATTTATCGTGCACTGCTTTATTTCCAGCTCCATTTTGGTTTGGTTGTGTAGATTTCATCATGTCTCAGTTAGCCTTTGTTCATGTGGATTACAAACCACCCGCAGGGATCATTTCCTAGCTCCCAGTTCTGTGGGTTGGTCAGTTGGGCTGGGTTTAACTGGGAAGTTCAGCTGATCTCTCCTGGATTTACCTGTGCAAATTGGCCATCCGGTATTGAGCCTAGGGCTGCATCTGTCAGTTCTGGTGGTCAGCCTAGGCACACGTAGCCCCTCCAGCAGGTTTGCTTTGTCTTGTTCAACAGGTGGCAGCGTGAGAATGGAAGCTGCAGGCTTGGAATTCAAGTAATGTCCCTTCTGCTGCAAGTCATTGGCCAAAGCGAGTCAGAAGGCCAGCCCGTATTTAAAAGATGAAGAAACAGACTTTATCTTTTGATGGCAGAAGGTACAAAGAATCTGTATGTATTCTCAGTCTTTCAACAGCCTCATATTCCTTAAGTTTTGAAAATGTCTTCCTATTTTATTTAAACTTAAACAAGTGTTCTTGAGTCTTGCCATCCTGCACCCCTGCCATGTCCCAGGACTTTGTGGATACTGCTCATAGGAAAGAGTCTGGAAAAGTCTGAGACTGATTTGATTTTAACCTACTTAAGAATTTTTTCTCGCCTTTTGAAGTTTGAGGTCTTAACCACAATATATCTCACTGTCCATCAGTTTCTAACAGATTTTCCTGGTATTACAATATAATATTTGAAATTAAGTTCTTTAATCATTTTGGGAAATTTTTCTGTATAACAGCCCTGAATATTTTTTCTGTGACCGTTTTTTAAAAATGTTTATTTATTTTTGAGAGAGAGAGAGAGGGCCACCCAGGTGCCCCTTTTTCTGTGACCTGGAATAGATTTTCTACTTCAGGGGCAAGAATTATCCTTATTTGAAACATCTTGCACAACTTAAAGCTAATGAGAAGATCACTATTAAAAAGAAGTTTTTGGGGAACGTCTGGGTGGCTCAGTTGATTAAGCATCTGACTTCAGCTCAGGTCATGATCTCACGGTTCGTGAGTTTGAATCCTGGGCTCTCTGACATCAGCACAGAGCTGGCTTCAGATCCTCTGTCTGCTGTTCTCTCTCTCTCTCTGTCTCAAAAGTAAACATTCAAAAATAAATAAATTTTTGAAAAAAAAGAAAGAGACATCTTTGTCCTTCACATGTACCCTCTCCTTGTTAATTGCTTTAATATCTTTGTCTTTTTCTTCTGAATTCATGACGATGAAATCAAGCCTTATCTACATGTTATTAATTCAATTTTCAGCCAAATTGCCAATGGTGCAGTGTCACCGTTAGTTTCGATGATTCCTTAGCTCTTCCATCATCCTTTTCATCTCATTTTGATGTTTTCTCACCAGCTGTGCTATTAATCTATTGTGTCCCAACTCCAAACTTTGTGGTGCTGAGATTGGGACCCTGCAAATGATACTTCCTCACCAGCGGGCTACCTGCTAGACATTGTCAGTAGTGGGCACCTGGAAAGAGACGGGAAGGTGGGAGAGAGGAGAAGCCCCTTGGTCTTTCCACTTGTTACTCCTGTCAGAATGATCCCGAGGCAGCACTTCAGCTGGACGGTAGCAGTGGTTCCAGTTTCTAACTTCTTGCACACTCCAAGAATCAGCCTGCTTGAAGGAATAAGCAGTGGCTGGACAGCACCCCTCCTCAGAGAAGTAAGACCTTGTTCCTCTGGAGACTCTTCTCCAAACCCCTGAGGTCATAAGAGCAACCAGGGTGCCCCTCCCCCAGACGGCCAAGTTCCAATTCTGTGGGGCTCTTCCTTTGCTTCTAAGTTTGGCTGATGTCCCCCTCTTTTCTTTATTTCCCCAGGGGTGGTACCTGCAGTTACTAACTCTATACTGCCTCATCATGTTTCTCCTTCAGTCAGCTTAACCAATTCCCCCACATTCTCTCCATTTAAATAACCAATATTTTCCTGACTGGTCCTGAACCGATGCATCATCTTCTAGAACTTATTGAAGTTATGTTATTAAATATTATAGCATAAGTATTTGCAGAAAATGTGACTTAAAAAAAATATTTTCCCATACCTTTATTGTCACTTTTTCTATGTCTATTGTTTTGTTTTGTTTAAATGAGTCTCTTAGACAACATTGCTGGCTTTTATTTTTTAAAGAGATTTATTAAGCTATAATTCACATGCCATACAACTTACCCATTTAAATTTTTTTGTTTTTATATTTATTTATTTTTGAGAGACAGAGACAGAGCACAAGTCAGGGAGGGACAGAGACAGAAGGAGACACAGAATCCGAAGCAGGCTCCAGACTCTGAGCTGTCAGCACAGAGCCTGACACGGGGCTCCAACTCACAAACTGTGAGATCATGACCTGAGCCAAAGTCGGACGCTTAACCAACTGAGCCACCCGGTACCCCACAACTTACCCATTTAACGTGTACAGTTCAGTGGGTTTTAGGATATCCAGAGATGTGTACAACCATCAGCACAGTCAATTTTAGAATATTTTCATCATTTCAAAAAAAGATCACATTCCCTTAGGGTAGTACTCTGCTGTCATCCTACCCCTAAACAGCCACTAGTCCACTTAAAAAAATGTTTATTTATTTGTTTTGAGAGAGGGAAGGGACAGAGAGAGAGGGAGAGAGAGAGAGAGAGAGGGAGAGAAAATCCCAAGCAGGCTCTGCACTGACAGTGCAGAGCCCAACTTGGAGCTCAGTCTCATGGCCATGAGATTATGACCTTAGCTGAAATCAAGAGTTGGACCCTTAACCCACTGAGCCACCCGGGAGCCCCACTAATAGACTTTTTGTCTGTATAGATGGTTTGCCTATTCTGGACATTTCATATAAATGGAATCATATAACATGTGTCTTTTGTGATGGCTTCTTGCACCTAGCATAATGCTTTCAAGTTCCATCTATGCTATAGCATGCATTGGTCCCTCATTGCTTTTTATGGCCAAATATATTCCATTGCATGTATATACTGCATTTTGTTTACCCATTCATCAAATAATGGGCATTTGGGATGTTTCCACCTTTTACCTATTATGAATAATGCTGCTGTGAACATTGGTGGTCAAGTTTTTGGGCAGAATATCTTTTTGACTGTGGTCTTCCTCAGACTGGGTTCTCTGTCTTTTGTATGAGGTGTGGTTTGTTTGTTTGTTTGTTTTATTTGACCCTTGTAGTTTGTTTGCCTAATTGCCTAGTGGAAAGGCCTTTTTTTTTTTCCTTGTTCCTCAAGGTTACCACAGGCAGAGCTGGCACACTTTCTTTTGCTATGAGCAAGTGTGACCTTTCTCTCTTATCTGGGACCAATGTGTCTTCCCTTCAGAGCTATTGTGTGAGTACGAGGTATAGTTTTAAGCCACTTTTCTGTAGCCCGAGAAAACCCTGGTGGAGGAGGCAACAAGCATATCTGGCACTAAATTAGATGCTTGCTGGAGGACCTAGGTTCTGGTCGCTCAGTAGAGATCCTCCTGATCATTCTTTGCCAGGGCTCATGCTACCCACTCAAGGATTTATTCCACTCTCATGGGGTTCAGCTTGTTCTGTCAACTAAGAGTGTCCTGGAAGGTGGCTAACCATGGTGACATCCACTTTGCTTCCTGTCCTGTTCCATCCTAGCAGTCTGGTCTGTGAGAGCCCTATTTCAGTACTAAAGCCAGGCAGGAGCCCTGACCAGCTTGTGCATAGCTACGGTAAGCTTCCTTTCCTTCCTTTTCCCTTTCCAGGACAGAGCCCAATTTCTTTCTTTTTTTTTTTTAGTGTTTATTTATTTTGAGAAAGACACACACACACACACACACACGCACAGCGTGAGCAGGGTAGGGGCAGAGAGAGGGAGACACAGAATCCAAGCAGGTTCTAGGCTCTGACTGTCAGCACAGAGCCCATTGCGGGACTCAAACCCACAAACCACGAGATCATGACCTGTGCCGAAGTCGGACGCTTAACTGACTGAGCCACCCAGGCACCCCTAGACATAGCCCAATTTCTTAAATTATAAATTTGTAGAAGATTGGTTTCTATCAATTGTGCATTTTCAAAATCATGAGGAAGGTTTTCTTAGATATTCTTAGCTGATACCTTGCAAAACATGAAAGAATCTCTTGTTCTCCAAATGAGGCATCCAGTCTCTAGTAGAGCATTTCTCCAAAGCTTCTATTTCTCATCTCAAAATAGTTTCCAAATGTACTTTCTGTCATTCTGGTGGTATTGTCATAAACAACACTGCTAGTGCAGGCTTGAATCCCCACCTTTTTCCTAAAGCCTATACAAAATAAGGCCCCTGCTGTTAGTTAAACCTTAACTACTTATTGTTGTCCCATGATAGGCAATAAAACAGTGGGGATCTGAATCACGGTATGTTTTGGGTTTTGTTCTAGGAAGCTGTGGTAGCTGTGGGTTTGTTTGCTTATATTCTCTGAATGTTTGTGCATGAGGCCAGTGCTGTCACAGCCTTGTATGTCCTATTCCCCCTGAAGGAGAAGCCTACTGAATAGTAGCTGAAGAGCCAAAGGCATTTCCCTGAATGGGAATGGGGTTTTCCCAGCTTGTTACAGTTTCTCGGGGGGGGGGGGGGGGGGGGGGGGGGGACCTGACTAGTTCTTCCATTTGGGCATAGGAGGCAGTAAGTAGGACTTTCCTTGACTTAAAATAAGAAGGGTAGGTCCTGGACACAGGGAAATCTAGGACTTTGTCCTATGTCTGTTAGGCGAGAGCAGAACTGGACCAGGAGACTTGGTATTATCACAAACATGCCACACCTCCATAATTCCCAGAGAATGATTTGCATGCCATTGGGGTGATTCTGAGGCTGCGCGGTGAGTCAGGGAGCCAAATAATGCTCATAAATTCAAAAATAAATTAGCACCAGTCCATGATGTCAAGGAAAATCTTCTGGTATCTTCTGCTTTATAGATTGCCAGGAATAGAGATTTTGAAAGTAGATTATAGTTTCTCATTCGTCCTTAAACTAGAGATGCATTCTCACAGGAGAAATATCTGCAAAATATTATTGAAAACCTGGTGGTACAGCAGGCTTAGTGCAATACAGTGATTTATGATAAGACATTTATTTTTGGTCTTCATCCGCATTCCTGGCACAGAGCTCCTAAAATCCTTGGAATTTCAGAAGAGATGAGAGATAGAAGTATCTTTTGTTATTCATAACAAGTCCCATTCGACCCTATCTAAGTTTATGTTAATGAGGTGACTTTGGGAAAGCCTCTAACCTGGGAGCTGGTTGCCAGGAGAACCATCCAGGTAATTAGAGGGTTGGAACTTTCAGCCCATCCCCCGACTTCTGGGGGAGGGGACAGGGAGAGGGGTTGGAGGCCGATCTAATCACCAGTGGCCAATGATTTAATCAATCATGCCTACATAATGAAGCCTTCATAAGCACCCTAGACAATGGGATTCAGAGAGCTTCTCGGCTGGTGAACACGTGGAGGTGTTTGAGAGAGGAGAGAAACTCCACATCTCATCTCCCATACCTTGTCTTGTGCATCGCTTCCATCTGGCTATTCTGAATTGTACACTTTTGTTTTGTTGTTGTTGTTAAGTAGGTTCCATGTTCAACGTGGGGCTTGAACTCATGACTCTGGGATCAAGAGTCAGATACTCTACCGACTGAGCCAGCCACATGCCCCTAAGTTGTGTCCTTTTATAATAAACCAGTAATCTAGTATGTAAACTATTGTCATGAATTCTGTGAGCTGCTCTAGCAAATTATCTCATGCGAGGTGGGTGTCCTGGGAACCTGGGAATCTCTGAGTTATATCCAGTAGATCACAAGCACATGTGACAGCTTGGACTTGTAATTGGTGTCTGAAGTGGGAGAGGGGGTGAAGTCTTGTAGGACTAGTCCTTAACCAGTGGGGTCTGCTCTAATCCCAGGTAGATCGTGTCAAAATTGAATTATAAGACACCCAGTTGTTGTCTACAGAGAATTGGAGAATTGCTTGGTGTGGGAACCCCTCTCCCCTCACATTTGGTGACCAGAATGAAATATTGAGAGCAGTAGATGAAGAAACAGAGTTTTTTCCTCTAGCTGATGTAGAAGAGGAAATGAATATTTCCTACTCACTCATCCTGGTGTTCATGGTCTCTGGTATGCTGCGTGTGTCAAAGGGCTTTAAAATACCCCTCCCATTGCAGAAGTTCACAGAGAAAGTTGATTCTAGAGAGAAAATACAGCATGACAGAGAAAAGAGAGCTGCCCCATCACGTAGCCTTCTTGGGTTGACAAGTAAAGCCAACATTTAGCATTTTATAGAGCATATTAGAGAGAAGCAAATCCTCCCTTGAAATACAGACATAGCAAAAACTATGAGTCCTAGACCATGAATGGTAACAAATGTATGAAACAAGAAGTAAACATCCCAGAGCAAACTACACCATGTGGGACAATCTCAGTGTGGTTACCACAAAGGAAGATACGGAAGAATCCTTGGACAGGGGAAACCTGAGGGGAAGAGACTATTCTCCTGGCTATAGTAGTTATGGATCTTCACCAGCTTTTAAATGAGGAGAAACCTAGATCAGAACTTTCTGCACAGCATTTATATTGTGTTGTCTACAAGAATTTAGAGTAAACTGATGATAGTTCTCATTACAGTATGTGCTCCTTATTCTCAACTAGTCATTTGACGTCGACACAAAGTCCTAAATAAAGCCTCAAGGCTTTTCTATAGATGATATTAGAGCTGGATAAATCTTCTTGGATTATTCAAGTCCAAGGTCTAGTATGAAGTCAAAACAAGGTGAATAACTGTGCTTCCAGCTGCTACTTTAGCAAGATTCGGTCTGGGTTTACCTTAAGATACACAAATATCCCAATGCACAACTAATGCCCTCCACATGTGCCCTGGGCTCACCTGCATTTGCACCCACATGCCCACCATCAGTGTCATATCTTTATATATCCATCAGCATGCACATTTGCAGGGTCACCCTCTTTAGTGGACTATTGAGTATTGCATCCGGGTCCTCGGCATGTCCCTTTCTTGATTCCTGATTTTCATTTTCTTTTCAGAGAAATACAAAATCCCAGAGTTAAAAGCACTTCCTAGTGGTAGCTTCATTCTTCCTGTTTGTTCAAATCAACATTCTGAGTCACCCCTGAAGTCATCTTTGACTTTCATCTTTCTCTAATACTGCACATACAATCCATCAGAAAATCCTGTTGGCTGTTCGTTTGAAAATATCCAGATTCTGCCCATTTTCTACCCTTTCCACCATGCCCACTGTAGTCTGGGCTATGATCATCCCTTAACTGGACCACTGCATAGCCTTGTCTCCCTGCCCCCCATCCTCACCCAGCTCTGATTTACTCTGTAGCCAGCAGCCAATGAGTGTGTTCCTTTTACAATTCAAGTTGGATCATGTCTCTGCTCTGCTCGGAACCCTGTAAGGCCTTCCCTTGTCACATGGAATAAATCTAAAACCTTTACCATGACATTTATGTCTTGGCTCTCTGCTACCTCTCAAATCTACCCCTCTTGTGCTCTCTTAAGCCACACTGGATGCTGTTCCTCACACAAAACAGACACTCTTGTTTCAGGGTCTTTGTGCTTTTAATTCCTCTGCCTAGACCATTTCCTCCCAGATACACCCGCACACTCACGTCCTCACTTCCTCCAGGTCTCTGCTCAAATTCACTTTATCGGGAAGAGCTTCTCTGGAGACTCTTCCTCAGATAAACACTCATGTCTTCCCAGCCATTCTGTATCTATCCCTTTACTCTGATGGAGTTTTCTTCTTGCCACTTAGCACCACACAGAGGTATTATTCATTTGTCTATTGTCCCTCTGACCTCATTAGAATGTAAGCTCCAGGAGGGTAGGGACTTTATTGTGCTCTCTGCTCTACCCCAGCTCCTAGGCAGTGCCTGAAGGCAAGGTGAGAAATACGGGTACAGTGGGATCTACTCTTCACAGGAGGGATCTACTTATACTTGCCTAAGTTATTTTTTGGAGGGCGGGGCGGGGGGGGGGAGCATTATGTATGTATGTATGTATTTTTACATTTTTTTAAATGTTTATTTCTGAAGGAGAGAAAGACAGAACGTGAGCAGGGGAGGGGCAGAGAGAAAGGGAGGCACAGAATCCATAGCAGGCTCCAGGCTCCAAGCTGTCAGCACAGAGCCTGATGCGGGGCTCGAACTCACAAACTGTGAGACCGTGACCTGAGCTGAAGTCAGACGCTTAACCGACTGAGCCATCCGGGCACCAACCCCCAAAAGCTTTTATGAGGGTTTCCTCCAGAACTCCTGAGGAGACGTGGTCAAGGAGGGCACTGCCCCTCCCATGTGCTCTGGTTGTGCCCCAGGACAGTGAGGTTGGACTGTGAAAGAGTTGACATTGTGAGGTGTTTGTGATGCTGTTTTTTAGGAGGGCAGGCTCTGTGAAATGGAGCCTTCCAAACCAGTCCGACAAGAGTGAGGGCAGGATTCTGCCCAGACTAGTAAAAGAATCGTGGGGGCCTCCCAAGCCCTGATTCTGCCCATGCCGAGTGAGACTGGCAAAGAGGGCACTGTGGCAGTCCTGTGGAGCTCTCGCAGAGGAACAGGGGCTGAGACAGTGAGGGGGACAGGGCATCATCCCACCGCACACAGGCAACTTGTGTTGTCATGAAACCAGCTACTGCAGGGAAGCAGGCCTCACTTCCTGATTCATCCATTCATTTGGCACATGTGTGCTGAGCATGCGCTGTGTGTCAAGCACAATTTTAGGTCTTAGAGGACAGTTCTAGGAGCCAAAGGTGCCTGGGAGCTGGGCCACAGCCCACAGGGAGGGGCCCACGTTGGCTCAGGAGAGTGCCATGGTCTCCCCTTCAGTGCAGAGCTTTCCTTTTTCCCTCCTGGATGTTGACACTGGGCCGCCTCTTCAACTCCATTAGGGATCAGTGCCACCTGTGTCACCGAGGCTGCTGGTGACCCGGGGAAGCACTGGGCAGCCTCTGGAGGTTCCCACCACCTCTGGAGGCTCCTCACCATGAGGGTTCCCGGCCCCTTCTCCTAACTGCTGCCAACTCCCCAAGGGTCAGAAGGTCCTGTCCACCACCTGCTGTTTGGTGCTGGAGACCTGGAGCTCCATCTGCTAATGGACTCCCTCCCCCAGCTGCCCTGGAGCCTGCCCCTGGCACTGGCTTTGTGACTAGCTGGGGGCGAGGAAGCCAGCTGTGCCTGGTGAAGAAGCAGGAAATGGAGCAAGATACGTTTCTTCAGGGCATATCTTCAGCGGTGTTTCTTCAGGGATGTTGGTCAGGGCTGTGGGTGAGGAGGTATCAGGTGGAGATAAGAGACAGCCGAGAGAGGGCCAAACTCTAAGCCAGTCGGTTGTATTGCAAGTTTAGAATGGACCCCAGTCCTGGACGCTGGCCCCTAGGCTCTGATACCCAGGGCCAGTTCTGACCCTGCCAAGACCTGGGGGCATCGGGAGATCCACCCAATACTCTGTGGGACACGCTAACCCCAAAGTCTTACCGGCTGGCCTAACCCATTCACCTCTAGGCACCGGCTGCAGGGCCAGTTCAGACTTCCTCTGGGACTCGGAGTGTCCAGCCTGCTGATGTCTTCTCCCTGCCAGCTGGAGGGGGTGAAGTCACCTGTAAACACTCGGGTGTACATCTGAAACAGCTGGGTGAGGCTAAGAACACACAAAGGCTGACGTGACCCGGTTTCCAGAATTTGGCACTCCCTGTCTGGCCCATGCAGGGAGTTCTGGTCATGACCAGGCGGTGGCACTGGGGCTGTCCTCACAAGTATAACGACTCTGGGTCGTCTCTAGGGATGCTTCCAGCACTGCTGTTGTCTGATTCAGAGAAGAGATGTAGCTTATGGGCTCATAGATTTTTCGGGTTTTATGTAAGAATACTCCGAACTCTGAGTCTGTACAGCACTTTGTATTTTTCAGGGTGTATTCATTACAAGACACTTCCAAGAGAACCCAGACCTGCCGCAGGGCTGGCCAGAGCATTTGCAGAGTCTGGACACTAGGGATGTGACTGAACATCAGTTCCCCAGACAGGGGAAGCCAGCGAGTGACAGGAAGAGTAAATCGCATACAGCATGAGCATTCCCGAAGGCCTCAAAACACCTGGGGTGAGGTGCTGCTGAACTGGCCTTCCACCTCAGAAAGAGGGAGGTGGCAGACCGAAGGGGACCTCATTTATTATTAGTATTCAAAATTAAGGTTGTGGGTGTCTGGGTGGCTCAGTCGGTTAAACGTCCGACTTTGGCTCAGGTCATGTCTCATGGTTTGTGAGTTTGAGCCCTGCATTGAGCTCTGTGCTGACAGCTCAGAGCCTGGAGCCTGCTTCAAATTCTGTGTCTCCCTCTCTCTCTCTGCCCTTCTCTGGCTCACACTCTGTCTGTCTCTCTCTCCCTCAAAAAAAAATGTTTTTTTAATTAAAAAAAAAACATTAAAGTGTTTTTTCTCCTTCTTCTCCTCCTCCTTCTTCTTCTCCCCCTCCTCCTCCTCCTCCTCCTCCTCTTCTTCCTCCCCTCCCCCTCCCCTCCTCCTCCCCCCCCATCCTGCTCCTCCCCCCTGTCCTCCTCCTCCTCCTCCTCCTTCTTCTTCTTCCTTCAATGACCTTATCTGGCAGCCACAGTTTGCTGAGGTCTGGTCATTTGGGTGAAACAAACAGGGCTGTTTCAGGACGGAGGCAGTAAAGTATTTCACAAAATCCAAGAAATTGCTGCCTAGAGCTGAGCACCTTTCATCACAGCTCTGGAAACAGGAGAGGGCATTCCTGGGACAGACACTGCATTTGCACAAATGGCACTCATGACGAGGCAGAGATGAGGTGCCCTCACGGCAGGACTGTGAACGGGGACGCTGGCAGAGAGGCGCAGGGCAGGAGGGAGGACAGCGCGAAAGCACCTGATGCTAACTGTAGCTGACAGATGGGTTTCTGAGCACACAGGACACACCTCCTGAGACCTGCCCAGAGTACTTGAGGGAAATTTGTTGGGCCCTGGAGCCTAGAGTGGGCAAGTGGGAACAAGAGCAGGAAATGCGACTCACTGATGCAAATGTAACTGTGTTTGCATCCATAGGCTGACAGATATGTGGATGTTGGGGTTGCGCTTACAAGATTCCTGGGAGGCACTCAGGGTTTCTGTTACAGAGGGGAAACAGCCATAAGGCACCCTCAGGTGCTCCCACATCAGAGTGAGGGCTGCTCTTCCCACTGCTGAGAGCAGACAGGGCCACAGGCAGGGTCTGCCCCCGCCACCCCCACCCCCCCACCGACAAACACACACAAGTGATGGGGACCCTGCAATGCCTCACAGGACCCCCATGGCAGCTGCAGGATAACTTAGGTATGACAGGTGGGAGACAGTGGGGGATTAAGCCTCAGCCTTCCCAGTCCCTTTCCACCAAGAAAACCCTGAGCTGGCTCCTTCCCCTTCCCCATTATTTTCTTGGCCATTCTAACCTTACTTTCTCTCTGCCTCTTCGGGGAACAGCCCTGCTGGCCTATGGGCTCAGCCCACCTCAAAGCCCCATCTTTCTGTGGGCTTAGAGGTCCCAGAAGACTTCTGAGCCTTTGGGGTTCAAAGGGGACCATGTTGTTTACACATTAATAAATCCTCACCAAGGGGTCTTTTTTTAAAATGTTTATTTATTTTTGAGACACAGAGAGACAGAGTGTGAGCAAGGCAGAGGCAGAGAGAGAGGCAGAGAGAGAGAATCTGAAGCAGGCTCCAGGCTCTGAGCTGTCAGCACAGAGCCCGACGTGGGGCTCGAACCCACAAACTGTGAGATTGTGACCTGAGCCGAAGTCTGATGTTTAACCGACAGAGCCACCCGGGGTGGCTTAAACACCCAGGGGTCTTAAAAATAGCTGGCTTCTTACCTCAGACAGAAGATAGTTTACCCTTCTTGGTGACCCCATTCTACCCCCTTATTTCCCATCTATTTCCTTCTTTCCCCATCTTTGTTACCCTCCCTGTGTTACCTCCCACGCATAGGAAACCACACTGCTTTTTCTGGCATGTGTCCGATAGGGTTTTGTGGAGGAGATTTAGGTAGGAAGGGGACCACCGAGGAATCCTCCCCCCACTGCGAAGTCTACATGGCACTTTACCCATTTGCAAACCCCTTCATCACACCAGGAGCAAACACCGAGATAGCAACTGGTCATTATCATGCTCTGGTAATGCCTATCTGGGAGTGCCTGGCCCACTCTGGACACACTATCTGGACCACAATTAGCAGCTGAGTTCACTTAACTTGCCTAAACATGAGTCCAGAGCCCTGCAAATTTGACTTACATGAATTAAGAAGGGTTCTTTAACTCGGCATTTTATGGATACAAAAAATAATTCTTTTTGATCATTTGAGACAATTGAAAACTGCCAGACTTGGGGCGCCTGAGTGTCTCAGTCGGTTAAGCTTCCGACCCTTGATTTTGGCTCAGGTCCTGATCTTAGGGTTCATGAGTTCGAGCCCTGCATCGGGCTCCTCACTGACAGCACAGAGCCTGATTAGGATTTTCTTCCCCTGTCTCTGCCCCTCCCCTGCTCATGCTCTCTCTCAAAATAGCACATAGTACACCAGCAGTCAGTTATACACTGATCACAAGTTCCATACAAATGCACTGCTCAGCATGGAAGCCACTAGCCACTAGTGCCTTTCAAAATATTTTAATTAATGACAATCAGGTATAATTAAAAACGCAGTTCTTCTGTTGCACTAGCCACATCTCCAGTGCCTTCTGGCCACAGGTAGCTAGTGCCGTTGTATTCATCAGCACGGGTAAAGAATGTTTCCACCATGGTCAAAAGTTTTACCGCAGCTGTCTTCTAGAGTGTCCTTCTGACATTAAATCCAACCTCTTCACACTGTGGAATTGGTGAGACCCTTATGCAGGTGTGCCTGGCCTGATGGAAACATCCCTCTCTGTTCCTGTCTGTATCTCCCTCATCCTTGATTCCGAGGCTTTCTTATCAGTGTCCCTCACTGCATCCTGTCTGACCTGGAATGATATCTTTGATATCTTTGCTGATCTGCCTATTAAAAGAATTCTGCCTTCTCATCTGCGATTGCTTGGAGTTTACATTTTAAGTACAGAATCTTCCTCTGCTAGTTCTACACCAACCTAAAGAGTGAGTGCCAGGAGATTGCATTGAAACCTCTCGTTATTGGCCTGGGGCTGAGTTGTCCTGGGAGTGGGTGTCTCTGCATTTAAGCACGCCTGAGTCAGTAAGATACCAGACACAGGGCCAAGGACAGAACCAAGGTCTTTAGAGCACTCTGCTCGTCCTTTGGTTTGAATGCTCTTGGGCTGCTGTAATCATTAACTCTTGCCAGAGGCTCCCTCTGATCTGCCTCTGATCAACCGCTTCTATTGAAGTCCTGAGATGGGAGAAGTAAAGAAAGAAATGGAAGTGAGAGAAGGTCAGGCCAAGAATCTGGTGGTGGGGCAGTGGGGAGGGATGGAGATGGCCTGCAGAGCGGCGTGTCCCCGATCTGCTCTGATACCTTCATGTGTTTGCTGTCACGGTGCTCCCCATGGCCAGCTCTGAGGCCAGCCTCATGGTGTGGGCAGGCTGGTCACGCTGGGCACAGTGTGCTATGCGGACCTAGCACTGGTTCCTGAGTCCAAGGGCGGTGCCTGCCTTTCTGATGTCATCTGCACACTGCCTGGGCTCTAACGCCCTGTGCCGAACTGCCCCTCCATACAGAAGCGCTCCCCACCCACTTAGGCTCCAACACCCCAGACCCAGCTGCCCTCCAGCATGGACACTCTCCTTACCCCGCTTGGGTTGTGACGCCCTGTTCCAGCCAGCTCTTCCCCATGTAGTACCCTCCTTACCCCACTGAAGCTGTGGCATCCCAGGACAGGTCACCCTTTGTCTTAGTCACTTCAGGCTGCTATAACCAAGTACCACAGATGAGGTGGTGTATAAATGATAAAAATTTATTTCCCACGGTTCTGGAGACCAGACGTCTGAGATTACGGTGCAAACATGGTCCAGTGTGGTGAGACCCTCTCCCAGGGTTCTCTCTCCTTGTGTCCTCACGTGGTGGAAAGAGAGTGAGGGAGCTCTGAAGTTCCCTGTTTACCAGGGCACTCATCCCATTCATGAAAGCTTCCCCCTGGTGACCCAATCATCTCTAAAAGCCCCACCTTCCTAATACCATCACACTGGGGGTTAGGATTTCAACATAAGAATCTGGGGGGGGGGGGGAGGGGACACAAACCTTCAGTCCATTGCATTTTTTTTTAAATTTTTAATGTTTATTTACTTTTGAGAGAGACAGAGACAGAGCATGAGCGGGGGAGGAGCAGAGAGAGAGGGAGACACAGAATCTGAAACAGGCTCCAGGCTCTTAGCTGTCAGCACAGATCCCAACGTGGGGCTCGAACTCACGGACCGTGAGATCATGACCTGAGCCGAAGTCGGACGCCCAACCAACTGAGCCACCCAAGCGCCCCAGTCCATTGTATTCTTGTGCCCACATGTCCTCCTTTCTCTGTGCAGGCTCCAGCACTGTTACTTCTGGGGTTGCCACCGCCCTTTCCGTCCCTGATGCAGGCCGATTTTGCCTGGTGCCACCAAATGGCTTTGTCTGAACTGATTAGAAGGCAGAGGACAAAGAGGAAGTGAAAGAGGAAGAGGGACTGTTCCTTTATTTTTAACATCCGGTATGTCTTTGCAGGGACCACATTGTGTCCATTCCCCTTGGTACACAGTATGTCACGTTGCTTCTTCTTCTTGTCTAGTTCCTTGGGTTTGTTTTCCTTTTTGAGGGGATTCCACTTATGTACTTCTTGCATCGCCACTGCCTGTCTTCTCATCTATCAATGTCTTTATGATTTATTTTATCTGATTAAAAAAATTTTGTTTAATGTTCATCTGTTTTTGAGAGGAGAAAGGGACAGAGCACAAGTGTGTGAGGGGCAGAGAGAGAGGGAGACACAGAATCCGAAGCAGGCTCCAGGCTCTGAACTGTCAGCACAGAGCCCGATGCAGGGCTCGAACCCACAAACCACAAAAGATCATGACCTGTGCCGAAGTCAGACACTTAACCAACGGAGCCACCCAGGTGCCCCTGCCTTTATGATTTATTTTAAAACGGTATTTTCATTTCACTATCAACACAGTTCCATTTCAGTGCTCTAGTTTTTTGTTTTGTTTTGTTTTTTACCGCGTTTTCAGCCATGTTAATACTCCCCCCCCCAGTGCTCCTCCCACTTTTGCTTTGAATTCTGTGATGTTTCTTTTTTTCCTTGTACCTGTGTTGCTCTGAGTTCTACGAATGTGTAAGATCAAGTTTTATCTTGTCTTGTTTTCTCACGATGTCTTCTCTGGGACTATATATTTCTTTTTTGTAGTTTTTTTCTTCATTAAGTCTGTTTTTTCATGAAGCCTCTTTAAGTCACATGACCAAATACTTGGTCAGAATTTTCATCTATTTCATGGCAGCTTTGTCGGGTGAATCCTCATACCTGGTAAATTTTGCTGCAATTTTCTTTCTTCCTCCCTCCCTCCCTTCTTTCTCTTTCTTTCTTTCTTTCTTCCCCTCCTTCCTCCCTCCCTCCCTTCCTTCCTTTTCCCTTTGTATTAATGCTGGCTGCCTTTGAATTTCCCTGGTTTACCTTATTGTTAAAGGTTACTCCACAGGCCAGAGTTTTGCTCTGTTGTTTTTCTTCCATTGATTGTTACTGGTTGTTTTATTTCCCCAATGAGATGTCTTTGCTGTCCTCTTTCCTGCCACAGCCCTTACTGTATGCAAGGGATATTGATTTATCATCTCAGGCTGGGCCTCTTACCTAAAGGAAATCTTCATTCTGGCGTTTTCTTAAATCTGTTGCCCCTGGGCTGCTTTGCATTTTACTTCCTTATTCTACCCTCTACCTGGAGGGACTTCCACAAGTTATTCCCTTTGCAAAGATTATGAAGGGAACTCATCAGCTTTTGGTAGCCTTTATGCATATTTGGAGTCTATGGATCTTATGTCTCCTAGAAGTTTGTATATTTCCCGTTATTTATAAAACTCCTGCTTCCTCTACTAACACACACACACAACTTCTGACACCATACGTATGGGGACTTTCTACACCAAATAATTCTCCGATTTTTGGAGGATACCAAGTAGGTTCCTACAATTTAACTTACTTCCGACACTAACTGCCTGGAGTTAACACAAGCCACACAGGTCACAGGCTCAGTCCTGCAAAGCTGTCCTCATTTCAAATGCCAGTTGGAAGTCACCTATACTTCGGACTGGCTATAAATTGGAGGTTTCCATGATCCTCTCCTGGTATTTAATAATTTGCTAGAACAGCTCACAGGAGAGAGGAAAACACTTTATGTTTACTGGCTTATAATAAAAGGTTGAATAAAGTGTACAAGTGAACAGCTAGATGGAGAGGTACATAAGGCAAGATCCAGAAGGGTTCTGAGTGCACTTCTATATGCTTGGGTTGGAGTGTTCCACTCTCCTGGCTTGTTGATGTGTCCACCATTCCAGAAGCTCTCTGAATCTCATACTTCAGGGATTTCTATGGAGACTTCATCACATAGGTGTGTTTAATTATTAGCTCAATCTCTAGCCCCTACCCTCTCCTGGGAAGATGAGGGTGGGGTTGGAAGTTCCAAGCTTCTAATCCTCTTAGTCTTTCTGGTGACCTGTCCCCAGCCAGAGGCCCCAGGGTCATCCCAGTGGAACAAAAGATAAGGATTTAGGAGCTCTTGGTAAGACTCCTATCACCCTGTCACTTAGGAAATCACAAGAATTTCGTGATTTTCAGGAACCAGGGTCAAAGACTAAATATTATCAGGAACTGAGGGTAGACACCAATATAGATATTTCTTATTATTCCACACAAATCATTATTCTTTTGCCATTTCAATGCTTTTGTGTAGCTGACAATTCTTTTTATTAACTTCCTCCTGTTAATAAAATTGCTGAGTGGTTTTTGTCACCTGATTAGATTCAGACAGATGTATGTATATGGCTTTTGGGTTTTGTGGTATGAAAACAAGTTTTTCCATTCTTTTTGTGTTCCTTTTAGGATTTTTCTATCTACATTTAAATACTTGATTAATTTGTTATTTATCTTGGTATAAGGGACAGAATACAGATATTTGTTAATGTTTTTTTTCAGATGACTACCTAGATGTTTCAACTGCATTTATTAAATAGTCCATCTTTCCCTTCTTTGATCTGAAGATCTTTATCATCAAATTTCTATCCACATGTGGGTCTATTTCTGGATTTTTAATTTTGTTCCATTGTTCTATGTGTCTGTCCCTCTACCAGTAATATACTTTTAGTTATTTAAAAAAATTTTTTTTTAATGTTTATTTATTTTTGAGACAGAGAGAGACGAGCATGAACAGGGGAGGGTCAGAGATAGTGGGAGACACAGAATCCGAAGCAGGCTCCAGGTTCTGAACTGTCAGCACAGAGCCCCACGTGGGGCTCGAACTCACAGACTGTGAAATCATGACCTGAGCCGGAGTCAGAAGCTCAACCGACTGAGCCACCCAGACGCTCCTATACTTTTAGTTACTTTAACTTTATATTTTCATATCCTGTAGGGCTAATCTTCTCTCATACTCTTTTATTTCTGAATTTACCTGGCCATTCTTCTTTTCTTTCACTGTTTTCTATAAGAACTTTAGAATCAGCATGTTTAACTGATTAATGAAAAATTAATCTCCAAACCTAGATCTCAGTTTGACTTTCCATTGGTTCTACGGTTGTTTTTTCTACTGTCTCCATCAAGGGAGTTTAAAAACTTTTTAAATGAAGCTTTCTTATTAAAGTTTAATTTGCATTCCCATTATCAGTGTTAAAGGAGAGCATTTTAATTGGCCATTTATTTTCTCCCCCTTATTTTGCAAATTGCCTGTTCTGTTTAATTAGAATTTACTGCCAAAGTTTACAGGGGTTATTTTCCTTTTGTTCATTTATAAATGTTGACTTAAAGATGTTACGTAATCTGGAAACTAATTTGTTGCCAGGCAGATGAACTGGAAATATTTTCTCCCGGTCTGTGGCTTGTTCTTCAGTAGTGCCATTTGATTTTTTAAAATTTAGTTTTTAAATAGAATAACATTTATCAATCTTTTCTTTTATGGCTAATACATTTGGGATCTTATTTTATAAAGAAATATTTTCCAGGGTACCTGGGTGGCTCAGTTGGTTAAGCATCCGACTCTTCATTTTGGCTCAAGTCATGATTTCACAGTTTGTGGGGTTGAGCCCCGTGTCGGGCTTTATGGAGTTTTGGGGTGATGGTGGGGTCCGGACCCAAGGACCAAGAAAGAATTCTTCAGACATCTTTGGTGCAAAAAGGTGATTTTATTAAAGCACAGGGACAGGACCTATGGGCAGAAAGAGCCTCACTGGAGTTGTAAAGAGTGACTGGTTATATACTATGGAGTTTGCGGAGATAAAGTCAAGAGAGTTTCTTAAAAAAAATTTTTTTTTTTTTTGGGCGCCTGGGTGGCTCAGTCGGTTGAGCGTCGGATTTTGGCTCAGGTCATGATCTCACAGCTCGTGAGTTCGAGTCCCACGTCGGGCTTTGTGCTGACAGTTCAGAGCCTGGAGCCTGCTTCTGCTTCTGTGTCTCCTTCTCTCTCTGCCCTAAACCACTCGCAGTCTGTCTCTGTCAAAAATAAATAAACATTAAAAAAAAAATTTTTTTTTTTTTACATTTATTTATTTTTTGAGAGACATAGAGAGCACAAGTTGGGGAGGGACAAAGAGAGAAGGAGACACAATCCGGAGCAGGCTCCAGACTCCAAGCTGTTAGCACAGAGCCTGACACGGGGCTCAAACTCACAAACTGCGAGATCATGACCTGAGGTGAAGTCTGTCGCTTAACCAACAGAGCCACCCAGGCGCCCCTAGGGGAGATTTCTTAAAAGGATTTTCATATGGTAAAGAAGACTCACAGATCACTGGAGGCCTAGCTTTTGTCAAGCTAAGGTTGTTTTTCCCTCTAGCAAAGCATTCACATTGCGACAGTGGGGAGTTCCTGGAGAAATGTTATACTCTTTATTTGCCTCAAGCATTTGTCAATAGGCTGCAGGTTTTAAGGAAATTTAATTTTACCTGCATTTCCTTCTGGTCTTTGTTCCCCACATCACTATGGAGGGGAGGGTGATAGGGCTATAGGTTTCTGGAGGTTAGGCTATTGATAAGATTGCCTTTTTCTTTTAATTTACTAAGATATTTGTAAACCTATGGAGACTCATGTCCTGCATGACTGTGAAGTGTATCTGTTAACCTTTGGTTTTCTTTCCCTTTCCTTTGTCCTTGTGAGAAGGAAAGCCAGCAAAAGCAGATAAAAAAAAAGTGCCAGCCAGATGTTGGAGGCAGGATACTTCCTTTGCATGTTTTTCGCTTCTGTAATCCTGCTTGCCTCTCACATCAGCCAGCTGCCTGCAAAGCACAACCGATAGTGCCTCCCGGTGCAGCCAATAGAATGTTTCCAAGTACCCGGAAGCTAGCCAGGCATAGAAGAAGGCCCGCACCAGAGCTCAGGGCTCAGCCTTTGGACGTGACTCCTCTGGCCCGGCGCTGGCTGGCCCCGGTGCGAAATAGTGTCTTTTCTGATTCCCCGAGTGCACCTTGCTCGTCTCTTCCTGGGCGCCGAGTACTTGCTGTAACCTTTGGGCAACCAGGAGTGCCTGAGGGATATCACAGGCATCCCACCGGGCGGGGGTTGTGGCGTGCCTCCTTGCTTACACTCCCTCATCAGGGTTCTGCGCTGACAGTGTGGGTGACTGCTTGGGACTCTTTAAAAAAAAGAAAGGAAGAAAAATATTTTCCTAACTTAGGGTCAGAAAGATTTTTTTCTATGCTTTTTTTTTCTTATTTTAAAAGTTAGTTTTTCACAGTTAGTGCTTTCCATGTAGAAGTGATGTTTATGTATGTTATGAGGTATGTTTAAATTTTATTTTTGAGGGGCGCCTGGGTGGCGCAGTCGGTTAAGCGTCCGACTTCAGCCAGGTCACGATCTCGCGGTCCGCAAGTTCGAGCCCCGCGTGGGGCTCTGGGCTGATGGCTCAGAGCCTGGAGCCTGTTTCGGATTCTGTGTCTCCCTCTCTCTCTGCCCCTCCCCCGTTCATGCTCTGTCTCTCTCTGTCCCAAAAATAAATAAACGTTGAAAAAAAAATTAAAAAAAAAATAAATTTTATTTTTGAATATGGCTAAGCCATTTGCCAGCACCAATAACTTAAAATGTACTTCTGACATAGATTGTTTGTTGTTGTTTTAAAGATTATTTTTATGTTTATTTATTTATTTTTGAGAGAGAGAGAGAGAGAGAGAGAGACAGATTGTGAGCAGGGGAGGGGCAGAGAGAGGGGACAGAGGATCTGAAGAGGGCTCTGCGCTGACAGCACAGAGCCCGATGCGTAGCTGGGACCCATGAGCCGTGAGATCGTGACTGGAGCCAAAGTCAGACGCTTAATGACTGAGCCACCCAGATGTCCAAAGTTTGTACAGGTGCATATGTACCTCTCTGGGCTCTCAGGGTGGCTCTTTGTGTTCTTTCTTTCCCTATGCCAATTCCACACTGTTTTAATTACTGTAAGTCTTGCTTTTCAGACTCCTTACCCTGTTCTTTTTCTCCCCAAATTGGAGTGGATTGAAATTGCATTGGATTATAGATGAATTTGGGGGAAATAGACATGTTTATACCTTTGAATGTTTATAATAACATGGTATATTTCTCCATTTATCTAGTTCTAAAATACCTTCAACAAATTTGCATGCATTTCTCTGTAAACATCGTGAAAAAAGTTTTAATTTTTGAGAGAGTGAGCAGGGGAGGACAGAGAGAAAGAGGGAAAGAGAGGATCCCAAGCTGTCTCTACACTGTCAGTACTGAGCCCGATGGGGAGTCCAAACCCACGAACCGCGAGATCATGACCTGAGCGAAAGTCGGACCCGCTCTTTATCCTTCCCCTTCAGCAAAACTTTTGCCTTGTGTTTTTGGAATTTTTCTCAAAAGAGGAGTAAAATCTACCCTTGGTACTGATGTTGGACTTGGGTAGAGGTCACAATGTGCCAGTGTTGACACTGTCTCATTTGTACCCATGGGACTTTAAATTATGGAGGTGACTGAGTGACATGGAGAGACCAATGCCATTGAAAGAAGAATGCATTAGTTACATTTGCCAGGAGAGGGGGGCCTGTCATGCCACTTAGGGCCGCAGGGAAAAGCACCAGTGTTGGTCAGGAGGCAGAAAAGAGTGAGGGGAAGGCGCAGACCACGCCTTTATTGGGGTTTCCCTGTGAAGGCGAGGCAGGGCAGGGTAAATAAATAGTTTAGGATTAGCTAGTTGGAATAATTCTGGCAGGCTTTGGGCTATGGGCGTGCGTCTAGTTGCCTGATATCTGGCCCCAGGGTGATTTAGATAAGGGAAGTTGTCACCCTGCATTTGAGATGCGTGCCCCCAGGCAATGTGTTTACTGTCTTTAGGAATTAGCTAGCTCCAGCAGAAGCAGTGTCTCAAGTCTGGAAGGCCCTCAAATGTCAGAGCATCGACAATACAGAAAATATTGTGAATATAGAGACCGGGTCTTGGGGTGAATTGTGAGTTCCTGCTTGCCTTCTTGTGCTTGTGTCTTAGGGATGCTCTTATAATGCAGGTGTGGCCCACTGGTCTCTGAAGAGAGAGAGGAGCAGAGCTGCCGCAGCCAAACCCTAGCCCACAGCCAGGCTGGGGGCATCTGCTGAACTCCACCTGCCTTTAGGTGTGCAAGCAAGAATGCACGGTCATTGTTTCAAGTGCCTGAGTTTGAGACGATTCGTCACATAGCATTACTGCAGCAATAGTTACTGACACAATTGGTGTGTTTTATCAAATAATGATTGGGAAAAGATAGGGCAAAATGGGCAGAGAGGGAAGGGTTAGGACCTGAGGCCCCTGGGTGGGGAAGAACACATATTTTGGAACAATGCTGGGAGCGGCTGACTACAGCCAACCCCTTCAGGTGGAAGGTCCCTCTTAAGAATGTAACAGACACCACCCACTCCCCCTCAGGTTCTCCTTAAGAATTTGACAATCAAAATACCTAACTAAAAAAAGTAAACCATAAAACTTATGTTATATGAGGGACAATGTGACCATAGTCGGACTCCTCACACAATGGAAAAGAGCCAATCAGGAAAGGACACCCAGCATCTAGAATTATCCAGCCAGTAAGGGCAGAATCTGAGAAGGAATGAGGGGGAAGGGAAGGGGAGATGACCAGAACCTTATAAAACAAGGCCCCTTGCCTACAGGTCGAATGTCCCCTCTCTGTAAAGAGAGCTTTCATGCTACCCTTACTTTCCTACACTCTAATAAACTTTTGCCTGCTGCTCATTTTGTGTCCACCTCCTCATTTGTCAAAGCGGTGGGACAACGAATCCTGGGTACTGAGGTTAAAAATCCTGCAACAAAATGACACTTTCTAACGTCTTGGTGTTAGTGTGTTAGAAAGTGATTTTTTTTCTAAGTTGAACCCTCTTCGTTCTAATAATTGTTGATTCTACATGATGAAGTTTTGGAGCGGTGGGGGTCCGGAGCCAACGGCCAAAGGAAGAATTCTTGAGACATCTTCGGTACAAAAAGGTGGTTTTATGAAATCACGGGGATGAACCCGTCTTCAGGAAGAGCTGCCTGGCATCGTGAGGAGTGACTGATTATATACTTGGGAGTTGGGGGAGGTAGAGGCAAGAGGAAGTTTCGGAAAGGACTTTCATATGCTAAAGATCTTGGAGGATCTTGGAGGCCTAGCTATTGTCAAGCTAAGGGTGTTTTTCCCTCTAGCAAAGCATTAACATTAAGATGGGAGGGGGTTCCTGGAGGAATGTGGTATGCTGCCTGCCTCAAGTATTTGTCAATGGGCTGCAGGTTATAAGGAAATTTAATTTGATCTGCCATTTCCTTCTGCCTTTGTTTCCCACATCACTATACAGACAATCATCTTGCCTGTGAATAATGGCAATTTTGTTTTTCCATTTTCAGTTATTATAATTTTATTTTTATTTTTGCCTTGCTCCAATGGTTAGATTTCCAGTGCAATGCTTGATAGACGCAGGGATCATAGTCATTCTTGTCTCCTTCCTGACTTCGAAAGAATTTAGTTATTAAGTACATTAATTTAGTTATTAAGTACATTGTCTACTGCGGTGTTTTTGTAGGCTTACATTATGAGACTAAAGCAGATCTCTTCAGTTACTTTGAATTTTTCTCGCGTTAGTATTACAGTGTAGCAAATATTTTTTTTCTGTAGCTGTTGAGATAATATGTTTTTCTCCCTTAATTTGTTAATATGGAAAATAATTTATATTAAGAGATTTTCTGAAATTTAGAAATAAGCATGGGTGAGATAAGCTAATTTTGCCATGATAGAATAAAGAAATACAATGTTGGACTCAATTTTCTAGTACTATGTTCAGAAATTCTGCATCCATGTTTGTAAACTTTTTCTTTGTTCTATTGTCTGCTGGTAGTAAGACTATCTTAAGCTCATAAAACAATTGGGGCAATGTCCCCCCCCCCTTTTTTTTTTTTTGAGAAATTTGCACTATATTGGAATTATCTCTTGGGGAGCCTGGGTACCTCTGTCTGTTAAGCATCCGACTTTAGCTCAGGTCATGATCTCATGGTTCGTGGGTTTGAGTCACGCGTCGAGCTCTGTGCTGACCTCTCAGAGCCTGGAGCCTGCTTCAAAGGGATTCTGTGTCTCCCTTGCACTCTGCCCTTCCCCTGCTCCCAGTCTGTCTCTGACTCTCTCGGTCTCGAAAACAAATAAACATTAAAAAAAAATAAAAATAAAAAAATGATCTCTTCTTTGACATTTGGCAGAATGTTCCTATAAAGCCACTTGGATCTGTTGGGTTTTTTTTTTTTTCCCTCCTTTTCTTGTAAGATTTTTAGCTTCTGATTTAATGTTATAGTAGCAAAGAAGTCCTCCATTTTTTCCTAAGTTTCAGATTTGTACAAAAAGTAGTATATAGTGTTCTCTTACTCTTTTTTTTTTCCAATTATCTTCATTGGCATATTTTTTCTTTATTTGTATTTAATTGTTTAAAAAGCCAAAATATTATGGATTCCAGTTCCACTCTTTCCCACTCTTTCTTCTCTCCCAGAAGGTACCCCTTTCTCTTTTTCCTTCTGGCATTTAGACTTTTTATTTCTACATGAGTACTTTTTTGTCTCTTGGTTCGTTCCTATTTTCTTCACATTTTCGATCATTTTGTTTTTCACATGATCTCTCATGTGAAAAAATCATTTAGGTTTCTAATGACATAAGGTAAGGACATTTGTTTTTTCCTCACAGAAACCCATCTCTGCATTTCTGCCAAGCCCGTGACACTCCCAGCTGTTCCCAGCCAGTTACTGAGTGTGGCAGGGATACCAAGGCAGGTCCATTCCTAGGAGATGTGCAACTCCTTTGAAGGTGACCTTGGCTCAGGGACTCCTCAACATCCTTGGTCCACTTGCCTTCTAGCTGCACTGCAAAGCTGCTTCCACACAACTTTCCTTCTATCCTTGCCTTTCTCCTCCACTCAAGGCCAGACCTGCAGCATGGGCTGATGTATCTTCCAGGTTTTCTTGACTCCTTCCCCATGTTCCTTCCCTAGGGTTTCTCCTAATACATTCTTTGCACAGTTAATATTGTCTTGGTGTCTGCTCCTTGGAAAGCCCATAGTAACGTTCATGTGGTGAGAGGTGTACATGTGTGAGGACAAGAGTCATGTAGAGTCAAGAGAGCCTCCAGATAGGTTTGGGGATCTTCCAAGGGAAAGACCCAGGGAAACATGTCAGGTACTAGAATTCCCCCATTATGCAAGGCAGAACCTTGCTATCATGCAAGGTAGCATGATCCAGCATGGAAGTGTGGAGGGGTGCCTGGCTGGCTCAGTCGGTAGAGTGTGCAACTCGATCTCAAGCTTGTAGCTTCAAGCCCTATGTTGGGTGTAGAGATTACTTAAAAAATACAAAAAATTAAAAATAAATAAATAAATAAGACCTTTAAAGAAATGTGGACATGTTGGTATGGCATCTTTAGACAAAGTGTCTCAAGACATCCTCTCTGGCTTCTTGTTGCTCCAGAATGTTGCCCAGACTATCAGAGCATTCCCCGTGTTCCCTCACCTATACCAAAAGCAAACTTGTTGTTAAGGTGGTATAGACCCCAACAATGGCCATGGATGATCTGTACAAAGTGGATCCCCATGGTCAACGGACTCTTAAGTAACCAGTGGCTCATTTGAAATGTAATAATTCCATGTATGTTATAGTCCCTATTCAGCAAGATATGGCATAAACTCTGGATTGGTGACTAAGTGTATCTGGCAGGGATCTTAGTTGCAAGCAACAGGAACTGATTACGCAGAAAAAGGAATTTATTAATATGATATTAAATAACAACAATAGCTAACATTTATTAAACCTTTACACTTTGCCAAGCATTCTTTGCAATTCTTTGAGTATGACATTCACATAATCGTTTTCACAACCTTTATAACAACATAATAATACCTCTGAGATTGGTACTATGATTAACTACACATTTTGGATAGGGAAATGGCACAGAGAAGGTAAGGGACTTACCCAAGTCCCATAACTCACAGATGATAAAGCCCAGGTTTAAACCCCAGCAGTTGGATCCCAGAGCTTCTCTGTGGCTTGCTCGCTCTGTGGAACTGTGTGTCGGGGGTGGGGAAGGACTAAAAAACAAAGCCTGAAGGATATTAAATCAGGAACAATATTCCAGATATTCTCCTCAGGGAGAAATCCTGAGGCTTGTGCTGCTTACACCACTGATGCTGTCTTTGGTCACTGTCCCTAGAACTGCCACCACTGTCACCGCTTACTAACCATATGGGTTTTCTGCTTCAAAGTTTCTGACTCAAAATGTAAATGCTTCTGATTGGCGGAACCATGTCTGTGTGCCCATACCCATGCTGGAATGTTCCATGAGGAACATTCTGTAGCTTCTATGGTGGGATACAAACTCTGCTTCATAAAGGGAGGGACTCCTTGTACATAAAAAGGAATTCAAATGCTGGGCAGCCAAAATGAATGGCAATGTTGTTATACAGATATCTTCTTTTTCTTTTTCTCCTATCTGAAAGGGACTGTACATCTTGTTTTTTCTCCAGCATTGTTTTGGAGGTGATCAAATTTCTCACTGTACAGGTTGCTGTGTGATGATGAACCACAGCTTAAACTTTCAGAAAAGAACAGAGATCACTAAGAGATCCTGAACTCAGTGGAATGTAGTGACTGTCTATAGTCCCTGGTTGCTTCCCTTTGGGGAATAGGATAAGTGTATCAGGTGGCTTTGGCCTGGTAACAAATCACCTTACCATGCAGTGGCTGATCGTAGTAATCATTTATTAGTTAATGATTCCTCAGGTCAGCAATTTGTGCTGGATCCCCAGGACAGCTCCTCTGCTCTTGGCTGGGCTCACTCAAGTTTCTGTGGCCTTCCTCCAGTTTGGGAACCCTTCAGTAAGTGGTCCCTCTCTCATTTCTAGCTGCTGGCAGGGCAAACAAGGCATTTGGTTATGTGTCTCTCCCCATGCAGCGCATTCACCTGTTTGATGTCAGTCCCAGGTGGAGTGAGAGAGGGTAAGCTCTGATATGCAAGCACTTTTAAAGGCTCTGCTTACTCCAAGTTTGCTATTGTCTCATGAAGGGACATGAGGCCACACTCTGGACTACTATGGGAGGGCACAGCGGTATAAGAGCTTGAGAGTCAGCTGTTAAATTTCCAGGAATTTTGCAAGCCAGCTGTTAAAAACTGCTCCTAGCTTGAAATTGGCCCCATCATGGGAATATTTATACCATAGAAATTGACAAGTGCTACAAGCCAGCGCTCCCCCCACCCCCCGCTTTTCAGAAAAGCGGTTTACCAGTGTGTCACTAGGACCATTTGAGGACATGGCTACACAGGGAGAAATTACTGCAGCTGTTTTTGAAAGAATCCATCAGAGTGAACTTTTTTTTTAATTTGAGAGTCATGGTTTTTAAGCATAACCATTATTTATACACACACACACGCACACACACACACAGGGTTGTATATGTGTTTAGAAGTCAGTGGTTCACTTTGCAGTGGTTCTTAAAAACTTCTTTAAAAAAAGCATCCTTTAGTCTTTTCTAGTAATAGTCCCTGCTCGAATCCAGCTAGGCCGTTCTCTTGACATAGTGATTTATCTAAAGGACAAACCCAGGAACCAAACCAATTTAGTCAGAATTATTCCCCAGGGTTTTTTTCAAACTGAAGTTAGGAGAGGAAAGTCCCTCTCTTTTCTCTTACAAATTGTGATGGGATGAGCCAAGAGCTGCCAGCAGCCATAATCACGCAATTGTGGGGGCACCCAGTCTAAGAGGGAAAAGCTAACTACAGAGATTTGCATGAAAGAGACACAGGGAGAGAGAGAGGAGAAAAGACAAATTCATCTCAGCCCTTCTTATTTTTTGGTTGTGTCTAATATTATATATATATATAATAATATATATAATAACAATAATATAATATATATTAATAATATATCATTATATTATTATATAATTGTATTATATATAATATATAATATCATATAATTACATTATATAATAATTATATAATAATATATTATTTAATTTATATATTTAATTTATACATTATATATGTACACTTACATATTATATATAATTTACATATATATAAATATATATATATTTTTTTCCTAAAGAGGTTGAATGAACAGTTGTTGTCACTTGCAATCAAATAGTCCTAAGACAGGAATAAAAATAGTTTGTTGAAGAGGCAGAGAAACCAGGACAAGGAAGGGGTCCGTATTGCTGTGCAGAGACAAGATCTGTGTCGGGACATTGTGTTCCTCGCCAGGTGGTGAAATAAACAAGGGGGTGGTGGCGCTGGAAATATTATATGAAGAGCTCCTCTGCAATTTGTAATTTTTCTCTCTGTGTCACTTCAATGTATGGTTGCAGATAGCGGAAAGGACTCCAGACAACTGGTGTGGAAACAGACTTAATACAGGGAGTTGAGTGATTTACAAAATTGTTGGAAGGGCAGGAGGGGCAGCCTGGAGGCTGAACTCCCAGGAATGTTTTCCCTATAACAACACTACACAGCTGGCCTGCCAAGGAAATCAATATTCTAGCTGGTGGCTTGAGGATAGACCACTCAACTGTGATTCACGTAAAAAAAAAAAAAAAAACCTGGATGCCCCATGCTCTGCATCTTTGCAACCACAAAGCTGGCACCAGTCACTGAGATTTGATTCTGTATTCACATAGAAATCAAATATCTCCTTGACTATACTTGCTAGTAGATGGTCAGCAGCCACAGAATCATCTATGCACTTCCCAGTCGCATGCTTCAGATGCAATAGTAGTTACCATTTTCTTCTGTATCCTTCCAGAAAATTTCCAAGCATAAACAAGTATATATGCTTGTGTGTGCGTTAGGTACATGTGTGTAAAACAAATAGGATCACACCAAATGTTGGTCTGGTTGCTCACTGATATAAAGGACCTCTATTTGGATGCCTTTCCTAAGTGAAGGATGAAAGAATGCAGCCAGGTTTCTTAAGCAAATCACTCTAATCCCTAATTTTAACATGGCACCAGGATCCTTGGGAATAAATGTAAAATATTTAGGAGGAACACTAAGAATTAAATGAATAAAGAGGGAAGCATACAACTCTTTGAAAACCACTTCAAAATGAGCATTCTTTTGAAAGTAAAGTTTGGATCTGTATATAGACATCTTTTTCATTTAAAAACAAGATTTTCTATAATTTATGAAGGTGAAAACATATAGTCATTAATTTCTTATTTTATTTCATTTTATTTTTTTAAAGTTTATTTCTTTATTTTGAGAGACAGACAGCAAGAGAGTGAGCGCATGAGCAGAGTAGGAGCAGAGTAAGAGGCAGGGAGAGAGAATTCCAAGCAGGTTTCACACTGTCAGCTCAGAGCCTGACTGACACAAGGCTCGAACTCCTGAACCTGCGAGATTGTGATCTGAGCCAAAACCAAGAATTGGACTGGACGCTTAATGACTGAGCCCCCCAGGTGCCCCATTCATATTTTTTTTAGAGGGCAGAGTTTTACACTTTTGCCTAAATGCTATTTTAAAATGTACAGAGCAAAGAGCAAATACATGTTCTTTTAAAAATGCAGCGTAAGGAGCAAAACTAAAAGCAAAGTTTTTAAAACTTCCAAAAGCTAGAAACTAAGAAAACCTAAAATACATGAAAAGAAAGAAAAATCTCTGAATCTGGGAGTAAATGGCACCCATGGGCCTGCTTTCACATAAGGGCTAATTGGATTAATATGTCACCTAGTCAATGTCACTGAATCATTGATAAAAGACAGAGAAAAGTCTAGATGGTTAGGCAGGGACCAGGTAGAAAGATAGCCACTTGGCAGAGAGGGCCAGTCTTATCCTCACTTGTCACTGGGCCTCCCAGGCACATCATGGGCGCTCCCTGGGGCCCTGGGAGCTGTGAGAGGGACAGAAGAGGCTGGGTGACCCTGAGTTACTGCTTTTGCTTGGTGACTCTGCTGCAGGAGCCCCATCTCTGCCTGGGATTCATTCATCCTGGCGCTACTCATGACTGTTAATTGTCACAGCCCAGGGAGTGGCCTCATGAGTGCAGCCTCAGAGGGGAGACAATCCAGCCTCAGAGGGGAGACAATAACACGGAAACTTGGCCCACGTTGCTCCGGGAATCTGGAGGGGCCTGACTGGGCCACCCAGGGAGCAAGTGTGGAGCCCAGAGAGGGAAAGGCAGCGGGGCCTCTGGCTCAGGTGAGGGGGCCTGAGTGAGGCGTTCGGACTTGAGTTCAAATGCAACTTTGGAGAGGAGACTGGTGCTCCAGAGATGCATCTGGCTCCTAGTGCTGAAAGGATTTGAGAAGGAGAGTGGCTCTGCAGAGGACCTGGGGTGGTAGCAGTAGGTGTGAGGGACATGGATGGGTCTGAGAGGCACAGCAGGGGAGGACTGGCCGGGTATTCTGGGTTGTGGGTCAGGGGAAGGAGATGGATGTCAGCCACAGCTCAGAGCTGGAGTCCTCGTGAGCAGGTGTTGCAGCCTGGGTTCCCCGGGCGGAAGTCTCCAAGGCACAGATTCATTCCAGAGGCTGACTAGGAGGTTCTTATGGGATCAATGCCTGAGGGAGGGAAGATGAGAAGGATCTGGAAGAGGGGAAGGCTGAGCCTGGATGCAGCCTCAGCAGAGAGTCCATCTGACCCTACATGGATGATCCTGCAGAGCTGTGCCGATTTAGGCAACGGGGCTGGGCTTTATGTCCTCATGCTGTTCCGTCTTTGGATGAGGACCTCCCTGGGAAAAGAGTGGCCTTATGTGGGGTGGCTCCCTGCAGCCTGCAGAAGAAATCTCTGGAGACTGATAGCTGAGGGCTTTCTGGCACCAGTACTCCTGGCAGTTGAAAAACTAATCCCATCACTCCCGAGGGGGATCTGGGCGGGCCATCAACCAGGTCTACCACGTCAAGGAAATGTGGTAGGGCTCAGAAGAACAACAGGTCTGGGGGAGGTGATGAGTCCCATTTTGGACATATTGGGTTTTCAGTGTTTAAGGGATAGGCAGGAGGGGTGTATAGGTGTATAGGGTCCACAGCTCTGGTGGAAGGTCAAGGGAGAAATACAGATTCAGCAAAACCAGAAAAGTGGAGTGGAAAACAGAGGAATCAGTGGGGCATTCCAAGTCAGGGAGAGATGAAACCTGAGATCACCATCTGGCAGCTGGTGCTCAGGGGGGCCTCACAGGAGGAGTCATCTGGGTAAGATCAGCAAAAACCAGTGAGTTCAGGAATTCCCAACTCAGAGGTCTTGAGAGCCCTGGCCACACTCACTGGGATAGAGCTCTCCATGCTGATGTACAAATCAGGGGGCAATATGGACTGCTTGGGGAGCCCAGAAGGCAGGATGCTCCCCTGGGGTCATTCTCCCCTTCAGCTCACCCCATCTCCCATGCCTTCCCTTCTCTATCTCCCTCTACCCATCTTTTGAGGCTTTCCTCTCCCCTTCTCTCCTCCTCACTCTGTCCCGGTCTCTCCTTCTCTCCCCCTGGACCACTAGAGGGCGGCAGCTGGTAATCCAGACCCTGATGTCCACCCTCCAAGCCTTTGCCTGAATTCTGCCTTCTGGTGGTGGTGGGCAGAGTAAGCACCTCAATTACTCTCAGGCCCTGGGGTCCCTCTCCTGGGTCAGGCTTGCATTCACAGGTCATGCGGGAAACACCATGTTCAATAGTAGGTAGGGCAGGAACTGCTTCTTTGCCCTGCTTTGCTGAAGCATAAAGTCCTGGTGCCATCTGTACCTGCTTTGGACAGATGGGGACATCCAGGCCCAGAGAAAGGCCAGGACCTCCTCTAGATCTCGGAATTGCCAATCACATCCCCTTCCCCTATCATGGAGCTATAGGTCCACAGAGCCTTAAGAAATTGGGGCTGGATCTTGTTCCTACTGGTTGTGTCCTAGGGTGTTTTTGAAAGGATTTTTCCTGGAAATAACAGGCTCTAATACTGTGCAGGGTGTCCAAAGCGCAGTGCTGGCCCCTGGGCTGCTGTATTCTGCCTCACCTGGAAGCCTCGCCTGGGGCCTGGTTGCCCGAGTCTGTGAGGCCCATGGATTCCTGAAAGGTTCCTTGTGACCACAGCTCAGAGAGACTGTATCTGAGCAGTGTGCCTGGACCTGCATTTCTAAAGACACGTTTAGGTCAAGAAAAACTGGTTCTTCCAAGTGAGGAGAACAAAAATGGAATGACCTGGGAAGCGGCCCCTACAATAGTAGGTTGAGGACTAGAGAGCTTGCCCAGAGTCAGACCCCATCTGAAACCCCTGCCTCCTCCTGTCGCCCCTCACATACAGCACATAGGCCAGCTTCATAGCTGCAACCACGCTCTGATCGAGTGGAAGAGATAGGATAGCTTTAGCATCTTTCTTACCTGTTCTTTCTTATGCTCCTTCTGGGAAGGTCGAAAGCACAAGCCAGAGCTGTGCAGAAGGGTTAGGCTGGGGCTGGAATGGATAGACAGGGGGCTGGGCAGTCAGAAGGTTGAGGACTTGTTCTCTCAATCAGGTCAGGTTAGGGGTTCTGTGTAGCTGGGGTCAGGTATGAAAGAGAAGAGGGGTGGGGCCATCTGGAGGCTGTGAGAAGCAGTGAGCAGGACCGCTGATAGGAGGCAAGAAAGGTCTGTGCTGTGTGCAAGGACCTAGTGAGAGCCTTGTTTACCCTTCCCATTGGGAATGGGCCCTTCTGAGCTCACGGAGGGGCAGAGTGGGAAGGGCAACCATCCTGCCTAGACCAGGGACAACGCAGTGAGCCTCTGATGAGATCCCAGGGTTTAATCAGTGATCAGAATGACTAGCTGAGCCTCTTCTAAACTGTTTCCGGCAGCATCGTTGGGGGCTCTGCCCAGGGACTCATTCGACTCCCAGCTTCTCCTGGACTCTTCTCCAGTTCTGTGTAGTGCTACAAGCTCTTTCCAAGTCACACACCACCAGCCCAGGGGACCCTCTTGTGAAATCCCAGCCTGATCATGGGTACCGATCCCTCGGCCCTTAGACTGACCTCTGGATTCAGAGCTTAGAGCGGGAGTTTGTTCATTCACACACTCTCTTGTTCAGACTTTTACTCATTTATTAGCTTATCTCTAATCTATTTATTTATTTGCTCATTCATTTATTCACTCACTTACTCACTTGCTCCCTCATTCTCTCATCCCTCCGGAAAACATTTCCTGACCGTTCTTGCTAGGCTCAACGGTAAAATGTATAGAAACAAATGAGACTTTTTCTGACCTTCTCGGGGCTCACCTGGTGAGAGGCGGAGATGGAAAAGCCAAGTAAACAATTGGAAAATGAGAGAGAAGGTAGTAAGTGCCATAAAGGATACAGAGGTAACTGAAGCTCAGAAGAGAGGAATCTCTGGAAGGGCCACCGATATGGCTGCTTCGGTCTTGACCTGCTCTACTGGGAGCGAGGTTCCCTGATGTGCATGGAGACTGGGGTCATCACTCAGCATGGCTGGAGAAACCAGCTGACTCTGGGGCCTGGGCTCCGTGCTGCCCCACTTTGCACTTCAGTGTCCTCACCAGGGAGCAGGGTGGTATTGGATCGGCTCATCTCTAGGGCCCGTGACTTCAGTGGCTCAGTGCGGGGTACAGTTGTGTCTCATGGGGGATAGGTTAATATTTAGCTAGTTTTGGATAAAAACTTTGCATTTATGAACAGTCTTTTACATATCCACAGCATGGTATTTTCTGGGCACTCAGTCAGTGCACATTATGCAGCGAAGAAAGCCAAGGCCAGCAGATGGGGCTCTCTGGAAGCGAGGAATCATTGGGTCTGGTTTCAAGTGGCACGTTTGCTCTTCGGCTCTCCCAGCAGAGCAGAGGATTGACAGGAAGGCTGGCTCACAGAGCAGTGTAAGCACCCGTGGGAGCCTTGGGGATTTGGGGGAAAGAGAAACACAGGGGAAGATTGAGCTTCTTGGTGTTGGGAGGACGGAGACAGATTTCCCTTAAAGGCAACTGAACTCAGGCTTTGGGATTGACCCTCACTTGGAAAGTCTTTCCAAAGCTGTGCAGTGAATTGTTTTTTTAAATAAAAAAATCAAGGTAAAATTAACATAATATAAAATTTGCCATTTTAACCATTTTAAAGGTACAATTCAGTGGTTTTTAGTGTATCTATAATATTGGGCAATCATCAGTATTATATTATTCTAGAATGTTTTCATTGCCCCAGAAAGAAACTTCATTCCCATTAATCAGTGATTCCCCATTAACTCTTCCCATCAACCCCTAGCAACCACTAATTCACTTTCTGTCCCTTGGATTGACCTATTCTGGACATTTCATAGAAATGCAGTGCCTGAGTGGCTCAGTAGGTTAAGCATCTGACTCTTGATATCAGCTCGTGATCTCATGATTCATGAGATCGAGCCCCTGCTTCGGGCTCTGTGCTGACAGTTGATAGCATGGGGTCTGCTGGGATTCTTTCCCTCTCTCTCTCTCTCTCTCTCTCTCAGCTGGCATGTGTGCATGTGCGCCGTCTCTCAAAATAAATGAATAAACATTAAAGAAATGCAGTCACATGATAATATGTGGCCTTCTGTGTCTGGCTACTTTCACTTAGCATAATGCTTTCAAGGTTCATCCATGTAATAGCATGTATTAGTACTCCATTCTTTTTATGGTTGAATAATATTCCATTGTATGAATGTACCACATTTGATTTACCCATTCATCAATTGATGGACATTTGGGTTGCTTTCACATTTTGGCTATTAAGAACAATGTTGCTATAAAAGATTGTGTACAGGTTTTTGGGTGAATGTATGTTTTTAATTCTTATGGGTATATACCTGCAAATGGAATTGCTGGGTCATATGGTACCTTTATGTGTAAATTTTTGAGAAGTTGTTCATTGTTTCCACAGTAGCCACACTATTTTATATTCCTAACAACTGTGTGTGAGGGTTTACATTCCTCCGCATCCTCATTGACATTTCTTATTTTCTGTTTTTCAATTATAGCCATCTTAGCAAGTGTGAAAAGCTATCCCATTGTGGTTTTGATTTGCATTTCCCCATTGACTAATGATGTTGGACATCTTTTCATGCAGTTGGTGGCTATTTGACTATCTTCTTTGGAGAAATGTATATTTAAATCCTTTGCCCATTTTTAAATTGGATTGTTTGTGGGTTTTTGTGGTTGTCGTTGTTGAGTTGTAAGAGTTCTTTATATATTCTGAATACTAGACTCTTGTCAGGTATAAGTTTGGCAAATATTTTTTCTCATTCTGTGGGTTGTCTTTTCACTTTTTTGACACTATCTGATGCACACAAGTTTTAAATTTTGATGAAGTCCAATTTATCTCTTTTTCCTTTGTAGCTTATGCTTTTGGTGGCATATTTAAGAAATCATTGTCTAGTCCAAGGTCATGAAGATTTGCAACTAAGTTTCCTGCTAAGAGTTTTATAGTTTGAGCTCTCACATTTAGGTCTTCGATCCATTCTGAATTAATTTTTATATATAATGTGAAATAGAGGTGCAAATTAATTCTTTTTCATGTAGATATCCCATGCCCTAGCAGCATTTGTGGTTGTCTTTTAAATTAGATTAGGAAAAATGTGGAGGTAAAAACAAAAAATACATCATTAATATTGTGTTATATTTGTCTATGTTGATACTTTTACCAGTGTTCTTTATTTTTTTGTGTGGATTTAAGTTACTGCTTAGTGCCCTTTCTATTCAGCCTGAAGGACTCCCTTTAGCATTTCTTGGAGGGCAGGTCTGCTAGTGATGAATAATCTTAGCTTTTGCTTATCTCGGAATGTCTTCATTTTTTTTTTTTTTTAATTTTGAAGAGAGTTTTACTGGAAATAGAATTCTTGGATGACATTACCTTCCCACCGCACCCCCCCCCCCCCCAGCACTTGAAGATGCCATGTCACTGTCTTCTGGCCTCCATGGTTTTTGATGACAAATCAGCTGTTAATCTTGTTGAGGAATACTTATAAAAGATGAATTGCTTCTTTCTTGCTGTTTTCAAGATTCTCTCATGGTCTGACTTGATCATTTGATTATGAGGTGTCTGGGTATTTCTTTGAGTTTATTCCATTTGGAGTTGAATTTCTTGGATGTGTAAATAAATGATCAAATTTGGGAAATTTCCAGCCATTATTTCTTCAAATAGAAGTTAACATAACTTCATTCATCTCCATAGGATGATGGGACACGAGGGCTTTTGGCTTATTTTCATGAACACTTTTGTGGGAGAATCATCAGCCCCATTTTCCTCATGGGAAATGGAACCAATAAAGATTCCATTGAATGCACAGTGATATAAAACATGACTCTCTGGTTCTTGGGTGCTGAATTTCTTCCTAAGACATCCATTTGGCTGAGCTTCAGACTGGGTCCATCAGCTACCCCATCACTTCTGATGGCAGCACAGGGATGTCATATAGGCTCAACTCTGCTTCAGAGATTCCTTCCTCACAGGCAGGCCCGACCTTGGACCTGAAGACCACACTTGTCAGATTCTGGGAGGGCAGTTGGATTTGCTAATTGAAGCCCAAAGAACTTCAGAGTCTCTAGTTCCATTCAGGAAGAGCTTTGAGGTGAGCCCTTCCCTACTCATTCCTACTCATCATCCTCTTCCCTCCCATTCCTGGCTGGTCTCAGCTCCTTAGCCTGGCATTTAGGGTTCTCCTCTTTAGACACCCTACTAGATGACAAGATGAGTCATTCAAAACAATCTTTATGTTCTCATAATGTTCTTCAGCTCACAGGTACATCCATATCTTTGTAGTAAAGAATTTAACTTTGCCCAAAGAGAGGTCTGGCCCTTGTCCTCAGCTTCTGGGAGGTAATCTCCAAGCCCTTGGAATGTTATGCTTGATTGCAGGGTCTTCATTTGCCTGGGGGCCTTGGGCCAGCCATATAGTAACAATGTGATTTTTGGATGGAGGCTTTGGGTCATAAAATATCAGCTTGATCTGAGGGGTTGGAAACTGAATTCAGCCACATGAGCAGTCAACCACGTCTATGTGATAGAGCCCCAATAAAGAGTGGACACCAAGGCTCAGGTGAGCTTCCCTGGTTGGCAATATGATATGCTTATTGTCATACTTTGATGCCTGGAGAATAACAATGTCCTGACTCCTCAGGGAGAAGAGAACTGGAAGCTCTGTGTTTGGAATTCTGTTGGATTCTGCCCTACGTCTTTTCTCCCTTGAGTGACCTTAATCTGGACCTGTAAGTGTAATAAAACATAACCTGAGTGTAAAAGCTTTTGGTGTGTTCTGTGAGTCTTCCTAGCAAATTATTGGACGTAAAGATAGTCTTGGAACCCTCCAAACTTGCTATTAGTGTTAGAGGTCAGGGTGGTCTTGTGGACTGTTCTCAGACATTGCAGTTGGCATCCACTAGCAACAGTCCCTGGAGAAGAAGAGGGTTGACATTTAAGTGTCTTAGTTACTACTTAGCTATTGCCAGGAAGGAAGCTGATTTTCTTTCCTGAGCTTCCAGGACTCTATCCTTTTTTATCTTCATTCCCTCCAATTCTTGTAGCTCCTTTTTTTTCCCCCCCTTAATTACTTCTCTGTCCTTTTCTCTCTCTTCGTACTGTGTAGGAATCTTGGAGGACCTCCTTCTGAATTTTGGAGGGCCCCCTCTTCAGGGATTTTCTCAAGAAGATGTCTCTACATTTTCTGAGGACCTATGTCAAGTAGCCTTCCATGAATCAAGGGGAGGAGGTAAGATGGACACCCCAGGAACCAGTGACATCTGTCAAGAGCTTTATTAATACACACGCACACGAGATCCAAGTAGCCCATATGGCTGACTTGAGCTAGGTCAGTCTGGAAGATCACAGGTGCCTTTCTGCTCACTTTGGGTGTCAGCATCTTTACTCTAAATGCTAGTGAGTTCCACTGACCTTTCTATAACAATACTAGTAGAGGTTCTATAACCCAAGATTTTAAAAGTGTAAGGGAAAGGGGTGCCTAGGTGGATCAGTTGAGCATCTGATTCTTGATTTCAGCTCAGGTCATGATCCTGGGTTCATGGGATCAAGCCCCGTCTCAGGCTCTGCACTGAGCATGGAGCCTGTTTAAGATTCCCTCTCTCTCGGGGCGCCTGGGTGGCTCAGTCGGTTGGGCGTCCGACTTCAGCTCAGGTCATGATCTCGCAGTCCGTGAGTTTGAGCCCTGCGTCGGGCTCTGTGCTGACAGCTCGGAGCCTGGAGTCTGTTTCAGATTCTGTGTCTCCCTCTCTCTCTGCCCCTCCCCTGTTCATGCTCTGTCTCTCTCTGTCTCAAAAATAAATAAACGTTAAAAAAAAAAAAGATTCCCTCTCTCTCTCTTTTTCTCCCTTTGCCCCTCTCTCCTGCTCATGCACGTTATCTATCTAAAATATAAAAAAATAAAAAAATAAAAATATAAGGGAGAGTTAACAAAAAAGTTATAAACTATATCCTAAAATGAACATTATTCATAAATCAATGAAATATATATTTAAAATATATATTCATATATATATGTATATATATATAAAACTAGGGAACTAATGAAACTCTTAGCCAGATAGTATTGGCTAATGTTTAAGGAAAGCCTACTGCATTTCACCTACTATTCTAGCTACTTTGATTGGACTATGCTATTTAATCTTTACAGTAACACCATGTGGTGGGTATTGTAATTAACTGACAGATGAGTAGGGTGAAGTTCAGAGATCTTGTCCAACGTCACACAACTATGAGGGACTAAACCTGGGATTTGAATGCAGGATCCCATTCCACACCCTGTACTGTGCTTCTAACCACGTGGTCCTTTCCTTGTAGGGGTAAAGCTCTGTTCTGAACTATTTGAATCTTCTTCTTTGATTGTCTTGATTCTTCCTTAAAGCAGGCTCATGCAATTTTAATTGGAATCCTGATAAAACAGGGGTTTTATTGCTTGGCTGATAAAACTATTGCAGAGACTTTTTTAGGTTCCTGATGTGTAATTGCTCCGCATTCTTATTGTTGGCACAGAGCACCCGTCCAACTGTTATTCCTCACATAGTGCTGTGGAATTGGGCAGCAGGGAATTCTACTAAAATCCCTCTTTCCTTGATCTTTTCCTTGATCCCTGGGTTACACTGGCAAACAGCTCCTGTATACTGCCTATACTGGAGTTTGAGTTGGACAGGGACCGGTCGATCAGTGAAGGCTCTGTGCCTGCTGAATGCCATGCCCTGGCTGTCTGGTCTCCAGTTCAGACTTCATCAAGTGCTGTAATCATTAACCCCTGCAGGAAGCCCGCAAGACAGACGAGAGTATCTGCTTCTGCTCAGCTAGACACAGCGACTGTTGAAGCCCTGAGATGGATAGAAGTCAGGAAAGAAATGGTGGTGAGGGGGTGGCAGGACGGGAGCCAGGTGGTGAGGGGCTAAGGCTGAGGAGGGAGATTGGTTTGTGGAGTGCCGTGTCCCTGATGGCTGGCTGTATGATTGGCTCTGGCGTCTTCATGTCACCACAGGGGGTCTTGGTCTACATGGGCAGCCCTGGAGCCAGTCTTGTGGTCTGGGCAGGCTGTGGCCTCCTGGCCATGATGGGTGCCCTGTGCTATGCTGAGCTGAGTGCCCTGGTTCCCAAATCTGGAGGGGAGTATGCCTACATCCTGCAAATCTTTGGCTCTTTGCCAGCCTTCCTGGTTATCTACACATTTGTGTTGCTGGTCAGACCAGCTGCCATTGCTGCCGTCTCCCTGAGCTTCGCCGAGTATGCCGTGACCCCCTTTTACCCTGGCTGCTCCTCGATGCCCCAGGCTGTGCTCAAGGGTGTGGCTGCCTCCTGCATCCTGCTGCTGACGCTGGTCAACTGTTGGAGCTCACGGCTGGCCACCATGCTGGTGAACGTGTGCGCCGTCGCCAAAGTGTTCTCGTTGCTGGTCATCGTGGTGGGTGGGGCCGTGGTGCTGGGCCAGGGCCGGGGCCACACGGAAACCTTTTTGCTTGCCTTCCACAACACAACACAGCAGGCTGGGCGCATTGGCATGGCCTTTTACCAGGGCATGTGGTCCTTCGATGGCTGGAATAACGTCAACTATGTGGTGGAAGAGCTCAAGAATCCAAAGGTGAGTCCATAATACTTCTTCAGAGGGTGAAATCTCCAAACATTAGCTGTTCCAATTATTGTTATTTGAACTGACTAAAACCATGAGAAATCAGCTGAAAATGGGGGTACCCTTTTTGAAGTCATGAATGCCAGCCCACTGTCTACCTTAAGTAGTTTATGGAATTAGAGGAATAATAACTTCCCAAGTGAGCACAGAAATTTATAGGATCACACTCATGGTCTCATTTGCCTGGCAAGGTCGGTATTATCAACACCATTTTTCACATGGAAAACTGAGGCTTAGAAAGGGGGAAGTGATTGTGAGGTCATACCACTAGCAAGAGGCCGTGCTTGATGACTCAGCTTGTTATCTGTCTTGATAGCTGGAACATTTGGACTCTTCAGTTACTATGGAAATTAACTCTTTGCTATAAATATATTTGCTTAGGTTGCTATTTGTTTTCTTTTTTTCCTGCAGGAGCCTTTAATTTTCAGAGGGGGAGAACTGAGTCTTTTCCTCTACATCCTCGGGGCTGGCTCAGGGGCCATTACATGTCTCACCTCTCAGCAGAGGCTCCCTGGAGGGGGGTTTGGGAGAATCTGGGGGGAGAAGAGGAGCTTGGAGACTGAAGTCCCAGAGCACAGAGAGAGACCGGGGTGAGGGCCAGAGAAGTCCTGGGACCTAGTTTTTATTCTTGCATGTAATTCCTCGTGCTTTAGTTCCTCCCTATCAACGGGATCATAATAGCTGCCCCACCTACCGCGCAGGGCTTGAAGGTATTAACTGTTATTAACTGGCGTAATCACTTGTGGATGGAGTGCCATAAACAGCTGTAATTTCAGGTGAATGGTTACTGTGTGTCCATGGTGGCTCTGGGTGAGTCTGGGGCTGCTGGGCAGGGGCACGGGCTCATTCAGTTCACAGGGCTAGACTCCTCTCTCTCTGAATCCAGGCTCTGGGCTCCGAGCTGGTCCAAGGAAAGAGCAAGGGGGTCCAAAGGTGACAAGCTCCCATGCCATAGAGCATGGATTAGCAAATTTTTTTCCATAAAGGATTAAAAAGCTAACATTTTAGGTTTTTTTGGGTCACGAGTCCTCTGTCACGATCACTCAACTCTGTTGCAAATAGCCATAGGTAAACAAATGAGGGTGGCTGTGCCTCCATAAGAGTTTATTTACAAAAACAAGCAGTGGCTGGATTTGGTCCACAGGCTGTAGTTTGCTGACCTCTGAATTTTTTTAAACAAAATTTTTAATGTTTATTTATATTTCAGTGAGAGAGAGAGAGTGTGTGCATGAATGGGGGAGGGGCAGAGAGACAGGGAGACACAGAATCCAAAGCAGGCTCCAGGCTCCAAGCTGTCAGCATAGAGCCTGACAAGGAGCTTGAACTCACGAGCTGTGAGATCATGACCTGAACCGAAGTCCGACACTTAACCGACTGAGCCGCCCAGGCACCCCTGCATTTTTGACAAATGTGGGTTTCTTTCTTTCTTTTTTTAATGTTTATTTATTATTGAGAGAGAGACACAGAGCGTGAGCAGGGGAGGAGTAGAGAGAGGGGTAGACAGAATCTGAAGTAGGCTCCAGGCTCTGAGCTGTCAGCACAGAGCCCGACGTGGGGCTCGAACTCAAACTGTGAGATCATGACCTGAGCCGAAGTCGGTGGCTTAATCAACTGAGCCATCCAGGCGCCCCGACAAATGTGGGTTTCAAGCAAAAACAAAGCCATGCCTCTGAATGATGGACAATTGAAATTCTGGCTCTAAGTCAGAGCTCTGAAGCACATGTTAAGTGTATCTTTGTTTCACACTCTTTTTCAAGAAATGGCAGATCCTATGCCAAACCTGGGCCAGCGTTATGCCCATGTGCCCTGGAATTTGAGTAAAGAGTTAAGGTGTTTGAGAATGAAACCAGGAAATCTCACTGTTCTTGTGGCACAACCTGGGGCTTGGCTGTCATAGCTCATTAGCTGGCCGGTGGGCTGTCCAAGAGGAGTCGAATTCAAAAGCATGTCAGATCCCTTCCCTGTGACTTGGCATGTGGCTGGGTCATGCATGGTGGGTGCTTGCCTGCTGAGGGCACCCCACAGCAAGGCCTGCAGTAGGAGGAATCCAGGACTCTGCTCCATTGCCCATCTTTGCTACACGTGCCCTCTTCTCGGCCCAGGCAGAACACACTTTCAGGACTGGGAAGATGAGGAATTAGCTGCCACGCTGAAACAGTGGTTGGGGCCATTTCCTTTGCCTCCAGATCCTCAGATTTGAGAGCTGGAGGGGACCTGAGAGGACCTACTGTCTGTGAGAGTCCATTGCTGTCCTACTGGCTTCACTTGCATGCATTTGTCACATGACCTGCTAGGTCTGCTGACCAGGTTGCCCAGGACTGGAGACTTCCTAGGGATACGGGGCTTCTGGTGTTAAAAGCGGGAAAGTCTCAGGCAAGCTGGGGCGAATTGGTCACTCTCCCCGGCCCCTGCCCTTAGAGGACAAGACAGGATGGGACAGAGGCTTGGATATAATAAAGCTTGCTGAGGTGCTGTCTCCACTTGCTGCTGGAACTCATGAGGCAGAACAGCCCAGGAGTCCTGCGAGAGGAGGGCTGGAGCTGAGCCTTGAAGGGCTGATGTGGTTTGTGGCAAAACAGCCGTGCAGAGGCAGTGTGAACAGGAACACAGAGACCAGAAAGAACTGGGCATCTCTGTGTCTCAAGGAAGTTTGAGTAGGGCAGAAGACAGGCCCTGAGATCAATACTCTGCCCTCAGTGCCCCCTTCCTCCTGTGCTTGCCTCCAGAGTTTTCTGTGGCTGGCAGAAAGCTCTGGAAATTGCCTTATTATTATTTTTTAAATATTTATTTACGTTTGAGAGAGAGTAAGAGCGAGCCGGGGTGGGGGCAGAGAGAAAGGGAGAGAGAGAATCCCAAGCAGGTTCTGCACTTTAGTGCAGAGCCTGATGTGGGGCTTGAACTCACAAACTGCGAGATCATGACCTGAGCTGAGCTCAGTAGTTGGATCCTTAACCGACTGAGACACCCACGTACCCTTGGAAATTGCTTTTTATATAATGTTGAAGAAGAGAAGATGTGCTAACCAGGGGCAGACACTAAAATGGGGGAGGGTCCTACCTAGTGGTGGGCCAGGAGGTGTGTGTGGGACTGTGGTTCAGCCCTCCCAGGGACAGCTCTGTGCCAAGTCTGGAGAAGACCTCCCTGCCAACAGAATGACCTCTTCTGTGCTTCATTTCATGTTATAAGTGTCAGTAGCAGCAATACCAGGTTCTGGGGTCCCGTTTGGTACCGAGGGGAGAGGCTCTGGGCTCATCAGTGCTTGCCTGCCCCTCAAGAGGTAAGCCAAAGGACATCTAGAGAAAGTCCTGCGTGAGGCCGGGGGTGTCGTGGACATGCGTTTACTGCTTTGAGGTGTAGATGTCTATCCAGGGTGGCCCAAGCCTGGGAAATGTTTTTTGTTTTTGTTTTTAATTTTTTAATGTTTATTTATTTTTGAGAGAGAGAGAGACAGAGAGAGACACAGAGAGACACAGAGAGAGACAGAGAGAGAGAATGTGAGCAGAGGAAGGGTGGAGAGAGAGGGAGACAGAATCTGAAGCAGGCTCCAGGCTCTGAGCTGTTAGCACAGAGCCCGATGTGGGGCTCGAACCCACGAACTGCAAGATCATGACCTGAGCTGAAGCTGGACGCTTAACCTACTGAGCCACCCAGGTGTTCCTTTGGGGAATGTTGAATGGAGTTCTGTGGGTTCAGAGGGAGACCCCTTCCTTCCATTTGCTCCTGGCTCCAGAATGATGTCCAGGGCTTGGGGGGAGGGGGTGTGGTGGGAGGGTGACCAGGCGGTGAAGTGGGAGGGAGTACACTCTGTTTTACCCAGTTTTCATTTATTCCTCCATTTTTATTGGACGCCTGCTCAGTACCTTTATTGAAAGACTGAGGGTCAGAGTGTCACAATGCCTCCATAGGATAAGCTGCTCTGTGTGCCCACAGCCCTTATGTCCAGGCCTTTCCTTTTCCCTCCTCTGTGCTGACCCTCATACCTTGCAGGGAGGCAGAGCAGTGAGAAGTCCCATTTTACAGATCCCCAATGACCCCCAATTTCCAGTTGAGGAGCCTGAGGGTCAGAGTGGAACCCCTGGCAGAAATGGCCTTCAGTCTGGGTGGGCCTGAGTCCTGGAGACCCAGAAAATAGGCAGGGTTGTCATGGTGGTCTTGGAATATTACAGCTGGAAAGACTGATGAATAGCCAAGAATGAAGATCTTTAACTTCCTTGTCCCTTCTCTGTGCTCTGTTCTTGTGGGTGCCCCCACTCCTCTCAGGCCCTCTGTATCTCCACTGCTCAGACTGGTTCCCGCCCCTCATGGCCTCCCAGCACATCTGTTGTTTGTGGATCCAGGCCATGGACTGTGAGCAAGTGGAGGGGGGGGCACACAGCCTGAGTGGCCCCCAGGGCCTGACATACTCCCTGAGGCCAGGATGAGCTCAGCACTGCACTGACGAGCCTATTCTGGGGGCCTGAGAAGGAACTCACCACCTAACACGTGGCTTCTTCTGGACTCTGCAGCAGAACCTGGTGTGGGCAGTGATGATCGCCATCCCCCTGGTCACCAGCTTGTACCTCCTGGTCAACATCAGTTACCTGCTAGTGTTGTCGCCCAACGAGATCCTTTCCTCTGATGCTATGGCTGTGAGCTGGGGGTGAGTGAGTCAAGTGATGTGTTCCTTGGCCACCAGGCAGACATCAGGTTTAGGGAAGGATAGTGTCCTGTGTATATTTCAAGTTGCCTCTAGATGTTTCGCTTGCTCTGTTTCCTTGCTGTTGTCTTCCAGTTTGCTGCTGGAGTTCCTTCCCTTGACCCTCTGTTGTCCTAGGAACCAGGTGCTGGGGGCCTGGGCCTGGCTGGTACCGTTGGCTGTCGTACTCTCGACATTTGGCTCTGCCAATGGGATGTTCTTCGGTGGAAGTCGTGTGTGCTATGTGGCTGCGAGAGAAGGCCACATGGTGAGAGATGGGGTCTGGGCTGGCCAAGGTGGTGGGGGCTGCAGGAGGGCGAAGCTTTCTCCTGCCTGAGCTTAGCACTTAGCCCAAGCCAGGACTCCCCCTACAAGGCATAGCCTTCTTCTCTTCTTTAAAAAAAAAAAAAAATTTTTTTTTTAGTGTTTATTTTTGAGACAGAGAGACAGCATGAGTTGGGGAGGGGCAGAGAGAGACTCTGAAGCAGGCTCCAGGCTCTGAGCTGTCAGCACAAAGCCTAATGCAGGGCTTGAACTCATGAACCGTGAGATCATGACCTGAGCTGAAGTCAGACGTTTAACTGACTGAGCCACCCAGGCACCTTAGCCCTCTTTTCTTCTGAGAATGAGACTCAAGCATCCCAAGCATCTCCATTTAAACTCCAGTCCTTTGACTTCCAGGTTTTGGGAGTTACCATACTGGATCACACTGTGGAGTCTGTAGGTGATGGGGATGTTTGTGTAGGGCAAACGGTGTGGGGGCAGCGGGGCAGAGCCACAGGAGCAGAGCCGAGCTGGTGAGTACGCTCAGGGCCCCTCCCCCTGGGGACTCTGTCCCTCTGGTAGCTTTCGCAGCAATGATGCTGAACAACAACTCCAAGATCTAGGGGGCTGACAACAGCAAATGCTTCATGTTGCTCATCAGTCCCTGGGTCTGTCATGGCTCTGCTTCAGCCTGGGGTTCGTGTTCAGATTTTCTCATTCGGGTCTCTGAGTCTGTTCTTGTCTCAGGGACCCAGGCCAAAGCATGTTTTTGCCTAAAGCAGGTGGCAGGGGTTCAAGAGACCAAGCCAAGCCACACAGGTATATTTCGAGCCTCTGCCGTGTTACCCCTGCTCACATTTCATTGGCCAAGCCCAGAGTCAATGGATGGGGAAGTACCTAGTATTTCTCCTACAGAGGTGGGAGAGGGAGGACTATTTGCTGAGTACTTATACAGTCTACTACCATAATCCATGATCCTATTCCATGCTCCATCCATAACCATCCCACCCTCTTCTCCCCCATCCTCTGTCTTCCTGCCCCTGGTCCCTCTTCCTGTCTTGGGGATGAGCAATAGAAAGTTGGACAACCTGGCCAGGCACGTGGGTCAGCTCCCTACACTCTAGCCCATGTCCTAAGCTTTTTGGGTCTCTGGAGTGATCGGCCTCCCAAGCTGTACGCTGGGCCTGCTTTCACCCCAGGTGAGCCACAGGGACCTGCATCTTGAAGCTGTGGGGACTGGGGATTATTAGGTTGGGCACACTGGTGTCCAGAGTGAGTTTGGCAGGGGAAGAGGGCTGGGAACTTTCCAGGGCAGAAACCTACTGCGCCTCCCTTGGCGGGGTGGCTGCCTGACACCTGGCTTTGCTCCCAGCCCCAACTTCTGTCCATGGTTCATGTGCATCGCCTCACACCAACTCCGGCCCTGATGTTTACCACGGCAGTGGCTTTGGTCCTGGTCATCCCAGGAAGCTTCAGCACCATCGTGAACTTCTTGAGGCAAGTGAGACTGTCCTCCCGTGCTGGGTATCTCATAGCCCCTTTGTGCGTACACTCACATACACTCATATGTATATGGAAGCCCCCTATGTGTGCACACTCACACACATGCATGTGTGTATATAAATACATGTGTGCACACTTCTGGAAGCCCCTATGTGTAACTATCACATATATGCCTGTTTATATACATAAAGATATGCATGCACACTTCTGGAAACCTGAGCTCAGGGCTCTTGCACATGCACACACATTTCAGCCATTCTCTCCCAGTTATGTTTCCAAAATTAAATGTGGCTCCCTCCTCTCTTGTCCTATTTCCAAAAATTCAATGAGACAAATGTTTCACCAAGAGGCAGACAAGTTAAAGGCTTGTGTTGTCTCTGTCATTTTTTATTCTTCCTCGTTCCTTTATTCTGTCGCTGAGATCACGTTAAAGCTATCTTCAGGCTTTACTCACCACGACTGGTAGCCCTTGGCTGTGGTGTGATTTTCCCTTTGTAGTCTGATCTGTGCTCAGGACTCTGACCCAGCATATCTTTATTGAACCTAGGGCAGACCCACAACCAAGCTGGGTAGGTATAATCAGAGATTGCATCAAAATGGAGACATATTCTGAACCCCTTTATTGCCTTGCCTGGGGCAGAAATGATGGACTGTCGTGCCATTCAGTTGTGGTTTTATGACCTCATCTGAAACAGGTTTCGTGGGCACATCCTTACACTTACAGGCAAGTGTGGCGTCTGGATGCCGAGGGAGCTCTCAGAGCAATTTCTCAGGCATCGTGTGTTCTCTTCTTCATTGTCATAAGTATAATTAATCTTCTGGAACAGGATATACAATGCTTGATGTGACTTTCTTCAGAACATTAAGTAACAGATCTGGTTTTCTTTTCATCTTTTTCCCATGAGAAAGGATAAAATCGTTATATGATGAGAATAATATCAAACCGTGGTGAACCCAGGGTTTCTTTGGGCTGAGATTGGGGAATGTGACTGAGACTGTTCCGGCACAGAGTGAGAATGTTGGGGATGATCTATCCCAACAAGGACCCCATGTCTCCCAGTCTTGACTGCCTCAAGAGATGGCCTGGTCTGGATCCCATCTCCCGGATCAGATGAGGCTTCCATCGGACCTGTATCAGCCACTCAACTAACCACACTAGGGAAGGCAGAGGCCAGGCACTTGTCTGGGTGTTCAGTGACCTATCCTGTCACCGACTCTAAAGTAGGAGCATCTGCTATGAGTGTGCTGGTCCCTGAGGAGAGCACAGGCTTCCTTGACATTTCACCAGACTCCTGTTTTTAGACACACAAATGCTCCTCCCTCTCTTTGAAAATTGTCCTTTTCTGTCCAGTCAGGGGCAGTCAAACAAGGCCCAATATGAAGCCAAGTGGGTGCCTGGGCTTGTATGTGTGAGTCACTTTGTGACTGGAGATGAAGGAGGCAAGAATACCCTCCATTGCATTCCTGTTCTTGGTGCCCCAGCCTTGCCTTCTTCTTTCCTAAGTCTGCATAGACAAGGACAATTGGGGGTAGCTGAAAGGCCCCTGATGAGCTTGCACTTCTGTCCCAGGTTTACACCTAGTAGGCCAGCCCCTCTTGCAGGCCCACCCAGGGAAGGGCCTCAGAGTAAGTGGCTCATGTTTGCCTCTTAGCTTCCTTGGCTGGATCACCTATGGAACCACCATTGGCTGTCTCTTGTACTTGCGGATAAAGAAGAAGAATCTTCCTCGACCTCACAAGGTAGAGTCTGGAATTAACATTGGGCTTTTTGCAACCCTAGGCTGTTGCATGAAGCAGATCGTTGGACCATAACCCCATTTGGGGCCTGGAGAAAGAATGTAAGAAAGGATGTCATATTTGGTAGACAGTTTCTATATTTCCTGGGGGTGAGGACATCTGGATCACAAGGCATCAATTCTGCTTACTGGGGACTCATTTCTCCTCTGGAGGACCCTGAGGGAGAACAACAGGAGACCAATGCAGAGAGGATGCACACATATAGTAGGAGGATTAATCCTCACATAGCATAGAGAGGATTAGCCTGGGTCCCAAAGCCCCTGATTCTTGGATGGCCCCTTGTAACCTGGCAGGCGGCTTCCCTGGCCAGGCAAGGTAGGATGGCAGTGACTGGAAGAGAGGAGCTGGTGCCAGGTGAAAGCAACAGGCGGGCAGGCAGGAGGGACAGAGCCCAAGGGCCACATACAACATCCCGTGCCTCTCCATCATCCAGGTCCCTGTGTCCATTGCAGGTCCCCACCATCATCCCTGTCATCATGCTCCTTGCTTCTCTCTACCTGGTGCTGGCGCCCATCATCGACCACCCCCAGATTGAGTTCCTGTACATCTTCCTGTTCCTGCTCAGTGGCATCCCGGTCTATTTCCTGTTTGTCTATTTCCAGTGCCAGCCCAGGTGTTTGCAGATGGCCACCCTGTATCTCCAGCTGCTCCTGGAAGTTGCTCCAACCACTAAAAATGTTGACTAAAGGACTGGACAGTTGTGTACTGCCCTCCTTGCTGCAGACACCTCTATCCCCACACAAGTGGCCTTGCGAGTTTCTCTGTAGGCTGACTCTGCATAATTTTAATGAGCAACTGGAATGCTAAATACAGCTGTTGTGAAGTTTTGGGGGTATCCAGCCAGGACAGCATCCCTCCTTCTCTAAGAACTGCTCCTTCAGTGAAGGTGGATCTCACAGCCACATTGGTATTACATGGCTGCCTCTCTGGGTATGGTTTTTTGATATTCCAGGTGGGGAGCATGAAATACATTCCCTCCTTTGGGGATTTTGGAGTTAGAATTCTGATGGTTGCCTAATCTGAGGAATTGTAAGTCCTGGGCTGTATGTGGAACCATCTTCCATTATGGGGGCAGAGAAGCAGAGAAAGCTCCCGTGCAGAGAAGGATGAAGATACACAGTGAAATGGTGTGAGAATTATGTGGTCCCTGAGAGCTGGGGAAACGACCTGAGTAGACAGCAGCCTGGGTCCCTGGCTGTTTTATAGTTCTAGTCTCTGACCTTCTGTAGCCCAACTGCCATCTAGCCGTCCTTCCTCCTTTTTGATCATCAAGGACAACCTGATGCCTTATAATAAATTTCCAATTTCAGCTCAGGTGAGTTTGAGTGAGTTCTAATTTCCTGCAAATGGAAAACCTTTGGGTCTGACAAACCTTGTTCAGGGAAATATGATACTTTAGTTCCTGTTTAAAACCACCAACTGGCTTGAACAGGGAAAGAAGTAAGAGACAGATCCCTGGGAGGAAGGGATTTTATTGACTTTGGGTAAAAGGGAGGGCAGTCAAATTTCTAGAAGAAAGGATGAAAAGTTAGAACAGACCCCGGAAGACTAATGTGGTTCCAGGGGGCAGAGAGAGCTGGCTGCCCAGGTGAGAATACGGGATAGGAAGGATGACAACAATGCCTAGAAAAGCTGGGGGTGCAGTTTGTGAGTCCATGGGGGAGGGACTGGAAAAAAGGAGGGCAGGAAACACTGCTCAGCACCTCTCCTCTTGCGGCTGCACCTAGACAACTGTGTAGGGCTTTCCTTTTATTGCACAGACATAGAATAGGATCCCACAAGCTCTTTCTGTTAAGTTTTCTTCTCCCATCAACCAATTCTCCTTTTTTCTGACACCAACTGGGTATCCAATGATTCTGTTCATTTCTGACACAGTTAATGCAGATCCCCAAAGCTAAAGGGCTCAGGCACAAGGTGCAGACACCAGTCACAACCATTGGGTCCCTCGGTCACCCATGCTTCTGCCCAACTTGGTTACAGTCCCTCCCTTTATGGTTGATCACTTGCTAGAATGACCCACTGGACTCTGGAAAACACTTTACTATCAGTAGTCCATTACAAAGGACATAACTCAGGAGGGTCCAGTGGGAGACATGCATAGGGCAAGGCATGGGGGAAGGCGTGTGGCACTTCTGTACTCTCTTTGGGTGTGTCACCCTCCTGACACCTTGATGTGTTTGCCAACCTGGAAATTCTCTAAAATCTGTCATTTAGAGGTTTTTATGGAGGTTCCATGAGGTAGGTGGATTAATCATTGGCCCTGGTGATTGAATTCAATCTGTAGCCCCTTGGCCCTCACCAAAAGTCAGGGGTGGAGGTGGAGTTGAAAGTCCCAACCCTCTCATCTGTCTTGGATTTTCTGGAGATCAGCCCCCCTTCCAGAAGCTCTCTGGGGTCCCCACTCACCAGTCATCTCATTAGCATACAAAAGATACCCATCACTTCAGAGATTCCAAGGCTTTGGGAGTTGTGTGCCAGGAACTGGGGACAAAGACTTAATATTTATTTTTTGTGATACCACACTTCTGAATTGTGAACTCTTTATCAGTGCTGTTCCTGAAATTCTAGGAGAATCTTCATATCCTTCCCCCAGCAGCACAGCCTACTTTAGAGAAAAGAAAATTACAAGAAGTTGGTTTTATCCCATTCCTTGTTAAAGGAGGCCATGGATAAGGCTGAAAGTCCCCAGGAAAAGTACTGAACACCTTGAACAGGTATTAGTTCTTTCTGATATGAAACACTGGGCTCCAGAAGCAAATGGTCCAGAAAGAATTCTTAAGATGTCTTTGGTGCAAAAAAGGTGGTTGGTTGTATTAAAGCACAGGGACAGGACCCACGGGCAGAAAGAGCTGCACTGGGGTTATGAAGAATGATTGATTATATACTTTCAAGTTGGGAGGGGGTTAGGGATAGTGTAAGTCTCTAAGGAATTTGGAAGCAAGGTTTCCAAGACCTTGAGGGGTCATTTACTACTGTTTAGTAAAAACTTAGACTTCAGATGTATATTAGTGGGCCATATATTTGGAGGATGATTGTTAACACATATCTTGTGGGGTGGGGGTGGGATTGGTGGGGGGAGTGGAGAGTTAGAGATAAAGGAAGTTTCCAAGGGATTTTCCTATGTTAAAGAAGACTTACAGGATCCTGAACTTAAGGCTAATGTCAAGCTAAGGTTTCCTTTAAAAAATTTTTTTAAACATTTATTTATTTTTGAGAGAGAGACAGAGACAGAGCATGAACAGGGGAGGGTCAGAGAGAGAGGGAGACACAGAATCCAAAACAGGCTCCAGGCTCTGAGCTGTTAGCACAGAGCCTGACACGGGGCTCGAACTCACGGACCGTGAGATCATGACCTGAGCCGAAGTCGGACACTCAACGGACTAAGCCACGCAGGCGCCCCACTAAGGTTTCCTTTAGCCTCTAGCAAAGTATTAACATGGAGGCAGCTGAGTTCCTAGAGGAAGGTCACTCTGTCTGTCCCAGGTAATTGTCAATGGGCTGCAAGTTGTAAGGAAATTTAACTTTTGCCCCATACTTCTTTTGCCTTTGTTTTCCATATCACTTTCCTCTTCTGGGTCCCATCAAACTGTGCCTTTGTCTCTCATGAACCTCACTGGGCCATGCACCCTAGTGCTTGGTTTTGTGTTGTGCTCTTTCCTGGGCTTTGGGTTTGGTGAGGATAAAGGTTAGTTCTTAGACATGTTTGTCCATCCCTCATTTCCTCTCATGCTCCTGGGCTCCTTGCTGACCAATAATGTTTGGTGAATCAAAATAATGAAATAGCTGTTGAATGATAAGGACATGTATGACATTTCTGTTTTTTAGCATTTGCATGCATGGCTGTCTTCCCCATAGTGCCTGCTCTGCCCTGGGCTCCCAGGCTCTGTCCTGGGAAGGTTCTCTAAGGAGGAAAGATACCTCCCAAGTCTTGAGAAGTCCTGTCCACCTGGAAGTGGATGCATGCCTAGGGGTGGAAAGCAGAGAGGGGGCTGAACTACCACAGGCTTGGCCTTGGGTCGTGCATTCCAGTTAGGCCATGTTTCAGTTTGCAACTCAGTCTTCCCATCCTTCCCCCAATCAACTGGCTTTTGGCTCACAGTCCTGTTGTGATGGTGCAAAGGGTCCTCAAAGCTAGAGTCTGAGAAGGCAGCTTCTTTCTCCTTGCAATTTCCCAGGACTTCTTCCCTGAGCTTCTGTTCTGCCCTGGACCCCTTCCTGGGCCCCCAGAATAATAGGGGAATGATCTTAGATGGAAAAAGGAGATTTTTTTTTTTTTTGTAACTAAAAAATTTTTTTAATGTTTATTTATTTTTGAGAGAGAGAGAGAGAGAGAGAGGGAGGGGCAGAGAGAGAGGGAGATACAAAATCCAAAATAGGCTCCAAGTTCTGAGTTGTCAGCACAGAGTCCCACTTGGGGCTCGAACTCATGAACTGTGAGATCATGACCTGAGCCGAAGTCAGATGCCCAACTGACTGAGCCACCCAAGTGCCCTGGAAATCTGAGATTTCTTTTTTAAAGTAGGGATTTTTTTTTTCAACGTTTATTTATTTTTGGGACAGAGAGAGACAGAGCATGAACGGGGGAGGGGCAGAGAGAGAGGGAGACAGAATCAGAAACAGGCTCCAGTCTCTGAGCCATCAGCCCAGAGCCCGACGCGGGGCTCGAACTCACGGACCGCGAGATCTTGACCTGGCTGAAGTCGGATGCTTAACCGACTGCGCCACCCAGGCGCCCCTGAGATTTCTTTAGAGATGAGAATATTGGACTTCCTTGCTCTGAGTCATGAGCATGATTTCTTCCATTGTTACTTATCTTCTATAATCAGAGATGGCATAGTAATTGTCATGATGCTGGCCTTTGGATTGGGAAAAAAAAATGTTCTGAGTCTTGGGGCCCAGGGTCAGAGTCCTTGCTGTTCCCTCTAGAGAAACAATAAGTTCCAGGAAATGTGTGGGGCAGATGTTGGTTGAGTTCCTGGGGGGTGGGGGTGGGGGTGGGGTGGAGACAGGGCAGTGTTCTTTAACCCTAGGTCAACCCAAAAGCATCTGGATGTTTCAGTTTGGGGCAGAGCATGGCTACTCCCCATCATAAGCACTCAATTCTTTGAACTTCCTTTTGGCCATTTACACTGTCTTCTGCTGAATATTGGGAATGGGGGAACCTGAATCTCATAGAATAACCCATACAAATGAATGTTGTGGTTAAAACTTCAAACATTACAAAGGGTATAAAGTGAAAGTCAACATTTCTTACTCCACACTCCCCATTTCCAGTGCAATCAGTTTCTTTGCTTACTTCCAGAAAGCTTCTGCACATGGTAGAGTCCACTGCTGCTTTGCTCATTAGAGAAATCACAACCTGTTCAGTTCTACCTGTTGATGGGAAGCAGTTCTCTTCTCATATCTCCATCCCCAGACCAGGGGTCCAAGTCCTTTACTATGGTAGTCATGCCTACTGTTCACTATCTATTGCTAGCTCTCCTTGTGACCACATGGTGGACTGCATTTTCCTGTCCCCTTGGAATTAGATGTGACCACAGGACTTGTGTTGGCCAATAAAATGTGGGTTGAAATGATGTATGTTCCTTCTAGGGTAAAGCTTCAAGAGCCAGTGTACAATTTCCTGCATTTTCCATTTCCATTTCTGTTTTGGTAACTGGAAGTGTTCTGTTAGTCTGGGTCCTGATATAACAACGATGTGGAGGAGGGCCAGCCCCCAGCCAACCCTATGTGGGCATGTAGTGTGTGCATAGTTAACTTTTATTGTTTAAACTACTGAGATTGGGGGATGTTTATTACTGCAGCATAACCTAGCCCATACTAACTGTTTATCCCTCCCCTGTTCATGAGTTGTACGAGTACCCAGGACTGCTGACCAATTAAGATGCACCTCAATTTGAGAGGTGCCAAGGAAACCACACTTGATGTGAACTCATCCTTTCCCTGGCCTCCTGGACATCTCTCTTTCTCCCTCTCATGTCAGTGATTCCTCATCTGTCTTCCCAGTCCTTCTCCTCCTGGCTACCCCCCCCCCCCACCCCTTGCCCTTGTTTTGTCCCTTTCTTCCCATAGTCACAGTCTTATTTTGCCTCTGGGGGAAGAAAAGCTGGTTCTGCAAATACACCTAAAAGAAATTTTGTCTTGTGAGGGCTTTTGGATCTTTGTTCCTGCTTAGGTGTGCACTGAAGAAAGAAAAAACTGTCCAGCCCAGCCCTTGGGTACCTGTAATAAAGACAGAAGGAGATAAATACACATGCAAAAGCCAGCAGATTATTTCTTTGAGATATAGGCCCCATGCACACAGATAAGCACATACTAACACCATCCCTTTTAAAATAGCAATGGGTACTATAGATTTTTCTAAAAATTCCTTAACAGTTAATGTAGGAGAAATATTTTACATAATACTTTTTATATTAATATATCTCTTTCTTGTTTAAAAAAATTTTTTTAATGTTTATTTATTTTTGAGAGAGGGAGAGAGAGAGAGACAGAGCTCAAGAGGGGAAGGGTGAGAGAGAGAGGGAGACACAGCATCTGAAGCAGGCTCCAGGCTCTGAGCTGTTAGCACAGAGCCTGATGTGGAGCTCAAACTCATGAACTGTGAGATCATGACCTGAGCTGAAGTCAGAAGCTTAAGTGGCTGAGCCACACAGGTGACCCTTGTTTTTTTTAATTAAAACATTTTTAAAAATGTTATTTTTGTGAGACAGAGAGAGAAAGAGACAGAATGAGAGACAGAGCACGAGATGGGGAGGAGCAGACAGATAGATGGAGACACAGAATTCTAAGCAGGTTCCAGGCCCTGAGCTGTCAGCACAGAGCTTGATACGGGGCTTGAACTGAGCCATGAGATCATGACCTGAGCCGAAGTTGGACATTTAATTGACTGAGCCACCCAGGAGCCCCCCTTTTTTTTTTTTTAATTTGAGAGAGAGAGAGAGAGAGAGAGTGTGTGTGTGAGCAGGGGAGAGGGGCTTCAGAAGAGAGAGTGAGGGAGAGAATCTTAAGCAGTCTCCATCTCAGTGCAGAGCCCAATGTGGGGCTCGATCCCAAGACCTTGGGATCATGACCTGAGCTGAAATCAAGAGTCGGGTATTCAATCAACCGAGCCACCCAAGCACCCCCTTAACACATTTCTTTTTAATAGATGTTTAGTATTATTGGCCTAATGTTCATGGATATTCAGTTGTTTCTACTTTATCATATTACAAGTAAAGCTAGAAGGACCACCTTGCTCTATAAGAAAGTGATGATCAGAAACAGACACCCTCTTTGTTCCCAAATCATCATTGTTCTTCTGGGTCTCCAGCTTGCTGACTACAGATTTGGGAACTTCTCAGCATATATATTTATTATTATTCTTCATATATATTCACATATATATGACAGAGAGACTTACTAGAACATATAGGAAATGTATATCTCCCATTTGTTTTTTTTAATTAAAAATTTTTTGAATGTTTATTTTTGAGAAAGAGAGAGAGAGAGAGAGAGAGAGAGACAGAGTGTGAGTGGGGGAGGGGCAGAGAGAGAGAAAGAGAGAGAGAGACAGAGAGGCAGAATCCAAAGCAGGCCCCAGGTTCTGTGCTGTCAGCACAGAGCCCAATGTGGGGCTTGAACCCACGAACTGTGAGATCATGACCTGAGCCAAAGTTGGATGCTTAACCAACTGAGCCACCCAGGCACCCTTCTCCTATTTGTCATACAGATATTTGTTGCAGATATATGTATCTCCTATTTGTTCCTCTCTGGAGAACCCTGACTGATACCATGTCACCTTGGACCTTATGAGAAATGCACATTTTCTTGGGCCCTAATGAAACCAATTGGATCATAGCTCTTGGCGTGGGGCTCATCAGTCTGGATTTTAACAAACCTTCCAGGAAGTTCAAGATGGCCATCAAAGGTTGAAAGCTGTTGCTCTAAAAACAAACACTGGGGGCAGAAGACAGTGCTCCAGGCCCTTGACTGACTTCTTTCATGTGCTCCTGGGTTCCTTGTGGGTTCCACTGGACATTCAGTTTGGCTTGATTTTCCTAGAAGTGGGTCTGAGACATTTGGGCTTACAAATATCCCGGATTGGCAAAGGCAGAGAAAGCCAACCGTCAGCTGACTGCAATCTGGAGGCCCAGGGAAGCCAGTGGTGCAGTGCTAGTCCAGACCTGAAGGTCTGAGCAACAGGAAATCCTAGTTCAAGCCCAGAGTCCTGAGAACCAGGTGATGTCTACAGAAGAAGATGTCTGTCTCAGCTCCAGAAAAGAGCAAATTTGCCTCTTCTCCATGCTTTTGTTCCATTTAAACCCTTGATAGGGGTGCTTGGCTGGCTCAGTCGGTAGAGCAAGCAACTCTTGATCTCAGGGTTGTGAGTTCAAGTCCCATGTTGGGCACGGAGCCTAGTTAAAAAAAATAAGTAAAATAAACTCTGGACAGATTGGAAGCTGCCACATTGGTGAGGAGGATCTCCTTCACTCAGTCACTGATTCAAATGCTAATCTCTTCTGGAAACACCCTCACAGACACATTCAGAAATACTGTTTTACCAGCTTCTGGATGTCCCTTAGCCCAGGCAAGTTGACACATAAAATGAATTATCATGGGCACCCACTGCTGGGCTCTGCTCCTCTCTACTCTGTTTATCCTGTTTCTGAAAGTTTCCATCGCCTTCTTGCAGGAACCTCGTATTCCTGTTGGTTCTATCTCACACTGGAGCTTTTTTGAACAAGTGTCTTCACCTTCTGTGACTCAGTTTCCTCATCTATAAGACAAGGAGGTTAAGTCTTGCTCCACAGGGCAGTGGTAAGGGGGGGTACTGTGTAAGTGTTTAGAAGGTTCTGGGGACTGAGTACATGTTCACTCCATTCTGCTGGCCACTTCCATCAGGGCATCATGTCTCAGCAGAGGGGTGGGGAAGGCCGGCTGGGCCGAGCAGACCCTGGCTGCAGCCACAGGCATCCCTGCCCTGAGGGCTGTATGGTCCAGTAGATGCTATTGTGATGAAGGGATCTGTGGGGGGAAAAGATGCCATGTAGGGTTTGTGGCCGGTCTCAGAAGGCAGGATCACGGTGCAGACCTTTGGGACTCTGGAGCAAGGCCATGCCCTCCGGGGTCAAGAAGTAAATGCCTTTTGAAAAACAATTCTGGCATGCTTCTGGGCCCCAGAACAGATGGAATGCCTGAGCACAGGACACCAAGTGACCATGCAGCCCTACTACCTGTCATGAACCGAGTCCTGTCAGAGCCACCATTCATAAGGTGGAACAGACCCCATAACAATCCACGGTGGGATGGAAGAGGTGCGTGTGGCACTAAGTGTGAGCAGCACCAGAGGGCACAGCAAGCGGGGAGCCCAGAAACCCCATGGCCCCTACCGCGGTGCACCAGTGCCCTCCCTCACCAACCGCTCATGGCTGTAGGGAGGGTCCTAAGTGACGCTCAACCCTCGAAGGGAAGACGAAGAGGCCCAAGCTCGCTGCGTGGGTAGGTTCCCTTGGTTCTTTGGGTGTAAGCTGAAAATGGATGGCGGCTGCACTCCAACCTCTAAACAATCAGTTTAGAGCATAAAGGAAGTAGCTTTTCATTCATTTTCTCATTTGTACACAAATTTCTTTTTTTTTAATTAAAAAAATTTTTTTTAACATTTATTTATTTTTGAAAAACAGAGAGACAGAGGTGAGTGGGGGAGAGGTAGAGAGAGAGGGAGACACAGAATCTGAAGCAGGCTCCAGGCTCTGAGCTGTCAGCACAGAGCCCGAGGCAGGGCTCAAACCCACAAACCGCAAGATCATGACCTGAGCCGAAGTCGGACGCTTAACCAACTAGCCACCCAGGCGCCCCCCTACCTTTTTTTTTCCTTTTTTTTTTTTTAAGTTTATTTATTTATTTTGAGAGAGAGAGACAGAAAGAGACAGAGAGAGCATGTGAATAGGAGAGGGACAGAGACAGAGAGAACTCTAAGTAGGCTCTGCACTGATGTGGGTCTTGAACTCATGAGCCGTGAACTCATGACCTGAGCTGAAACCAGGAGTCGGACACTTAACTGAGCCACCCAGGTGCCCCTGTACACAAATTTCATCCATTCATCCTCTCTCTCATAAAACATCTGTGGTTTGGCCCTGACCCCTCTGCCTCTTCCAGTAGGACTTGACACTTTTATCTGTCTTCTCTCTAGCGCTTCTCCAGCATTCTCTTTACACCAGACCCTTCCCATCAACACTGAAAAATTCTAACATCTCAGGGCGCCTGGGTTGGCTCAGTCCATAAGCGTCTGACTTCGGCTCAGGTCATGATCTTGCAGTTTGTGAGTTCGAGCCCTGTGTGGGGCTCTGGGCTGACAGCTCAGAGTCCAGAGCCTGCTTTGGATTCTGTCTCCCTCTCTCTCTGCCTGCCCCTCCCCTGCTCACACTCTGTCTCTCTCTCTCTCTCTCTCTCTCAAAAATAAATAAATACTAAAAAAAAGAATTAAAAAAAAATGCTTGTCTCTTTCATCTTAAACATTCCCAGAAGAAAAAAGAAAACAACAAAAAAGAGAAAACAGAACTCCACTTCTCCCTGTATCTGTTTCCCGTCTCTCTTCCCTTCCTTACAGACAGACTTCTTAAAACAATGGACACCTGCCGTCTCAGTTTCTCATCTCCCTGGTGCCCCTCCAGCCAGGCCTCCATGGCTGTCACTCTGTCACTCGGTCATGTTGGTCGTGTCGCTTCTATCTGTCCCTGCCACAGCCTGATGCAGGCCACCCTCACCTCCTTCCTGAGCTCTGTGATAGCCTCCCAACTTCTTTCTTTCTTTCTTTCTTTCTTTCTTTCTTTCTTTCTTTCTTCCTCTCTCTTCCTTTTTCTTTCTCTCTTTCTCTCTCTTTCCCTCTCTCTTTCTTTCTCTCTCTCTCTCATTCTTTCTCTCTCTCTCTTTCTCTGTCTCTCTCATTCTTTCTCTCATTCTTTCTCTCTTTCTCTCTCTCTCTTTCTTTCCTTCTTTCCAACTTCTTTTCAAGTAACAATTTTTGTTCCTTGGATCCATCTGCACATAGTGACTGGGATGATCTTTTAAGAGCATAAATCTCAGTATTTCACACGCTGCATTAGTGTGCCAGAGCTGCTGTTACAAAACACCACAGACCGAGTGGCTTAAACAACAGAAGTGTGTTTTTTTCATAGTCCTGGATCAAGATACTGGCAGGTTTGGTTTCCGGGGAGGATTGTCCCCTTGACTTGCTGCATATCTCACGTGGCCTCTCCTCTGGGCATGTGCTCTCCCGGTGTCTCTTCCTCCTCGTATAAGATCACCAGTTCTGTCGGATTGGGGCTCCACCGGAATGACCTCATTCACCCTTAATTACCTGTCTCCAAATACAGTCATATTGTGTGGGTAAAGCTGCAACATACGAATTTGCAGGGGAAACAAGTTCAGTCCGGGACAGACCAAAGCGCTCTACACGGTCTAGAAGGTCCCGTGTGGTCTGGCTTTTGCTTGTTCTCCAGTCCTATCTGCTCAGCCGTCCCCCTTTCCCTGTGCATTTCTCAGTTCCTCTCTAGGACCTTAGTACACACTGTTTCTTCTGCTTGAAATATCCTTCTGCCACCCTTCCCCACCCTTAGCCTATGTAATCTCCTTAGTCCTCAAAAACTAGCTCGCGTGTCTTCCTCAAGGACTTCCTTCCGACTTGGTCCTGGTGAGGGCCCCCACTTACATTTTCTCCCTGCACGCCTTGCTTCTCCTGTGGCACTTAGTACCATCGTAATTAAATCTCTGACTGCGTAATTCATTGTTTGATGCCTCTTTCCTTTCTACAGAATCAAAGCTCTGAGAGAATAGGCAACAGACATATCCCATTCACTGTCATATCCCCAGCAGCTAGCATAATGCACAGTACCCACAAGGTGCTTAAAAAATAGTCATTCAAAGAACTAATTCACAAAAGTTAAAGGTAGACTCCTTATTGGACCTTCAGGTAAAGAGAAGAATCAGCAACATCAGTAATTTTAAAACTCTATTCCTCTGTGAACCTGTTTCTAGCCAGGAAAGCCAGGCTGATGGGAATTGCATCGTGCTGACCTATTGTGGAAATTGCACACAAGACTCTAGCTAAAATCTCTGTGGTCATTGTTACGTTTCCATCTCTTCTCAAGTTGCCCAGTTATGGGAGATTGTTTTCGAAGATGGCTGAAGCAATTCATCCCATGCTCCTTTCCAATGGCCCAGGACTTTGCGGACCCTTCTAACAAGAGTGTCAACCTGTCCTCCCCTTAACTCTGGACTGGCCTTATGACTTGCTTTGGCCAATAGAACTGGGCAGAAGTGATGTTATTGTTGGCCTTGCCTGCAAGAGTCCTTACAGCATCCACTTTGACTCTCCCGGAATGCTGCCCAACCCACCATGTACGGAAGCTGGGTTAGACTATTGGAGGCCAAGAGACCAAGTGGAGGGGAATCAAGGGGACTCAGCTGACAGCCAGCACCAACTTCCAGACATGTGAGTAGGACCCTCTTAAGCCTACTTCCTGCCCAGCTGATCCTTTACCTGACATTAACTGCCTGAGCAAGCCCAGGAGAGACCAGCAGAGGAACCCACGTGATTGGGAGAACAACAAATCTTTACTGGGTGGCTTATTACCCAGAAATGGCTGAGTGGAACATCAGCCCTCCTGACTTCCACATGTTGATCCCATTTCCTTTTCTCTAAACAGTCATGCCCTCCCTCCTGACTCTCTCACTGTCACACTCAGTGTGAGTCATGAGAACACTCCAGAATGTCACTATTTCCAACTATAAATCCAAAAGCGAAAACAGACAAGATAAGTGATTCACAGCAGCATCTATATGTGTGTCTTTCACGGAGTCCGGATGAAAGGGCGTTGTCAGGAACCATATTCTTGGAAAGATGGCCAGTTTCACTCACCTAGGACGTGGGGCTCCCAAGGTGGAAGCTGGAGGCAGAGTCGTCGTGCCCATTTCACATGCCCTTGGCTACAATTTCTAAACTTGAAATGCAACCTAGGTTTTTTGTCATATGAAAAGCTCCTTCCTGTGACAAAGGTCCATATCTTAGACACTCTTCTGCGTGTACACACTGGCCTATCCCGTTGGCCAGTGCATCGGTCATTGCAGCATTGCTGGTGTTGAAAAAAAAAAAATCAACTGATGGGGCTCCTGGGTGGTTCAGCTGGTTGAGCCTCCGATTCTTGATTTTGGCCCAGGTCATGATCCCACGGTCATGGGATTGAGCCCCACGTCCAGCTCTGCCACGAGTGTGGAACCTCTCTCTCTCTCTCCCTCTGCCCCCTCCCCTGCTCATGTACACATTCTCTCTCTCTTAAAAAAAAATTCAACGGAATAAATTAAAAAATTTTTGTTTGTTTATTTTGAGAGAGAGAGAGAGACAGAGCACAAGCAGGGGAGGGGCAGAGAGAGAGACACACACACACAGGATCTGAAGCTGGCTCCAGGCTCTGAGCCTGATGCGAGGCTTGAACCCAGGAGCTGTGAGATCATGACCTGAGCTGAAGCCGGACGCTTAATCGACTGAGCCACCCAGGTGCCCCTCAACTGAGTAAATTTAAAGATCTAATTTGTTTTTTGGACAGTTCATGAGTTGAGAGGCACCTGGGTGGCTCAGTCGATTGAGCATCCGGCTTCGGCTCAGGTCATGATCTCATGGTTCATGAGTTTGAGCTTCACATCAGGCTGGCTGCTGTCAGTGCAGAGCCTGCTTCAGATCCTTTGTCCCCCTCTTTCTCTGCCCCTCCCCCACTCAGGCATGCGTGCGCGCTCTCGCTCTCTTTTTCAAAAATAAATAAATATTTATTATTATTTTTTTTAATTTTTTTTCAAACGTTTTATTTATTTTTGGGACAGAGAGAGACAGAGCATGAACGGGGGAGGGGCAGAGAGAGAGGGAGACACAGAATCGGAAACAGGCTCCAGGCTCTGAGCCATCAGCCCAGAGCCTGACACGGGGCTCGAACTCCCGGACCGTGAGATCGTGACCTGGCTGAAGTCGGATGCTTAACCGACTGCGCCACCCAGGCGCCCCAAAAATAAATAAATATTTAAAAAAACCCAGGGGTGCTTGTGTGGCTCAGTAAGTTTAAGCATCCAACTCTTGGTTTCAGCTCAGGTCATGATCTCATGGTTTGTGGGCTTGAGCCCCGCATCAGGCTCTACACTGACAGTGTGAAGACTGCTTGGGATTCTCTCTCCCTCTCTCTCTCTCTGTCCCTCACTTGCTTGTGCTCTCTTTCTCTCAAAATAAATAAATAAACTTAAAAAAACTTTTTTAATATAAAAAAACAAAAACAAAAAAACAGTTCACGAATTGGGCGGCATCCCATCTGGCAAACAGGAAACAGCTCTGAAAGGCTGCACAAAAATGAAAGGCTTTTATAGGCATAAGGGGGCAGGAAAAGGAAGTTTCTAGCAAAGAGTGGATTGTTTCGGGCAAGGTGACCTCCCTATGGGGGATGGAAAGGGTCTGTGGAGCAGATTACTTCACTAGTGCTAACCAGGTAATTCCAGAACAACTTAAAGGTTACATTCCTGGGAGAGGCTGAAACTACATTTAGGTTAGTTGTTAAGTGTTGATGTGCTGACATGAGGCTTAGCACAAGTGACTCCATTTGGGGCTGTTGTCTCTCTCTTTTGAATAATTGTATCAGAAAAACCTTGGGAATAACCCAAATGCCCAAGAACAGAGGATGCATAAATATTCACAAAATGGAATACCACACAGATAATGTGAATGAGCAAGAACTACATGTACTGGGCACCTGTTGGCTCAGTAGGTAAAGCATGTGACTCTTCATCTCAGGGTTGTGAGTTCAAGCCCCACAGTGGGTGTGGAGCCTACTTAAAAAAAAAAAAATCTCAAATCTCAAAAACCATATCATCGAGTAAAAACAGCAAGTTGCAGGAGTGCCTGGGTGGCTCAGTCAGTTAAGCGTCTGACTCTCGATTTTGGCTCAGGTCATGATCTTGCAGTTTGTGGGATCGAGCCCCACATCAGGCTCTGTGCCGACAGCATGGAGCCTGCTTGGAATTCTCTCTGTGCCGCTCTCCCCGACTCTCCCTCTCTCTCAAAATAAATAAACTTAAAAAACACAAAAACCTCAGCAAGTTGCAGAAGTTATGCAAAGTACGACATTATTTGTATAAAAGCTTGAAACATGTGAAACACTCCCATATATCTTTAGGACACATTCACGTGTAATGAATAAATATATTCACGGAGATACTGAACAACATATATGAGAGAGGGAGGCTATGGAGCAGAATTGGGGAGGGGTGCACAGTAGTTTCTTCTGTACCAAAATGATTTAAAACGTATGTGGAAAATACAAAGATTGGCAAGGCTGGGTGGCAGGTATTCGTCTTTATATTTTTCTTATGCTTGAACCATTATGCAATAAAAATATAAAAGCCTCCGTCCTTCACTCTCCTGACCAGCCGGTTCTATCTTTACCGTAGTCCGATCTCTTCCACGTGGGCTTCCCGGCAGCACTCCTGCCACCACGTGGGGTAAAGTAATACAGCATAAAGAGGCCCATGGCAGGCTTAGTTTTATTCTATGACAATAGAGCTTTAAGTCAGGGCAAGTTTCAGAGAGAAAGAGAATTGCCTCCAGGGAGGGCTGTTTTCCCAGTGTGGGCTCAAGAAATGTTTAGAGAAGGGTGACTGGTTTGGGCAGGACTTCCTGTCCCAGCCATGCTCTGCGAGTCCTGCCAGCCTCTCATGAGCCATGGCAGCCACGGGATGTAAAGTACAAGGTCAAAGCTTGATGGAGACATCAGGAAGTGTCTACTTGAGCAGACACTGCCTGGGTGGAGAAGCTCATCCAGAGGCCTGCTTCTGGAAGGGAGGGCGTGGGTCACTGAGGAGGGAAAGGAGGATGAGGGGACATTTGGGAAACATACTTCGGGGAAGGGAGTGAACAAAGTGGTATTTGCAGCCCAAGAGTTCCAGAGCCACTTCTGTGTGTGGTCTGGGCGACTGTAAAACCCTTGACCTGGACGAGCCTAGAAATAGCAATGAGTTTTCATGCTCCTCTAAACCACTGTGGTAGCTGGTAGCTGGCCACCAGCACAGACTGCTCGATGGAATTTGGTTTTGACATTTACTGGCAGTGCAACCCCAGGCAGGTTATCTAAACTCTCTAATCTCTGTTTCCTTATCTCGACGTGGTGGGGATAATAATAGTGCAACACAAATAAAACTGGCTGGCTCAGTTCTAGCTCAGTTCTGGGTTGCTTCTAGAAGATACATAGTTCCCGCTCAAAAATTTTTTTGAAAAGTAATGTAAATATGTATATAAGTCTCCCAAAGTGACAAAGGGGAGCTATAGTACAAAACATGTAATTAGAAATTCCTAAACATCTTCTTTACCCAGCAAATTCTCCGGAGCCCTGTCCTCATGGCTGCCTCTCCCCAAATTCTCTCTCATCTCCACTTCTCTCTTGACCACTTCTTTGGCCTTTTGGACAACTTGCTTTTTTTTCTGAGAGAAGCTTCCGGGCCTTCAAAAATATAAGTCAACTCAGCCTTTCAGTCCTTTTGATTCTCCTTCCCGCTAATGATCATAGGAAAGAGCCTGTGGTCCAGCAGGCAAACCCAGAATCCTCTAGAAAGGGGCGAGTGGGAGGTGCCAACTGAATAGGCTGTGAATATTGATGCCTTTTGTCCCTGTCACAATAGCATCTTGCTCGGGCTTGTCGTAAGATTAGATGAAATAATGCACGTCAAGAATTTAACAGTAACCGATGCGAAGTCCCCAAACCGTTTGTTATGATACCGACTGTTATAGTCACCATTGGCGTCATTATTCCTAGGGACTTCTTTACTTTGTTTAAATTTCAAGAACATGGGGCAAAAGTTCAAAAGGAAGTTCTGAGTTCAACTGTGGTCAAGAGGTTGCGGGGCATCCCCCATGTGAGATGTGCCCCCACAAGCACCTCTCCTTGTGCACCCCTCCACAAGCACCGGGGACATTGCTGTAGTTGATTCAGAGATGGGAGGGACTGTTGGGCAGTTCTCTCATGACTCTGGGAGCCCACCGAAGGGCCCTGACCTTCCCTAGGCCTCCCCTTAGGTGCTGGCCAGAATCCAGGGTGTTCCACATTCTCTGCTCCCTATGGCCTCCCCGGGGCAGCTCACAATCCACTCCACCTGGAATACCTTGGTGGCGGTGCCTCTGCAGAGGGGCCTCATCCTGCGGCCATCTGACTGTCCTGTCCTGAAGAACTGGCAGGCCTGCAAGGGCAAGGTGAGACCATCCCTGGAGTAGTGACCTGACCTCAGGAATGTCCCTTAAGAAGGGCCTCAGCAGAGCACTGTGTGTCAGAGCCAGGCTCCCAGGAAGGCAGCCAGAGCCTGCAGAGATGGGTTATAGGGACCAGAACTACCTAGATACGAGCAGACTTGGAGAGGGAGTCATTTTCCAAGAACTGAAGGGCTGTCCTATGACAAGGGAGCAGATCCTGTGTTACCTTAGACACAGCTTCCGGGAGCTACGAGAGGGGTCTTCTCCCCTCAGGGCAGTCTAAGTGAGGAATTGTTGTTCTCCTGCCCTGTCAGTGGGGGACTGTGTGTGCACGTGCTGATGGGAGGGGGCGGGACAAGCAGAAGCTGGATGACCCCTCAGCAAGGTCAGCTAACGGTTTTCCAATACATAGCATGTGTCAGGCACCATGCACCCCAATGTCTATAGCAGTGCTATCAACAATAGACAAATGTCCATCAGCTGACAAATGGATAAAGAAGATGTGGTGCATATATACAATGGAATACTACTTGGCCATCAAAGTGAATAAAACCTTGCCATTTCCAACAACAAGGATGGAACTGGAGGGTATTATGCTAAGTGCAATAAGTCAGTCAGAGAAAGACAGATATCATATGCTTATATGCTTTCACTCATATGTGGAATTTGAGAAACTGAACAGATGAACATAGGGGAAGGGACAGAAACATAAGATAAAAACAGAGAGGGAGGCAAACCATGAGAGACTCTTCGATGCAGAGAACAAACTGAGGGTTGCTGGAGGGGCGTTAAATGGGTGACAAGCATTAAGGAGGGCACTTTTTGGGATGAGCACTTGGGTGTTCTATGTAGCAGATGAATCATTGGGTTCTACTCCTGAAGCCAAGACTACACTGTATGTTAACCAATTCGAAAATAAATTATAAACAAATAAAATAAATAAAATTTAAAAAATACTTTATGTGGCTGAGACTGTTGGTCAGGAGTCCAGTTCTCTTCCATATGGATTTGTCTACATGGAAGATTGAATATCCTGAAAACATGGCAGCCAGGTTCCAAGAAGAAGCTTCCAAGAAGAAGCAAGCCCCAGTGTAAAATCACTCACCAAGCTGCAACCTGCATCATTCTTGCTGATGTCCCATTGGCTTAATCTAGTCACATGGCCAAACTCAGATTCCTCATGGGAGGGGACCATACAAGCAGATGAACACTAGGGGGTGTGGTTCATAGAAGGCCACCAAAGTGCCAACATACCACTTAGTTCAAGCCTTCTCTGAACTCCTCAGGCCCCTCCCCTGTGCCCAGTTGGTGTAGCACTTACCACACTAGACTGACTGTTGTACTGTATTGCCACTCATATTTATGGACTGGAGCTCCTTTGAGAACAGGCAATCTACCTGATTCCTCCTGTATCCCACTGGTGGCACCCAGTGTGTTTGCAGAATAAATGATCGAATGAGAGTGGCGGCTGCCATTACTTCATAGCTGCCAGATTCAGGCCCTGCCTCTACCTCTTAGAGACATCGGAGGTTCAACAGCTGTAAGATGTCACATATGCTAAGTCCCTAAGTAAGCTCCATAAAGTATGGCAGCTATGTCCTAAACCAAGATCCTGGCACACAGGAAGCAACTAACACATGTTAGTGGAATTAATGAAGGAGTGAATGAGGGATTGAACTTTGTAGGCATATCACTGAGATTTCCAAACTATAGATGAATCAACTTCTTTCTTCAGCATACGTTGTGACCAAGCTGAGTAGCAATCACACAACTCCACACTTCAAAGATGAAGCAGTTCCAAGAGAGTTGTCTAAAAGAGAGATTTTTCCCATGCTCTCCTTTTTTTTAAAAGTTTATTTATTTATTTTGAGAGAGAGAGCGAGCAGGAGCAGGGGAGGGGCAGAGAGAGAAGAGAGACAGAATCCCAGGCAACCTCCAGGCTGTCAGGGCAGAGTCTGATGCGGGGCTCAATCTCATGAACCCTGAAATTGTGACCTGAGCCAAAATCAAGAGCCATACCCTTAACCGACTGAGCCTCCTGGGCACCCCTCCATGCTCTCCTTTCTGACTGAGGATCCTCAAGAGGAACAGCTTTGTTTGTGGCTGGAGAGGAAGCAGAGGCCCAGGGATGGCGGGATGAAACATATCCATCACTGCCTCCTCACGATTGTATTGTCTGCTCCCCAGAGTCTGGTTCTGAGCAGGGGCTCCTAATATAGGCTCTGTCTCATGCTATAAATAGCCGCAGGCACATCTTCACTGGAGCCACATCGGAGTGTGGAAAGCCATTGTGAACTGAACTCCTCCCTACTGCAAAATTCTGACATCATAAGATAACACAAGAAGTGAATCATCTCTGTATAAATACTTTGATTAGATCATTTGCTTTCAAGACTGGAAACAGGGAAGAGAAAAAACTTGGTGTTATTGTCCTCTGGATGTTACAAAAGGGTAACATTCCCTCCTCCCCCAACTGAATGCTAATTACCCCTCAGTTGTGAGAGCAACTTATTCTTCTTTAAAAAAATTTTTTTAATGTTTATTTTTGAGAGAGATAGAGTACGACTGGGGGACGGGCAGAGAGAGAGGGAGACACAGAATCTGAAGCAGGCTCCAGGCTCTGAGCTGTCAGCACAGAGCCCTATGCAGGGCTTGAACCTATGAGCCCTGAGATCATGACTTCACCCGAAGTCAGATGATGCTTAACTGACTGAGCCACCCAGGCGCCCCGTAGAATAACTTATTCTTTTTTTTTTTAATTTTTTTAAATGTTTATTTATTTTTGAGACAGAGAGAGACAGAGCATGAATGGGGGAGGGTCACAGAGAGGGAGACACAGAATCAGAAGCAGGCTCAGCGTGGAGCCTGATGGATGTGGAGCTCGGTCCCACGACCCTGGGATCGTAACCTGAGCTGAGATCAAGAGTCAGATGCTTAACCAACTGAGCCACCCAGGTGCTCCTAGAATAACTTATTATTAAAAAAAATTTTTTTTATGTCTTTATTTTATTTTGAGAGATAGAGTGCAAGTGGGGGGGAGAGGCAGAGAGAGAGGGAGACACAGAATCTGAAGCAGACTCCAGGCTCTGAGCTGTCAGCATAGAGCCCGGCCTGGGGCTCAAACTCACAGACTGTGAGATCATGACTTGAGCTGAAGCTGGATGCTTTAACCGACTGAGCCACCCAGGCTTCCCTAGAATAACTATTCTTATGTAAGACCACATTTCCCTAGATTCTATACTTTGGCATATTTTGTCGTTTTGACCTCAGTTTAAGCAATTCAAAGAAAAGGTCTTGGATAATAAAATTAAATAAAAATGAGTTTTTGCTTTATACATTTTTTTCCACTTTATGAAAGGATTAATGATATTATTTTCTTTAGGTGAGCTCCTTTGATTCATTAAAAATGAAATGTACCTAGTGGGGACTCACAAACTGGTTCTGGCCAAATCCAGCCTGCTTTGCTTGTGCCTTTTCTGGGCAATGCAGTGGTTTGCTTTTCAATTCTGGACTTTGATAACTTAGTACAGCACGTTCTCCGGGTGCCCCGCCCCACCCCCCCAGGCCCCACCACTGCCCAGTGTCTTACACACAGTTTTGTGACCTGCTGGACCCCTGTGGACACCTGAGTTTCCAGTATTGCAGTTTTGCATCTCATGGGGAAACTGAGACCCAGAAAGGAGGGTCTGCCCCAAGCTGAGCAGCTAGGAACTGGGAGCCCGGAAAAGCAGGTCTCCAGCCTCCTGGTGTGAGGCTCCCCTCCCTTTGGTTTACTGAGTCGCCACACCACTTTCCTATAGGTTTTGCTAAAGTAACAATGTATGTATGTGCTTTTGCTAATGTAACAATATATGTGCCCTCCCAGCATAGGCCACAGACCTGGCCAGCATTTGCCAGGGTGGATTTTGTCATGTGGGCAGTAGATAATGGCAAGTTCTCCTGACCTTCCTCCTTCCTTTCTGCCCTCCCTTTTTCAGGGTGAGGCAAACCTCACAATGCTGTTACTATTAGGCAAATCTCATGCATAGAAGGAGGAACATGTTTCTACTTGTCCTGTTGCTACTTCCCCCTTCTCCTCAAATGGCTCTGATTAGAAACTTTGTCCGCACAATAGTTACACAGTCAATGTTTTAGCTGGTGCAAAGAGGTATTTCTTCTGGAAAAATCCTACTTGGTTGTCAAGGCCCTGCTCAAATGTGACTTCCTGTGTGAAGTCACCTCCACCTTTCATTTAGGTATTAGTGATGTCTCAACCCCCAGTGGGGTGTGTGTGTATCTTTACATGTTGGTTCTGTGCCCTACTTATCCTTTGTGTCCTTCCTCACCCTTCTGTAGTCCCCTCTTCAATCCGTGCTTGCTGAATTGAACTGAGAGGATTGAGGTTTGATAGGAGAGTTCCAGAGAATAATCTACAGCCTCTATTTTACTACCAAAATTGGAAAAGAACTAGATGTTGATTCTCTTTGTTGGAAAGGAAAATATGTCATCATGCAGAAAGGCCAAACAGCTCTATTGTTCAAGAAAACACCTCCCAGTGTTGGGATGAGAATTGGACACATTAGGGAGGGGGCTGCTGATTTACAGGGGGTAGATGAAAGGCACTGGGGGTGCCTGGCCTGGAGAGCAGTGACAGAGAGGGGGACAGGGAGGCTCCAGATTGTCCCAACCACAGTGTTCAGCTGCCTGGGCCCTATGAAACAAAACCCAGCAGCGGGTTTAGCACAAATAAAAGGAAAGCATACCCATAGGAAGATTAACAGGTTTCAGGGGGCTCATACAAAAGTGACTCCCTGAGATGATGCATGAGGGAGTAGCTAGGGAGACACATGGACTTGTAGACATTTTAGGGCAGAGCCATCCAATACATGTGTAACGTGAGCCACACATGTCATTTAGAATTTTCTGTGGGGCGCCTGGGTGGTTCAGTCAATTAAGCGTCCAACTTCGGCTCCGGTCATGATCTCACGGTTTGTGAGTTCGAGCCCTGCTGACAGCTCGGAGCCTGGAGCCTGCTTCGGATTCTGTGTCTCCCCTCTTTCCACCCCTCCCTCACTTGTGCTCTGTTTCTCTCTCAAAAATAAATAAACATTATGGAGCACCTGGGTGGCTCAGTCGGGTAAGCATCTGACTTCATCTCAGGTCATGATCCTGAGCTTCGTGGGTTCAGGCCCCACATCGGGCTCTGTGCTGACAGCTCAGAGCCTGGAGCCTGCTTCAGATTCTGTGTTTGTCTCTCTGCCCTTCTCCTGCTTGCACTGTGTCTGTCTCCCCAAAATAAATAAACATTAAAAAAAATTAGGGGTGCCTGAGTGGCTCAGTCAGTTGGGTGTCTGACTCTTGGTTTCAGCTCAGGTCATAACCTCACGGTTTGTGAGATCGGGCCTGCATTGGGCTCTGCGCTGACAGTGCAGGGCCGGCTGGGGATTCTCTCTCTCCTTCTCTCTCTGCCTCTCCCTTGCTTGTGCTCTTTGTCTCTTTCTCTCTCAAAATAAATAAATAAATAAATAAATTTAAATAAAAATTTAAAATGCTCTGGTTGTCACATTAAAAAACCATAAAAAAAGAGGTAAATTAATTTGAATTATATATCCAAGTATATCCAACATATTAAATATAATATATTAAAAAATATATTCAGTTATCTAAAATATATCATTTCAATATGTAATTAATATAAAAATTATTAATGGACTATTTTACATGTTTTTCAATCTGAGACTTGAAATTCTAGTTTTTATTTTATAGTTACAGCCCATCTTAATTCAGGTGCTAAATTTTCATTGAAAATACTCAGTCTGTATTTAGAGTTTATAAAATTTCCAGTAGGGAAAAGTAGATTCACATAGCTAAGTTGCTTCAAACATATGTAAAAGTTTCCCAGCAGCTGAATTAAATATCAGTTTTATCTTTTTATTTTTTTGTGGTCCATATGAGAATTCACTTAATTCTTTCTTTTTCCATTATTATTGAGCTATAATTGACACAAAACATTGGGTAAGTTTTAGGTGTACACGTTTAAAGTGTTGATGTGATATACTTCCTTATTGCAAAATGATTACCACCATAGCCACACCTCCATCATGTCACATAATTACCATTTCTTTTTTGTGGTGATGACATTTTTATCTACTCTCTTAGCAACTTTCAAGTATTAATGCTGTATTTTTAACTACAGTTACCACGTGCCTTAGATCCCTAGAACTTACTCATCTAGTAACTGGAAGTTTGTACTGTCTGATCAAGATCTACCCATTTCCTCCACCCTGAATATCAGTTTTTCAATTTCAATTTCAATTAATTAAAATCAGATAACATTAAAAACTTAGCGCAGCAGCATGAGCAGCATTTCAAGTGTCCAACAGCCACATGTGGCCAGTGGCTACTGGATCGGACAGTGCAGTTTAAGGGTGATTAGGAGGTGGTCCATTGCCCACTGCCTACTCGCCTTGACCTGGCCCTAGGCTAGACAGATGGGTGTCTTATCAGAGTTCAGGGCCCACATTCTGAAGTTTAACAGTTTAGCTATGGTGGTTCTGTGAGCCCAGCCTTCCCTGTGTTAGGCCTGGGTCACACTGGGTCACAATCCCAGGGCAGGACTGGGATGTTTTACCCAGTAAAAGCTGTTGCTTTTACCTGAGACCTCAGAAAGCGGCTCGAAGGCTCAGCTCTGTAACTCATGGCTGAATGTGCTCAAAAGGACCAGACAGGACCACTTTGGTTTTCCCATGTTGCAATAGCATGTGTAGTTCTAGAAGAGCCTTTCCCTTTTCAGAACTCATTGCACTGAGATGGAAGGTTGACAATTTTCCTAGAGACTTGAAGCTACTCCTCAAGTGGGAAAAAAAATTAAAAAATCAAATGCTGTCAGGAATGTCTATGGCATTGTTGATTCCCAGTAAATGTTTGCTGGCAAATAAGCATAACTTCTAATTACACCAGAATATCCAACAACTGCTTTCTTAACTAGGGGGAAAAAAGAAGATGGCTTTTGTGGTTGAAGTTGTTTTACATTTCTGTGTATTACATGTAGGGCAAAAGAGATCCATTTTTTATGTAAATTAGCAAAATTCCATAGCTTTATGTCTCTTTCTTTGAATCTCTTTTAAAGTTTTTTTTAAAGCTTATTTTTAATTCTGTGTGTGTGTGTGTGTGAGAGAGAGAGACAGAGAGAGAGAGAGTGAGCATGAGCAAGTGCAGGAGAGGGGCAAAGAGAAAGAGAGGATCCCAAGCAGGCTCTGAGAACTCTATGTGGAGCTCGATGTGGGCGCCATCCCTCGAACCATGAGATCATGACCCAGGCCAAAATCAAGAGTGGGACACTTAACTGACTGAGCCACCTAGGTGCCCTTCTTGGAATCTCCTTCAGAAGTTACTATTTATGGGGCTCCTGGGTGGCTCAGTTGGGTAAGCGGTTAAGTGTCCCACTCTTGATTTAGGCTCAGGTCATGATTCTAGGCTTGCGGGATTGAGACTCATGTGGGGCTCAGCAGCGTGGGACAGCATGGAGTCTGCTCAAGATTCTCTCTCTCTGTCTCCGTCTGCCTCTTTCCCCCGATCCCTCTCCCCTGCTCACACATGTGCACTGTCTTTCTCACTCTCTAAAATTAAAAAAAAAAAAAGTTTATTTAGGAAGGAATTAATTTCTTTTTTTACATTAAAAATTTATTGTTTGTTTTAGAGAGAGAGAGAGAGAGCATGTGTGAGCGGGGGAGAGGGGCAGAGGGAGAGAGAGACAATCTTAAGTAGGCTTCATGCTCAGCACAGAGCCAGCCACAGGATGCAATCCCAGGACCCTGGGGTCATGACCTGAACCAAAATAAAAAATTCGATTTTTAACTGACCCAGGCACCCCATGGAAGGAATTAATTTCTTAAGTGTATGTGACAATAGTTAATATGTGTGTATAAATATATCTGTGATGAATTCCTAAAGAATCTACTTGTAAAACACATACCATAGATATACACATATATAGTACTATATACACATGTAAGGTTCTTTAAGGGGGAAGAAAAAAAACCCATTAAGATTGCCACAAGGTGGCACTAAAATCTAATGAACATTCCAGTCTCTGGTCTTGTCTGAGAGCAGTTGGGGGGTGATTTAAAGGATCTGTAGGAAATGCTGGACAAAAAAGAAAACCAAACAAATTAAACTGAAGATTGGAGAAAGATTAACATCTCCCTTTGTCTGAGGGATAATTTCCCTCTCTCACTGGTGTGGTATCTGCCATACAGTGGATCTATATGTTAATAAAACTAATTTTTAAAATGAATTCTTCTTCTGGAGGAATCCTCGCCCTTGCCGGCAATGGGAGTGTCTGGTGAAGGGAGAAGGGAGGCAGGGAGGAGTCTGTTTGACACATCACCTAGTTTGGAAAAGTTTATCTTGTGAGTGGTGGAGTCTTTGAAGTAGTCAGTCTCCACAGAATTTGTCGACGTCTCCGGGACGTAAAAATGAATACCACGAAGAGAAGTAGCTGCAGAGCACGGATTTTTCTATTTGTTTACTTTGGCATATTTACCAACTGAGTATTTTTAGAAATTATTGCGATATTGAAATTCAGGCTTGGAACACTCATATATTATGTCTGAGAATCAGGAAATGAGTGAATTGAATCCTTCTTCCTGATTCTTTGTATTTCAGTTTTTTAAAAAATACATGGCACAAAGCTTTAATTGTTTGATATTTTCTTAATATTTGAAGCTTAAGAGCATAGCCAAGGTTCCCAAGCTATATTAAGACAAAGAAAAGCCATGTAAACAATACAGCTATAAACGGTTTTGACTAAAAGAAGAAAAAATAAGATTTTTTTAATAGGCAAAAGAAAGAAAGGAAGAAGAAAAATTTGCTGATGGGAGCCCTAAACCAATGATCAAAAAACCCCTTCTTTTCTCCCGTGGGATCCTACTGAGCAAAAATTACTTGTTGACAATTTAGTCCCTTAAATCTGGAAAACAAGAACAGTGGAGCTTATCCAGTATGAGGGAAGCCCTTTGGGTCATTTGAATATGTTCCCTATGGGACAGGCTCTAGGGGTTAGGGCACTACTGTCTTATTTGACTTGTTATATCTGTGGTGTTCATGTAGAGACCCAGACCTCAAAATATGAATCATAGGAGAAAATACCACAGCTTGGTGACAGCTGGCTGCATGGGTTTGGTTGGATGGTTGTTAAGGGGGAGTCTGGAGTCTGAGGTAGGAGACCCCCAGAAAGTTCTGAGCATTTGGGTGAATTCTCAACAGTCATTTAGTGATTCTTGCATAGAGCCAGGCATTGTGGTAGGTCTTCAAGATGCTGAGAGAAGATGGAATTTTGGCTCTCTACCAGCTTCCAGTCTTAGACAGGGAGGCAGAAACCTGAGGCCATAAGTTCGTCCTGATGTGTGGGTCTCTCCTTTGCTGAAAAACCAGTAAGCATCCCACTGCCTCTAAAATGGATACGCCCCAATCTGTTCAGTTGGTACTTTAGCCCTCCATGATTAGCCTCCACCTGAGTTTCGACTCTCTCTCTCTCCATCAAGTGCAGTCGCACTAAGCTATTCCCTGTTATTAGAGTATGTCTTCCTCCTTCCTACCTCTCTCCTTTTTCAAGGCTTTGCCTCCTTCGAGGAAGCCCTCCCTCTGTGCCCACCCCTCCCTCTTCTGTCCTGTGAAATTCTTTGCCTTAGGTCCTTTTAGATCAGAGTTTGGGATAGATGAATCAAGTCCTGGTGTGTAGGAGGAGACCTAGCACCCTACCAGAGACGAACTTGCTGGGTCCTCACCTGCAAGTCCTCTGTCCGCCCCTCTCTGTCCCCTGTCTCAAGCCTCATCCTCTTCTTGCCTAATGGGTGGGAGGTTGTTGGATTTTATTCGTACTGTTTACTTCTGACAGTTCTCAGCCTTACTACCAGGACCCTAATTCATCATGCAACCCCTGGCTGAGGCTGCCTTTTGCTTCCTGTTAACTTCCTCCAAGTGGACATAAAGTCCTGCACCCAGCCTCAATCTTCCTTTTTCACGGGTCTCTCCTTCCCTAATCCTCACCTAGAGATGGGGGTGTGTGTGGGGGGGGTGGGGTGGGGCAGGAAGAGGGTAAGCGATAGGACTTGAAGAGCTAGAAGCTAGGCCCAGGACCACCCAGCTCACAGTCAGCTTTTGGTCTCTGGGTCCAAACCTAGGGCTGTCCCAGGGAAGATTACCAGGGTGGGGGGGAGTTGGGAGTGGCGGAGTAGGTGAGGGAAAGGGCCGCTTCTAAGGGAAAAGAAAAAAACCTTGCTCGGAAACAAACGTGTGTGTGTGTGTGTGTGTGTGTGTGTGTGTGTGAGAGCGCGCGTGTGTTTATTTAAAAACAAAACCGCTTAAAGGAGCCGCTCCCTCCCCCCCACAGGGCCGGCCACCGCTGGGAGTTTGCAAGGAAGCGGGACGATTTTGAGCCAACGCCCCACAAAGTGCAGCCTCTCTCGGATCCGCTCGCCCAGGCCCCGCAGGCTCCCGGCCGCCAGCTCCGGGCCCGGGCTGGCTGCGAACAGGACGCGGGAAAGAGGTGGGGGGAACCCTGGTGCGGCCAGAGCCCCGCAGCGACAGCGGAGGCGCAGACTCCCCAGTCGCCGCCTCTCCCAGCCCCGCGGCCTGGGCCGTCAATCAAGCTCGGCCGGCCCCGCCCCTGGGCTGCAGGGGGTGGCCAATCAGAGTCAAGCTCCGCAGCGATGAGCTCAGTCGGCTCGCTTCCCATTGGGCGGCTATATTAAGAAAGTGGCCGAACTCTTTAAATAGCGGGCGCTAGGGCCGCAGCCCGCATCTGCCACCGCAGTCTGCCTGTAGTCAGTGCTTTCTTGTATCCCTGGCGACACCTATAGAAACTGGGGAAGGGACCCGGCCGGCTCCACTGCTCGAGCCACCGTTTGAGCACAAAGGCACCGACCCCGGGCCCGGGGCGAGAAGAGCGGCCACCGCCCCGGAGCAGCGCGGAGACCCACGGCGCGCCCTATGCCCCCGCGCCCCCGCCACGGCAGCCTGAGCGCACCGAGAGAACGCGCCACCGCGGGGCCCGGGTGCAGCTAGCGACCCTCGCCCCCAGCGCGCAGCCCGAGGTGAGCAGTGAGCGGCGAGCGGGACGGCAGCGAGGCGTTCGCGGGCCCCCTCCTGCTGCCCGGGCCCGGCCCGCTCATGGCGGCCATCCGCAAGAAGCTGGTGGTGGTGGGCGACGGCGCGTGCGGCAAGACGTGCCTGCTGATCGTGTTCAGTAAGGACGAGTTCCCCGAGGTGTACGTGCCCACCGTCTTCGAGAACTATGTGGCCGATATCGAGGTGGACGGCAAGCAGGTGGAGCTGGCGCTGTGGGACACGGCGGGCCAGGAGGACTACGACCGCCTGCGGCCGCTCTCCTACCCAGACACCGATGTGATCCTCATGTGCTTCTCAGTGGACAGCCCCGATTCGCTAGAGAACATCCCCGAGAAGTGGGTGCCCGAGGTGAAGCACTTCTGCCCCAACGTGCCCATCATCCTGGTGGCCAACAAGAAAGACCTGCGCAGCGACGAGCACGTCCGCACGGAGCTGGCCCGCATGAAGCAGGAACCCGTGCGCACGGATGACGGCCGCGCCATGGCCGTGCGCATCCAAGCCTACGACTACCTCGAGTGCTCCGCCAAGACCAAGGAGGGCGTGCGCGAGGTCTTCGAGACCGCCACGCGCGCCGCGCTGCAGAAGCGCTACGGCTCCCAGAACGGCTGCATCAACTGCTGCAAGGTGCTATGAGGGCCGCGCCCGCCCTGCCTGCCCCTGCCGGCGCGGCTCCCCCCTCTCGGGCTCGACCCTCCCCCTCCACACCGAGCCCGAAGTAGGGGAGACCTGCGCCCCCCAAGGACCCCACCGGACTGCCTGACGTCTGCCTTTCGGCCCGGCAGCTGTGACCCGGCGGCTCTGGGATCGCCGTGGGAGGCACCGGGCGCCCCCTTTCCAGTGTCTGTGTGCGTCGGGCTGTGTTGCACAGGCCCGGGCGCCCCGCTGAGTGCCAAGGGTCCCCTGAGCTCCCCTTTCTGAAGAGCCGAGCCTCTTCGGAGTGTGTGGCTGTGTGTTTGTTCGATTCCCCCGCCCCACTTTCACCCACCCCCGCCTCTGATCCCGGGAGAAGAGCTTGGCGCCGGGGTGCAGCCGCGCCCCATCAGATGCGCGCCCGGAACCAGCGAGCGCCTGCTGTCCCTTGTCTGTAACATAGACCGCGGGAACTGCGGGAGGGGAGGGCTGGGGAGGATGGGGTGTTATATAAATATAGATATAATTTTATTTTCGAAGGTAGGATGGTGTTATTTAATGGTGGTGGTGGGTGGAGTGACAGGGCGCCAGAACAGCTCCGGCCCACCTTGGGTCGGGCGCCCATCCAAGCATGAACAGGACTTGGCAATCTTTCCAACCCCTGGGGAAGACTTTTGCAACAGCCTTGGGGCTGAGAGGACACAGCTTCCAGACTCACGTCTCCTGCGGGCCAGCCCCAGGCGAACCCCTCACTAGCCCTGGGCTGGAGGAGGGAGAGAGGGCTTTGGGTCGTTTTTTTTGCCATAAGCGAACTTTGTGCCTGTCATACAAGTGGAAATTGTTCATTCCAAGAAACTGATGTTATTTGATTTATTTAAAAGCTAAAACTTGCTGGGGTTTTTTTGAAAGAATTCTTTGCACAATTGTTTTATTGTTTGACACTTAATGCACTTGTCATTTGCATAAGACAGTAGCATTCTGACCACCCTTGTATGCTGTAACCTCATTTACTTCTGATGTTTTTTTTTTTTTTAAAGATGATGATGACTTTTAAACAAGAGGAAAAAGAAACCACTAATTATTGTTTTAGTTTTCTTGAAAAAAAAAGTGGCAACACTGTTTTGCGATTTAATTTGTGCAGGTATGCGCACTATTTTGATAAAAGGGCAGTAACAAGTATTGGGACCTATTTAACCCCCCCTCCTTTTTTTTTCTTCACAAGGCAGTCTTTAAAGCTATGTGAAATTTTCTCTGCATCTCTGTACAGAGAATGAACCTACCCCTACCCCTAGTCTCTCCTTTCTCCCCCTCCCTTCCCCACCCAGTGGTACTTCTACTAAATTGTTGTCTTGTTTTTTTATTTTTTAAATAAACTGACAAATGACAAAGTGGTGAGCTTATGATGTTTACATAAAAGTTCTATAAGCTGTGTATACAGTTTTTTTATGTAAAATATTAAAAAGACTATGATGATGACATTTATAAAATGGCTCTTGTGATTTAATAGCGTGTGGGGGCAAGGAGAGACTTCTAGGCAAGATCCTTCTTGCCGCCACTCTTTCCCTCATGGTGTTTGGAGTAAATGAGGCCGAAATCCTTTGGGGATGTGTGGGGGGTTGGGTGGCACGGGAGACCAGTTGCTCCTGTCCCCATCCCAGAGGAAGATGAGTGGGGGACCCAAGCACCCAGTGCCAAAGTCTCTGACTAATGCATACTGTCTGCCTATAACACCGTGTCTAAGTCCGTGGGTTCTTACTCCTTGAAACTTGGAAGGTTGTCATTCATGCATGTTAAATTAGGTAACCTTTTTGTGTTTGTCACAGATGTGGGGCCGAAGTCTCTAGCTAGGAGGCTGGTTACCTGGTTCCCTTCACATCCTCAAGGGGTTCCACAGTACCCTAGATTGCAAGTTGTTACCTGTAGGTTGTTACCTTTCTAGCTGGAGCTCCTAGGTGGAAGGGGAAGGCCCGAATCAGGACCCGATTCTTCTTTCATCAAACTTTTGTCTCGGTGTGTGTCTATACAGAACCTAGAATGCTGTATTCTAAGTTCAGAGAAAGGCCACATCACGGACAGAACCCTGGATGTTTGGGGTGGCTGTGATTTAAAGCTGGGGCAGCCACATTGTGAGATTTAATCAGGATGAGCTCCAAATTCAGACACTTAGCCAACTGCAGGGGGTCTCAGAAGCAGCTAGGCAGGGCAGAGTGATACTTGGAGACCACGCCAAAATCCTGCTCCAGGCATGATGGCTCAAATCTGCCAGCTCTCAGCAGTTTCTAGGGAATGTGGCTGATAGTGTTCACCTCTCCCAGCTGCCTAAGATGTGCGGTTTTTGTTTTGGGAATCCGCACTTTCTGACTTTCCAGCCCTTAGCTGCTCTCCCTATCTCCCTGCACACCCAGGGCTGAGACCGAGGAGTTTCCTTTTGAAGTCATTTGCTTGAAAGCTTGAGGCTTCTGTTCCCTGTCTTTCCTGACACCCAGGGTCTTTTGTTGTGTGAGGCAAACCTGGTCGCTGGTGACCTTTCACCCACTTAAATGTGTCCAGAACAGGGCCTCCTGCACAGCCAGGCCCATAGGCCAACAGAGGGGAATTGTCTGGGCTTCTCCAAGGGCAGAGTGGGAGATGGTCCACCCAGGCTGGCTGCTTCTATGAGCCACTGCCTCCCCCCTTTCCTTGGCCCCCCAGCCCCACTCACCTCCATCCCCAGAGCCTACTGTTTCTTCCTTGCTTAAAGACAAAACTTCCCATTGAAAAACAAAGTGTTGATTTGCAGGTTTTACAGCTAGCAAATCCTTCTGTACCAGGGAGTGCAGGACTCTGGAGAAGAGCTCAGGCTTGGGCTCAATGCCCAGGACTCAGCTTTGTAACCAGCCAAGAGCCCGGAGACCCACCCAGCCCTCTGAAAGGGCCTTTTCTGAGTTTCCTGCCTGCTCAAATCTGCCTGGTAGCTAAAAGCTGTCTGGTTTTTTAATTTTTTTTTTATTATTATTTTTTTTTATTTTGGGAGGACAACCACCCAGATGACGCATGGCAGCCTGAGTTATGCTTGTTTTAAAATGCATGGCATTTAATAATCCTGCCGGAACACACTCTTCTTGCTGCATTAGGATCCAACTGGAAAATATAAAGATGAATTGCTGTAGGCTGGAAAATCAATTAGGAAAAAGAGGTAAAACATCTGGTGTTACTCTTAGGATATGAAAATTCATTTTGCACATTTAAAATAAATGTGCTGAGTTCATTTAATTGCCTGTTGAGCTGTTTCGTAGAGAATAGTGGGGTGTTTCATTGATCCCGGGCATTTCATAGCAAGGGGCACTGGCTTGGGTTCTCGTTTAATCTTAATTTTAAACCAATCTGGATTGTATTTCTAAGTTCTTTTTCACATGTGTGTACTTCTTTTTCAGTGTACTTAGAATGATGGTTTTCAAACCTAACCATGCATCAGAATCGCATGGAGGGCTGGTTAAAACACAGATGGCTAGGCCTAGCCCCCCGAGTTTCTGATCCAGCGGGCCTGAGGTGGGGATGCCAAATTTGAATTTCTAGCAAGGTCCTAAGTGATGCTGATGCCGTGGGTCTGGGGCCCTCAGTTTGAGAACCACTGATTCAAAATGAGGGAGAGTCCTTGTCAGTGCACAGAGGAGGGGGTCATCTGGTAGGAGAGTAGATGGAATTCCTCGGACTTAGGGGGTCGCACCCCCACCCCTTGCAGTCCCAACTTCCTTACCCCAGAGAGTCCAGCACTTTCTGAGACCTTCCCTTCTGAGATGAACCACACATAACCCCTATCTTCTCTACATTCTTGGGAGAAGGGGGCTTTCACGCCCTTCTAGAGATTTATTTCTGCCACTTCTGAATTCAGAATGCAGCAGCTCTCTGTAATTCATCCAGCACTGGCACCTACTTTGTCAGCTCTGCTGAGATGAGAGAGAGATACAAAAGCAAATAGGGCAAAGTCTTTGCCCTGGTGGGCTGGGCAGTTCCAGGAATACATTCACTAAGGCACTGAAGACAGTGTGCTCAAATGGAGGCATTAGGCCCAGGGCACAACAGGAGCCTGGGAAGTTGGGGAGGGCTTCTTGGAGGAGGGGACATTTGAACTGAGTCTTAAAGCAGGATGGCGTGATGTGTAGGTGGGAGATACAGCTTCTTTGTATTACTGTGGGGCCTGGCCTCTGGGGAATAAAGCTCTCTTGGGTGGGAACCACCTTCCACTTTTAGGCCCTCTGGCATATATTTCTTCAGTCAAGAAAAATGATGTTACCCAGCCAAGTCAAACACAGCCTCTCCCCTGCCTTCCCTGTCCACACACAGGCCAGTAGAGAAGGTTGGTGATGATGACGGTTTCATTGTTTTCTCTGCGCCTTCCAGGGAGGCGGGGCGGATACAGGGACTGGCTTTGTGGTCACTGTGCTCCTGGGAAACACACAGCCTGGGCTCAAGGAGGCTGGAATACCACAAAGGGACCTTGTACTCTGGCCCACTGGGGACAGTCCCTTACCACTTTACCTGGCCCATCTTCTGGCTGGAGGGAGAACCTGAGCAGTCAGGCTGTCCCTCCCGGCCCCAACTCTCAGCAGGCTCCTTTTCTGGCCTGAGAGATAAGAGTCTGGAAGACCCAGTTCATTCCTTCCTGCCCATTCTTTCAGCCATAAGTATTTCCTGTATGAGGAAGAGACTCTGCGCCTAGCATCATGCCAGGAGCTTGGGACCCAGTAGACAAATGGGCAAGTATCTTCTGTCCCCTCATAGGGCTTTCTGTCTAGTTAGTGTGTCTGAAAGATGTAATAATAATGATGCTGATGAGAGCTAATATTTATTGGCTCAGCATCGGGCCCTATTCTAAGCCCTTCATCTGTATCATTTTATTTAGTCTCTGTATTAGTTATCTGTTGTTGCATAACAGATTATCTCAAAACTTAGTGGCTAAGAATAGCATTTATTATCTCACAGTTTTTGTGAGTCAGGAATCCAGATACAGCTTAGCTGGGTCCTCTGGCTCAGGGTCTCTGCTAAAACTCTAACTAAGGTATTGGCTGGGGCTGGATTCTTCTCAAGGCTCCCCTGGAGAATCTGGCCCACTCACTTGGTTGCTGGCAGGATTCAGTTCTCATTGGCTGAGGCCACATATCCAACTCCTCACCAGTAGGCCTCTCCATAGGGCATTCACAACATGGAAGCTTGCTTCATCAGTGCAAGTGAGAGAGAAGATCCAGGGAGAGAGAAAGTGTAGGCAAGACCAACCTAATCTTGGAAGTGACATCCCATTACTTTTGCTGTGTTCTATTTATTAGAAACAAGTAACTGAGTCCAGCACGTACTCAGTGGGAGCATATTACCTAAGGACAAGCATACCAGAAGGTGGGACCATGGGGGACCATTTAGAAGCAGTACACCATAATCTCTATGACAACTCTCAGGTAAATAGTGTTATCCTCACTTCCTGGTGGGATAACTGAACCGTACGAGGTTAGACAACTTGCTCATGGTCAAAGAACACATACAGATTTGAACCCAGGCAGTCTGGCTCCAGGACAATGACCTTACATACATGGTGGGAGGATGATTTGAGAAAAATAGCCCTGACTGCAGTATGGAGGATGGTTTGGAACAGGGAAAGCCAGAGGCAAGAAGGGCAGTCAGGAAGACTTTTTTCCTGGTCTAGGTAGAGATGAGAAGGCCTGAACCAAGGCTCTGACGTGGGGAGGAGAGGGCAGATTGGAAAGGCATTCAGGAGGTAGAAGGCATGGGGATCTGAGTGGGAGGCACCATGCTGACCCCTAGGATTCTGATGTGGGTGATGCTGAGGATGCTGATGCCATTATTTAAGGCAAGAGTAAACAGAGGACAGGCAGATTTGGAGGCAGGGCTCTGGAAGGACATGTTGAGTATGGTTTTATATATAGTGAGTATGGGGTATCACTGTGCTCATTCTCCTCACCTTCCTTCTCACACTACCGTCTTGTACTTTCTGTAGAGTTGGACCAGTGTGTGCTGCTCGGGTCATGGCGAAGGTCACAGCTTTTATGGATGAGAAAAATCTCCCCTGAAGGGAGGAGACATTCATCAGATCACCCTCCTTGGAAGAAACAAGTGCTGGGATAAGTCTTAGAAAGGCAACAGGGGAAGGGGGCTCCTTCATCTCCCTGAGGACCTGCTGTAGGTGATTTTAAGGTCTTGCTGGGTGAGAGGAGGAGACGTTTGCTCTAGGTGAGTGGCCAGGGTAGACAGAGACCCTATGAGGGCCATTCATGTTCTGTGGGCTTCAGGAGTAACCATACTCAATGGCCAGTTGCAAGTTATGCCCGGTAAATAACAAATTCCCTTCTGTTCTTTTGGAACCTTCAGTAAAATCTTGCTAAATGTTCCAGCCTGGCTTTATTTAGCTCTGCTGTGGAGATTTAAGGGAAGACTATCATCCATGCCTGGGCAATAAGTTCACTTATTTATTTTTGAGAAAGAGAGAGAGAGAAAGAGAGCATGAGCATGAGTGGGAGAGGAGCAGAGAGAGAAAATCCCAAGCAGGCTCTTCCCTGTCAGCATGGATGGAGCCTGATGTGGGGCTCAAACTCATGAACCATGAGATCATGACCTGAGCTGAAATCAAGAGTTAGATGCTTAACCGACTGAGCCACCCAGGCACCCCACTTTTTTTTTTTAAAGTTTATTTATTTTTGTTAGAATGAGCATGACTGGGGAAGGGGCAGAGAGAGAGGGAGGGTTGAGAAGCAGCACTTCTGAGGGGCTTCCATCATGGTGGTTTCATCCGGAATCAGAACAGGTATCCTTGGGATAAAAATATTCTGGGATAAGATTCGTGGTTGTGATGGTCATCTGTCCTTCTCTACATGGATCAGTTTCCTCACTGCTAGCCACAAGTCAAGACGCCTATGTGGCACTGATGGCACATAGTTGGATGGGTTTATGGGTCAGCCGAGCAAAGAGGGAGCCATCAGAGAATAGGTGGCAGCAGAAGTGTTGGAGAAGGGATAAGATGCCCTGGGAAGAGTACGTAGAGGGAGAGAAGACTGTAAACTAGATCAGAAGCTCCAAGATGAGCCTAGAGGCCATGCCTGCTCCATCACTGCTGAGTCTCTAATGCCCAATATGGTGCTTGGCACATACTAGAACCTCAATAAGCTGCAGAATGAATTAATTAATTAAAGAAGAGACAGAGATTTTGGGAGCACACACTTCTAAGAGACCCAAAGAAGTGGCAGAGGTTTGCAACAGCTGCTGTGGAGAATAAGGGGAAGCATTGTTAAAGAATGGCTGGGCTACATGGAGGGTCCAGCAGTCCTTAGGTGCTGGGAAAGAAAAAAGCAGGGAAATTGCTCTGTTTTGACATGAGATACATGTAGCGCAGCAGTGACGAGTAACCAAATATTTTCATCTTGGGGGCTGAGTCGAGGGCAGTTAAGAGAGTGTTCCTGGATGGCAGGGCTTTGGGCCCTGACAAAACCAACTGAGAGAAGGTGCCTGGCCCAACAAGCTCCCTGGGGAAATACTCCCAGTGATCCTGGGATGCGCAAGCAGTAGAGAAGCACATTTCCAGGGCTCTAGGCCACCCTCCCCAGGGCCACCAGAGTGGCGGGGTGGGCACAATTACCGTCACTTTGGGCTGAGGAAGCTGGGTGGTTTTGGACTCTGGGTTGGGAGCTTGGCATGACTGGTCCATGTTTTCTATTTTAGAAATCGTGATCTGAAAGTACAATTCTAAGGGCTATGGAACCAGGCCTTGGGCTTTTATGACTCTCTGACCTCTGTCCCCTGGCTGTCATTTGGAGCTATTTTCCTTTTCTCTTGAATCCTGAGAGGGGAAGAAACAAATGTTACTAGGAGCAAGTTTCTCATCACTTTGTTAATGATTGATTTCATTTCATTCCAGAACTTGTTTGACCTTTGGATAAACAATTGAAACCTTCTGGAGACACCTAAAAGGAATGTAGGAATGCATTTGCTATTTAATGGTAGAAAGATTATAAATGGGACTCTGACAGAATAAAAAGTATCATTTATAGGAGTGCTAACAAAAAGTCACTTGTAACATACACATTCTTCAGCAATGGCCAAATAAGGGAAAGTGTGATATCTGGTCACATAACCAAGCTGACTCTGTAAATGAGAGTCTCTGTCTACCCATCCCCCTTTCTCAAGACTGAGCAATCGCTGGCTACACATTTTTTTTTTTTATGAAATTTATTGACAAATTGGTTTCCATACAACACCCAGTGTTCATCCCAAAAGGTGCCCTCCTCAATACCCATCACCCACCCTCTCCTCCCTCCCACCCCCCATCAACCCTCAGTTTGTTCTCAGTTTTTAACAGTCTCTTATGCTTTGGCTCTCTCCCACTCTAACCTCTTTTTTTTTTTTTCCTTCCCCTCCCCCATGGGTTCCTGTTAAGTTTCTCAGGATCCACATAAGAGTGAAACCATATGGTATCTGTCTTTCTCTGTATGGCTTATTTCACTTAGCATTACACTCTGCAGTTCCATCCACGTTGCTACAAAAGGCCATATTTCATTTTTTCTCATTGCCACGTAATATTCCATTGGCTACACATTTCTTCTAAGGAAGTCTAGAATTGTGGGACAAATGGAGATCCTGACCACACACACAGGATAACACTGACATAAATTAGCCAGCCTGGATTTTCAGAAGGTGTGTTTAGCTGTGCCAGGGGAGAACTGTTCAAAGTTTTTACTTCCTGGGTAATGGTAGAAATCATAGACAGTATAGTTGGTTACCTGCCAAACTGGAAAGAACAAACAAAGATGAACTGCAAGGAAGGCATGAACAACTCAAAGGGGAAAGGGGCACTAATTGGGTTTAGAAAGCCACGAGTTGTCCAGCAGGCTGAGGTGATCCAGCCTCCTTCCCTGACATGGTGACAAACTAGAAAGCAGCCTCACCAGTTAGCCCAGAAAATTCAGAAGGCTCAGCGCCATTGTAAAGTGGGATGCAGAGGAGGCCCTGGAAATGGCTTCAGCCATGGCCACGGACCCACCTGGGCATGTGTAACCCTCTCTTCCTCAGCTGGATGTTGGAAGAGATTGAAGCTCATGGAGCTGGCCCAGGACCTCCACAAAGATGGCAGGAGGAGAGCCCCCCTCTGTCCCACTCTGTTGTTATCTCCCCCAGCAGGACAGGGAGTATGTTTAGTGGGACAATCTAGGATTATAGGCAGAAGCCCCAGCTCTGTCTACACTCTGTGTGCATTTTGGGGCCAATTACTTTTACTCTCCATCGCCTCAGATTTTCTATTTGTAGAGTGGAAATAATTTTGGAGATTAAATAAGATCAACCCAAGCATTCAGCACAGAGCCCAGCTCATCCTAAGTCCTCAACAAATCTTGGTTACCTTCCCTCTAGGGTGCATCTTAGCACCTGAAGCACAAAGTAGAAGCGGAATAAATTTTGCTGGATAAATGAGTGTATAATAACTCTTTTGTTTGTCAAGGACTTTTTCAACTGTAAGCTCCTCAATTATCACATCATACTCATTTTTGCAACCCCAGCATCTAGGGTAGGGTCTGGTACATATAGGTGCTTGGTAACCACTAAGTTATTGAATAATAGCTTGAGTTCAGAGGGTCCTTGATAAATTAGGGACTCTCAGGATTGCATAGGACCAATTGCCACTCAGGAAGGAAGTACCCACCAGTTGGGTCCCAGAGGATGTGGTAGCAGGAGCTGAATCCCCTGAGCGCTGAGGGGAAGGGGGTCTGGGGACCAGCAGGCTTTCTCCCTTGGAGCATGGTGCTCTCAGCAGGGGCTGGATGGGCAGTGTACCAGTTTGTTGACCCATCGACACAGAGTGAGGAGCAGGGTGGCTGGGGCAGAGAGCCAGGGAGAGCCTGCCTAGCTTACCTCGCTGACATGGCCACAGATGGAAGGAGAGTTGGTAACTTTTACAGGTGAACAAGTGCCAGGAAAAACACTGACGACTCCTAAGTGATCAAGAAATGTGCTTGAAAGATCTAGCCATTAGTACTGTGTGTGCAAGACCCAGGACTCAGCTGCTGCATTTGTAACCTGAGAAAGCAAGTCCCTGCCTTTTTTATGAGCTCAGCAAAACCAGCAGACCCCACCATAGAAAGGGAAAACAAAGAAATGAGGACATTTGATCAGTTGCCCACAGTGCCTCTGAGAGCACGAGCCCAGAGCTCTGTTTCTGCAGGAATGTACCAAACGCACCACAAGTGAGCTGGTAATCGCTTTAAGTCTGGGCAAACTGGTTCTCCTGGCACAAGGTGGGAACTGAGCTTAGTTAGACTGCAGGATTTGACTGGAGGAAAGGCCTTTGTTCCAGGTTGGCTCCAGTTTTTATTTTGTTTTGTTTTTACTTTCTTGTTAAATAAGAACAAAAATTGTATTGTCGGGGCAGGAGCACAGGGCAGGGGTTTGGCACGGAAATTCTCATTCAGAGGTAAACTCCCCACATTTCAGATTTTTCAGAAAGCCGACCCTGAACTCGAGTTTCTGGTAATGCCTGACCTTCACGGGATCTGGGGCGGTATCCTGGGGAGGGCTGGCCGCTGTATGGAGACTTGGCTGGCTCACTTTGGCAGGTTTTCTCCAAGTGACTTGGAGATGGATGCCTGAATCGACTCTACGGTGCCCAATTCCAAATTCTGAGGAGTCTGGGCCACACTTGGGGGTCTGTGGCCTGGCGGCCTCCACGTCTGGGGAGATTGTGCTGTGGTGGTCAGCGGTGGGAAATGAAGTCGGGCATGGTCACTTGGCTTATCTTGTTTGGAGGCAGAAAGTCTGATTTCAGGGTTTGGGCTGGAAGCAGGGAGCTGGGACAGATTCCTGAGGGGGCTTTGGAATCATCCTCTTCAAACCACACGAAGATTTGTCAGGCCCCTCCTTGGCAATGGGCCGGGGGTTAAAACATCATTTGAGATCAAGGAAATCTGAATTTGCCTCCTGGAGGGAGTGGACCAGTCTAGCAGATCCTGGTAGTCCAGGAATTGGAGAGCTAGAGGTTCAACTGGTCAGGGCCACCAGGAACGGGGTCCAGGCCCTAAGGAAAAAGCTTTCTGGGCTCCCTCTCGGACAGACATTCTAAGATCTATGACTGGGATTTGATCTAGCTCCCATCTGGGCCTCTGGGCCTGGTAATTAGTATGGCTCCCCTATCATCAGCAGCCCTGCAATGCCTGTGTGCGGCTGGGGTGGGGTGCTAGGGCTAAGAACAGGGTGACGAGGCAGGTTTGGGGTGAGCACAGGAGGATGGGCTCAGGGCTCAGAGACAAGGGCATCTGAGAGCTCTTCCTAAGGAATGGCCAGGGACTTCTCTCTTCTGGGGACACCTCCTGTCTTTCCTTATACACAATCATTGTGCCTTTAAGAGATAAAGCCCATCTTGATCCAGCTCATCCTAGGTGTGCTGCTTGGGGCCCAGATCTGGTGGGAGGAGGAAGACGTGAAGACATACCCTCTTTCACTTGCTGCCTAAAATGAAGCTCTTGTGACCTCCCCCCCCCCCACCCCCCTTGTCTGTCACCTTACCCAGCTCTCACCGACCGTTCACAGCAAGGCTAGCTGGAAAGCATCAGGACCATGCTTGGGAAATCACCCAATGGCTGCCGGGTCCATTCCACACTTACTGTGTGTCAGGCCTGTGTGAGCAGGTTGCAGCAGGGGTGGTGGTGAACAGGAGAGCACCCGAGATAAACTCCCCATCCCTGGGAACTCTCTGCGGTAATTCTCCTTTCAACATCTGGGTATTTCACTAAGCAGAAGAGGGGGCAGGGCTGTCACAACTAGAATCCTCCAGTATTTTCTTCCTGAGAATAAACATGGTATTTGAAAGGCAAGAGTCTTCCCATTTCTTATGAGTAGTGGCTGCTTCTCTGGGCCTTTGGGGCTTAGCTCGCTGTTGTATTTACTGCAGGCCTTGGAGTAAATATCACTTCCAGTGGGAGGCCTTCTCTTGACCTCGCACAACCGAGTGGATAGCCCTTCTGTGTGTTCTCCGGCACCTTACCTTACCCTTATCTCAACACTTATCCACTGTATTTCTTTAAAAAAAATTTTTTAATGTTTTCTCATTTTTTGAGACAGAGATGGAGACAGAGTGTGAGTGGGGGAGGGGCAGAGAGAGAGGGGGAGACATAGAATCCTTAGCAGGCTCCAGGCTCTGAGCTGTCAGCACAGAGCCTGATGTGGGGCTCCAACTCACAAACTGTGAGATCGTGACCTGAGCCAAAGTCGGATACCCAACCGACCAAGCCACCCAGGCGCCCCTTATCCACTGTGTTTCAAAAGCCACCCACGAGCCTGTGCATTCCTGAGGGCTGAGACTGTGTCAGCATGCTGGCTGGGACACAAAAGGTGTTCAGTGTGCTTCTGGTGAGTGGCTAAGTTATTGGTCAAGTCTGTGTGGTGCCTCGAGGGCAGAACCAACAGAAGTTCAAGAGGCAGATTTTGGCTCAAAAGAAGAAAGAATACTGTAGCAATGAGAACAGTCCGAAAGGTCATGAGTCAAAGGTCATGAGCTCTCTGTCACTGAATATGATCATGTCACAGCAGGATAACTCTGGTCCAAAACGTTATAGGATGTTTCAAGTATCAGGTGGATGGAGCTCTCGAGAGGCAAGACCAGCTGACGATGTTCCCAAGTGCGGGGTAGGAAGAGGACAAGGGAAGGGGGCCTGGAGTTGGCTACGGATGCTCCTTGGAGAGGTCCCCATGAAGAGACAAGGCTGAGTTTTGTTCCCACGGAAACTTCAAAGCAGAGCGCAAAGGTCATCTGCCTTTCCTGACTTCCTCACTCTCCTTCTTCTGCTCAAAACACATTGTTCCTGCCTTTATTACCATCCTCATCTCTCTTTAGTGGAGTCTTTAATTAATTACACGGCTCTCATCTAAAATGTGATCGCTTGGAGTCCAAGGACCCATCTTTAATTATTCGTACCCCCAGGCATCTAGACCTGGGCCTGGCACAAGCACTGAGCAAACTTTCGTGGAACGACAGACTAAATGAGGGCCTTTGTGTAAGACCAAGAGCTCATGGTCCTGCCTTGGAGGGAAAATAGCATATGTGAAGAAATTCAAGGAATAATTTCGTAACTAACTGTGTGACTCTGAGGGACAGTTGTTTCATGAAGGAGCTACTGCAGAATCTGCTGGCCCGCAAGCCATCTCTGATAGGTTTGGGGAAAGGACTGAAACAAGATGTTTCTTCCCCTGCTCAAATGTAAGTGCCATGAAGGCACAGCCTTTGATCACCGCAGGTGCCTGGCACCAGCTTGGTAGTCCATAAATATCTACAGAATGGAAGCATTTTAGTTGCTGTTGTTTGTTTTCTTAAAGCAGATGGAAATGATGTTGATGATTCATTTGTCCTCAAACTGTGAATGTGAAGTCCAATGGGAAGGATTTGCCCAGAATCAGAAAATCCCCACAGCCAGAGCTGGCTTCATGGGCGCATGATGCTGTCGCTATCTTGAAATTCTCAATTTTTTAACAAGGAGCCCATGCTTTCATTTTATGCTGGGCCCACAAGTTATGTAGCTGATTCTGCCCACAAAAGAGGACACTGTCAATCCATAGCAGAAGCTGTGGGAGCTTCTGCCATGGGACTAGCAGAAGCAAGGAAGAATCTTTGGCTCTGGAAACCCACCTGATATAGTGACTTGCCTCGTGGCCTCTGGGCTGCTCACTGGGGCTCACGGGCTCCTGCCTGATCTGAATCTGCCGCTGTTTCTTCTGCTTAGCTCCATCTGACCTGAAGTGACTTCAGGGAGTGGCAGGGCAGCCACAGTCAATGACCTCACACCTTTTGTCACTGCCAGCATGCTGTCACTGGTGTGGGGAGGGCTCTCTCCCTACCAGCTGGACACTTGTCTGGCACATTTTGTAAACAGTGGTCTCAGCAGCATGGTTCTCACATGAACCTTCTCCACTGCAACCCTTTCAAGGAATTTAGAGCATTTTGCTGGCTTGGTTGGAAAACATCAAGTGGTACCCCTAGGGTACCCTTTGCTGATGCCAATCATTTTCTAATTCTTTAGGGCTGAATTCAAGGAATCTTCTAGCTAAGAATGAGCTTACAGAAAATAGGAGCACCTACTCGGGGTGGGGGTGATTTTTCTCTCCCTCTGGTTCAAGGACTTTGATCTTGGTGGGTTGGGGCACCTCCTGCCCCGCCTGGGGCCCAAAGCCCTGTTCATTTCTCTTAGGGAGACCACCAAGTTTTCATGCCTATAGGGTAGTGGGTGGCAGAGTTGTAAGGGAGAGCACCTTTCTGTCCCAGGGGTCTGGACCCCTGTGTGTCTGACAGTATGGACCAGTCACCGGTAGAGTCACATTCAATCCTGAGAAAAGCCACCTTCCTCTGCCCCCAGGACACAAGATAGGTAGGATGGCTGGGCTTTGGAAAAGGGACTCCAAAAGCCATACCCATGCTGCCCAGCTCCTGTTGCTGTTTCTTGCTACTCTGGGATGGAGCCCAGTGGGGCTCGTAATCTCACAGAAAGCAGGGCTTCTGTGAGTCTTCAGATTTATTCAGGGTGTTCAGTGAGCATTCATGAATGTGTCCCTGGCATTGTTCTTCCCTGAACTCTTCTGGCTCAGACAGATCTCACTAACAGGACAGGTGCACATCAGGCTTTTGAAGGTGGCCCAGAGTAGTTCTTAACCTTTGCTATCACTTTTTGGAAAACAAAAAATGAGAATTCAAGTTGATGAATAGAAACAGAAGGTGGGGGTGCCTGAGCGGCTCAGTCTGTTGAGCAACCGACTTCAGCTCAGGTCATGATCTCACAGTTCGTGAGTTTGAGCCCTGCATTGGGCTCTCTGCTGTCAGTGCAGAGCCTGCTTTGGATCCCCCCGCCCCTCTTCCGCATGCTTTCTCTCTCAAAAATGAATAAATATTTTTAAAAATTAAAAAAAGAAAAAGATCTAAAAAAATTGTTTTAAAAAAGAAAATGATTCTTACAACATCAAAATTGATGTTATTGTTAGATAACATCAAAATTGATGTTATTTTTTCTACAAAATAGTATTTTTTAATGTTTATTTATTTTTGAGGATGGGGAGGGGCAAAGAGAAAGGGAGACAGAGGATCTAAAGTGGGCTGTGCACTGATGCAGGGCCCGAACCCACAAACTGAGATCATGACCTGAGTTAAAGTTGGACACTCAAACGACCGAGCCACTCTGGTGTCCCAATAGTGCTGTTTTTAATTTCTATACACTACTGGATGTGGGAGGGAGGCCAGAGGTCATTCAACCCAACCCCATCATTTTAAAGACGGATAACTGAGGTCCATGGGGGCTGGGGGGCTGCCCAAGATCACACAGCTCATTTGGAGCAGAAGTAAGAACCCAGGCCGCCCTGTCCTTCTCTCTCTCCAACATAAAGTTCTCAAGATACTTTAGTTATTAATTACACATTCACAGTTAAGGACCTGAGGAGTAACTGAAAGGGCATATGTTTTCAGTGCACTGGCAATAGCCTCAGTAGGTTTTATGGCTGTTTGTTCTGTCATTTCATCAACCATTCATCCCGACTCCTCACTGAGCAACTGCCTTGTGCCAGGCCCTGTGCTCAGTACTAGGAATATCACGTAGAATCAGATATGGTTTGAATCCTCAGGGGCAAGTTGTACTAGGGAGTCTGTGTGTGGACATATGTGCCCCCAGCTAGAAGCTCCCTCCACAGTATCCTTTACAGGACATCACTTTGCCTTAGTATCAGCACACTCCAGTTAGAAAACCTGCTTTGAGAGATCTGGTTCAGAGACTTTGAAAGTCAGAGGAATGAGTAATCCCAGAGGCCCATCAGGTGGAGGTGACTTTTTCAGCTTTATTTTAAGCCAAAGCTGGATTGCTGGATCTGAGCCTGCTGTCCAATCGGCTGATGGAGGGATCTGTGTAAATGACTAGACATGAGCACATGTGAAATCTCTCTCTTGCTCTCTCTCACACACACATACCACACGGTGTCAGATGAGAAAAAGGAGACCCAGAGCAGTTTAACCACTTGCCTGACTAGCTAATTAGTTAATCCAGACACCTAGGGGATTCCTTAAACTTTCCGTTCATTCAGGAACTGAAAAATGGGATGGAGTTTCCCTTAGAAATGACTTCATCTGGGGGCGCCTGGGTGGCTCAGTTGGTTAAGCGTCCGACTTCGGCTCAGGTCATGGTCTCACAGTCCGTGAGTTTGAGCCCCGCGTCGGGCTCTGTGCTGACAGCTCAGAGCCTGGAGCCTGTTTCAGATTCTGTGTCTCCCTCTCTCTCTGACCCTCCCCCGTTCATGGTCTGTTTCTGTCTCAAAAATAACCTTAAAAAAAAAATTTAAAAAAAGAAATGACTTCATCTGAAATGTCACTGCTTCTAAGATGACATCTTGGAACAGCATCAAGGTGGTCATGGTCTCCTGTGGTGCCTTAGAATCTCGGGAAGTCACTGCTATTGTGGACGATTTGAAGTGGCTACAAGTCTAGAAGTCAAACCGTACTGTCTCCGATGCCAGTTGCTCCCTGTGACAAAGGCCTGAGACATCTCAGCTGGGGCTGGGGCAGGTGTTGGGCAAGCCCTCCCTCCGCCCCCTTTTAGCCCAAGGAGTCCCTGGGAGCTTGCAGGGTGGCAGGAAGGATCAAGGATGTGTTCAAAGCCTGTGCCCCCACCGCAAGATGTTTTGGTTTAAGTATGGGATTATTGTTCTCCCTTCAAAGCCCGTGATAAAAGCTGCTCAGGACTGCCCTGCAGGGGCAGGAGGCTTTGATGCTGCAGGAAGGCCAGGACCCTGCCTCCTTCTGTAAGTAACTCAGCCCATCCACACACTCAGAACTGAGGGCTTCTTGAGTGGGAGAGACCTCAAGTGGACTGAGTCCAACTTCCCATGGATGGGTTCTTTCCAGAATATTTTGCCCCTGTTTGCTTTCTTCCAGAGACAGGACATGTGCTCCTTTTTGAAAACTCCATCTACAAGAGCTTTGGACAGGGCTGATCTTCTTGTAGGAAAAGGCCACCTTTCCTTCCCGTAATGTCTATCTAGGGGCCCCAGCCCCGTGGTCTGAGGGCTAACCCTGCTCTCTGTGGTCCTACTGCCCTATGGAGGTGTGAGTCTGGTGTCCACTGTGCTCAGGGCCAGTCATCCGAAGGTCACTTCTTGGCCAGTCTTCCCAGATGTGGTTGAGAAGCACAGGGGCTCCTGAAAGGGCGAGCTTCAGGATTCTGGAAAACCAAAAGCCAACAACTCCAGTTGCACACTGACCACAGCGGAGCTAAGTAGGGCAACAGCCTCAGAGGCTTCTCAGCAACATGGAGCATGGAAGCCACAGACTATTGGGGATTCCCTACCTGTTGCCTTGAAAGCTTTGCCCTATGTACATAAGCCTTCTTCCCCCAGGGGCTTAGTTAGCCACCCCAAAGCTGGGCTCTGTTCATCTCTGAGTCTTACTGTCTCAACATAACTTCTAGCTGGAGGCAGAGAGTTTTCTTGCTGTTTTGGAAACAGCTGGAGTACAAACCACCTCTAGTCTTGGGCTCCAGCCTGGGGACTCAGAACCTCAGGCTCAGTCAGCACTGTGTTCTGGACATACATCCGCACAGGGCTGATGGTCACAGGAGCCCATGGGTGGGCGAGCAGTGGGAGCAGGCATAGATCTGTGGGCAGGGGCCCCCAGGTCATGTCACGCCAGCCTCCATCATTAACCATGGGCCCTCTGGCTTGTGTCCGGAGAAGAGGCCCAAGACGAGGCTGGGCTGGGTGGCAGTGTAGCTGGGGGAGCTGGGAGAGTGTGACCCCTGATGCTCCAGAGGTGACCCTGGAGGACTGGGCAGGGTTTGCCTGGACCGCTCCTTAATGAGCCCACCCAGGCACATGGCTCGTCCCGTTCACCTCTTCAGCAACATTTATATTCAGCAGAGTCATCCTAGCGAAAATGATTCTTCCACTGCCTGCCTAACTGAACGAGCAAAACCCCTGGGGGTTATTTGGACAAGAGTATAAACGATCTCAGGAATGTGACCTGACCTAGTAAGTACAGGAAAAATGAAGGAAAGCGTCTTCAAGGTCTTTGGGGATTAAGTGGTAGTAGGCATTAGGGGTGTGTGGGGGACTCTGGAAGGGGGTCCTGTTTCTCGTGCACCAATGGGAGCACTATCTCAAAGCAGGAGGAGCAAGAGGGAGCTCGCCTGTTCTGCTGGAGAAGCTGGGCAGGCCCTGTGCACTTAGGAAGCTGCTGTTACACTTCCCTTCAACACAGGGTAATGACCGAGAATTAATGTTTGTGTTTGGGGAATGTGCTTGGTGTGTGCGCACGCGCGTGTGTGTGCATGAGAGAGAGAGAGAGAGAGAGAGAGAGAGAGAGGGCTCGAGTGACCTGATCATTACCCATCTAGTGACCTGAGAGAAGGCGGAGACTGTCTGCCCTATACACGGGTGGGGAGACCCAGAAAAGACCCAGATGCCGTGCCCCAGAGCCCAAGTGTCACGTGAATTATGCTGCTGATCAGCAGCCCAAGTTGAATGATCCTGTCAGGCCAACAATGGCACTGGGCTGGAACTACACTAAATAATTCAGACTGGGAAGCAGACTGCCAGGGATTGTGGTTTCACCCAGATTACCTAACCAGAGAAGAAACTAGAAGGGGCAGATCATCCTGGGGTCAGACCACTTTGTGTCTGCTCAGGGAGGTGACTGGAGGTTTTCCCCAAGTAGGGAGGGAGGTTCACTCTGTAGACATCGAACTACGGAGTTGCTCTCAGGGAAAGTCATAGATCTGAGCACAGCTCTGTGCAGCCTTGGGTCTGTGTGGAGAGGGAAAGACCTCCTGAACTGAGCCTCTGCCTTAGGGTGACGATCCTCCCCCAACTGGGGGAATCTTCTTGGTAGCAACCGCTCTGTCTAGATCCCAGCCACTGTGGGCTCAAGGCTGCAATCACCGCGTCTGTTTCCTGAGGGCAGAGACATCGACTACTGGTGGATGGGCCCTGCCCAAGCTCTGGGTGTCTGTAGGCCTCCATGGGCCACCCATGGTCAGAGCCAGAGCAGAGCAAACTGAGTCACTGTGCAGCCTGGAGAACTGGGTCCAGGGCTCCTTGATGGCTTTATTTCCCAACTTTTATCCCCAGCTTCTAGAACTGAGGCTAGTACAGAGTAGACCCTCTGTATAGCTTTGCTCAGTGGATTTATCAAATAATATAAAATAAGCCAACTTCTTTACCTCAGTAAGCACAGCTCAGACATCACTTTCTTTCTCCTTTAAAATTATTTTTAAATGTTTTTATTTATTTTTGAGAGAGAGAGAGAGGCAGAGCAAGTGGGGGAGGGGCCAACAGAGAGAGGGAGACACAGAATCCGAAGTAGGTTCCAGGCTCCGAGCTGTCAGCGCAGAGCCCAATGTGGGGCTTGAACTCACGAGCTGTGAGATCATGACCTGAGCTGAACTTGGATGTTTAACCGACTAAGCCACCCAGGCACCCCTCTTTTTTCTTTTCTATTTTTCTTTTTTGATATCATAGACTTTCTTTGATGATTTCTAAAATGATAGAGTCCTGGAATAACCATCATTAGTTAATAATGTGGATGAACATTAATTATATCATCATAGAACACTAGTTATATTGTGACCTTCTCATTTTTGCCTCAAATCTATTTTATTTGTTGGTAAATAAGAATCATTATATAGGAGAACTGGGTCCAGGGCTTTTTTATTTTTTACTTTATTTTTATTTTTACTTCATAATTCTTTTTTAGAGCTCTGTACATGTTTGTACGTGACTGTGGCATTTGATCTTTGCAACAGTCTTGGGCGATAGGAAGGTTGGTGCAGTTTTGTTACTCCCATTTTCCTGCTACACATATTGAGGCTGAATGTATCCCAGACCTGAGATTCCACCTGATGCTTTTCCATTGCCCTCAACGGGGAGGCCGGGCCATCAGAGTGTGTAATCCTCCTTTTGTCCCACCAAAAGGGAGGCGGCACTCAATCGGGTCCTCATGTTATAAGCCAGATGCAGGCCCCGAACAACCCTGCAATTACCAGGGAGAGGGTGTAATTTGGGGAACTCAGCCTGGGTGGGCTTTATTCTGGAAATCTCCCTTGTGATTAACTCTACTCTTATCAGACAGGATTATGTGTGGGAAACAGAAGCAGTCGGTTCTGACTCTGGCTCAGAGTCAGGCTGCACTCCATGTGCCCTGGGGGGACACCGTGGCTTCTGTGTCAGAGGCCTTTCTCCTTGAGCTGAGTGTGAGAGTTGCCAACTGAAGCGCAGGTATGATGGTCCCCATAGGGACCCCTGCACACCCTGGTCCTGAAGTGACCCCCGAGTCCTGGTGGTGGCCACTCCTCTTCCTCCCCAGGTCCCGGGCAGTGCTCCAGCCCTGCGTGGAGTCTGGTCTGAACCTGCCACTCTGCCTCCATCACCAGCAGTTAGTTGCTGTTGGAGGACGTTCGAGTGCCAGCCCTGATGTGCGGAGCTGTGACTCCAAATGGGAATCTCAGTTCAGATGGCTATTTCACCTCTGATTTTCACCAAAATGTGCTGTCCTGTTCTGTCCCAGTTTTCTAACCTGTAAAATGGGTGTCTGGGCCACTGCCGCGCGGTATTCTTGTAGGGTAGCGTGGAGACCGACACTCAGTGACCTGCTCTGTGCTCCATATTTATCTTATTTATTCTTCAAAACCACCCTCTGGGTAGATATCCATGCCCCCATTTTATAGTTGTAGAAATTTATACATGGAGAGATTTAGTGATCTGTGGGAAGAAAAACAGAGCAACCCTGGACATTTGGAAGCTGCCCTTCTATTCACAGCCAGCCTGTGCTCCCCTGTTGGACAAAAACGATCTCACAGGACACCAGCCTCACACAAGGGCACCCTGATCCAGGGTAACATGGAGCCAACGAGGCTGCTTCATTTTGTGTGAGCACAGGGAAAAAGTCACTATGACACCCCAAAAATCTGATACCCCCTCAAATGAGTGCCTGCAACCTCTTTACAGCTGTATCCTCGTCACAGCTCTCCTTATGGGAAGATTGGACACTTGCCCCCCTTTGTAACAACATCCAGTTGGAAGCGAACTCCCTCTTCTTCGACCTCCCCCAAACCGCCCAACCAGGCTCAGATAGGTTTTTTCTAACACCCTCTCACTGAGATGCCCCTCGTATGTGTTCCTCTTTACTGCAATGAGTAATAAACCCAGCTTGTTTCACTGTAGGTGTGATCTTGTGTATTACCATGTGGGCCCTCCTGTCTGGGAAAGCAGTGAAAATGACTGATCTCAGCACAGGACAGTGCTCCAAACCCCCAAGGGAAGCTCCCAGTCAGACGGAGGCTCAGAGCTCGGCATCCACTCATGGTAGCCTTGACTGTGGTGTTACACTCTAAACTTCCCATATGCTCAGAAATCACCTCAGCTAGATAGCTTTCTACTTGCTGACTGTTTGAAAGTGGAAATAGTGAGCCAAACACCTCTAATCTGTCACGTGGTCACACCCATTGACCAGGCACAAGGATCCCCTAGCCTGTAGAGTGATTGCCCCACCCACCCCTACGGCCCAGCTTCTTGGTGCCTGGCACATGGAGCCTTCCATGTGTTTTCTTGGCAAGGACATCTGAAACCCCTTTCCCAGTATTGTCCTTTGTTCCTGGTGATGTCTCTAGAGCAGTGTCCTTGGTCCCGGCAGAGCACTGGCTTGAGATTTAAGGACTAGCCATTCTCACAGACCTTCTGGAGCCCAGAGGTCCATGTACCCAATGGCTCATGACCCAGACTTTGGCATAGCTCCCACCTGAGAGCATCTGGCACCAACACCAGGGGAGCATCCTTGTTGTCACAGCTGCTGAAATAATGACAATTACTGTGGCCACCCGGTGCCAGCACTGTTTGTAGTGATTGTTTTGTGCCAAGACATTCTTTATACTTCTGGTTTCTTCATTAAAAAACCCTATAAGGTGGATACTATTACTCCCATTTTACTGACAAAGAAACGGAGACTCAGAAAGTTTGATACTAACCTAAGCTGACAGACTGTAAGAGGCAGAACCAAGATTTGGGTCCAGATCTGTCTCCAGACAACTCTACTTCTTCCCCTCTCTGGTGTCTGACTACCTGATTACATGCACCCAAGTAGTTGTTGCCCTTACCATTCAAGCCTGTGGTGGATGCTGTTCTCTGCCACGATACCCACTCAGGACAGGAAGACTCATCCCCCAGTTGCTGGGGCTGCTGTGGCTGCTGTGGCTGCTGACCTCCCTGGGGATTGCCATGCACCGGAGACAGATGCCTTGTCCGAGGTTATGCCTCTTCTAGGGGACGGGCCACATCCAGTGACAGGTCAATGGGGGCAGGTATAAAAGCCTGACCCTTTTCCCATCTGGGGAAACTCTGAGGGGCCATCTGAACTTCATAGTTCCCTGTGGGGTCACCTGAGGCCCTGTGATTGCGGTGCTGCCCACCTTCTCCTTCTCCCAATCCCGCCTCCTTCCTTCTCCCATAGACGGTCATCTGGAAGGCACTCCTTAGGAAACTTCCTGCACAGTGTTCTCTGTCACAGTCTGCTTTCTGGGGAGTGCAACAAGGATGTTTTGCAAGATTAGCTGGGGCTTGCAGATTTACCCACTGGCTCTGTCAGCAGCTGCAATGTCTGGAGGAGGGTGGTTCCCCCAGCAGGAAGGACAGCCATTCCTGTGTCCCTGGCATCAGTCAGCCAAGCTGAAGGCAGAGGACCTATTCGACGAACTCTAAGGCCTCACCTGTTTCCAAGAAGTTCTCTGCCACAAGGCTCTGCTAAATAAGTGTTTAGCAAGAAAGCCCAGAGCTAACCCTTTCTTTAAAAAACAATCCAGGGGCGCCTGGCTGGCTCAGTCGGTTAAACATCCGACTCTGACTCTTGGTTTTAGCTCAGGTCATGATCTCACGGTTCTTGACTTTGAGCCCCGCATCAGGCTCTGCTCTGCCGGTACAGAGCCTGCTTGGAATTCTCTTTCTGCTCCTCCTCTGCCCGCACTGTCTTTCTTCCCCAAAATAAATAAATAAACTTAAAAAAATATTCAAAAAATTCAGATTACAGGGGCTGATAGTCTGAGTTTATTTTTAAGGTAAATTAAGGTAATTCACTTTTATAGTTTAACCTCTAAAACAGATTAAGTCATTTATAATACCTTGACTAGGGAAAACAGCATGGTAACAAAGATATTATTACCTGATTCTCCAAATTCATCATTTATTTAGTTCTCTAGGCCAACCTCTGGGCTAGGGTTAGGGAGGCAGAGATCTAAAAAAAAAAAGAAAAGAAAAGAAAAGAAAAAAAGATACACACATGATTTTCTTTAAGTTTATTGATTTATTTTGAGGGAGACAGAGACAGCATGAGTGGGGGAGAAGCAGAGAGAGAGAGAGAGAGAGAGAGTCAGAGAATCCCAAGCCGGTTCCGTACTGTCAGTGCAGAGGCCTGTCGTTGGAGCTCAAACATGAAACCGTGAGATCGTGACTTGAGCAGACACCAAGAGTTGGATGCCTAACCGACTAAACCACACAGGCGCCCCCCCATGTCTGCATCTTGAGCTTACCATCTAGTAGATGAGGCTGACTGACATCAAAGCAGTTATAATAAAAAATATGATAATGATAGTTTCAAGGGTCCAGACTCTGGTTTAGAATGTTGAATGAAAAAAAATGGACATTATATTTCCATATTTAATTCAATGAAAACTAGGAAGAAACAAATCAGAAGCTCTGTCATCCAGAGCGATTCCAAAGAGGAGTATAATTTAGGAATTTGCTCATCTTTTTCACTAGCTCCAGACCTCACTCAGCTGAACCTCAAGGGGTTGGGGCTGCCCAAACCTTTACGGAAAACTTCTTGAGCATAAATGTGTATAACCTGTGGCGATCTGCCAAAGTCTTAAGAGTTATTGCACTAAAATTGTAGTTGATTATATCTCTTTCCTACTCAAAAAAATGTGTAATGCTTCCTTTTCCACCCTCACTGCCTCCTGGATAAAGTTCAACCTTTCTTCCTCCATTATTCCCTAGAAAACTTTCCTTTGTGTTCCAGTTGGTCCACTCATTGGATCCCAAACTGAGGGGACCTTGCAGATAGTTCTGGTCTCCTTGCCTTTGCTCATGCTCATCCCCTTTCTTGGAACATCGTCCTCACTTCTCTCAACAAGCCTATTTAGTGCACATGTCCCAGGCCAGCCACCATTTTACCTCCTCTATAAAGTCTTCCCTTGAAGTGACTTCTAACCTCTGAGAGGTCTTGTATTGTTCCTCAGTAGGATAATAAAGCCCTGTGATGCTGTGGTGGCCCTTCATTGTGGCCTTGACCTGTTATTTTGCTGTGTTCTGTCACTCAGTGTTCCACGAGTCTATAAGGTCCCTAGCAAGACTATGACCTAACATGGAAGGGTCAGTTTGTGTCCCAAGAAGTGTCCTAGAGGACCCTTTGGGAGGACACTTTGCATGTCCTCCATGATGTGATTTATAGGACCAAGCTAGAAATGAGAAAAGTTGCTCCCTTTATCTCTTTATAAAGATTTGGCACATTTGGTGCCCCAAATATTGAACAGAACCAAGGCAGCTACTTTGGGGAAAAGGGGTATTATTTTTCACTGTTGAGAATAGATTAACCCAACTTCCTTTTCTTTTTAAGAAAAACCATAAATCAAAAAGGAAAAAAAAAAAACACCTCTATGTGAACCTGTCTTGGTTCTCTGGGAACAGCCTAATCTGGCCTCAATCCCAAAAGGGGGGGAAAAACAATTTTTCAAAATGCTAATGGGCCTACACATTTGAGTTCAGTTCAGGTTTTTTAGAAAGATGAACTATGATTCATGTGTGCATGCACGTGTGTGTATGTGTGTGTGTAATGGTACCTGCCTCTGTGTAGCCTGTGTGCTGATGTGTGTGTGTCCAAATATCTGGTCATGCTGCTCTTGAACTTTCCCTGAGTTGAAAACAGGCCTGGAATGGTGCAGGGGGAGTGCTGGGTGGCCCACTGGACTCCAGGAAGACGCTCTCACCGGAATCCAACCCTGTGAACACCCTGATCTCTGACTCTCAGCCCAAGATATAGAAGCATCTGCTGTCTGAACCGCCCAGGCTGTGGTGCTCCGTTACGGCAGCCCGAGCTGACCAGGTATGACTTTAGGCCCTGAATGCTGGGAAGTGGAGACTGGGTTCAGGAATGAGTTCCTGCTGTGGGGAGGTGGAAGCTTGGTGGGGGGATCAGAATGCTCCCAGACTCACGTCTCCCTGGGCTGGCTGAGGCAGGTAACTTCCTCAGACAATCTGCTTCGGAGGAAGCAGTGATTTCGGGTCCAGACGTGCTCTTTAGCTCCCACTGTGTAATTAGAGGATGTACAGCAATGGGCAGCTGGGCCCGTGGCAGGCCTGGCACTCAGATCGCGGTCTGTGGTAATGCTTGGCCCATGTCTGGCTACGTAGTGGCTCAGATGAACTCGGGTTCCTTCTCTCCCTGTCGGAGGGGATTCATGTTCTTACAATCTTCCTCCAGGGAAGCTGGACTGGGGAGAGAAATAACTGAGTCCCCAGGGTTACCGTGAGACCTGTCTCAGCCTCCCTTCATCTGGGAGTCCTCCCCATCCTTTCCAGTCACCCCCACCCATTGTTCTTGCACAGCTGAATTTCTTTTTCTTTCTGTCTTTTTAAATGGAGCAGATGTATATTTTCTTTGTTTTTGTTTTATTTATTTTGAGAGAGAGAGAGAGAGAGACAGACAGACAGCATGAGCAGGGGAAAGAGAGAGACTCCCAAGCAGGCTCTGCACTGTCAACGTGGAGCCCAATGTGGGGCTCGAACTCATAAACTACAAGATACAGACCTGAGCCAAAACCAAGAGATTGGATGCTTAAGTGACTGAGCCACCCAGGTGCCCCACTACACAGCTGAATCTCTGGCTGATGAGTCTATCCGGCCTGAAGAGCCCGGGACCAGAGCCTCCTGGCTGTGGTGGGTTTGGTCTCATGCGACTTCAGAGAATTGACTTGGTCTCCAACATGTGGTCGTGGAAAGACGTTGCTTGGACAGGACCATCAGTAAGGAGCCTGGGTGGCCCTAAGCTTGGAGGAGTCCCACAGCCTGGAGAGGAGGCCTCTGTGGGATTTCTGACCTGAGTGAAGGTGTCAGTCCCCAAACCCCCTACCCCAAGCTACAAAACCCTGTGCTCTGTGGAAATGATCTCCACCTTCTCTTTGTATACCTCCACCGCGAAGGCATTTTCTATAGCTCTGCCAGTGTAAGCAGGCTGTGTCGGGCTGCCTTTGAGAGGCTAAATGGAGGTGGGGAAGACTGAGAAGAGGGAGAGAAAGATAATGGAGGGAGGTTCTAGAAACCTAGATGGTGATATTCAAGAAGAATCTGGCCCAAGACCGGGGTGGTGGACACTTGGGCTGCCCCCCGCGTTGTACTTTTGAGGTGGTGGTTTGGATGCCCCATATTCTGTACCTTCTAGGAAATGGGAGACCCTCAGGAATCTGGCCATCAGGCCAGGGGCTGCGGCCTGTCAGCCTCTCTCCTGTCTCCTCTCAGCCCAGCGGCCCCACCAGGCTTCCCCACAAACACCCATTCCCTGCTCCCTATTTGCCCCTGCCCCGGGAGGGTGGCACACTCAGAGGGACCGTCCTGCCAGGAACGCTCCCCTGTGGGAGGGAGGGACTTAGCAGATCCGAGAGTCGGCTCCTCCAAGCTGCAAAGAGGTGTTGTCAGATTTGGCTGCCCTTTATTTTATTTATTTTTAAAGTTTGTTTGTTTGTTTGTTTATTTATTTAATTTTGAGAGAGAGAGCGTGCGCAAGCGCGTGTGCACACGTGCAGTTGTGTACTTTCACGTGGGGGAGGGGCAGAGAAGGAAGGGGAGAGAATCGCCAGCAGGCTATGTGCTCAGCACAGAGCCCGAGTGGGGCTCAGTCTCACGACTTTCGATCATGACCTGAGTCAGTACAAAGATTTGGTTGCACTTTAAAATGCTTGGTACAGGGGCACCTGTCTGGCTCAGTGGGTAGTGCATGATCTTGATCTCAGGGTCGTGAGTTGCAGCCCCATGTTAGAGGTAGAATTCACTTAAAACAAAACAAAACAAAACAAAACAAAACAAGACTAGAATGCTTGGCGCAGCTTTTGCTGTCAGGTGGTCCCAGCGGGCTTCTTCAAACTGCCCCTCACCCTATGTTTTGTATAGCTAAGGAGACAGAGGTTGAGAGAGGCCAAGGGTTCTGCCTGGGGTCACGTATTAGGGTGGGAGCTCCCTGCACCTGGGGTTCCTGGGCTGGATGAAGGGCTTGTTGCTGCCGTGGAGGGGCGTTTTGCTATGATGGGCCTTCCTACAGGCTTACAGGCCACCTCTTGGCTGTGTGGCTGGCCTAGCTAGGTCGGCATGTGCGGTGGGGTCTGGGGAGGGGCTGCTGGTGCAGCATTCACAACAGCATCTCGCAGCCAATCTGTTTGCTCAGGGCCTCTGCCTGGCGTCGGGGTCCAGGGACAGAGTGGCAAGGATTCTGCAGTTTTCATCCATCCCCTCCTGAGTGTGAGTTGTGGGTCCCCTGTGACCTGGGGGCTCAGGAAGCCTGCAAAATACTTCTGAAATTGGAAAGGGGCAGCACAATTGGGGGTGGAGCCCTGGGCAGTGAGGGCCAGTGGGGCCCTGCTCTGTCTCGATTAGTCTTGCAGCCTGTATCTCCTCCACTGCACCCCGAGTTTCCCACTCGCTTGTTGAGGGGTTGAGTGGATGCCTGAAGGCCTGACACTGGGCTGCAGGACTGTGCCTTCTTTGTCTCTCACATCCTTGTAAGACTTCCAGGCAACAGTCTGAGCAAACCAAGGAGAGCCCTAGCCCTTTTTATTACTTCTCTGAGGACAAAATTTGTAGGCCAAGGGGAAACCCAATTACTGTGCCCTTTTGTCTATTTTGAATTACTTCCTAATCTATCTATTAAAAAACAACCTCAAGCAGGATCCTAAATAAATGGGCTTTAAGCAAGGGAATTATCGATGTGATTCATTCTCCCTCAGGGCAGATGTGCAATTTATCTTTCAGCAAAGCACACAGTGACTTAACAAATTGAGCCTAAGAACAATGGCCATCAGCCCGACCATCCCCAGGAGAAAGAATCAGCATTCTGAGTCAGTGCCGGGGCTCTGACCCCATTAGGGCCTTCTCTGGGGGAGCTCCTATAATGGTGACATCTTAACTAAATTGGGCCCCGAGAGCGGGCAGGCCTGGTAAGGGGGCACAGGGCATAGCCAGGGGCTGAGCAGAGCTGGGCAGGGGACGAACCCCTCCTTCCCTCCTTCTCCTGGAGCCAGGAGGGGCTGCGCCTCAAAAGCCTGTGCAGATTGGCCCAACCTCTCCCATCTCCCTCACTTCACCCCCCCTCACCCAGTCGCCTTCCAGATTGCTGCCAGGAGGATGCCTCCCCCCGTCTGCCCCCCCCAGGGCGTTTCACACCCTGATTTTGCATTGCCCTCTGTGCAGTTGAGGGGGCTGAAGGGATGGGGGGCAGGGTGGGGTAGGGGTCAAGGGGTAGCATTCTAGAGGTGGGCACTACGTGAACCCTTGGTCCTTGGCCCCATGGCAGCTGCTGCCCTACTCCACACCCCCCGAATCACAGGCTGGAACAGGGCCAGGGACGTGGGACTGAACCCATTTTTCTTTTTTCTTTCCAGAGATGGCAGTAATTGTTCCTCCCCAGCCTGATGTGGGAGAAGGCTGAGTTTTGCTCTGGACTTGTCTGCACACTCCTGGCCTTCGCCCCTCACCCGGGACAGGCCTGGTCAGGTCTGCCAGGCCCCGGGAGCTTTGCTTGCTGGCCCAGGGCCTCACCCAGTGCACGCTGCTCTGCCCTGGGCCCTGCTTTCCTGAGGCCCAGCAGCCAGGGGCCTGTGGTACTACCAGCTGAATTCCAAGTAAACTTTCCCAGAATCACAGAATCTCTTGGAAACAGAACGCCTTGGCAATGTAAAGCATTCTCAGAACTGAGGAATTACAGAAAAATAGAACCTCAAGTTTGGAAAAGATTCTTCAGGTAATCTACCTTCTTTCCAGCACAGTGGCCTCATCTGCCTTCTTGTCTCCTGCTGTCTCCTTGAAAGGAAGCTTGTCCTTGTGGGAGATCTTCCCAGTGCCTCTCTCCTCCCTGGATCCGTGGGTGTCTCCACTTTGCAGTTCCTTTGCAGTTCCCAGCATTTGCGACCTGTGAAACACTAGCAAAAGCAAAGTGTGTGGGATTCTGTGTGGAGGCTGGGAAAAGCCCTGTATTGCTCTCTGTGTCTTTCTTCCTGCAGCATTGATGCAGACAGGTTTGTGTTGAGATGACAGAACCGCGATCAGAACCACCAGGGTCATCAAGACTTTGTGTAGAGGACAGTGCCCTGGAGACGCCCGAGCTACAGCAGACTTTGCGTGAAGGAGAGATAAACTTGGTGAGATTTGGGGGCCATTTGCTACCCCAGTATAATGTAGCCTGTCCTAGCTGTGGTGTTGTGATTTATAATAAGAAGTATATGTATTTGATCTTCGTCCCTGTTTCTGGCACAGAGTCCCCAAATTCCTTGGAATTTCCTAAGTGGTTTGAGCCCTAAAGATGTCTTTTGTTGTGTTGATGAGGTGACTTTTGGGCCACACCTAGGATTAGGGGCTGGTTGCCAGTGGAGCCAACCTGAGTACAGGACTGAGACTTTCAGTCCTATCCTCCAGCCTTCCGGGTGGAGGGAAGGACTTGAGATTGAGGTCAGTCACTAATGGCCAATGATTTAATCAATAAGGCCTATGTAATGAAGCCTCCATAACCCCCCCCCCCCCCCCCCCCACCGCAAATGGGGTTCAGAGAGCTTATGAGTTGGTGAACACATGGAGGTTCAGGGAGAGTGGCACTCTTGGAGAGCCTGGTGCCTCTGTACCCCTCCCCCACCCATGCCCTATGCATCTTTTCCATTTGGCTGTTCCTGAGTTATATCCTTTTGTAATAAACAGGTGATCTAGTAAGTAAAATGTTTGAGTTCTGTGAGCCACTCTCCCGGATTAATTGGGCATGAAGAGGGGGTCATTGGAACCTCAAATCTATAGCTTGTCAGTCAGAAGCATAGGTGACAACGTGGGGTGGCAGCTGGTGTCTGAAGGTGGGGTGGGCGCAGTCCTGTAGGGCTGAGCCCTACACGTGGAATCCGATCCTGTCTTCGGGTAGATAGTATCAGAATTGAGCAGACTTGCAGGACACCCAACTGGTATCCGGAGCATTGTTTGTTCGTGGTAGGGAAAATCTACCCTACTTCGGAAGTGGTACCTAGCCTGTGTTCCAAACTTCCCGGAACAGGAATTCACCATGACCATGGATTTTGGGTTCATTGCTGAGCAGCAGTCAGGTGGAGAATTCCTTTTTCCCCCAAACTGAAATCTGTTTCCTCAAAGCTCCCTGGTTGCCCACCCCAAGTAGGTGAAATCCATCTTGACAGTTTCTTGTAGTCCTTTGGGGCTCTCTTTTCTCCCTATGCCAGTGACTCCCGCTCTTTAATGTGAATCATTTGGAGGGCTTATTAACGTGTGGTTTCCTGGGCTCCATCCCCAGTTTCTGATTCAGTAGGTTTGGGGCAGAACCTGGGAATTTGCATTTTTAATTTTTTTTAATGCATTTATTTAGACAGAGAGACAGAGCACAAGTGGGGGAGGGGCAGAGAGAGAAGGAGACACAGAATCTGAAGCAGGCTCCAGGCTCCGAGCTGTCAGCACAGAGCCCGACGCAGGGCTCGAACTCACAAACCACAAGATTGTGACCTGAGCTGAAGTCTGATGCTTAACTGACTGAGCCACCCAGGTGCCCCAAGGAATTTGCATTTTTAAATAAAGTTTATTTATTTTGAGAGAAAGAGCAAACGCAAGCAGGGAAAGGGTGAAGAGAGAGAGAGAATCCCAAGTGAGAGAATCCCACTGACAGTGCACAGCCCAACAAGGGGCTTGATCTCACAAACTGTGAGATCATGACCTGAGCCGAAATCGAGTAGGACGCTTAACCACATGAGCTACCCAAGTGCCTGTAGGAATTTGCATTAAAGAAAAAATTTTTTTAATGTTTATTTATTTTTGAGAGAGGGAGAGACAGAGTGTGAGTGGGGGAGGGCAGAGAGCAAGGGAGACACAGAATCTGAAGCAGGCTCCAGGCTCTGAGCTGTTAGCGTGGAGCCTGACATGGGGCTTGAACTCATGAACTGTGAGATCATGACCTGAGCCGAAGTTGGATGCGTAATCCACTGAGCCACTCAGGTGCCCCCGAATTTGCACTTTTAATAAATTCCCAGGACTGTTGCTGCTGGTGGTCTGGGGACCACACTTTGAGAATAACTCTCTGGGCCTTCTGTTAGATCTCCCCAGGAGCTTGCCAGCCCATGTTGGTCATGGCTGCAGACGTACCCTGCCACGCCCTGCAAAATTAGAGCCCTCTACTTTGGTCCTCCCCTATTGGGCTGGAATGGTCCGAGCCTGGTTCTGTCCTTTCCTTGAGCTGTGTGACTTCCTGGGCAGGGCCCATGGTATATTCATATCTATGGCCCTCAACCTGACACCAGCCAGTCACAGCAGTCAGTAGGCGCTCAGTGAACACTTACTGAGTGGATGAAATGCATTATATTCACCTCTGAAATCTCTCACTAATCTTCAGACTCTTTGTACAGAAACCGCCCCCCGCCCCCCGCTGCCATGGAATTCAAACTGCCCGCCCTGTAGACATTGGGGTCCCTGCCAGCTTATAGGTGTGTTGAAGAGGGAACGGTGGGTAGGGAGTGTGCACCAAGATGTCTTTTAGTAGAAGAATGGAAACATAAACTGTGATCCATCCAGACAATGGAATACTCTTCAACACTAAAAAGACATGAGCTATCAAGTCATGAAAAGACATGGCAGAACCCTAAGTGCATATTACCAAGTGAAAAAAAAATCTGAAAAGGCTGTATACTGTATGATTCCAACTCTGTGACATTCTGGAATGGAAAAACCGTGGAGACAGTAAAAAGATCAGTGGTTGCCAGTGTTTGGGATGGAGATGCAATGAATAGGCAAAGCACAGAGGATTTTTAGGGCAGCAAAAATACTGTGTATGATACTGTAATAGTGGATACATGTCATTATACATCTGTCAAAACCCATAGAATGTACAACACCAAGAGTGAACCCTGGACTTTGCGTGTTAATGATGTGTCATCAGTTGTAACCAATGGGTCATTCTGGTGGAGGACATTGGTGGTGGGGAGGCTGTACCTGTCTGTGTGGGGGCAAGGGTGCATGAGAACTCTGCACCTTCCTCTTAATTTTGCTATGAATCTAAGGCTGCTCTAAAAAATAGTCTATGAAAAGAAAGAAGAGGGAGTGTGCCTCATCCTCTCTCCAGAAGCTCTAATCCTAGGGCCTGGTGGGGGATGCCCTAGCTATTCCTGTAAAGTCTCAGCTTGGCAAGCCTGCTCCTGCCGTGGGATCTGCAGATGACTTTCCCCGTGCTCACGCAGGCCAATTCTGACCTTGGAGAAGTATTGGGCTGTCTCAACTTTTGCAAACACAGACAGCCTAGCTCATGCTTGGCTGCTTTGCAGATGGTGTGGGCTGTGACTTTCTGGGGGGCCTGCTGGGCCAGATCTTTAGTTTCTCTGTCCCACATCGATGCACTAAGTCTTAGGGCGCCACCTCCTGTATCATGTGCCTTGGCGGGGCTCATGGAAACAAGGCGGTCAAAGCTGAGGACCATGATTCCACTCCTGCTGGGTGCCAGCTCTCAGAGAGCCCTGGACGGGCTGAATGACGAACAGCCTGTCAAACTTGGCTCCTGAGGATGGAAAGCTCTGAGGCTGACTCTGGGGTGTCCCACTCTGTCCCCAGGAGAGTGCTGACCTTCCTGGAAGTCAATGAAACCCTAACCCAGCTCCGTAGTTCTGGAAACCAGGCCCATCGTGGAGGGACCCTTCCAAATTCCAAGTGCTTACTTATGATTTGTAGAGAAATAGGCAACCATATCCAGAGGCTTCTCTTTGGTCAGCACTGCTCTCTCAGGTTCTCTGGTTGGGTTCTCACTGTGGTGGGTGACAGATGCTGACCCCAGGCTCTATGTGTTCAGCTCCAGCCTTGTTCTTTCCTCTCACCCTCCAGTTCCTCCTCCTTCTCCTCTCCTTTCTATTTTAAAATGTTTATTCTGAAAACAGTTAAACATGGGAAAATTGAGAGAGTGCTATAATAGACCTCTCATACCTAGTATCTAAATGTAACAGCTATTCACATTTTGCTATATTTGCTTCACCTATGTCTTGCTTAAGTATTTTGTTTGTTTGTTTGTTTGTTTGTTTGTTTTTAAGTAGGCTCCATGGCCAGAGTGGAGCTCAATGCAAAGCTTGAGCTCCCAATCCTGAGATCAAGACCTGAGCTGACATAACAGAAGCTTAACTGACTGAGCCACCGGGTGCCCCTTGCTTAAGTATTTTATTTTTTTAATGTTTATTTCTGAGAGAGAAGAGAGAGAGAGAGAGAGAGAGAGAGAGAGAGATATGGAGTATGAGCAGAAGAGAGGCAGAGAGAGAGGCAGACACAGAATCTGACACAGGCTCCAGGCTCCGTGCTGTCAACACAGAGCCCGACGCAGGGCTGGAACCCACGAACCGCGAGATCATGACCTGAGCTGAAGTTGGACACTTAACCGACTGAGCCACCCAGGTGCCCCTGCTCAAGTATTTTCAAGCAAACTACTGACATGTATCTTACCCTGAATACATCAGTCAGCATCTCTAAAAAAATAAGAGGAGTTTTCTACATAACCAAAATATCATTGGTGCACCCATAGAAATGAACAATTCTCTAATATCACCTGACAGTCTGTTTTCAAATTTCTGCAATTGTCACAAAAATGTCTTTTATGGTTGGTTTGCTTAAACCAGAATTCAAGTGGGTCCACGAGATGCATTAGGTCATTATGTCTCTTGGGTCTCTTTTAAACTGGGACTATACCGTCCTTCCTGCAGTATAGACAGGTTGAAGAAACCAGGTCCAGTTGCGCAGATCATACCCAGTCTCCACACCTGTGGTTTCCCAGGCAGGGGTGGCGGGAGAGGGGCCCTACTTCTTCGCTAGTGGGCCCTGGGAGTCCCTGCAGGCATCTTACTGAGGAGGAGGAACCGGATTGCTCGTGGCTCGAAGTGTTTCTGCTTTGAAGCCCAGAAGCTTGGAGAAGCTGTCCCTCCTTTGGGAGCCACTGTGACAAGCAGAGGGTCTGGGGGGGGATGGCCCAGCATGAGAATAAAGGCTTTAAGACACTTGTGGTCACAGCAATGCCCTCAGGGAGGGAAGAATCACATAGAGTCTCTGGGAAAGACCCTTTGAAGATGAAGGTCAATGACTCAAAGCTTGTCAGGGCCGGGCGCTCTGGTATCTCTGATCCCTCTGTGAGGGTGGGGCCTGGCCAGGGCCCAGCAGCCTCCTGCCCACACACTGTCCCCTTTGATGGGGTGCTGACCGTGCCCTTCACCTCTCTCAGGGTCCACTCCCCCAGAGCAGCTTTTCTTCTGTCTCCAGTGATGCAGCAGCTGTTGTCATTCACGCACAGCTGCTGTGGCAGCAGCTGTGACGTTGTCCAGAGCCCTTCCCGCTGTCCTGTGCCCTGCTCCTGCCTGTCCCAGCTCTCTGGATGGCTGCAGGTCTGTGGAGCACATTCATTACAAACAAACAACTTCTGAGAGCAGTGTGGCTCCCTCACCGTGAGAGGCTAGGCATGACCTGCCCAGGTGTAAGTTCAGGAGGAATTTGTAAATCAATTGTGTACATGAGGAGATAGCATTTCCCCCTCATTAGATGGGAAAAATTACTACCCCCCTCCCCAAGTTTATTTATTTTGAGAGAGAGAGAGTGGATGCACATTTATTTTGAGAGAGAGAGAGAGGCAGAGAGAGAATCCCAATGCAGGGTTTGATCCCTCGAATCGTGAGATCATGACCTGAGCCGAAATCAAGAGCTGGATTCTCAACCGACTGAGCCACCCAGGTGCCCTGGGAAAAATTACCTTAAAAGTTGATAATATTGGGGCAACAGGGTGGCTCAGTCCGTTAAACATGTGACTTCGGCTTAGATCATGATCTCACGGTTCATGAGTTTGAGCCCCACACCGGACTCTGTGCTGATGTTTCAGAGCCTGGAGCCTGCTTCAGACTCTGTGTCTCCCTCTGTCTCTGCCCTTCCCCCTCTCATGCACACTGTCTGTCTGTCTCTCTCTCAAAAATAAATAAATAAACATTTAAAAAAAGTTGATCATGTCCATTGTTGCCAAGGGTGTGGGGAACAGTCTCTTGTTCTCTTGGTAGAATATAAATTGTTTTGGAAAATAAATTAGCAATATCTATCAATAATGAAAATGTACATGGTTTTTCATTCATTCTTTCCTTCAACAAATGTTTGTTGAGTCCCTACTATGAGCCAGACACTATTCCAGGTGTTGGGAATGTAGCAGTAAATCAGACACATGAGGTGTCTCCTACCATGAAACTTACATTTTGGTGGGAAAAACAGATAATACACAAATAAGTCCACACTGTAATTAATAGTGAGTGGCTTTGAGTAAAAATAGGAGGGCAAGGAGATTGAATGTGGGTGAGTTGTGGCTCTTTCAATCCTTTGGCCCAGGAATTCCACTCCTAGGAAACACAGAAATGCTTACACTTGTACACAAAGAGATACAAGCACAAATGTTCATAAAACAAGAAATCGGAAACACCTAAATGCCTAATAACAGAGAAGATGCTACATGAATTGTCCAACCACACAAACGGATCATCTGCAGCCACTGAAAGAATGAGACAGCTCCATGTGGAGTGAAGACAGATCGTTAAGCATAAGCCGGATGTTATGAATGATATATATAGTAGGACCCATGTCAGTAAAATAATGCATATGTTTGTGAATGCGTAGAAAAAAAGGTCTATTATAAAATAGGTCTAAAATAAAATTCCTTGGGGTAAGGAAAACCAAAACACAATGATCAGAAATAGATACTCCACATCACAGCACAGACGCCTTTCCAAGGGATTTTGAGATCCCAGTCGAGGAAGTGAAATGGCTCCTCAGGTTTGTCAAATCGACTCTGACCTGCAGCTTTTGATCCTGAGGGAGAAAGGGAAGTGAAATGAGCATTTGCTCCCAAATCCAAAACTCCCAGCAGCCTCTGCTGGCCCCAAGTCACAGAGTTAAGAGGTCAGGAAAGGGGCAGGAAGAGAGGGTCCTGCTTCTACTGAACAGGGTGCGGGGCCACGAGTTCCACGTGGTCTCTGTAGGGGAGGAGTTTCCACCACCATCTAGAGGTGAGGAAACTGAGGTGCAGGAAGTTAAGCGGCTCGGCCAGGGTCACAGAGCAGCTGGGCAAAAGGTGGGGTTTGAAGGTACATCTGCTGAGGTTCAGAGTCTGGTGTCGACGGTGATGGTCTGGGCCACTCTTCGATGACCCCTCCCTGCAATAAGGGCACAGCTGTGGGCAAGTCCCTCTCCTGCTCTGATGGGAAATGAGGACCCTCCGGTCAAGCCGGTTGTGGCCCGTCCCTAAGCCCAGCGCCAAAGGAGGCCACCACCTTCTGGGCCCCTACGTCCTGGCCCCTGGGAAATCAGGCACCTGTACTTGCTACATCCTGCAGCCACTGTTGTGGTCACAGCTGCGAAATGGTAGTGATAGCGGTAACAGCAATAGTTAACATGGAACCGTAAAAGTAGCTCCTACAATGCTAGGCATTGCTCTAAGCGCTTTGCAAACATTCGTTCACCCAACCCTTTTTTAGTTGGCATCATCCCCCTTCTCCAGATGACAAAACTGAGGCACGAAGCATCTAACAACAGGCCTAAAGTCACACAGCCTAAAAGGGAGAGACCGGATCTAATTTCTAGTGATCTTCAGAGCCCATACTCTTGACTTCTCTTGTACTGACTCCTCCAAAGCTAGTTAACACACGTATACTTATTGTGTGCCGGGCATTGTAAGTACCTTAAGTATATTAACATATTAGTTTTTCTGAGACAATCTTAAGAGGTAGGTTCTATTAAGTATCCCCATTTTACAGATAAGGAAACTAAGTGCAGAGAAGTTAAGTCACTTGCCCAAAGTCACACACTGCATGTAAATGTAAAAGGTGGAATTTGAGCCACACATTTTGGCTCCTGAGTTTGTGCTCTTAAACATCTCTAGCACCTCTAATGCTCTCAACACGCATTTTCTATTTCTAGAGGACTGCAAATCCCCATGGGATATTGCGGCATTCGTGGGAGCAAGAACAACTGGTAATTCCTGATCTCTGGTCTCCTCTTGCGGTTGAGAAGCTAGTTGTGTCCCGCTAGCAGTGACCTGCTGTGCTGGGAAGGACAGACTAATCCCTTTGCTGTCCAGCTAACGCCCCTCCCCGCGGTTACAGGCCAGCAGGCGTGGGGAGGGGCTGGGGCTCCAGGATGAGTGGGAGAATTCGAGATCTGGAGCGGTGTGGTGGGGAGGGGGGCATTCAGGAGACCTACACAGAGCTGCCCTCACTCCCTCACTTCCCATTCTCTTTCTACCTCATTAGGATGGAAAGATGAAAGCAATTCCGAGGCAATGTAGCAGAAGTGTCCCTCCAGCTCTGCTTCTGTCCTGGCAGAATGGGGCAGACCTAGCCTGCCGCTGCGTCACGTTCTAGTGCTGGTCTCCCGCCAGGAGACAGAGAGAGGGCCAGGGCGCCAACCCGTGCTCCCGGGTCACCAGGAAGCTCAAGGAGGTCTCACGTGGTGCCTGGTGGAGAAGCAGGCCGCTGCCAGGCAGCTTTGTGCATTTGGTGGCTTCACTGGAAACTCGTCAAACAGTTGGCAGAAACACTTCCCTCCTCCAGTGACAGGAGCTCACACTTCGGGAGGCACTGAACTGCTCTGAAATGTGATAGCATCGCCTGTCAATTTCTGCACACAGAATGCTGTTTTTTTACAGAAAGAATATTTGTCTTGGCCTTCTGGAACTTTATGGGCTTCCAGGCCAAGGATCCCCGCTCCCTGGGGCAAGGTTTGGGTGGTGGGTAGGGTATAAGAGGGCAGGGCAATGTAGGGAGAGGTAGTGGAGAGCTCAGGGGAGCAACTACTCTGTGCTCAGCTTGTGGTAGGGGTGGGGAGGGCTCTGCAGACATTCCTGAGCCCGGCAGGCAGGCAGCGGCAGCAGCAGGCACAGCTGCTAAGACAGCAGCTGCAGAGCCCCAGAATGGGTCTGAGCGTGGCCTCTCCCTCCTTGGTTCTGGCAGACAACCTCCTGTCCACCCCCCAGCTACATTGCAGGCTGTGGTTGGCAGGGGCAGACACTCGGCCCTCCCCCTGCAGTTTTGAGCAGATGCAGGGATGGGGGGGTGCGGGTGGAGGGTGTCTGAGGAGGTGAAGGACAATGGCGCTGTGCCTGGTGTTCACAGGGTCTGAGGAAGACCTGGGCACAGTGTTGGTGCCTTTGTGATTGAGGCCTAATTTCCTTCTATGGGGCGTGCGTGCGGCGTTGAGGTGGAAGCTGCGTGCTGAGGAGACACTGAGAAGTTTTGAGCAGGGTCAGGGCAAGGTCAGGGGGCAGATCTCCCTGCAGGGTGGCCGGAATCTGGATGGAGCGCACACACTGGAGTCAGTGACCCAGGTGGGAGGCCATAGGGACCAGACAAGGAATGATGTAGAAATGGCCTGAGGGCAGCAATGGAAGATTCGGTCTTCCATTGTCTCCCCTCTATCCTTAGCCCTGGTGCGACAATGTGCTCAAGGCTGTCCCCTCCCTTAACGGTAGACTCCCAAGGGTCCTGGAGAACATCTGGGTTATGAAGTGGAAGTGACTCTCGGGAAAGGTGAGGATCCTTCCTGCCCAACACCCTGAAGCTCTGGGATGATGGAGGGTCTATCTGAGTGAGTCATTCTTGGGCCATGGCGCTGGGTGGGTCCTTGCTCTCAGCCTCTGCTCCTGCTGTCCCAAGACTTCCACAGCCGTGCTTTATCGGGCCATCAGCATTGGCAGCTCATGGATTTAAGCATGTTTGGTGTGCTTTCATCTTTTGTGGGGTTTTCCCCACGATTTATGCTCAATTTATCTCATTTTTAGCTGGTGGGAGGTTTTTGGGTTTTTTTTTTTAAGTTTATTTATTCATTTTGAGAGAGAGAGAGAGGAACACATGAACAAGGGAGGGGCAGAGATAGAGAGGGAGAGAGGGAATCCCAAGCAGACTCTGCCCTGTGAGCACAGAGCCTGATGTGGAGCTCAAACCCACAAACCGCAAGATCATGACCTGAACGAAAATCAAGAGTCAGACACTCAACCTCCTCAGCCACCCAGGTGCCCCAGCTGGTGGGAGCTTATTCAAGTTAGCTCTTGAGTCTTTTAATAATTTTAGCTTTGGTATGACAAGAAACTTTCTGCCCTTGTACATTTCCTTCTGCAGACCCAGACTCAGTCATTTCTCCAAGTGGCCCTCATGACTATTAGTGGGAAATGGCATTCCCAGACCACAGTCAAGGTATATTTATATTCTTCCTTTCTTAGATAAACAATACAGAATACAAACCCAGTAATGCACCCAGCATTTTCACTTACCCTTATGGCCGACATGTTACTCAATAGCAGTGGATGGAGATTCATTCTTTTTTTTTTTTTTTTTTTTTGAGATTCATTCTTGTTACAGCTGCCTAATACTGCATTTGGTAGATGTACTCAAAAAAAATTTTTTTAACATTTATTTATTGTTGAAACAGAAAGAGATGGAGCATGAGATGGGAGAGGCAGAGAGAGAGAGAGAGGGAGAGAGAAAGGAGGCACAGAATCTGAAGCAGGCTCCAGACTCTGAGGTGTCAGCACAGAGCCCAATGTGGGGTTTGAACCCACCAACTGAGAGATCATGACCTGAGCTGAAGTCATCACTAACAAACTGAGCCACCCAGGCGCCCCTGGTAGATGTACTTTCAACAAGCCCCTTACTGGAGAATATCTGATTGGTTCCAGTCTCTCACTATGACAAATTATCCTGCAATGGAGAGCCTTGTGCATGTGTCTTTTTGCGTCTTTGGAAGAGGTCCCTGAGTGGGATTGCTCTAACAAAAGGTAAACGCATGTGGAATCTTTGTGAATCTTGCCCTCCATGGAGTTGTAAAGTTTGAAAATACCACGGTCTCTCCAAAATGGTGTGATGTCAAACATTTAGACTTTTGCTAATGTCTTAATAGGTAAGGAGTGGCATTTTAGGGTAGTTTAAGTGTGTGTCTCTGATAAGTAGGATTCAGTAGTTTTTTGAAATATATATATTTAAGAGCCATTCTGCCCATTTGAAAATGAGATTTTTGGTCCCTTTCTTCTTTAGTTTTAGAAGTTCCTTATTTATTAGGATATTAACCTTCTCTTTTATATAAGTGGCAAATATTTTTTATAGTTTTGTATTTGCCTTTTTACTTTGTTTATGGTGGGTATTGGTCACTTGAATTTTTTGTTTTGTTTTTTCAAAGATCATGACTTCATACCTAAGATCACAAAGATGGACTTCAGGGGGTTTGAATCCCTTGTGCAAATAAATCCCTAATGCAAATTTTGGAGTGAATGAGCATATATGCATTTTTCTGAGGAAAGACTCTGTTCTCTCAGATCCCTGTTGTTTAAGAGCTTAACTCTACATTCTAGAAATCTAAGACTCCTTGTTTTTAAGCTTTGGCAAATGTCCTGCCTCTGTCATCTCAGACATCAGTTTCTCCACGGCACAGCGAAGGGACTGGGCCAATGGCCCATTACAGCTCTCCCCACACTGGCTGGGGACCCAGAGTCTGGACCTGCCCGGGCTCCCCCTGTGACATCCTCCAAATCTGACTCCTCTTGGCCTTTTGGTGGGAGGCACCACCTTCACTTGCTAAATACAAGACCAATCCTCACCAATCACCAATCATCCTCACGGGGGTGGGGGGAGGGGACCCCCCAAGGAGACGTAGGCCTGGGATGAGTCACTTTCCTACTGGGAAAGGTCTCCCTGATTAGCCATGAATGTTGCCAGAAATTCAAGGTAAACAAAGGGTCTATAAGAAAGGTCATACACAAATTACTGGCCCAGAGTGGAGAGAATTTGGCACCCAGGAATACAATAGCCAGCAGGGGTTAATGAATAATTAGACATTAATTCTTTGTGAATGGAAATGAATTATACTTCACTTGAGAAGGAGGCAAGCTGCCTGTGGAATGAATGAGCTGTTCTTGCCTCTCAAGGCTTAATCTTCTAGTGGTGCTGGGGCGATGGGGAGCAGAATAACTAAAGTTTTTCAAAAGTCTCCACAATGTTGCAAAAGCCTCCAGATCTGAAGTCCCTCAGAAAGAACAACCCACAAATCCTCGAATTGTTCTTCTGCTTACTCTTCACTTAGGGCCTGTCGATGTCTCTCCAGGGAGAAGAGGTCTGCTATTCCAGGAATCACAATGACCACCCACCGACAAGGGATCAGACCCATTTAGACATTGGCCATCACTGAGAGACTCCAAACCCAAAAGGCCAGTTGTCTATCCCTGCAGACACACAAAGCTGGGGGCTCGGGTGACAAGCCGCTCTTCTCTGGACCCTGGGCCTCTGGCACAGAGCTCCTAGTGGCTTTGGGATCTGGATTGAGGCTGCCCTGGGCAGAACTGGCCGCTTAGCCTGGCTTCCTGGCATTCACTGGGAACAGGCTGGGAAGTAGAGAGGCAACGGACTGTGGTCCAGCAGTCAGCATGGGCAGGGCACAGGGTGACCACTCAGCAAAGGTTTGTGGATGAATGAGAGGGTGGGGGCATGCGGGGTGCACAGGAGCCCCAAAACTATCCGTTAAGCAGGGCAGTGGGAAGTGTGGTCCAGTGCTTCCTCCGCTATACAGAAAGTGCCCCTGCATTTTCCAGAGTGATTACCATAGTCCTTGTCCCCAAATCTATGAAAGTTGATCTCCCTAGATATTAAGCCCTATCCACCCACCCCCATGTCTCAACAGCCCTTGGCCATTTTCAAAAAGAGGCATCAATCAGGCCATGAGAGCCACAGCCCTGTTCAGGCCTCCTGGTTCTAAGTCCCGAGCTCTGCCTGGACGACACCTCCCTGTTTTCCTCGTCCTACACCTTGTGGTACCTTAACATTCAAAATCACCCAGCAACTTTGCCAACAGGAGCTATGTGTTGGGTCGTGGGGGCTAGCCCGGGCCTAGGCACTCACTGCTGCTCTCACTGAGCCCCTTTAGAAACACTTTCCAAAAAAAATTTAGGGGTGCCTGGGTGGCTCAGCCGGTTGAGCAGCTGACTTCAGCTCAGGTCATGATCTTGCGGTTTGTGAGTTCCAGCCCCGCGTTGGGTTCTGTGCTGACAGCTCAGAGCCTGGAGCCTGCTTCAGATTCTGTGTCTCCTTCTCTCTCTGCCCTTCCCCACTCGTGTTCTGTCTCTCTCTGTCTCTCAAGAAGTGAATAAATGTTTAAAAAAAAAAAAAAGAAACACTCTCCACTGCCACAGCTGTCATCCGCACAGTGGGGGCACTCTGGGGCTCCCTGAGTGTGCTCCCTGCTCTCTCTGCCCCCCGTGGCCTCCCAGGCCTGCTCAGGCTCACAAAGGGCTCCCAGGCAGGTCTCTGCAGGGCCTACTTTCTGTCTGCCCTTAGGGCTCCTCATGCTCCTGGCTGTCTCTGGTGTTGGGCCACCTCCTCCTGCAGGGGTCACAGATGTAAAGGCCGAAGAGCAGACTTGTGCCGTGGGGATAGGGCAGGGTGGGTGCTGGACCTAGAAGACCTACCTTTACACCAGAGCTGCTTCTGCCCAGCTCCATGACCTTGGCTGGTCAAGGGAGAGGGCGAGACATGGTCTGGCTGCCTAAGCAGCCCAGTCAATTGACTTCCCTGAGATGTGTCTGCCTCAGATGTAGGATGTGATAACAATTCGTTCCTCACTGAACTTTAGTAGAAGTAGATATAAAAATTAATTATGGGCAAGTTGCTGATGAAAATCAGGATAACTCCTGTTGTCTGCATTCTGGTCTCAGTCTTCATTTAGCATCTATGCTCTTACTATGACTTTTGGCATCTGTCTTCACTCGGTCATATCCTTCCTCCCCACAGAAGATGAGGACCCTTTTCTGTGATGCTGACTCTTGCTGAGGCTCTGACACCCAGGCTGTTGGCTGCAGGGTGAGCTGGTGGGTAAGTTTGCTTTTGGAGCTCCTAGTTGATACCCCTGTTCTGGTTCACCCTGCTTTCCCTCTTCCCACTATAATAGTGAAGGGAGGGTCTACTCAGGGTAAAACAGGTGCAATCTGGAATACTGAGTCTTACTCAGCAGACTCTGGCCAAATGCAAACCCTGGAGATGGGCCACTCCGGGTCCGGGCTGGGATCTTGGGAGACAGGCTTACTCTGGCAGGAAACCTCTCGTTGGCAACCAACTCAGACACCAGTGGCCCAAACAAAGTGGTTCCAGAGGAGAGAGGGGCGCCCAGGTCCAGCCTAGCCTGGTGGGGAGGCTTGCTGGGGGGACAAGGCCCTGACAAAGCTAAGTCAGCTTTGTTTCATCTCTCTAACCAGGCCTTCCAAACATCAGCAAATGTGTTTGTGGCTCCATCCTGCCCATTCTCTCAGAGGATGGCATGAGATCAGTAAAGATGAAAAAGGTCAGCAACACTCAGTGGTGGGGAGTCTCGGGAAAGGGACCCTTTTCTACACTCTTGCTGGAAGTAGAAATCAGCTCAACCCAGAATAGACAGGTAAGCAATAGATTGCAAAATTTAAAATGTCCACACCCTTTTACACAGTGGCTCCAATTCCAGAAATATACCCACAATGACATAAATATAAAGAAATCCACTCAACATTGTACAAAATAATGTGTATAGTAGAGTGTACAGAATAATATGTGTAGCATATTCTAATGTGTAGATATATGTGTATATATATATTATATACACATATACATAGAAAAGTACACAAATAATGACACACATACCATGCTTAGAGAGACATCTACTAGGATGTAAACCACAATGCTAATAGTATGCAGTATATAACAGTATGCAGCATATACACTATACAATATCTAACAGTCTGCAGTACATAACAATAAAAGCATATAACAGTACACAATACTATAGAGTATATAACAGGATATAGTACATAAAGGTATACATTGTATAACATTTACAGTATATAATATAGTACATATATAATACAGTACATACATAATACAGCATACAGTATATAATAGTGTGTAGTATTAATAGTATATAGTGTATCACAGTAATGTATCACACTATATAGTATGTAGTACATAACAGTATACAGTGTTTAACAGTATACAGTACATAAGAGCATGCAGTATATAACAGTATACCGTGTGTATAGATCACAGTATACAGTATGCAACAGTATATAGTCTACAGCATACCCCAATGTATACTAAAATGTTAATAGTCATTACTCCCCATAGTGAGATTTTAGTGATTTAAAAAATTTTCTTCTGTATTGATTTAGTTTTATGAAAGGCAGTAGAGTGTACTGGTTTGATATCAGGCTGTGGGACCACCTTGCCAGGGCTCACATCCCAGCTCTATCGATTGTGAGCTATGCAGTCTCAGGAGAGTTAACTCCTCTGCGCCTCAGTTTCCTCATCTATAACATAGAGATAATAATTATACCTACTTCACAGGCCTGTTGTGAGGATAAATGAGTAGGTTCTGACACACGCGGAGGGTCCAATAACTGTTAGTTACTGGACTTCATTCAGCAATACTTAGTATGCAAGGCACTGTTTTATTAGTTTTTCACTTATGAAATTGAAAAAAGAACCCAATACAGCTATTTTGGTTTTTTCTTTCTCTTTTCTTTCTTTCTTTTTCTTTCTTTCTTTCTTTCTTCTTTCTTTCTTTCTTTCTTTCTTTCTTTCTTTCTTTTAAGGCAGCAGAACCTAAAGAAATGGAGAAACATACTGCATTCATGGGTTAAAAAACTCAGCATAATAAGGATGTGATTCCCTTCATACACCTATTGATCTATAGGTTAAATGCAATTTCTATTCAATTTCCAGAGAAGTTTCTTGCAGACATAAACACATTTACTCTAAATTTTATCTGGAAATGCACGAGATCTAGAATAGCTAAAGTAATCTTGAAAAAGAAGGATAAGGTGGGAGGAAGGACTCTACTCCATACTGAGGCTTATTCCATAGCTACAGTAATCAAGATGGTGTGATATTGGCCAGGGATGGACCCCAAATCAATAGAGAACACAGACACAGACACCCAAATATGCTCAGCTGCTGTTTGCAAACGTGGAAAAGCAATTGCATGGATGCAGGAGAGCCTTTTCAACCAATGGTGCTGGAGCAGTCTGTCTATCCACAGGCTAAAGAGTGAACTTGAACCTCAAACTCACACCTTATATACAAAATGGATTGTGGACTTGAATGTAGCATGTGAATCTACAAGACTTTTAGGAAAAATAAATAGAGCAGATGTTTGTGATCTACAGCCAAGCAAAGAGTTCTTAGACTTGACAACAAAAGCATGGTCCGTAAAAGGAAAGATTGATAAAGCAGACCTCACCAAAATTAAAACTCTTGCTCTACAAAACACTCTATTAAGGTGAAAAAACCCTACAAATTAGGAGAAAATATTTGCAAACTACATATACAAAGAAAGACTAATATTTAGGCTTAGGGAACTCTTAAATTTCAATAGTTAAATCCACAAAAAAGCCAGCCCCATAAACTATCTGATTATGAAATGGATGAAAGACATGAAGAGACGTTTCAGAGAAGAGGACACAGAGGTGGGAAGCACATGAAAAGACGTGCATCATCATTAGCCAGCAGGGAAATGCAAATGAAAATACGATGAGCCATCACAACCTATCAGAATGGCTGGAATGACCAATAGTGACAGCTGGTGACACAGCTAGAAAGGGGCCTCCCAGTGCCCAGCCAGCGCTGTTTGGAAGCCAGCACTGGGAGGATTCAGTCCAGGGAGCACACACCTCGGAGTCTGGAAGAGTCCGCCCCATGGCCTCCACCAGCACTGCCACACACAGGGACGAGCCAGCCGGGGTCATGCTGCCCTCAGTCCGGCTTGAAGCCGGGCTCTCTGCTCCACCTCTCTGGACAACTCAGGACAAACTGTTTCTAAAATCAATTTATTTTGAATTCCCAGCCTGGTAACTCAGTCCAGGATTCCATGGGGGAGGGGCAGGAGGGGGGTGGGCAAGTGACTGCTTTGCTTTCTTTGTCTCAATTTCCATTCACGCTATTTATGAAATAAATCATACTGTTTTAAATAGATAAACAATTTTAACTACTCTTTTAACCTATTTTCAATCCAATAAAATAATAGCAGTTACTGTTCAGATGCTTGTATGTGTGCCAGGCCCTGAGCTAAGTCCTTTATATGTACGACCTAACAGAAGAGTGAGTAGGTAGATTCATCTTTTTGCAAATGGGGAAACAGGTTCAGAGAAATTAAGTCACGTTCCTGAGGTCACACAGCTCCCAGGGGGCAGCATCAAGACGTGAACCCAGCCACACGTCATTCTAAAGCCTCCCCATCTGTGCTGCCTCCCAACAAAACAGGTTAAATGCCAGTGTCACTGTTATTAGCTCAGGACGGGCTTCTTGCTGGAACAAGCAACCCCACATTTCAGTGGTCAACATGTTATTCTGCTGGTTGGAACTTAGTTTCATGGGCCTCACCTAACTGCAAAGGAGGGTGGGAAATGTGGTCCCACTGTGTGCTCAGGACACAGGACTTGGTTAACACACAGTAGTGGCTCAGCCAAACGCACCTCCAGGGATATTTTTCTCTTCACCAGAACTCACGTCCAAAGTCAATGTCTCATCAGGGTGCAAACCAGCCAATCTTTACAAAATGCCACAAACAGAAAAGCCCCACTTCATGTTCCTGGTATAAAGCCAGGGCAAGACACAATTCTCCGTGCAGAAATTTAGAGAATAGATTTTCAGGTCCCTTTGTCCTGCGTCCTTTCTTGTCCTAACACTGAGAACTTTTGCTGGCCAGCCTGGGCTGAAGGCTGGGCTGGAGGCCGGGCAGGGGCAAAAGGAGCCTCCAGCACCCCTTCCAGCCCAGGTTCTGGGCTCATGCAGGCTGAACAGGAGCCGCTCCCCTCACCACCCACTGCCTCTGGTCTCCTAGCTTGACTTTGCCGGGCAACACGTGTGAGCAGCCCGGACCAGCTGGACATTGGCACGGACCTCACAGAACCACCCACGCCTTCTGTGCCCTCCCCCTCAGCCAAGAGCACACGCTGGTCTAACCTGAGCGAAGGCCTCCAGCAGCGCAGGCAGAGGCTCCCCGAGTTCTTTGCCGCTGCCTCCCCTGCTTTTGTCTTTCTGACCCGCCAAGTCAGCCTATTGCGCAGACAACTCAAGTCTAAGAGACATCAGGAATTTGCACTAATTCAATTAAGCAATTAGCCTGTCAAGCGGTAGGAACTGCCTGGACTATACCTTCCGTTGAATGGAGCGGACTCTGCCCGAGCTTCTGCTGTTTGGGCTTCAAAAGGCAGTTAGGAGCTTGCCCGGGGGACCGTGCCTGCCTCGCCTCAAGGTTGTAAACCAGAAACAATGAGCTGTCTTTGAGGATTATCTGGCTCATATATTTTATCGGGTGCACGGGTGGCACAGCTAGGTGCCAGGAGACTGAGCTCGAGGGCTGGCTCAGTCATGGACTTTTTGTGAATTTGAACAAATCCTTTCTGGCTTGGGGCCTCAGTTTCCTCACCTGTAAAATGGGAGTGCGTAATGTTCGGTCTTCCCACTGACAAGGTTGTTGTGGGATAACCTAGGGGGAGATTCTAATAGGTAACCAACATATACAGACAGAAGCCTTGATGTCATGACTGTCCATGTGGCAGACTGTTGGATGGATGACCCAACAACATTTCCCATCCCCCTTCCCTGGCCACATTCAGGTCTCAAGGCTGACAAGGCAGCGTCCTCGTTTCCTTAGCCTCCGGAGGAGCATGGCTGCGCTTGGCCACATGACACGGCATTAGCCACGGAACAAAGGGGAAATGTGCTGGAGGCTTCTGGGAGGACTTCAGCTCTTCTGATTGGAAAACGACAGAGAAGAAAGGGGCGGGCTGGTCTGGCTTCTTCCTTTTTGCTTCTTTCTACCTTGAGCTCTGAAGGCATGCCAAGAGCTGTGGTGGCATCTTGGCACCATGAAGAGATTTAGGGCCTATCCTAATCAAGTATGGCCCATCTTCAAAGACCCTTTTCCTAATGAGGTCACATTCTGAGGTTCTGGGTAGCCATGAATTTTGGGAGGATGCTGGTTAACCCACTACAACTCCCCACCCCCATTCCCTGAACTAATCAACCAGCAAGTTCTAGTAACCTGACCCCCTAAGTATATTCTGGACCTGGCCACTTCTTACTATAGCAATTCAACTACCCTACCCCGAGGCCCATCAGCACTTACCTATCATGACACCTTGTGCCTATAGCAACTCTCTTAGGCAGGGAAGGCAGATGGGGGGGCCTCAGCCTGCCTCAGTGGAAGGTAAAATCTTCTTTAGGGCTCACAGTTCTAGAGGTTGTGATGCTCTCTGCTCCTGGCCCCCCACCCCCCCCAGGCCATGTGACTCCTCCGTGGCCATGTCATGAGAGGTGGCAGCAGCACAGAGAGTGCTGTACCCTCAGCGATGACAAGATCAAGGAGGGAGAGGCGGAACCTGACTCCAGCCCGATCAGAGAGGCTAGAGCTGGGCAGATGTCCTAGATGCAGGCACAGCTGGCTGCCTCTTGGGTGTGGACTCGGAATCTGGGTTGGCGGGAGAGGACAGGTAGTGTGGGAAGGTGTCCCAGGTCTGTCCTGCCTGGAGACTTGACAAGAGAGATGAGAAGCCATGGGCCCTCTAGGGGGGTCTACAGATAGAGGCCTGTCCTTCCAGAAATGGACTAAGTTTCTGGGCTCCCCAGAGCTTCTTCTGTGCCCTGCTGGTGGCAAAGGTCCTGACACTTGATGGAGGGACAAGGGTCCGAGGCTGCAGAGTGCTGACCGGCCACAGACGATTCAAAGGAGATGGGCCAGCCTCTGAATGCAAGGAGAGGCCTTGCAAGCGGGCAGGCTGGGTGGTGGGTGGGCTGATACAGGCCACAAAGCATTGATTAAGCGCCTGCCTTCTGCTTTGTGGGTTCGCGGGTTTGTGGGTTGGTAGGAGCACAGTAGGGCGCATGTCAGCATGTCCCCGCAGAGGAATGAGGAGGCAGGAGTGGGGAGGTGTGTGCTGGGGGATGGGAACCAATGCAGGCAGAATCTCAGAGGGCTGAGTGTGTGCCTGCTGTTAACCCCCAGCAGCAGACAGTCCCTGCTGGCCATTTATGCTATGGAGGCTGCTACAGCCCCCAGTCACCGGGACCCAACTGAATGTATTAGAGAGGGGACAGGCCCTTCGTTTTTAAGGATGTTCCCACCTGGAGGCAGAGGACCGTCAGAAATGACTATGGGGGTCCTTCTGTGATTCTAAAACTAGATAACCTCAAGCTCTCTGGGTCTCTGCCTTCCCAACCTTCCCCCCACCTTCCTTGGACAAAGGAGTCATGGTGGGATCTGAGGCCCATTCTTAGAAAGCTGAAAATAATATGAAACAGAGTTCCCGTTTTAAAGAGAAACACTTTCCTAAGTAGATCTTTCAAAAATTTTGGTTTGCTACCTATTTAAGGAAATATCAAACAGCCCCCCCAAACACAGCTTGCAGGAGGAGGCCATTTCCCACCCCACCCCACTCACCCCATGTCCCCACCCCAGGTGGTTGGAACATTTTCTGCAGCTGCACTGGATTCTCAGAGGTACATCCTGGCAAATGCCATGGACCAGCCTCCTCAGCCAGGCAATCCCGTCCTCCCAGCCCACTGCCTGTCCTATGGCTGGGTCAGAATTGGCAGCAGGGCCCCTGTTGGGGACTCTAGGGAGGGCTGAAAACCCCTGCAGTGGCCTCCAGGAGGATTGTAGCCTCCAGACTGTGTTGACCTGGGACCTTGATTCAGCTCTTCTGGCTTAGACCCCATACAATCGTCTTTTGCACCGCATGCTTCATAGGAAATGAGTGAATGAAAGAGAGAAAAGTAAGAAGGAACATTCTACTGACTTACTTTCTTAAGTCTTTGCCATCTCCATCGCCAGACTCAATTTTGAAATTCCAGAAGGAAAAGAAGAAATGAAACATGTCACATCTCAGACCGTTCCCACAGGGACTCATTTCAGAAGCTGGGTTTCGTCCTTTTTTAAAAAAACAGAATCAATACCATCTTTCATGAAAACAATATTTTGTTCCTCTTCAGCTTCAGCCCAGGTCCACCCTTGCTGGCTCTGTGCAGAATCAGAGAAGAGAGCCAACGAGCAGCTCTCATCACAGACAGGGCGGGAATGTCAGGGCAGAGCAGAGAGGGGGCTTTTTGGAGGGCAAGAAGTTGGAGGGACCCTCTGTTTTCTTCAGGAGGGCCCACCACCATTAATAAACCCCTCCCCACCAGCTTGCAGGCCCTCAACCCACCCAATAAGGTCAAACACCAAACACCGGAGGTCCTCATTCTCTTGGATCATCCTGGCCGCTGGATTCCAGAATGAACCCTGGTATCCTGCAGAGACATTTGGGTCTTTCCTTCAGCCCCACTATAGGGGGTAGATCAGTGGACAGCACAGGCAATGGTTTATGACATTCATTCCAATGTCTCAATGTTTTGGGAGGATGAGGAAACTCAAACATCTGTGCCGTGTATGCCATTCCTTTAATGATCTAATAGACGGTGGAGTATACTTAGAATATGTGCATGGCTGGAGCACTTATCTTGGATTTGGAAAATTAAACACACTTAGGTTCATTTATTTCCCCCATTACCTTTAATAGCTTCATAGAATGAGAGAAATGTAGCTCCAACAGGGACACTCCATTCTACTCATCCATGAATTGAGTGTCCTCTACTACATTACTGAAGAGCTAAGGCTTGAGCTGTGTCTGAAGATAAGACATTTTTCCAGAAAGACAAGGAGAATAGTGTCCTGTGCAAAGGAGCATAGCAGCCAACAAGTCTGGTCTACATGGGATCCAGCAATTAATTCAACGCTGCTGGGGCACATGGAGCCTGTGGGATGGCAGGGGCTAGTGGGAGAGGTAAAGGTCAAGGTCTCGTAAACTACCCTGAGAAGTCCAGACGTTATTCTCGTGCGCATGGGAGCCCCTGAAATGATTTAAGGGGGGAAAGAAGCTTGAGATCAACATTTTTTAAATTAACTATAATTTATTGTGAGATTGGTTTCCATACAACACCCAGTGCTCATCCCAACAAGTGCCCTCCTCAATGCCTATCACTCATATTCCCCTCTCCCCCACCCCCATCAACCCTCAGTCCATTCTCAGTATTTAAGAGTCTCTTATGGTTTGCCTCCCTCCCTCTCTGTAACTTTTTTTTCCCTTCCTCTCCCCCATGGTCTTCTGTTAAGTTTCTCAGGATCCACATATGAGTGAAAACACATGGCATCTGTCTTTCTCTGCCTGACTTATTTCACTTAGCATTATACCCTCCAGTTCCATTCACATTTCTGCAAATGGCTAGCTTTCATTCTTTCTCATTGCCAAGTAGTATTCCATTGTGTATATAAACCACAATTTCTTTATCCATTCATCAGTTGATGGACATTTAGGCTCTTTCCATAATTTGGCTATTGTTGAAAGTGCTGCTATAAACACTGGGGTACAAGTGCCCCTATGCATCAGCACTCCTGTATCTGTTGGGTAAATTCCTAGCAGTGTTATTGCTGGGTCATAGGGTAGATCTATTTTTAATTTTTTGAGGAACCTCCACACTGTTTTCCAGAGTAGCTGCACCAGTTCGCATTCCCACTAGCAGTGCAAGAGGGTTCCCGTTTCTCCACATCCTCTCCAGCATCTATAGTCTCCTGATTTGTTCATTTTAGCCACTCTGACTGGCGTGAGGTGGTATTGAGATTGACATTTTACAAGGAATCTTAAATCCTCCACCCAGGAGCACATCTGCGATGGTCCCCTTTCTCCAATGGCTGAAAATCCTTTTCAGATCATAAACTAGACTATCCCTTTCCAGATGGCAAATGGTGACTTATTAATCCTCTCTGGCCTATATCCCTGGCAGGGCCTGGATGTTGGGCCATCTAAGCAGAAGCCACAGAGAGGGGGCCCTGCCTGAACGCCCTTGTTGACTGCTGTAGCTAAGTATGTTGTCTTGGCAAAGAGGGTCCCCAGGATGATCTCGAATGTGTGCAGTCCCCAGGGAGAAAGCTCTGTCTCCATTCTTGGGCCATTGAATTGGTTGAGTTTGGACTTCGCCACGATAGAAAGTGAAGAGGAAGAGAAGGAAGGACAAAAGTGGCTCTGGACACTGGGGTGCGCACAGAGTGAGTGATGCCCTTCCTGTCCCAGCCTCACCTCTGTGGACTCCAAGATCCTGGAACTTTCCCTACAGGGGTTGCAGAGCCCCAGAAGAAAGCCTTTCTGCTTCCAGAGCTATGGACCCCCATGAGCACTTAGCCCACATGACCACTGCCATCTGTCAGTCCAGAGGATGGGGCTGGTGCCAGTTCCTGTATCCAGGGGCCCAGCACAATGCTGGCTGCAGACAGGACATCTGGTGGGAGTTTGCTAAGTGTTGGATGGAAACAGGCTCCCTCCTCCTCAGCCTGAGCCCTGGGTCTCTGAGACCCCCTTAGACTACAGGGCACAGCTCTGGAAGCTCCCTGTGTTTGGAGGCTTTGAACCTGTGAGTCACCACTAGGCCAAGAGCCACTTTTTCCAAGTCCCACATTCTTGCCATGATGTTCACTCATGCTCCTTTGTTTTCCCCTTCTTTCTGCTGCCAGAACATTTCTGTGTTTTACTAGGAGGGAGACGTTCCTGTCCTTTCTATTCCTTGCCCCCTCTACCAACTTCCCTTTTTAGATGGTAAATTATATTCCTTGAGATTCCTGGGGACCTGGCCAGGAGCTGACAAGTCCTGTCCTTGCCTCCACCCCTTGGCCACAGTCCTGGGGGAGCCAGGATCTGATGGGCTCCCCAGGGATCAGCAGCATCAGGCTCCAGCAGGACTTGGAGCCTAGTTGGTTTTATCCCACCCAAGACAGAAGCCCAAGCCCATGACTTTCTCACCCAGATTCTGGAACCAAGCTCAGTGTCACTGTAAGTAGCAATTGCACTGATAAAAACACCCTCCTGTGAAAGCTGGCAGATAGGCATGGGAAATCGGAGTGGCAGCGGCTTGAAAGATCGAAGTCAGATGTGTCTTTTTGGGGGTAGGCAAGACCAGGTTTCAAAGGGTTTTGAGGGGGAGGAATTAATCCTGCCTTTATTTTGCTGGAATCAGTTCTTTCATTCTGGGCCAGTGGTGCCCTCTCCTCCTTAAAGGGGTGATTCCTCAGATGCAGAGAAAGCCTTGTTTCCTTACCACGAGAGAGTTCAACCCTGAATGGGACACTCTCCCTACCCCCCAGGAAGAGGCAAGGCTTGATGACACAGCACGTGGATAGAGCCTATGCTATGGCTGCCCCATGGAGAGTGGCTGACAACTCCTCACAGCGATGCTGTGACCTGCTGCTTCTTATCCAAGGTGAGGCCAAGTCTGATTTCCCCTGTTGCCAGTGGAATAACTCAAGGCCAAGTTCTGATCCTGATCTCACTCCCTGGGGCCAATGTTGGCTATTCACCCCACTTGGGATAGTGTTCACTTTCCTGCCAAGGGTCCCACAGTCCCTGGGATAGATGTCAATGAGAGGTCAATGAGATGGCATTGAGGAACAAGCCAACAGAGCAAGGTTGAAACTATAGTCGAGGTAATAAGAGGACAGGATGTATAGCAAGAGGGTGGCCTTTGGTGTGAGATGGGACTGAGTTTCAGTTCCGGCTCTGCCACCAAAGTAGCTATGGGACCTCGGGCAAACCCCCTCACCTCCTGAGTCAACTCTTGACCATCATGGTCATTGATGCCATTTACTATGTACTATGTGCCCAGAAACTATTACCTCATGTAATTCTCATAACGACCCTATGAATAGATATTCTTCCTATTTTGAAGATAATGAAATGAGGTTCTGGGAGATTACTAAACTCACCCAAGACCGATTTAGTTGGTAAGTAGTTAAGACAGGATTTCAACCCGACTCTGATTCCAAAGATGTGTAATAGGTTAAATTGTTTCTCCCTGCGCCTGGGTGGCTCAGTTGGTTAAGTGTATGACTTCAGCTCAGGTCATGATTTCGCGGTCCATTAGTTTGAGTCCCATGTGTGGCTCTGTGCTGACAGCTCAGAGCCTGGAGCCTGCTTCGGATTCTGTCTCCCTCTATCTCTGCCCCTCCCCGCTTGCTCTCTCTCTCTCTCTCTCTCTCTCTCTCTCTAAAAAAAAATAATAAATAAACATTAAACAAAATTAAATAGTGGCTCCCAAGAAGACATGCCTCATCCATAGCCCCAGAACTTAGGACTTTGACCTTACTTAGGAAAAAGGTCTTTAGAGATGTAATTAAGTTATGGTTTGAGATGAGATTGTCATGGATTATCTAGGTGGGACTTAAATTCAACGACAAGTGTCCTAGAAGATACAGGAGAGGAGAAGACACAGAGAAGAGATGGTCATATAAAGACGGTTTGGAATGATGTGGCCACAAGCCAAGGAACCCCTGGGGTCACCAGAAGCTGGAAGAGGCAAGGACAGATCCTCCCTGAGAGCCTTTGAAAGGGGTACAGCTCTCCCAACATCCTGATTTTGTTTTTGTTTTTTTTTTTTAATTTTTAAATGTTTATTTATTTTTGAGAAAGAGACAGAGCGTGAGCGGGAGAGGGGCAGAGAGAGAGGGAGACACAGTATGTGAAACAAGCTTCAGGCTCTGAGCTGTAAGCACAGAGCCGGAAGCCGGGCTCGAACTCGTGAGTGGTGAGATCATGACCTAAACTGAAGTCGGATGCTTAACCAAGACTGAGCCACCCAGGCGCCCCCCAACATCCTGATTTTGAATTCAGGCCTCCAGAACTATGAGAGAATAAATTTCTGCTGTTCTAAGGCATTCAGTCTGTGGTTATCTGCTACAGCAGTGTTAAGGCATTCATACACTACAATGTATGCAATGCATTTTATTGCTATAAACTACGTGAAAACTACGTGCTGGAGCAAACAGCAGTGGAAAAGTGCACAAGGACTCCTAGGTCCTTCCAGACCAGCTGCACTCATTTGACCCCAGCCCCAGGCAGCACGTCCAAGTGGCCTTGAACCACCTTGTTTGGGAAGCTGCTCTCAGCAAAGACAGACTGATTCCCACAGACTGAGGGGGCTCAGCCCAGGCCAAGTGCTCTCTCCTCCGGGCAGCTCTCCTGCTTTTGTGCTGCCCACGGCTCAGGCTGCTTCTGGTTTGAGTCCCACTCTCACTGACGGAGGTGCAGAGGCGGGAGCACCGGCCATCTGGGGGTGGGGGCGGGGGTGGGGAACAGCACAAGCAGGACTGGAGCCCCCAGGTTATTGAGGAATCTGACTGAGTCACCTCCTTTGCTCAGAAACATCCTGTGTCTCCTCACTGCCTCCAGAATCAAGTCCAGACTCCTGAGCCTGGACTCCCAGGTGCTTCACCATCTGGCCCCAGGCCGCTGCCAGATTCCCAGACCCTGGGGATCCCAGAGGCTGACCCAGCTCCGTGAGGCCTGGCTTTGTAACTGAGACACCGGGCTGCGTATCTGCATCCCCATCACTCAGCAGGAGCACAGATCTCTGTCCATGAAGCCAGAAGGAGCTGACCTGACACGCCCTCCCCGGGGGCTCCTCCTCCACTCCTGCCCACCTTGCAAATTAAAAAAAAAAAAATTTTTTTAATGTTTATTTTTGAGAGAGAGAGAGAGAGAGAGAGAGAGAGAGAGTGTAAGTGAGGGAGGGGCAGAGAGAGAGAGGGAGACACAGAATCCAAAGCAGGTTCCAGGCTCTGAGCTGTCAGCACAGAGCCTGACGCGGGGTTCGAACCCACAAATTGCAAGGCCATGACCTGAGTGAAGTTGGACGCTCAGCTGACTGAGCCACCCAGGTGCCCCCACCTTGCAAATTCTTGAGAACACTGTGCCCTGTGCGACACCCACAGTAACTGCCTGGGTCAGCACCCAGCAGTGACACTGGGGATGTAAGCTCCCACAGACCCCACAATTTAGACAGATGGCTCCTAGCTACCTCCCAGCAGAGTCTCACAGCCCTTGGTTACTGTCAAAGGAACCTGTAAAACTCAGGAAATAACATAAAGGTGCCTCCTGAAAAGTCTGTAGGATGTTGTTCTGCCTGAGATGACAAACACAATGTTCCATGTTTGCAAGCAAACATCGTCATAATAGCTTTCAGTTTAGTAAGAGCACAGGATGTAGAGATTCTGCCTTCCTTCCCAGAGGTGACATCGCTAATGCAATCAGCCGAGAAGGTTTTACAGTTCCGGGCCCCCGGGGCGGAACGACCAGGCTCCTGAGGGAGAACAGCCCCCTCCGGCAATCACACTGACAGAACAGCCCCCTCCGGCAATCACACTGACACCAGACAGCCCGATGCCACAAGGGACAAGATGCGCAAGAAAGGAAATACTACAGCTGACCCAATCCCTAATGAGTGAGCATGATCCAAGACCCTGAGACCCTCACCCTGAGTTTTCACCCTTTAAAAACCCTTGCTTGTGAGCCATCGAGGAGGTGGGAACTTTTGAGCACTAGCTCTGTTCTCCTGAGTGGCATCACACCAGGAAATAGCCCATCTTTCTTCGCTGCAAAACCTCGGTGTCAGTTATTATTGGCTTGCTGCGCCATCAGGTGGAAGGACTCCCGTTTGGTTTGGGTACAGTGATTGCTCAATGTTTGCTGATGTGACTTGAGTTGAATGGATTTCAGGGATCCTCCTCAGACTGAGAGTGATTCCTCTCCTTCTTGAAGGTTTACTCTGCTCCTGTGTTTGTAGCTTCTCTGCTCCCCACTTTTTTTTTTTTTTTGATTTTTAAAAAATGTTTACTTATTTTTGAGAGGGGTGGGAGGGGCAGAGAGAGAGGGAGACATAAAATCCAAAGCAGGCTCTAGGCTCCGAGCTGTCAACACAGAGCCTGATGCGGGAACTCATAGACCGTGAGATTATGACCTGAGCTGAAGTCAGACACTCAACCAACTGAACCACCCAGGTGCCCCTACACTTATTCTTGCCCTTGAACTTGATCTAGCCACAGCTCACCAAATCCTGCTTTTCAGTGGGCACTTTGGGTAGACCACTGTGTACAGCAGGGCAGGCTGAGTATTGTCAGTCCTGGGGGGCACCATTCACTGAGGCCGTGATGTGAGTGGGACCCTCTGGAGATACACGAGGTGGTGGCCCTGTTTCTAGGTGCCTTCTGTCTCCAGATGCTGGTCCTGGCTCAGGAGGCTCAGACTCTGCTTTTCTTTGCTGGTGCTTTTATCTTGCATCTCTGAACACAGCCAGGGCTTCCTCCTGGGGCTGCAGAATCTCCCGATCACAGAATCAGATGGGTCCTGAACCAGGTCACCCACGAGCTGCCCACGTGCCGTGCCTTGTGCCTCAGTAAGGCGACACATAATGTCTGGTCCTAACTGGGGCACTTTTAGAGGAAAAAGGAGCCCTGAGGTATTATTATAGCAGGACAACAGGTGTAAGTCATGACCTTCCCTGACAAGCCAGGGTTCCAACCCAGTCCTGCCTGATGCCACAGACTGCAACATCTCCACTACTCAGCGGAGTACACAGCCCAGGAGTGGCCACTGGTGGATAGAAGGGAAAGGCAAGCCCAAAGCAGGGAGAGGTCTCCAGGGAGGGGTCCTGGGGGCCCTGAAAGGGGACCGTCGCTTTGGCTCTCTGTGTCCTCCACGCTGTCCCCATCCTCGGCTAATTTCTGTGAGCTGGGCCAGACTAGGCCAAGAGCACTGGCACAAAAAGCCTTTGGCCGGAGGTCAGGGCCCTGGGAGTTAGTCCTGGGTCCGTGTAAGTGGAGCCAGCCACTTCCCTGGCCTGGGCCTCAGGTTATCCCTTTTATAAATCAGTCATAATCCCTGCCCTGCCGGACTCACAGGAGGCTCGAGAAGCCTCTGGGGGAAGATGTGGTCGAGGGATTTTGTGCCCTGCAAGATGTGGCCCCCGTTCCAGCTCGGTACTCGTGCTCGTATTCTCCCTGAGTCTCTGCGGCAGGGACGAACAGGCCCAGGGGCACTTCCCCCGCTCTCAACCACCACCCTCACCACATGTTTCCATTGCAGACCTAACCCTGAGCACATCTCCCCGAAGGGTGGGTGGGTGGGTGGGGGCGGGGGAGAAAACGTCTATGACATTCCTTCCTCAAAGCATTCTGGATGCAGTGGAATAATACAGGATCTGGGGTCTATCCAACAGCAAGAATGCAAGAAATTGAGAAGCGTCTACCGGTGAGGAGGAAGCAGGCATGGAGGTGTGGGCCAGCAGTCAGGATGCACGGGAGGCATGGAGACCTGCTGTGTGTCACCAGGGAGGAGGCTCATGGTAGCTGGGGCCCTGGAAAACGTAATGGTGGCTGCAGTGAAGGTGTCCAAGCTTCCACTCCTCCCCAGAGACACACTACCCCCGCCCTGGTTACCTGGGATCTCACGCCCTATGTCTACACGATGTGGAGCCAGAAGAGGCAGGTGGTACAGTAGCTCTTCTGGAAGGAAACTGCCTCATCCAGGGTGGGCACGTGGGCCTGAATGGGGGGCTGTCACTGGCTCCTAGAAGGACATTTGAATGGACCAGAGCAGGAGAAGGGCTGGGGGGAGGCTGAGGTCAGCAGCACCCGTCAGTTTCTGATAATTTTAGCCACCTGGGGAGGAGGTCAGTGCTTCTTTATCTGAGACAATTGTCTTCGGTTTAAACGAGCCCCCAGGGAGGCTCTCGTGGGGGGACAGGAAAGCCGGCAGAGGTGGGGAGGCCTCAGGAGGTTGACAATGGGCGGTTGGCTGACTTCTCCCCAGGAAGGAGCAGCCCCAGATCCGGGTGGCAGGGGGATAATCACATCCCAAGGAGGTCCAGGAGGTCACTCTCTGATCTGGAAGCAGCAAGGGAATGGATCACGGGAACGGAAATACGGAAAGCTCAGCCAGAGTTAGCAGAGAAGTCCAGCTGGAATCAATTGTTAGCTCATCCACTTGGGGACTTTCCACAGGACAAAACAAATGTTCTTCATATAGAAGACAGGGGTCAGGGGACCTTAGGACACGGAGAGTTTTCTGTTACCCCGCTAACCTGCAGCCTCTCTGTGTGACCTTGGAAAAGGCTCCTGGACACCAACTTCCTCAGCTGGGGGGTGGGTGCTGGGGCTGAGGACTCAGCAGGATAGGGGGCTCTTAGCAGATGTACCCACTAGGTACCTCTTCAGATGGGCGCTGTCTGCCAGGACATTAGTTTGTTTAAATGAAGGTGTTCCAACCTGTCAGACTCTGGCTGCCCTCAGCGACCCTACGCCATGGTTAATACCTCAGTTCCAGTTCACCCGGCCCTAGCAACCACAGGGCTCATGATGGCTGACAGGCATCCCCCTCTTCTCAGAGGAAGCGTGGTGGCGGCCAGACTCAGGAAGCCCCTGCAGGGCACATCTGGGCACTGTGTCACCCAGCAGGTCGGAACGGCCCCACTGACTATCCAAATACTGTGTCAGGGATGTGGGCCAGGGAGAGGCCCCCGGGAGAGTCCCATGAGAGGACCCAGCTAGTAAGGGGCAGAACTAGAGTTTGGATCCAGATCTTCCTGGCCTCAGAGTCCATTCTCTTTCCCCGAAGGAGTATTACGGTAGACTCACAAGGGCTGACGCTTGTTACTGGGGGTTTCCCGATGCCTCAAGCTCATGGCCAGGACAGTCATGTTATTGGTTCCAATGAAGCCTAGGGGTTCTATACGGATTCCATCTCATGGTAGAGCAGGACCATGCAGTTGATAACACGTGGCCTTCAGAGCCAGAAAAATCCAACTCTGTCTGTCACCTGCTTGCTATGTGACCTTGGGCCAGTCACTTAACCTTTCTGAGGTTTGTGTTCCTCAGTTGGTAAAAATCAGTAATAATATCTACCTCTTCCAGTTACCCTGAGAATCACATGAGCTGTATTTATAAAATGATTGGAATAGCTTCTGGCACACAGTAAGTTTTCCAAAAAGTTAGCTCTTATTTTAATGATATCTTCTCCCCTGCCATGACTGGGGCAAAGTCCAGTTTGACTGGGACGTACATGTATGTATTCGTATACCCGTCCACACATTGAAGCTATGTCAGAATCCTGTGGGTGACTCATTCCTTCCTTTTGTTAAAAGAGAAGAAGCTCCTGACCCATTTCATGTGGTTGCTTTGAAGGATAGCTAATAAATGTGCTCCTAAAAACCTCTGTTAAATGTCAAACCCTTAGAGACATCATTCAAGGAGAGGAGGGTTTCTTCAAGGTTGCACATTCAGCTGGGGACAGAGAAAATAAGAGGTCTCAAAGTTGAAAATTACTTCAAAAACTTTACATAAAAAGAATGAGAACAAAAACGTATGAGCCTCTCACTACACTGCTCTAAACCTGACTTCTGGTCCTTATGGGAGCCTTTGTCTAGGAGGGTAGACTTAGCATACACGCACTGGAATGTCAAGAATTGATCAGTCTGGGGCTCATATGGATCCTCCCTGGGAGCTCTGAGACACTGAGGCAGAAAACCAGAGTCCTGATTGTATCCCTGGGCACCCCTGGGGAACGTCGTGAAGGGGCTTTGAGATCAACGTCGAAGCCCCTGGGATTTTGGTGTGACATAGATATTTTTTTAATATTTATTTATTTTGGGGAGAACACAAGCAGAGGAGGGAAAGAGAGAGGGAGACGGAGGATCCAAAGTGGGCCCCGCGCTGACGGGCTGGACAGCAGCAAGCCCAATGTGGGGCTCGAACTGACGAACTGTGAGATGATGACCCGAGCCAAAGTCGGATGCTCAGCCGACTGAGTCAGCCAGGCAGCCCTTGGTGTGACATCTTTTAAAGAGGGAGACCTCCCCACACCCTGAGGAGGTAGCAGTTGGACAGGGAACTCACCTTCAGTAGGAAGAGCATCCTGGAACTACGCCTTGTGAGGACAAAGTCTCCCGGCTCATGGGACTGGGCTCTGCACAGTCTCCCCTCAACCAGAGGAGCTGCTGAAATTGGCTCATGTAGCCCAGGGCCACCACGCCCCGGCCAGTCTGCATCTGGATTTGTTAATTTCATATTACTTTATGCCCCCACTTCCCTGGATCCCGGAGAAAATAGTTAACGTGTCGGAGCCCTTATGACATAGCAGGCATGGTTTCAAGTACTTTCCATGAATTTAGCTCACTTAAACCCAACGATTGCTCTACAGGCATCTCATCATCCCCTTTTCTAGCTATGCACACTGAAACGGGGTGGACAATGTTGCACACAATGTGTGTGCAACAGGACTGGGGCCCGGCCCAGCTCTCGGGCTGTTCCACGATAACGCGGAGTCCTCGCCCACTGGCACTTTCAGTGTCTCAGAGGCTGTTCTAAGGCATTAATCTACTGAATCCTCTTTTTTTTTTTTTCAACGTTTATTTATTTTTGGGACAGAGAGAGACAGAGCATGAACAGGGGAGGGGCAGAGAGAGAGGGAGACACAGAATCGGAAACAGGCTCCAGGCTCTGAGCCATCAGCCCAGAGCCCCACGCGGGGCTCGAACTCACGGACCGCGAGATCGTGACCTGGCTGAAGTCGGACGCTTAACCGACTGCACCACCCAGGCGCCCCCTGAATCCTCTTAACAACCCAGTGAAGCAGGTGTTATCTTTATCATCCCCACTGCACCCATGTGGAAACAGGGCACAAAATGGTCTAGAGTTTGCCCATAGCCACCCTGTCCAGAAGCATCCACTAGAACCTGTGCACTCAACCACCATACCCTGCTCCCTGGAGGGCTGCCCTTTCCCTGCTGCCCCCTACCTCACCCCTCTTCTTGTTACCTAGGGTTCCATGGCAATGACTCAGATTGGCTCCACCACCCTCTGCTGTTGGGCATTTGGGTGGCCCACAGGGCCCATGCCTCCTTCCTCGTGTGGCTTCCCAGCACAGGCTCTAGAGACTTTTCTGGTGGGGGCCAGCGGAAAGCTGGGAGGCGTCAGGATGCTGAGGAAAGACACATGTCTGATCTATTATTAAAAACAGTCTACCCTCATGCAGCCTCTCAAGGTCCCAAGAGAGGAAGGGAGCCTCGGGACAGCCGAGGCTCCTCCTAGCTCTTCTGGGATGGCCGAGGCAAAGGCCTGATCATCATTTATGGTCCTGCCATCATCCTAGAAAACATGACCAGCAGAGTTTTGTAGGCTGTGTGCACCCCAGCTCCTGCAGCATTCAACTGGGCATTCAACTGGGCATTCATAAGTGGGCATTCAACTGGGTCCAGGATCCAGATTGTGGCTCTGGCTTTGCCTAGGGGATACCAGGGCCAGAGGTAGGTTGAGCTGAGCCCAGACTTTCCCAAGGTCACATTGTTGCCTTGATCCCCTTGGCCTGAAGCTTAGGACTCATTCTTCCCCTGACTAATGTTTTGGAGGTCAAGATGAGACGGGACGCACCTTGGGTTCTGTCCTGACTCTGCTAGTACATCTCTGGGGATTAATTTCTCCTCTATAAAATGTGAGGGCTGTTAAATATATCTAGATGTGCAAGATTCTCTCCTATTTCCCAAAGTGTGTTCCATGGAACAAGGCATTGCTTGAACCAGGGGTTCCATAGTGAAATAAGTTTGAGAAACACTGCGTATCTTGGTCCACTCTTAGAAATCTTCAATGCATGTCAGCACATGCTTTAAGAAGACCCCCTTTAAAGTCACCTATTTAGCCTGACTTAACCCCGCATCTCCAATATTTACTCACCAATGGAACACTTAATTTATAAACTTAAGATCTATTAAGCCTTCTGCAAGAGTATGGACAGTAGGTGCCTTGGTGAAACTTACTTGTTCTGGCATCAGGCCTATGCCATGGTCCTCTGCAGGCAAAGAGGTGAAGGAGACAGCCCTGCCTCCAGCAGCATGAGGCCCAGTAGAGGCGTGGGCACCCACAATCTAGCCTAAGAGCCAGAAGGGAATTCTGGGAAGGAGACTCAAACATTTCCATCCAGGCATCAGGGAAGGCTTCCTAGAGGAGGAGGCCTGAGGGTGAGGCCTGGTGATGGCATGGTGGGGTTGGCGGGGGGCAGGGCTGGATGAAGACATGGGTGTCTTGGTCTCACAGTCTGAAGATGGTGTGGGAGAAGGGAGGACAGGGCTCCGTGTCTCCTCTGTGATCTTGAGTATCCTGACTCTGAACCTATAAACTCAAGTCAGCAAATCAAAAGCCTTCCAGCTAAATGGCTCAGGCTCCTTAGAAGACAAATGGATGCCCATCTTCTGTGACTCGATTCACTCCAAATAGCTCATTGGTGTTCCTTCTAGCCACATGAAATTTTATTCTTTACAAGAGTCCTCTCTGTCCCCTTCACATTCTGGTGATATTTTAGTGCTTCTAAAGCAGTAGAACCTCATGAGTCCAGCTCCGACAGGGAAGAAGGCGAGGAACTGATGTTTCAGGTGTATAGGACTTTTGTTCATTCATTCTTTTCATTTTTCAATTAGACAGGTGTTTGTTGAGCACCTGCTCTCTTGTTCATCCATTCCTTTATTTGTTTCAGTCAACAAGCATTTACTGAGTCCCTACTATATTCCAGGTGTTGTGCTAGGTGCTAGGGATCCAGAGTGGCATCGACCACGTTCTTTCTCTTAAGGAAGCCCAGAGTCATAGGCCTCAGAAAGGCAGTGCTCTCGTAATATAACTGTGAAGCTTCCATGCGTCATAAATAGAACACGTGTGAGAAGCTGCTATGTCACAGTGTAAAAGCTGACAATCTAGGATGTTAGGTACAGGGACTGAGAAGGGCACAAGCATTGTGGGCTCAGAGACAGCTCTTGGAAGCAGAGTGAAAAAGTGGTCCAGGCAGAGGGAGCAGCTTGTGCAAAGGCACCGTGGCCCAAAGAGCTGAAGGCGGAGACCTAGAGTTGACGTCAGAAGCTACACAGGACCCGTCATGTAGTGCCTCTTGAGCCATGTTAAGGAGTTTGAACTTTGTATTGAAGGCTATTAATAGAGAGGGGACTTGATAAAATGTATGTTTTTAGGAAGATCTCTCTAGTTGTGAGTGAAGTGTAGGGGCTGGCAGGACAGTGTTGCCAGAAGGAAGGGATACTCCTACCTAATGAGGGCCCAGCACAGCAGGGGAGCATCGAGGCTGGGTTTGGAGGAGACCTCTAAGGCAGATCGGGGCAGCTGTGCTGTGGAAATCCTGGGGGTCCCTTCTCTGGGACAGGCTCTGTCCTCTGCCCAGCGCACCTGCCAGGCAGTGAGGGGAGTGAGGGCACAATTGCCATGACATGGCACCAACAACAGACACAGGAGCTCTCGGGGCATCTCTGGGGGGACATGTTTCTTTGAGAAAGCAGACAGTTTCTGCTGCAGGACAATCCCTTCACAGTATCCAGGCAATTAATTATTTCTTATCTCACCAAGTAAGGGGCCCATGTGGAAATGACTCCCATCCTTCTGTTCACATTTTATGTTGCTGTTTATTCTGAACAGGAAAAGAGCAGAAAATAGAACTGTTTTCAGATGAATACCAATTAGAGGGTTTTTTCCTTTTATTTCTGAGTGGTGGGAAGAGGGAGAAAGTGGGGGGAAGGGGCCTCTTCTCTAGGGCTGTTCAGGTGGGAGCAGGCACGCCTCAGGGCATGTGCTTGGGGACTGGTCCCCTGCACCTGCCTGAGAAGGATCTGAGAGCACAAACAAGCCAGAGCCTAGAATGTGCCTTAGCCCCGACGTGACAGCCCTTCTCAAGGTTATTCCCTTTGTGAGATTGCTGACAGCAGGCCCTTGATAGAACTGGAGGCAGTTCAGGCCTATAGAGTCCCCGAGGGACTGGAACAGGACTGGAACAAGAGAAGGCAATGGGGCACCGACTCACCCGGCAGGTTGCCTGGTGTCCTGAGTGAGCATTGGATTAAAAACAGGGGACCCAGGCTCTGGCCTCTATGCTGCCTACTGTGTGTGGATGACTAACTATGTTCTCTTCCAGGCTTCAGTCTCTCCCTCTGTAGAGTAGCTCTTCTGCCCTCGACAAATGCCCTGGAAAAAGTAATATAGCTCCCTGACTCCCACACACCCAAAGAAAACACATAACAATACCCTCGAGAGTGAATGGGCCGGGAGTCCAGGTTGGACACTGTGAGGGTGGCATGCTTGTTGGAGGGCCCGGGGTGGTCTCTGTGCCGTGGTTTTGCTGCAATCCACATCTCCCTAGAAACCACAGGGACGTGGCCTGCAATGGGCCTTGACATCACCAGAGGCTTCAGAGGAGGGTTCCTGGAGCCTTGGAAGCTGGGATGGGAGCTGACAGGCCCTGGAGGGTAGGAGGTGGAGGCCCAGTGGGGACCGCCTGGCATCGGGGGCTGGAGGGAATCTCTTCCAAGGACTTGCTGTGTGTCCCTGGGCGCAGCCAGCTCTCTGAGCTTCAATTCCTTCATCAGTGTGATGGGGACAGTAAGGCTGGTGCACGTGCCTGGGGGAGACACAGGTGTGAGGACAGGGCGGTCATGTTGACAGCATTCACTGCCACATCCCTGGTGCCTAGTCGGCCTCCAGTAAACGTTTGTTTGTTGGATGAATAATGCATGTGAAATGCATAGTACAGTGACTGGCATAGAATCAAAAGCAAGCGTAGCTGCTGCCCTTGACCTGCTGCGCCCGCTCGGTGCCACCATTGCCCGCAGTGACAGTTACCGGCTTCGACGTTTTGCACACTCAGGGATCCGTGCTCAGCCCAGCCCTGTGGTCTTTTCAATTCAAACTTCATCAGAAAGGGATGTCCGTGCCCAGGTCACCACACCCTGTTCTCTGCCGGCTGCCAGAAGCCTCCATTGTTTGCCCCAGCGGTTGCTGGGGTGTGATGTGAAAGCTGTCTCCCCAAAGGAAGTAGGGGTCCCAGGGCCTCAGTCGGGGTCAGCAGCCTCTGCCCTGCCCTACTCTGGACCTGTCCTGCTCAGAGCAGGGCTGAACCAGTGCCACCTGGCTCCCCTCAGTGCCAGCCCGGCCTCGGCCACCACTCCCTGAGCTGCCGGATGTGAGGCTGTTGGCTGCCCCCTCTGGCTTGGACAGGAGTTCCCTTCATGCACCTGTTCCTTCCACACCCACACCAGCCCACCCAAAAGCCCAGCTGTGGTTTTAGGAGCATCCCAGGCCCATCCCCAGCCTCTGGCTGGCCGCTCTGGGATTTGTGTAGAATGCCCAGATTTCTGTCACTCACTCCACACTGACTGCTTAGCCTGGGCTCCTGGCAGCATTCTGGGCTGGAAAGGGGAGAACTTTAGCAAGGCCCACGCACTCCCCCGGAACCTCCTCTACTCACTCTCCCCCAGGTGTCTGCACCCTGCCCGCTGTCCAGGATGCTAGAGGGCCCCTTTTCTCTCTAGAGCCCTCACCCAGCCCCCTACTGCCCTCCATTCACTCTCCTGCTCCCCTAGGGGAGCACTGATGGCCCCTGTGCCCCCAAGACACAGCCACATGTTAATTTGTTCATTCGTAGCACTTAACTCACCAGAAGCTCGCTAGTCCTCTGTGAATAGGGCAGGGGTGGCCTGCAGGTTGTTGTGAGTCGGTTGGTCTGGTCTAGGGCTCTTAGCCTCATGGGGAGGGGCAGGATGGGGTGGAGTCCACCTGGGAGTTCAGTTCCTGATGCCCAGGGTGTGGCCTGTCCTGGCTGGGCCTCCCCCTGAGCCACCCCGAGGCTGGTTCTGCTACTGCCCTGCCAGGGCAAAGGCCTGAGGTTGGTGAGGCTTTGAACCTAGCTGGAGGGTCATGACCAGAGAACATTTACTGAGCACCTACTGTGCAGGGTGGTGGTGGGGGGGGGTGTAGTACCAGCTGTGGCTCCCGTGCAGCCCACCAGTGAGGATAGATAGGGAGGTAGGGGCTGTGTTGGGGCCACAAAAGGAGCCCTGGGGAATGAAGTGGGGGGTTGCCACTTCCATGTGGGCACTGGGAAGCCCTCATCTTGAACTCTGCATTGACTTTCAACCGGCAAAGATGAGGAAGGGCATTCCAGGTGAAGGGAACAGCATTGGTGAAGGCCAGAGATCAGAAGGGATGGCCATCTTGGGGGTTGTGAATAATCTGGGCTGTCATGGTGGGGACTTGCGGGTGAGGAGGCTGGGAAATAGGGTAACCATCTGTCCTGGTTTCTGGGACTGAGATGTCTCCTAAGACATAAGACTTTCAGTGCTAGAACCAGTTCCAGGCAAACTGGGATGAGTTGGTCACTGTACTGGGAAAGTGAAATTGAGTTCTGATAGAAACAGACTTTGAATATATTAGTAAGAAGTTTTGGGGTTTTGTTCTCTGAGCCACGAGGAACTATAAAGGCTTTTTTTTTTTTTTTTTTTTTTTTTTTATGAGAGGAAGGAGAGGAAGTATCTTCTATAATCAAGCCCATTGATCCCCACACTGATGGGAATATTTATCTCCATTTTTCAAATGAGGACACTGAGTGTCAGAGAAGTTAGGTCACTGGTCCCAGGTCACAGCAAATAAGCAGTTGCTGATTCCAAAACTTGTGTTCTCAACCACTGAATCCTCTTTCTCAGGGTGAGGCTCCGGTAGCCAGGGACTGGGTATTGTGGCCTAACGTCGAGGCCGCCTGGGATCTCTCTGAAGATGAGAACTCAGGCCTCACTGACCCTTGGTGTCCCTGTCTGTGGCAAGCAGCTCCAGGGCCACTCGGCCTTCCTAGCTCTGTGCTTCTGTTGTCCTTCCCAGGTCTGGCTTCAGGGAACAGTATTGAAAGAATGGTGGGGCCTGTGTTGGCCCCACTGTGACTGAGAGAGACCCTGAGGAGCTGACCACCTAGCACCCCCTCTTGCAGCAAGGAACAGCATTACTAGGAGGACATGGGGTCCAGGAGGAGACCCTGCGGTGGGGAAGGCTGTCTCCTGGCTGAGTAGGTAGCAGGTAGCACATTCTCTGCACCAGGGATCAGTGAGAATAGGCCCAGGTCCAGCTCTCCTCTGCCCAAGTCCAAGCTGCTTGAGATGCGGCAGCCTCTCCTCCCAGACAGCCAGGCACAGAAGCATTAGTGGGTGGCCCGAGGAGCCGTCACCTAGAACCAGGAACTGGTGGGCTGGAGAGAAGCCGGGAATAGGAGGAAGGCCAGCCGGTGGAGCCAGGGCCTGGTGGCCCAGGAGCAGGTGTGGGGGGCGGGGGGGCAGCAAGCACGCCTGGTTGGAGGAAAGTGTGTCTGGACAGGTGGCTTGAGCCCAATGACAGGAGTGGCCAGCCAGGTCCTGATCACCCGAATCTAGGGCAGGAAGCCAGGCGTGTTGACGATCCATGCGTGTTATAAGGTGGCAGAGGGTGATCTGAGTGGCACAGGGCCCTGGCACACATCTGGCTTTTAGGCCATCCTGTGTTCAACGTGCCCCTGGCCGTGGAGTTACACCAGGGAGCCAGCCTGCTGAGGAGGGCATCCCAAAGTCAAGGCTGCAGCAGTGATGTTTCCCCTGCATAGCTGCTGGGGCTTCTGGGCAGTGGAAACTTTGCATGGGGTGCTTTGTCGGGAGAGCCCCACATGGGCCCGCAGAAGAGAAATGCTGGTGCAGGTGGCTTGGGCCTCAGTCAAAGGTCTCTTGGTGGATCTGTGGGAGAGACATCACAGGTGTCTCAGCCTTTGTTAGAGAGCAAAAGCAGGACTGTTTCCAAAGGAGAAGAGGGCCAGTGGGGGTATTTGACTCCTCTCCGTCCTTTGCAAGTACACAATTTGCTAAGGATCAAGGACGGGTGTCAACCATGGGCACTATGAGAGAACAACCTCCATAGGCCTTTTTGTGCAGTTCTGGGGTCTAGAGCACTGGTTCAGGTCAGAAACAATAAGGCCTCTTTCCTGGGCATGAGGCTGGGTTGGGGGACCCCTCAGAGCCTCTCAGGGGGAATCTGGGAGAGGGGAACAGGGGGTTATTGATTCATGGTTGCCATTTTTGGGTGATGAACATGTTTTAGAAACTGAAATGATGATGGTTACATAACACTGTGAATATAATCAATGCCACTGAATTGTACACTTATGGCCAAAATGGCAAATTTTATGCTGGATGTGTATATATTTTACCACAATTTAAAATAAGTTAAAAAAAAATTCAAGATGGAAGGAGACCAATGAAACAGGGTGACCCAATGCAAGGTGGTGACCTGGGTTCAGTCCTGGGGTAGAAAGAAAAAAAAAAAAAAAGGACAGTTAATATTTATTAAGGAAAACTTGGTGAAATTCGAAGAGTTTATAGTTGTGTTAATAATATTGTCCCAATGTTAATTTCTTAGTTGTGACAAATGTTCCATGGTTACGTAAGATGTTAACATTGGAGGAAGCTGGGTTGGGTGTATGGGAACTCTATGTACTCTCTTTGCAACTTGTCTGTAAACCTAAAATTATTTCAAAATACAAAGTTAAAAGGAACCAAAACAAAAGCCGGACCTGGACTACCAAGAATTGCTGGGGCCAGGCGTGGTGTTGGGCCTCTGGCTGTGCTGGGTTGAGGGGGGAAGGCCAGGATGGCCGCAGCTGGCTCCCAGCGGAGGTGGGCCAGAGTGAGACAGAAGCAGGCAAGACGTGGGAGCTCTCCCAGTACCCTAGCCGCAGTGGGTTGTCTGTGAGCTTTGCTAGTTTTCTGGTGTTCCCTGCTCTCCACAGGGGGGCTTTGTGTCTTCCCTGGGTGGGAGCATGGCCTTCCCCAGCCAGTGTGGGGGGCCTTGGGAACCTGTGTGGACACTGAAGCCTTGGTCTGGCTGTACCCCTCCTCCAGCCACAAGCTAAAGGCAAAGGCTGGGGCCCTGCCCCGGTGCTGCCCAGCTCCATCTAGATGCCACACTTAGGGCCTCTTCCCGAAGGCAGCCCTGCTCTCCATTTTGGTATCAGAGATGGCTCCCTGGTGCTTAGAGAATGAATTCCAGCTCTAATCCAGTTTTCTCCCAACACAAATCACTGCTGACCTGATAAACCAGTCAGGAGGTACCAGCCTCAGGGTCCTTGCTCATTCCTGGTTGTTGTTGTTGTCTTGACAATATTCAAATTCAGTTTTTCAAGGTCCACATCAAACTCTGTCCTCCCGATCTCTCATGGCATTTGTGACTGGCCTATCTGGAGTCCCTGATTTGTTTTCACACTCAAGTCCTATCTCTCATGGCATTTGTGACTGGCCTATCTAGAGTCCCTGATATGTTTTCACACTCAAGTCCCACGGGGCTGCCTGACTTCCTTTCTGTCTCCCCCGAGAGTCAGCCCAAGGCCTGGCACCAGGAGACCTGGTGAAGGAGTGGTGTAGGTTGAGGCATTTGCGGGACTCTGTCAGAAAATGCTCTCAGGCCTGGGTTCAGCCAAGCCCTGAAGGCATGAACAGTGCCCTGCCCTTGGGGTGCCTGCGACTCTTGATCTTGGGGTTGTAAGTTCGAGCCCCGTATTGGGTGTAGAGATAACTTAAAAATAAAAATCTTTAAAAAAAATTAAAGAAGAAAACTAGAGTGCTCTGCACTCCTGCCCAGGTATTCGGCTGCACCTGTGCCTCTGCTGGCCCCAGAAGCCCTGAATTGCCTCCTGGGACATGGATCCAGGCTCCAGGGAGCCAGAGAGGAGCCATTGCACCAGGCTGATGGCTCAGACTTTTCAGATGGCCCTGATAATGGGTCCTGTCATTCTTGAATTGAGGTGATGGAGGCTGCCTTCAAGTGTGGAACTTCCCAGTGGTTGCAGGGAGGCTCAGGGTACAGGGACCTGCCTGCTGTGGCTGCCAGACTGGTCTGGTCAGCCTGTGCTGACCTCTGTTTCTCCCTCTGAGCCAGGCCTGGGGGGTGGGGGTTGTAGGTCCTGCCTGGAACTGTTGGGGGGGGGGCTGTGGCCCCCAGTGTATTGGCAGGACCTAAAGTAGAGCCCGGACCTCTTCAAAACATCCTCGACCCTTACCCAGCCCCCACACTGCAAAATGTGGCTTCCCTCATCTCTATTTTGCCCTTGGAGGGACCACAGATATCCTGAAGGAGGCCCTGGTTGCAGATACTTCCTCTGTTGCCTCTGATCCTGCCATCCTCCCAGGTCCTGCTTTGGTCTCCCCATGCCAGATGCTCCCTGATGCAAGGGGCTCCCAGAGACCCTGGGTGGTCTTCACGTCCTCTGGTCCCACTACGAATGGCACTGAGCTCAGCGCACAAGGGAGTGCAGGGCCGGGCTGAGCTGCATCCGGCACCCTGGGTATAGACAAATGAACCGCATGTGGGAGGTCCCCACTGGAGTCCAGCCCAGCCCAGGATGCTGCGGCTTGTCCCTGGGCCTCATCTTGGGAAGGCAGGTCCTGCAGCACAAGGCCCCAGTCCAGGCCCAGACCCGCCCTGCTGCTCTGGGTACAGCCTCTACTCTGAGCTCCACTCCCCCAGGCTGGAGAGGGGGGTGAGCCCAGAACGTTCTGTGATTAAGGCTGTGGGTGTTGGCTGTGACTGTACGAAAAAAGACCAGAGTGTTTCCAGTAAAACACTGAGTGATCTAGAAAGCAGTGACCATGCCCACCACATGTATTCTTAGAAATCCCAGAAAGCTCTTGACGAACTCAGTCTTGGAAACTGGGCTTTGGCAGAAGACAAGGGGGTCTGCAAGAGACAACCCCCCAGGGCCCTGCCCTGAGCCGAGAACAGTCTTCGGGGAGGCCTGAGGGGGCAGTCGGGGAGGGCTGTCTGCAGCATCCACGCTGTCCTGGAGCGTCGCGGTGACCTGGGGCCATCTCCCTGCCATTCAGCTGCCTTTCGGGCCCCAGAGTCCTCTGTTTGATAAGCATACCTGTGTCACATGCTCTCCTCCCTTTTCGAGGGATTCCATCCAGCATTCCCCCTGCTGGGGTCTCTCTGGAGGCTCACGGGGTCATGGTTTAAAGCCCCTAAACTTTAATTCCTGGCCTTTGGCTTTGGGGAAGTGTGAATCAGACTACCCCACCCTTGCTTATTCCTTCAGCAAGGGCTTAGGGTGGGGGGAGGGGAGGAGCCTGGGGGGCAGAGAGACTCTGACACTGTTCCGGGCCCCCTGGTGAGCTCAAGGTGGCAAAGTCACGTGTATAGGTAACTGTAGCAACAAGTGGGAAGGGACCAGAGAAGCCACCAAAGGTTTATACATGGTAAGGAAAGAGAGGTTTGGCACAGCTGTGTAGACTAGGGCAGGCTTCCTAGAGGAAGGGGCATTAGACTGAGACTTGAAAGATGGATTTTTTTTTTTTTTTTTTATCTTGAGTATTGACAACAGGAGCAGGCGAGGTGAAGTGGGACGAGGCCGGGACTGTGTCGAGCAGACCTGGTCTGGTCCCATTCCCAAGGGCTGGTTCTTTTCTCCCTGAGCTTATTTCTCACCAGAAGAGGAAGAACACTGTGACGAAACCATGAAGTGACATGGGAGAAAAGGCCCGGCTGCGGGGGTGGGGGCGCCTACGGGCAGTGCCCCAGTTACGCTCACTTGTCCCGAAGGTGGTGATGACCTGGCGGGTGCTCCAGGTTGCCTCCAGGCAGCTCTGGCTAGTCTGGTGGCACCGGTTGGCAGGGAATCATTAGATACCAAGCACCCTCTCACAGAGTAAGCTCAAGAACACTGCCGTAGGAAGAGGTAAATATTGTCACTGTCTAGAGCCATGGGGGGGGGGGGACCAGCACTGTCTGTGTGTCAGCGAACACAGACTGGAGAGCTCCACGCCCGCGCCTCTCTCCACAGGGAAGGGAAGCCGAGGCCTGTGGCCAGTCACGCGGGGCACCAGAGGGGTTCGTAACGGGGCTCCGTCCTAACGTGGCTCCAGTCCTCCTCCTGACAAAAGACCCCTCCCTGTGTCATGGCTGGAGGCAACCCCGAGCCAATATGTCCATCAGGAGGAACAACTTACATCCAGCAAAAAGACATCTGTTTACACTTTTCTCCTCAGATCTAGCTGCGCATTCGAGGCCTTCTGCGCATCGAAGTGGCCCGGGGCCTGGCCTCCTGGGATGAGGCACAGCATCGAGGAGCACAGAAGCCTTTTGCCGTCCCTGATAACCGGGCCCAAACCATTGCTTCAATCCACAAGCAGCTGTGGAACAGCAAACAGGGGCATCCTTGAGTTTGTTACCACGTGGTTTCCAGGCAACCGTTGGCCAGGCCAGCTCTGGGTCCTGACACCCAGCTGCAGGCGAACGTTGAGAGACTGGGGGGAATCGAGGGAGGGGGGCTCTGGCGGGGTCTTACTTCCCACAGCGTGACAGTGAGGTGGGCTTTGCCTGCCAGCTGTGGTGTAGAAACTCTCGCGGGCACAAAGCATCGAGGATTTGACCACCGCCGTTCCTTCCGGGGCAGCGATGGGGCTACAGATCATCTACTCTAACTCCCCTGTATGAGGGAGGAAACTGAGGCCCAGGGAGAGCGGCAGGGGCCAGGAGCGGGGACGAGGAGCCTGGGGCCTGAACTGAGAGGAGTTTAGAAAACCTCTAACCTGGGTTTGTGGTGGCACGGGGTGAGGGAGGGGGTGGGGTGGCTGTAAAAGGGCAGCGGGAGCGGTCCTTGTGGTGATGCAACCTTCTGTACCTTGACCGTGTTGTCAGTGTTTCAATGCCCTGGTTGTGGTATTGCAGGATAGTTATGCAAGATGTGACATGGGGAGAAACAGGGGAAAAGAAGACGCAGGATCTCTCTGTATTTTTCTTTCTTCCTTTCTTTCTGTGTTTTTCTTTCTTTTCCCTTTTTCCCTTTCTTTTCCCTTTTTCCCTTTCTTTCTTTCTTTCATTTTTTGAGAGAGAGAGAAAGAGTGCGAGCAGGGGAGGGGCAGAGAGAAAGGGAGACACAGAATCCGAAGCAGGTTCCAGGCTCTCAGCTGTCAGCACAGAGCCTGATGTGGGGCTCAAACTCATAAAATGCGAGATCATGACCTGAGCTGAAGTCAGACACTCAACCGACCGTATTATTATTTCTTGTAACTGCATGTGAATCTACAGTGATGTCAAAACAAAAAGTGTAATTAGAAAAAAGAAAGGAGGAGAAAACTTCAGAGCTGGATACACACAGAGGTCGGAGGGGCAGAGGAGCCAGTCCACAGTGGACGGCTGAGCTGGGTGAAAAAGGCCTGTGCCCAGCACACCTCTAGGGGACAGTGCACCATGGTGCTCAGCTGGGCTTGCTCCGTGAGCAGTGGCGTCCGGGCCCAACAGAGTGAGTGTCAAAGAGCGAGGCAGAGCTGAGAGGGTGGCCGAGGGTGGGTGCTGCAGGAGGAAGGGTGAGGAAGCCACTGACCACCCTTCATGACTGGTGAGAAGGCGTGTGGGGCAGTTGGGGGAGGGGTAGTGTCTGCCCTGCGGCCCAGTGTGGAAAAGCACTGTGATTGCAATCAGAAAGGGAGTCGCCAGCCATCGGAGGACAGGAGGACCGAGGGCTCTGGGATATCTCTGAACCAACAGCTATTTACATTTCCACAGGGAAGAATTTAGGTCAGATGCCCAAAAGGCAGGGCTTGGTGGCAGAAAGTGCTATCAGAGGGTATTTAATGAGCCATTGGGCTGTGCAGCCTGCAGCTGGGTCAGAAGCATGCGGACTTGCTCCTTGTGTCTGCAGTTCAACGCCACTGAGCACCCACAAGGTAGCAGGCACTGGAGGAGACTCGTTTACACCGACACCCCTTCCTCAGCCCGGGGCTGGTGACATAGAGAGCAGAGAGATGACTTTAGTAGCAGATGAGATTGAGTCTGCCAAAGGGACTGACAAGGGCTGGGAGCTCTGTTCAATGGCACAAGGTCTGTGGTTTGCAAATGCCTATTCATAAATGCCCTAGACAGAGCCCAGTCACTGAGGTTCCCTTCTGCACACTAAATCAGTGTTCCTGAGGCTCATGTGCCTGGGAAACCCTCCCACATCTTCAGACCTCAATTCTGTTCCCCTTAAGACCCCCACTCTCTCTAACACTTCATGTTCCAGCCCAGGCAGGGAAGGCAGCATTCTCTGAGGGTGCCTGCCACTGACCGTGATGTTGCTGGAGGAGCCCCTGTCCACCGGGCAGGGAGGCTGACGGGGCCGATCGCCCTTGTACCCAGACCCTGCCCGACATTCTGAAACCAGGCCTGCAAAATTGCCATCGGCCCTGCTGGGCTTGCCTTGTGCCTGCTGCTCAGGCAGTTCTGGGGGACAAAGCAGACGGGAGGTGGAGGTGGAAAGACCCACATGCTGCCCTACATAGCTCCTGGCCACACTGATGCCATGTGAACTCATCTCACAAAGCCAGAGATAATTAGATAGTGGGTGGGCACCCGACCCATCTGGGCTGCAGGCTGGTGGGAATGTTGACATGGGGAGGTTCTTTTTGAAGGAGAAGGAGGTTCGACCCCAGTGTTCCATAGGCTGGGGGCATAGATGGATCAGGGAAATCTCCTGCAGGGGAAGGAGAGGAAGGGCGAACGGACCGGGCAGGCACCTGGTGTGTTGTACAGGATAAGCCAGGAGGGTTCCACTTAACTTCCTTGATGGTCTCCTGGTCCACCTCATCACTAAGGAGGCAGTGTCACCTCCGATTCAGATGATGGAAGCAAGGCCAGAGAAGATAAAGGACCGCCCAGGCGCTCTGAGCCAGTTGCCAGAAGAAACCTGCTTCTCAGCTGTACTGTACCCAGGCCAGCTCCTACGGGCTGGAAAGGAGAGAGCTCCCCAGAGGAGGCATGGAAAGGCAGCTGGGATGAAGGCTGCAGTCCGACTGCAGAAAGCCTCAGAAGTCAGAGCTGGAGGCTCCCGCGGTGATGTCGGCTAAATGCTCCGCAGTTCACTCATGACGGAAAGCCTGGGTCCTCCACAGCAGCCCTCCCTTTGCTGCTGACTCTGGCTTTGCTTCTGGAGGGAGCTTGTGGTGCAAGGCACGGGCACGAGCACGGGCTGGGACTCCACTCTGGGCTCTGGCACCCCGTAGCTGGGTGGCCTGAGCAGATGCCCTAAGCTCTCTGATCCTCCGTTTTGTCCCTATAGCGGGATCTAATAATACACTGCCAGCTGCCGCAAGCATTGGAGGTACTGTACGCAGAGTGCTGGGTACACGAGCACGCGCAGCAATGAGGAGCTATTAATATTGTGTCAGCTGCTGGAGGCTCCGCTTCTTCCTCAGGGTCCCTGTTTCAATCACCCGATCACCTCCACAGGGATTGTTCAACCCTTGTTAATGCTGCGGGATGGAGGTGAATCTCCCAAGGATTCAGACGGGGCCCTGGGGTCTGGGAGATGCCCTGAACATAAGGAAACCGAGCGGTGGCCCTAATCCTGCATCTCACACGTCTTCCACAGCATCCGAGAGGAGCTGCCGATGTGGACAGCTGGTCCCGCAGCGCTCCCCCTCAGAGGGGCTATTAGCTGGGTTATGCATCCATTTGTAATGAAATGGAAGTGTTTTGATTTCTCTAGGAAGCCGGATTTTCTCCCCGATCCTTGCTGCTTTCATCCTTGGACATGAAACGGCTTGTTCTAATCTCATATGAAGGGGCAGCAGTTATAAGGCGCCCATGAAATTTGATCACCAACTCGGCTCCCAGGCGGCAGCTTTGATCACTGGGAGGGAGCAAGGCGTCCCCTGCTTGGCGCTAATAGCCCCATGCATTATTGAAGAGCCACGTTTCGGTGGCAGACACGTTCAGGGAGATACCCAGATTGCAGGCTGGAGCGTCAGCTGCTGGCCTCGCTCCGTGGTGATGGAGTTCTGTAATCGGGCAGAGCCACTAAAAATAGGCTGTCTGTGCAACTCACCCCACCCTTGCCACAGACTAGTTGGGGGCAGCTGATGTGGAACGTGCAGATAAGGCAAAACCACCACTTTCCAATTCTCTTAATGGCTGTCCCTCTGATCCAAATGTCTGAGGAATGAGCAGCTGCCCAGGGAGTTTCCCTCGGTGGGTGCACATCTGATCCTTCAGCTGAATATGGGCTGGGCTGTGGCCTGTGGTCTCTACCCTTGGAGGAGGACACAGATCCCTAGGCTTTGAGATCTGGGGCAAGGCAAAGGTTGGGACTTAATTATTCCCGAGAATTTGCTGGAAACACTAAGGGGAGTTGGGCAGGCTCACCCTACTCATCCTCACTTACTGTTTGAGGTAGATAACCTGGTCAACCCCTCTTTCGTTCCCTCAAAACCTATTGCTTCATTATCTACAACGTGCCAGGCACTGAAGCTGTAACAGTGAACAAGGGCAGATGGGGTTCTCAGCTGTGGTAGATGGCCTTCAAGTGACTCCTGGATTCATGTACTCACATAGCCCCGTCCCACACTGATTAGGCCCAACCTGTGTAATCAGTAGAATATTATGGAAACGATGCAGTGAGGTGTCTACAGCAATTTCATAGGAGACATTGCGGCTTCGGCCTTGTTCTCTCGGATCATTTGTTCTCCAAGAGAAGCCGGCTGCCACATTGTGAGGATACAGACTGCCCTATGGAGAGGCCCAGCAGCCATCTTGGAAGCGGATCTTCTAGCCCCAGTCAAGCCTTTGGAGGACAGCCACCCTGGCTGACACCCTTGTGAGAGAGCTTGACTCAGAATCACCCAGCTAAGGTGCCCTCAAATTTCTGACCAATAGGAACTGTGAGATAATAAGTGTTTGCTATTGTAAGCTGCTACGTTTTGGGGGAATCTGTGGCAATATGATAGCTGATGCACTGGTCTTCAGAGACTATCACGGTCTGGTTGGGAATTAGATAGTGATTACTTCCACCAATAGCTATAAAATGGCAACTATGAAAGATGCTATATGTGCCTCCCTGAGGGGGGACTGACCTAACTGGAGAAGTCAGAGAAGGCTTCTGGAAGGGAGTGGTGACTGACCTGAGGCTAAAAGGCAAGTACAGGTAAAGTAGGTAAAGCAGGTGAGGAAGGGCACTCCAGGTAGAGAAGCAGCTTGAGCCAAGGCCCTGAGCTGAAAGGGAGCCCAAGGCACAGGAATTTCAGGGAAGCCAAGGAGGTGAAGGGCAGTGAGGGAGGGAGGCACACAAGTGGATGAGAAGGCAGATGGGGCTTCTACCACTGAAGGGTTTGCTCCTCAGCCTAAATGCCATGGATATCCCCGAAGGGGTTTTACAAAAACGAGTAACATGCTCAGATCTGTTTTTGGAAGGTTCTCTTAGTTATGGTGGAGACTGGTTAGCAGATTTTAGTAGATGGGGCTGTGGCAGGAGCCCAGGAAGGGGATGGGATATCTAGAACCATTAATGGTTGGTGTTAATGAACGTAGAGAGAGGTGGACACGTTGAGAGATACTCATGAGGTTGAATTGAGGGTATTTGTGATAAAATGGCCATGGGGGTGATGGCAAGGGAGGTGCCTGGGAGGAGTTCTAGTTCGTACAACAATCATGGATGATCTGGGGGTTGAACTGGTACAAGAGATTCAGAAAAGCGCACCTAATGGGGCAGGGGGCTACGTGACACTGACATTCTGTCCAGGAAGTGCCCGGCGGTCTCAAGGGCACAGGTCCGCCCATCACCTGCTTCTGGGCATGGCCCTGTCCTATCAGAGCTCACAGTCTAGGGGAGCAGATGGTACCCCTGCAGGAAGCACTGAGGGACTAGGAGATCAGTTTGCTTCTTCCAAAGGGCCGATGTGTCAAAACAAGATCTAGGGCAATGGCCCCTGTGGGGCCCTGACATTTTTTCCAGGGTGCCTGGGGATAAAATTATTTTCATAACTGTACTAAGACATTCTTTGCTTTTTTTTCCTCTCATCCTTTCATATGATAAAGGGGAGTGTCCCAGAATCCATGTGGCATACCATCTTGCTGGGGACTGAATGTAGAAGCAGATATAATCATCTAGCTGTCCATTAAACCAGACCACTAAAGACAATTCCACTCTTGTCACTAATTACTCTTTTAGAAAACACAGTAATTTTTCATAAAAATATACATGTTAAGACATAATAGATTTATTATTGTTTTTAAATAAATTAGTACATAATTTAAACATTTCTCAGCTTGGGGCACCTGGGTGGCTCAGTCAGTTGAGTGTCTGCCTTTGGCTCAGGTCATGATCTCATGATTTGTGGATTCGAGCCCTGCATCAAGCTCACTGCTATCAGTGCAGAACCGGCTTTGGATCCTCTCTTCGCCTCCCTCTCCACCCCTCCCCAGGCTCTCTCTCAAAAATAAACATTAAAAAAAATTTTTTTTTTAATTTCTCAGCTTTAGGGCTCCCTGGGTGCTTAGTTGGTTGAGTGTCTGACTCTTGATTTTGGCTCAAGTCATGATCTCGTGGTTCATGGGTTCGAGCCCTACGTTAGCCTCTGTGCTCATGGAGCTGCTTTGGACTCTCTCTCTCTCTGCCCCTCCCCCACTCATGTTCTCTCTCTCTCTCTCTCTCTCTCTCTCTCTCTCAAAATAAATAAATAAACTTAACATTTTTTCTCAGCTTTAATTTCTATCAATAGCTAGCACCCATCTAAACAGAAGCTTTTATGGGTCCTCAATAATTTTTAAAAGTATAAAATAGGGGTCCAGAGACCCAAAAATTTGAGAATTGCTGATGTGGAACAAGGAGGTCCTTTAACAACCGGGGTCCTTTTCAGGCCCCTCTTTCATCAGTAGCTGAGTCGTTAACAAGATGTCACAGTACAGTTATGTTGGAAACGTGTACTTTGGACATGAATGGCTGTAGTGATCAGGGAAAGCCCCCCTACCACCTCCATCCATGGTGTTCATGACCGTTTGCCCTGGTTGCAACACAAACCAAAGGATAACTTGTGGTTTGTAGGCTGAAAATGCCCTGTGGAAGGCAGATGTTAGGAGGACCTAAACTCCTGTAAACTAAGGGTGTACTTAAGAGCGCCAGTTTTCTAAATCCTAGCTCATCTCTCCCTTCTCTCTGTCCCCTATGCTTACCTGTTAATTAGAATATAGACACTGATCTTTCTAAAAACACTTTGGTCCTATTTCTCCCTGATTAGAAATCCTTCAGGGGCACCTGGTGGCTCAGTTGTTTAAGCATCCGACCCTTGATTTCGATTTAGGGCATCATCTCACGCTTTGTGAGTTCGAGCCCCACATCAGGCTCTGTGCTGACAGGGTGGAGCCTGCTTGGGATTCTCCCTTTCTCTCTGCCCCTTTCCCCTCCCTCGCTTTCACACGTGCTCTCTCAAAATAAATGAATAAGCATTAAATAAATAAAAAGAAATCCTTCAACTATTCCAAATCAACTTGGGGAATTAAATCCTAAAACATTATTAAATCATGCAAGGCCCTTTGTGATCTGGCCCCTCCCAGCATCAGTACTTCCCACCAGCCTCAATCAGATACTGGAAGTTTCCTGAAACACCAGGGTCTCTCTTGCTTTGACACTTTGTCGATGTGGTGTCCACTCTACACCCCACTTGTGCCCGAAATGCCTGGCTTCCTTCCTTGCTTCCTCTGCTCCTGCAAGATTCAGCTTAGAAGCATCTTATCTGGGGAGCCCCACAGACCATGCTACCAAGACCTCTAGAATGTTGTATTCCCTGTCCCATGGGCTCCAGGGCTGAGGCCTCGCCTGTGTGAATCAAAATGTGTTTGTTTATAGGCAGCGTCCATTCTCACTGGTCATATTCTCATTCTGAGTGCTTAATGTCCATACCATTCTGGTTGTTAAATATATTTAAGACCACCCCTTCCAAAGGTCTTGAAAGAAAGCTTTCAGTAAATATTTGTTGAACAAATAAATGAAATGAACAATGTGATCTGTCTTCAAAGTCACAGAGTGATTTGGTTTAAGGACCCCGCAACTGCAGGTTCCCAACCTCAGAGCTGGTGATTGAGGTCCTTCTACTGAACCACCAGCCTGGCATTTGAAACATCCTGCACTGCCCTAAAGTCTGAGAACCTAGGTCAATTGGTAGTTTTCTCTGAACCACACAATAGCAAATAATCAGAGCTTGAACTCCTTTATTTTTTTCTATTTTTTTATGTTAACTTATTTTTGAGAGAGAGAGGGAGAGAGAGACAGAGTGTGAGTGGAAAAGGTGCAGAGAGAGAGAGGGAGAGACAGAATCTGAAGCAGGGCCCAGGCTCTGAGCTGTCAGCACAGAGCCCGATGTAGGGCTTGAACCCACAAACTGCGTGATTATGACCTGAGCTGAAGTTGGACACTTAACTGAGCCACCCAGGTGTCCCAGCTTGAACTCCTTTACTAGACAATCTCTTTCTAACATGCTAGACCTTCACACACTTGCACCATTAGAAGAAGGGAAACCCCCTGCCCTGTAAGGAAATGCACTCTACGGTTTCTCAAGGAGGTCAGCAGACATCCTTGGTCCAGACGGATCATTACGGAGGCCTTGCACTTTGTGACTGTAATTTAACAGCTCACACTATAGGTGAGGCTCCTAACTGAATGAACTGGAAAGTGTTCAATTTCTTGAAATAATCATGCACTAGAGTCAATATCTTTTCATAAATTGCTCAGAAGAATTTTATCCTAATCCAATCCAATCCAATCACTGCCTCTATGTTGGAACACCCAATAAAATGCCAGTGGCTCTGGATTTGGACACTATTATTGTTCATGAAACCCACACTCTAGGGTCATCCCCGACCCAGGGAAGAGTATAAAATTATCATTTGTACGTGGATGGGCCGTCTGGGGTATAAACAGGCGTGCCCCCACACAGAGAAAGTACAGACTCCTTTCCCTGGCAGTTAAGATCTTTTATGTTCTCCCCTCCAGCCTTGTCTAACCAAGTCCACTCATGCCAACAGTCTAAGGCCAAGCCCATCTGCTTCAGGGACCCTGCCATCCTGGTATGACACCATACTGGGGCGAGTGTGCCTATACGAACACGTTCTCAATGCACTGAGAGGCCTAGTGAAGACTTGGTTGCCAGTTAAATAACTAAAAGAACAGAGTAGTTAAACTGGTAAGGTTAAGATCAGAAATACCCAAATTGGCACCAAACGCTGTTTGTTTGGTTGGTTATGGCCGGTGGATGGCAAATGCATTGTAGCCTCATTTTTTTCATTCATTTGACAAATGTTTACTTAATGCCTGCTAATGTGCTAGGCTCTGTGTGGGTGCAAGCCCCCACACATCACACACACACACACACACACACACAGTTTTCCTTGGAAAAACATGGAATGCAACTTCACAGGAATTATCACAGTGCCAAAAATTCTCCAAGAAAGAATAAGAAAGAAGCCTTATTCTGCCCATTTCTCTACAGACAGCTGAGTCAGCCTGGAATCCATGGTCTCCCTGAGGTCTACCCTCTGGGTCTGGGAGTGAAAGAGGTGCCTGTGTCAGTCTCTGCGTGTGGCTCAAAGGCCAGGATCTGCACACTCCAAGTGTGGTCAGACTGTCAGGCTGCCAGGCTGGCCAGGTGGGCAATGCCACAGGATAGCAGGCATGCTCTATTGGCAGCCGAGATCTAGTCTGGGAGCTGCCCACCTGCTCAGCCAGCTCCTCTGTGGCTGTCTAGAAGAAAAAAAAAAAAAAGAAAAAAAGAAAGCCAAGGAAAGCACAGTCTTGGATGATCGATGGGCTGTGTGTGTCTTTCTCTTGCTCCCGTGGATTTTTCCCGTAGGAAAGAAGGGGCTTATCTCTCATTTTTAATTGATTTTAATGTGGCTCAGCCAGGCTAGATCCGATCCCAACTCCTCCGTGGCCTTCGATGAATGTGTGAGGAGCTGTCTGAATGTTAATAAGACAGGTTGAGACAACCAGAGAGTAACGAGGTCACTGTGTGTCTGTAAGACCTCCTTCGCGGCTGTTGGGGCTGAGCCGCCAGTGCGGACCAATCTATGGATTGCAGGGGTGGTGTGGATATGGGGCTGGGGGTAGTTTGATCTCTAGCTGATGCAAGGGAATATACATGTGCAGTTGTAAATCCAGCCTGAAGGGCTTCTAACTCAATCCACTGCAAGGGTTGAAGCTCTAGCTAGCCTACCTCTCAAAACATTAGCCACCCTCTTCCTGCCAATTCCCCTCTGAAAAGCCTTTGCAGTTAACTATAGCATACTCTGTACCTTCTGACATTGAGGATTCTCTCCTCACTTCCTATATTGTCCCTCCTCACCACCAAGCCTTGCTGGGCCCTACCTCCCTGAATAAACTTGGGCCGATTGCTAAGCTCTTCTGGTCCTCAGAGTTCTCCTCTCAAATGGGGATAACAGCATTCACCCACAGGGCATTTGAGGTGGCAGAGAAGTTAAGGCAGGTAAAGCGCCCGGCACTGTGCTCAGAGCTATAAATACTCAGATGTTATTTCTTTTCCACCCAACCCCCCTCTTCACCAGGCCAATTGCATCAAGAGATGCAAACAAAATAATTGGAAACAGGAGGAGGGCTGAAGTGGTATTCTGTGGTGATAGACTTGGGCTCCTGTTGTAACCACATGATAGGATAGCTAATTGATAAACGCCCTGTCCTGTTTTCTTGGCTGGAAAGAGATAATAGGCACCTTACAGGAGAGGTTCTCAAGCTTAGCTGCTAGAGGAGAAATCCCTAGGGAGATGTTTAACAACAGTGCTGGGGCTTATGACCCAGAGTCTGACTCAAGTGGCCAGGGTGGGCCAGGCATTGACAGAGGTTGTAGAGGTCGGTGAGGTGGAGATGGGGTGGGGAAAAAGAACTTATTCCACAAATCAGGGCCCCTTCTCACCTATGTATTCTACCTGAGGTTCCTCTGCAGGCTTCTTCCTGTGTCACTGCAGTCATCCTAGGTGAAATGCAGTGCTCCCTTGGGGGCCCCCATAAGCCCAGGTGGCAGGTGCATGGATGGAGGAGGGGCATCTGTCTCTCCATGTTCCCTATTCTCCGTCTCCTTCCTGGGTTTCAGTGTAGACAGCTGATGCAGCCCACATTAAATATATGCTTATCATTTTCTCGTACAGACTCCAACACCCAAAAGCTGGTTTCCCAATATTATATAAGCTCTGGAACCCCCTTTCCCAGAGATACCCCCACCTTCTAATCCTCCATTTACATACGAATGTGGCCAAAGCCAGACTCACTGAAACATACATATTTACAGATATCTCATTAATAACTGAAGGGTCTGGGATTCTCTCCAGTTGCGGCTATCGGGTGAGCCGTCATGGTTTTGTGGATGCTGGTAAAAAACACAAGCTTCCTGAGTCAGGGATGAAGGATGGCTTGCTGCTAACAGCAATCACAGTCACCAGAGTAACCGCACTTTGGTGCCAGTTCTCTGAGCCCTTGGTGCCCCAGGGTGACGTGACGAGGATTAATGACACCCCACATGCCGTGGGTTGCAGGGGAAGGAGGAGCTCTGAGCTAGGGACAGCGGCGTCTGCCAGTAAGCGGGGGATGTGTCTGCCCTTTGCTCAGGAGGGAGATGCTAATTCTATCTACCAAGGCTGTTTGCTCTACAATAGTCTTGAAAAGATAATCCAGAACAAAGGGCATCGGCACTCACTTTGCAAGACGTGCAGAAACATGAGATCCGTGGAGAATTACCTCCTGACACTTATGTTCTCAGATAGGCATCCCTACCATCTGACACACTCCCAGCATGCATTCACACAAGCATCAACTCACTCCAGCGTGCCTAGAAATCCACACAGTGTCACACGCGTGTCACTGATCTACAACATCCACAGAGCCTGGGAAATACTTGGGCAGGTTTGGAATAGCGCCTTTCTTCCTTGTTTACTGGGAATGCTAGCTGGGGTCTCCAGCTGGAATATATTCACCACATTTACCTTAAAGTGATCCTTCTGGCACAGGGATCTGATTGTACTTAAAACACACCTCCTGTGGGATGTGGTTCCAGGTTTCTAACATGGCCTGTTGCCCTGTGGCCTCCTTGCTTCCTTCTCCCCAGCCCAGCACCCTGTGCTTCAGCCTCAATGTTCCTGTCTGCCCTGTGCCCTCCGGTGTCCCTGTACCCACCCCTGACATGCGCCCCCTCTCAGCCTGAGATTGGGTACCAATCACGGGCCTGCAAGCGAACACTTCTTTACCCCACGTTCTCGCCTCATTCGTGTTTGCGCCCAGTGTCCCACTAAGCTCACTGTGGTTTAATCGCCATTTGTGTTCTTGGCTTGCTCCCCATTCTAGGCTGGGATCTGCTCTAAACCAAGGCCCTTCTTTGACTCCCCTTTTCCTGCTACCCTCCCCACTCCTTGACACACACAGCTCCAGGTGGAAACAGTGTAGGACATGACCCCTCCCTTCCCCACCAACACACACACAGCAGCACTAGGGAACTTTCTCAATTTCCTACTGTGATTTCAAAAGATGCTGATCTCTGTCAGCTGCATTAATGAATCACAGCCCAAGAGGCGCCAACCTTCCTAAAAATATCTGAGAACCCTCGGTGCAGAGAGAGCCTGCAAAGGCGAATATATCCTGACGGAGCCAGCCAGCCCTGCTCTGACTGTCCAGGCCATCTCCCACAGTCCCCCCTTCTCCACGACCCCATCCTTACCTGCTCTGAGCCCCAAAAACCTGAACTGGTAGGTGCAGAGCCACCTCCAGAAGAACCTTCAGTTCACTCCCACATAATGGATGGGGAAACTAAGGCCCAGAGGGGGAAGCGTCAGAGGATGAGGCCTCCTGGTTCCCAGAGAAGGGCCCTGCAGTTTGCTGTCCCTGTGGTCAGCAGCCTGCTGGGGGTAGAGAGGAAGCAGGCTCCTCTGTCTAGGGCCCCGGCTCATCCCTGGTTGTGATGGGGCCTCAGCCACCCCACAGATCCAGAAAAGAGCTCTTTTAGACAGAAGCAGGTCACCAGGGTCAGGAGAGGAGTAGGGGAGGTCACAGAAGGCCACGATGAAACTGTCTTCTTATAGCAGGTTCATGTTTCTCAAAAGGGGAGACAGAACGGCTCCCAAGGTGGAGGGTGGTGGGGATAGACTTAGACCTGCTCTAGAAAGAATGGAGTCCATTCTTGTTGAGATTCCTGCACTAGAGTTTTCCTGGCACTCTCCCTGGCCACCTCCTGTCACAGAGTCCTGAGGGTTGTCACTGGCAGCTACAACTTTGCTTCTCCACGTGTGGTCCCAGGACCAGCAGCAGCAGCACCTGGGGGCTTCCTGTAAGTGCACGACCTCGGGCCCTGCCCTGGACCAGCTGGATCAAATCCCCAAGGGGTCCTTCTGCCCATTAGAGTTTTAGAAGCACTGGCCTATGGAACCACTTAGCAGCAGGCCTCACCTGGCAGTGATACCTCCGGTTAATGGCACATGAACACTATTATTAATTAGCAGAGAGGGGGCTGGGGGTCTGGAATAGGAAAGGAGGGGTGCCTAGGATGGAGAATCCATGTGAAAACTAGAAACTGCTATGCAGCAACTCTGGAGAAATTAGGTTCACAGGATGATTAAATCTGGGGAAAAAAAAGGGTGAGAGATTTTCTCCTGCCCTCTAAGGCTAGGAGTTCCTCTGCAGTCTCGCTCATGGCTGCTTTCCAGTCCCAGCCTGGGCTCCCACCCTGACGGGGAGCTCACCACCACTCAGGCAGTCCATCGCAGGGGGACAGCTGTGGCCCTGGGGAGGCCTCCCTGACAGGGAGCAGACCCACTTCTGCGTCCTGTGCTCCAGCCCTTGGTCCCCGGGTGCTGCCGGTCACCAGGCCTGTCCCTCCTTTGATCCTCAACATTCCACCACTTTGCTCTTCCTCTAGTTCCAGAAAGTCTGTTTGTGGAGAGTTTTTTTTTTTTTTTTTTTTTTTTTGAGAGAGAGAGAGAGAGAAAGAACACGCGAACAAGCAGGAGCAGGAGAGGGGGCAGAGAGAGAGAATCTTGAGCAGGATCTATGCCCAGTGCAGAGCCCGATGGGGGGCTCGAACCTACAAACAGTGAGACCATGACCTGAGCTAAAATCAAGAGTTGGCTGCTTAACTGAGCCACCCAGGTGCCCCTCACCTGTTGCCTCTTAATCGGTCCCAAACCCCTAGTCTCTCCTACAATCTACCATCTACATGAACAGCAGAGAGATCTTTCTGAACGTAAATGCTATCATAGAAACCTGCTTGTTGGAAATTCTTCAGTCAAACCCCAGGCCTGTGGCACCAAATTCAGTCTCTTTAGTGGGGCCCACAAGGCTCTCAGGAAAGGGTTTTGTGGGTGGAGGGGACTCTATGGGCTTTGAGGCCAGACCTGCTTGGATCCAAATCCTAGGGTTCTCCGCAGCCCTTTCTCATTCCTCTCTCCACCGCCTTTTCTCCCTTCCAGGAAGACAACACCACCACCACCTCTGAAATCTCTTGTGCTCCCCTGGAGCCCTGCTTCCCTCTCCCAAACACCCTTGCCATTGTTAAGGATCGGGTCCCCAAACCCCTTTTGAGTCTTGCAAAGTTCTCAGCTACGGAGATGGACATCGATGGAGTCCCCTGCCCAGTTACTGCTGTAGAAGGATGTGTTCTGTCCCGGGGTCCCCAGCTTTCTGGAGGAGGCAGATAGCAATGCTTATGGGAGGTGGCTGGTTCTCCTCTGGTTTTTAAAAGTCAAACCAATTTCCCTTGTGTTTGGTCTGCCAGGACTTCCATAACAAAGTACTACAGACTGCATGGCTTAACCGCGGCTTATTTTCTTGCAGTTTTGAGTCCCCCAACAAGGCCTGGTAGGGCCAGTTTCTGGTAAAAGCCCTCTTCCCAGCTTGCAAACGCCCACTTTCCTCACATCCTCACATGGTGGAGAGAGAGCCGGAGAGGTCTCTGGTGACTCTTTTTATAAGGACACTAATCCTATTAGATCAGGGCTCCGCCCTTGTGATGAGTTCATTTAACCTTAATTACTTACAGCAGTGATGGTGACCATGGTCTCCATCCTAATTGTGCACCTGAGTGTGTTGTGTACTCTGTGTACACAGCCTAGCAGGTGTCTATTCCCAGTCGGCCAATTTTTACAGCTAATCTGGCTCTATTTGTGGACACCTCTCTAGACTCCTGTACAGCCCGTCATAGTGTTCACACCTGGCTGCCACCTGAGATTCCAGTGAATTCTCAGTCCACAGAGCTCTAGTATCTGGAGCCGGTAGAGAGGGAGGCAGGGCCAGGGCCCAGGTCCATGAGGCAGAGGAGAAAACGCAGGGACGTTGTTCTGGTCCCACCCTGTCCCTGACTCAGGCCGGTTCTGATCTCTCTCTGAACCCTCTCCCTGTCTGACAGCCTCTATGGGCCCTCTGAGCTGGCTCATTCTACACCTGTGTTGACAAAGGGACACCACTGTTCGCATGTGGCCATTTAAATTTAAATTAACTAAAGTTAAACAAAATTTAAAAATCCAGCTTTTCAGGGGCACCTGGGTGGCACAGTCCATTAGAGCATATGACTTCAGCTCACGTCATGATCTCATGGTTTGTGGGTTCGAGCCCCACCTGGGCTCTGTGCTGACAAACTCAAAGCCTGGAGCCTTTTTCAGATTCTGTCTCCTTTGCTCTCTGCCCCTCCCCTGCTCATGCTCTGTTCGTCTCTCTCTCTCAAAAATAAATAATAAACATTAAAAAAATTTTTAAAATCCAGCTCTCCAATTATACTAGCCACATTTCATGTGTTTGACTGCCACATGTGGCTAGTGACTATGGTATCAGGCAGTACAAATATAGAACATTTCCATCATCACAGAAAGTTCTAGTGGGCAGGGCTGCTCCGCTGCTCAGTGAATTTGAATGAGCCTCAGAATCACCTGGATTCTAGTTAAAATGTGGCCTCAGCCTCAGAGGCTGGTGGAGGGTCAGGTTCTTCATCTCCAACAAGTGGTCTGGCTGAGCCCTGCATCTCGGGTAGCAAATCCCTACCGTGCTGCTCTGAGTGGTCAGGCTTCAGCAGCATTGGCACCACGTGGGAGCATGTGGCAGACGCAGGGTCTCAGGACCCGCCCCAGAAACACTGGGGGTTGGGCCCAGGAATCTGTATCCACTGGCCTCCCCTGGTCAGTCATCTGCACGTCTCGGTTTGAGACCTCTGATCTAGAAGGCAGAGTCCATCAGGGTTTCCATGAAATAGCTGCTCAAGTTCAACACGTGCTAGAATATGTCCTGCTCTGTCCAAACTTGCTAACCTTAAGCATGGACACGAAGCCTCGTGTCATGTGTGTCAGAGCTCCATCTTGCTCTCCGGGGACTCAGGACAGGGATGGCAGCAGACCCAGCCTCTGTCCATGCTTTGGAGCTCTCTCTGGATCTGGAACTCTCACCAATTCCTGGTGGCCAGGAATCCTCTGTGGGTAGATACAGGGCTGCAGTGTCCAGCCAAGGACAGGTGCTCACTTTTGAACCTTCACGATAGAGGGAGGACAGGCCTCTCTCACCAGCTCAGTCAGTGAACAGAAAGGCCTCCGTGCCAGCCACACGCGGGGCTTAAAGTGGGGGCTCAGGATTCTGAACGCTACTGGCCTGCAAATATCGCACACTCTCCTATGGCCCACATCTGTCCGTGGCTGCCCGCCCTGGGTCACAGCTTGCTCTCAGCACTGCCAGGACTGTGCCTCCACCAGGCTGCCCAGACGTTTCCAAAGCCGCTGCTCCCTGCCATTCCTGCTCACTTGCCACACAGTCTAGGGATCCCTCCGAACACCCTGGCCCCTGCTGTCCCACCTCCACAATTACCCATCTTGGCAGAGTGTACCTCTCTGCCCATAGCACGCCCTGACCCAGGGGTGCCCAGGAGGCTGCCTTTGGAGCTTGACCCCCGCAGGCATCTGCACCCTGAGACACATCTGGAATGGGCAGCAGTGGGCACCTGTTCCCTGCCCTGGGCAGGCCAGCTATGCCCCAGTGGACACTCCCAGCATTCCCTGCAGCTGGGGTGTGCCTAATACCAGAAGGTATAGAGCTGGAGGATGAGTGTAGGGCCTCTGACCCTGCTCCACCTGCACTGATCAAGACCTTCCTGGGACAAGCCAAGGCCACCAAGCAGGCCAGAGCAGGAAGTTCTGTCACTCCTCTCAGAATATAGAGGGAGAAAGCACAGCCCAGAGAGAGCCAGAGACCTGCTGGGGACACACAGAGCTCTGGATGCTGAGCCAGGGCTCACCGGCCAAGGCTTTGTGGGAACGGCTATCACCTGTGGACAGAAGCTCTGGGGTAGTTATCTCCCAGGCGCAGTGGTTATGAGGATCGCCATTTTACTAATGAAGAAATGAACTTGTCAAGGTCATGCAGCTAGCAAATCTCCTCTTGGCGATCTGAGCCCTCAGGGCTGGACGTGACCTGTTTCCTGGGACAGGGACACTCTGCAGCTCTATGCTTAGCAGCTCTGCCAACACCTCCCCCCCCCCCGCCCCCCGCTGACTGGAAGCTCCCCCTAGAGGAAGTGACCAGACGACTTCTCCCTGTGGTTGAGTTGAAGCTGTTTCCCTGAGGCTGCTATGTGCCCCTCACTTTTTGTGGCCCTCACTGAACCTGCTTAGGGCTCTCAAAGTCACAGACGGCACCTGAGCTGACTTCCTACCTGGACCGGCCTCTGCACTGCCTGGGGATTGGGAGCATGTGGACCAGAGCAGGACACCCCTGCAGCTCCCTGAGTGTCCACCCCAGCTGCCTGAGCTCCGAGGCCCCAGGAGATGTCGAAGTCACACTGGACCTCATGTGCCCCTGGCTCCTGGTCCAGGATGACGAGGTGGAGTGGGCTCCCCCCAGGCATGTTGGCACCCTAGCCTGGGTGTCTCTCCCTCAGCGGCAGCCACACGCAGCGTGGAGGTCTGCAGGGACTGTTTCAGGTCTCCCTGTCCTCTTCCTGGGAACCTTGCTGCCCCCCTGCCCCGCCAGCCCCTGAGGACAGGGACTGTGTTTCTTCTGCCCTGTCTCCCTCTCAGAACTTCCCAGTACCAGGAATTCACAATTATTGGGTGGTGTATGGGACAGAAACCACCTCTCGATAGCATTATCTGGTGAGTATTGCTAGCCCATTTTACAGATGAGAAAACTAAGATTTGGAGAGCTGATGTCACTGGGAGAAGGCCACCTCTTTAGTGAGCAGCAGGGCTGGGATTCAAACCCAGCAACTGGGTTCACGTTTTTCTCAACAGTCCAAACTGCATCCTGCTAAGGTGCTACTTCTGCAATGAGGGGTAGAAGCTTGGAGCCCTCAACCCAATCCCCACTAGACTGCCCGAGGCCAGGCTGAGCAGCACTAGTAGGCAGGAGCTTCAAGGACTCTCTGCCTGCAGGGTGACGGGGGCACCAAGAGGACCTCAGCCCCGCCCCCACCCCCACCCCCTCCCCAGCCGCTCAGCTGGGCCAGACGGTGGGGCTGGAGGAAGGCTGGCCGGCTGGCAGCCGAACAAAGGGGTCTTCAGGCAGACGCTTCCTCACTGCACAAAGCCCTACTTCCCCCCCAGACACAGACCTCGGCCACAAGGACCCCAGAGAATGCCTGGAATGTCCCGGGGCCAGACAGCCTCCTGCAGAGAGGCGAGCTGGCTTTGTGTTCAGTTTGCCCTGATGACTGACCCCAAGTTAGAAAGGTCACTCCCTGACCTGTGACCCTGCCTTCTCATTCTGTCTCTGGGGGAGCCCAGGCTTCCCTCCTGGGAACCCCAGTGTCCCTTCCATGACAGTGGCACCTGGCCCCAAGTTTGCAGCACCTCTGGGAGGGAGAAGAGGGAGAGCTGACTGGTGGGAGCCCAGAGAGACTGGCTCCAGGAGGTCGGACTCTACTCTGAACTGGAGTCCCCCTCCTCCGCAGTGTGGAGGCTCCCTGGGAGGCGGCAGATCCAGATTGCACTTCTGCTGTTCCTCCAGGGCCGGCTCTTCTGTGCCACAGAGCCCTCCCTGTGGCCGTACCCGCTGGCTCCCCCAGTCCTACCCCACGGGTATGCAGCTAGCGAGGGACATGGACAATACACCCAAAACGAAGGGAGTCCTAGAGCATGAGGCGCACTTCCAAGAAAGAGGAGCGGCGCTGGGTGTGTGGGAGGGGGTGATAATCTCAATCGGTGTGGTCAGGAGGTCTGAAAAGAAGTTTGAGCAGGCTTGGAAGGAGGTGAGCCTTGTAGGGGAAGAGCATTCCAGAAAAAAGGAAGCTTGTTCAGGGCCCAGCAAGAAGAGCAATGTCAGCAGGGGAGGCTCCTAGGAGCCGAGGCAGGAGGTGATGGGGGGAAGAGTGAGGGCCGGGGCGGTGCCGGGCCTCAGTGTTCATGCCTCAGTGCTCATGGGTGCCCTTGTGGGATTGTGAGCCGAGGAGCACTAAGATTTAACGTGGCCCTCTGCTGCCCGTGCAGATGGCCTGGGGGCGATGGAGAACACAGGGATCACACCCCGAGGCTCCCAGTCCTGGCCTGGCCACCCTACACACATCTCTGATTTTCCCACAGCAGCCGTGTCCTGGGGCCTGGGGCCTGGGGCCTCGCAGTTGCCAGGACTACGTCCATTCTACACTCAGCAGACAAAGCACTGTGCCAGAGGACAGGACAGGACCTAGAGCCATAGCACACTGTGTCTTTCCCATAGAGCCCCCTGCCGATGGCAGACGGGCCCAGGCAGCCCCTCCTAGTCCTGAGCCCCGGAGCTGAGGACACACCACACCCTCTCCACGTCTGGCTCAGCGCCTGCCTGCCTGCTTCCCGAGAGGCCTTAGAGCTTGGCCTCCCCTCTGGCCTATGACCCGAGGGCCCCAGCACCCACCGCCAAAGGCACAGGCAGGCCTGGTCCCGTAGTTGGGAGACAGACCATCCCCCTAGGGTCAGTGGAGTCAAGAGGGGTGTCAGGGACCCACGGGGCCAGAAGTGGCTTTGTTGATGAGGTTCTCGGTAGACTGAGAGGGCCAACCCAGCCTACTCAGCTCAACTGGGCCTTGTCCAACATAGCAGAATGAATGGACATCCAAAGGAAGGAGAAAGGAGGCCCCTGTTCACCCAACCCCAAAAGCCAGAGACACATTTTCAGCTTGCCTGTGACTCATTCTTCCTCAGCAGAAAACTGTTTTTTCCTTCAAAATCACAGACTTCCACCTTCAGACAATAATGTGTTCTCAGGAAGTTACACGTTTTGTTTTTCTGTGCAAGCTGCCGGGCCGGGGGGTGGTGGTGGTATTTGTTTTCGAAACGTTTTATTGTCACGGAGTCTGAGGGCCATGCCGCCCCTCAGACCCCCTGACCTCTAAACAGAATGGCCCTATTTGGTAAATACAAATACAGGACATGTAGCTAAATTTGAATATCAAATGAACAAATACTTTTTTAGTCTAAGTATGTTCCATGTGGTATACAGGACGTAAACAAAAAAAATTGTTCATGTATCTGAAATTTATTTATTTAAAAAAAATTTTTTTTTAACGTTTATTTATTTTTGAGACAGAGAGAGACAGAGCATGAATGGGGGAGGGTCAGAGAGAGAGGGAGACACAGACTCTGAAACAGGCTCCAGGCTCTGAGCGGTCAGCACAGAGCCCAACGCGGGGCTCGAACTCACGGACTGCGAGATCGTGACCTGAGCTGAAGTCGGCCGCTTAACCGACTGAGCCACCCAGGCGCCCCCATGTATCTGAAATTTAAATTAAACTTCTATTTCACTTAGCCACCCGCCCCTAAGGCCACTGAGCATGCCATTCCTGGCCATCAGCTGACAGGGTCCACGGTCCCCCAACCACTGGCTCCGCTCTGTGTGCGTCCCTGGAGGTGGGCACTGGGGCCCTCAGGTGGGCCAAGCTCTAACGCAGTTATGAAGCTGAAGCCCACACATCTCTAAACGTTGCCTTGCTCCCCATTTGCCCCCGCCTCTCCTTCTCTCTGACAGAAGGTGCTGCCCCCTGCCCCTGACAGTCTTCCTCCCTGAGGTCAGGGCCTTCAACATGGTCCTTAAGGAGGAGCTGTGCCCTGGCCCCAGCACCTGCCCAGAGCTTTCTGGCCTCAACCTGAGGGAGGCTGTCCCCACCCAAAACCGTCCCCCACTGTTGCTTCCTGGCCACAGACTCCTCCAGGGCTCTTGACTCCCCAGAGCTGGGCCTCTAACCCCCAGCACCTCTCTGTAGGGTAGTGTTTGAAAGGGGAGTTTTTTCCCTCTTTGCTGGCTGAGGCATCAGAATCTGGAGTCCTGGTTCCACTTTAAAACATTACATCTTAACTGTTGAGCTATGTATTTTTCCAACTTTATGGAGCCCTAGAACAGATGAAAAACCTTTCTTCCATTCTACCACCTCCAAAAGATTGTCTGCAGGTCACTGACCCTGAGCTGTTTGGCTCACTTAGCGGGAAACACCCTCTGGACATCTGCTCTTGGCAAGGCCCAGCTTGGTCTCAGTTGGATAAAGACATGAAGAGGCTCCAGTGTGGCCTCAATGAGCCGAGGATGACAGGAGAGAGATGGGCAAATGTCTCATCACCTTACGATGATTCCAGGCTTGCCATGGCAGGTGTTTGGGGGCAACCTAAACTGAGAAAGCAGGGTGGGCCTCCCAGAGGAGGCAAAGCCTGAACTGAATCCCCAGAGGTTAGTAAGATTCTGCTGGGGAAGGAGAAAAGAAACGGTGTTTCAGAAAGAGGAGCAAGGTGAGCAGAGACCTGGAAGCTTCGGGGTGAGTGGCTCTCTGAGTGAGAGGGTTCGGGGGAGGTGAGGTCCGGACAGGCAGCAGGGCAGGATTTTACTCTAAGGTCCCATGGGAGGGCTGGGAAGGATCACAGAATTCCAAGAGGGACCCAAGCTCACCTGAGCCATGATAGGAACAGTACGGACCCTGGGGAGGGTTCAGGTTCTAGAAGTAGGACCCCATCTTCTTCACTACTCACTCCCTTGTAGCCCACACCTTGCATGCAGGAGGGGCCCAACATTTGCTAAGGGAACTTGGGTCTGAACAGACAGAAATCTCTGCTCCTTAACAAAGACAAAGACAAAAACTAAGGCCTGACTCTGGACACAGCTGTTCCTCAGCCCTTCACATCAGAAGTTCCTCATTCAGGCTGCACCCCTTTTTCTCAGGCCTTCCCCTTCCCCTGCTCCCTCTGTGTTTTTCCACTGCTGGGCCCAGGCCCCCTCCTCTCCTGGCACTGCCTGAGCCTTGGGGTCACCCATGGACTTCCAGACTCCCGGAGCCTAGGCCTGCCTGGCAGGCCCCAGCCCTTTTCCCATTTCTTCCTGCTGAACACTCCCCACATTGTTCGCCTTTGTGTCCTTTTTCCTGTGCCTGAGCTATTCTAACTTTATTGCCTTGGTTCTCTCCAAGGGTCACTTGCCAAGCCGGGACTGGTGCCACAGATTGGAGAAAACAGAGTCCCGCAAACCCCCAGGACCTCCTCCTGCTGGGGAAGACAGCAGAGACCCTCCCAGCCTGCTTCCTCCCCTCCGACCATCCCAGGCCTTGCAGGACCCTCGTCCTGGCCCACAGGGACTGCTGTGATCCTGCCCTGGGCCCATCTTCACTGGATCTTCCGAGAGAGGCTTTCCCTGGAGGCAGCCTGAGTGTCCCCTGGGGCAGTGAACCCCGTGAAGACCCTGGGTCCCCAGACAAGGCTGGTGGCTGACCCTAATGACAGCAGGCACCTATTCATCAACTTGAAATGGAGCCTTCCCAGTGCCACTCCTGGGAGGCTGGGACAGAGCTCACATCACTAAGTCATGTGGTCCCGTCAGCACATCTCTGTGGTAGGCCGGAACAGCTGAGGAGAAGGGGGTGCACACGTGCCAACACTTCCCGGATGCCAGCGTGCCTGCTCTGTCCTCACTTTACTTCTGAGGAATTCAGGCTCTGGAGGGGTTCAGAGCTGACAAAGCCAGGGCTGGCCCTGAGACCTGGACTTCTGGGTTCACATCCAGTGCTCTTTCCGCCCCGTGTCAAGGGCTGAATTGGTCCTGAAGCCGGTTCCGTGGGGGGAAGCGCAAAGCCCAGGGAGAGGCTGGGAAACATGGTTCGGGCCTGACTCTGCCGCCAACTTCTTACGTGGTTCCCATCAGGCTCTCATTGTGCTCAGCTGCCTCCTTCCAGTTCAGAGCACCAAGGTTTCTGGGTTGGGGCCACTTTCCTCTGACTGACCTCCCTTTGACTAGACTCCAGTCAGGCTCTTCTGAGCTCTCCTCTCAACCAGGCCCTGGCTTTTCGGCTTCCATGTTTGTCTCCGCATTGTCCAACTTAGCAAGGATCCTACCAAATCAGTTTTTCCAGAACCCCCCATCATCTGTATCTGACCACCCTTCACATCTGGGGTTCCCATCCCCCACTTTCCCCAGGTGGCGTGACCACTCTGGCCTGCCTTCAGCAGGAACCCTGTAGGGTTGGTATAGCCAGAATCCCCTGCCTGACTCCTGGTGTTTCCTCTTAGAACTTTTCCAGCCCCACCCAGCCCCTGCTTCTTGGCTATAATTCCCTCTTTTTCTTGTACTCAGAGTTGAGCCCAGTCTCTCTCCCCTACTGCAACCTCCCATTGCTATGGTCCCTGTACCTATTGTGACTGTCCCTCTGAGTAAAGTCTGCCTTACCATTCTATAACAAGTATCGTAATAACTGTTTTCTGACTTCTGTTCCAATCAGAATCCCCTCCCACTGCCCTGTGCCACCCATGACCCAGGCCGTGGGGCTAAAAAGACTCCTGATTCAGGTCTTGGTGTAGCCCTAAGGTTTTGAAATGATTTCCTCACACCCTCCTCTGCGCTATACCTGTGATTTAGAACTCTAGGTCCCTTACAAGAAAGACAGCATGATGTTGTGAAAAAACCAAGGACCTTTTTCTCTAACCACCTGGCAAGTGGGTGAGCAGGCCCCTCCCTCTCGATGTGGGGGAAGGGGAAGTTTGGCAGCCAGATACTTGGGAGAGGGGAAATCTTGTCTCAGGCCCCTGGGCTTCTGTTAGCTTTGGGCCTGGGAGCCATGCCCTGGGGTTCTGTGGAAGAAAGGCCAGCAGATCCATGATCTTGTCTGGCCTTCCCCCATCTCATCCTTCACACAGAAAAACCCTCTCCTCTTCAACTTTGAGACCCCCCTTACTCCCACCCACAGTGCCTTGGGTCTCTCTAGGAGGTGTGTTCTTTCTTTTTAAAAAAATTTTTAAGTTTATTTATTTATTTTGAGAGAGCGAGTATGCACACAAGTGGGGGAGAGGCAGAGAGAAGGAAAGACAGAATCCCAGGCAGGCTCAGCACCATCAGCACACAGCCCTATGTGGGGTTCGAACTCACAAACCATGAGATCATGACCTGAGCCGAGATCAAGAGTCAGATGCTTAACTGACTGTGCCACCCAGGTGCCCCTATAATTTGTTCTTTCAAGGGAGACCCCAAAGCCCCTGATTCATTCATTTTAATCCTGAAACCCCACATCATTTGGCAGGTTGTGACTCGCCTTTTGTAGACTGAAAATCTAAGATTCAGAGGTTCCTAAAAAAGGAATAGCTCAGGGTAGACCAGCAGTTCTAAAGAAGCACTTCTGGAGGCTTAACCAAATCTACAACTCCCAGCTGTTAAAAGGCTTTCGCCTTTCTGTTCAGAAATTGGCTTAAATTATGTTCCTTTTTCTGGTCTGCAAGTTACAAAACCAAGAAATTTTCTCATAAAAATAACAAATACCCAACCCAGAGTCCGGAGAGCCTCTAATCAGAGCCAGTAAGTTCAGGCTTCTCAGGGGACCCTGCATTTTCACCCCTACTGGAGCAGGGAGAGCTGAGGGCTTTGCTGCCCTGGTCCGAGGCAGTTTTTAAGGAGACAGAACTGAGCAGGAAGACCAGTGTCAGAAATCAAAGCATGCCCGCCCCTCGACAGGGTTTTGAATGCCAGAGACTGCAAAGCCAGATCCTTCCCGTGCCTGTTGCCCTCAAAAATCCAGAAAGATGTCCTGTTCACAGCAGGGAAAACAATTGCACTGATTAATTGTGCTTCTGTTGATGTCTCCATTCTCCAGACTTCTGAGTGTGTTCCAGTGAGGCCATCTGCCAGATGGAAGTGTTGTCACACACAGCTTCTTGGTGCAAACTGCAAGGCTTGTTGAGTCTCCAGCAAGCCTGTTAGAATTCCTTTTACTAAATGGCCATAATCAAAGAACAAGTTCTTAGTTATCTAGCAATGAGCTTTAGAAATAGATGAGCACGCAAAATCACAATTTATGAGTTCAGCAGTTTTTCTTTTGCTGCTAAAAATATTAGCCTGTGAAAATCTTACAGTGTTGGAAGAGATACAGTCAATTTGCTAATTGTGTCTAAGAGGTTGATCTGTCACTACCTTCTTCCCACCACTGCAAAGGGCTCTAGGCTCAGGGAGCAGGGCTGAGCGGGTCTGGGAGAGGGAATGTGGGAGATCTCATTCTCAGGCCCCAAAGAGCCTGGACATCAGCAGGAAGAGACGAGTACTATCTGGCTGGAAAAGCTATAGCCAGGGAGATTGGTCAGCCTAGGTCAATAAGGGGATTATGGCCTGGCCGGTCCCACGCAGCTGGCACTTGGGGCAGGTGATGCTGGATAAGGCTGGCCTCCTGGCCACCTCTCCAGTCTGCTTCCTTATGCGGCTGACTCCGTGTTGGGAAGCTCAAGGGTACCCAGCAATCCCCTTCAGGCCAACCTTGTCCCTGGATGAGTGCAGCTGGCCCCCACTGAGCTGAACGGGAAAGAAGCTGGGGTACTGGGTTCAAGACTCAGCTCCAAGTGTTCACTATGCTGGAGGTCCCAGGCCTCTTGGAACGTCAACCCCTCATCTCTGTAACGGGATGCTAATATTAGCCTTGCTTGATTTTTTGCCAGGATTAGATGAGAACATGGAGGGGGTGGTAGTTGTTATTACTGGCATAAAAAGAGCCATTTCCTAGCTCATTAATGTGGAAAATGTAAACGTCTGGATGCCTAAGGACAAAGGCCCCACTGGCCCTTTCCGTACTCCCTCCTGGCTCCCAGATTGTTGAGAGTTTGTTCTGGTTGTTTTGGGACTTCCAGAACAATGGGTCCTGGGGGTTGGTTCTACAGCTATTCACACCCCCAAAGGATGCATTTGTTGAGCTGAGGTCACATTCCAAGGGTCAGGGGACCTGGGAGGATGTTTACCTGGCTCAGTCCTGCAGCCTAGTGAGCCAAGCTGGGGGTCAAGAAGCACAGGGACACTACCATGTCAACCATGCAGCTGAGAGACCTAGCTCAAAGCCTCCTGTGCTTATTTTAAGTTATCAGCTGACTCTTAAAGTCAGAAAAGGCCAAGAAGTGCCAACTCCATCTTCCTCCAGCTCTGGCACCCCAAGGTGCTCTCTGGTCTCAACACAGCCTCTAGCTACCAGGCTCCACAGCAACCTAGCCACACACCACATCCACCTTGTGGGTCCCCAAAGGCAGTGAGCCCCTCTTTAAGCATCCTTGGAGGCCTCACTGTAGGGTCAGGTGAGGGGCAGGGCATTAGGGAGGAAGCCAAGCATCTCCTCCCTCCTGTGTTCTCTAGGCTCAGACCTCAAAGCACCTGCAATATTTGTCCACCGGCCTGGCATCCACAGGTCTGAGCTCTTCCACAGCTGTAGAGGGGCGCCTGGGGGGCTCAGTCGGTTAAGCGTCCTACTCTTGATTTCGGCCCAGGTCATGATCTCATGGTTTCATGAGTTCGAGCCCCTCATCAGGATCTGTGCTGATGGTGCGGAGCCTGCTTGGGATTCTCTGTCTCCCTCTCTCTCTGTCCCTCCCCTGCTTGCACTCTCTCACTCCCAAAATAAATAAATAAACATTAAAAAAAAAGAAATAGACCTATACAACAAGGGTGATGTCCGAGAAGCTCCTCACAGGCTATTTGTTTGGGGGGTTGGTGCTCAAGTCCATCCCGTCCCATCCTTTTTCTGGCCAGGCTTCTCTCCCTCAATCTTTGCTCATGTTCTTCCTTCCACCCGGACTCTGCCTGTCCCTTCCTCCTTCCTGTCCTCTGAGAACCAGCCTGAGCCTCACCTCCCCCAATAAGACTTCCCCACACAGACCCTCCTTCCACTGGAGCCACAGCACTGGCATCCCATTTTCTACGCTTCGTATGGGACCTCCCTGAGACTCAGACCTGATTCTAGAGGCTCTGCCATTTGCTGGCCAAGTGCTCTTCCCTCTAAAGTGGGGGCAGTATTATCTATTGCACAGTGCCGTGAGTGCCTGGCACACAGCAGGTGCCGACAATTATTGCTGCCCCCCGACATTCTGCAAGAGAGGGAGGACTGAGTGGTTCCCTCAGTGTGAGTCCAGGGCATGTGCCACAATCCAGGGACTTTTAATTCTACCACAGGAATGGAAGATGACCCCATCACACCGAGTCTATGCCGTTCTCGGGTCTTCCCTGCCTTCTGGGAAGCAGAACTTATTACCAGAGGGACAATGCAGGCTGAAGTTTCTGTTTCTGTTCTGCATGGAGTCATTGCTTTTATGAACCAAAAGACACCCAGTCATATCCTTTTGTTCAGTGGAAAACAAGTGATAAGGTCAGAATTCCTCCTAATGGATCCTTTGCCATTGAGATGGCCAGGATGGGTGGTTTCTAGAAATTCCCAGCAGCAGTTTGTTTGGGGTCTACAGTCCCTGACCAGCCCCTTTGCCTGAAGGTCTAGCTCCAGATCTGACTGCTCCAGAGGAAGGCCAGGCCTGAACTTGTGCCTCATGCAAGTGTCCCCAAAGTTTGCCCTGTGGCAACACAGATTCCAGGGGACTTTGTGTGTAGGGTCCTATTCAGTCAGGCCATGGCCAGTCTGACTTTGGGAGCCTGTTTGGATGAGTGTCTTGTACACAGTAGGCACTCATAATAACATGGATTAGACTGAGGTCCTAAGGACCCTAATTTTGTGGAATAATCAAGCCCATAGGAGTACAGAGGAAGACAAAATTCTGGCAGCTGTCAACACAGCTGAGCCAGAGGGGGTGACATGGGGGATGACTGATGGCTGAGCTAGGCCTTGGAGAAGGCAGTTAGGGGGCTGACAGAGGGGAGAAGAGAGCCTGATGGGTGGAAAAAAGTCAGCAGTGGAGACCCAGATGTGGGGTTGAGCACGAACTGTGTAGGGGCCACAAAGAGGCCAATAGGCTCGGAGCAGAGGCTATATGTTAGAGAAGCGCCTTGTGCAAAAAGGGCCATGTCCCAGGGTCCTTAGTGGTAGGAGTGTCACAGGGCCCTAAGTGGGGGGGCACCGGGTAGCAGTGGGCCTGGGGCTGTGTCTGGAAGGCTGAGTAATATCTTAAAGAAAGCTGGGGCTGGAGATTCCTGACCTGACTCCCTGGTGCGTCTGGAGGGGTCCAGAGTAGAGAGGACTGGAACCTGTATTTGGGCCCCGCATAACCATGGGTGAGGTGAAGACAACAGATGTACAGATTTGAAGAAGACTGGGTATGCTGAGCTGGCGGAGAGGCTGCTGGGGCCAGGCGGGAGCACATCCGGTGCAGGAGAGGGCACGAATCTGGTGTTAGACACTTGAAGTAATCGCACGCATTTCTCTCTGCTCGCACCCCTGCGTCATGCACCTTGGGCTGTAAGTGGGTGTCATGCTATGCCCACTGCTGACTCAGGGCAGGGAGCCCTGCAGTCATTGCAAACATTCCGGAGCCCAGACGCCGCCAAGCCCGTGATAAGTTCTGGAGAAAGCACAAGAGCTACACCTGCCGCTGAGTCGGGTTTGCAGGGAGAGCAGGGCCAGGGCTGAGACTCAGGGCAGCCCAGTGCAGGTGGACATGGCACTGGGGACAATACACGTTGATACTCTTTTAATGTTGGCTCAATATTTACCTGTGGGGAAAGGGCTGAGAGTTGAGTGGGAAGAAGGGAGAAAGGAGAATCCTTTTTGTGGACCTCAGCAGTTCAGCTCTGGCCCCACACACAGGCCATTCGGAAAGACCAAAGTCCTGCGGGCCCAGCCTCCTTAGAAAGTTCCCAACTGTCTATGGGGCTGAGTATGGGTCTTGGGGTTCTCACCTCCTCCCAAAGGTCTTATTCAAGGCCTCCTTTGAAACCATGTTCTCCCCGAGAGAAATTCTAGTTCATGCAATCTTTCCAGCTCCTTGCATTTCCCGTGAAACATCAGGGGCTTGAATATAGCTCCCATGTGGGCAGAGGGGGCATGGAGAAAAAAGACCCTCCAGGGGGAAGAAGGGCCCATTTAGGAAGTGTGAAGGTGCTTCTTTGCCGCTGGAAGGTGGACTGGAGTAGAGACTGGCAGGAGCTGGAGCTGAGCAGGGACTAGAATGACTAAGGCCTTGGCGCTGAAGTTGAAATTACCAGGTTTTGAGCCCGAGGCAAGTGACGTCCTTAGAGCGTATGCTCCTCCATGCAGGCAAGAGGCAGTCCGTCCCCGGCACTGAGGCTGGGGCATGGGGGCGGGACAAGCCTTCCAGAGACTGTAATACAGGCCCGAACACACACACTGGCCATCTCAGAACCGCCGACGTGGCCTCTCACATCAAACCTCAGCAGTGTGACTCTTCAGATGCATGTTTTTGTGGCCGGGGGTGACCACAAAAGCCATGGTAACATGTCCCATTTCTCATGATGCTCCGCCAGGCTGGGAACCTCTGATACAGAACACTCAGTGCTGCATCATTTCCCTTTAGGTAACTGGCTGGTCCCTGGCAAGGGGTACAGGAAGGAGGCTTGGGAGCAGTGCTCCTGAATCTTGGACAGAGGTGTAGGGCAGAGGTGGGAAGGCAGCCCACTGGGAACAGCTTCTCTTGCCCAGTGCCTGGCATTTGACCTGTGGCTCTGCAGCTGAGGGAAGTCCTCAGAGGAGGGCTGGGTGCGGTCTGCACAGGAGGGACCTTGGTATCAGTGGTTTCCGGGGTGGGGCCCGGGGCTCCCCACAGCTCTCCCCTGGGCCCTGTAGGCCTGGACTTCATCCCTACAATGTTTCTCTCCAGGTGGTCCTTGGAGCCATCATTGGCCCTGGTAACCAATCAGATGTGAAAGACCAGCAGAAGGTGACAAGGACCCCATTCTTGGGCCTCAGACACACTGGGGTGGGTCTTTCCTTGGAGGCTCTGGCGGGTGGTCCCACTCATCACCTGCACCGAGAGGAAAGGTGGGCATTCCAAAGAACATGTTTGGGCTGTGAGCCTCTGGGAGGTGAACTAGAAGAGAAGCCCAGCCAAGAGCCTCTTCAAACTTTGGGGGAGTGAAGGGAAGAGAGGAGGCTACCGGTTACTGAAGGCCAGCTGTGAGCAAGGCAGCTGGCAGACGTAAGCTGGTGCGTGCCCACAACAGCCTTAGGAGAAGTACCTCCATCCCATTTCATTGAGGAGGAAACCGAGGCTCAGAAAAGTAAAGTAACTTGGTCAAGGTCACACAATTAGTGGTTGTGTGGCTCTGTGACTCTGGAACCATGCTCTGTACCAACTGGGGTGAGGGGTGGGGTATCCTTTAAACAACAACAACCATTAACAGAAATGTCCAAGTTCCAAGAATTGAAGTGGCCTCAGTACCACATGGCTCTCTTTGTTTCTGAAATCTTGGTAGGATCCAGCCAAGTGGAAAGTCCGACCCTGGTTCCCTTCCCAGCCTCACAGGCCAAGCCAGGATTGGTGGCCACCCCAGCCCTTGACTTCCTGCCAATCCCAGGTTGACCCTCCCTGGGATGCTCCCTAATGCACTTGCCTGGGGTTTCTCTTGAGTTCAGGAAACTCCACAGGACACAGCTGAAGCTGGGCGGCCACCACACGCGTGCCGTGTCCAGAGAGAACAAAGTGGGGGTTTCCCTGGACTCCATGAGCACAGGGTCTCTTCTTCCTGGCTGGCTCTCTCTGCCCAGTGTCCACCCCCCCCCCCCCCCACCTCCAGGAACTCTCTCAAGGCCAGGGGACCGGGACTCTCAGCCATTAGTGGGCGGTGAGCTTCCCGGGGCTGGCCATTGACAGGGTTTCCCCAGAGCAGCCGATGAGATCATCTGCCATTTCAGGCTGGGCTGAGAGATCCTCAGGCACAACAAAGCAGGCCCAGGAGATATCCTGCATGACTCATCGGTGGGCCAAACACCAGGGGCTTCCGGCCCTCAGGAGAAAGCAGACACAGAGGACCATTGTTTGCCCCGGAAGCCCCCACTGGCACTGCAGGCTCAAAGGGGTCGTTTGTGTTTTCTCCCCTTCTCTGGGGGGGGGGGGCGGGTAGGGGTCCACCAGGCGGCCTGGGTCCCTGAAACAGAAGGAAAGTCAGTATCCAGTCACCCACACGTAAATCCCATAAGAATCCCATGAAAGTCCCCCCGATATGGGACTAGGACCAGGCCTGAGAGGCGGCTCTGATCACCCTTATGTAGGGCAGACGCTTTGCTCACACTCAGCGACACACAGACCCAAGGCTGGCACAGAAGACACAGGGCCTGGTGGCCTGAGCTGGGCAGAGCTGGGAATAAGGAGGACAGGGCTGAGTGACTGCCCTTGGGTATGGACCTGGGCACCCTTAGAAACCTCAAGGGGAAAAAAGCAAAATAACAAAAACAAAAACAACAACAAAAACCCAACAACAAAACTTTTTTTTTTTTTAAAGGAATCAAAGGGTATAAAAGAGAATTCACAGGAAGCAAAATCCAGATGACTAACAAGTTCATGAAGAGGTTGTAAACCTCACTAGTTATCAGGGAAATGCAAATTAAAACAATGAGGTACTATGTTCTCCATGGCATTGGCCAGAATTACCAAGACTGATACCAACAAGCACCAGCAGTGTGGGGAAGAGGGAGCCCTCAGGAGCCGCTTGTAGGAATGATCACCAGGTAGGCAAATGATGAGTTTTTATTGAGAATCAGTATGTAAACTCAGTGTGTATCAACCTCTGAACAGGAATCCTATTCCTGCACAGATAAACCCCAGAGTACTGGATGAGGCCCTAGGGTAACACTGCAGAGGACCCCTCTCCAAGTAAGGGTCCCCCACCCACCCACCCACTCTCCAGGGTGCAGGCTTTCTTCAGAAAAACCTGGAACCCTGGAGAACAGGCCCCATGGAGGGCTCACACCTGCTGTTCTGCCTGGAACCGGCCACTGTCCAGCTGCTGAATCGGGCCCTTGGGGGCTTGGATTCAGAGCTCTGACCCTGAAGAAGGCAAGACACCCCACTCCCTTTCCAAGCTCCAGGTTGACATCTCAACCCTTCCAACTCAATATTAGCTTTCTATCTCTGGGTAACAAATGGCCACAGACTTGGCAGCTTAAAGCACACCCCTTTATCATCTCATCTCACAGTTGCTGTGGGTCAGGGATCTGGGGATGGCTTAGCTGGGTCCTTTGTTCAGGGTCTCACAAGGCTGTAATCCAGGTGTCAGTGGGACAGCATTCTCATCTGGAGGCTCGACTGGGGAAGAATCTTCTTCTGAGTTCAGGCATTTCCTTGCAGCTTTAGGACAGAAGCCCAGCTCTTTCTGAGTGTCCGCTGGAGGCCACCCCCGTGATGGGGACTTCCTGTGGTTCTTTGCCAGGTGAGCTTCCTTGACATGGCTGCTTATTCCATCAAGCTGGCAAGGATGGGCTCTCCACTCAGAGGGGGCCCAATCCCACGTTTAAAGGTTCTCATCCAATTAAGCCAGCCCTACACAGAATTATCTCTGTTTTGATTTACTCAAAATCAACTGATTTGGGATCTCAATGACCCCTGCAAAAATCCCTTCAACTTTGACATATTCCATGAGCTAAGATCAAGTCATAGGTCCTGCCCACACCCAAGGGGAGGGAATTATGGACTGAATATAGGGCAGGAAAACATGGGGCCACTCCAGGGTCTGTCCACCACCTTTTCTGTCCCTTCCATAGGGGAAGGCTCCTCAATGGCTGAAGGGAGTTGTAGCCTCAGGCTGCACAGAACAGCACAGGATGGGACAGGGCAGGGCTGTGGGGGTGGGGGAGGGCTGACAGGGGTAGTACTGGGGTGCTTGCCCGCCTGAGATGTGGAGGTCGCTTGGAGAGAGGGAAGGGTGGGAAAAGAGGTCCTGGAGAGGGCTGGCCTCTCAAGCAGCATAAATAAATGAGGAAGGGGTGGACACAGCAGGCACAGTGTGCTTTGCAGGGGTCCTGGGATGGCTACTGCATTTCTCCATTTCCAGGTGGGAAGGCCCCAGAGACAGGCACCTCTCCCTATACATGTCAGCCCCTTACATTGTAAACTCTTGCTCTGTCCCCACTGTCCTTGCCATCAGGGGACCCAACCCTCCTTCCCCTCAGCTTTAATGGGCACCTAAGAGGTAGGCTAAGGGGCAGATGGAAGGGTACTGTATGTAACCACAAAGGGACAATGGGAGGATTGTCAGCCTGCTGGGCTCAGCTCATCCTGCTCCAGGGAGGAACATTGTCAAATGGGAACAAGCACCCACTATGCTGGTCTCCTCCCACTGCTGGGTTCCGATCTGGGAGGGATCCTCTCAGAAGGTCAGAACCTCCAGTGCCTGTCCTGGCAGCCCAGGCTTCAGGACTCCACATCCTCCTGAAAGACAAGGCTCAAGGCACTGGTGGCCCTGGGCAGGCATGAGCCCTTGAACCTGGGATCCTGACCAGGTGTCCTGCCCCTTTCCCTGCCCAGTTCCTAAGAAATTCTCCCCATCCTGCCTCTGCACCTTAACCACCTTTGATCCTCTGTGCCTGCCAAGCTGTGGGCTGGATAGGGCACCTGCCTCCTCTGACCAGGCCAATGAGGAGTCCCAGCTCTGTGCCAGCTGGGACTGTGCCAGAGCGGGCCCTGGACCTCAGGCCTGCCTCAATTTCCCCTCACATTCTGGCCTACCTGCCACTCTCACCCTAAGCTGAGTGCTCCCAGGACCAGCTGTCCGACCCAGAACAAACATCCTCAGTAGCCCCCCAGCCTCTTCTCACACCTTAATCAAGCAAGGATTCTAGAACGAGGCATATGCAATCAAAGGTAGGGCGCTGGCACTATGGATAACCCCTCTGAGCTGTGCTGGCCATGGCACATGCTGTTCTGTTGTACTTGGCCTTCATATGCAAACCACAGAAACCAGCTTTGGCTAACTTACTTAGAAAAAGATTTTAACTGAAGAATATTGGGCCACTCATACTGGGCTATCAAGAAGGCTGGAGAACAAGGGAGGTGAGCACGGTTGGACAGCATCCCCTTGGGGACAGTGTGCTAGTACCTGCCATCCCCAGATGGACGCCACTGGATTCTCTAGTCCTCTGAGCCCCTTTCTGAAGCCTTGCATCCCTCTCTCCAGGTTCAAAGCCCCAGGGACAAGGGTCTTGCTGGTCAAGCACGAGTCCCAGCCACCACTCTGGCCAAGAAGTGAGGAGGGGACAGGAGCTCCACATCATCTTCTATGGTGGGAGGAGGCAGGCTCCCCTTCCTTGGGAGTTGTCCAACGGAGGAAGGGAGAGGCCACCACACTCTCAGGTTAGCTCCCCTGTCTTGGCCATCGTGACACCTGGGGCCCAGCACTGCTGGTATGCACCAGACCATGCAATAGGGATTGAGGTCTCCCTGACTTGTCTCAGGTTGGCTGGAAGACAGGTCACTCTTTGGACCTGGTCAGCACACTATTCCATATATGGTGACGGTGAGCAATGTACCTCGTTTAGTCCCAGAACTGGGTCCCCCACCAAGCTGCTCAGGTGTCTGTTTCAGGCCAAAGGTCCTGTGTTTCTAATTTGTGCTCCATTACTTGGGGTTCCTGACTCTGCGTATTTGGTACCTGGCTCACAGATTTAGGCTTAGCTAGTGTTTTGCTCCTCTAGCGAATGTCCACCCCCAAAGCCATCAAATGGAGGATTTATTTTGTGATTTTAAAAGATTCCCTATAAAATTGTTTGTGGCACTGAACAAGGACACAGAGATGTGTCCCCAGAGAATCCCTGGCCTAGGCTGGGACAGGCAGGGCTTGAGTAGCCTGAAGCTGCAACCTCCCACTTAAAAATAGCCAGCGTCCTGCAGGGCAGAGTGGAGATTCCCTGGCCCGGCCCAGCCAGCAGGACAAAGGCCGCTCTCTCTGTTCTGGATCTGGAGGCTTCTCTCCTCTCCCACTGCTCAGGGGATGGGCCTGGGGAGGCCTGGGGTGCCCGTCCCACCACGGTTTTACTTACAGACTTCTGCCCCTGTGGATACAGCATGCTTGCTCCGGCGATCTGAATACTGGCCCTGAACATGGAATGAGGTCCCTGAGCATCCCCTCAACCCCACAACCATCTCCCAACACTGTAAGGCTCTGGGGGTCTGAAGGGGAGGAGCAGAGCCAAGAGAGCCACTGTCCAGCTGCGACAGTGAGAGCTTATTCCTTCAGAGTCCAACCAGACCCGACTCGCAGCTCAGACACTCTGACATAGCAGAGGCCCTCTAGGGCTTGCTTCCAGGCTCAGCCAGCTAGCTGCCCACCTTAGGATGAGGAATTTGTCCTCCAAGAGAGAGGATCAGATTGCACATTCCTGAGGCCTGAGTCACTCTGGTTCCCGCTTGGCTTCAGGAATGTGTTTATGTTAACGCTGGGAGGAGAGCTGAGAGCCTGAGACGGGGCTGCACACACAGTAGTTTATTCTGTGTCCGGCTGGCTTGGGGCAAGAGACGAGGGGCCCTCACAAAGACGAGGGGGACAAGGCTGCGACCTCTGGAGTTACTGAGATGCGGTTCTGTCTGGGGCCCAGAGGACTAGAGAAGGAAAGGGCCAGATTCAATCAGAAATCGGAGCCTTTCCTTTGTCCAGAGTTGGCTTTAATTTGATCCCATGAGACAAACAGTAGAGAGGGGCCCGTCCAAGCAGGGCTCCTTTCCAGTGACCCTGGGAAAGGGACTTGGTCCCTCACTACCTCCTTCCGGGAAGGACAACCTCCCAGAGGGCTTGGGGAGACTCTGGCTGCTCCTGGCTCCCTTTCAGAGTCATGGCTGTGAATCGCAGCCCCTAGTCCCTGTTTCATCCAGGGCTCTCTGTTGAGATGGTTCTTTTCTATCCCCAGCGTGGGCCACCCAGCAATGGAGAGAGCCCATACACAGCTCAGTAAATCGGCTGCTATCTCAGAGGGCAGATTCAGTCAGCCACTGTGCCAAGCCCTTTACTCTGTGTGGCCCTGTGCCCTGGTTTGCCTGGGACAGTCCTGAGTTGCTGGACAGTTATTAATAGCATCTCTTTTCCCTCTCAAAAGTGTCCTGGTTTGGAAGACAAGTATATATTCACCCTAATTTTATAGATATTATTTTATTTAATCCCTACAATGCCCTACAAGAGGGGCACTGCTAATAGCCCCATTTTATGATGCAGAAACTAAGGCTTACAGAAGAGAAGTAACTTGGCCAAGGTCATCCAGTTAGAAGTGGCAGATCCGGAAACCATTAGGGACTTCAAAGCCCCTTGGCTTAGCCACAACACCAAACTTCCTCTCCTAAAATCCTTTGATGCTTTGAAGGACTGAGACTAGTATCTCCAAATAGTAGAGAAATAACAATTAAAGTCCTGGAGTTACCTTGGCTCCCTTCCCAGTCCCACACTTTGGCATGCTGTTCCCTTTTTGAGAGACAGCATGCACAACTCTGGTTTGCTCATGGGCAGCAGAAGCATCATAGTCATCAGACGAACGAGCATCATCCCGCCTACTGTGTGCCAGGAGTTGCATCTAATCCTCACACCAACCCTGCAAGCAGGATGTTACGGTCCTCCTTCCACAGAAAGGAAACTCCCCCGGGGTGTGCAGCCGTGAGGTGGCAGAGCTGGAGTCAGAACATGGCAATCCCACCTTTGAGCCAAGCAAACTCTCCACAGTGTGCCATTTGGGTTGCATGCACTACGGAAGGTCAGCAATGGGTTTTTGTTTGGGCTGCCAAGGGAATGAGGTTCCAATGGGCCCATGGCAGAGACAAATGGCTGACCCACATTATGGACCCAAAGACCCCTGAGGCATTTTAGCTACCAGGAAGCCAGGACCATCTTGCCCAAGAGCACAGCAATAAGCCCTGTGAGCTGATCTGAGGCCCATACACAGATGGTCTTCACTTGTAGATCCATCACATTTAAAAGGTTTTTGGACAGCGTTTTCATTTCTCAAATGGGAAACACCCAACGACATTCAGAACAGAGCACATCCACCTTGAAGGTGGAGAACAAGACATTTCTGGAGCCCAAACCTCCCCACTCCAGTTTCCCCACCCAGAGATCATCACACTGTGAGAGCCTCTCCCCACCCCAACACACTGGTCCCGGGGGAGGGGGAGGTAAAAGCAAGCACATTCCAGATGGTCCAGGGAAAAAGGGATTTGGGAAAAGGATGTTTGTTCAAAATTTACCAAAAATAGAGAACCAAGGAGAGGAAGAGGCAACCTCTTGACCCATTTAAAAAGCTATTTCCCAGGAAGGACTTTCTAAGTAATGGATAATATCACAAAAGGAATAAGCCAATGGCTTTGACAATGTCAAATTATAAAGCAGTGGTATGTTAAAAACCATCAAAAACAAAAATAGAAGGAAACAACACACTAGTAAAACACGTATGCCACAAACGTCGTAACGGCGATGTAGAGAGAGCTCATAAGATGATTTTTAAATAAACCCATCAAAGCTGTGTTATAAAAACAGGTGAAAAAAGCAGACAATTGACCCCCCCCAAAATTTTAAATGGCTTAATAATTATGAGTATTTTTGTTTCATTGATAAGCCTGCAAGTTATAATTTTGCAATTAACATTATTTGCCTTTTAGATAATAAAATTTGCTTTACTGTTATTGCCACAGGCTGGTGCAGACCCAGACACTGGCCCTCTCAGACCTCAGCTGGTGGTGACATAGAAGTAAGGGACAACCCTTCTAGAAACTTCGGCAGAACGTGTCAAGGATATTTAACTAAAAAACATAAATGCCTTGGAATTTTCTCTGAGGAAATAATTAGAAATTCAAACAAAAAATCATGGACAAAGATGACCAAAAAGGAACTGTTGAGCAGCAAAAAAACAGAAGCCCGGGTACTCCAAAATGGGTGCAAAATATTGTGTATTGCAATACAGCTATATAGATTGCACAGCCCCTTAAAATGGTGTTTCTAGGGGCGCCTGGGTGGCGCAGTCGGTTAAGCGTCCGACTTCAGCCAGGTCACGATCTCGCGGTCCGTGAGTTTGAGCCCCGCGTCAGGCTCTGGGCTGATGGCTCGGAGCCTGGAGCCTGTTTCCGATTCTGTGTCTCCTTCTCTCTCTGCCCCTCCCCCGTTCATGCTCTGTCTCTCTCTGTCCCAAAAATAAATAAAAAACGTTGAAAAAAAAAATTAAAAAAAAAATGGTGTTTCTAAAGAATGTTCACGCAAAGCAAAAAGAACCGTAAAATATTACTGAGCAAAGTAGACTGTAAAGCAATTGTATAATCCCAATTAAAAATTTTTTAAAAATATTTTTATTTATTTTTGAGGGAGGGAGAGAGAGAGAGAGAGAGAGAGAGAGAGATAGGGCACAATCAGAAGAGGGGCAGAGAGAGGGAGACACAGAATCTGAAGCAGGATCCAGGCTCTGGGCTGTCAGCACAGAGCCCAACATGGGGCTCGAAACCATGAACCATGAGATCATGACCTGAGCCGAAGTCAGACATCTAATCAACTGAGCCACCCAGGTGCCCCTGTGTGATCCCAATTTTAAAAAGTGTATATACGTATGTGATGACATGGTTATGTAGAAACATGTCGATCGTCAACCAGGTACATCCATGGCGGGGAGAGGAAGTCAAGATGCTTTCCCTTCAGTCACAATCTTCAGGGCATGTAAACTGGCACCATCCTCCACCCTCCAAGGATGGTAGGCATGTCAGGAGACCATTTAACATTCCAGAGGATGGAGGTGAGGCTGGGAATGGGGAAGGAGCCTGAGGGAAGGTCCAGGGCAACAGGGTCTAGAGAGCAGGACATTTAGGTGTCACTATCTAATGACAGGTCAGAGAGTGTCAGGGCCAGTGGACCAAGGGCTGGTGGGCCCACAATATAACCACAATCTGAGTCCAGATGACAGCACCAAGAACCAGTTCCTGGGTCAGCTCTCAGGACTCGGGCATCCTTAGGGGTTGAGTGGACCTACTGTGTGGGAAGCCACTACCACTACGAGTCAGGAGAACTGGGTCAGCCTCCGTCTTTGCCCTAAGTCACCACATGGTCTGAGCTTCTCTGGCCTCCGTTAGCTCATCTCTAACACTGGATGTTAGTTCATCCTTTGCCTGCCTGTTTTGAGGACTGAAGCACGGCTGTGTAGACATGTACCTGGATCTGTATAGATCCCTGTGGGTATCTGAGGGAGGGGGCTGATCCCAGGACTCAATAGCCGTGGGCCCCTCCAAAGCCAGCTTCTTCTTGGAAACCTTCCCTTTCCGCAAGCCCCAGGCCTTCCCCCCCTGCACCCCTCCAGCACTTTCTGCCTGACCACACAGATCCTTAGTCTTCCGTTGGATCTCCAGCTGTTTCATGTGTGAAAAGCTGGTCTTTACAATTATTTTGTCAGGTGGTTGGCTACTAATGACCCCCTCAAAGTGCCCCGAGCTCTGTTTGGAGAAGAGTGTCCCTTAGTGGCAGTTCAGAAATGTTTCGCAGTGCTTTTGGAGGACCCAAGCTCCTCTCCGAGGGTGACAGGCCCTATGCGCTGCAATAGTATGCCTGCTCTGCCCTGGCACACCCCCTGGAGGTGGGGGTGTGCACTGCCACAGGTGACTGGCAGGCCTCTCAGGAGACCAGAGCTGGCGCCAGTTGACCCTGGAAATCCACTGAGGGACAAGGTTCTTGCTGGGGGAGGGGAGGGTGTTAGATCCAGCCACTGAGGCTGTTCAATTTCTAAGTGCCAGGATGGGCTGTATTATTTCAAAGCTCTCTTCCAGATCCAAAAGCATCAAGTTTCAGGATTAAGCACCCCAGGACCTTGAGATTCAGAAGACAGAATTCTAAGCGATGTAAATCCTAAGATTCTGAGTGGGCGTTCTCAGGAACACATCGCCAGCTGCCCTCCTCCACAGAAAAAGCAGAGCCTATTCAAACCCGTGGGGGCCCTGCCTCCCATTGACTTTAGGCCAGCCAACACTGCTGCCCAGAAGCAGCACACAGCAATCCTGCCACCAGAAAGCCAGGGTTGAGTTCTCTAAAGGGGAAGTGCTAATTAGTCATCTAAAACCAGGGCCTGTGGAAATGAAACACAGGCATGCGAGACCCTCAGTATGTTTTGTCTGCAGTGTGCCCTCCCAGGATGGGACTTCTCAGACATCTGCGGTCCCTGGCCGGGTCCCTGGGAAGGTCGGAAAGGACTAGAGTCCTTGCCCTGGGACAGACCCCTGCTTCTGTGAAGGAGACATTTCCGCAGGCCCCAGAGTTGTAACTGTCCTCCTCACCATGGTGACAAGGGTGGGGATGGCCACCAGGTGTGCCCCTGCATCTCTGTAGCTGAGTTGCTGTGTTGCAGTCTCTCCAGGGAGGCTGGGTTCACTGGGGCAGAGGGAACTTGAGAAAGAGCTGAGCACGCCCTGCACAGCCTCCCTGGAACGTGTGGGTGCCTGGAGGTACACAAGCACTGCCTGACCACAGGCCTGGCCCCGGGAGCAGCAAGGGGTGGCTTCTCACCCTGGTGGAGCTGGTGAGCTCATCAGCTCCTCTGACTAACGTGCAGGCCGGAATGTTCCCAATGCCGCAGAACCCTCGGGTTTGTCCCCTGCCCCCACCCCTGCCTGGTACAGCAGCCCAGAGCTGCCTGGAGCAGGGCTCTATCTGCAGGGCATGGCAGGTAAGAAGCAGAACTGGGGAGTTGCCTTGACCATGAGGTTAAGCATGGGTGTGAACCTCTCCGAGCTTGGCACTTGAGGACTCACATCTGACACAATTGCCTTCTCCAGGTTAATGTTCCACTGCCTTGAACCTCTGTGCTACAAAGGCCCAGATGTTTCCATTTAACTCCATAGTGCAGCTCAGCACTGAGCTGGGGCAGGAGCTGATCCTCCCCCAGCCTTAGTGCAGATGTCAGGCAGAGGCCCTGTAGGCTAAAATGTCCCTGCAGATGGGGCAGAACATCTCTGGGTCCAGGAGGACTGGCTCTGATCACTTAAGGGCCAGAAGAAATGGATGCTTTCTAAGCCAAGAGCCTGTTGTGGATCTGAATACATTCACCACAATTACACACAGTCACCTCCCCAATTTGGACTATGTATGTATGTATGTATGTGTGTATGTATGTATTTTTTAAATGTTTATTTATTTATTTCTGAGAGGGAGGAGGTACAGAGAGAGAGAATCCCAAGCAGTCTCCACCCTCACCATGGAGCTCACCCTCACCCTCCCACGACTATGAGATCAAGACCTGAGCCAAAATTAAGAGTCAGAGGCTTAACCGACTGAGCCACCCAGGAGCACCCTATCTATATATTTTGTTTGTCACTAAACAAAAACCAGTAGGTCTCAGTGACTCTCAGTTCTCTGGAGCCCACATACTGTGGCTGGCCCTAAGTACTGTGTCCCAGGTACCTAGTACAGAATTATCACCCACTCCCTTCACACACACACACACACACACACACACACATTGACCCCTTAGCTGCTGACGACAGGGGCCCAGAACTAAATGTTTGGGTCCCATGAGTGAAAGGGCTCCCATGATCGGTCTGGAGGAGGACCTCTGGGAGGAGTTTTGTCCTCATGCGCTAGCCTTGGGTAGCCAGAGAACTGGCCATTAAGTGCTATGGCCTGTCAGCTGTGCAAAAGGGGCAGCATGGACTTTCATGAGCAGGAAGGCCCTCCCTCCAGCCATGTGGTCACTGCACAAGGGGGCCGATGTGCTCACCAAGAGTCCTTCCATCGGATCACTTACTTCCTGGTAAAAGACCCACATGGGGGGGGCTCTGACATCTGCACTTTGGAGCACCAGCCAGCTCTAGGATCCATTCCCCTCACAGGTGGGGAGGAGGATTAGGGGGGTGGTGAAGGTCTCCTGCCCCAGATGTGGAGAGAAAGGTGACTGAGGCTCCTGTGGGTGCTGACCTCCAGAAGCTCCAACTGGACCGGTGGGTCCTAGCAGCTCTCAATTCACTGCTGTGTCCCTGGTGCCTGGTACAGAGTTGGCACTTCGTCAACATCTGAATGAATGAATGAATGAATGAGGCCAATACATCAGAGGCCATCCAGGTCTCAGCAGTTCCTAGGCTGCCCCTGCTGGACTCCCCACTCCCCTCCAGGTAGACAGATGGGCATGCTAAGGTAGAGGCCTGTCTGAGTGGCTGAGACCTTAGGTTCTGGGCTCTGTGTGAGTCCCTTGGTCCCAGGCTTGAGCCTAATCCTCATCCCCTGTATCCTCCTCCATTCCAGCTTGGCTGAGGGCCTCCCTTCTTTCCAGAACTTCAGGGAGACACCAGTGGCAGGTGAATGGCACCCTCCATTTCCTCTTCACTGAGGTTGGGCGGCACCTTCACTGGAAGGGCTCTCTGTAGGCAACGATGAGTTTGGGTCTTCGCAGAGGGCCTGCGGGCCTCCCTCCCTCCCTCCTTTCTGTATCTCCCTCTCCCAGGTCCTTATGTCTGACTCATTGGCCCCTCATCCCACCCCTTCCCCACCTGACAGATCTGGCAGATGGATGGGGCTCACTGGGGTAACTGGACCACGCTGTATTTCTGGATTCAGAGTCAATCAGGTATGGCTACGGCTCTGGGACTGAGCTAGGCATTTCACCTCTACCGACTTCGGTGATCCTTGTGGGACTCTGTGAAGAGCAGCGCATTGTCTCCACGTTCCGTTTGAGGAGACTGAGGTGCAGAGAGATGAAGTTTCTGGACCCGGATGCAGAGCTGGTGTTTTTCCACATGGCCCCCCAGGGTCCCCACCCTGCCCCTCACCCTGCTCTCTCCTGTATTACATGATACTCCCAATGCAGAGGTTCTGACCACTGGCCAGCATGACCTCTTCAAGCAGAGGCGAGCCCTCAGGGGGAAAGCCAGGCTCAAGGCTGGGACACAGGGGAAGGGTTGTCTCCATGGGGGCAGAGAGGGAGGGCTGCAGCCAGCCAGCCAGGCACTGATAGTTTATAGGGGTAAAATCAAAGCCAGTTGCAGCCACTGAAGAGGGACATCTCCATACGTGTCCATGTATGTCCCTGTGAGGCTACCAGCCCCATCCTCCACAGGAGCTGCCAAGGGAAGAGAAACTGTCTGTCATCTTCTGGACCCCTTCTCCTGCTTTACAGAAACAGGACTGAGTCTTGCTTGAAGGTGCCCATCACCAGGTCACAAAAAGCCTCAAACTTGAGCATGGCCACCAGTCCCCAGAAAGCCTCACCTGCTCAGACCCTGGGAGCCCCGAGAATCAGAAGGTGCTTAAGGATTTAATGCCAGGTGTTTGTTGTCAGACTTCTGCACTGGCCACGCATGTGGCCCACTGCCCTCTGGCCCTTCGGAACCCGTGGGATCTTGTCTGAGATTTCTGAGCAGCTGTAGACCACTGTGTCGGGGAGGCTATGAAATCCGACAGCAGCTGGAAGGCCCAAGGGGAGGCATTTAAACGTCAGCTCCCACAGACATCCAAGGACAGCATAGCCCTGGCCCTGAGGCCGCACACTCTCCGGAGGCCCCAGGGGAGGATCCCACCTTGCATCTTCCACCTTCTGTGGCCCCAGGAGTCCCTTGCCTTGTGGCGGCATCCCTCCAGTCTCTGCCTCCATATTTACATGGCCTTTTCCTCTTCTCCGTGCCCATCTTCTCAGGGTCTCTTGTGAGGACACTTGCCACTGCATGATCTCATGTCACGATCCTCAATTACATCTATAAAAACAACCTTTTCCAAACAAGGCCACTTGCACAGGTTAGGAGGTTAGGATGGTGACACATCACAATTCACCCCATGGCAGGTGATTACATTACACACCGCAAGTCTGTGCTGGCCCATGAGACCCTGTGGGATCTGTCCCCCATCCAAACTCTGTACCTCCTACCTCGTGGCCCCCATACCTCAGCCTACCACGATCCGCTCATGTACCCCACTCCCGCTCAGGCCCCTGCTGTTTTCCTTACTCCCCAGGCTCTGCAGGCGCTCGTTCTGCTGCCCCGGAAGGCCATACCGTGGTCGTTCTCCCAGAGATGCACACAGTTCTCCCATCACAGACAGCGTTCTTCAGGTTGTCACTCTTCTGAAGTGGGGGCCTCCCCGCCAATACCTCGTCTAAAGCACCTCGACACTCTCCCAAGCACTTCTGCTCTGTCTCCTGCTTTGTCTTTTGCCAGCACTTATCAGCACTGAACATACATGCATTTTCCTCCTTTATCTGGCGTGTGGTCTGCCCTCTGCTAGGGGGCAGGGGTGTTTCCGTAAGTTCTGCTCACTGCTGTGTCCCAATGGCTGGATGCCTGGAGCTAGTCGGCCTTGGATGAATGAATGAATAAATGAATGAATGAACAAGCTTTTGCTCAGGCTGAGTTCTGAGCTCCCAGAAGCTCTCATGGACATTTAGCCCCACCTGGGGCTTCCCTGAACTCTTGGGACACCTGGACTCTGAGCGCCCCACAAGTCAAGCTGTGTGCATCCTCCTTGTCAAGTTTAAGTCTAGAAGGGGGTCACTGCTGGTTCAGCAGACACTCCCTGAGCCCATAACCAAGTCAGCCCCAGGCCCTGGATCTTTCCTGGCCCTCCTGCCCCCACATGGCCCACACTTACCCTGGTCACATTCAGCCATATGTGCACAGGAACCAGTGTGGGAAGAACAGGCAGGCCCTGCTGCCCCTGCCCACCTCCAGAGCTGCCGTGGGGGTGGGGTGCATTGGGGGGCTGGTCCTCCCAGTCCACTAAAGCCTGGCATGAAGGCCTCCAGGGCGGGCATTGAAGGAAGGCATGTAGACAGGCCTGGGGGCCCTGCAACACCCCTACGTTTGGTTGAAAATCCCACACACCAGAATCTCCATTTCAGTAGAGGTAGATTATGGTCCCCTAGAGAGAGCCTTGGCCCGGAGGTAGACAGGACACTGGCTTTCTCGTCACAGCTGTGGGATACACACACGTTCCTTCCTGTTGCTGGTCTTCTGTTTCCTCATCTCTAAGTGCAGGCACTGGAACACACAAGGGAGAGCTGAAATAGGCTGCTTCTTATATATTGACTCAGATAGCTCTGTTGTGGCTGCTTGGAGCACTGAGTTGAGAAGGATTCTGAGGTTCAGTCCAGGGTTACCAGGAAAGCAGCACAGTGGTCAATGAGGGGTGTCTGTGACGGGGACGGGGAGGAGAGTGAGTGCCAAGGTGTGCGAAGGCTCAGTGAGATGATACATGAGGGTGCTTCAGGCTACAGGTCTACACGAGTCTGTAGATGCCTACGGTAGCCCCAGAAGTCCTTGCTGAATTTAGTTGGTGACTGTGAGGCAGCCAGTGTGAACTGCTGGCCGGGGAATCCTCCAAGAGCCAGTGCAGAGGCTGCTCCGGGGCTGGGGGGTGGGGGGAGGGGAGGCCGGGGTGGAGGCCGCAGGACAGTGAGCCGAGAGCCCCACACTGCACTTTGACTCTGGAGTAGTTGTGGTGCTTGCTGGCAGAGGCTGGCTTCTGGCCCGGGGCTTGGATCAAGAAGGCCATGGCCCTGCCTGGGCCCGGCCAAGTGTCCTCCACAGCTGTCCTCGGGACAGACACGGAGCCATCACATCCCTTCTGGGAATGCTGGGAAGACTTTCATAGCCAGAGCGGACGGATAGGCATGAATGCCTTGGAAGGAGGTGCCCCAACATGATTAGAGTCTCAGTTTCCCATTTGTGGGGGAGGAGTCACACTTGCTGTCGACTTTTCAGGTGGGGCCAGCATCAGCTGTGCCTGACAGAAAGGCGACAGCCGAGTGGGTGAGTGGGGGCCGCACGCCCTAGGGCAGAGCTGTGCCCACATGGAGGATGCGGCACCTTTCTCTAATTGGCACAAAGGTGCCCTGTGGACCGGTGGGAGCTCTGGGGTTCCATATCATGCCGAACCATTAGCTTCATCATTGTAATTCTTTGTGCTCTAAATGAGGCAGGTAGACCCGGTAAGAGGGAGTCATGGCACCAGGAAGCCTTCATGGAGGAGGGAGGGTCTGAGCTGGGCCTTGCAGGGTCTGTAGCAAAGATGGCAACCACAGCCCCTGTCTGGACGACTGACTTCCCCCAGAGGGGCTGCGGCCTGCTCTGTGCTGCTGCCTTTCCCAGCACAGCTGTTTTCTTTCCTAGTTCTATATTTTGGTTCCCGCCTCTTCTGTGACATCAATGCAAATGAGACAACACACACAACTTCAAAGCCAAGGAAGCCTGGGGCCGGAGCTATCCCCATGGGACCCTGCCAGGCAGGGAAGCTGGGCAAGTGGTCCCTCAGTGCCCGCCCCCCAGCACTCTGCTGGGTGGGGAGACCTTTTCAGGGCCCCGAGTTCTCTGAGTGGCCCAGAAGAGGCGGTAGTCAGGAGGCAGTGTTTTATGCTAACCCACAAGAGCTCTAGCACCACTTATGGCTGGAATTTCTTAGTGTGTGTGTGTGTGTGTGTGTGTGTGTGTGTGTTTTAAATCTCTGGGAACTTAATCAAAGGTTTTCCTGTGTGGTGCCCCAGAATATAAAATGGAGGAAGACATGACCCAGAGCTTACCCCCTACCTGCTTTTTGGGGGGCCCCGAAACACTTTTTGGGCCACCAGTAGTTTGAAAACTACTGACCCACAGGATGTGACCCAAATGTTTAAGGCTCTTCATAACTCTCTCCTCTGTCCACCGAGCACCTCTGCAGCCCCACCTGTGGCCACACCAGGTACTCCCGGTTTCTGTCCAGGCCCTCGTGTGTTTTTTCACCCTCTGCTTTGTCATCCGGGAACACTGATCTCTCTCCCTTTCTTCCCTCTTCCCTCCCATTTTTCTCCTGGAAAACTCCTGGTCATCCTTCAAGAGGCCGGCCAGGATACCACTTCCCCAAAGAGACTTACCTTGATCTCTGACTACCAGACACCCACATACATAGAGTGGCCCTTTTGTCCTCTCTCCATACTGCATCTCCCCACCCCAACATCAAAGTCTTCCTTCTCCTGTGTTTGAAGTGCCTGTTTCCCTGTTTGTCCCCACAAGTGTCTGAGCTCCTTCAGAGCCTGGTGTTTTTTCACCTCTGCATTTTCTGGGTTGGGCCCCTAGGCCCCATCTGCCTCATACAGGTGACTGCTCGGTGCTAACCCGAGGTAGCCCCAAGGGTCTTGGCTCACTGGACTCCAGGTGGGATTTGGAGGCCACCCCTCATGGCCACACAAAGGGGCTGAGCCTGCATCATCGCTAAACTCCACGTGAAGTGGGCTCCCTCCATGTTTATGGTGTGGACTTGAAGCACGGGATTTGCAAGCTTTGAGCATTATGAGGACCTCCACCTTAGCTCTGGCCATTGCCCCCCCTGCCCAGCAGGAAACAGGCATCTGCTCCAGGACTCTGGAGTAAAAGGTCACTTCCTGGGCCAGGGTAACCCTGGCAGCATGATCCTGTCCCCTTCCCCTCCCCCAGCAGCCTCAGTCTAGCCAAGTGTCCATGTAAGCTCTGATTTGGTCCAAGTTTACAGTCAGGCTAAGGAAGGTCTTGTGACAGTTTTCGAGCCCCGGTTAGATTTCCAGACGTCCCAGCGCAGCCTGCCGCTGCCTTACTGGGGGCTTCTGCAAACCCCTGAGCCTTCTGCCTCAGTTTTCTTGGCTGTAAGACAAGGAAGCAGATTTGGGTGAGAAGTGATCAAAACTGGGCTGTAGGAACCTTAGGGATTCCACAGACGTTAGAGTACTTTTGCCAAGCAAACTACTTTGCCTGGAGAAAACGCAATGCTTTTTTTTTTTTTTTTTTTTTTTATGTCAGACATGTTAAAGTTCTGAGTAAGATTTTTTACCCGAGAAAAAAAATAATTTTCACTGATTGAAAAAAACACCTAAAAACTACTAGATACGATTTCTATGCATTTAGAAATCCAAATAGTGTGGACTGAAATTCTAGGAGGTTCTCAAAAGATCGAGACTGAGAGAAATTCCGGGGAAGAAGAGCCGCTTTCTGTTCCCAGCCATAAACCGCTGTTGTCGTTACATCATTGCGAGGTAGGGGTGCCTGGAAAGTCTCTTTCCTCCCTGTGTGTTGCCTTCAATGTCAGAAGTTTGCTCACATAAGACTGACTTCTTCAGATATATTGTTGTGCTCTTTTTCTTCTTTAAATGTTTATGTGTTGATTTTGAGAGAGAGAGAGAGAGAGAGAGTGAGCACCTGCGGGAGAGGGGCATATGGAGAGAGAGAGACAATCCCAAGCAGGCGCCACGCCCCTACTCGGGGCTCCCTCCCATGACCGGGAGGAGCACCGGGAGATCATGACCTGAGCCGAAATCAAGAGCTGGAAACTCAACTGACTGAGCTGCCCAGGTGTCCCCTATGTTATCGTGCTCTTTAAACTCTTCTTTTAAGCCTCCCTCCTCCTTCTCCAAGAGTTCCTGGGATGGTGAGCTAAGCTTCTCCCTGGAGTATGGGAGGGAGAGGGCAGCCGCTGGGAGGGTAGGGTGGGGGTGGGGAGTGGCTGGCACGAGGTTGAAGGGGTGTGGAAGTGCCGGAGGGGCACAGGCACCCGAAGCCTGGGTGAGCACTGTCCCCCGGGGCCTGTGGCCTATTGGAGAGATTACTAAACTCTGCCGGAAAAGTCCTATTTTTCTGTTCAGGCTCCTGGCATCCGGTCCAGGCCAGGACCTGGGCTGTGGGGGTTCCAAAACAGGAACTGGGGCAAGAAGATGGAGGGGCTGTCACAGCCCGGGGCTGCTCGAGGACAGAGCAGTGCCGGCACGTCCCACACTCCCCCCCTCCCCCCGGGGCCAGGGAAGTGCTCCTCACGTGGGCAAGGCTCCCAGCCACAGCCAGCCACCTGGATTCATGCCCAGTTGGGGACATGAGCCTGCATCACCCCAATCATCCTGGACACCCAGGTCAAGCAAATGAGTTGTGAGTACTTAAAATCAGATTCGGATACGTTCCAAACTGGGAATCTGTCTCAGGGGACACTACTGGGCTTGCAGACAGAGGCCAAAGGACTTTGAGCCTTCCCTGCAATGTTTTTTTTTTTTTTTGTCCCCAAGGAAAATGTATTCATGGACTACTTGGGTAAAAATAATAATAATAATAAAAGACTTTTTAAAAGGCCAGACTTAAAGAATTTACTGTAAAAATATCAGTTGACTTACAATTGACTCCAAACATGTTCCCTTTCAGAGATGGGGTGGCGGGGAGTAGGGGCTGACTGGTTCAGACAGTGCTCCTGACTTGCTGAATGGTTTGGAATTGGATCTGGCTCCTTGAGCCTCAGTTTCTCCATCTGTACAACGGGGCGGTGGACCCAATATTCTCCGAGGTCCTTCCCTGACATCAGGAAGCTTCACTGTGTGTATGAGGCAGCAAAGGGCTTCACTGTGTGTGTGTGTGTGGGGGGGGGCCTTCTTGCAGTGGTGACGGTTCACTTCAGATGCAGTGTCCTCTGAGACGCACGTCCTCAGAGGCTTGGATGTGGTCCCAGGGCAGTGCATGACAGTGGAGCATGCCTGGGACTCTTTGGGCAGGTGAGCTGAGCTGTGTCCCTGGGGAGAGTATGCCAGGCCTCAGAAAGCGTCCCCCCTCAGGACAGTCAGGACAAACAGTGGCATAGTAACAGGTTTAGTCATGTTCCTCTCCGAGTTTGGGACTGAACAGCCATGACCTGTGTGTGTCATTAAGACAGAGATGGTCTGGTTAGGGACATTGCCCCAGTGACCCTGCCCCCGGCACCAATCACTATGACAACAGCTCAATAGGGTCCCAGCGGCCTAAGAATCCTGCTTCCACTGAGAGCGAGGTTGGCTGAGGTCAAAGAGGGATTAATAGAGCCCTGTTCTCATTACACCACAAAGCGCCATTATTACAAGTCGCAGTGGCCCTACCAGGAGATGCATCATGTTTTCAAGTCACAGAGAGCCCAGTCCACCAAAGAGAATGGTTCCAGCATCAGCCTCAAAGTCACCCTGAGCCCAGAGGAGGAGGAGGAGGAGGAGGAAAATGAGACATGTCCAAATGTCCAAGGGATGGTCACACAAAGCAGGGTAAAGCCAAAGCACAGCACAACTTGGCCTCATTCACACAACGATGTTGATGACATTATTACATTAAAGTCCTCACGATACATAGAAACAAGGTTACAAAATCTGTTGACAAGATGCCATTTTTCTTTCAAAAAATCATATATATACATATACACAGTAAAGATATAGAAGAAAATATTTTAGAATGTACCAGTGATTATCTTTGGAAAGTGGGATTGTGTAATTTTTTTCTTTTGGTTTATCTGCATTTTTTGTAATGAAAATATATTTATTTCTCTTGCATTTCTAAAAACCTTTCTTAAAGTTTGGTATAGAGAATTAGAAGATTGTCATTCTTTCCCTCTGTGAACAAACTGCAGTTAATAAAATGCATGGGAGGGCACTGATTCGGAGGGTCACGTTTTCTTATAAAGAATATTTATATTCTAATATTTATAATGTAATATTTTAGTAATTCAAGAAAAGATTTTTTAAGAAATTTTGCATTAACCAGTATATAAGTATATACTGAAAGTATATAAGAAACATTATTCTAAGGAATCCTGCATATCCTCATGCCTTCTTACAACAGAGTGCAATGGAAAAGAATTCATCGGGGGTGCCTGGGTGGCTCCGTCGGTTGGGCGTCCAACTTCGGCTCTGGTCATGGTCTCGTGGTTCCTGAGTTCAAGCCCTGCATGGGCTCTGTGCTGACAGCTCGGAGCCTGGAGCCTGGTCTGGATTCTGTGTCTCCCTCTCTCTCGCTCTCTCTCTCTCTCTCTGTCTCAAAAATAAATAAACACTTAAAAAAAAAGAATTTATCATTAGCTTTATCACTGCGAGGGGTCTGAATTCTACCATATTATGTAATAGGCTGATCTTTAGGACTATTGGACGAGCAGAGGTATTTGTATCTGCAGTGAATGGTCTCAGATAACCCTACTCATTAAGTATCTAGACTTGCTTTTTGTAATTTTTCAATCTGTCTCACCCACTGCTGATAAACGTCAGAATGAACATCCTGCCCGTAGCAACTCTTTTCCTGCTCTCTCTCTAATTCGGTGCTTCAAGTCTACTATCATCTTAGGAAAAAATGTAGATACTGCACTTTGTCAAAAGTGTGAGTGAACTAAGGGAACATAGAGAGCTGAGTGGGGCCTCGAAGGGGAGGCTCTGACAAGCTGAGGTGCAGAGTGAGAGGTGTTCGAAAGGAATGGCTCCCGGAGGCTGGGGTTAAATCACGTAGCATCATGTAAGTCACCTTAAAGAGTTTGGACTTTATCCCGAGAGCAGTTGGAAGCTATTGAAGAATTTCAAGAAGGGAAGTGAGGTGTTTACGTTGGTGTTTTAAAAAGATTACCACAAGGATGATTTCATGTGTGGAGAAACACGAAGGGAAGGAAATTTGGCTGTGAAAAGATAATTATTGGGACGTTTATGTGTGTGTTCTCTTCTAGCTGATGAGCCCAAACGCATTCTCCCTTTAAGAGGGGTCATAGGAGAAGTTTCTTTCTGGCCTCTGTGCCAGGAAAAGAGAGGAATCCCCTAAGCTCTAGATATATTTTTATGCCATTGGCCTGTATATCTTATAAATAATTGCATTTTCCTCTTTGCTTTGGCCACCAGGAAGCCCCGTGTATGTAATTCTGCACACTGACTTTACCCTTCTCTCTCTGTCAGATGCAACTTTTGTCTTGCCTAGAATTCTTTATTTATAGTATCCTTCCTATTATTTGAATTTCCATAAGTAGCATCAAATGATTTTTGGATCAAAGTATAGTATTAAAAAAATCCTTTAGAAGTCTCAGCTTGAAAAAAAAAAACAAAAAAAGATCAATAGCTATTTGGGTATGGGCAGATTTCACTATGTTAAATACTGCTTTTAAAAATAAGGAAGTCTATGACACCAAAAGCATAAACTACCAAAGAAAAAGTAAATAAATGGGACTTCATGAAAATTTAAAACTTTTGTGCTTCAAAGGACACTAGCAAGAAAGTGAAAAGGTAGCCCACAAAAATGGGAAAAATATTTGCAAATTCTGATAAGGAACTCATATCTAGATTATATAAAGAACTCTTACAACTCAATTTTAAAAGTCTAACAATCCAATTAAAAAATGGGGAAGGAATCTGAACAGACATTTCTCCAAAGAGAATATACGAATGGCTAATAAGCACATGAAAAGATGCTCTGTATCATCAGTCATCAGGGAAATGCAAATCAAAATCACAATGAGATATCACTTCATAGTCATGAGGACAGCTATAATGAAAAGACAGATATTAACAAGTATTGGGGAGGATGTAGAAAAATCCGAGCCTTCATCCAGCACTGCTGGGAATGTAAAGTGTTGCATTTACTTCACAGTCTGGTAGTTCCTCAAAAAGATAACATGGGATCATCGTATAATTCGGCAATTCTACTGTAGGTATATACCCAGGAGAAATGAAAACATGTCTACACAAAAACTTGTATGTGAATATTCATAGAAATGTTATTCATAATAGTCAAAAGGTAGATTCAACTAATAGAATCCAACTAATAAATGGATGAAATACTGATACATTCTACAACATGAAAAGATCTTGAAAATGTTGTGCTAGGTAAGTAGCAAGTAATGAGAAGCCGTATCTTTGATCATTTCACTTACATGAAATGTCCAGAATGGGCAAATATATAGAAGACAGAAAATAGATTGATTGCTTAAAGTTAGGGGGTGTTGGGGAGATTGGTACATCAGAGCTGAAGAAAGTGGGGTTTCTTAGATGATGAATATATATATATATATATATGGTGATGAAAGTGTTCTGAAATTGATTGTGGCAGTGGTTGTGTAGCTCTGTGAATATAATAAGAACCACTGAATTGTACATTTTAAGGGCGAGAATTGTGTAGTATGTGAATTATATCTCAACAAAGCTTGTTTAAAAAAACCTGGGAAGTCGCCATGCTTGGCCCGCTCGGTATACTTGGCAAGCCAGGTCTACATAGCAGCAGAGGTGGGTTTCAACTCCAGCTCAGCCACTTCCCAGCTGGGTAACCTTCTCCCATAAGGAACTTCACCTCCCTAAAAGGGAGACAGTGTTATTTGATGCAGGAACTAAGAGTGCTAGCACTCAGTAGGGACAGAGCAAGCTGCTCTCCAGAGGGCCCTCCAAAGCACCCCCCCCCCAAATGATTGGAACTCACAGATTCTCCTTATGGGAATTGACTGTCACTGGCCTTGTTATATTTAAATATTTAAATAACAATCCATCAGACTTTATGCGTCTGAAAAACTCAGAGAAGGTGCTGGAAGGCAGGTGTGTGGCTGAGGCCACCTTTTCCATCCATCCCTATTTCCCAGGAAGCCTGGTCCAGGGTGGGACTGGGATGGTCTGAGGTATGGCTGTCTGCCCTTCAGTGGTCGTTCAATCGCTTGACCCTTCGCTGAGGAATGAAGAGCTTTTCATTCTACACCCTGTGTCTCTCAGGCCCTATATAAGCTGTCCTACTTTTTTTTTTTTTAAGTTTTCTTGTTTATTTATTTAGAGGGAGGGGCAGAGAGAGAGGGAGGGAGGGAGAGAGAGAGACTCTCAATCAGGCTCTACACTGTCAGCGCCCAGCCCAATGCAGGGCTCAAACCCACGAACCATGGAAGAGCCTGGCTGGGCCTAGAGTTCTGAGTCATAAAATTACAGAAAGTCAGTGAGAAGTCCCCTGGGGTTCCAGATGGGGAGACTGAGGCACAGAGATGGGCAGGCCCGGCCACAGTGGCCTCCCCAGCTCAGTTCTCTGGAGGATTCAGATGTATTCAGTGACCTCCTCTATGTGCTACACTTGGCTTACAGTTCCAGTGCATTCCTGTACTTAATCCCATCAAACGTATGAGATAGATGTTATTTCCTCTTCTACAGACTGGAGTACAGAGACTTGCCCAAGGTCACTCAGAGAGTAAGCAAGCTCCGATTCAAACCCTGCCTGTCTGATGCCAAAGCCCATGCTCTTTCTCCTGGAATGGTCCCCCAGTTTCTCCATTTCCGAAGTCAAGGAGGTCACAGGAGAGAGGGTTCTCCACTGCCCCAGCTGCAAGAGGACTCTGCTCCAGACTCAGGATTTCCAGAGTTTGCTTCGGCCTCCTCTGGTTGTGCTGCTACCCTCCCATCTTCCTCCCTCCCCACCTCACTCACTTCTTCCCCCAGCTGCTCCATTCTCCCAGCCCAGGTCTGGCCCTCTCTCAACTTGGGAGCCTCGGTTTAAACTCCCATGGGAGAGAGGGGAAAGCATTATAGACATCCCCAGTTCTAAGCTTGAGACGATCTCTCAGGATGCCTTTTGTTGCCAAGAAAAATGAAACAGATGTCTGGCAATAACTTCACAAGTTTCCTGCCAAACCAGAGGAGAGCTTGTCTTTGGTTTAGAAGTGGCCAAGAAAGACAAGCCCCAGCCCGTATCATTCCCAGGAAACATGCAAACACACACGAGCTTCTCAAACCTGGGAGGCCTGTACTCCAGCAGACTCTCTGGGCAGGATTTCAACATCAGCTGTAGAAACACGCTGTCCCCTTCCTCCACCTGCCTCGCGCCTTCCATCCTCCACGGCCCCCCAGATTTTCCCTGCCACCACCCTGTTGCCCATTATCCAGTGACTCTGTGGCCTCCTGGCCTGGCAGGCAAGGCTGGCTTCCTTGCTGGGCTTGTTTCCCAGCATGCTCTAGGTACCTCTTTGTGTGTGTGGTAAAATACACTAAATGTAAAATTGACCATTTTAACCATTTTAAAGTATACAACCCAATGATTTAGTACACTTACAATGTTGTATGCTCATTGCGACTATCTACCTCTGAAGATTTCATCACCCCGAAACGAAAGCCCATAGCTAGCCACTCCCCTTTTCCCCAGCCCCCAGTCCCTAGCAACCACTAATCTGCTTTCTGTCTCTATGAATTTCCTATTCTGGACATTTCATATAAACGGCATCATGTTTGGTTTCTTTTGCTTGGCTTAATGTTTTCGAGGTTCATCCATGTTGGAGCGCAGATCAGGACTTCACATGGGGATACTTTCTGGCTGAATGATATTCCGCTGAGTGGATATACCACGTTTTGTTCATTCATTCATCAGTTGATGGACATTCACTTGTTTCTGTCTGTGAGCTATTTTATGAATGGTGTTACCACGATATTCTTGTGCAAGTTTTGTGTGAACACCTGTTTTGAATTCTTTGGGGCATATACCTACAAGTGGAATTGCTGGATCGGATGATAATTTTTTAACTTTTGGAGGAACCACCAATTTTTTTTTCCTCAGCAGCTGTACCATTTTACATTCTCAGCAGCAGTGTGAAAGTTCCAATTTCTCCATATCTTTACAAACACTTGCTATTTTTCCGTTTTTTTTTTTAAATTAAAGCCATCCCAGTGAGTGTGAAGTGGCAGCTCATTGTGGTACAGATTTGCATTTTCCTGATGACTACTGGTGTTGAGCATATTTTCATGTTCCAGTTGGCCATTTGTATATCTTCTCTGGAGAAATACCTGGTAAAGTTCTCTGGCCATATTTAAATTATTTGTTTTGGGGCCCCTGGGTGGCTCAGTTGGTTAAGTGTCCGACTTCAGCTCAGGTCATGATCTCACAGTTTGTGAGTTCAAGCCCCACATCGGGCTCTGTGCTGACAGCTCAGAGCCCAGAGCCCACTTCGAGTTCTGTATCTCCCTCTCTCTCTGGCTCTCCCCTGCCCCTGCTCACACTCTGTCTCTCTCTCTCTCCCAAAAATAAACATTAAAAAAAAACAATTTAAATTATTTGTTTTATAAATTATTGTTGAGTTGTAAGAGCTCGTTATGCATTTTGGGTACTAGCCCGTTATTGGATACATGGTTTGAAAATACTTTCTCCCATTTTCTGAGTTGACGTTCCACTCTCTTGATGGTGTCCTTTGCAGCACAAATGCCTTCAGTTTTGATGAAATTCAATTTATTTTTTTCTTTTGCTACTTGTGCTTTTGGGGGCACATCTAAGAATGTGTTGCCAAATACAAGGTCATGAAAATCTACCCCTATGTTTTTTTTCTAAGGGTTTTATATATTTAGCTTCTATATTTATTTAGGTCTTTGATCCCTTTTGAGATGATTTGGGTACATGATGTGAGGTAGGGCCAATTGCATTCATTTGCATATGTATAACCCCTTTGACACCATTTGTTAAAGAGACTATTCTTTCTGCATTGAATGCTCCTGGCACCTATGTCAAAATCAATTGACCATAGATGTATTGGTTTATTTCTGGTTTCTCAGTCCATTCCATTGATCTATATATGTCTATCCTTGCATTATCACCACACTATTTTGATAACTGTAGCTTTGTAGAAAGTTTTTAAATCAAGAAGTGTGAGTCCTCCAATGTTGTTTTCTTTTGCAAAATTGTTTTAGCTTTTCAGGGTTCCTTGCAATTTGATGTGAATTTTATGGTTAGTGTTTTCATTTCTGTAAAAAAGACCATTGAGATTTTGATAAGAATTGTACTGAATCAGTTGGTCAATTTGAGAAATATTGTCATCTTAATAATGGTAAATCTTCTGGTACATAAATATGGGATTTTTTCCATTTATTATTTTCCTCTTTTTTTTTTTGTCTCTTTCAGCAATGTTTTATAATTTGCAGTGTACAAGTCTTTCACTTCCTTGGTTTAGTTCATTCCTAGGTATTTAATTGTTTTTGATGGCATTATTTATGGAATTATGTTTAATTCCCTTTTTTAGACAGTGTATAGAAATAAAATTGATTTTATGTGTTAATCTTGTATCCTTCAACTTTGCTGAATTCATCTATTAGTTGTAATAGTTTTTGTGTGTGTGTGAATTCTTGAGGATTTCTTACATGTAAGATCATGTCATCTACAAATAGACAGTTTTACTGCTTTTTTTCCAGCATGGATGCCTTTTATTTCTTTTTCTTGCCTAATTGCTCTGGCTACAACTTCCAATACAAGTCAGAATAGAAGTAGTAAAAGCAGGTGCCCTGTCTTGCTCCTGATCTCAGGGAAATGCTCTTGATTCTTGTTGGCTTATCTCCCCACTCTCTCCAGGGTGTCTGGCTCCCTACCCTTGCTGGCTCTGCTGCCCCAAGGAAAACCACTCTCCAGCCTTTGCCGTATCCTCCAGTCCCCACCTCTGCCCTCTGCCTCTCTGTTGAGTTCCCTGTCTTTCATACTAAGTTTTTGGAGGAGTTCCCTGTGCCTCAGTCGTGTGGCCCCCACTAGTCAGGTAGCATCTCCCTGGCCCTCTCCCTCAGTTCTGAACATGAAGGGGACAGGGACAAACCTCGTAAACATGGAGGTTTGGAAAAAAACACCTGTTTTTCAGGACCCTGAGGGGTCAGGCTTGCTGCAAAGAACTATGTTTGGGCCTGCTGGCCCAGAGGAAAAACAAATCACCAATTCTTTTTTTTTTTTTTTTTTAATTTTTTTTTTTCAACATTTATTTTTGGGACAGAGAGAGACAGAGCATGAACGGGGGAGGGACAGAGAGAGAGGGAGACATAGAATCGGAAACAGGCTCCAGGCTCTGAGCCATCAGCCCAGAGCCCGACGCGGGGCTCGAACTCACAGACCGTGAGATCGTGACCTGGCTGAAGTCGGATGCTTAACCGACTGCGCCACCCAGGTGCCCCGAAATCACCAATTCTTGCTGGTCTGATTGGCAGGTGCCCAGAGAGACCTGGTGGCCATCCATGAGATACAGGAGTTCTGGGTGCCTGGATCTGTGGCAGCTGGAGACTGCTGACTTGGCATGGGAACCTCTGTTTGTGGGCAGGAACTTTTGCTCCCTTCCCTCTTAGCTGGAGGGGAATCTTGTAAGTGCCCACAGTGATGCCCATGCCCCTGAGGCTAGGCACCTCTGTGAAGACAATGGCTTGAGCCACAAAAAAGGTGGGCTTGGAGCATAAGTCCAGAAACAGAAGCCAGATGCACCCAGAACCACGCGTTCCTTTGGCTAGTGTGAGGTCATATCCTCCCAGGGGCCCTCAGCACCCCTCTGAGACTGCCAGAGTCTGCTGGGGATCCTCTGCCAAGGCTGGCACCAAACAACTCCCAGGAGAATTGCACAAAACCATCATGACAGTGGTATGCTGGGTCAAGTGGACACAGTAAATAAGAATATAGAATTCTGAGAAACCTAAATTAATAATTTAAAAATTATGTATATTCTACAAGCAGAATGCATATTTTAAAACATCTATTGAATATTTATAAAATTTGGGTATGTGCTAGGCTATAAAGAAAAACTTTTAAATTACAGAAAGAGAAATCCTACAGATTCCCATTCTCAGACCATAATGCAATAAGACTAGAAATGAATCACAGAGGGATAATAATAATAATAATAGTGATAAAACGTTGGAAGCAAAAGCACAAACATATCAGCAGTATCAGTATTTAGAAGAGCTCTTCACTTTTAAACAGGAAATAGAAACTATGAATTTAGACTTCCAAAAAATTAATGAAAATGAGAACATTTTGAAGTCTGTGGGAGGTGACCCAAACTGTGCCAGAGAAAATTCTGTGGCCTTCTGTGTTTTTAAAAGTAACAAAAAAAAAGGGAAAGTAAATTAAAAATGTAATTCTAAAAAAAAAAAGAACTTAAAAAAAAGGAGAAATGGACACACTTAAAGTGGAAATTAATGAATTAGATGGAAAAGAAGTAGGGGAGGGGCACCTGGGTGGCGCAGTTGGTTAAGCGTCCGACTTCAGCCAGGTCACGATCTCGCGGTCCGGGAGTTTGAGCCCCGCGTCGGGCTCTGGGCTGATGGCTCAGAGCCTGGAGCCTGTTTCCGATTCTGTGTCTCCCTCTCTCTCTGCCCCTCCCCCGTTCATGCTCTGTCTCTCTCTGTCCCAAAAATAAATAAACGTTGAAAAAAAAAAAAGAAAAAAAAAAAAAGAAAAGAAGTAGGGGAGCCTGGTCAGTTGGGCATCAGACCCTTGATTTTGGCTCAGGTCATTGATCCCAGGGTTGTGGTGGGATCGAGCCCCATGTCAGGCTCTGCACTGAGCCTGGAGCCTATTTGGGATTCTCTCTCTCTCTCTCTCTCTCTGCCCCTCTCCCCACTCCCCTGCTCACACACACACACACACACACACACACACACAAACACACACACTCACACACACACACATACACACGATGAAAATGAAGTCAAACAGATCTTTAAAACCAAAAACCAGGGGCGCCTGGGTGGCACAGTCGGTTGAGCGTCTGACTTCAGCCAGGTCACGATCTCGCGGTCCGTGAGTTTGAGCCCCGCGTCAGGCTCTGGGCTGATGGCTCGGAGCCTGGAGCCTGTTTCCGATTCTGTGTCTCCCTCTCTCTCTGCCCCTCCGCCGTACATGCTCTGTCTCTCTCTGTCCCAAAAATAAATAAACGTTGAAAAAAAAAATTAAAACCAAAAACTGGTTCTTTGTAAAGATGCATAGAATAAATTTCTTACAAATATAACCAATTAAGAAAGGAGAATTAAAAAAAACCCTAAAAAGAAAATTGCACTATTAACCACCAATATGAAGACAAATTTTAAACTAATAAAATAACATGATATGTATCTGACATCTGGACGATTTTCTAGAAAAATATACATGATCAAAATCAACTTGAAAAGAGTTAGAAAAACATGAGCAAATTCATGTTCGTAGAAGAACCAAAATAATTATGATGAGCTAAGCCCCTCCAGAGAGCAGGCCCAGGACTTTTCACAGGTGAGTGACAGGTGGGGACAAGGGCACACTTACACCCCTTGAGGAGGGGGAGGGGGAGGGGGGGCCTGGGGGTTTGCCCAGGTGCTTTGGAGAGCTTGCCCAGGTGCTTTGTCATTTTTATGGTAGGTCTGTCCTGATTTCAGCGTGAGCCTAGGGACCCAGTTCTTGGATTGGGGCTCTGAGCTCCTTCCTCTCCTCTCTCTAAACTTGGGACCATTCAGCCTCAGGCTAAAGGCATGTTCCTCGAGCTGAGCCCAAAGAAACCAATGCCAAGAGAAAAATCACCTCAGGAACAGGCAGGGGCCGCAGCAGGAGCTGCCTCTCACTAATTAGCAATAATAGCACCTCAGGCTGACATTAGGGAAAGTGAGGTGACCTGTGTAAACCTCCTCGTATGTAGCCGTGTGGGGTGTCCACTTTTAGGTGACCATGGGACAAAAAAAAAACACAACTCTCTGACCAATGCCTGAAGCAGGATGAGACTCTCCTGGGAGGCAGAGGCCTGGCCCTGACCCCTACCAGCACCCTGACCTGCTGCTCTCACAGGGCCTCGTGAGCAGTCTTTGGCTCTCTGCCCCTTGAGAACCACATGACAGGACTTCCTTGATCTTCCAGCAAGCAAAAGTCCATGCACTCTCTGACCCAGAGGGAGAGCTGGTGGAGGCCTTCGGCAGGACTGAGACTCCAAAGCCCACTTCTGGGGTCCAGGTGGACCCCTGAGTCTCCCCAAGGAAGGCTCATTTTCTTGAAGGTCAATGGACCCCAAGCCGCTGGAGCTCGATGAGGCCTTTGGGAGAGTCCCTGGCATGGTTTCCTGGTAATGGGGTCTCCCAGCCTCATCCCATGAGAAGTAGGAAGACCTGGCTGTGCAGCTCCATGGATTTGCTGAGGGGATCTTACCCACCTCTGAAAGGCACTGCACCATCTTGCAATAAATCCTCTCCATCTGCCTGTCCAGGACAACTACAGGGAAGAGGAAGGAAAGATGGAAATCATACAGAAGAGAGATAAGCTTTCAGGGAACCAAGGCCAGTCAGTGCTTCCAGGCTGACGGGATTTTGACCCCTCATATCCCCCAGGGAACTCTGGGGTGGGTCTCTCCCTTCACAGGAGGCTTCCAGCTCCTTCCCTGATATTTGCCCATCTGCTGGACCAGGAACCCCTCCCACCATCAACCAAACGTTTGTGACCTTCAGCTGGAACCCAGGGCTCCCTGGCGGCTATAGACAACGTCATTGAAGGTGGGGCATGGTCTGGGGTGGCAGGAGTAGGAGACATCTTCTGGGTCAGGAGCCTCAACTTGTGGTTCTTCTTTTTTAAAAAAAAATAGACTTTATATTTTAGAGCAATTTTTAGTTCACAGCCAAATTAAATAGGGAGTATAGAGAGTTCCCATATACCCCCCTCCCTGCACACACCTCTCCCATTATTAACATCCCCCACCAGAGTGGTGCATTTGTTATAAATGATGAACCTGCACAGATACATCACATCATCACAGCCCATGGTTTACATTAGGGCTCACTCTTGGTGTTGTACATCCTATGCGTTTGGACATATAGTGACAAGTACCCATCATTATAGTATCATACAGAGTAGTCTCTCTGCCCTAAACATTCCTTGTGCTCTACCCATTCATCCCTCTGCCCCCTCAGTCCCTGGTAATCATGGATCCTTTTGCTGTCTCCACAATTTTGCCTCTTGCAGCATGGCATATAGTTGGGATCATACAGCACGTCGTCTTTTTTGATTGACTTCTTTCATGTGCGTTTCAGGTTCCTCCGTGTCTTTTCATACCTTAATAGTTCATTTCTCTTTTTTTTTAATTTCTTTTTCTTTTTCTTTTTTGAGAGTGAGAGAGAGACATAGTGTGAGCAGGGAAGGGGCGGAGAGAGAGGGAGACACAGGATCAGAAGCAGGCTCCAGGCTCTGAGCTGTCCGCATAGAGCCCGACGCGGGGCTCGAACCCACAAACTTGTGAGATCATGACCTGAGCTGAAGTCAGATGCTTAACTGACTGAGCCACTCAGGTGGCCCGATAGTTCATTTCTTTTTAGTGCTGAATAATATTCCATTGTCTAGATAGATCGCTGTTTATCTATTCGCCTCTTGAAGGACATCTTGGTTATTTCCAAGTTTTGGAAAATAAGAATAAAGCTGCTATAAACATTGGTGTGCAGGTTTTTGGTGTGGATATAAATTGTTAACTCATTTGGGAAAATCCCAAGGAACATGATTGCTGGATTAAATGGTAAGACTCTGTTTAGTTTTGTACTATGGTTCCTCTTTCAACAGCTTTATGGAAGTATAATTTACATACAGTAAAAATTCCCCTATTTTAAGTGCGAAGTTTAATGAGTTTTGTTTATAGTCATGCTCAAATTGTAGAATATTTCTGCCACCTCAGAAAGTTTCCTCATGCCCCTTTGCCCAGCCCCAGCCCCAGCCCCAGGTGACCACTGATCTGTTTTCTGCTACTATAGTGTTGCCTTTTCTAGAATTTCATATAAATGGAACCACACAGTATGCAGTTGTGGGGGTCTCATTTTTTTTCACCTAGCCTGTTTCTGAGACATTCACCATGTCATTGTATCTATTAGTGTTTTCCTTTTCTTTGCTGAGCAGTATCGCACTGTATGTATGTACTTGTTGGTTTATCTGTTAACCAGCTCATGGATACTTGGGTTCTTTCCTTTGGTTGGGTCTGTTATGAATAATGGCGCTATGAACATTTGCGTATATCTTTGTGGTTGTGGCTTCTTTCCAAAGGAGAATGCAGGAACCCCACCCCCAGTCCTGCCCAGAGCAAGCAGGGAAATGAGGAGGTTGGGGGAGGCTCAAGGCATCAAGAGGAAAGGGCATCACCTCCAGGCCCCCTCACAGGCCAGGCGGGCCACAAGCCGCCAGAACTGCCAGAAACCTTTCTCCCCCCGGACTTTCCCTTCCCAGCCCCGCCTAGCCAGTTGCTCTGAACAAAAGGTCAGGGGCCAGGAGGGGGAAGCAATGTGTTTATTTCCTTGTCTCCATGGTGCTGGGAAAGCTGTACTTGGTCTGGGGTGCGGGGTGCACTGGGATGAGCTCCCTGCTGCCACAGCCCTGCAGGTGTTATTAGTAATCCTCATCAGAATGACGTCTTCTCCGGAGGCTCATTTCCAGCATGTTCTATCTATCCTCCCTATGGTCGCCCTCCATGGCTCATCCAGATCTAGGACCCGGGTCACATTCCCAAACCCCCATCCACCAGGCCCCTTTGTGGATCTCAGACGACACATGTGCCACATGGACCGTCTCCCACGACCCCCACCCCACGAGACGTGGCAGAGCGGGCTGCCCACGTGGCAGAGGGGTAGACTGCAGCTCAGATAAGCCCAGAGGCTGGCATAAAACGACACAGCCTCTCACCTACAGCCACCTTCATACAGCAAGCCCCATGACTCCCCCTTCTCCAAAGGTCTGGCTCTCACTCTCAGAGGAAGAGAAGGAGCACTTGAACCCCAGAATTGCTTGTTCTGCAATAAACAACTGAGTAACAGTGCTCAGAATTTTAAAGATTCACATAGAATGTGTACTAGGCATCAGACATTGATCAAAGAACTTTACAAACAGTAACTCATCTTCTTATAACTACCCTAATGAAGCAGGTGCAATTATTATCCCCATTTTACAGGTGAGGAAACCAAGGCCCAGAGAGAGTAAGTAACTGGCCCAGAGCCACACAGCCAGCAGGCAGGAGAGCAAAGAGCTGACCCATACTTTCAGCCACTGCACTCTGCTGCCCGTGGGGTGGTTTGCTTGTTTCATGTGCCAGTCATTAATTTCTAAAACCGTTTTATTGAGGTATAATTTAATTTAAAATTCATCCTTTTTATGTGTGCAATAAAATAATTTCAGTGGATTTATAGACCTGTGCAATCATTACAACAAACCAATTTTAAAACATTTCCATCACCCCCCCAAAAGATCCTTTGTGTCCGTTTGCAGTCACTGTTTGTTTTGACCTCCAGCCTGAGGCAAATACTAATCTACTTTCTGTCTCTGAGGATTTGTCTCTTCTGGAAATTTCATAGAAATAGAATCATACACTCTGTGATCTTTAAAAAAATTTTTTTTTAATGTTTATTTATTTTTGAGAGAGAGAGTACAAGCAAGGCAAGGGCAGAGAGGGGGAGACACAGGATCCGAAGCAGGCTCCAGGCTCTGAGGTGTCAGCACAGAGTCCCATGTGGGGCTCGAACCCACAAACCTTGAGATCATGACCTGAGCCGAAGCTGGACGCTTAACCGACTGCCCACTCTGTGTCTTTTTGACCCTGGCAACTTTCACGCAGCCTGATGTTTTTGAGATTGAGTCACATTGTAACAGGTGTCAGCACTTTGTCTTTTACTGCTGGGTAATACTCCATTGCGTGTCTACCCCACGCAGACACACACGTTTTGCTTGTCCATTGGCCAGCTCATGGGCTTGTTGGTTGTTTCCACTGTTTGTGATGAATCAAGCTGCTGTTGTATACAAGTCTTTGTGGGGCCATAGATTTCCCTTTCCCTTTGGGCATATGCATGGAAGTAGAATTGTTAGATCATTGTGGTAAATTCATGGTCAACTTTGAAAAACCTGCCAAACTTTCACCAAGGTGCTGCAGAATTTTCCATTCCCATGCTGGTGGATTTTACAGTCTGCGAGGTCGGGGTTCCAATCCCAGGGCCACCCATAAAACCCAACGAGCCTGATGAGAATCCCAGACCACCAGGCAGTAAAATGAGGCCCCCGGGCCACCAGTGGCTCAAGCAGAGCCTGTCTGCTGCTCCTGATGGTCGGAGAGACCATGGGTGGGGGGGGGGACCATCAGGAGGACAAGAAGTCAGCTGTTCTGCCATCTACTCTGAAAGAATCACCTTCTGGGACCCACAGCACTTGCTGGGGGAAATCAGCAAAGTGGCTATTAAACCAAAAGGAAAAGCAGAAACGCACACGTGGGGAAGTCGAGAGAGGTCTCACAAAGGAAGAAAACCAACTGAAGAAAGCCCCCCGGGCACCCAGGGAGGCGGCCAGCAGCTCTCACGCTCTGGAGGAAGGTCCCCCCCGCCCCCACCCACCGTCAGCTTTGTCAGAGCCCTTTCCAGCTTCCTCAGAGGCCCAGTGAGAAGACGAAGGGGTGACGACAGGAGGGCAGCCCGGCAGCCAGCTGCCTGGGAGAGCGTCTGGACGTCCAGAGCCAGGGCGCTGAGCAGGAAGTGCCATGGCCCCTCCAGGCGACCCTCTAGGAAGGGAACGCAGCCCGCTGTTCCCCAGAACTGATCTGAGCACCGCTGACTCTCCATTTTGTGCCACAGCTTGCTCCAGAGAGTCATCTTTTAGTAAGTTTTGAAGTTTCCCTATTTAATAATGACATGCAACTTTTGATCAGGAAGTTTGGGCGTTTCAGGTGGCAGCTGCAAATGAGAGTACTCTGCCCCTGGCACGTGGAGAGTGTCCAACAAGGACCATTCCCTCCCTGCTCCCTCCCCTGACACAGACAGGGAGGAGGTGACAGGGTACTGCTGAAATACCCACAGAGGCCACAGGATGGCACAGAGGCCGTGGCTTGGACAGGACAGGATGGGACAAGACAGGATGGGATGCTGCCTGCCTCACCTTGCCTCCAACACCCAATGGCTTAGAACAGGAAGTAATTTAGACCATTCCGGGCCTGCCACTGCGTCGGGGAAGGGGAGGCACGATGTCCCACAGGTGGGGGGGTGGGGGGTGGGGCAGGGTCAGGCCACACCTTGGCCACGTGGGGAAGGACCTAGAGTTCCACATGTCACATGCCCGGTGTGTCCTGCTCCCACCTCTGGTTACAAGCGATGTACAAAGCCTGGGATGATTAGCGGCATGTTGATTCCAGCGTCTCCCAAACCTTCCATGGTAAGTACCAAATGGCACCCAACAGGCCCTCAGAGAAGGTCTTTGCCAGGCCCCAAAGATGCAGAAATCATCACTCTGCTATCGAGTAAGTCAGCCTGCTTTGAAGGTCCCAGTCCCTTAGTGACTGTACTGGGCGGAGCAGCATCCTCCCCAAATTCACGTCCACCTGGAAGCCATGAACCACACCTTATTTGGAAACCAGGTCTTTGCAGATGTAATTAAGGTAACATGAGATCATACTGGGTTTTCTATACTGGGTCCTAATCCAGTGACTGGTGTCCTTACAAGACACAGACACAGAGAAGACACAGAAGAGATGGCCACATGAAGACAGAGTTGGGAGGGATGCAGCGACAAGCCAGGGAATGCAAGGAGTGCCAGCAACCACCAGAATCTGGAAGAAGCAGGGAAGGATTCTCCCCTAGAGACTTCGGAGAGAGTGTGGCCCCGTCAACATCTTGATTTCGGATTTCCGGCCTCCAGAACTGGGAAAGAGTAAGGTCCTGTTGTTCAGAGCCGCTCAATTTGTGATACTTTCTTACAGCAGCCGGGAGAGCTGGGCTCAGGTTGAGAGCCCGGCTCAGGTTACACCAATGCTCCGGGCTGGCAGGTGTCAGAGAGGACAGGAGACGGGGAGGAGCCTGCACAGGATGAGCAAGGGGCCTCTTTCAGCTGCATCTGCTGTTTGGGCAGGCGGCCCAAAGAACAGAACCGAGAGTCAGGGCTTAGCATGGCTCGTGGCAGATCCAGCTTTACCAGCTCATGTTTTTCCATCTTTGTGTCCTCTGTCGTGCCTGGGAAAGAAAGGTACTGTACCCCGGAGGTGCTCAGGCAATGTTCGTGGGGTCTCTCGCTCCCTGTGTCCCCTGAGCACCAGGCTGTGCCTCCTGCTTAGCCCTGGCCTCCCTCTCCTTCTCACTGATTGATGGCCTGATTGGCCAGTTGGGCTGGAGGGAGCTAACTCAGCTTTACTAAAAAACCAATTTAGAGGCTGCTATTTGCTGAGTTGTCAGAGAGACATCAGCGCCTCTGAAAGTTGTCAATAGGGATTCCGCTTACTGAGGCCAGGGGCTCAGCCCATAAGCCCCGCTCCAGAAGCTGTGGTTTTATCCTGAATGCCAGCTGAGAAATGAAATCCTTCAGCTGTCTTTGGTGGCCGAGCCATGGAAAACAAGAGCCTGAGGTCAGCCACGAGAGGGATTACACTGGAACTCCAGGTTATTCTCACCGTGCTGTTTCATTCACCATGTTGTATGGAGCACAGCACCTGCCATCTGTGCTCAGTGCCCAGGTTGGGCACTGGGCGCTGCGCACTGGGCACTGGGCTGAGGGTGCCGGTGCCTCCTGACCACCCATCCAACAGTCTGCCATTTCCCATTAGCGTCCAGCTCGTCCTGGGCAGGGGTCCCTCTGCGATGAGCTAGAGTCTGACCAGCCTATGGAATCTCCTTCAGCACGAAGAGGAAGTCAGTCTACCTGGCCCCTTCACTCGGCACTGTGGGCTACGGGGTGGGAGGGTGTCACACAGCTGAGCTAGACTGAAACCTAGACCCTTCCATGCCCAGAGCCGGATGGCTGATTTCTCTAAGGGTCCTTCATCAGTTATCCCCACCCCAAGGCCTCAGGGGATTGACAGGGAATGGTTTGGAGTGGTCAGAGTTTGCATCCAAAACTGGCCACTGAAAGGTCAGCCATTCAAAAAGCCTCTGAGTGTTGACTGTGCCCGCTCTGGACAGCAAAGACCCAGCAGCACTGGGAGGCGCCTGCTGCCTGGCCGGGGCCGCCTTGCCAGGGAGAGCAGCTCCACTGCCCTTCTCTTTTCCCCAGGATTTGCTCAGCTGGACACTTGGGGAGCCGGAGAACCGAATGAACATGGTTTTCCACACGAGGCCTCCCTGCAGATTCCAGGGGCAGAGACAAACCAAAGCCTAACACTGGGTGTTTAATCTCCACACAGAGTGTATCAAGTGCCATCCACGATGGCATCTGGGCATTAAGGCCAGAGGGCCCCGAAGAGAGGCTGGACTTGTGCTGTCTTGATGCATCCAGTATGAGGACTTGAGCTGCAGGCAGCCCCCCCACCGTGCACGTGGAGGCCAGGTGAGTTCTAGAGAGTCGCAGGGACATGATCACGGGACACCAGAGCTCAGAAGGTGGGCACTTTCCAGTCAGCCCCATTGCATGGCCTGGCTGGGACAGGAGCTAGAATGGGGACTTTCCAGAAGAACTGAGCTCCTGGCTTCCTGAGAGGAACAATGCAGGAAGGGAGCGGGGCCCCTGCCACAGACAGCACATCCTGTCCGCAGGGCTCACAGGGGCTTCCTAACAAAGGCTGCTGCCCCAAACTCGACTTCTCGGTTTTCTCTGTACGTGAGCTCTCGGCTGCGGGCTCTTGGCTGTGGGCTCCTTCTCAGAAGAGCCCAACTGTTTATTCCTGGGAGCCAAGACCCCAATTCAAGCTTGGCTATTAGATCCAAAACCAAGCAGTGTGGGGAGGCCAATGTTGGCCCACAGGCTGTCCCTGCTTGGGGCCTCCCTGGCTCCTGGGGACCCATATCTAGTTCTCCAGCTACTGTCAGTGTCACAGAGGCAGCTGCCCAGGACCTCTGGGGCCCAGACACAAAGCAGCACTTCAGAATCTGAGCTCAGGCAGGAGTGTGGGGGCCAGGACAGGCTTGTGTATGGATGGAGGGGTTTATTTGGTAGGGCTGTGTGATATCAGAGAGTAAAGGGCCTAAGACCAGTCCAAGCCTGGGCCAGTCCCCACTCTAAGGAGATAGTAAGTCTGGAGAAGGGAAGGGTCTTCTTTCCAAACTGTTCCAAGAGTCCTGGCTGGCCAGTGACTGACTCAATGACCCCTACAGGGCCTGGGCTTCTAGTCCCTCTGGCTCAGTTTACACAGTGGAATCTTCCCTCTGGCCTCAACTCGCCCTACCAGGCAGCAGCCTGGAGGGCTAAGTGGAGCTGTGGCAGACCCCAGGGTCCTTCAAGGACAGCTTCCCTTGAGCTCACTGTTAATAGATGCCCTCCCCCACATTGTTCCCCCTCAGCCCAGACACAGAAAAAGACACCAGTTGGAATGAGTCACTGACATGAACTTTATTGGATTACTGGGTGTCATCAATTCACCAGTAGGTCATAGACCCATGGTGGAGAACCAGCCACAGTTTGAGCATCATTACGGGGGACGTGCACATCTTCATAAGTGTCTAGGCAGCACCAGACACAGTGGATGAACCCACACCACCCATACCACAATGGCAGGTTCCATCTGTGACCCTTTCCAGCGGGTCAGCCCCCAAGGGCTCCAGGCACCTGCCAGCTGAGCCCTCTGCCCCTATGCCACAGCTGGTGGGAGGTGGTGAGTGGGGAGCTGGCACAGGAGAGGGAACAGAGAGGCAGCCCTCACGTCGGCACTCACTCCTTCCGAGGCCTTCTGGGGTGGGGACGTGGAGGTCTGGCAGTGAAAGGGAAGTGCAGCCACCGGGGCCAGTGCCGGGCCCTGGGGAGAGCGGCCTTGGAGGCCGGGTGAGGCCAGAGGAGAAGGCATTCAGCTCTCAGACCTCACAAGTGCCGATTTCCTGTAGCTCTGGCCCAGGCTGGAGAAGGGCAGTCTTCTCAGACTGGACAGCTGATGAGGGTGCCAGGGTACATGAGACACAGCACAGGGCAGAGGGAGTGCTCCCTCCCTACCCCCCCCCCCCCCCCCCCCCCCCCCCCCCCCCCCCCCCCCCCCCCCCCCCCCCCCCCCCCCCCCCCCCCCCCCCCCCCCCCCCCCCCCCCCCCCCCCCCCCCCCCCCCCCACCGCCCTGCAGGACCAGGCACAGCACAGAAACAGGGTTCTAGAGACTCTGAAGGCGGCAAGAATCCAGCTTGGCCAGGGGGCCTCCCTCAGGGCTGGCTGTTGGCCCTGATCAGGAAAGCGTTTGGGGGCCTAGCCCCAAACCCCCTTCCAATGTCTCTGTCAAGCAGGAAAAGCCAAGGGACAACAGTGGTTGTGTTTCATTAAAAACTGTGTTTCGTTAAAAACTAGTTCTGGACACAAAGAATATATCAAAAAAGAGATTCTTTGCTCTATTAAAGATCATTCACTGAGAATTTCCTGAGCGCTGTGCCATGCGCAGACCCGCGTGCTGGGGTGTGGGGCATCCAGGAGAAGTCTAAGGCACTGGCCCTGCTCCGGCACAGGGCTCCTTCTCCCTGGAAAGGCGGCCCCGACTGCTGAAAGGCCAGTGAGCATGTCCAGATCTGGGGGACAGGGGAGGCCTGGCCGCATGTGCCACTGGACAGAGTGCTCGAAGTGGCAGCCAAGAGCATCCTGCCGAGGCCCACTGGGAGTAGAACACCCCAGCTGCAGGCCCAGGCAGAGCGCTAGAGGATGCTATGACCATTCTGCTCAGAGCTGCAAAGCTGGATACTGGCCATGGGGCCAGAGGCCCAAAAAGGCCAATGTGTGGCTAGGCCTTCCCTGGGAAAGGAGGAGGGAGGGAGACCAGCGGCTTGTCAGGCTTGAGAGGCAGGGCTGGGCTTCAGGTCTCCCTCAAGTTGGAAACATGGGAAGTTTCCATGCTGCTTATTAGCACCTGGTGACCAGAGCCAGCCCAGGGTTGGGGACACCCTGCCCAACCAAGAGCTCTTCCCGGCACCCACTCAGCACCCATCCCCTGGGGACCTTCTCAGAGCCTACAGGTCCCCAGGAGCCATACATCCCAGGGACTCCACCCCCTCCCCCCAGGCTGGGCAGACCCTCCCCACTATGCAGCGGATACAGTTTCCTGGAGCCCCTCTGGTCTCCCTTCATCCTGGGGGCTGAGCTGGTTAGCTCTCCCTCCATAGCCACATGGCTGAGACAATTTGGGCTCCAATTCCTATGGTGACCTCTCTCTCTGTGCCCCACAGGGTTCTCTGACACTCCAGACAAAACAAAAAAGGAACAAGGTAGTAGTACAGGGGTCCTGTGACCTGGGCGGCCACTCCCCTCCCTTGGGAATAGAGGTCCCACCCCAGCAGGGCATGTGCCCACCTCACCACATCCCTGCAGGGGAGAGGCTCTGCCAGCCCAGGGCCAGCACAGGGTGGGAGGGTCAGAAGAGGCTGGGGGTGGCCTGGCCAGGTGCATCATGGTCCCGGATATACTGCAAGATGTCCATCTCGTCCATGGCTTGAATCTGCTGCTGCTGCTTTCGCTGCTCCGCCACAGCCTCAGGCAGGCCCGCTTTGGGGGGCACAGCTGGCTTTCTGGGTAGCGCTGGCTTAGCTGCCACTGGTGGTCTGGGCTTAGGCTGGGGCTTGGGCTCGGCCCCCAGGTTCAGAATCTGGTCCAAGTCTTCTTCAACTCTAAGGAACCAGAGGGGGAAGCCCTGAATAGAATCTCCCGCAAAGGGAGCAAGGCCCAAGGCACCCCTGGGGACTGTGCCCAGGCCCCGCCCCAACCTAGCCTTCCCCCACCCTGCCCCCGGGGGAGGACTGAGGGGAGGCTTCTCCTTCTCTGCAGCCGCACAACACAGCCAGAGCAGAGCCAGCCCCTTGGCGGTCTCTGGGCCTCCTTTTCAGGTGGTCCCCCTCTAGACGATGGCCCTGTAGGTGGCTTGTCCTTCAACCTCTCAAGAAATAATAGCAACAGCTGCCAGATACAGAGCGCCTGCTCTGTGCCAGGCACTTTGGACATATTATCTTGTTTTATCCCCAAACCCTTTAGGGGCACGGCTGATCTCCACCCAGCAGATGTAGATGTTCAAGCCCCAGGAGGCCAAGCTACCCGCCTGAGATGACAGCGTGTGACAGTGCCTGAGTCAGAACCAAGGCGTCAGACGTCAGAAGCTGAGCCCTTATCTAGGCCAAGTTCAGCCAGAGAAAGAATAAATAAGGGGCTCTGACCACTGTGGGGTGGGGCTGCCCATTCATGGTGCCCACTGAGGGCCACACGGGTGCCAGACAGCCTACTGAGGGTTAGAGCCACCATGGCCCGGGAGCTGACAGCCATCACTGGGTGGGACTAAAGCCCACAGCAGTGTGATGGTCACACAGGACCAGCCCCAGGTACCAGATGGCAGTTAAGAAAAGCACGCCACAACCTGGTTCTGCCCTCTTTGCCTGAGGGAGCTGCTGCTGCCAGCTCCTGGTGGAGGAACTCACTTTCTGGAGACCAGATGCATAATGCAAGACCCATTCAATCCATCCACTACCCACCCACCCATCCAATCAACATTGTGCTGAATACCTACTGCGGCCAGGCATTTCCACATTCATTAACTCACTGAATAATCACAAGACACTGTTTGGTAGCAGGTATTAGCCCCATTTTCCAGATATGAAAGCTGAAGTACAGAGATAAAGAGCTTTGCTTGGGGCCCATGGCCAGCTTGTGAAGGAACAAGACTTGGCCTGGGGATGGGTGGGTCTCTTGGGTATGTCTGCCCTCCTGGGGCACCAATGCAATGAAGCCCTCCCAGGTTGGGGTTTCTCCAGGGTGGAGGATCCCTCCTTACGCTGAGGCCACAGGCCCCCAAGGCCCTTCAGGTGACACTTGCTGGACCTTTTGCCTCTAAGGACCTGATCCAGACCCCTCTTGCCTCCTCAGGGAGTCCTCTTTTCCCTTGGGACTCTGTGATAACCTCCACACGCCTGTGTCCCCTCGGAATTCTCCCTGGGTCAGGCTCCAGGACACTTGCTGTCCACTTTTCTGTCCCTTGACAGATGACAGTCCCATCTGGGACACAGTGATTCAGAGAAGACCCAAAGCAAGAAGAACTGCAAGGTAAGTGACCGACAGGTCTCCTCCCCTCCCTGGGCCTCATTTCCCAATTGGTGAGGGGCTGGATGAGGTCATTTCAGGGACGCTCTCGCTTCCACAAGACGCTAAGGAAGAATGCCCTGACCAGTGCTTTCACACTCTCCTTTCGGCCGGGCAGAGGGAGGACAGCACGCTCTCCTCCCGTTCCCAGGGGCACAGCAGCCTCTAGCCTGCCCTCTGGGGGAAGCTGTGCACTGTTCGGTCTGATCTGGAACCACAGCAGGAGACCCAGGTTTGGGGGGGGGGGGGAGGGTCTGGTAACACTGTCCTGGGGGCTTTCATGGAGTTACATGGAAAATTCCCATTGAAATCCAAGGGCCGATGTTTGAATTCCTAAATGAGGGTTCCTGGCCCTTTACATGCTTCTTCAGCCACCAACCAGCAGAAATATCCAGACAGGTGCGGCCCACACCTGGGCCAAGTGTCTCAGGGTATCTCAACAGGCCTCATTCGGCCAGGCCGGGGTCAGGGAGGGAGGGCACAGGTGCAGGAGGCAGAAGGCCCAGGTTGGGGTGGGGGGCTTGCATAGGCCACTTGGCTTCTCCACGTTTCGGTGTCCTCATCTGTAGGATGGTGATGGTGGCATCACCCAGCAGGACTGCAGAGCCACTGTGTACCCAGAAGCACAGCACTGCGCCCACAGCACAGTCCCATCCTGCTCCTGCTACTCCATCAGGGGCCTCAGGTCCACTTCATCACCTCCACTTCCCTGGTCCTCAGTCTCCTCATCTGTAAATGGGATCCAGCTCAGACATCAGCAGGGCTACCAAGAGGCCTGAGCGTGGAGCGCCCGGCACAACCGTCCCCTGGAGGGGCTGCCTGCCAAGTACCAGCTGCCAAAGGAGCTCTGGGTCACCCTGCCTGCTTCCTGGGTCAGCCTCCCATGGTGGGGGACACACCCCGAAGGGAGAATTCAGAGCTTCTGTGGATGGCAGACAAGTTGAGCAAAAGGTGTCCTCCCAGCCCAGACCCAGAGGGACCAGCCCAAGCCAGGCCTTCAAAGAGAGGCAGCTGTCCCGGGTTTGAGGTGATGCCAAGAAGTGTAACCCAAGGCAGGCAGCTCCTGACAACCTCAGCTCACACGTGCCCCGGCTCCCTGCAGGCAGCACCCTCCTGGGGCAGGTGCCAGTTCTCCCTGCATCTTCCACAGGAGGCTGGAGCCCAGGAAAAGCTCAGAGGGACTGAATTATCCATACCCTCAGAACTGATCAGAAGCTTCTCTGAGGTAGCAGTCACACTCGGACGACAGGTGGCTGCAGGGGCACCCCTTTCCTCGTGGGCTCCCTGAGTCACAGCTAGAAATAGGTTCCACTAAGGCACGGTTCAGCTTTCTTCTCTTCCAGGCCCTGCTAGTGCAAGGTCAACCACGGAGAGGCTGTGGGGAGTTCTGAAGACCCCAGTCCCACCTCTCCTCCCCAGGCCCCTGCAGAGGACAGGCCTTGGTTAAAGACCACACCTGGAAGCCTCCCACTGGTGTGGCTGCACAGCAAGAGGGAACTGGGGGCTTATCCGCATCCTGCTGGGCACGCCACTCCGTGCCACTTTGTGCTAGCTGACGGCCGTGACAGAATGAACGGATGGGTGATGCCATCAGTGAATGAATGAGGTTTAAGAAGTTTGCTATCAGGAACCCTGATCACTGCCTGGATAGTCACGGAGCCAGCACAAAGCAGAAGAAAACATGGCTCCCGCTCTCAAAAAGTCAGTTCTCTGTCACCAGACGTCTGGCAGAGTGAAGGCAGGGCTGCAGGACTCACGTTTTCTAAAGCAGTGGCTCCCAGAGTGCTCTGTGGGACGCCAAGAGACACCACAGAGGAAAAAGTCCCAGGGACCAACAAGAATGTGAAATGCTACATGGTATTTCCCACTCATGCCCACAGAGTCCTGCTTAACACCGGTACTGCCCAGCTGTCTGGCCACAGAACCCCTCTGAAGGGAGCACGGAGTTCTGAAGAACATGGGTCGGGAAGTGCTGGTGTCATGGACTTAGAATAGGCTGTGCCAGGAAAGTCACACTGCAATGGCCTCCCTGAGTCACATGGGGTCCTGGAGATGGCAGAGCCATCCCTGAACAGGGTACACTCAGCACAAAAGATGCTTTTGCACCAATCACAACCCATACTTCTCAAGTGATAAAGATGACCACCCTCCTCTTCCACAGGATGAGGACAATAAACATACAGGCACACTCAGCAGGGCCCTGCCACCCTCCCTGGGGCTGACTCTAGTGCTCTGCTTCCCTGTGCCTCAGTTTCTCCTCTGAAGATGTAACGACCCCAGCTTCTCCCAGCCTGTCGGGGTTGTCAGGGGTAAGGACACAGGATGACAGTGAACAGATGCCAGGGGCCATGGGGAGATGTACAGACAAGAGGCCTTCGCTGTGACTCAGGTTTGGTGGGCATTCACGGGGCTAACAGCCCGAGACTGCTAACGAGGGTGCAGATGACAGCCTTCCGGAACCACATGCCCCGGCTCCATGTAACCGTTCTTGGAAAGAGACGGCTCGGCTTCCTGTAAATTGCCGAGCACAGCCATATTCTGGGGGGCACAGGTGACCCAACAGAGACGCACAATACCAGGCATGCTCGGAAGTCCAAGGAGAGCTGCTGGCCCAGGGTGGGGGGCAGATCTCCCAGCCTCTCCTCCAAGTATTTAGAGAGTCCTTGGAAGGAACGGGGAGGACAGGGCATGGGCGGTGTGCTGGATTCCGATCCTGGCTCTGTCCCTGGGGAGCTGTGGCCTTGGGCCAGTCACCTTTCCCACACTCTATTCTCTAAAATGGAGATAAGAGCACCTATGTTGGAGGCTGGAGGACTGACTGAGGCAGTGTGCAAAGTCCAACACACTGACGCCTGGCACACACTCTGGAAGAAGGAGCCCCCCATGGAACAGACTAAGCCTCACTCTTTCTTCGGAGACCTGCTGATGGGACCCTGCCGGGTCTGGCCACTGTCCAGCACATCTGTGCTCCCTCCCTCTGGGAGAGCTGCGAGCTACCAAGAGTCCGTTTGACTTGTTCCCAAACCTATTTATGCCAGCTACACTTGCTCTTGCGACTACCTAATTTGATTATTCTTCACATAAACTTTTTAAGTATGCGTGTGAAAAGGAAAGGAAAAAGACTTGCATTCATGAAGTCCTTTCTGGAACTTGCTGAGCTGCCCTGGGCTGCTGACCACCCCCACCACCTGCCTCAATCCCTGCCACTGCCCCCTGGCCGGCACCCATTCATAGGCTCCTGCCTCTGATGAGCCAAGACTGCCTTCCTTGGAGGCCGAAGCTGGTGAGATGCTCCCACACTGAGATGGGTCCCTGGCTCCGTCCAGGTACTCTCAGAGCAGGCAGAGCACTGCTGGGGGCAGGTGGTACCTGAACAGCTCCGGGTGGGGCGTGGGCCCTCCACTCATATGGGCGGCAGGCAGCAGTAAGGGGTCACCCGGAGGGACAGCGCCGCCGAGATCAGGATCTTCAAACAACTTCAGGGCTGTGGGGAAGGCAGGAGCAGAGTGGTCAGAGGAAGTCCTGGTCCATCCTCAGCTGCCAGAGGGGGACAGGGTGGAGATGGCCTGGCCCAGCCAGGAGACAGTGAGCAAGGGACAAGGCAGAGCACAGAAGAACCAGAGGAATGGGCCCAGGTGGGGGCAGGAAGGGAGCAAGGGACAGGTGCTCAGAGGCTGCCCTACAATTGTCAGGGGATGTCCGGTCTCCTGTGGGAGTCCTGAGGCCAGGACTGTGTCTTTCTCATCCATGAGTTCTCAGGCTCAGCAGAGCCTGGCTCCAGTGGGTGGTCACCAAGTGCTGCCTGCATCAATGGGGAGCATCTACTCTCCACCCTGAATGAGAAGCTGGGTGTGATGGGGAAAGATCAGACCTATGGACAAATACAGAAGTTCCCAGGCCACTCAGCTTTCCCCTTTCCAGTTCTGCACAGGACCCTCCCGTGGGGTCTATGCAGGTAACACAAAATCTCTCATCACAATCCAAATTGTACAGAGTCACAGCACAGCTAGGGTGGCTGTGTCTACTTTCCAGCCAGTGGCCACACCTGGCCCCGGAATGACAAGGATGCTTTTGCACCAATCACAACCCATACTTCTTAAGTGATAAAGATGACCACCCTCCTCTTCCACAGGATGAGGACAATAAACATACAGCCCTGGAATGTTCCAGGCTATGGGGACACAAAGCGCAAGGCTAGATTTCTCCAGCAGAAAATCTCCATAAGCTGAGTCTGTACCATGTTGAAACAGGACAACGAGGAGATTTCCATCATGCTCCCGTGTGGTAGGTCCAAAGCCATTGACAGAGGCTGGCTGGGTCACCAAGAGGAATGGGAACACCCAGAGGCTCTACTTACGGTCCTTGAGGGGCATGTCCTCTGCGGGGCCCTTGGGGGAGGAGAGCTTCGGAGCTGGGCCAAAGAGCCCCTCCTCAGTGTCCACCTCCTCATCAAAGATGGTGAGTCGGGGTGAGGGTTTGGGCTTCATGGCTACTTCTGGGCGTTTCTTGGGCTTCTTGGAGCTAGGGAATCAGACACAGCTCTAGGTTAGGACTTCTCATGAGAGCCCCAATGGCCAGCAGGTGGCCTGGTCAGAGGCTGGGTGAGTTTGAGCTCGTGTCAAGAAGGAACTTTCCAGTGCCCTGACAGTGGAGACGTGAGACCCTGCTACTGGAAGTGGCTGAGCCCTGTGCCCCAGGAACCACTGACGTCAGGATGTGTGGGAGGAGCAGGTGAGTGAGTGAGCCAGCAGACTGCCAGACAACTCCCAGCCCTGAAGGGCTACCCAGGACTCAGGCCTGTATGCATGGTCACAGGTCAGAGAGGCTGCTCTCCTTCTGGAGGCTGCGGGGGTCAATGCCCATAATGCTCCCAGGGGCCAGGCTCGGAGTCACTGCACAGCCCCTTGGAAAGGGGGCTGGACACAGACCTCAGGGCCTGGACCCAGGGAACAGCAGAAAGCAGCCTTGGTAAATGCTCCCTCGTTTCCTCCATACACACACAATCTGCTGGGTTGGAGGGCAGGGTGCTCAGAGGCGACCATCCACACGCTCTGGATGTGGACTTCTGGTAGAATCTCAGGCTCCAGCTGAGATGGGAGAAGCTATGAAAGCTGCAAACGCACCTGCTGGAGGCTCCCACACCCAGGACGGAGCACACCTACACGCTCAGTGCCAAGGCCCCCTCATGGTCTTGTGCTCTCGGCCCCTCAAGGTGTCCCAGGAGCAGGAAGGAGATTCGGGATAGGGTGAGGATAAGGGGCTCGGTCCTACTGCTCTTTGGGAGAAAGTGGCACAGGTCAAGGACAAGATGGAGAGCAGAGACTCAGCAGCAGGGCTGTACCCCACGTGCCCCAGTCCCTGCTCTCTCTCCCTCCTGAGCACATCCAGACAGGCTCATGTCACAGGCCACCTGGGACTCGTCTCTGCTCTGGCGCCACCCCAGGCTCTGCTTGTGGTGCTGGGCAAGGTGAAAGGGGCCTGGCCTCTTCCCTCCTCACAGCAAATACTTCCCAGAAAACTTCAGGCGTGCCATGGCACACACCTTGAAGGGCCAGTTCAGCTTTAATGACCTCTGGGAAGTGGGTACCAAAGACAGGCCATGCCCCTCGTGGCAGGCCAGCCAGAGACAGCTCTAGCCGAGACCTGCTGAGTCAGAACCCTGGGGCCAGCCCAGGAAGCTGTGTTGGAGGTTTTGTGGAGCCTGGGGCCTGTGGGCTCTGCCCCACTGCTTCCCTCAATCACCTGACAGCCACCCCTGAGCTGGCCCTGCTCCTGGATCCTGTGCCCCATCCGCACCTGACCAGGGAGGGCAGGGCTGAGGCCTTGCCACCTGCGGCACTGCCCGCAGGTCTGCCCTGCTCAGAAACTAGCAGGCCCTGAAACAGTTCCTTAGGAAAGCAAGCCCGAATCCTCCTCCAGCACACAGGCCCCCAGCGGCACAGGGGAAAGAGGCCTCCCGTGGACCAGAAACCAGAGGGAACATGGAAAGAAGGGGACTGTCTGAAGAACAAAGCAAGTGCGAGAGAACAATTGTGACTGATTACGTCTGGAGAAGCCCTGCAGATTTCAACAATTTCCCTCCTTACACCTACCTCTGGTTCTGAGAGCACAAACTAGGCCTGACTTTCCTGCTATGTTCGTTTTCCTCTCAGATTGGATGAATGTTCTTGTCTTTTCTTCCTGAAGACATTTCCGATCTTTTGTTGCCTTGAACTGAAATTAACTGAATCTGTGGCACATACGACTGTTCAGCTGGGGACCATCTGTATTCCACCCCGTTATTCCACACAGGCCATCGGTCTGTCTCCCCAACTCTCCCCAACTGTCTCCAGGGGAGACAGTGAATAAGGAGGAAATATGGAGCTTTGACAGCTGAAAGCCCCAGGGGCCTGCTCTCACTGGCTCCCAAACTTTAGTCTCTGGGACCCACAATGTGCCCGGTCCAGAGCAGACACTCAATAATATTGGCTGAAAGAATGGAAGGATGGATGGAGGGATGGATGGATGGATGGATGGATGGAAGCAAGGAAGGAAGGAAGGGGAAAGAGGACAAATGAATAGATGGATGGACACACTGGTGACAGTATAGCTCTTATTCAGACTTATTTCTGCCTACTCCCCCAGGAGGAGTGGAAAGAGTGAAGAGAGGTGGTTCCCAGCACCAGTCTGAGACAGAGAATATAAGCTTCACTCTTCCAGAGCTGGCAGGCAGGTCAGCTGGTCTCCTCATCTGCCCTCAGCCACCCTGTAAGCAGCTCAGGCATTCACTCCGAGTGCCCTCTGTGACCCAGCACTGGCTAGACACCTCCCTTGTGCAAGATCCTGGGCAGGGCAGTTAGACCTGCCACGGTCCCCAGAAGCTCACAGTTAAAAATCGGAGATATATAAACCTATCATGACCACACAGAGCAACAGTTCCAGAACACGCAGAGCACAGAGGAAGGAGCCCACCCAGCTCAGGGGGTTCCCAGAGGAGGCAAGGCAAGGCGATGTAGATGTGGACCCAGGCAGAGGGAATGAGGCCTCCAGCTGTGGGGGGTCTGCCAGGGGCATGACTATGAACCAGGTCCCCACGGCAGCTTGGCTCATGATCCACGAAAACGATCAGTCTTGGCCTGGGGGAGTGCCGCAGTGTGACGAGGGGACAGGGTCAGGGAGAACATCAGAAGGCAAAAGCGCTCCTAGAAAATGTGGACCATGAGGTGATCAGTGGGCAGAAGGGGCGTATCCAGAATGATACCAGATTTCTGGCTTCTGGGACAGGGTCAGGAATGTCATGTGTGAGGTGAGTCTCCAAGCCGGGTTTCTTCCTTCACTCACAGATCGCGTGGGCGCGGACTCAAGCTGCACACACGGGCCATGGCCCCCGCCCCCCACCATCCCTGCTCTGCCCCTGCACCTCCTGCGTCCACCCGGCTGTCTGTGGGATGCATGTCCCCACTGTGCTGCGCCCGCCAGCCCTGCCTCTGCACCCACACGGTAAAGGATGCCCCGCCTGTCCTTTCACCAGTTTAGTCTCCTGTCACCAGGGATGGGGCAATGGGGCAACTGGGCCCTGAGCAGAGAGGTGTGCCATGGACAGACCTGCTCCTGCCTTCCTGGCGGGCACAAAGGAGGTCACCTAAACTTGTGCAGGCTCTGGCGCAGCACGGGTGGCGGGAGGTGGGGGGGCAGGCTCCCTGGATGGGTGCAGGCATGGGGAAGCACATTCCTGTAGCATGCAGGCATGTGCGTGGACAGACATCAGCTCTCCTGCACTGCGTGCCTGATGGAAGACAGATGTCCAGACCAGGCCGCACTCTCTGGGCGGACGTGGTGCAAACGTGAGATGGAGGTGGCAGACGCTGAGTCTAACGGCCCTGCTCACGTGGCTCAGGCAGTTCTGGTGACAGTGACAGACGCATGACAGTAGCCTCCCCTCTGGCCACTAAGGGGGCCCGTGTCCATGTTCCCGGATACACCTGCCTCCCGGGCAGACCACCGATGGGCACCTGCTGCCCAGGACCTGCATCACTTGAGTTACAGGAGCATCTCCTGGACTAAACAGAAGGCCCTTCTGAAGCCAAAACTCACAGACAACATGACTTACCTTACCTTCAAAGCCAGGGTGACACTTAACCAAATAAGGAAATTAATCTCCTCTCTAGTCATACAATTTTCCTGCTTTCAAATAAAGCGATTTTCATTTTTTAATTTTAAATTCAGTTTCTATTGCATTTAGAGAAAATTCTGAATGCCAATAAATACACTTTTGCGAAGCTTATTCCGGGACAATGCTATTTGCAGCAGCACCAGGTCTCAGGGCTTCCACAGTGGCCCAATCATCAGGGCAGTGCAGGTCACCGAGGAGAGGCTGTCACCCCATGAACCGGACAGGTGTCTCCCAGACAGGAGATTCAGGGAAGCACTGGATGGGGAATGAGCAGGGTCAGGAAAGCTGTGTCCAGGCAGAGAACAGCCCTGTGAAAATGCTAAGGTGAAGGAGGAGAGTCTGAGGGGAAGTTGGGGCCACAGCCTAAAAGGTCTGGGGAAGATTCTGGCCTTTCTGTTCCCGGGGAGGAGCACTGGAGGGGTTGGGGGGATGCAAGGGAACCCATGTTCGGCCTCAGGCCAGTCATTTCACTTCCCTCATCTGTTTCCTTGTCTGTTAAATGGGAACGAGGAATGCTCTGGAAGCTGCATGTGGAGCCCACGTGCAGGCTGGCCCACGGCACAGCAGAAGCCTGTGATCACAGGTGCACTTGATACTGTCCAGGGTCACGTCATGTTTCGGCCCAACAGACTTCATTCTGGGCCCTAAAAAGTAAACAGGGCCTGCCTGGTAAACACCCATCATTTGCTGTAACCCCAGAGTCACCCTCAAGGATCTGTTTCTCAACAGCCATAGCCTGAGTGTCCAGGCCACTGGCCCCACCTGGCGGACCAGGACTTCAGTGACTCCCCCTCCCTTCTGGGCTTGTGCGTGAGGACATTCCTCCTTTATGCACTGGGGCCAAACACTGTCCCTCACCCGCCATGGCACCCACACCACTGGCTGCACCCAGTGGAAAGCAAGGACCCAGCTCTGGCCACACCCAAAACGGCCCTGCAAGACTGAATATACAAATGGGCAGCCAGCAGAGCATACGGAAGACGGAACTTTGTCCCACCACCTGCAGCGACCAGCCCAGGAGACCAAACCCCCAACCACCCGCCCAGCATGCAGGATGCCCCTTTTCCAGTTAGCAGCCTCCCCTGCCAACAGCCTCCAGTCGGGGCACACCTGTGCCTTCTCTTTTCCCACCAAGAATCGCTCCTACTCCCAGCGTGCCTTTGAGCCTCTGCTAAATGCAGGTCCTGGTGGTGGACCCCTCCTTTGCTATGGCCAGTTCTGAATCAAGGCCCTTGCCTGGTCTCACCTGGGAGGCCTTGGTTTATTCCCACATCCCCGACGACACCCCAAATGTTGACATGACCAGTGGGACCTGGCAGTCCCTGCAACTGAGCAACCCCATCACCCCTAACACCCAACATGGAGAACGCGTGGACAAGGGTCGTGAGGCTGGCACCCTGGCACGGACTCAGTCTCAGGCTGGGGGTAATGGGTGAATTCCTGGGCCAGTGGTCAGGGGGCTGGAGCTCCCACCAGGAAGGTACGTGGCTGTGTGGTCTTGGCTCTTCGGTAATATCCACGAATAAACAGTGGATTTGCCTTCAAGTCCCTCACAGTTTAAAGGCTCTGTTTTTTGTTTTTGTTTTTTTTTTAAGGTTTTATTTATTTTGAGAGACAAAGCAAGTAGGGGAGGGGCAGAGAGAAGGAGAGAGAGAGAATACCAAGCAGGTTCCAGACAGCAGGCTCCGGACTGTCAGCATGAAGCCTGACGTGTGGCTCGAACCCACAAACCATGAGATCATGACCTGAGCCAAAACCAAGAGTCAAACACTTAAGCAACTGAGCCACCGGGGTGCCCCAAAGGCTCTGTCGTTTTAATGCTCTTACTTGGGGGGTGCCACAAGAGTTCCAGGCAGCCTGAGGCAGGGGAATGACAGGCATGCGTTCTCAAGGTTCCATCCCCAGGGAGTCAAGCAACCATTCAATTCCATCAAGGACAGCCAATCAAGCCCCTGGCTCGAGACCAAGGCTGCGGGAGGCATCCCTCTAACCTGGCTGCAGCAAGTCTGACAGGCTGTACCAGGTGACCTGGCATTGAGGTAAGTGCTGATGTTTGCGTAACACAACAGGAAGTGGAAAGGCTGCCTTTAGTTCGGCTTACACAAACCAGCACAAAGCAAATCTGAAATACTGATAACATTGTACCAGGGTAATTTCTTGTACTTCTCATTTTATTTTTCCTGTCACTGGGACTTTGTCTTTAATTTATAAAAACAGAAACTGCCCAGTGCCCTCCAGCTGGTAAAGGGGCACCTCTGGGCTTTCAACCTGGCACCGTCTGCTTCCGATTCTGCTCTGGGGTGTCCGCACATCCAGCTTTCCCAGTGGCTTTCAAACCACGCTCTAAGAGGCCCGGACCTTCTGCAGAGCCACTCAGGGCCACGTGCGAGGTGAGCTGAGGCTAAGGGGGCAGAGATCCAGTCTCCCTCTAGTCCTGTCCCAACCAGGCCAACCCTACCTCACTCTGTTTTATATATATCGAGGCTCTGTAGGAGACTTCTCTTGAACTGAAATTTTTGCTACTGAAGGAAAAAATGGAAGCACTGTCACACGGTGCACTCAGCCCAGACCGCGCACCGACGCGGATGGGGAAATGGACGCAGTGCTGCTCTCATGGGGGACGTTCTGCAATCGATCAGTGGACGGCTCCAGGGTGCAGCTGGGGGTGGCTGTCACCATGCTCCTCATTGATTTTGGTTCTGGGCCAGGCCGCAGCTGAGTGCTGTCTGCTGAGGTACAGGACAAGGCCCCACTGCGACCAGGAACAACTGCCCTCTGGCAGGTGGTGGGTGACAGGAGAGAAAGCCTGAGAGCTGGAAAGGGCGGGGGACTGAGGGCAGCAGGATGGACCCCTGAACTCACCCTTCTGGAAGCCCCAGCGGATGGCAGAGCTGTGGCCGGAGGGCCTGCTGCTCCTGCGTCGTTTCCTTCCCACCATATCCAAGACTGTCATCAACTTTGGTTTCTGGGGCTTCTCAAACGTGAACTTCCCTGTGAATCACCTAAAGGGCTCCTTAAAGCCCAGGTCTGAGGGCGCTTCTCACAAGCTCCAGGGCGAGACTCCCAGCGGGGCCTGCTGTCCTAGGCAGGGGCCAGAACATTAAAGGGATCCCAGGCCCGTGAGTGAGGTGGCCGAGGAGAAGCAGCTTCTGAGGTCAGGTACCTCACCAGGTACGGCTGGGGCCACCTGCATAGCCCCTCCACAGCCCACCTTGGAGGACATCTCACTTCCAAATCTCAGAACTAGTTTCTCAGATGGAGAAGTCTGCTAACCTTATTGTGGTTTGTTTTGTAATTTATATGTGCATTAAATCATCACATTGCACATCTTAGGCTCATACAATGTTACGTGCTGATTAGGTCTCAATAAAGCTGGGGCACAAATAAGTAAATCCCCAACTAGAGCAAATCTGGGGGTACCAGGCAGTGCGCTAGGAGGTTTTCAAAACCACAGAGTCATCCCAGAGGAGTGACTTTATCCAAATACAAGGAGTAAAACATTTTTATACTAAGACATGTATGACTCTTCTATGAAGATAAGGCAAAATTTGTATAAATAATTATGACAAAATATGTGATTCACTCCAAAAAAAACCGTCCAGCTTCACCACTTGAGGCCACGCCCAGTGCAGTGGGGGCTGGCTCCCCCTCCTGTGAGCAGAGAGCAGGAAGCCTGGCCTTAAGAGAAGGCATGTTCATGCAGGAACCAGCCTGTCCCTTGGGGAGCTGAGGGTCCTCAGGGACCTGGGGCTGTAGGGGGGCTCACTGGGCACTGGAGGAAGAGGTGAGAGGCAGAGGACCTCTCGGATGAGCAGGGTTTAGAAAAGCAAAAACGCCTTCCCAACAGAGAGGGATTAAGTCCCTAAAGAGTTCTACATAACTGAGTAGCACAACTGAGGCCCCTGGGCAGAAGCTTCCAGGGCCTTGCTCTGGGGCAGTTATCTGGGAGGAAAAACTCCATACGTGATAAACTTCCTCACTGCCTGTAACAGCAAAAACGTACGGAAACCACCACAATGCCTCAGGCAGGCCTGGCAAAGCCATGTGCAGGGCATTGACCCAACAGACTAGCACAGGATTAAGAATGTAGAAACCTATTTGCTGATCTGGAAAGACCCAGTACATATGCTGAAAAAAAAAAAAAAAAGAGCAAATTATAGAGCGGTGCACACAACATCACCCCATTCTGGTATTAAAAATGTATATCCAAAAGCTATACCTCCATGGCAAAAGGCCTTTTTGCTGTGTTTTCAATTTTTCTGTACTAATCTGTATTATTCAAGTTACAATTAAAAATGGTTTTAACAGAGTGTTTCCAGTGGAAGGCAGAACTATTACAGTAGAACTCCACCTTTCGCAAATGTGTGAAGTCTCTACAATAGAGTTAAACATGAAAATGACGCAGGACATGGAAAGCGACTGTGAGAGAATCCACCGTGAAAAGCACAGCATAAAAGGCATGTGTGCTGTGCATGTAGTGATGTGGGTCACGCGGGGACACAAATGCCCAAAACCCTGTGAGCAGCAGGAGAGCGGCAGAGTTGTGATGGGCTGAGTGAAAGCTCTTTCTATCTTTAAGCACTTTCTACTGGTGTATCAAGTCGTCTTCTCCCTAATCAAAGTCAGGTTTAAGAGACAAAGAAAAGCCCGGGCAGTCCCTGCACGGGGCTTTGTGCTGGCGACCTCCCCCCTTCCGGCAGCCCTGTGGTGGAGCGACAGCGCCCCACCGGGTCCAAGGCAGGAAGGACTCACGTCTGTCACCTGGAAACGTGGCTGCTCTGGAAAGCCAGGCCCAGATGGACACTGGGGGTGGGGGTTGGTGCACATCTGGGACAGCGGGTGCCGCATCTGCAGAGGAACTGAGGGCAGGGTGGGGCATGTACATGCAAAGCGTAAGTCTCCTGCAAAAACCAGAATGCTCCCCACTAAAGGGCAGGGGGGACAGCACTGTGCAAGAGTCAACAGGCCCACCTAGGTGCCCTCGCAGAGGCCAAGGGGGAAGCCTGAGTTCAAGGTGGGGCTCTGCCACATACGTATGAGGCTCAGCCAAGTGCCTGCTCAACTCTCCTCAGTTTTCCCATCTGTGGATAATCCCAGGCCCTGCCCACCTCCCAGACTGCAGAATGACTGGAACCGAGGGACAGTGCATGCAAGGGGAGGGCACTGAGTCCTGACTCTGCCTTTTGTGGTTGCATGAATTTGGATGAGCTACTTGTCTCCAAACTTCAGCTTACACACACACACACACACACACACACACAAGCACACACACACACACACACACACACACACACACACAGAGCCTGATGCGTCTACTGGCTTCCTAGAGTACCATTTCCCAAACCAGACCCACACAGGTCCTGAGACCAAGGTGGTGTGTCATGACCTTTTAAAAAAAACAACAACAGAAATAGAAGTATCTATTCACGAGAATGGGAATCAGTTCTTGGCATTTACCAAGCTCTCAAAAAATGTTAGTTTTTACTTTTCCTGATGGAACCAACAGAACTGACCACTGTCACACCAGTCATTAAAGGAAAAATTAGCAGGAGGTCTTATTAGACCTCTGGGATCCCTTTCAGATGCTAAGCTTTCCCAGGATTCAGAAATCAGCACCCCCCACCCCTGCCACCCCGGAGTGCAGAGCTGGGGACAGTGCTGGGGGTGGGGGGGGGGTGGGGTGGCGAGGGGGTGGTCCCAGATGGCTGACACATCTCCCGACAATCTGCTACTGAAATAAGTAGAAAATTCAGGGCGGCCCTTGCCAACCCCAAAGAGCATTTTCCTACCCAAAAAAGGAGCCGCTTTGCTAAGCATGACCCTCAGCCAAAGGCTGGCGCAAACCACTGAAGTCCTTCTCCGTTTGGCTTTACGTGTGGTTACTCAGAACAACAGAGAGCATGAGTTCAAACAAAGCCTTATCTTTACCAAAATAAAGCCCAAGAAGGGCCTGCAGGTTGTGCAAGGCTGATAAGGAGTGCCTATTACAAACTGTTCCCCAAATAACCTCACTGCCTCTTCCACAGGGCCGCTGATCCCTCATCCAGGTCAAGGTGGCCATGGAGGGCCAGGGGGACCTGACTCCTGGGCACCAAGGCACTGCCTGACTTCCGGCTCTGGTGCCGTGTCTCCCAGAGCACCAGATCTTTCCCAAGAGTGAACCCTTGTCCCCTGTAGGCTGGTCTCACGGGTGCCCTGCAGCCACCCCTCTTGTGTGTGCCCAGCCTCACATCCCCTCCAGGAGAGGAAAGCTGGCGGATGGCGGGCAGAGTTTTCTGGACTGTGATTTTCATGTCATTTAAGTGGAACTTGCCCCTCCCTAATTTCTGGAACAGGACCTGCGAGACGGGCCTCCCTCGTCTGTTGGCTGAACTTCAATCTCTCACCAGGGCAGAGGGAGTGTCGCTGCGGGTCTGTGGCTGGCTCTGCGGAGGTGTTGGGGCAGCAAGCTGGCACCATGAGAAGGGCGGTCGCCACAAGAGCCCTAAAGAGAGGTGCTGGCAGTGCTCTATTTTCACTGCAGGAAACTGACAAGGGTAAACTGCCAGGGATACATGCTGGCAAGTGGCAGAGCCAGGATTCAAGCCCAAGCAGTCTAGTCCACACCACAGTCCGGGGCCCTGAACTGGATTTGAATCCCAGTACCATTATTTACCAGCTGTCTGGCTTTGTGCATGGCACTCGGCCTCTGCGGGCTTCTGTTTCTTTAATCTGTAAAATGTCCCATTTTACAGCATCTGCTTGCAGGCAGGGCATCAATGAGGCACAGTATGTGAAGTGCAAAGTACAAAGCCCCGTGTGTGGTAGGTGCTCAGAAACACCTAGGAGTTCCCACCTTGCTTCTCGCAGGTTTGGGCCAAGCAGCGGTGAGGGCCCTCGAGTGGCTGAGTCTGTCTGCTTGGGAGGCCCTTCCCACACACCTCAGCCTGTGCCCATCAGACAGGCCTTGGGAACAGATGTCTCTCTGGGCTTATCCTGCCTGTGGTCCCCTACTCCGAGCACAGGGTGGTCCTGCAGTGGGGGCTTGGGAGCAGCTCAGTGACTGGCTAAGGCAGTCAGAGGGCCAGGAAAGGAGAAGGAATCAGATGACAGAATCAGGACACTAAGGGACCACCAAGACCGCAGCTGGCTTACCTCTTCTTCTCCAGCCAGCGTACGTGTATATGCACCTGTGTGCATGTACGTGCATGTAAAGGGGACACAGCTGACTGGCTGGGGGACCCCAGGGCTCACTCTACCTTCTTCATCACACAGTCAGCACCCTGAGGGTTATCAGTCTCCTCCACCCATGTAACTCACAGGCCTTACAACCGCCTTGGGGGAGGCAGGGCCAAGGTAAACACCCCTGCTTTAAGAACAACGGAACGCAGCCCAGGGAGCTCCAATCACATGCCACCAGTCACAGACTATCAGTGGTGACCTGGGTGGAGACCCGGGGGCTCTTGGGCTGCTGAGGTGGGGTGTCAGGGGTCGGGACTCCCAAGACTCAGTGCGGAGCTGGAGATCAGGGGCCCACCCTGGGGCCAGGGAGAAGGCAGTGCCCGAGCCTAGCTCTAAGAATAGGCATGTCAAGAGTGAGTAGAGAGCCAGTTCCCTGAGCACCCCAGGTACATGGGGTGATGATCCAGAGAGACAGGTTTTCTCAGACTCTCGGGACAGAGGACGAGAAGAGCCATCACCAGGAACAAGCCAGAAGGAGGGCCCATCTAGGATGGGGAGACCTACCGCATGATACCCAGAGGGTCCAGTGCCTCTTCCTCTTCCTCCTCAGAGGATTTCCCTGCATCCTGACCCTGCAGGCCTGGGATGGGTAGACCCTCATCCTCCACTTGGTCCTGCTGCTTGAAGAAGTCGAAAGCCTCCCCGTCGTCCCGGGCCTGGTTGTGTGCCTCTAGGACAGAGACATCTCTGCTGGTGAGGTCCGCAGCCCCCGGGGATCTGGTGCCTGTGGAAGGAGACAGAAGAGGGCACCTGACACCCATGGCAGGGAATGAAGAGGCATCGCATCACACCCAAGCTCCTGTGCCAGGACCTGACCTGGGGGCTTCCTACAGCACCCTGGGACCAGGGTTGTGGGTCTGAGTGGATAAGGGGCAGCCTGGGCTCTGAGCCCCTGCTGCAGCCTGTCAGGGGTGACGCACCCCAGCGAAGCCTAGAGTGGAGTGGTTACAGGGAGGAGCCGAGGAACAGGTTGGCATCACAGCAGCGGCCGAACCTGCACGCCCAGGCTAAGGGCCGGACAAGCCAGCCAGCGTGCATTTGCGGAGCGTATCAGGGAGCTCCATAATCCAGTGAAGATCTGCTCCAAGGGTCTGGGCACTTAGACTATGAGCCCAAGGAGTGCACAGTGAGCTTGCGGAAGATTTAGCACAAACTGTTAACGGTTCCATTACAAACTGGCTTACATCAGCGCTTCTCAAAGCATCCACTGACGGATGTCCATGATGTGGTAACAAGGAAAGGCAGAGCAAGCATCCGGAAACTTCCATAGCAGCTTGACACTGTCACGACATCCAAGCATGGGATTTTTGTTATTTGTGAAAATATCTGTCTGTGACAGATTGGGAATATAAGAGCTAGTCCTTCCCCACAGATGGATTGAGAAATGGGTTTAGACCACTTGTTCATCTATACCTAAACAGCCACTGAGTGGTAGATCTTTGAAAGCAGTTCCTTCTTAAAAAATATCATTCTTAAGTAACGAACTTACAGAATGCATGGCACGTAGGGTATGAATACGTATACAAGAGTAATATGTGCTACTGTAGTAAGTAAAACTAAGCAGTAATGATACACTGCCTTATGGTATGCTTTGCTATTGATTTATTAGGACAAACATGAAAATACCATTCAAAATGTCACGAACCTTCAATTTCATGTAACAGGCATCATGTAAAAAGCATTTTACAGGTAAGGGCGCCTGGGTGGCTCAGTTGGTTAAGCCTCTGACTTAGGCTCACGTCATGATCTCACAGTTCGTGGGTTTGAGCCCCGTGTCGGGCTCTGTGCTAACAGCTCAGAGCTGGGAGCCTGCTTTGGATTTTGTGTCTCCCTCTCTCTCTACCCATCTCTTGCTCATGCTCTCTCTCTCTAAAAAACAACAAATAAACATTAAGAAAAATTTTTTTAAAAAAGCATTTTTCAAGTATGGATTTATTTAAATATTGTAAAAATCTCATGCGAGAGATCCTGTTTGCACCTGCACTCTACAGATGAAGAAACTGAGGCACAGAAAGGCTAGGAAAGTCAGACCACCTTATCCTGCTTCTCCATAACAGAGGGGGCCAGGAGATCAGGAGTTCCCCCCAATTATGGATCAGCTGGAGTCCTCATCTCACAGTCAACACAGACCATTGGGAGGCAAACAGGTTGTGATCTCATAGCAAACAACCCGGGGCCCACAAGCCCATGTAGGGGGGATGGAAAAGGAGAGGAGAAACCTGCTCTGCAGCCTTACCCAGTCCCAGCCTTCTGTGCATTCACTGGTTTTGCTTTTATTCCTCACCCCTTAAATTTTTTTTTTTGGGTGTATTTGCTATTTGTTAATTGTCTTCTGAAAACCTCCCATCTGTCTTGTGAAGCTTAGAGACCACGGTCATTAGGAAGAGTTAAACAGAATGGTCCAAAGAGGGGAGAAAGTCAGGGGGAGAGTCCAGCACCTCCTGATGGGACCTCTCCCCACCCAGGGGTGCACAGGCACTTCATCTGCCTTGGACGGCAAGCCTGGATGGCGCCCGGGTGTACCGAGTGGGAAGGAAAACGTCAGCCACCCTTGTACAGCACTTCCTGCACAGCAGGCTCTGTTCTACATGCTTCACACGTGTGAGCTCACTGGATTCTCTTGCCACCTGGCTGCGAGGCATTGTCCCATCTGACAGCTAAGGAAACTCGAAGGGGAAGGAGGTGGCTGAGGACACACACAACAAGGGTTTGAAGTCCCTGCCACTGGGCCAGTGTGGGCTGAGCCTCCACCTGTAGCCATACCCAAAACACATCTGTGGGGGGCAAGCTGAGGGAGATGTCCCCAGGGACCAGGTCCCCAGGCCTGGCTGGCAGGAGGCAAAATGGGGTGTGTGTGTTGGGGGCGGAGTGGAGCTCTGGGGATGCCAGGAGGGGCATGGCTCCAGGGGCATGGGCCTCTGGTGGAGTCAGACTACAGAGAACACCCTGTATGAGCCCCATCTGGCACCCAGGCAGTCAGTCCTCAAAGACCAGGTGCCAGCCTCTCCCTGCCCACCACCACGGCCGGGCAGCGGGTAAGGCCCACCTGCCTCAACAGCCTGGCTGAAGCTTCCTGACTGCAGGCAGTAGCTGTGGACCCATACTGGCCCAGCCAGGGGAGTGAGGCCTAGTTCTGGGCCAGGGGAGACCTCAGGGGTTTGGGACAGAGCCTCAGGTACCTAAGAATTCTAGCAGCTCTGGGCTTCCTGCCAACTCGGCGTCCTTTGAGACACAGCGCAGAATCTCATTGAACAGGACTCTCCTTTCCCGGATGTCAGACTCCCCAACGAACAGGACCTTCCTGGGGAGTGGGGGAAGGCTGGCCGCGGGGTAATGACTGCTCAGTTTCTGGTAGAACTCCTCGATCTCGCTGTACTTTTTGGAGACCTGGAATGAGAGGGGCATGTGGTTTCCTGAGTACTCTCCCCCTTGCCCCAACCAGACAGCCCAGAGGCCGGGCTGTTTGGAGAGCCTGTCCCCAGGACAGGTGCCTTGGGGCACCTCTGACCCTCCACCCATCATCCTTCCTCAGCTCCATTCTCAACACCCCTAATCAGTACTAGGCTCAATTATGAAAGTCTGAGTAGCCAGAGAGAAGATACAGCCATGGTGGATTCCAGGCACTGTCACAGGTCCAGGTAGAGACATTTGGCACAGGGACCCTGGCCCGGCCTACGGGCGACCAAGGAGGCCGGCTGCCTCCATTCTGGGCCTTCAGCAGACTAGTGGGGTGACCTCATGGTTTGGCCAGCTGTTAGGTCATCTTCCGACAACCACATGAGTCACCTTTTCTCAGCACAGATCTCTGGATCATATTCCCGCGTGCAAGCAGCAGCCTTCTAGCTGGAACCATCCCTACAGGGCTCCAGTGGAGAAGAACCAGATACTACAAGGTTGTTTCTCAGCCCTGCTGTCAGCCAGAACCCCAATGCACACTGGGACCTCGGGGGAGCCGGTCGGCAGGTGGTCCCAGGCCACCAGAGTCACCCTGACACTCAGTTCCCAGCTGAGTTCACATTCTATGAGGCCACCTCTGCATGATCTCTGCCCCACAAGGCTCAGGCCCTGCACGGAGGGAGCAGCCGCGGCACAGTGGGTCGGAGGCATTGCCGCAGTCTGTGCAACCCAGCGTGGGTGCTCAAAGAGTCACCTGCTCTGACCACACACCCACCCACCAATCGCCCAGCATCCTCCCTTGTCTTGGACTCTGTATGCTGGGCCTGGCTCCCCAGCTCCTCTGACAGAGCACTGAGCATAAAAACAGAGATAGACCCACCTCTGCTCCCGGGCCAGGGCCAAACCTGCGGCACAGCACTGAATGCTGGTGTGGCTGAGGACGCTGGGGGTGTCTGGAGGTGCTGACATGAGACCTGGTGATCCCGGTGCACAGCTGTGTTGGAGCTCACGGCCCTGGCTAACTACAGCTTTCACCAGAACCCCCAGCCTGTGAGGGTTTCACATGCCGGCAGGTGGCTGGAGCACTGGAGGAATTTAGTCCCCCAGCCCCCTCCTCCACCTTCCCCCCGCCAATGGGGAGTTCCCTGGGCCAGGCGGCTGCAGCCTGCAGTTGTCAACTGGATCTGGAGCTGGCTCCAGAGCTGGATCTGGCTCTGGAGCTGTCCTGAGAACAGCCCTCAAGGAAAAAAGTAAGAGGATCCTTTCAGGAAAGAGATGTAGGTTCTAACCCCTGGGTCCTGAGAACAGTGATTCGGCCCAATCAGGGAAGCTGTGACCCTGAGGATTGAGCGCCCTCTGCTGGCCTGACAGCCCCACGCGGGTCTGGCCCTTGGACCCAGCAGCAGTGGAATGGGGTCCTGGAAGCTTCAGGTTTCCTGAGCACTGAGAGCGTGAGAGGCCAGGAAGTTTTAAGTCAGGGGTGCCCCGCCCCCCCGCCCAACCAGGACCCACATTCATCAGTGTTCCAAAGCAAGGGCTTCTCAAGCAGCTTCCTGAACAGCTGGGAGAAGAGGCTCGGGGAGAGGCCATGGGTGCAGAGATGCGAGCTGTTCACCTGGGGCCCCCACAGGCAGGGTGCACAGCACTGCTACCCTGAGCCTCTCCGGGGGAGGCATGTGTGCTCGTACCGCCAGCACACGTGGGCGCCGCTAAACAGCAAGCACACCCAGTGTCCCTTTTTGGGGGCTGTTTTACTTTCTGATGAGCAGTTAAATTCATGTTTTTATTGAGACATGTATCCTTTTCGGGAATAGAATGCAAAATGCTCCCCCCTCCTTTTTTTTAAGCTAAATCATGAAACTTTAGAGATTTCGTGGGGGATAAATGCATTCTCCTCCGCCCTCGCAGGCGGTTCAAAATGTGTGAGAAGCCCCTGCACGCATGGCCATCCATACACGCACTTAACACCCTTTGCAGTTCTCACTGGCCACAAAAGACTGGCACTGGGGTGATGCACGGGGGCGTAAAGATGTCTCCACCATGGCCTCGCACATAAGGGTGGCCCTCTGTGCAGGACTCAGACCTGCCGGGATGCTCCTCCAGGGCTCCCCGGATGTTGCTTCTCTCTTATGCCCAAAGACACGCACCTCAGATATTCTCTTCTGCTCCCAGCCCTGAAAACGTGTGTGTGTTCAGCTCCACGGTGGGTCAAGTCAGATGATCAGGAGTTGCAAAACCCCAGCACTCAGAGCCAAGCAGAACCAGATCCAGCACCCGAGATTAGACCCTGATTCTCCCTAAACGTCAATTTAAGTGGGCGCCTGGCTGGCTCAGTCGGTTAAGCGTCCGACTCTTGGTTTCGGCTCAAGTCATGATCTCACGGTTTGTGAGTTTGAGCTCCGCAATGGGCTCTGCGTTGACAGTGCGGGGCCTGCTTGGGACTCTCTCTCCCTCCCTCTCTACCACTTCCCTGTTCTTGCTCTCTCTCTCAAAATAAATAAATAAACTTTTTAAAAAAAGGTCAATTTAAGGAGCAAATGAAAGACATCGTGCTCTTTTCGATGCTTCCCATGTGTTAAATATCCTGTAAAGACCGTGCCATACATTTTTCTCTCTTAGAAGGTGATGTCTCTTCTGATAGGTCACCAGAGCTAGGTAATTCATGGTTTTCCTTTCTGTCCTGGCTGCCAGGAGATTCAGAACTAAATATGTGCAAACCTGTAGCTGTTGATCCTGTCTGTACCACAGGACTCTGGCTCATTTTACCTTTAATTAAAAGCTCTCTCTTCCCTTAGCTCCTGCGACTCCACGATGCCCCCTTCTCTTCCCTTGGCCTCAGAGGCTCCTCCTTCTCTGTGACTGTCCCTGAGCTGCCTGTGGGTCTGGGGCTTCCTCCTAAACCCTTCCCTTTGCCCAGTCCCTCACTCCAGCCTCATGTGTCTGTGGGACACTTCAGACTCCACACATCCCCCTTAGACCCGCCCCTCCGCCAGTGCTCTACAGTTGGTGCAAACAGTCAGCCAGCAAATGATATGCATGTTACTTTGGAAATACTGTATTTTACAACTCTCTCCCTCCCTCTCCCACCAACTCCTGCTGGCCTGCCTCCAGCACTCCCCTGGGGCATCACTGGACTCGTGACTGGGCCTCCTGCCTCCTGCCCGGTTCCTTCCAATCCAACTCCACTCCCCACCAGATGGGCCAGCGAGTCACTCCCCTACTTCAAAGTCCTCCTTGGCTGCAAGACAAGTCAGGCTCCCTACACGCCCTCCGTGACCTGGATCCTGCCCTTCGTCGCCCTCATCTTCTACTTCATCCAGGATGACACTGCACTGCGCACAGTTCCCCACACACAACACCCTGTGTCCAACCTCCGTGCCTTTGCTTATGCCCCGCCCTCTGCCTGGGATTCCCTTCTCTTGTATAGCTCTATGGGCTCGCTCCTCACCTCCAGAAATCCTCCAGAACATTTCCCAAGGGTGGGCCAGGTGCTGCTCCTCTGCACACCTACAGCTCCGTGCGCTCCTGTCATGGCCTGCACCTGTCTCTTTACCAGTCTGTCTCCCCTCCGACCATAAGCACCTGAATCGCTCTTGTGTCCTTACCACCCAGCACGCTCTGGCTAGAGAAGCGCCCGCTCCCTGATGCTGCTCACACCTGTGCACCTGGCCCCCGGGCCCCCTCAGGAGCACCCTGGCAGAGCCCCCAGCTCACCAAGAACTGGACGACATCCTCGGGCCTGTGCTTAGCCGACTTGAACGCAGCCAGCCGGGTTACCACCAGGATCTGGTACTCCACGTGGCCTGACATCATCTTGCCCCGCACCTCCTGGTGCTGGGGCACGGTCAGGTCGAGGCCTGTGTGGACATTCTGAACTCGCCTGCCAAAGGGAAAGAAGGCAAAGGAAGCTCAGGTTCAAGTCAGCAGGCTTCTCGAGTGAAATGCAGACAGGACCTCGCGGTGGCCCTGCAGGCCTGGGGTACGAGGTTCCTCTGCTGGCTGTCCTCAGCGGTCACTGCCCCACCACACACCGCGTCTCACGGGGCCTGGCTGGTGAGCCCCAGGCCTGGGCCCTGCCCTTGGGCTGCTCCCGGACAAGGGGCTGTCCCCAGCAAGAAAACGAGTGGGAGCGGAGGAGATGCAGCTCGTGGAAAATCACCAGTGGGAAGGTGTGTTAACACACTCAGTTCATGTGCCCCTGAAGGATGGAGGGGATGCACGCGGGGGCAGTATTCCCACCAAGGAAAGTGCCTGGCTATCTGCACACAGTGCAAGAATGACTACTGCCAGGAACTTGGGCAGAGACACATCTCTTCAGCTACCTGGGGGGAGGTGGGGAGCAACCTGGCTACTACAGAACCTGTCTAGCAGGGGGAGGTTGGAGAGGGCGCTGAGTGCAGGGCACAAGGCACTGAGAAGACCGCTGTACAAGGTTGTGAGAGGGTGCTTGGCCAAACATCTTGCAGAATCTGTAAACGCTACACAAACATACTGAATTGTATGGGGGGCCAACAAGTCACGAGACATTTTCTCTGAAGTGAGAAAAAACGATAAGGATGTCCTCATCCTCCGTAAGGGTCTGATGCAGACCCATGCAGGCAAAGACACATCATGCAAACACCTACGACAGGACCCCTCCTCATCAACGTTGAGACCTATTATGTGCTGGGCAGGACTTCCAGAACATGAGCAAAGGGACGCTCTGAGGAGGGCGCTTCTGGGCTACCACTGTACCAGGGCAAGGCCCTCTCCCTCTCTGCCTAATGTCCCAAAGAGAGTCAAAGACACTCTCCCCCAGGACTCCTTCCACCTCCATGCTAGCACACGACACTGTCACCATGGTGATGCCGTCTGTCACCCACCAGAGAGGACAAGTGCATATGAAGAGCATACATGCACTGACCACACACCCCTGCACACACACATTTTCATGTGACACAAGGCACACAGTAATGAGCGCAAATCAATTAGGAAGGCCCAGGCGAGCCCAAACGTAACCCTGTGAGATGGAAAAACACACCTAACATATCAGCCTTTTTCCTTTTGCCAGTAATCACACGAGTGCGCTTGGCCTGATGCTGAGTAGAGGCCGTGCTGCTCCCGGCTTTGAACACGGTGTCCGCGGTGCTCCAGTTACTAGCGCGGGAGCGCAGAGCAGACTAAACATGAGCCTGGTGGCAGCCCGCACTGCTGCAGGCTCTGCAGGCTCTAAGGACCTTACCTAAGTCACTCCCGCTCTGGCAGCTCTACAAAGGGACACAACCATTTCCCCCAGAGGGAACCAGGCACGATAAAGGGAGTCGGCTGCCCAGGTCTCAGCAGGTCAGCCAGGGTGTCCTCCCAGGCAGTTGCCCCAGAGCCCAGTGGAGGGCGCCAGGAATTGGGATCATTATGCTACAGAGCATAGGCGGGAGTGCAGAGGAGGGGGGCCTCTTGGCGGAGGAAAGAAGGCGTGAAGGAACCCTGGCCTCTCTGCTGACAGGCACCTTCTATCGCCAGCGGGGCTCACTCTCTCCTTCTTAGTACCGCACACCTCCCAGTTCTTTGACCGCATCGGGACTTGTAGTCCACGGTCCCACTGCCTTCCACTGATGCTCCTGTTCCTGTCACACCTCCTCAGCTGGGAGGTCCTGGTGAACCACGGTTTCTGGCCTCCATTCCCCTGCCCCATCCCGAAGTCTCCAGTTCTCTGCCTCCTTTGTCCTGGTGCCCAGCAGCTGCACGGGACTGGGATAAACACACAGAGGTGCCGCCTGGTCCCACCTGAAATTCACCGCCACAACCTGCAAGCCACAGCCTAGGCCTGGCACCCCTTCCTTGGTCTAGACTTAGGCTTCTCAAAGTGTGGTTCCTGCCATACTGGTGTCACCTGGAAAATTAGGCCACTGAATCAGAAACCCCGGTGGGAGGGGGATACCAATAATCTTCGTGTTGACAACTCCTCCGGGTAACTCTGATGCCCTGAGCCTGACTCACTCACTCTCCCACCCACCCTAGACGGCAGGCAAACTTTTGCCATAAAGGGCCAGATAGTAAACATTTTAGCTTTGCAGGACATATGGTCTCTGTCACAACTACTCAACTCTGTCATGTGGCGTGACAGCAGCTGGACAATACATAAACTTTATTACAAAGGCAAGAGGTGGGCATGATTTGGCTCACGGGTACAGTCTGCCCACCTATGCTTTAGACCAAGCTTTTTAAACCACAAGTGCATCTAAGTCGCCTGGGGAAGCTGCCAGTATGCACATCAGGTCTGGGGTGGGACCCGAGAGTCTGCGTTTCCAGCCAGCTCCCAGGTGATGCTGATGCTTCTCAGCTGCTCCTGAGACCCGCTGAGCAGCAAGATATGGCGTCTAAGCCGCCTCTCTCAACAACCCCCCAGTAAACCCCCAGTACCTGTTCTCGCCTGACATCCCTGCTTCTTGGTTCACTGAGAAGGGCAGCAATCGCAGAAATCCCCAAGCCTCCCCCTCACAACTGGCCTGTGTCCCACTGGGGACAAACTGGCCGGCTCCTCCCTGAGGCCATCACCTACTCAAGGCAGGCTCATGTAAGTCTTCCCCCTCCCCCTGCCTTCTCCTTCTCCCTCCCCCTCCTCCGGCTCTCTCTCTCTCGCCTGAGCACACTGTCCCCTTGCTCCCAAGCCCACAGTGCCTTACTGCCTCACCCAACACTCCCCCAGGCCCACTCCACTCCAGCCATGCTGGCCTGCTCGCTAGTGCCCAAGCACCCTCTGCCCCAGGACATTGGCTCTGCTGTCCTCTCTGCTTGGTACAGTCTTGCTCAAGATAGCATCATGGCTCTCTCCCTCACAGAGCTTGTCAGGATCTGCCCAACTGCCACTCTATCAGAACAACACTCCTGGACAAAACGGCACACCAATAAACCAGCACTCACTCCTTCTCTTTTTCCCCTACCGTTTTATTTTCCTTCATACCATTTATCATCCCTGACACATCATCCATTTACCTCCTGTCCAGCTGTCCCCACTAAAGCTCCATGAGATGGGCTTCATTTGGGTGACTGCCGTAAACTAGAATCTGAACCAGTACTTGGCAAAGAGTAGCTGTGCAATAAGTAGCTGGTGGGTGAATGCAGGTGCTAACCCTAGCGGTGGGGGGCTGCGCTGGAGAGCTGAGTTGGGGCCCAACCGTGAAGAGCCTGCCTGATGGCTGGTCTCAAGCCTTTGGAATTACCCTGTGGACAGTCCCTCGGGTTTGCCAGCACCTGCCACCAGGACGGAGTGAGCACTACCCGACTGGCCATCATCACCAGCACGTGAGACCATGAGCAAGCCCCGTCCGGGCTGGGGCAGGGAGGGAAGCCACCTACCTACCCCCTTCCCAAGCACCCAGCACCAAAGTCACACTCCATCTGCGTGTGGCTGAGCGGGCGTCCGTTGCTGGCCCTACTCATACCTGCCAATCTCAAACCTCCTTTTTGCAGAAAATAAAGCAGGCTCAGGGACAGGTGACTTATGTAGGACCAGGTAAACCTCTGCTGCCAATGAAGACACAACCTGTCACTTCACTGCATCATGCAGAGGACACCAAGCAGGTTCTGGCATCAGGGTTTGCTTACAGAATTACATTTTCTAGACCTCAAGCCACAGGGAAGTTCAGGTTACAGCGGGAAAAATAACAGCTGGGCTAGGCAATACATTCATTTAGGCAATAAACTGTCGTCTTCGACCAAGATTTTGTGTAGGGGCAACAAGAGCGGTGTATCAGTGGCTCAGTCACTCTGCGGAAGAGTAAAAGCGTGTGCACCCCAGGCTTTCCAGGATCCACCTTGCCCTGGGTCCTCCCGGTCTGGGTCAGGGTGGGCCCACACTGCACCTTCTGCCTCTGGGGCCTTTGCTGTCACTTGCTCTTCTCCCGAGCTACCTCGTGAGCAGCTGCCACCTCGTCTCTCCCCTCCACCTGGTTCACTCCTACTCTCCCTTCGGGACGGGACGCGCACTCCCGAGCAGTCTGGGTTCGGCCCTTGCGCCGTGTTCCTATGGCAACCTGCACCTAATCCCCACACCATCGCTCCCCGTCCCGGCTTGGTCCCGCTTCGCACCACCCCCCCCCCCCACCCGCCGCAGGTCCGTGTTCATTCCGTCTCCCCTGCAGGGCCGGCCTTTTCTAATTCACCCGCATCCCCAGGGCCGCGCACCGGGCCCGGCACAGAGTGAGCACTGAAAGGAGGTATAAACTAGATTTTCAGGCGAAAAAGAAAATGAACGCACGTCGGCAGAGAAGGGCAGAGGAGACCCCCCTCTCTGCCCGCCTGCGGGACTAGCCAATCCCGGCCTTCCACTGGGTCTTGGGCCAGTTCGTCACCCTTTCAAGGGCCTCAGTTTTCCCCATCTGTAAAACGGGGATACTCAATGCGCCCACCGCTCCTGCAGGACGGTGGGGCGGTCCACCCCAGAGAACCTGCAGGGCCGCAGGGAAGGCCGGGCCGCGGGCCCACGGGGTCGGCCGCCTCCGCCTGCTCCTCCGACTGGGCGCATCGGGCTCGTTCGCGCGCACCCGGAGTCCACGCTGCCCGAGACGCGGCGCCGCGCACGGGGGTCTGGCTCACCTGGAGGTGACGAGCACCGCCGGGGACTGCATGACCGCGGCGGTTCCAGGCGGGGCGCACGGTCACGGGACCCGCTGGCGCCGGCGTCGCCACGTCCCCGCCCCGCGCGCTCGGCCCGCCCCGGCTCCGGCCCCGGCCCCGGCCCGCCCCCTGGTGGCCACCAAACTCGGCCTGCGGCCGCCGAGAATTTCCAGCCTTTCTGGAACTTTGGGTGCTGACTGAGCACTGACCGCGGGAGGCTTGGGTCCACCTGGGCTATGCCCCCTGTCCCCCCCGCCGTGCCCCCCACACCCCCCGCACCCCGTGCCCGAACCAGTATCCTGAGCCAACCCAGTGGCCAGAAGGCACGCAAGGAAAAACAGAGAGGAGGCCCGTCGGTAACCCCAAGGCACCCGTTTCACCCTTAGGAGTGCCCAGTGTCCCGGTTCAGAAGGTAAATAACCTGGCTCCTCTGCCTTGGGGAGAGTGTTGGGAAACAACGCAACCAGTGGTCATGGCCCCGGGACCATGGCTCAGAGGCTCAAATGAGGTAACTTTACAACCCAGTGAACAAGATCAGTTAGACCCATTTGTGGGGCGTTATCTGAAGAAGCAGCAGCCACTCCGAGGCCTTCCAGGGCCTTCTCAACAAGAGCTTCTCAAAGCTCTTTCCTGTCCCCTGCTAAAGAGGTGTTGTTCTGACCTAGTCCCACTCCATGGAAGACTTGGTGAGACCCCTGCAAATAGGCTCTGGACTATCACACAGGGAGATGAGGCCCAGCCCAGCTCAGCACAGCAAGGATGAAGCGGGGGTGGCCAAGGGTCTGCGTGAGGGTCAGGGATGGAAAATTACTGGAGGAGACAGCAAGGGTAGGGGGTTTCTTGCTAAACGGGGATTGTTGCAGAAGGCAGGCCAAGGCCTAAGACATCAAACAAAGGTGGAGGTGGAGAACTTGATCAGATATGGAGGTGATCAGATATCCCAGGTGGGGGCATTGTGTGTCAACTGACTTAACAGGATTCTTGCTAAGACTGGCCATCCATCCCCCAAACTGAAGGGGGAGAGTGGGGTCAAGGGCAAGGCTGATTGGAAAAGAACAATCCGAGGAGCCTAAAGTTTGGTCAAGGAGCCAGTCATTGTCACCCTAAAGTTTTCCCCTCGTAGAGCTGTTAAAACTCTCCCTCCCTTCTGTGTGCAGACCCCCCCTCTCCAGGTACCCTCCCTTCCTAATGACACCCCCCTCCCACAATGCTTCCCACCCTCTGGGAAGAGGAGAGGAGGCTTCTGTTTGACTGCATTTTCCCAAAGAACCAGCTTCCCTTCCCCACCCCCACCATCCAGTACTCCTATCAACAAGTTCTGTAGACACCTGTAAAGCTCTTAGGTCAGGGTGGGCAGATAGTGACATTAGTCAATGTGTTTTGTGCTGCTCTAATGGTGAGAAACGAAAAAAACAGGATTCTGCTTGGTTTCTGCCAGCAGTCAGAATCCATCACAAAACTACTCTGCTTTCTCTCATGGCCTTTTCATGCATTCATTCATTTACCCTTCCTTCCTTCCTTCCTTCCTTCCTTCCTCCCTTTCTCCCTCTCCCTTTTTCTTTCTTTCTCTCTTTTTCCTTCCTTCCCCTTCCTTCTTTCTTCTTCCCTCCTTCCTTCCTCCTTTTCTCCCTCTTCCTTCCTTCCTTCCTTGCTTTTTCTTCCTCCCTCCTTCCCTCTCTCTTTTCCTTTCTTTCTCTCTCTCTCTCCCTCTTTCCCTTTCTTTTCTTCTCTTCTCTCTCTCTCTCTCTCTCTCTCTCTCTCTCTCTCTCTCTCCTGAGCTGGGCCTCCATTCTGGGCCCTGTGGAGGCTCAAGCTGCTCAGTGGACAGGATGCTCAGCCCTGCAGGGGGGCAGGGTGCAGCCCCTGATGTTGGGGTCATGGATAGGAAGCTGCTGAAGCCGCCTGGGGCTGAGCCTGCATTAAGCCTGTGGAGAAGACAGCCCAGGAGGATCTCGGGTAGCACTTACTTCCCAAGCACAGGTGGGGGTTGTGCCCCCCCCCCCCCCCCGTTGTCGCTGCAGCTGGCAGCTTGCCAGTCACCAATGCCTTGCAGCGAGTGAAACTCAGCCCTGGCCCAGGGTTCCTAAATGCACACCACCAGGGACGTGGCGCTCGTGGTGCCTGCCAAGAATATGACTGGTCCCCCACGATAGAGCGACCCCGTCCCTGAGAGCAATCCCATTTTCTGTCTCTGTGGGTCCTGCTCACCCCTATGTAGCTCCAGTGGATAATTGTATACAATGCACGGAATGTGGGATCTAAATCTGATATTTTCTGCTTCCTGCCCGACTCAAGGAGCCCCCTCCATGGCTGAAGCTGCAGTAATGCAAACCACATTGCAGAGGATCTTATAATTTCCCTTTGCACTGCCCTGGGGGAATGCTCCAGGCGTCAGTCTCCCCTCCCCGCCGTTCCCCAACCCCAGGGCCCCAGGGGCAGTGCAGTTCACAGCTCATAGGGAGTCAGATCTGAGCTCTGGCCGCACCATGCACGGACCTTGTTCCTGGTGGGGCAGGTCCTCTGGGGGTCTGACTTGTCTCTGTCCTCTGGGGATCTGACTTGGCTCTGTCCTCTAAAGCAATGCTATAGCACTCTAGGGGTCTAGGCGTCCCAAGTGGAGCAAGGCTACCACTGCCCTGGTTATTCAGCAAGCACTCTCAGGCACAGCTCTGGGCCTGTGACCCTGCCAGGATGCAAGAGACACAGGCTTCCTTGGTGGGACTCACACATCACTCAGGAACAGTTGGAAAGGTCAACATGGATGCAGGCCCAAGATACACAGGGAAGGGCACATAACTAACTCAGCCTGGCGTCGGAGCAGACAAGGAATTCTTCCAAGAGGAGGCCATGACAGACCTGGGTCATGAAAATGTTATCTCTGAAGCCTTGGGTTTTCTCATTGGTGAAATGCGAGTAATGGAAACCTTTAATTCAAAGTACTGCTGGGAATGACTTAAGATTAAATATGACAGGAATGAGAGGAAGTGTATGGGAAGCACTGTAGATTAGCTACCCAAAGCCATTCACAACCCCTTCCTCTTTAAATTTTACTGCCATGGAGCCTGGAAAGGTAAAACACTCATGGCTCCAGCCTCCCCTGCAGTTAGAAGGACGCGTGTGACAATTCTGGCCATGTATACAGAAGTCCCTGTGGAAAGTTTACCTCTCTAGGAGAAAACTCTTTGTTTCTTCCCTGTCTTCTGCCTGGAAAGGGTATGTAATGCTGGAGAGGCAGCAGCCATCTTGTGACTATGAGGCACAAGCTTGAATTTGGGGCCTACACATTAAGGATGGAGGAGGCTGGGGACCTGATGGCTTATGAACTTTCATACAAGCCCCAGACTCTTTCTTGAGATTTATTAAGACTTTTCTTTGCATGACGCTTAGACCAGTCTAAGTGAGGTTTTCTGCAATGGGTTCCTCGTTGGTATGGTTGCAAAGTACTTACATAAGGCCTGAAATAAAAACTGCTCAATATGGGAGGGATGGTAGGGATGCTTGAAGAGGAGAAGGAAGAGAAGACATAAAGTGTGTCCTAGCCAGGGGTGCAAAGCCAGGGTGCCTCCAGAGAGCACAGTGTGCTCAGGGCTGGGGAGGAGAGCATGCAGAGGGGTGGCGAGAAGAGGTTTGGGGGGCCTTGTGCCATGCCGAAGAGTTGACATTTATCCCAGAGAAGTGAGTGGACGCCCAGGATGAACAAAGGAAGAGTATTTCAGGATGGGGACTGGGGTGTTGATGCACAGTGCCTTTCTAGGAAGTGAGGCCAGAGTCAGGGTGGGCAGACGGGATGGGCTGAGAAGGTAGGATGGTGGGTGTGGCACCCTACTCCAGAAACTTGATTCTGAAACAGAGGAGGCAAGCAGGTGACTTCCTAGAACGGTTACACAGATGTCATTCGTCTTTGCAGAAAAGGTACAGAAAGCATGGCTAGCACAAATAGAAAATAAAATCAAATTCATTCATTCTATACCAGGCATAACAACCATTGCCCTCTTGGCGTTTTGTTCTCTATCTACGTACACCTTTTAGACAACACAAAACCATGCTGGAGGTCCTGTTTTGTAACTTGCTTTTTCATTTACCGTGCTGTGAATATCCTTCCATGTTAAATTACCTCCCAAGCCATCGTTTGAAATCCTTACTTAGGAAGATGCCATGTGCCAATGTAGTGTCGCTGACTTGCCCAGTCCTTAAGCTATGGCTATGTAATGGGAAGGCGCTGGGGGTCCACGTGGGAGATGGGGGGCTGGGATCTCTTGAATGCTAGTTAGCAGTTTCAGCCAGATACACCAGGAGGCAGCTTGGGAGATAAGAGTTAGTGTGTCAGAAAACACTTTGGTGAGTCTCTGTGTACTTTCTTGAATAAGGCAGGGTCTCAGGATATTGGGAGAAGAGCAGTTAGACCAAGAGCTTCATCTTTTCGAGTCAAAGAGTGATCGACATTTGGGAGTTGTCTGCTGGCAACTTCTGAGCTCGGGGAGAGATGGGTGGGCGTCCAGCCAGGTGGGGAAGGTCCCTGTGGTGTGATGGAACTCAGCAGCAGCCTTGAGCCTGTTCTGTTGTGAGGCTCCTCCTGGGGTGTCTGGATGGTAAAGTAAAGGGACTTCCGAAGTCTGGAGAACTCGGGTGCACCCACTCGGACACAAACCTCTCAGTGCCTTTGGTAATTGCCACCAGACATTCCTCGGGGGATGATTGCTCCTCCCAAAGCTACGCCAGCCCTGGATTCATTTTCTTTCTTAATTTTTTTTTAACGTTTATTTATTTTTGAGACAGAGAGAGACAGAGCATGAACGGGGGAGGGGCAGAGAGAGGGAGACACAGAATCGGAAACAGGCTCCAGGCTCTGAGCTGTCAGCACAGAGCCCGACGCGGGGCTCGAACTCACGGACCGCGAGATCGTGACCTGAGCCGAAGTCGTTCGCTCAACTGACTGAGCCACCAGTGAGATTTCTTGTTTTAGAAGTGCATTTATTTGATTCCTAGTGAGGTTAAACATGTTTCCACCAGTTTGTTGGTTTCAGAATGTTTCATCCTAATGCTCCTGTTTATTTCCTCTGTGTGTGTTAAAAATTTGGCTCTTGGGGGCACCTAGGTGGCTCAGTCAGTTAAGCATCCCCACCCTTTATTTCGGCTCAGGTCATGATCTCGGGGTTGTGGGATCGAGCCCCATGCCAGGCTCTGCACTGACAGTGTGGAGCCTGCTTCGGATTCTCTCTCCCTCTCTCTGTCCCTCCCTTGCTCGCACACACACACTCTCTCAAAATAGATAAACAGTTTTTAAAAATTGGGCTGTTTGTCTTTTTCTACTGATATGTAAGAATGCATTATAAAAGATACTAACCTTTTCTGACATGTATTCTCCCTATTTGTCTTTAACTTATTTTTCCCCCTAAGTTTTAATTTTGAAAAAGCTTCAAACTCACAGAAAAAGGGAAGGGTTCATGCCACATCTGCTCACCCTTCACCTAGACTCACGGTGAGTTTCTGAGATGGAACTAGATCACCTGGGGAGGAAGCAGGGCTGGGCAGAGGGGGCTGAGCCCCACAGTCACAGCAGGGGCTCAGCCTGTGGCAGGAGGAACTCTGATAACACCCCACCCCCACCCCAAGTCCTCCTGAATTGAGATGAGGAGGCAGGACTGAATACCCCCATTGACTAGGCCAGTTGTTGGTTGTGAGCCACCCCAGGAGGGGTCTGACCTTCAGTTACCCTGAGTCCCAGGGAGACTCAGTAAGTATTCCCATCAGGGAGAGGGTAAGCACTTAAGCCCTGCAGAGGGGAGTGGGGCAGCTGAGGAGCTGTACAGGTGTTAACATCACCATTTGCTTTATCCTTTCTCTCTCCTGTGATTTTCCTGAATGGTTGTAGACGCCATGACACTTCACTCTAAATACTTTGGCTCATCCTTTCTTAGAAGGACAGCGTTCTCCTTCATAACCACAATGCGATGGTCATACCCAGGAAATGTGACCTAATTACTGTTACCTAACATACAATCATATTCCAGTGTGCCCAGTTTTTATTTACAACTGCTCCCTCCTCCCAATCAAGAATTGAATCGAGGATCATGCATTGTATTTAACATGGTATTTAATGTCATGTGCATTTAGGCTCCATTCTAGGGTTCTCAGGCTTCTCCATCTCCCGGGATGCTGTCATCTTTGAGGGGTCCACAGCAATCATGCAGGCTACTCCTCAGCTGGTGTTTGTCTCATGATTTCTCATGGTTTGATGCAGGTCACTGTTTGGCGCGTAATCACATCAGGGAGCACGTGATGCCAGTGTCTCCCATGATTGGTGACATTGAGTTGGATCATTTTCTTTTCTTTAAGTTTATTTATTTATTTGGGGGGAGGGGATGAAGGACAGAGAGAGAGAGAGAAAGAGAGAGAGGGAAAGAATCCCAAGCAGGCTCTGCACTGTCAGCGTAGAGCCTGACAAGGGGCTCGATCTCACGAACGTGAGATCATGACCTGAACCAGAAATCAAGAGTTGGACGCTAAACGGACTTAGCCACCCAGGTACCCTTGAGTTGCATCATTTTCTTAAGGTCAGTTCTGCTTTTTGAATTTTTTGCATGCAGGTTTTAAGATTTTTATGTAGTTCCAACCCTGGACATTCCTGTTGGTGTTTTTTGTTTTTTTTTTTTGTTTTTTTTTTACAATGAAATTATACTTTGATAAGAGTTCCTTACCCCAGACTATGTAAGTATTCACAGCTTTTCTCCAAATATATTTTCTACAATCGATTCTTTGATTCACTAGGAATTCATTTTGGTTTATGTCTTGAGATAAGGGTCATATTCTACCCCCCAAAATACTTAGCCAAGTATCTCATTGGTAGGTTTTATTGAACAATTTGTCCTTTCTCACTGTAATTGTCACCATTTTATATGCTAACTACTCACAAGCATTGTTATCTGGACTCCCTATTCTGTTGTCTTGATCTGTCAACGCAACCTTGAGTGGTAAACGGGAATTGCTTTAACGTGGATATCTAATAATGAAGCTCGCCGAGGCAGATTTACTGTTTGACGATGTAAAAAATGTGCATCTGATTTTAGATGGAGGAGAAAGAAGTGAGAGGGATCCCTGAGGAGGGCAGAGGGCTGGGCTACAGAGCATGGGTGGAAGCACAGTGACAGACACACAGCTTTGGTGTGGACGCTCCTTCCTCTTCCTCTGTTCAGTCCCCCTGGCCTTTCAGAGTCATATATTGAGGGCATCTTTCCATGCCCCACACCAAAATCTAACTTTTTTTTTTTTACTTTATTTATTTTGAGAGAGAGAGAGAGAGAGAGAGAGAGAGAGAGAGAGAGTGAGCAGGGGAGGGGCAGAGAGAGACGAAGAGAGAGAATCATAAGCAGGATCTGAGCTGTTAGCATAGAGCCCAATGTGGAGCTTGAACTCATGAACCGTGAGATCATGACCTGAGCCGAAATCAAGAGCCAGATGCTTAACTGTCTGAGCCATTCAGGCGCCCCTTAACTCATTCTCATAATAGAGGAAGAGCAATCCATGTGAGGGTGTATCATAATTTATTTTATTATGGCCCTGTTAAAAGCCATTTTGGTAATATCTAGTTTCCACAACTTCCTCAATTTTAAAAATCCTTGTATACTCATCTTTGCCTGTGTGAGTAGATGCATAACAATTAAATCCTACAAGTAAAAATGCTGAGTCAAAGGATTTCCTTCTTTAAAATGTTGGTGCTGTCATGGGGTGCCTGGGTGGCTCAGTCGGTGAAGTGTCCCATTTCAGTTCAGGTCATGATCTCGCAGTTCATGAGTTCTAGCCCCATGTCGGGCTCTGTGCTGACAGCTCAGAGCCTGGAGTTTACTTCAGATTCTGTGTCTCCCTCTCTCTCTGTCCCTCCCCCACTCGCACTCTGTCTCTCTCTCAAAAATAAATAAACATTAAAAAAATAAATAAAATAAATAAAAAGTTGGTGCTGTCACATTGCTCTTGGAAAATCTATGAACTTACATTCCTGCCAAGGGTATACAGAATGCCCACTTGTCCATTGCTCACCAATAATGGGTTTTATCTTCTGTGGTTTTACTAACCTGAGAGGTAAAGAAAAATGGCATCTCAGTGTTCTTTTAATTTCCAGTGATTTGTTGGTGGCTTTTGGGATTTTGATTCTGTCACCCAATGTTTCCCTAACTCTCACAGATTTGTGTCCCCACATATCACGATAAGCATTTTGATTAGAGTCCTCCAACTTTTTGTCCAACCCAGGAAGGAAGTCAGGGAGACAGAACCGAGCTAGGGTGCTGCCCTAAATTAAGGTGTTATTTAGAGGTGGACCAGCTACCTAGAAAAGCGGGGAGCGCATAGGGGTGGCCATGGCCTAGGGCCAAGTTTTATAGGCAGCTTCCTCCTGGGCGGCACAGCCTCAGAGACTGTCTCTTGCAGACAAATCTCACAGATGCCTTTGCCACACGGGCCAGAAGACCTGAGAGAGGCCACCCAACATTTGACACTGGGTTCCTAGGTTAGCCACATGATGCTTACCTACTGGACACTCTGCTGTGGAAACCATGCACATTTTGGTCCCAATGTCCTCATCCTCGGGGGCAGCTGCGAGGCCTCACTTCTGGGATTGGGGGACACAACTGGTTCCCCCACTTCTGCTCCTGGCCCATGCCCAGCCCACATCTGCCCAGACGAAGACAGTATGGTCCCCTATTCATCGTGTGCCTAGAACACAAACCCTGGACTCCTATTTGACCAAGATTAAAGGACGGGGCGTTACAAATCATTGAACATTCTAAGAGCACCTGTTTTTTATTCCAAAAGGAGTTTTGTGTTTTTAATCTTATTTTTCTACAAAGGTCTCCAAGAAAATCTCCAGAACATTCAGACTACTGATATTCACAAGATGGCAAGCTGATAGAAGGGAAATGCCTCCAAGACAGAGGCCATACTAGCCTCCCAAAGGTTAAACCAAGACTTGCCCAGAAAACAATAAAAGCCACCACCAGTGAGCCAGGCACTGTAATGACTTTACCTACTTTATTTCCTTTACACTTTGGCACACCCTGACAGGTAGGATGCCATCTCCATTTAAAGATGATGGGGCGCCTGGGTGGCTCAGTCGGTTAAGTGGCCGACTTCGGCTCAGGTCATGATCTCGCGGTCCGTGAGTTCAAGCCCCGCGTTGGGCTCTGTGCTGACAGCTCAGAGCCTGGAGCCTGTTTCAGATTCTGTGTCTCCCTCTCTCTGACCCTCCCCTGTTCATGCTCTCTCTCTCTGTCTCAAAAATAAATAAATGTTAAAAAAAAAAAATAAAAAAAATAAATAAAGATGAGGAGGTGGGGGATGGCAGGCTACTTAATTTAACCAAGGTCACAAGGCTAGTGCACTACGAAGTGCACTTCCTGGTTTGGAAGCCAGGTCTTTATCATGACCCCATACTGTAGTCTCTTTCCTGGCCTCAGTGGAGGCCTGTGGCCCTTGTCCCCTCATCTCCCAGGATACCTTACAGCTTCAGGTGACCTGGTTCAACTGCAGGGGTCCTGGTGCAGGGGCTCCTCGGTCTTCCCCCAGACTGGCCGGGCAGGCCTGGGTTTTGTAGATCGGAATGGGCCAGAGAGCTGCCATACTGTGATGCTGTTATAACCAGTGGCCAGCAGATGGCAGTGTCCACCAGCCCTTCACCATTTGTTCCCAAGGGAAGGAAGGGCTCTGGGATGTCCCCTGTGGAACTTCCAGGAAAGAGGCCACCCACTACCTTCTTCTCTGTCCCCTCCCCCCACCTAGCAGACCCGGCCCAGGGGCCAGCTGGAGCAGGTGGCCCCCGGGCCAGGCTGCAGCCAACCTGCTGTGGATGCCTGAGCTGTTGCCGGGTAACGGGGAGAGGCAGCCCTGGGTTGAGCATGGGAAATTCCTGGGAGCCTGAGGAAGCCCAGCCCCAGGCATCAGAGGGCTGAGCCAGAGCTCTGCTGGAATCTTCCCACACCTGCAGCCCAGGCAGCCCCATCCCAGCTCTTTCTGGGGGAGAGGACTGAAGTACATCTCCAACTGAGGGGAGACTGGCTGCACCAGATGCAGTAGTAGGTGGCTCCCTCTGTGGGTCGATGTCACTATCTTCCCTTCACACCCTCCCAGAGAGACCTTCTCCAGGGGCAGAGCCCCGGCTCACCCAGGGCCCTGCCCCCTCACCACCAACCCTCTCTCCAGCTCTGAGTCACAAAGAGCAGAGGCCTGGCAGGTCCAGACTGAGAGAGGCTCCCGTCTGGGTCTCTGGCAGTGGGACCCACCCTCACCTGCTCTCCACCTCCCACAGCTGGACCCACCATGGCCATTTGATTGTCGAGCTCACCGTGCACTTGGCAGGAAGGGCTGAGGGACACACAGCCCAAGGTTAGGGGCTGGAGTTGGATTCTGGTCTTTAGACTCTCAGGAGCATCAACCAATCATAGCCAGGGGCATCTGGCTTATTTTCCAATATAATGCTTGGCTGCCCTGGACAGGCGGAGGCTGAGCCCCCATCTGCCTCACCTACAGGGTGCCGCAGGCACAGCTGGGGTGACACCTGCTGAGCTGCATGGATAGCAAAGGCACAGGATCACAGAAGGGACCCGCCATCCCAGATGGCTCGATGCTAGTCACTTCCTTCCCCCAGAGACTTGGCTTCCTTGTGGACAACAGAACCGTGGAGCAGGCCATCTTTAAGGGACCGGTCATCACACATGGAGGCCCAGTGTCTGGTGTGGCAGGAGTCACTTGTTCAAGACTGAGCAAGCTGCAGGTGGGGCCGGTGCAATTTCTGGTCCCTGAAGGTCACCACAAGGTGGCTCTAGCTGGCAGAATCCAGGACAATGACTGACCCTTGAACAACAAGGGGTTGAACTGCGTGGGTCCACTTATACATGGATTCATTTTGATAAATACAGGACGGTACTGTAAATGTGTTTTCCTTACAATTTTCTTAACATTTTTTTTTGTAGTTTATTGTTAGAATACAGTTTATAATACATGTAACATACAAAATGTGTGTTAATCAATGGTTTATGTTATCGGCGAGGCTTCTGGTCCACAGTATACTATTAGTAGTTACGTTTTGGGGGAGTCGAGAGCTATATTCAGATTTTTGACCACGCAGGAGGTGGGGGGTGGGTGCCTAACCTCTGCCTTGTTCAAGGGTCAAATGTAACTTCCTAAGTGGCAACCCAACCCAGTGTGCCAGGCTCATGCTCCAGATGACATGTAAAGGTGCCTTTGGGAGATGCTGTGGCTCTTGCAGGTGCAGTATGAAGAACTTCCTCACGTTCAGAGCTATCAGGAGGCTATGTGGGGTATGAGGCTCCCCATCTCTACAGGTACACAAGCACAGCCGGGTAGCAGTTTGTCATGATTCAGGCATGCGGTGAAGCTGGCCCAAATAACCCAAAATGTTCCTTTGGATCCTAGGGTTCTGTGACCTGGTCAAATTCCGGGTGCTCTGAGCGAGCAGACAGCTTCTGCAGCGAAGGGATGAGCAGCAAAGTACTCTCCGAGGGAAGGGTCTGGAGGTCAGAATGTGGGGACCATTCCTCTCTACCTCAGTCATTAACACCCAGCCCACAACCAGGCTGCTTTTACCCTCCCCACCCCCTGCCCTTGGAGCCAGTCTCACTCCCTGTCTCTGAGGTGGTAACCACTGGAGTCTGGAGTGCTGGGGAGTTGGGAGGTGGTCATTGATGAACAGTGAAAGCTGGAAGTGCCTGGTTTTCTGAACTTCCTGCACTGGTGTCAGGGCCTCATCAACAGCTTCCCAGGGGCGTCTGGGGCAACACAGAAGGCAGAGGAAACTCCCTTCTAAAGCAGCGCAAAGAACACAACTTCCAGTTCTCTTGCCTGGTCCGCCTACCAGAGGCTCCCTGCATCCCCCAAGAGGAAGCCCCAAGTGAGCCTGGGCCAGCCTGGCATCGCGGGTCCAACAAGGGCCACCTCCTCACCAGAGGCCTCAGCTTCATGGAGTCAGGGGTGGAGGACCAGGAACTCCTGGTCTCAGGTCTCCCCATCCTCAGGGAGGGCGCCACCTTCACTCCAGACAGGTACTGATTCATGGGCCCCAGTGCATCCAGAGACGTGGATCAAGTCAAGCCCTGGGTGTGGGCCTGACTCGTGAAGCCATCAGGTCACATCATGGAAACTTAGCAGTTGGACCACGTGCTCCTGGTAGCCCATCCTACTCTGAGCTCTGTGACTTCAGGAGCCACAGGCAGGCAGGCAGGCCCTGCTGCTGGTGATGACAGAATGTGCTCAAAGGCAGACGTTGTGAGCTTGTAGCTGGCAGCAGGGGTGGGGAGGAGTCCCCAGGCGGATGCTTTCATGGTCTTCACCTAGACCTGACCCGAGAGTTCATTCTCTGCCAAGAATTTTCCGGAGAGCTAGAGAGGAAAGGCAGGACACTCTGCCTCTTCACTGGGGTTGGGAGGTGTTACAAACCAAGCCTTTCACATTCCTACTTCCCCTGTGGGCAGCCACGGGATGGGCAAAAACAGCTGGTGACTCCAGGCTCTGTCCCTTACCAAGTGACCCTGCGCAAGGTGTGCAATTTCTTTGTAACTCAACTTTCTTTGTCTATAAAATGGGAGTAATGATACCTACCTCACGGGACACAGCAGTGGTGGGAATGAAGTAACAGGAGGTGTGTTAAGCAGTTGGCCTGATGCCCAGCGTTCAGAGAACAAATGATTACTGTCACTATTTCAGGGGAAGGAGAGGGAGCCAGACATCCAGACATGGCTCAAGCATCCCTGTGCCTCCCTCCTCTCTGGGCTCAGCTCTGGTGTGTCCTCTGCTGATCGAACCCCACTCCACCCCTCCGGCCCCGGCTTCCCATGTGCCTGTCCTGTGCGTTGCTAAAGCCACAACACATAGAAGACTACTGGCAGTAAGTATTTACTGGAAAGAAGGAATGAATTGGGGGATGGATGAATGATGAACGAATGAATGATTAGCTCACTTTACAGACAAGAAGCACAGGTGGGAGTGGTTAAGTCCTGGCTGAAGCACAAACAGCTGGTGGGCAGTCTTTTCCAGAGTGTTCCAGTGCCTGTGAGCCACTTCTCTTCGAGCCATCATCACCCTTGGGCCCCACAGCAGACCGGGGGCAGGGTGGGTGGGGGGCAAGGCTACTGAGTCTCATCTGTGCCAGCCTGTTATCCTGGCCACACACAAATTCCCCGAGGTGAGAATCCTCCCATTTTGCAGATGAGGAAATTTGGCCTCAAAGAAGCTAAGGGGCAGCAAGAATTCAGGAACACTAATTCCTAAACCCCAAGGCAGCCGCAGGACAGAAGAATCATATAATCAACACGTGTTCGTTCAGCAGGGGCTCTGCCAAGTCTCTGCCAGCACCTTCCCATTCTGTCCTTGCTCTTAAGAGGTCAAAGCCAGGACTAGAACTTGCACTACTGACCCTGGCCCTGGGTTCCCAGGGTGTTTGTACAAATCATAATCAAAGATTGCTCGCATGTAGCTCTAGGGGGAAAGGAGCTAGAAAGACAGCAGGGACCCAGCACTGGCAAGGACCGAGGGGCCCCCCTAGCTGGGCTGCCAAGAGCCTGACCAGTGTCTCCAGGGGGAGGCACTGCCAGACAACCTGCGTGGGTTCCTGCAGGGCCACTTTGTACCAGCACCGCCCAGAGAGGGAGACCTGTGGCCAAGGCCTTGTTTGTTGCTGGCACTCCATCCTCAGTACCTAAAGCAGGGTGGGTTGAGGCAGCCCTTGTTGTTCCCTCCCCCTTCCCCCCCCCCCACCACGTCCTCCCTCCCCTCCCCTGCCTGCCGGGCCCCAACCACAGCTTCCCCACACTAATGCCTTTCTCCTCCGCCCACCTGATGGGCCTGGGGTCCGGGGGAATTGGCCCTCGCCAGACCTCCCCTCCTGCCCCCATACAACCCCGGGGGGGGGGGTGGTGATGAGTGGACCAAAGTGCCCAGATGAGCAGGTGCCGTGTCTCCGCGGTGGCCAGCATGGTCATCACTGAAGAGGTTGCTTGGGACCAAACCGCTGGTGCCAGGGAACTCCCCGGCCGGGCATGACCGTGGGCCAGTGTGGCGCAACCGGGAAAGACTTGGGACTCACCGGGCTTTGAGTCCTGTGGTGTCATGTTGACGCTGATCAACTCAAAGTGACCATGATGCACCGAATCCCCGTCCAGATTTCAAGTTTGGTAGCAAAAGTGAAATTTAAAGGAGAAAGAACGCGTCTGCGTTGCTTTGAGTGTCGTTCCGGCTCAGGTCCTCCACCTGCCTACCAAGAAGACCTCGTCCATCCGCTGGACGTTTCCGCACTGGGGCATGTTGGGCTGCCGGTGGAGCTGAGCCGATCCATACCCGTCGACGACCTCCCTACCCCGCTCGAGTGAGCTCGGGATGCCGCGCAGTGGCTGCGGGGCGTCCCCTCCACCCATCACCCGTAACGGCGGCCAGAGAAGTACGGAGGCGCCAGCCTGAGACTCTCTGCTGCCCGCCCTCCCGGCGTCTGGCCGCGCCCCAACATACCCGGTAGCCCGTTTCCGTTGGCCGGCCCCCCAAGAAGGCCGGCGGAAGGTCGTCACTTTCGCTGAACAAATGAACCCAGGGCGCTGCTCCCGCGCAGGACTCCCCACATCACCCCGGGGCTGCCACCGTAATTCTTGCGCTCCTTTGAGGTCGTGACTCCGGCTTAAGCGCACGTTCTGAGCGCAAACCGTTGCTTTCCAACTGTCGGTCCACATCCATCTGTCTTTCCGGACTGCTCTTCCAGCCGCTAGCCCTCTCTTCCCTACGGGTCCCCTCCCCTGCTCCCGCCGCGCGTTCCGATCTTTGGAGGCTGTGTCAGTCTGGGCAGCCTTCGAACCGGTGATGAAAAACGCGCCTTTGTGGCAGCCCTACGCGCCCTGTGGCCTCCGTGCGCCCTTGTGGCCTCTCTGTGCGCCCTGGCCCCGAGGTCGCAGCACTGACCGGCGGGGCCGAGCCCTTCCGTGGCCCCACCTCTGGCGTCTCAAGCACTCAAGGAATTGGAGCGGGCGGGGGGCGGGTGCTTCTCCGCAGGGGAGTGGGGACGAAGCTGGGCGGGTACGCGCGATGCCTCGGAGCCTCTAACTCCGGAGGGCGCATTTGGCTCGGGGGCGGGGTGGGCAGCGGGGGGCGCATCGCCTTGGGGAAGGGAGGCGGGGCCCCGGTTTGTGGCGGGAGCCTCGGGCGGGTAAGACTTGCAAGGCGAGAGTGGGGGCGAAGCTCTACGGCGCGGGGAGGAGGCTCCCGTCCCGGACTCCGCGTTAGGCCGGAGTGGGGGGCGCGGCGCTGCCACTCCAGTGTTCAGCAGGGGGCGCTGCTCCGGTCGTTGGGCGGGGGTGGGGTGGGAGAGGAGGGGGGGCCGCGACTTGCTGCGCACACTTCCCCCATTATTAAACACTATGTTCAAAAGGCGCCGGGGGACTTCCCGGAGCCACGGAGCCCGCGCCGCCCGCCCGCCTGGCCCACGGAGCCCATGGACCTGAGCGCGGCCGCCGCGCTGTGCCTCTGGCTGCTGAGCGCCTGCCGCCCCCGCGACGGGCTCGAAGCGGCCGCCGTGCTGCGAGCGGCGGGGGCAGGGCCGGTCGGGAGTCCGGGGGGCGACGGCGGCAGCGGCAGCGGCGGGCGGACCCTCGCCCCGGCCGCGGGCGTCTCCGCTGCCCCGGCCGCCGCGGCTCCCGGAGTCCGCGCCGCGCGCCGCGCCGCCGGCTCCGGCTTCAGGAACGGCTCGGTGGTGCCACACCAGTTCATGATGTCGCTTTACCGGAACCTGGCCGGGAGGGCTCCGGCCGGGGCAGCCGCCGCCTCCACCTCGGGCTCTGGCCGCCACGGCCGCGCGGACACGATCACCGGCTTCGCAGACCAGGCGAACCAAGGTACTCACGCCTCTTCTGCGCCCGTCCATCCTGTCCGCTCCTAGGCTGAGGCCACCGCCAGAGCCGAGCCCCTGCTCCAGACCCTTCCGGGCGCGGCCTCCTCACGTCCCAGCCTCAGGTGTTAGAAACTCCGCCGAGTCCCACGCACCCGAACCCGCTGGACTGTGGCGAGAGGCGCAGCAGCTCTCAGGGCCCGGTCCCAGAGGGCTGAGCCGGTCCCTCCGCCGGATTGTCTTGGCCCTGCCGGCCGGCGGGTCCCCTCGAGGAGGCAGGCAGGCTGAGTCCAAGATCCGAAGCAAGACGGGGCCCGGGCCGAGAGGGACTGCGCAGTGATGGTGGTGGAGGCGGCAGTGGCTGTTTTCATTGCAGCAACCTCTGCAGCTTCTAGTCTCCTGGGGGGGGGGGGGGGGGCGCACAAATTGGGGGGAATTCAGGGGAATGAGGGAAAGAGGCAGGCATTAGACTGAAATAAGTGGCCCCGGAGAGGCTGGTGGCACCACCAGGTACACGGAGGTCCCTTTCTGGCAGGCTGTGTCAGAGTGGAGGTGTGTGGCCATGGGTGTCTGTGCCGGGCCCCTGGGACAGCCAGAGGTGGAGGACCCCAGTTGTGTGAGGAGGAGAGGGTGGTCAGTGAGACCCTGCAGGAATGCAGGCCTCTCTTGGACCCAGCACCCCACCTTACTCTGCCCTGGGTCTCTCAAAAGTAGGACGTGGGTGAGATTGTGGTGGTGGCTGTGTGTCATCTGGATTTTATTAATCTCTATTGAAGTCATTAAAGCAGATAGATAGGGAAAATTTAACTAATTTCAGGCGGAAATGCAAGTAATGTTTGCCTTAATTCTATCCAGCCAAAGATCCAGCATGGAAGGCAGGAGGGGAAAAAAGGGGGGGGAATAGGGCTGGAAAGGAAGCGGCAGACTGGCCGTTTCTGGGAGCCTCTGCTGGCTGTGCATCCCAGACCCTAGCCTGGGAAAGCAGGTAGATGTGACCAAGTCACCCTCCTCCTGGAACACACACACAATGCCTACCCACAGACTGCTTTATTTTGAGTGTGGGACATCCTGGGTCCAGATGGCTCTCTGGTTCAGTGGCAACCATGTAGCATTCTGTGTGTCCCCCCTGGACTGGATGCTGGATACAAAGCCTGAGTCCTAGGCCAGGGGAGGCTCTAGCCCTAAGGCTGCTGTGTGGGCTCCCAGGATGTAGACGAGGTGAATGCGCAGGGCTGTAGGCCGGGGGAGGCACCAGCTGCTCTTTCTCAGGTAGAGCTAGGCCTCTGGTTAGCCTCAGCCTGAGCTAAATCTTTTCCTGGGGAGCTCTACTTGGCTGGCCAGGCTCTGAAGGCAGCTCTCCTTCCTGCCTCCGGAAGGAGGGCATGCAGTGGTAGCACATTCAAGAAGGGACATGCTGTTGGGGGCGGGGGGAGCTCAGAAAAAGTGCCCACAGGGAGCCCTGGGAGAAAGCAGTGGCGGGGAGGAGCCCTACTAGCCTAGCACTTGGAGCTTCCCTCGCTCTCCCCTCTGGGTTCAACTTGGAGCAGAGCTACTTGAGGTCCCCAGAAGCCACCGGCAGAGCCCAGACTTGGGACCTAGGGAGGTGAGGGCCTGGCGGTGGTAGTCTGTCAGCAGATTTCCAGTGGTGGGGGCGGTCTGCACACTCTCACCGAGTTTGGGGCAAAACGAAACCATATGACCTTCTTCAAAGGGAGCTCCTTATCTGCTGCTCGCTGGAATTTCAACTTTTTTCCCCCCTGAGCCCAAAAAGAAAAAAGTGCCCACGACCAGAAATAAAACCCCCAAACCCTGAGAGAGAAGTCATAACGGAGGGAAATAATATGTCCGCGGAGGGATCGGTGGGTCCTGGAGGCGAGACCTCCTCGAGCCACTGCCTTCACTGCAGCACCCCCCCCCCTCCCCCATTGCTCCAAACCCTTCGGAGAAGGTTCCTCGCGCTCCTTTGCCGCCTTCCCTCCTCCATAGGAGGCCGCGGAAAGCTGGGAGAAGCTGAGACGGGAGTTTCCCATTGCGACCAGCAGCGCTCCTCGCTCTGAGACCTTGGGCCGAGCCGGGCCCCTCCCTAATTGGGCCTTAGTTCCCCTTCAGCTTGGCCAGGAGGAGGCTGGATACACCAGAGGGTTTATGCAGCCCCGCTGACGCGTTTTCCTCTGGACTACTCGCACGCCTGGCCAGGCCAGCACGGGAGATCGTGGCCCGCAAGGATGTCCAGGTTGAGCTGGGGAAGAGAGGTAGAGGAAGAAGCAGTTTTCAGGGGACATGGTTTTTCCGTTTTCGTACAGCCAGGACTCCGCGGCTTTCCTGGGGGGCTCAGCGGGGCAATAATGAGCAGTCCGGGTACAGCGCGGGACCTCGGCCTGGCCTCTAGACCTCGGAAGGGGCATAGGACTTCTGATACGCCTCCCGCGGAGCCCTCTCTCAGCCACCGGCCCGAAAGTCTGGCATCCGACCTAGACCCCGCAAACCCAGGGCTCTGGGTCAGGCAGCGGACCTGCCGTGGCATCGGGTGCAGGGGGTATGGTCCTGTCCCCGAGGCTCAGCGATAAGTGAGTGCCCGTGGGTTGTCCAGGTGGTGGAACTTTGGTTCGATGAACCGAAGCCCCGGTCCCGATAGTCGACAGTCAGGGCGAAGGCTCCCTTTACTCTGGGTCAGGCTGGCAGGTGTCTGGTTGGGCCGAGACGACAGGGCTGGCGCCAGCTCCAGCGGGCTTACTCCCGCGTCCGGGGCAGTTGGGCTATATGCACTTAGGAGGCCCCGCGTCCCGGAGTGCGGGCTTCGCTCTCCCCTCTCACCGCGCTCTTCCTGTCTCTGCCCGACTTCTGCAGACGAATCCGCAGCCGAGACCGGCCAGAGCTTCCTGTTCGACGTGTCCAGCCTTCCCGACGCCGACGAGGTGGTGGGAGCCGAGCTGCGCGTGCTGCGCCACGAGTCCCCGGAGCTGGGCCCCGGCAGCGCGACTGCCCTGCCGCTGCTCCTGCTGTCTACTTGCCCCGGCGCCGCCCGAGCGCCCCGCCTGCTGCACTCGCGGGCCGCCGAGCCCCTGGCCGGAGCGCGCTGGGAGGTGTTCGACGTGGCGGACGCAGTTCGGCGCCACCGCCAGGAGCCGCACGCCACCCGCGCGTTCTGCCTCTTGCTGCGCTCAGTGGCCGGGCCCTCGCAGGGCCCGTTGGCACTGCGGTTGCTGGGCTTTGGCTCCCGGGGCAGGGACGGCGCGGCGGCCGAAGAGCGCGCTCTGCTCGTGGTTTCCTCCCGCACGCAGAGGAAGGGGAGCCTGTTCCGGGAGATCCGCGCCCAGGCCCGCGCGCTCGGGGCCGCGCTGGCGGCGGAGCCGCCGCGGGACCCGGGACCCGGCACCGGGTCGCCGACAGCGGTCATCAGCGGTCGCAGGCGGCGGCGGACGGCGCTGGCCGGGGCGCGGGCGACGCAGGGCAGCGGCGGGGGCGGGGGCGCGGGCCGGGGCCACGGGCGAAGGGGCCGGACCCGCTGTAGCCGCAGGCCGCTGCACGTGGACTTCAAGGAGCTGGGCTGGGACGACTGGATCATCGCGCCGCTGGACTACGAGGCGTACCACTGCGAGGGCGTTTGCGACTTCCCGCTGCGCTCCCACCTAGAGCCCACCAACCACGCCATCATTCAGACGCTGCTCAACTCCATGGCGCCGGACGCGGCGCCGGCCTCCTGCTGCGTGCCCGCGCGCCTCAGCCCCATCAGCATCCTCTATATCGACGCCGCCAACAACGTGGTCTACAAGCAGTACGAGGACATGGTGGTGGAGGCGTGCGGCTGCAGGTAGCGTGAGGGCCCGGCCCGGCCAGGGAGGGGGCAGGCAGCCGCGCCACCGAGGACCCCCTGCTGAAGAGCAGCTGTGGGCCGGGGCCTGTCACTGAGCGTGGGTGCGCGTCCGCCTCTGGTCCCGCGCCCGCACGGAGGGAGAGCGCACGTTCCCACTCACACCATCACTCACACCCACACACTCGTTCACTCATGCACACCTTTACCGTGGGCAGCGTCCACCAGCCCTGGGAGCAGACGACCTGACGCTACCGAATGACGCTTACCGATGGGGAATGACACATCCCCATCGTACCCGTCGTCCCCTTTTGGAGAGAGGATGGTGTTTGTGGCAGTGTTAACAGTCACAGGCGCTAAATCGGGTAGGAACGGGTTAGGGAATTGGGGGCTCCAGAATGGGTGGACTAGTGGGGTACTGGAGTACGTTTTGTCTGACCCCTTTCTGTTTGTGGCTGAGTGTAGGGGAGCACCTGGCTGGGTGGCTGGGTGTTTGGTGTACACCCTGGGACCAACTGAACAGCTGTAATGTCCTTTCTGAAGGTGTGCGTGGCATGGAGGCCATTTACTCTGGGAAGGAACTGCTGCAAAAGTCATCTTTTTTCCTTAACTTAAAAAAGTCTAACATGCCCTGTCAGTTTTGAAAGGGAACATTTGTCCGAAAGAACACATCGCGGGGAACTACCCAGATCTGTGCAAAGGCCAGCACTACCCTTTTTAAAAAAATCAGTTCCAATTAGGAATGATCTAGAATGTGGAAAAAAAAAGTGTTTTTCTTTTTGGGGGAAGTGAAATGGAGGAGAGTTTTTTAACTGCCAGCCTGATGTGATATGGAGTTGGGGGGTGGGGTGGCATGTGCCAGGTTCTGAAGCTCCTATGGGCAGCTCAAGGAGGTATCGAGCAAGCCTTGGGGGTGCTGAGGAGGAGGCTTGGTGCAGTGGCTGGGAATGGGGAAAGGCGGGCGGCTCTGCCTATTCCTAGAGACCTGACAGGAGGTTTTGCTAGGGAGCTGGGAAAGAGGCCGGGAGGCGTCTTGGGGCGGGCTTTTGCAGAAGACTCAGGCTTGTCTGCCAGGTAGGCGCAACCGGCTCCAAAGGGTGTGCTCACAATGGGCCAACATGTGCTTGCGCTTAGCTATCAAGTCTGTGTCGGCTCTTACACGCCTTCACAGTGTTGTTGCTGTAGTTTTTGGCAGTGTGATAGTAACGGGAAGTGAAGCTACACAAAAGTGCTTTTGTGAGATTTCAGCTCCCCACAACCCAGTGGTGCAGAGCGGGGAGGAAGGCCCCCCTCCCTCTGCAGCGTGGAGGGGCATTTTCAGTTTGGCTGCTGTGGCCCCTTCGGAAGGGCGTTGGGGGGCCTTGGTGTGGCCAAGCAGAGGTGGAAGCCTGTCTCCCAGTCCCCATTGTTTTATTTGGTTCATTTCTGCCTGGGAGTCCTTTGTGGCTTTGAGGGAAGGAGGAGAAACAGTTTGGATTCCACCTGTCCAGGGCTCCGAGGGCTTCTTTGAAAAACCCTGCCGCCCTGCTGGGTACTCCTATTTAAAGCTCTGTTGGGGTTTCTCCTTTACGGTTCCTGGGAAAGGCAAGCATTCCATCCTTCTGGTCTTGGATGGTAAGGTCCATAGATGAGTTATTCAAATTTTAATTCTCAGTGATTTAACGTGTAAGAGAGAGAGAGAGAGAGAGAGAGAGAGAGAGAGAGAGAGAGATACTGAAGATTTAGACAGCTAATTGACTTAAGGGCCCCACCTGAGTCCTTTTTTATCTTGTAAAATTCCCTCAAAGGAAAATACATTTATAATGTGAATTTATATGCTGTGGCTATGTGAGTAGCTATAAATAATAAGATGTAAGTCTCTTTAGGTTAAAACAAACTTCCCAAAGCGGCAGCTTTGGTATATGCATGGTCCCATTACGTTTGTGGATTTTGCCAGAGAAGCTTCACTTTTCTAAATTGATTTTAATAATTGCATGGTGATTGCCCTGTCATAATGAAGAATAAAAAATGACACTAAAAGGTGGTAGTATTTGAAGTTTTAGAAAGGGAGTTAATAAGAAACTCGCTATTATTCTGAAGAAATTCTAGGTTATTTAATATCTTGGACAAAAGGAAACATTTTGATTCTTTTTTAGTGACTAGGAAAAACAAGTTTTGGGGAAGACATGTTTTGATTTAGCCTGAGCTTTTTTTGCGGCAAGAAAAAAATGTCCGTTTTCTTTGTTTCTTCCTAATGACCTCGTTCCATCGAGATGTGTTGTAAGTGATGTGGGAAGTAGGCATCTTCCTATGTCTTGAGGTCCAGGCTGCATCATGTGTCCTTGGGCAGTGACAGCTCCTTCCAGGGTCTCAGATGCCCTCAGGGTGTTCTTGTTTACTGAATGGAAGGAATGCCTCCCGGAATTGCTCTGGAATTGAGTGGAGCCACCACAGACCACCTGTGCCCTCTACAACTCTGCCTGGGCCTCTGGCATCTTAGAGTTCAAAGCAGGTGAACAGAGAAGATGTGTCACACCTTGTAAAAATGACAGCAAAAGGGCCACCGCTTCTGGGTTTTGCTGCTATGATGTGGTTCGACCAGCATGGCCAGGATTTGGAGAAGGATTCTGCCAGCACGTTTGGTAGTATGGTACTGTCTTCTAGGCAGTGGGGCGCCGGGGGCGGGGGCCCGAATCACTCAGCTGGGAGCCCCAGTCCCCAGCCATGGGAGAGCTGGCTGCTGTCAAGCAGAGAGAAAGTGTGTCAGGACTGTGAGTGAAGGCAGCCCCCCCACCCTATCCCGGCTTGGGCCCCCCTGGGTCTAGGGCCACCAAAGTATTCTTCCTAAAGTACGTCGAGTTTTCCATTTTGTGGGGAGAGACTTATGTATTCTAGCTGAGACCATTTGAACCACTCCTCCTTGCTGGAGAACAGGGTGGACATCCCTGCTTGGGGAGCACAGGGCTGGTCAGCTGGGGCGTTGGTGCCTGGTCTGCCAAACACGAGGACAGGCTAGTCACTGCTTCTGGAAGCCAGACATTTCCACTGGCAGACAGCTGTGTCCACTGATGCCCAAATGCTTCCCTGGTTGAATTCTGGCGTTCCAAGCAGCAGCACTGGGCTCTCCCGAGAGGGTGGCAGGCTCTGTTGCCTTAGCTTGAGCTCTGCCCCTCCATTATGTACACACTCCCCTTCGCCCTGGCGTCCTGGCGTTTCACTATCAGTGGCATGGGAAAAAGAAGAGCTGTGGATTGTGTGAAGTCGAGTCAAATCCAGCAAACCCAGTGCAGTGTCAGGTCCCCTGACAGTCTCCTGGAAGTGTCAACAGGACTGGGGCTCTTGCTGTCAGTGCTGAGGGGAGTATAGACCACCCTGTGGATGTAATCAGAGTGTAACTCAAATCCTACAAGTCATTTATCCTGTTTGTAATTTCATTCAGACTCATAGCAGAAAATAACCCGGGACTGTAGACTGATTTTCTTTCTTAAAGCAGGGAGAAAAATTGAATTCTTTCCAAGAGGAGCTTGTGCACAGAAAAAGGCAGACTCTCGCCTCACTTGAATCTGGTGTCCAGAAAGTCCGATGAGAAGAGAAAGTACAGCAGCTGTGTCTGGGACACAAACATCGTTAGGGCCTATGTCCATGGGGATGCATAAGTGTCCCCAGGCCCAGAAAGCAGGGCCCTCTCAGTGGGCCTGGGCCAGGAGCCTCCAGCAGATGCCAGGTGGCTTGGGAGCACCGAGGGTCTGGAAAGCAGCCATCTGTCAGAGGCAGCGAAGGACCTGCGTTGTCCCCCCAGGTGTCTGGACTGGGAAGGAGAGGCAGCTGGCAAGTGAACCCAGCAGTTAGAAGACATTGGGATTGGGATGGGAGGGATTAGGTCTCTCTGAGGTCTGTCTCAGCAGCACTGGTGTATCTGTGGACTTCTGCACACCCAGGAGTGAACTGCCCCATGCTGTCACCTGCTGTCTGACTGCTGCATGGTCACTTGGGTGCCAGAGCTCTGCAAGGCACCTCCTGAGAGGTCTGGGTCAGTCTGGGCAACCATCTCCCTGCCCGGAGCTCCCACTTCCGCCCCTGTAAAATGAGGAGCTCTCCAGTTCCGTGGGCCCAGGGTTCTACTTGGTCCCAAAGCCCACTAACATAGTTCACAGGCAGAGCAGATGTGACTGTTCCTGGAAAGGGTCCCCTTCCGATATCGTAGGTGCTTCTCACAAGTATCACGGCTCTTGCCTGTGTGTACATGTATGTGTATGTGTGTGTCCATTACACTCCTGGCCTCTGTTGGTGCTTCCTGGATGTGGCTTTGATTTCTACCTGGGTCAAGGCAGGTGCAGGAGAGGCTAAGATCTCTGGGGTAGAGCTCACCTCCCCAGAGCCATGACCTTTCCTGTGTCCCAAGTGAGGGACCTGTGCTCACACAGGGGTAGGTAGAGCCACATCTGCTGAGACTGTTCTGTGACCAGATCCTGGGAAGGCTGTCCCCTGCTGCTGGTGCGTCTGTGGGAGCAGCAGAGGAAAGAAAGGCTGGGCCTTGCTGGCAGCCCAGACAGGGACCTGGGACTGTCCCAGAGTCCCTGGAGGAAGCAAGCAAGCCTATGTAGGAGTGAAGTGCGCCAGCCCTCCTCACTGCCATGCCTGTGTCTGGTCCAGCTCGCTGGAGGAGTGACCTGGGGGCAGGCATCAGGACAGCTGCTTCTTCTCTTTCTTTCAGGACAGGTTCTTTTCTTTCTTTCTTTCTTTCTTTCTTTCTTTCTTTCTTTCTTTCTTTCTTTCTTGCCTGGATAATGGTGGCAGAGTTTACCATGAAGAAACACTAGAAGGGAGGAGTCAAAAGATGTTATTCATAGTTTTTCAGACAGCTCTGCCTTTTGTGCCTGGAGCCTTCTGGCCATTTCAGCTAGAGCAAGCTTCTTCCTCCTTTTGTGCCATTTTTGGACTTGAATCTGTTAAATAGTTAAATCTTGATGGGGCTCGAGGCGAGAGAAGCCTGTTCTTGTCCGGAAGTCCACGCTTCCCTTTTGTGGAGTCTCCTACCTGGATGTAGCTGCATGAAGGCTGGGGGTTGGCTCTGGTCGTTGGGTCGGGGATACTCTCTGCTCATGATGCACACACATCCAGCTTCCCCAGAGTTTGGCCTCTCCCTACCCGCCCCCAAAACTGTCTGTGGAGGCTCTGTGCCTGCAGCTGGCCTGGGACTTGGCCATAGGCCTCCTGACTGGGCAGACGTCGCTTGGGGCTTCACAATGGCGGCAGCAGCAGTTTCGGCAGAGCAACCAGGGGAAGGTGGAGTCAAAGAGTGTGAGATCATCAAAAAAACTGGTCTGCGTTTCTCTTTTTTTTTAATGTTTATTTTATTTTTGAGAGAGAGAGCGTGAGCAGGGGAGGGACAGAGAGGGAAGGAGACACAGAATCTGAAGCAGTCTCTAGGCTCCAAGCTGTCAGCACAGCCCGATGCAGGGCTTGAACCCACGAACCGAGAGATCGTGAGCCGAAGTTGGATGCTCAACTGACTGAGCCACCCAGGTGCCCCAAAACTGGTCTGCATTTCAAGCTGTGCTTAGAGTTGTTGAAAAGTACAAGCACGTCCTCTCAGCAGCACAAGTGGAGGGCGATGATCCTCTCGCTCCTGCCTGTGCAGGTCTCCAGGGAGTAATCCTGTGATGTCACTCACATCGGTGTGTGTGAATGTCTGGGTCTGGGCTGCGAGAGAAAGGGCTGGTTTCTCTCCCGTGCATCCCCCTACAATGACAAGAGGGCTGCAGCATGCATGGAAGCTTCCAGAGAGAGGGGTATCTATAGTCAGGTGAGTCTGTTGACGGGACAGACAGCTGTGCACGCTGGCATATGAAGCACTTTCTTCTGCGAGTTTAGAAACTCTTCATTCCAGAGAGGCTCACCTGGTAAAAGCTGTAGTGGCAGATATTTTGTATCCTTTTTCTAAGTCAGTTATAGGGAGCTGAAATAAGTTGTCTAGAAAAACAAGGAAAAGCTTCTGATGGTCAAGTCCCAGGCACCTTTCAGCCTGGCAGTACAGACCTTTCCGGATGCGGCCAGCGGCTTTGGTTTTGCGTTTCTAGTTTACGATCTTTTGAGCTGTTGGCAAACAGGAGTGTGGTGCAGCGGTAGCTGGAGATGTGGCTAGGCAGGAGGTGGGCCCGTGGCTGTCTTCTTTGCAAAGTCCTCTCTGCACTGCTCCAACTAGCAGTGGCGAACACACCCGCCTACCGCGGGGGCGAGATGCCTGTTCTGAGCTTACGCCCTGCTCCGACACTTGGCTGCAGGAATCTAGAACCTCATCTGAACCTTCTTTCTGGTGCCGAGGTGTGCTTGTGGCTGAACAAAAACCAGATTCCCTGTAAGGCTTACTCATCGGAGTCCTGCTGAATTGGAGGCAAACACAAACCAGTGGGAGGCACACAGGCCGCACTTCCCCTGAGGGCCCTTCCTGGGCTGCAAGATGGGAAGGGGCAAGGTGGTTTGGGGAATCTGCCACACGTTGTAGCTGTTTTACATACTTGCACATCTTCCCAACAAGCCTGGCTTCTCTCAGACCTCTTACACCTGGGCAGCCCTAGCCTGGACTTCTCAGCGGAGTGAGTCTGACAAGGTGTACAGAAAGCCTTTCCTGGTCTGCATGTTTATGTCCGAGCACATGAAGGCTGCCGAGGGCAGCAAAAGACACACGTGTCCGAGGTTTCCCCCGGGGCTCGGGACGGCAATAACTTGGCTTGAGGTTGAGCAGGCTGGTTTGAGGAAGGGGTGCCTTCACAAGCAGGACTTATTTTTCTTTGCAACTTATATTTCCGGGTCAGGGCCGATCAGAGTCCGAGGAAAGCCAGCCATTCAGCATTCTGTTTAGAAAATGATGATGCATGTTCAGGGAGAAAGCAAGAATGTATTTTCTGGCTGGGAAATACTCAAGTGTTCCAAGCCAGGAACAGAGACTCTGGAAAGTGGAATTTCTCTGGCATTCTCTGCCTTGAATAAATCACAGCTTGAACATAAGCTTCCCTACAATAATTGCTGGTTTGTCGTTGCTGTTGTTGTTTTGGATTTTTGTGTTTGTTTGTTTGTTTTGTATTTCACTTTTTACGGTAGTGCAAACAACTTTTATGTTTTCTGTAACAAAGAGTCATAACTGAGTCACCTTAGGCCTTTCAGCTGGAAGTATTTTGTCCCAAATGAAAATGTTAATGCATTTTTTTTTACAAGGATTAGCATGCTGACTGCAACTTGCCCTTCAGCACATGAGACAAGGAGATTCTGAAAAGTTTGGAAAACTTTTAATACACATACGTATATATGTTTATATAAAGAGGTTTCTGCAGAACTCTTGCACCAGCTTGTAGCATCCCTCTGTTTAAGCAGGCTCTGCTTTAAGGTGGCCAGTAGCTGCCTGCCCCTTAGTGAGCCACCTTGACCCCGCTGCCAATACTGTGATCTTAAGGAAACGGGCAAAACTCAAAGTGACAGGAATGCTGTCACAGCTCAATACATACCAAAATGTATTATTTTGATGGGGGTTGAAGTCCCTTTCATTTCGCAACGATACCCACTATTTCTCAGCTTTGCCCGGGAGTAAGAGGGAAAAGTGGTGAGAATTTTAAACTCACTGAATGCAAGTTGAACTCTCCTTTGCTAGCAGTCCTTCTAGCTCTGGTTTGGCCAGAGCAGAGCTCTGAGACTTGGAGGCTGGAGACCAGGCTGTATCCCTGCTGTTCCACGGGCCACTGGGGCAGCATGAACTGATGTCGTGAATGCTGCCCATGCCCAGGGTGGTTGGCAGGGAGCTCTTCAAGGTCAGGTACAAATCCACTGTGTATATGTATTCTCAAGTTTAAATAGATTGTACATATCGGAATGTAAATGAACTGTAAAACAGCAATCTCTATTTTTCTTGACGTTTCTATAGCAGTATATATTTGTTAAACATGCTTGTATACTCTTCGTTAACCATTTTAATATTTTGTACAGATAAGGTGATTAAATATTTTATTGATAAACCTGCTCCTGGCTGGTCTTTCGAGAACTGTTTTTTGCCTCGTTATTCAGCCTTTCTCTGATGGTCTTCTCCCACTGCTCAACACTAAGAATGGAAGCCAACCGTTCAGGCATTTGGATGACTGCATGGAAAGGGGGGTGCGGGGTATCGCTGGGTCTGTCCGCCTTTATGCTGACCGTCCCCCCTTGACACACCTCAGGCTGTCAAGTGCATACGGATGGGGGCCTCTGCATGGGGCTGCTGCGCCCTGGGGCTCTGTGACTGGTGTGGCTCTGCAGGACACTGCACAGCCCCACACTGCATGGGGAAGCACCCCAGCTTGGGTTCAGGGTTGAAGAGGCCAGAATGCAGTGGAAGACACTGTCCCTTTGGAAAAAGAATACTGCCTTATTTATTTATTTAATGTTTTATTTACTTTTTAGAGAGAGAGACACACACACACACGGAGACAGAGACAGAGAGGGAGTAGGGGAGGAGCAGAGAGAGAGAGGGAGACACAGAATCTGAAGCAGGCTCCAGGCTCGTCAGCACAGAACCTGATGCAGGGCTTCAACCCATGAACTATGAGATCGTGACCTGAGCTGAAGTTGGATGCTTAACTGACTGAGCCACCCGGCACTGCAGACACTGCCACTTGGGATGAGTGAACATCATCACTGCAAACACAGTCCGAGTGAAAGGTTGTGCTCTTTACAGGCCAGGCTGCTGTGGGATCTGTCTCACTTCAGAAAGCCTGAGCGCTCCCATTCCAGAGGTGGCACTGTCGAGTCTCAGAAATCCAAAGGCATAACGCCCGACGGTAGCAGCTTGCTCTGCAAGGCCAATTATAGATTTTAGGGAAACCAACAGAGTCCTGCAGCAAATGGGACGGGCCGCTTTTGCTCAGTACTCTTCAGACAAGTACAAAGATCTGCGCTCAGCGGCACTGCCTTGGCTGTCCCAGACCAGGCAGGAGATCACCGGCTACACAGCGTTCTACAGCTGTTCCGCCCTCACAACTTTTTCTACAACAGAGGAAAGAGAAAGTGATTTCATCTGTTCCTTAAGTATTTCTGGGAGAGGATGAGTGACAGAGCAGCAGTTGTGGGAAGGTGACAGGAACTGTCCTCACTAATGACTTGTTACCAGAATGACCTCCTCTGGGATCTGGGTACGGCCAGTGGGACCCACCTATTTGCAGAGCGATGGCAGCACATGTCTACTGTAATTGGCTGTTCCTGCAGCGTGTTAATGCTAGTCTCTCTCCCGTGAAAGGTAGCTCAAGAAAGTCTGCTCCCCTTTCGCTTCTTAATTTCATTACTAAAGAGTCTTTTTCATTGGAAGGGAATTATATTCGCCTTTCAACTAGCTTATGTGGTAGGTATGTGAAAGTGTAAGACTTGTGACCGTGCCATTGAAAAGTGTAGTCTCGTTATGCTGTTTACAACAATTCTTGGCTGGTTCTTCATTTTCCTATTTCTCAGTCTCCACTTGGCCTACCCTGGGCTTCCGTGGTTAGGGGGTTACCCGGTGAGCAGAGAAGGGGTAGTTACAGGGAGAAAGCAAAGTCAGGGGTGGCATTTAGCACTTTATCCTGTTCCCCAAACACTGAGGAGAGCAAGTCTGAAAGGTCCACAGTGACTGAGACTAACGGGAGGTGGAGACTTCCAGCCCTGCTCCCTCTGGCGCACCCTGGTGTGCCCAGTGCCCACTCACTGCCCAGCAGTCAAGGCACATGCGTGCCACCTGCTGTGCCGCTGAGGGTGGCACTGCCTGACCTGGTTGTGGATGCATCGTGCTCCTGTGCTCCCGGGAATCCCGCAATCTTCTATCCAGAAGGAACAGTGATCTGGGGAGAAGCTCATCCTTTGCAACGTGTCACCAGTGTGCAGCCACCGCCTGCGAGGCTGTGGGCGTCTGCCAGTCCTAATAGCATGCAGGTGCGCGGCCCTTCGGCAGTGGCCAGTAGGAGGGAGCCCAGCTGCGGTGCGGGGCCTGAGCAGGGTGGATTTGCAGAGGCGGGATCCTAGTCCCTCTGTGAGCAGGGAGGCCCTGCAGGTGCACCCGCACCCCCTGGCTGTAATGGACGCCCAGTCACAGGGTCACATTCCCTTCCCAGGGAAGAGGAATTTTCCCATAGACTTAACCCAGCGAGGAAGTCTGTCCCAATGTAGGGAGGTCAGCACAGGTCCCTCTGCCAGAATGTCTGAGGAATGTACCACAAAATGAAAATGCTTTGCTGTCCTGGAGCATGGTCTTGTGCATTGTTGCTGTAATTCCCACTCAGGGGTGCTGCACGGGGTTCACGCTCAACAAATAATAACTGCATATTTGGTAGTTGCTAATACCCAAACTCCAGAGGCTTTCTAACCATAGAATAATGGAAATAACAGTTGCATTTGGAGGGGACCAGAATGGCCATGAAGTGTGGGGGCCTCGCTTTCTGCAGTCCCTGGAGCCAGAAAGCCAACAGTCGATGTCCTTGAGTCCGTCCGTCCCGGTTGTGCACAGCTCAGCTGAGGAAAGGCTTAAGGCAGAAAAGAGCTGGTCCACTTTACATTTCCATTTACACATTCAGTTGTGAGGGATGAAGAGTCCCTGAGACATGATTCCCTGAGAGTCCGACCGAGTGAGAGGACTGTGTTTCTTGAGACCTTGACCCTCAGGTATGGTAGAAACTTTTATTAATTTAGGTAAAACTTATTGAATATTCTGTGTGGCAGGCCCTATTCTATAAGCCCTGAGAACACAGAGATGATGAAGACACAAGTCCCATGTCCTCAAACTTTCCTTTTAAGGCTAGGGAAGAGTTTGGCATCAGGGGCGGGGAGGAACAGACTGGAAAAGTAGAATTCTGGGAATAGCTGGTAAGTACTCCAGTAGAGACCTGGCCAGGGCACCGTGAGGGCTCCCTCCCTCTGGGGGGAGGAAGGGTCTATGCTGCGGGGCAGGAGTAGTTGGCGTTTGGGGCCGAGTCTGGGGGTGGGCAGTAGAGACATGGGCACTCTCAGAGCTGGAGCAGTTGACTCCAATGTTCTCAGGGTGCAGGTGCGGTCAGAGACACCAGTGCCTGAAGGGCCAAGGCGGCTGTGGTAGAGAGCAGAGGTCAGAAGGAGGGACAAGGCAGTTGTGGCAGAGAGCGGAGGTCAGAAGGAGGGACAAGCAGCCTCTGCTGTGACTCCTTGCAATTCACTGCCCTATGTACCCCAGCCCCACCTCCCGCCACACACTCTGCTCCCTCATTCTTCTCAAACTATTCCATTGTTACCAACCACGTGACCTGCCAACCTGGCCCTCATTTCCCTTCTCTCCACTCCTGTGCCAGCCCTCTGCTCTTGCTGGACTGCCCACTGGTGCCTCCAGGAGGCAGCACGGTGCCGTGTAAAGGGGAGGGATCTTGGCTCTGGAGTAGAGGCTGCCTTTGAATTCCTGCCACCTCTCAGTAGCTGTGAGCTCTTCAGCCAGTCACTTACCTGTCACCTCTGTGGTAATCCGTAGTGAGTGTGGCCATAATCTCATGGGACCACGAGGCCCACATGAAACAAGCCCACATGAAACAATGTGAAGGGAGGGCGGTGGCTTCTATGGGCTCTCTCCTCTCTCTCACCTGTCCTTCTGGTACTAGGAGCAGTCTCCTCCACTCTCCTTTTGGGGGTTTCCTCTTCACAGAATATGGCAACCTAGAGCCTTCAGTCTGGTGGGAGAGGCCAGACCCATGTTCCACAGTGGTTCCCCACATGGCCCAAAGTGAGATGTGTTCACAGAGCACACTTAGTTCCAGCCACTGACCTCTCTTTAAACCTCATTTTCCATGGGACAGTGCGGCCCAAGTATGTCCTCTTCTTTCCTGCAAGAGAAGGCTAGGAACAAAGATGATGTCTCATGTTAAGGAATGTTTTGCTTCCTGCATCTTTTCTAAATCTACCGTAAGGTCCTCAAGGTGCTGTTTGAGCATCCTCTGCTCTGTGTGGGAAGACTGCATGGCCTTGGGCCACAAAGCTGAGGGGGGAGGGGGGTAACTGTTCCTCCCCCTGAGTATGAACCAGAAATGTTAAGACTGCAAGAATCAAGTTGCAGGCTGGGTGAAAAAATGCAGAAGCTGAGATGTCACCGGGTCCTCCGCTGCACCAAAGAGAAGACACAGTAAGAGAAAAGCAAGTTTGCTAGCCTTTTCTTTTAGCTACCATTTTACAGAGCATCTACAGTAAGCCAGACAAGGTGCTAGATGCTATACTCACGAACTCAATTAACCCATTAAAAATAAACAAAAGCCTTCCTCAAATCTAAAATCCCATCAGTGCAGAGTCCAATGTGGGGCTCGAATTCACAAAATGTGAGATCATGACCTGAGCCAAAACCGAGTTGGACACACATAACTGACTGAGCCATGCAGGCGCCCCAAAGAACTTTACTTTCTAGAAAAGCATCCATGAGAGACAGATGCAGGAGAGAGCATGGTGGCTTTTTAAAAATTATTTTTATAGATTTCAAACTCATCTCAAACTTACAAAAAAGTTACAAGTACCAAGAACATTTTGTTTCCTCTGAACCATGTGAGAGCAAACGGACATGATGCCCCAGCCCACCCCCAGACACTTCAGTGTGTCTGCAGAGTACAAATAAGGACATCCTCTTTTCCACAATCCAACCACTGAAGTCAGAAAATGAACACTGATCTCTTACTCCCAGTTCATCTGTAGATCCCAGTCAAGTTGTACAAACTTCCCAACAATGTTTTTTTAAAGAAAGCATCTAATTCAGAATCAAGCATTGCATTAAGTTATCATGTCTTTTTAGTCTAATATGGAATTAATTTTAATATAATGTAGGGTGAAGAAAAAAAAATCAAGCCTTTAGAGGTCCCTGGCTCTCCAAGGGTTGGGTGGAGAGGTGGATGGTGAGAGGTGCCTGGCCACCTCGAACATGAGAGCCCCAGGAAGTGCCTCTGGAGATTCTCTCTGTCCCCTGGCCCAGAGCAGCCTGGCCAAGGCCACTGGTCATGACTCCAGCTTAGACTTTTCACTCAGCACTAGATAAACCCATATGAAGCAAAATATATATTTTTTAATGTTTATTTTTGAGACACACACACACACATACACACACACAATGTTAGTGGGGGAAGGGCAGAGAGAGGAGGAGATAACAGACTCTGAAGTAGGCTCCAGGCTCAGAGCTGTCAGCACAGAGCCCGACGTGGGGCTCAACCTCATGAACCATGAGATCATGACCTGAGCCCAAGTTGGATGCTCAACCGGCCACCCAGGCGCCCCATTAATCCTATCTTTTAAGTAAGGACACTGATGCATGGAGAAATTAGAGAAAGTTGTCTAAAAATCACATAGGTGACAAGGCCTCCAGAGTTCCTGTATACCTTATCATGTCATATATATGCATAGAAATATTCAGTGCTTTAATTCCTAAGGAAATGAACTTCAATCTCCTGAAATCAGATTCTTCTCTAAAAGGAGGAATGAGAAAATCCAACAGAGAGACTTGGGTCCAAGTCTAACTCAGGAGGCCTGTTCAGATGGTACCATGCACCCCCACCCCCCATACAGAGGTCAGGCCAGGCAGTTCTAAGTGTTGGTTAAACATTTATTTTGAAAATTCATTTGGCGATTAGATGATAAACAGAAAACGAGCCCGTATCTTCTACTTTTCATCATTTATTTAAGCTCTGAAAAACCACCATAAGACACAATGTCATATATACGGACAGAGTAATACAAACTAATGCTGAAAGGAGCTGGCGATGCTATTATTCTCTGAGTAGGTGTGATTCACCAGGACTTGGTCAAGGGCTTCAAGTTAGTACTATGAGCATCTCCTATGTGCAAGGCAGTTCAGAGCCGTGAATCTGAGCTTCTGACACCAGATTTCCAGAAGGCCCACCCACACAGCGGCCAATCAGGATTTCGTATATAGCCCTATGCCAGTGGCCTGTGTGTCTCCTGGTTTATCTCCGGGGCCAGGAGCACTTGGCTCTTCCCCTCTGAGAAGTCATTTGCTCTGATGCAGATGCCATGCCAAGGCACAGTAACTCGTTCAACCCTCACCACTGGGTTGGCAGCATATCAGAGCTGAAGCTTTCATCAGGGGGCTTTAGACTTTGAAAGGAAGGACAACATTCTATTGTTCTTTCGGAATGATAACGCCATGAGGGGTCTCCTCTAGGAAAAAAACTGAATGTTTTTGATCAACTGTCAACTATTACTGCTGTCAGTGGGATTTATTGGCTCCTAGGATCCCAGGATTGAGTCATTTTAGGGAAGGCAGAAATATTGTGAGCCTGCTCTAGGCTGGAGAACAAGCTTCTTCTCTACTGGTCCTCAAGGCATCCAGAGAAGGTGAATTCACATAATTTAATGGATTGTTTTGGTTCATTAGTAAAATAACTTCTTTCCAACTCACAAAACCAAGGCAGAAATGTAGAACTCATTTATGGTCCTTCTCTATTCAGCAATTGAAAGATGCCCTCTCAAAAATTACTTACTGGACGATTTGCAGAAGAAAAGAATCATGGCATAGCTAAGCACTCTATCCTCAATGCCTAGCACAGTACTTAGCTCATAGCTGGCCCTCAGTGTACTTTTATTAGAAAAAACACAGAAGGGGCAAGTCCACGAGGCAGGTACAGACCGGCTTTGGACAACCCAGGACCTCCCCATCCGGGCCCTGCAGAAGAGGAGCCTGCAGCGAGCTCACAACCTGGCAGGCTCAGCACAGAGCTTGCTGGCTGTCTTGCAGCAGGAGGCACAGTCAGGATCCTTCAACAGCTCTTCCTGGTTCCTTCACCAGTGGAATGTCTGGTGAACTTTATTCTCTGTGTAATGCAGGAAGATCAGGAAGTCTCACTCCTCAGAGAAGCTTTTTAGAGATGGAGACAAGCAGTACCTCCCCTGATGTTGGCCCCGCTGGGGGCCTGTGACCCAACGCAATGTAGTAACAGGTCGGAGCAGGGGGTGGGGGGAGGTCCTGCAGGCTGGCCTGGCATCCAGTCTGATTCTGATGAGCTCAGCCAGGACCTGTACAAAGTTAGTCCGGGCTGATCTCTAGCTCCTGTCCTTAAGGGAGACCCAGGTCCACTGCCAAGACCCACTAGTCATCACTTCCTGCTATTGGAATGTGCGTCCTCATGATCACATACACTTACATTTCTGACTATACACTTAGCATTCACTGATCTCTTTTACATTTTTGTAATTTCCTCTAGGAGAGCCTGTTCTACAAGGTAACTCAATTAAAACCAACTGAATTTAGACCTCCTTTTGTCTGCAAGGATCCTGTCCACTAGAATAAACTGCATAGTGCCAAATGGGTATCCCGTGCAAACAGAAAAGGTCTTGTTTAGATCACTGATCACTGAGTCTTGGGCGAATGTTTCTGTTAAGCCTATGGCATATTTCACCAACTGGGCTTACTTCAGTCTGTAGTGTGGGGAGCTAGCTCGGAGCTGACAGCAAGCCACGTCTTCTAGTATCAGACATTACACTGGACACTTACCTACTAAGTACACTACTAACTACTAAGAGACAGCACACCTACCACTGCTATGTACTAGCTGTCAGTGACGCTTCCATGTGTCAGGGCTTCTATTTTGGACAGATCATCCTTTAGCCAGTCAGCTATCATGCCAGCCATTTCTCCGTAAAAATGGATGATAAAACCATGAGGTAATTTTTTCTCGCAGAGTCGAATATCTCCTTCTGGAAAATCTTTCTTGATGTCTTCATAGTATTTTTTTGGACACCAAGCATCCATAGTACCATAGTAAAATGTAAGCTAAAAGACAAGACAAAAACATTTTATTAGAAAACACTTCCTCTGCCAACACAAACATGACACCAGCAACCTGCAATGCTCTGGTAACAGCCCCTGTACCTGGCCCTATAAGATAGCCGCAAGCCTCCCTCCAGACCATGGCTCTCTTAAGGAAGTGACCTTGATGGTTTATGAGAGTGAATTAAGAGGCATCTGATGGAAAGAAACCCATCCCCACATAGGGAGAGTCTTGTGTGATAGATTCCCCACGATTCACTAAAAGGACATGCCAGCAAAGTTGTGTACATTGAGGCTGGGATGGACACTGGAGAGAAGGCTGTGGAGGACAGGGAGGAGTGACTGAGACATGATCGCTGAAGGACTAGTGACCATTCATACACACTTCACAGTTTTCACGCAGCCACATGGTAGACATATGGATATGTTTGTTGAATGCATCCAAAGAGGAACTAGAGAGACTCAGGCTTCTCAATGTAGCAGACGAAAAGTGATCAGAATCCTGAGAGTGTCTGTAACATTTCTGAATAGGCTCCATGCAGCAGGAGAGTATGCAGATTCAGTGGGCAGGTGATATAATCATGCTCCAGGTGACAGCAAGCAGCTGCATGGAGACAGAGCCTCCTTTAAGACATTACTAAGACCCTTACTGGATACTGATCTATATACCTGCCCATGACACACACACACACACACACACACACACACACACACACACACACACAAATAGGTGTATGTACGTATATACACGAATGTGTATATGTGTATGGGTACATACGTATATATGCACATACAGGTATCCCCTGCTTTTCCGAAGTTCATGTTATGCCACTTTGCTTTTATGAAACACCTATGTTAGCATCTGTTTTCGCTAAACAAAAGACACCCGAAGCGGATTTTCGTTTTTATGAACAAAAGCTAAAAGCAAAAATAGTGTTCAGTGTTTGTTTGGCAGTGGGCAGGTACAGAGGCAGCGCACACCTGGAAGAGGGAGTGGCTCCACCACGCTCCTTCCCCTGGAACTACATTTCACATCAAGCCACCATAGCTTTGAACTGTGGCTGCAAGCATCTGGGCTTTACCTGGATTTATTTTGGGCACCCACTAGCATGATGTGTCCTAAAGTATCTGAAAAGCCTAAGAGAGGTTATTTTTTGGGTCTGGGAACACTCAAAAAATTTTCCATATAAATTAAGGTAAATACTTCTTTGGTTTACGTCACTTCAACTTACAAAAGGTTTTACAGGAATGCTCTACTTTTGGATAGTGGGGGAAACCTGATAAGAGCTAACAAAAGACTTCACACAATGAAGTGACACGACCAGGTCTGGCTACAATGGCAAAGAGAGATGGGAGCAGTCAAAGTGTGTCGGGAAGATGACGCGGGACACATGTGTTATTGCCCACTAGGTGCTTTTGATCTAATAGTCATTAAATCCATTATCTGAATATGGACAAGGGAGACTCTTTTGATAAAGACACTGGTCTTTATTACAATAACCTTATGACTTAACCAATATTTAAGGGAACAGTTAAAACAATACTTTAAAGAGGAAAATATGTAGACTACTCCAGAGAGTCAGTTACTAACAACTAAACCTTGAGTTGCAGACTTATTCTGAATTACTTCATAGACAGCTTTCTGGTTGTCACCTGAGGTTTTAGTTTTGAAAGCTGCAAAGGATCTGTGGCTCACAGGCTGCTCACTTCTTCTTCCCATTCTCCTGTGTTTTGCTCACTACAACCATTTGTGGGTACTCCAAAGCCCCTAAAACCAAAATTCATTTTGCCATGGCTCTTAGCAGCGTATGAAGTTCTTTCTGTTGCTGGAGGACAGAGAACCTGGTGGCAGCCTGGCTCCTTCCCCTGGGTATCAGTCTCTCTACAGCTCTGCCATGCTGCAACTCCACCAGCAGAGGGTGATGATTCTGGCCAGCAACACCCTGCCCGCAGGCATTAATTACCTACCAATAGGGCTAATAACTTTAGGTTCTCTCTAAACCATACCCTACCCTTACCCACAAGAATCTTTTAAATTATATCCAGGAAATCGAGTACGTTACAGTCCTCATGCCCAGTGGTTCGGTACTTCCTCATAGTATGAAACAGTGCTGAGAAATCTGGAAGTGCTGACTTGGGCCCATGACCGTCATGTGTGTTCCTCTGCCCCAGTGCACTCTCTTGCCTTAAGATTCCTGAATGCCGACAAAGGTGCTTTGGGAGCCCTCACACCTGCATAAGCTGGCAAAGTCTTGTGAAAAGCTCTATTGTAGAAGGATCAACTAGAGGGACAGCAAGGCAGAAAGAGCTCTCCAGGGGTCTCTGACAAGGAGCGCTCCATCACTCTGTGCACCTGCTGCTGCTTTCTGTCTCATATTTCAGAGACTATTCCTTTGGAGAGTTTAGCATTTACTTTTCAGTGAGGGAATTACAACTTAAAATGTCTTCATTGAAAAGTCCAGCTTGATGGGCTGGGAAACACCATCCCTTCCCTCACGAATGAAGGTGTGGACAGTTGAGCAGGAATAACACATGTGGATTACAGAGGCCTTACACCTACTTCAGGGTATCCAGAGACAAGTCGTGTCCAAGTAGTTAAGCTACCCAAGACATGTCCAAGGACACTTAACACAAAGTGTGCAAGATGGCATTAACAGCGAGGATTCCAGATTTCCCATAGGTTCATCTAATTTTACTTCTTAAGCCTCTATGACCAGTAACCATTTAGAGTGGCTGCATTTCGTTAAATCTCTAAGTAATGGTGGGGTAAGGTCTTTTTGCTTGGGTGTTTTGAAAGTTTTCTTCAGACTATATTCACTGAAGGGCAGCCTTCTATGAAAATCTTGGCTTACAAGTAAAACATGTGGTTATTCTAATGCCTTTATATACACTGGCTCAAGATACTTTCCATCCCTATAGATTAGAAGTCACAGGCAATAGATCTGGACAGAAGGCTCTGCATCTGTAACCCTAAACAGGAAACAGAAAAAGTATGGGGTGTGTGGAGCTACTAGTGGGGGGTGGGGGGAGACAGGTGAAGCAGAAAGAAAGAAAGAACTGGACACCAAAGCATGGTGGTTAAGAGTGTATATACTATTATAATATCGATGTGTCAAAACAAAGAACCATCACAACATATAATAATGAACTGCTAAAAACTGAGAATAACATGTTAAGCTCTATATTCACAGAGTCCTTACAACAATACTCTTGAGGAAGGTATTTTATCCTCATTTTACAGAAAACGAAACTGAGGCATAGTGAGATTAAGTTGTTTAAATTCAAAGAATTAGTGAGTTGTAAGGCTGGGGTATAAATCCAGAGACAACATTCCTAATCTGTACCCTTTACTATGATTTGCAATTAACAGTGAACTGACCCATGTTGTGAAGAGACAAAACCTGAAGACTGGGCAGTCTTCAACTGGCCATGAAAACTGAGAGTGACAATCAAGGGCAGGAGCAAACCCAACAACCTTCACTTACAGCCTTCTCGAAGTCTATGTAGTTCTGGGGCTCTGTGTGTCACGGGTGTAGTAACTGCTGGGACATGACCGGAACTGTTAACTAAGAACCTCAGGTTATCAGCAGGACGTTTAAATTCAGAGGTTTGTAAGAAGATAAATAATTGTTTCCTGTAGTTTTATTTCTCCTTGGCACTAGCTTTGCTATGCATGAGAATTGATAAAAAGTACACATTACTGAATGGAAATTATTCCGTGTTTCCAAACTGCTGTCATGTTAAGTAATCCGTTTCTCTATTAAACACAAAATTTAATTTTCCCAGTTTTTGTAAATTTAACTTCTCAGGACTGTGCTTTTTGCTTTTCCTCGTGTGTTCTGCAGTAAGGTGGAATTATAGTTGCTAGGGTGCCTGTGCTCACAGACATATTTTCCTTAAACATTTCAGCGTGCCCCTAAGGAGCTATGTCCCTGCAAATTGTTGCAGTTTGCTACCATTGAGAAGCCACATTTGTCTTTTCTCATGTGGGTGTTTTTTTCTCTCACTTTTTGCTGCTGAAACTAACAGATTCAAAGCAGTCTCACCAAAAATGACTCTAACCCTCCTTGCCATCTGGCGTTGGCTAAGTGGTTGAAATTCACAAGGGAGTAAATCTCACTTCTGGAGAAGCTGCCAGACTAGGGAAGAACACAGGCATGTACACACTGGCCCTTAAACACAACAGGCAGAGAAGGGTATAAAGTACTTCTGGAGTCCAAAGTAGGAAAACCTGGATTCTGCCCTGACGGAGTCCACAAACCTTTTAAAAATACTTATTTACTTTTTTTATTTTAGAGAGCGAGTGAGAGGGTGAGCAGGGGACGGGCAGAGGGGGAGAGAGAGAGAATCTTAACCGCTCTCAGTGCAGAGTCCGATGCAGGCTATATCCCACGACCCTGGGATCATGACTTGAGCTGAAATCGAGAGTCTGATGCTCAGCCGACTAGGTCACCCAGGTGCCTCAACAAATCTTTTTTTAGAACACATTTTGAGTTGTTGGCTTTTATTCATCACTAACAGAGGATTTATTTTAAGAACAAAAGAAATACCAGAAACCATCTTATGACCTAAGTTTATATATTTGATTTAGCTGATAACAAACTAAAATCACTTTCAATGATATATCTCAAAATATTAAACATGAAAAAACCCACAAGAATCCCTATCTGGTGATGTGTACACACACACACACACACACACACACACACACACACACAGAGGAATACTATTCAGCCATAAAAAGGAAGGAATTCCTACTGTTTGTGACAATATGGCTGGACCTTGAAGGCGTTATGCTAAGTGAAGTAAGTCAGAGAAAGACAAATACTGTATGATTTCACTTATATGTGGAATCTAACAAAAAAAGGAACTCATAGAAACAGAGAGGAGAGTGGTAGTTGCCAGAGACGGGCGGACAGTGGGGATGGGTGGAAGGATTGGGTGAAGGGGGTCAAAAAGTACAAACTTTCAGTTATGAGTAAGCCCTGGGGGGTTTAATGCAGGGCCTGCTGACTAGAGTTAGCAGCACCGTACTGTGTATTTAAAAGTTGCTAAGACAGCAGATCTTTTAAGCTTTCATAGCAAGAAATTTAAATTTGTAACTATGTGAGGTGATTATGTTAACTAAACTTGCTGTGGTAATCATTTTGCAATATATACATATATCACATTCATTATGTTGTATACCTTAAATTAATACAATGTTTTACCTTGATTATATCTCAATAAAGCTGGAAAAAAAATCTCTATTTGTATTACTTTTCTCTATTCAACAATCCAGAGGACTACAGGCATTATGGGAATCACAGGCCTAATAAAAGTGTTTCATAGTCTTAGAATGTTACTTCTTTTCTTTCTCTTTCTTTCCTTTCTTCCTTCCTTCCTCATTCCTTCATTCATTCATTCATTTTATTAACCTTACGCATAAGCTGAATTTTATTTTATATTATTTATTTATTTTTAAGTTTTTTAATGTTTATTTTTGAGAGAGAGAGGGAAGGAGAAGGGGCAGAGAGGGGGACACAGAATCCAAGGCAGACTCCAGGCTCTGAGCTGTCAGCATAGAGCCCAACGTGGGGCTCAAACTCACGAACTGTGAGATCATGACCTGAGCCGAAGTCGGACGCTCAACCGACTGAGCCACCCAGGCGCCCCATGCATAAGCTGAATTTTAGAAGCTCCTTAGAATATAATTCATCATAAAGCCAAGTTTGGTATAAGCTAGTTCTTGGCAGTTTAACAAAGTGAACTTCCTCTCTTCAAGTGGTCTTCGAGCGATCTGTTTCATGATACGGTGTAGACTAGAGCAGAGGAGCAAATAGCGCTTCAGGGCCATCATGCTCAGAGTGAAAGGGCTTCTCATAAAGCCTTTGTGTTCTATTATGGTAAAATAATCTGTGAAACTGCTCAAGTTCATTATGCAGTCACAGGGAGAGAGCATGGTGCAGCGTGCAGAACTTGGGCCCTGGGCCATACCTGCCTAGACTGGAATTTTGGTTCTTCTATCACTAGCGTTCTTCTATCACTAGTTGTTCCCTTAGACTAGTTTCTTAGCCTGTCTGTGCCTGTTTCCTCATCAGCAAGGTGGGGATAGAACAGCTGCCTTGTGGGGTGGTAAGGATTAGAAAACAAAGCACATCAAGCACTTGGCATATAGTAAGCACTCTTAAAGGACACATGGTGATACTGGTGTCTTAAAGGACACTGGTGATAACAATGAGGACAAAGGGATCTCCTGTGGGGGCAAAATCTGTCTCGATTCTTCCCTACAGTGAGAGTTGTGCTCAGATCAGAGGAAAAAGAAGCCACAGGACCTTAACATAATTTTTGAGAAAATATATTTTCTTCTGATAAGCTGCTTTTGATGTAAGTCAGGCTCAGAAAATGTGGAAGTAAAGAGACTGTCTTTTTTTCCATTGGATAATCTTTCCTGCTTTGTCAAAGATTTGTTGGCCATACATTTGTGGGTCCAATTCTGAAGTCTCTATTCTATTCCATTGGTCTATGTGCCTGTTTTTGTGCCAATACCATGCTGTCTTGATGATTACAGCTTTGTAGTAGAGGCTAAAGTCTGGGATTGTGATGCCTCCTGCTTTGGTTTTCTTCTTCAATATTACTTTGGCTATTTGGGGTACTTTGTGGTTCCATACAAATTTTAGGATTGCTTGTTCTAGCTTCAAGAAGAATGCTGGTGCAATTTTGATTGGGGTTGCATTGAATGTGTAGATTGGTTTGGGTAGTATTGACATTACAGTATTTATTCTTCCAATCCACGAGCACGGAATGTTTTTTTCATTTCTTTGTATCTTCTTCAATTTCCTTCATAAGCTTTCTATAATTTTCAGCATACAGATCTTTTACATCTTTGGTTAGGATTATTCCTAGGTATTTTATGATTCTTGGTGCAATTGTGAATGGGATCAGTTTCTTTATTTGTCTTTCTGTTGCTTCATTATTAGTGTATAAGAATATAACTGATTTCTGTACATTAATTTTGTATCCTGAGACTTTGCTGAATTCATGTATCAGTTCTGGCAGACTTTTGGTGGAGTCTATCGGGTTTTCCATGTATAGTATCATGCCATCTGCAAAAAGTGAAAGCTTGACATCTCTTTAACAAATGGTGCTGGGAGAACTGGACAGTAACATGCAGAAGAATGAAACTGGACCACTTTCTTACACCAATCATAAAGAGAAACTCAAAATGGATGAAGGACCTGAATGTGAGACAGGAAACCATCAAAACCCTAGAGGAGAAAGCAGGAAAAAACCTCTCTGACCTCAGCCACAGCAATTTCTTACTTGACACATCCCCAAAGGCAAGGGAATTAAAAGCAAAAATGAACTATTGGGATCTCATCAAGATAAAAAGCTTCTGCACTGCAAAGGAAACAATCAACAAAACTAAAAGGCAACCAATGGAATGGGAGAAGATATTTGCAAATGACATATCGGATAAAGGGCTAGTATCCAAAATCTATAAAGAACTCACCAACTCCACACCCAAAAAATAAGTAATCCAGTGAAGAAATGGGCAGAAGACATGAATAGACACTTTTCTAAAGAAGACATCCAGATGGCCAACAGGCACATGAAAAGATGCTCAACATCACTCCTCATCAAGGAAATACAAATCAAAACCACACTGGGATACCACCTCATGCTGGTCAGAGTGGCTAAAATGAACAAATCAGGAGACTACAGATGCTGGAGAGGATGTGGAGAAACAGGAACCCTCTTACACTGTTGGTGGGAATGCAAACTGGTGCAGTCACTCTGGAAAACAGTGTGGAGGTTCTTAAAAAAATTAAAAATAGATCTACCCTATGACCCAGCAATAGCACTGCTAGGAATTTACCCAAGGGATATAGGAGTGCTGATGCATAGGGGCACTTGTACCCCAATGTTTAAGGCAGCACTTTCAACAATAGCCAAATTATGGAAAGAGCATAAATATCCATCAACTGATGAATGGATAAAGAAGATGTGGTTTATAGATACAACGGAATACTACTTGGCAATGAGAAGGAATGAAATCTGGCCATTTGTAGCAACGTGGATGGAACTGGAGAGTGTTATGCTAAGTGAAATAAGTCAGGCAGAGAAAGACAGATACCATACGTTTTCACTCATATGTGGATCCTGAGAAACTCAACAGAAGACGAGGGGCGAGGGGAAGGGGGAAAAAAAAGTTAGAGAGAGGGAAGGAGGCAAACTATAAGAGACTCTTAAATACTGAGGACAAACTGAGGGTTGATGGGGGGTGGAGGGGAGGGGAAAGTGGGTGATGGGCATTGAGGAGGGCACCTGTTGGGATGAGCACTGGGTGTTGTATGGAAACCAATCTGACAAATAAATTTCATATTAAAAACATATGGAGGGGTGCCTGAGTGGCTCAGTCGGGTAAGCGCCGACTTCGGCTCAAGTCATGATCTCGCGGTTCGTGAGTTTGAGCCCCGCGTCGGGTTCTGTGCTGACAGCTCGGAGCCTGGAGCCTGCTTCGGATTCTGTGTCTCCCTCTCTCTCTCTCTCTGCCCCTCCTCCACTCATGCTCCGTCTCTCAAAAATAAATAAACATTAAAAAAATTTTTAAAAGAAATATGGAAGTAATATACACTTTCTTTAAGCCTAAAGCAAAGTGTGTTATTATATACATTATCATGTATAGCAAACATGCACTCTACACACACACACACACACTGTATTCCCGTGAAAAGATCATGGGGAAAGACATTAGTTAGAAGATCCAAGATCAGTCATCAACCAAACAAACAGTGAAGCACAACCCCTGTCTGCAAGCCACCACTCATGCTCAGCTCACTGAGTGGACACTCAGCCACTTTACTTATAAATGAGACCTGGAGCCTACACTGCAGCACCATCTGGGTATTCCTGGTTGAGTATCTTCCAAAATGAAGGATGGCACCAGCATTCGGAGACTACCCTCCTGGTAGGGCTCACCGAGGGAGCCCCTGGGCAGTGGAGATAAGGCCCGCTGCTTCCCTGGGTGCTGAATGAACAGGCTTCCTAGTATGTTTACGTGCAGATTTCTTTAGAAAGAGTACCCCGAGCCTTCGAGCCGCATGGCAGGGGAAACAGCCGCCCTGAGAAAGCAACCAAGGAGCAATGGTGTAGATGTTCAGGGAGGAGACGCGTATTCTCTACCGTGCTCTGAGAAGTCAAAAAACTTACGCCATTCCTGCTTTCTCCACTTCTTATTTCCTTTTCAGAAATAACTGCCACCCAACAGGTGTAGGTTTGTTTTTTGTTTTTATTTTGTTTTTGATCAAAAAAGCAAAAGATCAGATGCTGTAAGCTCACTGTAAGCGAGCTGCTTACAGACAGGTCAAATTAGTACCCACACACATTTAGGTACTTCCCAGCGAGATCTCACTGTCCTGCCTTTATTGCCCTGTTTTCACCCCCCTCCAGCTTTCCTAGGCTCAGGGTACTAACCCTCCTGCACTGTATCCCACCCCTGGGGAGAATCCAAAACAGGTTGCTTGCTGCTCATCCCCTCCCCAAAGTCAGACCAGGCACCTGTGAAGGAGACCTGTTTTGTAACATAAGCCTCTTCATTTCAGTTATTTAAAAATCATATTCCTCCTGGGAACAGAGCAGCCTCAAACTTTTAAAATTTCACTGCAAGTCTTTCCAAGCAACCATTTTTAGGAACTTGAAGAGTTGTTAAAGAAAGGGAGGCAGTTTAGGAAATTCATTTTCCCATTTACCTTGTTTCCTTTCTTCCTTTTATCCAGAATTGGCTCAATTACCATTCTTGAAAACATGAGAATTAAAATCCCCAAAGATTAAGAAAAGTGGCTGAGGATGGGGGCAAGACCACTGAGCCCTCTCCCTTCTGCAGGCACCTTGGGGAGCAGGTGGAAATCAAGCCACCCAAGGAGGAGGTGAGGGCTGGCAGGTTATTGACCGGACCCCTCTCCAGTGGCTGAAATGACTGCGCACCAACAGACTTGCAAAGTGGAGCTTTTTCCTTTCCGTGTTAAACGCAGGCATAAAGGGTCAGAACCCACCTACTCCCAAACAGAAGGCGCTGGACCAGCCAGTGATTAGCTTTGTCTCTTTCTTACCTGGGACTAGAGTACGAAGCTGACCTGAGGCATCAATTTCCCTTTGGTGAGGCTACAGAGTATGAGGCATCGGGAACAAATCTATCCCCTTGTGTTTGTGTTTCCCCCTGGTCATATGCCTCAGGAAACTGGCAGATGTGCTGAAGGGTCCTGTTTAGGACCTTTAGCTCATCTGAATCTTCTGCATGAGGGTACTGGCCCAAGTCCTGGTAAAGATTAAGTGCTCCTATGCCTTCCTTCACCACTGTTCATTCCTGTTCAACATCTCCCTCAGGCATCTCAAGCAGAGCAGTGGCTGGGATCTAGAATGGGACTGGGGCATTCCAGGGTCTCTTGGCTATATATTTAATATTACCGAAATCTTTAACTATAGGATGAAATGAAAACATCTAGGAAGAAGTGTGTGGGGGAGGAGAAGTTAAGCAAATAGTCTTTTTAAAGCACTCAGAGGCACATCTAGGGTATGACTAAATTTATAATAATATTAATAAACTTCTAGCTGAATGCTTAGGGCATGCCAGATACTCTTTAAAGGTCTTTATATGAATTATAGCATTATATTTTTGGAACAAATGTATAGTACTAGATGCTATTACTAAACCATTTTATTGATGAGAAAGGAGACAGAGTGAGGTCAAGTAGCTTAACCAAGGTCACATAAGTGACCAAGTGGTGGAGCTGGAGTTTGAACCCCAGGCCAGGAGAAGACTCTGCTCCCCTGTGCATACCCACCCCTTTCAATCACTCTTCACTTGAGAACTCAGGGTGTGCTCACACACGTACGTAACACGAAGCTTTCAAGGTCAAAACGATTGACATAAAAACAAGCCTATGTATTTCCAGGATGATTATGACATTCTGAACAGGCTTCAAATGAGACAGGCAGAACTAACACAATCAGTTTCAGACCGAGGCGTGGCGGAAGGCAGACCTGGTTAGTAGGTCCAGGCAGCACTTCCCATGCTCCGCTAAGCAGGACGTGTGCATGTCTGAAGGATTTGCATGCCCGAATCTGCAAACAACTGCACAACGTTTGTTCCCAAAGGCAACGTGCACCTCTGGGCTCGGGTGGGCTAAGCAGGATGGGGAAAAAGCCGTAGCAGAGGGGTTCCTGTTCCTGAGGGCACTTTGCCCCTTTTCCCAAACAACACTGTCACCCTGGCCTGGCTCTCTGGGCGCAGGGCGGCCCTTCTACTGCTGTCTGCCTTTGTCAGAAAGCTGCACCTCGTGTGTTCTCGCCGGGAACAATTTTAGACCCTTGCTGACCGGCAGTGATGCCCAGATTCCGTCTGGCAGCAGCAGACACCAGCTGTTTCCATTCGCCGAGGCCAGAGATGGTCACGGCAGTTTAGAATTTCCCTCCTAAGTGAGTTTTAAATGAAAACTTCAAGTTTCTAAACCAAACACGAATTCACTTTTCTGTGAATGAGACATACATTCTCGTACAGTTTAGAACAAGGGCAGAACACACGAATGCTGACCTATTTGCCTCAGACACACCAGGTGCCTCCTAACGCAGAACATACCTCAGGGGTTCTCCAAAGAATTGGGACAGGAGTGGCGAAGACGTACAGTTGATTCTCTTCCTTGGGTTTATTTCTATTCTAGTTCTCATTTTTGTCCCTCCCCCTCCCGTCTCATCCATTAGCCCCTCTACTTCCTCCCAACCTTTTAAGCTGTGTTCCCCAAGGGTCAATCTTTAGATGTCTTCTCTCCACATACTACTTCCTTTTCTTACTATTACCCAAGCTCATGGCTTCAAATCTATTCTTACCGTTTCCAAATCAAAATTCAGCCCGGACTACCGTTCTAAGCTTCACACCGTACGGCCAGCTACCTGCCAGACATGTGCCCACTTGGGTGTCCACAGGTGTCTCAAACAAAGTACCCAAATCAACTACTCTCTCAACCACCTCCCCCAACTAGCTGATGCTCCTTCCCTATCTTGTTATCAATCAAAATATAGAGAAATAATCTGAGATTCTTCCATCTCCATTCTCTTATTCTTTCACTTAGTACTAAGTGCTGTTGTTTTTTGTTATAGACTCAAAACTTTAATCAGTGAACTAACATGCACACATGAAGGGCACCTTTATGCTGGCCCATAGCAACACAGGTCAGTAGTTACAGAGTCTGCTCCCAAGTACTAAGTTCTTCTACTTCCTAAATCTTTCCTATCTTACCTCCTCTCCACCCCCATCACACTGCCTGAGTCCTTGTAAAAGCCTTCTGAATGATCTCCCTACCTCAAATTTCATTCTTATCCCATATTTTCCATATGTTCCCCCAAAATAATCCCTCTCATTTGTTAATCTAGCCACATTCCTAGGGCTGACTGATGTGAACTGGTAGCTCTCAACTGGCTGGCTGTTCACAGATGGCACATGCTCTGATGGGTCAATGGCTGTGTCATATGGTTGCCAAACATTGTGAATATCACTCCTTACTTAAACCCTACAATGGCTCCCTAGCATCTCAAAATAATCTAGTCTTTTTAGTGTAACATCTCATGGCTTCTTGTTCTCAGGCCAGTGCACAAGCCACAACACCGTGCTGCCTAACCTATATTCTAGTGTCTCCAAGGAAGGGCTTCTTCACTGGGGTCTATGGGTCCGTGTGGGTTTGTATAGAAGTGGCAGTGGGGGAGGGGTAACGTACACTTGCTTGGGAAAAAGATGACATCTTTATTTTTGCTAACCTCTAACTATAATTTAGTATTTCCTTCAATTATGTATGCAGGCAATAAATGATAATAGTATGAGTAACACCTATATTTTGTCACCTATAAAATTACGGAAATTCTCAAATCGCAGTAAACTTGTTGAGGATAACTAAAAAATTATTTATGCTCATTGCTATAAATTTACCCTGGGTGGCTCAGTCAGTTAAGCATCTGACTCTTGATTTCGGCTCAAGTCATGACCTCACAGTCTGTGAGATTGGGCTGTGCATCGGGCTCCTTGCTGTCGATGTCAGGGCAGAGACTACTTAGGATTCTCTCTCTTCCTTTCTCTCTGCCCCTCCCTCACTCACGCACATGCTCTCTCTCAAAATAAACATTTTCAGTATTAATTCTGACTGGTATTATATGTCACTATTTAATGTGTTAATAAAGGTGTATATACTATATATCACAAATTTGTTTTTAAGTTATTTTGATAAATATACTTCAATATAATTGCTTTTTTGTAGTAATTTCATGTATTTATTTTATGCACTTAGACAAATTATTTTGCGTAGGGGTCCACACATGAGAGAGCCAAAGAGACGCATGGCACAGGGAAGGCTTAGACTCTCTACCCTAGTGGCTTCCCCATCCATCCATCCAGTACGCATTTGTTGATTACTCAGCAGGTATCGTACATTGTGCTGAGTCTTAGAGATATCAAGATGAGAAAAACATAGTTCCTGACCTGCAGGTGGAGGAAAGGGCAAACCGACCATTTGAATACTCTGTGATAAATGTAATATTGTAACTTTACACAGGGAGCCAGGTGAACTGGGAGAGGGACACCTAACCAAAACCAGGGGCTGGGAAAGCCTCCTGGAGATAACAATGGAGCCAGGTTTTAAAGGATGGATAAGATCCAGAGGTGCCTGGGTGGCTCAGTCAGTTAAGTGTCTGACTCTTGATTTTGGCGCAGGTCATGATCTCCCGTTTCATGGGACTGAGTCTCATGTCAGGCTCTACACTGACAGCATGGAACCTCCTTGGGATTCTCTCTCTCCCTCTTTCTTGCCTCTCTCTCTCAAATAAATAAACTTTGTTTTTTAATATATACATTTCAAAGTTTATTTATTTTGAGAGAGAACAGCAGCTTGAGCAGAAGAGGGGGAGAAACAGAATCCCAAGCAGGCTCTGTGTTGTCAGTGTGAAGCTGGACGTGAGACTCGAACTCATGAATCCTCACAGATCATGAGATCCTGACCTGAGCCAAAATCAAGAATCAGATGCTCTACTGACTGAGCCACCCAGGTGCCCCTAAATAAATGAACTTTAAAGGGCAGATAGGATTCAGTCAGGTGAAGAAAGAACACAACCTATGATGCCAAAGGACACAGTATAGTCTTTTGGAAAAAACTATGAGTCTGGTATATTTGCTTCAGGAAAGGGACATAATTTTATGTAGTATCAAAGCACTGCTAATAAACATAACTGTCTGATACTGTATATAAAGTCTCTAGACCTGGGAGGGAGGTTGGGAGGGAAGGAAGCCAGGCAGGCAGGCAGGCAATCAGCCTGGTGGATTTTTCATAGTTAAAAAGGTCCAGTTTCCTCAAGAAGATAAAAAGTTCTCTTCATGTGGACAATGGAAATCCAGTGGTAGAAAATTTGAATTTAGGACCAAAGCCTGGTGATGATAGTTTTCTAGAAGATGAGAAACAATCCAAAAGCCATCCACATGATGTAGCAGAGAGACTATTTTTAGACTAACTTTCTTGTGGCTTCCTGACTGGATGGCACAAAGATGCGTTTTTTAGAACTCTCTTATATTAGTGGAATATTTGAGACACACTATAAGATCTTTGTAACAAAATATATGGCTCAAAAAGTCTTCACACTGGAAGGTAGCCCTGGAAGGGCTGGAAGGGAAGCCCTTCTCTGGAAGGGAAGCCCTGGATAGGTATGAAGTTTTTGAACATATATGTTTGGGCTGAAATGGGACTGGGTATCCTTGACTAGAGTATCTAAAAAGGGATATGTCTAGTCTTGGAAATCGGTTTTCAAGCTGAACTACTTATCAGGGTTGTTTGGAAGGAAAGAGGCATTGCCCACCATCTTCCTAAAAGTATGTACCCTTTCAAGTTTCCTTATTTTCTCAAGCAAGACTGAAACATACGTTGATTCAACTTTTACCAATATTAAATTACAGCATGTTTCCTCTTTTTCATTACAGAAAAAAAGTTGCAATAAACTTCCTGTCTCTCTGTACCTCGTTTCACTTAGGAATTGCAACTATATTATTCCAGTGGAGAGATCAAACTTAGCCGGTACAAATGATAATCAATGAACTGCAAGGTAGTTTTGCATCATTAAACTAAACAATGCTTTACTTTCCAAAATTCCACAAGTACATTTAATGCTATCTTAAAAATGAAACAAAAGAGTTTTCTGTAGTTGGAAAAGTTTATTCTTGTGACTGTGTTAATATTAACCTTGAAATGCCTGCCATCTACCATTATACTCCCGTATTTCTCTCCCGAAAGTTTCAGGAAACTTACAGTGCTCCCACAGTTACCGTAAGCAGACTTCGATCTGGGAATGATTATACTTGCATATGGATTTAACTTAGGACAGGAATAAGTTAGCACCTTCTTTTGACCTCTTTCTGAGAACAACATACAAACAGAATCCCGAAATGATGAGTATTTTACAGCAGCTGGCTTACACAGGTGGTAAGATGGGCTTCGACACATGACGGGTCTAGTCATTCAGCAAGTGTGAATTTTGGAAGTGAGCTTCTGCCAGTCTTATTATTAACCGGGAATTGAGTTGTTTTTATGAACTTCTAGCCTTGAGAACTTAAATGCTTTTTTGAAACAAATTCACTTATAATCTAGCTGAAAAATAAAATACTGTTTTTCTTGAATTTTTACATCCTTCAATGACTGGAAACAGCTGAAAGGCCTGGAGAGAGTGTCCTTCTGAGGCCCCAACCTCCTCCATTCAGCTAGTGAGGGTTTCCTTCTGGCTTCAAAATTTCAGTCTCTAGCCAAATGCTATTTTAGAAAAAGATGACCACTGTGGCCGTTAAGACAAACACAGATTTTCAAAAGTCTTCTCTCTGAGTGAAGCTACTAGAGATCAATACTCTGAGAATACTTTTTGAAAGAACATATGTACATTTCATGCTTTAAGATAAGTGTATTGGGAGGTTCTAGAAATACGAATTAACACTGTGGCAAGTTTAAGTCAAAGTCTCAAAGCTTATAAAGACATTCTAAACCTGGGGTGGGGTATCTAAAATTTTACTTGTAGACTGTAGGCTCCCGGGCCCTGTTTGTGGCCACTCAGTAAGGGCGCTGCATTATACCCAGCAGATGCCACAGTTCAGCACTGACTATAAAGCTCTGGGTTAGTACAGCCCAACAGAAACATAAAGGCACAATGTAATTTAAAATTTTCTAGTAACTATACTAAAAAGCATAAAGGAATGGATGAAATTACTTTTAATTATCTATTTTATTTATTAATTCAGTGGTCTAAAATATTGTCATTTCAACATGTACCCCTTTTGGGTACTAAGTTTCTGAAATCCAATGTGTATGTTACCCTCATTGCACATCTCCTTTCAGACCAGCCACAAGAAACCACATGTGGCTGGCAGCTACCCTATTTAGACAGTGCAGCTCTATCCTATTCAGGATGAACAGACAGACAAGTGATGCCATGGGAGTACCAGGGCCACCTAAATTCTAGGGTACTGAGACATATTCTAAACCATGGCACCCTCACAGTTTCAGGGTCTGGTGCTTCCAAATGTGTTCGTGTAAGACTCTAGCTAATTTGCAGCAGTAACTCCCAAGTACTAAATATTTCAATCTTGGCCTTTCTGCATCTGCTTGTGTAGAAATCTGGTCTTGGTGTAAAAGCTGGACACTCCTACTCTAATGCACTGGGGAGTAAAGAAAGACAAGCTGAGTCAACAGGTCATAGTGATGTCAGTTCTTGTCCAGTGTTTTACTCACATGTTAATATAACTCATTTATTCTATAAATATTATTGAGAGTCTTCTCAGAATAAGGCCCTAGAGAGAAGCATTGATTCTGAAAAAAAAAAAAAAAAAACCCTAACAAAAACAGGTGGTAAACTATATTTAAGTATATATTTAAGTATGTAGTCAGCTTTACTTCCTTCCTATGCAACTTTTAGAACGGCCATATTTTAACTAGAAGTAGAACTCTGTATGAAATCTACAAACCCTTGAGATCTTACAGACTAACCAGTTCTAGCCCTTCATGCTCAGTAAACTTTGCTGCCCATCTACTTACTGCTTTGCAGCATTAAAGTGATTACCTTAGATAAATGTGCCCTTATGGTTTCATTGTCTCTCTCCACCACTTTCATCATTTCTTGGCCTCCAAGGTAGACAGCATTAGCTATATTAAAAAAAAAAAAAAGAGTCAAACACTTGGAATATGCAGAACAAACACACATGTCAAATCCACTGTATTTAATTCCTGTTCCCCCTTTTCCTTTCAGCAAGCACTACCTGATGTGAGTTATCACTAGGCCAAGAGAGGCGTGTGAGTCAGGCAGTGTGCATGGCCTCCGGACGAAAGAGCATGTCCCACAAAAGAACCTGCTCTTCTCACCTGCCTTTCTCAATAGCAACACACAGCAGTACGATGGCCTAATGTCAGACACCTCAGTAGATGGCGTGTAGTGCACCTGATCAGTGTGTTTTTATGATTTAAGGATTAGAAGCACAGACTTTCACAGATAAATCATGTATACCAGGGAAACTGCATGCAGTTACTAACGTGAAACTATCCTGACCTTTTTTTTAAAATTTTTTTATTAAAGATACAACTAAAAGGGTTTAAAGTCAAGGGGCACCTGGGTGGCTCAGTTGGTTAAGCGTCTGACTTCGGCTCATGTCATGATCTTACGGTTCGTGGGTTCGAGCCCCACGTCAGGCTGTGTTCTGACAGCTTGGAGCCTGGAGCCTGCTTTGGATTCTGTGTCTCCCTCTCCTCTCTCTCTCTGCCCCTCCCCTGCTCATGCTCTGTCTCTCAAAAATAAATAAATGTAAAAAAAAAAAGGGTTTAAAGTCAATTTAAAGGCTAAACGTTTTTTTTTTTAATTTTTTTTTAACGTTTATTTATTTTTGAGACAGAGAGAGACAGAGCATGAATGGGGGAGGGTCAGAGAGAGGGGGAGACACAGAATCCGAAACAGGCTCCAGGGTCTGAGCAGTCAGCACAGAGCCCGACGCGGGGCTCAAACTCACGGACCGCGAGATCACGACCTGAGCGAAGTCAGACGCTTAACCGACTGAGCCACCCAGGCGCCCCTAAAGGCTAAACGTTTTTAATGAGGGTTAGTCCCATTGTATTGACTGCATAATGAGCAAAACTGACCCTCTCCCTTTCAAGATGTCACACACCTGAGAAAGAAGAAAACAAGACACAACATGAATTTATGTGGCTTTCTTGTACTACTATGAAAACTTTCATTCAATGCCGTGTTCCTTTTCATTTGATTGGTATTATTGTCACTTTGTTTTTTGGTTTTTTTTTTTGTCATCACTGCCTGGTATATGTGTCCTTTTCTTTACTTTCAATCTTTTCTCATTTTGTTTTAAGTATGTCTCTTTAAATCATAGGTTTCTTTAAAAACATAATTTGAAAGTATCTCTTAAATAAAGGACTTAACATAGTCACATCTATTGATCTAAAAGATCTTTGGTCTGACTCCTGTCATCCTGTTTTGTATATGCTTCACTTACTTGTGATTTCTAACTCTTCTTTCCACACCCTTTCGTGTGAACGATGAGTTTTCTTTTCCTATTTATCTATTTAAAATGTATTTATTCATTTTAGTAATCTCCACACCCAGTGTGGGGCTTGAACTCACAACCTCAAGATCAAGAGTTGCATGAGATCAAGAGTTGCAAGATCAAGAGTTGAATGAGCCACCAGGCACCCCTTTACTATCTTTAAAAAATTTCTTTTCACTAATAGTCTGAACGCATAAATTCTGTTTTTATTCACTGAATGGTTAGCTGTACCTAAAATTTTGCAAAACGTATTTTTTTCTACTGCGGTCTAGAATTAATCAGTGTCTATAATCTCTCCTTCCAATAAGGTGACTCTTAGCATCCCTGAGCCTTCCTCATGCCTTCCTTCTACGCTGTCTCCTCTTAGGAGCTGTGGGTAATAAACTCTTATTCCAAAGGCAGTTGTTCTCCATGTCTGTCATTTTGCCACAGCTGATTAAAACAAATTCTGGGCACATTTTCTTTCTTTTTTTTTGGGGGGGGGGCACATTTTCAAACAAGGCAGAGGTGGTATGGGGAGGTCAGTGTGGTGGTTTTGTAGGGCAGAGTAGTGGAGAGGGGGAGAGCTACTGAAGGAGGGGCTCCAGAGTCTGCAGAGGGTTCCTCTTCAGCTCCAGCTATATACTGATTGGCACTATCATGTGAGACACCACCAGAAGCTGGGGAAAGAACCACTTGAAAGGATTTAGATGGCACAGTGTCCAAACTGGAAGTAGTTACTGTTCCTACCAGCCTAGCAGAAAAGTCTTGTAATTAATGGTGTATCGGGGCACCTGGGTGGCTCAGTCGGTTCCGTGCCCGACTTTGGCTCAGGCCACGATCTCACAGTTCGTGAGGCTGTGTTGGGCTCTGTGCTGACAACTCAGAGTTTGGAGCCTGCTTCAGATTCTGTGTCCCCTCTGTCTCTGCCCCTCCCCTGCTTATGCTCTCTCTCTCTCTCTCTCTCAAAAATAAAAATAAAATAAACATTAAAAAAAGGTGTATCAACTAAAGAACTTGGAAGGGTTTTTGCCTTGGTAGAGGGGTAAAATTAGCCCTAAACTAAATGCTGTTCTGCAAGCAACTAATAAAGCCTAAAAGCAAGAACAGAAAGGATCAAACTATTTCCAAGTAACATAACTGTCCCATAGCAAAGCTTAAGAACATCTACATAAATACAAAAATACCCAGCATCCAACAAAGTAAAATTAACAATGTAAAGCATCCCATAAAAAGTTATCAAGTATGCAAGGCAGGAAAATACAACCCAAGATAAGGAAAAAATTAATAAAAACTGACCCAAAAGTGACAAAGATAATAAAATTGGTAAACATTCAAGAAATGGTGCTGGGAAAACTGGATATACACAATGCAAAAGAATGAGTTGGACCATTATCTCATACCATACACAAAAATTAATTAAAAATGGATCACAGTCCTAAATTTAACAACTAAATGTATAGAACTCTTACAAGGAAACATAGGAATAAATCTTTATGATCTCAGATTAGGTAATGAGTTCTACGATATGACACTAAAAGCACAAGTGAGAAAAGGGAAAATAAACTGGTTTTCATAAAAATTAACACTGTGCTTTAAAGGACACTGTCAAGAAAAGTGAAAAGATAACCCACAGAATGAAAGAAAACTGTACATCTAATAAGGATCTAGTATCCAGAATATATAAAGAACTCTTACAATTTAACAGCAAAAAGACAAAAACTTGATTAAAAATGGGCAAAGGATTTAAACAGGCATTACTCTAAAGAAGATGTACAAATGGCCAATAAGCATGTAAAAAGATGCTCAACATCATTAGCCATCAATGAAATGCAATCAAAACTATGTTATACCACATCACACCTACCAGGATGCTACAAGAAAAAAGACAAACGAAAGTCAGTGTGGACAGGGATGCAGAGAAACTGAAACCCTCATACATTGTGGGTAGCACTGTAAATTGGTACAGGCACCGTGGAAACAGTTGGATGGTTTCTCAGAATGTTAAATATGGAGTTACTGCATCTATCTAGCCATTCCAATTGTAGGTGTAAATAAACCCAAGAGACCTGAAAACAGAGGTCCACACAAAACTTTGCGGGAATGTGTATAGCAGCATTGTTTGTGATAGCCCAAAAGTAGAAACAATGTGCATGGCCATCAAATGAGAAATGGAAAAGAAACATATGATACTGCCATACAATGGAATATTACTGAGCAATAATGAAGTACTAATACATGCTACAACATGAATGAACCGTGGACACATCATGCTAAATGAAAGAAGCAAGTCACAAAAGGCTATTATTATATTGTATATAATATACAATATGTATTGTATACAATTATATTATTATACTGTATATAATATACAATATATAGTACACAATATATCTTGTATATAATATTGTATTGTATTATATTGTATATATATTATTATATTGTATAATTCCTTTTATAATTAAATGTCCGTTATACATTGAGAAATACATTGAGAAATACATTGAGAAAATAGATTAGTGGTTGTCAGGGACTGGGGTAAGGGGGAAATGGTGAGTGATGGGCATGGGGATTCTTCTGAGGTGATGAAAATATTCTAAAGTCACATAGTTGTCATGGTTGCACTACTCTGAGAATATACTAAAAAAACAACAACAACACTGAATTGTGCACTTTAAAGGAGTGAGTTTTATGGCATTTTAATTACATCAAAATTAACCTATTTTAAAAAATTGGTATTTGCAGATATTGAGAGTTCTATAACCTATACCATATATTTGAGAAGTGAGAAATATTGAATGTGTTAAATAGAATTATGGAAGATATAAGAAAGACTCATATCAAACTTCTAGAGATGAAAAATACACTAGATGGGATAATAGAAGAGCAGACATCATTAAAAAAAAAAATTAGTGAATTGAAGACAGCAATAGAAACTATCCAAAGGGAAACACACAGAGAAAGAAAGTGGGGGGGAGGGGGACAGGGGCAAGAACAGAACATCAGTGAACCACAAGTGAACTTCAGAATGGCATCATATACCATGTGATTGGAGTCTCTGAAGGAGGGAAGCACAGAAAAAAATATCTGAAAAAATATTAAAATATTAAAACCATAAACCTACAAATCCAAGAAGCTCAAAGAATCCCAAAGCACAAGAACCATGGAGAAAACTATATTAAAGTACCTAAGGAATTGCTTCAAACTAGTATAAAGAGAAAATCTTAAAAGTAGAGAAAAATGATACACAGTTGATCTTTCATCAACATGGGTTTGAACTGTGTGGGTCCACTTAAACATGGATTCTTTTTGATAAATACAGGACCGTACTGTAAATATATTTTCTCTTCCTTATGATTTTTTTTCTCTTACTTTATTGTAAGAATAGAGTATATAATACATATAATACACAAAATATGTGTTAACTGTTTATGTTATCTGTAAGGCTTCTGCTCAACAGGCTATTAATAGTTAAGTGTTTGGGGAGTCAAAAGTTATACACAGATTTTTGACTGCATGGGGGGTTGGCGCCCCTATTCCCCACATTGTTTAAGGGTCAACCATCTTACTTACGGAGGAACCAAAACTTAAAACGACAGCAGATTTCTTCTTGAAATGATGTAACTAGGAGACAGTGGAGGAACACTTTTAAAGTAATGAAAGAAAAAAAAAAGCCTGCCAATCTAGAATTTTATAGTTAGTGAAAATAGCTTTCAGACATACAAAAACTGAAAGAATTAACTACCAGTGGAAGTAAGAGAAATGTTACGAGAAATACTTGAAGCAAAAAGAAGATATCTGATGGAGATTGTATCTGCACAAGGACATCAGATGGGGCGCCTGGGTGGCTCAGTTGGTTAAGCATCTGACTCTTGATTTTGGCTCAGATCATGATCTCAGGGTTCATGAGTTCAAGCCCCATGTCAGGCTCTGTGCTGGAGACGCAGAGCCTGCTTGGGATTCTCTCTCTCCTTAAAAAAAAGAGAAATAGTTATTATGTGGGTAAATTTAAAATACAATTTTTATTTATATCTCTTTATAAGACAACTGACTGTTTAAAGAGATAAAATATATGACAACAATATCACAAATGCTAGGAGGGAGAAAAGGCTTACTGTTGTTAAGTTTCTTACGGTATACTTCAATGGTAAGTCATTTGAAGACTGTAAAAGTTAAAAATGTTCATTGTAAATCCTAAAGCAACCACTGAAACAGCAAAACAAAGAATGACTAATAAGCCAATGCAGGAGATAAAATGAAAGCATAAAATATCCAATTAACTCATAGGAAGGTAGAAAAAAGCAAAATTGGAACAAAGAACATAGGAGACAAATAGAAAATATATATCAAGATTATAGATTTAAGCCCAGCTCTATTCATAACTACATTAAATACAAATTGTCTCGACATTCAAATCAAAAGGCAAAGTAGGTAAGAAACCAAGATACAACTATTTGCTGCCTGTAAGAAATGGATCTTAATATAAAGACATAAATAAGCTAAAAGTTAAAAAACAGAAATAAATCATGCTAACATTAGTCAAAAGAAAAGTAGAATGACTATATTAATATCAGACAAAATGGATTTCAGAGCCAGTAATACTACCAGAGATAAAGAGGGTGATTCTGTAGTGATAAAGTGTTAATTCATCAGGAATAAATAAAAGTCCTAAATGTTTATGCACCTGGTATGTTTGAACTTCAAGTACGTGAAGTAAAAACTAACAGAAATACAAAAAGGAACTGACAAATCCACAAATATAGTCAGAGATTTCAATACTCATCTTCTAATAATTAATTTCTTTAAGTTTATTTATTTTGAGAGAGAGAGCGAGAGAGAGCATGAGCAGGGAGGGGCAGAGAGAGAGGGAGAGGGAGAGAATCCCAAATAGGCTCCACACTGTCAGTGTGGAGGCTGATGGAGGGCTCTAACTTACAAATTGTGAGACCATGACTTGAGCTGAAACTGAGAGTCGGATGCTTAACTGACTGGGCCACCCAGGCACCCTGATATCTTCTAATAACTGACAGAACAGTTAGAGAGGAAAATCAGTAAAGATACAGAAAAGGACACCATCAATCAACCTGACCAAAGTGACATCTATAGAACAGTCTACCCAATGAGAACAGAATATACATTCTTTTTAAGTATCCATAGAGCATTTCCCTAGTTAAGTCATATCCTGGTCCATAAAACATGTATCAGTCCGTTAAAACAAAATCATACAAAATACACTCTCTGGTCATAATGGAACCAAATTAGAAATCAATAACAGAAAGATATCTGGAAAATCTCCAAATATCTAGAAATGAAGTAACACATTTCTAAATAACCCCTGGGTCAAAGAAGAAATCTAAAGGGAAATAAAAGAGCATTGTAAAGTGAATAAAAACACAACATATCAAAATTTGTGCGACATGACCACAGCAGTATTTAGAGAGAAGTTTATAAAGCACCAAAAACCCAGTTCATAAATGGAAAAAGATCTCAAATAAATGACCTCTGTTCCACTGTAGGAAACCAGAAAAAGAAAATCAACTTCAATGTAGGCAGGATAAATAAGAATGTTCATAGCAGAAATTAATTAAATAGAAGCCAGAAAAACAGTTGGGAAAATAAATGACACCAAGAATAAGTTCAGTAAAACTGATGAACTTTGAGCCAGACTGATCAGGAAAAAACAACATGTGGGAAGACATGAGACATAAAACATTACTAAATATCAGGAAAGAAAAGTGACAACCTATAGATTTTACAGATGCCAAAAAAGATAATCAAGGTAATTTTGTGAACAACTTTATGCGAAGAAATTCAACAACTTAGATAAAAACGTACAAAATCTACAACAAAGACAAAAGTTTTAAGCTTACTTGAAAATAGATAACCTGAAAAGTCTTATATCATAGAAATTAAATTTGTAATTTAAAGCCTTTTCACAAAGAAAACCCCAGGGCACGAGGACTTCATTAGTCCACTCTACCAAATATTTAAGGAAGAAATAATGTTGATTCTACATAAACTCTTCCATATATCCTACACATATGTGGATACTGGATTTCTGACAGAGGTAGTATTGAAGAGCAGCAGAAAATAGGTGGTCTGTGGCAGGCAGAATTCTAAATTGAAACAAATAATCCTTGCCCTCCCGGAATCCACTCCCTTTTGAGTGTGGGTGGAACCTGTAAATCTGATGACATATTACCCCCATGACTGGGTTACGTTATAGAGCAGAGATGACTTTAAGGGTGATTATCCTGGTGGGCCCAACCTAATCACATAAGTCCTTCAAAATCTGAGTTTTCCTCTGGCTGGAGGGAGAAGAGGAAGTTAGAGATTCAAAGTGCTAAGAGGATTAGAGGTACCATTGCTGGTTTGAAGATGGAGCATGTAGACAGGAATGGAAAGTGACCTCTAGGAGCTGAGAGGGACCCCTGGCTCACAGTAAGCAAGAGAATGGGGACCTCAGTCATAAAGCCACACAAACCAGACTTTGCCAACAACCTGAATGAGCTTTGAAGTGGATTTCTGGATGTGCAGGGCCATTAGGGAGGTTTCTGAGATCCAGGCAATGGTGACTCTTGAGATGAGTGGGAGTTATATGGGAGTTTGCTTTGGGATAATTCATGGGAGGTAAAAACCTTTATGTTTTAATCACATTTCTGTAGTGTCATTCCTCAATTAGAAACAACTTAAAAATCTGAATAACTTGGTAAGGAATTTTATAATCTAAAAGTAAAGTTTTTATCAGGGAATGTATCTCACCCTACCTTTTTTTCCATTTTTCCTTCTGATAATTTCTCATCTAAATATACTTTTTTTTTTATTTTTTAAGAAAGTAACATACCAGCTTCCTTTCCTGTAATTGCTCCAAGGAAGCCATTTTTTTTCATTCCTCAGAAATGCTCATAACACAACACAGTGGTCAGAAATAATAATACCAAATGGACATGTAATTTCCTAAGGGGAAAACACATTTCTCTTGGCAATGACTGTCAATAGCATTCCTGGAAACCCAGCAGAATTCAGAGTTTCAAGCACCACAGTGAAGGAAATATCCAGAAGTAGGAGTAATGGAAACAAAAACATGAAGGAAAGAGAATGATTTCGGAGAGTGTGAGTTGTTTATTTTTTTTTCCATTACAAATCTAAATACAGGTGTAAAAAAACTCGCCAAGGAGTCCGATACTCTATTTTATTGGCTACCATATCTTCTGAACCTGCTTAGTGTTCAAGTGTCACTACAGGACTTCACGTTGCAGGAGAGTGGCTAATGGAACAAAAGGAGTGGGGGCCGGCGCTGGAGGGACCAGTGGGACTTGCATCTCACAGGCCAGACTAAGCATCACTAAGCGCTTCCAAGTACACGTAATATACGACAGAACACTGCCTTCTGCTGACCTCAGTTACCTGTACTGATGTGATTTTTCATCTTTCTGGAAAAATCCCAACTCATCTTCATGTCCGAATTCATTTGTCTTCTCTTCCCTTCCTTACTTAGGTAGAACTGATTTCTCCTTTATTGGTACTACTCATGTCCTGTGGTTATTCTCATGACAGCCCTAATGGTGATGTATTAAAATTCTTCCATGCTGGAAGTTAACTTAAAGGCAGGAGCTATATTTCATTTATTACTCTTTCCAGTGCTTATCTGAGTATTTGGTTCATGGCAGGTGTCAGCGAGGGTTGTTAAATGAAATGGGAAGGGACTGAGCTGGTGTTGGTTTTTTTGGGGGGATGAGGGGGTGAGAGGAAAAACCTGCTGCTTTCCTTGAAGCGGTGCAAGAGGTGATGTCTGGCCACAATGGAGGCCAGAAGTGGAGGCAGAAGCACACTCACACCAGTGAGCCCAGCGGGGAGGTAGTGGTATAAGACTGGGACAAATCACTCCAGGCGTGGGGACAGTCTAAGAGCTTCTGCTGAGACTGGCCGAAAATTAGGCTTCATAAAGCACTGGTCTCAGCAGTGGGGGACAATGCAGAGGTAAGTAAACCCACAATTAATGATACAACAGGAAGTTTGGGGGAGATGCATACATAGTTGTCTGAAGTAGAGCTTGGGCACTGGAAGCCAAGTTGTCCTGCTGCTGTGGTGGCAGGTGGCCCAGGGCCACTAGTAGGGCTCCACAAAATGCTTCAGTTCGTTTGGTGTTGCCATTATACTGATGATTATAACTATCCATTTAGTCTGCAAACAGATCATCTTGTTTCTGTGACACTAAGTTCACCAAAGTGAAAACCACAACTGCAGGTATTTTTTTAGAAAAAATAATACAGCTTTTTAGAGTGGCAGATTATATATATATATGTTTATTTAGAAAAACATAGTAAAACCTTCATTGAATGATTTAATTCTAAACCAGAGATGATATTCTAGTGTTGTATCCAATCAACTTTTGTCCTAAATCTTAATACTGACTACACACACACACACACACACACACACACACACACAACTTCTCCTTCATGCTGCATTTTAGGCTAAACTTCCATTAATTAGTAAAGCTATAGTTGCCTTCTATAAATAGATTTTTCTAAGCTACACACATAAATGAGAGGAGAGGTAACAAAGGAGTCTGATTTTGTCTTACTCAAAAAATTATTCTGAGATTGGATTAAAAATATTTTGAGAAGAAATTTGATTCCGTAATAAAGCTTATGTTTCAGTTTGTTGAAGAGTTCATTTCATATCATTGTACATGTTTTAAAAAGCTATTTCCATATAGATCAAGTAAAGGAAAGATAATGAAAGTTTTTTGCTTGTTTGTTTTTTGTTTTGATTTTTACAAGAATGTATGCAACAAAATAACATAACCTACCAGGAATGACCTTTGTCTCTGCACTGTTTTTCTAGTTAGGTAACTGAGAGGAATTAAAACATCCATTTGGCCTAATGAAAAGACCCCAGAATATTTTTTAAAGTTAATTATCCTGACCTGTGATACTGCTAAGCTAAAATATATTTGCTTTCAGCTTTGATCAGGAAATCCAATTTAGCTGTCTCAGTTAAAAGCCTATGTCTAATGAAATAGAAGAACATCTATTGTAAAGAAAATATGTAGTAGCAAACATTCCAGAATTTAAGTAAAAAACCTCATATATTTTCTTTGAAAACAACACTTAAAACAATTTAATTATGTAAATTCATCTGATGGACACTGTGGTAAAGTTTATAAAGTATGGTAATTGAATTAGGGCTACTCTTTGAATGATGGATAGGAAGTGGTTTTACTCACTCAGTTTGGTGAAGGAGGCTAATACACAGAATCTCAGCCTACAGGAAGGGCCGTCTTTGCCAAAAGGGCAACAGCATTTGAAATACTTGAATATTTTGGTTCCTTGAATTTTTCAGACCTTACTACAACAAAAAAATGTGTGTATAAACTAAAGGATATAGAAAATCAGTTTCTATCTAGATAAGGCAGGATTTATTATCCACTACTTGGACTAGCAAACTTCCTCCGTTTGTTTCTGTAAGATTTCTACTAAAGCACAGACATTACATAATGTGCAAACACTGCAAGCCCTCCTAAAAGTCAAGCTGGCATGTTCAAGGTCACTCTTTGGATGACAGGAAAGCCAGAGAAACAGGTCTACAGAGGATGTCACAGATTGCACAGACCCTGAGAATGATCTTGGAGCTGGTCTTCCTTTGTCTTGATAAACCCTCTCTTTGTGTAACCTAAAAATCATGCTGCTGATTCAAGTGGCTGGTCTGAATACTGATTACATTTACCATTCATGGGATATAAGCTTGGAAGAAGTCCACTAATCACCTGCAAAAGCCAGGGTCTTATTAGTATGGGTATTTCTCAGCTGGGACCGTCTTCCTTTTGTAGTAAGCAAGGTAATAGGAATTGCCTAAAGGATTGCCAGGGCAAGCCCAGGCAAAACTGCTTCTATGGTACTTGTTGCAAGAGGAGGCCAGGGTGATATGAAACCCAAAGGGGATAGGTAGGAAGAGACTGGCTAGCATGATTAAATGCTTGGTTAAGGATCAGCCTAGGATCACTACTATGAGACTTAACTAAAACCCAAGTAGACAATGAACCAAGAACCCAAAGAAGAAAGACGAGTAATTTTCACCTGCTTTCCCTTTACCCAGTTACACAGATTGAGTGAGTAATGGGGAAAAAAAGAGACCGCCAAAGTACTGCTTACATGGACATCAGAAGGCCTGATCTAGAACAAAGAGAACAGAACATCAGAGAAGGAAGGATGTCTGAAATAGGAGAGCTATGTTCCAAAAGTTTGTTTGCACGTTGGTTATTTGGAACAGAGATGAAGTAAGGCAGCTGAGGGCTCAGTCTGCTTTAGAGTCTAATTTGCACATAGTGTAACTCTACAGGGGTTGTTGTGTGAAAAAGGAATCCCAGGGCTCCCCAGGCAGCAATGTGGCTAGAAGGTTCTGGTTGCCTTGAGTCTGGGAGGATAGTGTGTCATGTCCAAACTATCTTGTTCCTGAATGCCTGCACTTGGGGCCACTGAAAGATGCAGCAGGAGGTCAATCACTATAGCTGAAAGGAAGATTCCTTTCTCTGAAGTGCAGCTTATACAGCCTACTTCTCTAAAAGGGTGCTTATAACTCCGGTAGAGAAAAATTGGAAAACATCTTTAATTATCTTTTAGTTAAAAACATTAAATACTTGACTATATATCATATGTGTTACATAGTTACTAAATGTATATAGAAAAACAAATAAAACTTTTGTATACTCCATGTCCTGGTTTGAGTTTAGAACATATTTCTATTTTTTTTAATGTTTATTCATTTTTGAGAAAGAGAGAGAGACAGAGAGACAGAACACAAGCGGGGTAGTGGCAGAGAGAGACACAGAATCTGAAGTAGGCTCCAGGCTCTGAGCTGTTAGCACAGAGCCCAATGTGGGGCTCAAACTCACGAACCATGAGATCATGACCTGAGCCCAAGTGGGACGCTTAACTGACTGAACCACCCAGGCACCCCTGGAACATATTTCTAAAGAGGTATAAGAAAAGCACAGGTAGCTGTCTACCTAATGCCTATCAGAAACTCATGTTTTGGGTGAAGAGTTCTATAAATGTCTATTAAGTCCTGCTGGGTGAACACTGTGGTTGAATTCTTCTATATCCTTGCTAATTTTGTCTTGTTCTATCAACTGTTGAGAGAGGTGTGCTTAAGTATCCAACAATAATCGTGGATTTGTCCATTATTTCTTTCAATTCTATTGGTTTTTGCTTCATATATTTTGTAGCTGTCTTGTTTGGTGCACACATGTTTAGGATTGCTGCCTTCTGTCTTCTTGGTAGACTAAACCTTTTATTATTATTGTGCAATGTCCCTCTCTGTCCCTGGTAATTTTTTTTGTTGTTGTTCTGAAGTCTACTTTATCTCATATTAATACAGTCATTCCTTATTCCTTTTGATTATTGTTTACATGATGTATCTTTGCCCATTCTTTTACTTTCAATCTATGTATATATAATTATACTTGAACTGGGTTGTCTGAAGATAGCATATACTTAAGTAATGCTTTTTAATCCATGTTGTCAATCTTTGTCTTTTAATTGGTGTATTTTTTCCATTTACATTTAATGTAATTGGTATGTTAGAGCTTGTATGCCATTTTATTATTTGTTTTCTATTTGTCAAGGTTTTTTGTTTGCTGTGTTCCCTAACATGCAGGGGTTTTAGCACTTAGTAGGAAAAGCAGGGAAAAGTACATCTATACCATCCTCCTGGAAGCAGAATTCCTTGGAGAAAAATGGAGTCCCTAACTGGAAAATGCTTTTTATAGTTCCCTCTATAGGGTAAAAAGAAAAATACCAAAGGGGGAAAAACTGTAAAGAAAAATAAAATTATTTATTGAAGTAAATGTGGAGTAATTTTATACATGTTTGCCAGAATTTCACGTAACTTCCACTTTGGTTTCAAATAATTTCCAAAGTGTACTGTTCCTTTAGAGATTATCTAGTCTCACCTTTGTTTTGAACAATGACTGAGGGCCAGACAGGGGAAGGGACTAAACTGAAGTCACAGAGTAAGTCTGGACCAAAATGAGTAAGCAAAACCAAAGCAAAACCAAAATGAGAATTGAGCGTTTCTAACTTGCAGTCAATACTATTTTCACTTAGGCCATCTCTTTCTCTTCTATAATATGAGGGAAGGATAAAGGGCTGGACCTTATCCTTCTTTAAGGGACTTCTCCAACTTCAATCTTTGGTGATTTTTATAACTGTCCTTATTCTTGCTTCCTTTCTTCCTATCTCATCTTCTTCCATTGCTATGCTAAGGCTGTAATAAAGAATGGACATTGGGGAAAGTATGGAGCAGACAAAAATCCATACAAATACAGAAAATATATTGAACTTGTATTTGTAATGATTGCTTCTTGCTACATATTTGGAAAAATAACCTTGTATAATCAATCTGTAGCTGTACAACAGGGCTGTGACTTGTTCCTGGATTCATTATGTACATGACTGTGTGGTGCTCTTAACACAGGTGAATACGGTAAGCTTTCTTCAGGAGTCTTGCCATTACGATTAACTGGGGCAGAAAGACAATAGTAGCAACTATGGTAAAAGGAAGCTTAGCACAGTGGTAGACTGTCAAAGTTTAAACACTACCCACTAGTTGTGTGACTGTGCCAATCATGTAACTTCTCTGTACCTCAGTATCTTCATCTGTAAAACAGGGACAGTAAAATACCCAAACCTGATTAGTTTTGAGAACTACAAATAAAAGCTTAGAATGGTGCCATTAGCTGCTGCTGCTGTAACTGTTGTTATATCATTCGTTGGAGGCTTATTATAAATAAAATATTATATAGACACATTGCACATATTATCATATTTAATGATAATTAAATATGCAATAACCTCTTGAGGTATAGATTAAAAAGGATTATTTTACTATGAAAATAATTTACAAGCATTCTATGAATTAGTATTAACCTACAAAGGTAGATTACATTTAAAAACAAAGGTTGAAGGCAAAAGATAAAGTAGCAAATGTTCCCTGGCACATTCAGAAAATATACTCAGCACAATACCCAGTGTTGTATTACCATGACTATTATTTATTACTTTTATCATTTAAACTCCTCCAAAAACATTTAAAGAGGAAAAATAAAAGCATAGCCTGTTCCCTCTATGGGAATATTTGGCCTGGTTTCCTTGGCTGGTTTCTGTTAATTTCTCACACTGGACTAACAGGGCATACGCTAGACTCCTGCAAATATTCCTTCCCACCATCTGGCAGCAAGAGGGGAGAATCAGAAGGGTAAGGTTTACAATTAAAGCTTGATGAAATTAAAATTAAAGCTTCTATTTCTATTTTTATTTTATGTCTGGTTTTAAGCTTTGGGGCTCGATATTCATGGACTGTCTGAGGTTGTTCTCTTACTACTTTCTGATACAAGAATAAACATAAACCTTTTAAAATGTGCTTACCAAGGCAGAATGGTTCCAATATATTCAGGACCGAAAATTCGTACTGCACGTTCATCATTTGAAGGCCAATTCTTGTTATCAGGGACCTGATTTTCTCAGGCCATGGTTTAAATAAAAGGTAGCCAAAAACATAGAGAGCATATCGAAACCAGCACAGAAGTGGAGTGGCGATCCTGCCGTTTGGCGTCTCAGATAGTCGCTCGATTGTTGGAAAAAGCAGAAAGGCGCGAATTATCTACAATAAAAAACATACTTTGATGAGAAGTTTCTTAAGGGATAACCCACTGTTTTACTGTTTCTTTTGTATAGTACTGACAAATGACTGGGTTTCAGAATATGACTGAAGATCTGTTCTAAATGAGAAGAATCACCATATGCTGTCTTCTCAGTGCACAAATAATCTGGGGAGCATAGAAGGATGTCCCTTGCGTTATTGGGGTTAATTTTCAGGGTGAGGAGCAAATCAGATTCCTAGATAACTTCCTGATTGTGACAGCAGTTCACAATCCCTTTGAAGGATTGCCGAAATAGGAATTCATATAACATTTGTTATACCACCTTGACTGACTAATGGTAACAGAAGAAAGTAGAGCTACGTAATGAACTCTGTTTCTTGTATTTTTAAAATTTTTTAATGTTTATTTATTTTTGAGAGAGAGAGAGAGAGAGAGAGAGAGAGAGAGAGAGAGAATGTGCGAATGGGGGAGGAGCAGAGAGAGAGGGAGACACAGAATCCGAAGCAGGCTCCAGGCTCCGAGCTGTCAGCACAGAGCCTGATGTGGGGCTTGGACCCACAAACCATGAGATCGTGACCTGAGTTGGAGTCGGATGCTTAACCGACTGAGACACCCAGGTGCCCCTAAAGAACTCTGTTTCTAAGGGCACCTGGGTGGCTCAGTGGGTTAAGCATCTGACTTTGGCTCAAGTTGTGATCTCATGGTTCATGAGTTTGAGCCCTGCATTAGCCTCTGAGCTAACAGTGTGGAGCATGCTTGGGATTCTCTCTCTCTCTCTCTCTCTCTCTCTCTCTCTCCCTCTTTCTGCCCCTCTCCTGCTCACTCTCTCAAAATAAATAAATACACTTTATTTTTTTAAAAAAATATTTATTTATTTTTGAGAGCAAGAGCATGAGCAGGGGAGGGGCAGAGAGAGAGAGGGAGACATAGGACCTGAAGCAGGCTTCAGGCTCCACGTCTGTCAGCACAGAGTCCGACATGGCACCCGAACCCACAAACAGTGAGATTATGACCTGAGCCGAAGTTAGGACACTCAGTCAACTGAGCCACCCAGCCACCCCAAAATAAATAAACTTAAAAAAAAAATTATGTGTCTAGTCAGCATTTCTTTTACTGATTATATTTGGGGATAGTTCACTTTTTGAAACCCTCCTCTATTCCTTACTGTTACCGATAAAAGATAATCTTTAACAGGACCAAATACATTTCTAACAAATGATTTAACCTTAATAAAGTGCAGGCTAGAAACAAGCAAAGCTAGAAATCTCTACATACACAGGAGAATGTTTAAGGACAAAAATATAATTCAACTGAATTCATCAGGATGTCAAGAAATATATTTTAATAATACTCCACAAGAAAGGAGCATTGCTAAAACATTTTACATTTACCATTACGTACTACCAATATTTTAAAAATTAATGAAAATAATTTCTATGGGGGATCAGAAAAGGCAAATAGTTAAGCACAGTCCCTATTAACAATACGGTAATATAAATGAAATAGATCACCAGTATTAACAGAGTGTAGAACAGGAAACGAGAATGGACGCAATAGTTTTACTTTTTTTAAAAAAAAGTTTAAGCTAAATATAAGATACATACAGAAAAGCATATAAAATATGAATATGCGATTTAATAAATAATGTATAAAATGAACAGCTATGTGGCTCCAGAAGCAAAACACTGACAGCATGGCATCTTCTTTTTTTTTTTTTTAATTTTTTTTTTTAACGTTTATTTATTTTTGAGACAGAGAGAGACAGAGCATGAACGGGGGAGGGGCAGAGAGGGAGGGAGACACAGAATCGGAAGCAGGCTCCAGGCTCTGAGCTGTCAGCACAGAGTCCGATGAGGGGCTCGAACTCACAAACTATGAGATTATGACCGGAGCTGGAGTCGGATGCTCAAAGTCAAGTGTGACTGCTGTCTCTCTTAGAGATATGGAATATACCCTCAGACTGGCAAAATTAAAGCCTAACAACACCAAGTATTAAAGATGTGGATCAACAAGAACACTTACACAGCATGGTATTAACTATTAGACTTTCCTCCTCTGTTTCTCAAAGTACACGCTCTTTAGGGGGTGTCTAGAACTCACACAGAAAGTACATGGTTAGTATTTTGTTGAACACTAGAAGTTTAAATCGGGGATCTGGCACTTCGCTTGGGTAGCAAGCAGCATGCTTTAAGATTCCAAGAGGTATAAACGATGAGCTCTCTCAGCAACTGGAGTGGTGTTACAATTAGCCATCGATTTTACACATTCAAACTCAGAAGTCTTTTCCCTCTCTTTTGGGTAGTTCTAACATCATGAGTCCTTTTATTCCTGTTAAGTGCTACCAATGTTCTATTGGACTTAACCAGACTCGAGAAATTCTAACAGAGTGGATTTATGCAAAGCAATCTTTGGTGCTGGGAGAGGCAGGTTTCTCACTGCCCTGCTGAGGCCTCCCAGCTGAAGGACCATGAAGGAGCTACTTGCCCCAACCACAGGAAGTCTTCTCCCTCGAGGCTGCAAGCAGGTGTGTCAGCAGCTGCGGTGGCCACAAAGGGAAAGATGAAGGAACTGACTTCTTGGCTTCAGCTGGCCTCTCGTTGGCCAGTCTCACCAGGAGCTATAGGAACACGCCATGCTGAGGAAGCCAGGCTGGCTACAGTCCTCAGTCATGGCAGGCTCCCCAGCAGCCAGCATTCTTTAATAGCTTCTCCAAAAACTCTGTGGTCTAGTCATCCACATTTAGGTTCATAATCTACCTGAAACTGATTGCCATGTGTGCTGTGAAATATGGGTCTAATTTAATTTCTTTCCATATGGAAACTTGATTGTCCCAGCATTATTAACTGAAAAGGCTGCCCCTTCCCTGCTTTTCTACAGCGACACTCCTGTTGTGAATCCTGTGTAGATGTGAATGGGTCCTTTTCAGGGCTCTCTGACCTGGCCTACTAATCTAACTCTGGGCCAATTGCACAATGTCTTATCTACTAAAACCTTCACAATATCTTGATATTTGGTAGAAGAAGTTAAACCCCACCTTGTTGTTCTTCAAAAATGCCTTGGGTATTTTTGGCTCTCTGCAGTTCCATACACATTTTGGAGCTGCCTATTCAGGTTCCACGAACATCTCATTGAATCTCAATGATTCTGATTGTATTCAATTTATAAATTGAGGAGAAGTAATATCTTTACAATACTGAGCTTTCCAACCCATGAACATGGGATAGTTCTCCTTTTATGTGTCTCTGAAAATGTTTTAGACATTTTACATATAGTCATCTTGCACAACTTTGTCAGGGTATTAGGTACTTATATTTTTATGCTATTGTAAATAGGATATTTAAAAAAATTCATTTTCTAAGTGGTTGTTGCTTATATATATGATATAAATAATATTTACATGTTGATTTTCTGTCCAGCAAACTTTAAAGTCCCTTATTGGTTCTAATAACTTGTCTGCAGATTCTTCTGAATTTTCTAAGTACACACTCATATTATCCACAAATAATGACAGTGTTGTTTCTTCCTTTCAAATCTTTTTATCCTTTTTCTCTTATATTACCTGAGTTAACCAAAACCTTAATACAATGCTGACAGAAATAATTCTTGTTTCCAAACAAAAAAACCCTTTTTCCCAATATAATCACTAAGAAGCATTATGTGTACTGAAGGTTTTCTAGAGATATACTTTGTTGGATTAAAAACATTTCCTCTATTCCTAGTTTGTTAATTGGTTTTTAAAATCATAAATGAATGTTGAATTTTATCAATTACCTTTTTTGTACCTATTGGATGGTCATATGACTTTTCTCCTTTCATTTATTAATGCGGTAAACCATCAATTGATTTTCTAATGTGAAACTAACTTTTCATTCTTGGGATAAACCCACCAGGGTCATGATACATCTTTTTTACATGGTTTCCTAGTACTTTGTGTAGGACTTCTGTGTGTTGATAAGTGAGCCTGGTCTATAACTTTCTTTTCTTATATTATTTTTTTCCAGGTTTGTATGTAAAGGGTTTGCTAGTTTGAAGAAATTGAGTTGGAGAGTATGGTGTCCTCTTCCATGGCCTAGAGGATTTCATAAAATAATAATGATTTATTCTCCGAATATTTGATAGAACTCATCAGTGAAGCCTAGAGTTTATTTTTAGAAAGTTGTGCCTACTAAAAAACAAAACAAAAAGCTTTGCCTATTGATGGATTCAATTTCTTTAATGTCTTAGGACCATTCAGGCTTTTTAAAAATTCTTCTTGACTCTGTTTGATGTTAACTTTTCCTACAGGTTTGTCTATTTCATTTAAACTTCAAAAATTATTAGCATAAAATTATTTATAATATCCTGCAATTATACTTCAATCTCTGGACAGTCAGTAGCAATATCACTCCTTTCATTACTGATACTATTAGTGCCTGATAGAGTAAACCTTTACAATTATGAAGGAACTATCTTCACTTCTGTTAATGCTTCTCCCTTAGGGGTTATTTTAATATTAACATAGCTACACCAGCTTTCTTTTGGTTAGAATTTCCAAGATGTAACTTTTCCTACTCTTTTACTTTCTACCTTTCTATGACCTTATATTTAGAGAATATATTTGGATTATTTTTCTCTATCTAACCTGATAATCTTTGTCTTTTACCTAATATGCTTAATACATTTACTGCATTTTTATTTAAATAATTCCTAGTATTTTGAAGCTGCATCTAAAATATAAACCTAAAATCCTACGTTGTTGCTTTTTATTTTTTGTATATCCTCACCTTATTTTTTTCTTCTTTCTTACTATTTTTTTTGCATGAGAAAGATACAAATAATAAAAATATAATTGATAGTAAGTATTAAATAATTGAGTGATACAAAAAATGAATACAGAATATATGTCAGTAAATCACAAAAATGATTAATAATTCTAAAGTAATTATATGACAATTTAAGGAATGAAGATGAATAATAATATAATAAGAAAAATGCATATGTTAGTAAAATGTCCACGGTGGCATAGGGAAGAAATAAAATAATGAAAGAAGACCAGGACTTGGTGGAAGTGACAGTATTCCCTTAAACAGGGTGTTGAGTGAAAAGTGACGTTTGAGCAAAGTCAGTCATGGAGTAAGCTGGGAAATATTTGGAAAAAAAGTTTTTCTGGGACAGGGAGGAGCAAGTCAAGCGCAAAGGCCATAAGACAGAACCTAATTTGTTGTGTTGAGCAAAAGCAAGGAGTACGGTGTCACTGGGGTGCGGTGAGTAAAAGGAGAGCATTTCACGCTGTAATCACAGGGGCGGCAAGGGGACAGAGGATGAGGGTCTAGTGGGACTTTGAGTTTTACGCTGGGTAGCCGAGGAGCCTTTGGAGGGTTTTGGAAACAGACGTGGTATGTCTGACTTCCATTTTAATAGAATTACTCTGGTGTTTAATTTTATCTCAAAGGTACTAAACCAATGAAATCAGACAAGATAAAAAAATGAGTTCTAAATATTGGAAAGGCAAAATTACCATATGACTTTTGTTTAAAATATTTTAAAAAATCTCATGTATAAAAATAATAGCTAAGTACAAACGTAAGAAAAAAAATGTAGTGCTTATCTAAAAAAAAAATTTATACACAAAGGGGCATTTCTTTGTTCTTCTGTTGCAAAAGAGATACAAATTCTTCCACAATGTTAATTTATTAATTCATTTCAGTCCCAATTAAAATACTAAAACATGGTTGTTATTTTGAAATTTAATGAATTCTATTAATGTTAATTTGGAAAATGAAATGCATTAACCATCTAGGAATTCTGAAATAAAAGAGAAAGAGATTAGCTCTCCTAAATAACAGGCAGATTATGAAGCTACAATAGTTAAAACTGTATGATATCAGAAAAGGATCACATAATTCAGTGGAACAAAAAGGAGTCTCAAAACAAACCTGAAATACATGTGGGAATTAAATTTAGCATAAAGGCATCGGTGGAGAAAAAAGGAGTTGTTCATTAAATGCAGTAGGGAAAACTGGAAAAAAGAATTATTTGGAACAGCAAAGGGCTGGAGATGAGAGTTCATAATGAGGAGTGGCCCCACATATTGTGATGCACCCATACAATGGAACATTATACTACAATGAGACGTCAGATAGATTTGCACCTGCAGACAACAAGGATTTCCAATTTCTCTCTCTTCTTTGAAACCAGCTGGTTGGGATTTAGCAAGCTTTAAATGAGACATTCTATGCATTTGGGCTCATATGCTCTTTGGGCTTTTAATTCAGGAAACACAAAGGCGATTTTGCTTATTTTCAGGTTCCTCAACTATGTCCTATAAATGATACCTGGAGATGTCACTAGATAATGCAGTCTCCCTCCACTAACTGGACTTTAACTGTTCAGCTCTCAGTCTTATTTCCTCATCTGGGCAACTTTTACACTATCTTAGTAAATAACCAAACCAACCACTATCAGGGATTTGGTTAAAAAAATAATTCCAGGGAATAATGTGAGATCACTACCTTTAATCCTAATCCCTAAACCTTCTGCCATTTATAGAATAGCACCATGGATGATGAAGGAATATACGCAGAACTAGGACGTTTAGGCACTACAATTCTTCATTAGGAAAGTAAAACTATTATGTTCTATCGTACTCTGTTTGTCAAAGCAGAAAAATATGTTAAATGGGAAAGCTAGAAAGAAATGTTTTTGTTTTTTTTTCCCCCGCCTGGCCAATCCACAGTTAAACAAAAACAATTACCTAATGAAAATTATCTGGTTTTTTTTTTTTATGTTTATTTATTTTTGAGAGAGAGACAGAGAGCACAAGGAGGGGAAGAGCAGAGAGGGAGACACAGAATCCAAAGCAGGCTCTAGACTGAGCTGTCAGCACAGAGCCCAACGCGGGACTTGAACCCACGAACTGCAAGATCATGATATGAGCGAAAGATGGATGCTTAACCGACTGAGCCACCCAAGCGCCCTGAAAATGATCTGTTTTCTAAGAAGTCTGGTAGTTTAGTCCTTTATTATAACTCATTGCTCATTTTAGTTTCAAGTTTATTCACTTCAAAACAATGGCTTCCTTGTGATTATTAAAATGTCCTTAAAAGATTTAGAGAATATAAATGGTTAATACAGTTACTGTCCTACTAAAAAATATACCATACAGATTCCATACTAGTTATGTAACCCACAATATAAAGGAACTTCGGACTGATCAAATCAGCTGGCAGAAAGAGGAAGCAATCCGTTACTTTGTATAAATGATCCATTACTGTGACCCATGTTAAACGAAACTGCATGCAAGGGAAACTCTAAAAATACACGAGCAACTACAGGGTTACATGTGGTTGATTTATATCAATAACAAAATGAGAATTAAAGTGCACTCTGAAATCATGGGAATGTACCGAAACAATAAGGAAGTTCTAATATATACTCTGAATGCATCATTGCCTCTCAAAACTATAAGAAGACCAAAGATTGTTTATCACAACTAATACTTAGTTGATGAGACTGGTTTTCCTCTTTTGCCTTTGGAGAACAACAGTTATTACCTGTTGGGTGAAACTTATACTTTCCTTAGATACCATAATAGTAACTTCAATGAAATTTATAGCCCAAATTTGATAGGATAAGCCACAGTAATAAAAATTTCTTTTATTCATATAGAAACCCATTGGCAAAAAAAATCACCAAGGTCAAGAAAGTGTACCCAATTTTATAACACAGCTGTGCAGAGAAGGTTTCCAAATCTGTGTACATGACAAAACATTTTCTTATGTTACTGTCTCATTAAAGAAAGAACTTCTAGGCTGGCCAATTCATTCTACTCTAAGGAAACATTTTCATATATTTCACATTCTCTTGAAATCTACCAGAGTCAACTTTGATGATGAAGCACAACCATGTTTTCTTGACTAGTACAGGAAAGTAAATATACACATTGGGACTTTTTATAGAGGTACATTTTGGGGGATTAGATATAGTATTTTGATGTTTATTTTTCCTGAATTTATTATTATTATTAATTACTTTACAGAAAGGAAGTTAGGAACAATTTGAACTACAGCCATAAGGTAAGATGCATGATGTTCAGGTGTGGGTTGTATGCAATCTGTTTCATTAAATGGGTATTTTTTTCTTAAACAAAGAGTAAAATCCAAAAAAACCATCAATAAATTTTACTGTTCAGATAATGTACTACAGATGGATCCATTCTTCTAGGGTGCAGCAAGGATGCCTCTATGATAGGACTAAATGAAGCCCATGCTCCTTTAACATGGTCAAAAGAACAGCATCACTGCTACTCTCCCTATTTGTTTATTAGCTGAGCCCACCTTCTGTCGTAATGTCAGGGTGCTCCTCCACTGCACATGTTAAAAACAAGAATGGATGGCACACAGTTTTTCCTTCTATATGATTGCCAACATTGTTAAGACATGTTAGGAAACATGCACGATAAACCACATAGCCTTCAAAGATAAAGTTGCTAGGATCAAATCACAGACCTAGAAATAATCCTAGTTTAAACCTGTTTCTCTCTCTTTCCATAAGGCCATGTTTTCCTCTCCTGAGGGTTAGGGTTAGTGTTAGGGTTAGGGTTAGGGTTAGGCTTATTTAATCACACATATGCAGTTTATAAACTGCAGATGCCATTCTATTCTAATGATCAAGTGCTTGCTTTTTGAGATCTTATATTTTGCTTAACAATTTCATACATGAGTAAGATAGGAATATGCCCCACAGTAAGAAAGTGCTTACAGTAGCAGTGGTAGTGTTAGCTTACTACTTCCTAGGAACTATGCTAATGCACCCTGTGTACATTATCTCATTTAATACCTGTAACAAACTTATCAAGTAACTGTCTTCATCCATAGATGAGAAAATGGAGGTTTACCGACAAAGATGAGGTATGCAGTCAAGCATAACTTTAGAGCCCATGCCATTAATGACTATATACACTATATATTTGCATACAAAATAACTTCTTAGCAATCAATATTATCTGGTGACACAATTTCCTATGTTTGAGCCATCACTATCATTATTGTTAGAGGCATGCCAATATTTACAAGTGTTTTGAACCATTTAGCTTCAGAAATAACTAATCCTATGTCTTACGAAATAGAACATGGGATCCTTCAACTATTGATTACTGAGAAAAATTATGCCGCTTCAACATGTTTTCCTTAAGAAAAAATTGGCGTTCGAGAAAATGATTACTTTTACCATTTTCTATGCATTTGAATTATAGTCATGACTTTCTGGGAAAGGGATTTTTCTACAATTTAACGACCTGAATGTAAAAAAAAAAAAAAAAAAAAGCCATTCCATGCATTTAATCTACATGTCAATGTTGCTAATTACAAGGAATGCTTGCATATTTGCAGGTATACTTATATCTTATGATTACACTTAAATGTTTAAAACATGGGTTCAAAATCTTCCCATAGCCCATTCTTCACAAGCCTTTGTCATTTTATACACTTCATATTTATTTTGAATGCAAAAACTCTCTCTTCTAATCAGCTTAATCTCTCTCGGAATTCACCTTCTTTTGAGTCTTTCAGATTCAGAATCACAAAGCACTCAAATCGAAAATAACGATGCTCACAGACCCTTGCAGTACAGCACTCCATGACACAGCATCTGTTGTTCTGAACTGAACTGCGTCCTCCAGGTAGCCTCAGAATGCAGCGAATGGTGACGACAGCAGACCCATCCTCATGTCTACGTGACTACCACGGGCTTTTGGCAATTTCAGCTCTTTCTTGGTTTCCAATGGCAAAGTGACACAGAATCTAAAAGGATGGTTTTACTGACCTAAAACCTGCTACGTGGCAATTCCCTAAACTTGGAGCTGGAGTAGCCTATGTGGGTCAGGAAACAAAAAATTCCAATTGTTCAGCAGTGGGGTTGGAACTTTCCAAAATTAAAAACTCCAGTCTTTAAAAGCTTAAGCCAAGAATAACTGAGAAGGAAGGGTCATTAATTAGGCCTATTGCTTGTTTTTTCATTGATTGATTCATTCATTCATTCATTCACTGAAGATAAATTGGCACCTACCATATGCCAATGCTACGGTGAATGCTGGAGACTCAATGGTGAATAAGACAGAGAGTCTCTGCTTTCAGAGAACTTAAGTCTAAGCAGAGAGACATTTATAATAATGCAGGATGGGTAGTATGCTATGAGAAAGAAAGAGTGCAAGAGAACCATACAATGGGCACCAGAAACCTCTGATTCATCATGGCCTAGAAACCTTTGAAAGGGGCTTTGGAAAGAGAAGCTGACAAATATTCACTGAGTACGTACATGAGCAAAGTGCTGACGACTTTGCTCAGGGTAATTCAGGGAAACCTGTACAAAAGACTCCTCCCCATTTAACTTTGCTGAAAGACACTGGGAAACATGTATACTTCAGTTTCATATACTAAAATGCCATTTTAGTACCTGAACTAAGATGAGCAAAGGTATCCATCACAGGTTTCCAGACCAAGGGAGAGCGTAACAACGGAGAGGCCCACGGCCAGAGGCGCACTCTGGGTGCATGCCAAAGCAGCACACAACAAGGGATTTCTGCTCAGAAGCTGTCCCAGTAAACACTCCTAGCTTCCCAGAAGTCAAAAGGCAGGCTCATAGTATGGCTCTCAAGATTCATTTTATGTGGCGACAAGCACATCCAACAGGGAAGCTAAGACTCTAGGAGGCAGAAATGAAAACTTGGGAAAACAAGTTATTTGGCCCAAATAACTGAAGTTCATGCATATGCCCCCCATTACCAGCTTTGGTAATGAAACAGGTAAGGATCTATCCTCCTTTCAGATCAGGAAAAAAATAGATGTATTAAAGATGTATCTTAACATATCTTCTTCCTCATAGGTCTCTGAAGGGGGTGTTCCTGCTCCCACTGACACACAGATACAGCAGGTTCCTTACAGTAGTATCCCTCTTGGCTGTCTCCTAGGCTCAGCAAACACCTGAGGTAGTTTCCAAGTCCTCCCACATGCCTCACTGCATTCCTGAGACCTTAGCTTCTATGGAGCCCAGAGAGGGGACAAGTGCCTTGGGGAAGGCCCTTCCTTACCTTCTTGTAATGGGGGTGGACGCATTCCTGACAGCCTGTAAAGATCTCTGCTCTTAAGAGTATTTGGCATACACATGCAATAGGTCACTAATTTATCAAGTGAAAACGTTCCATGGTATCTGAAAATGCTATGTGATGGACATGGGAATTATGTACAGTAAAACCTTGGATTGGGAGTAACTTGATTTGCAAGTGTTCCACAAGATGAGCAAAGATTTCTAACAAATTATCTAACTTGATAAACGAGCGATGTCTTGCAATATGAGTAATACGTGACACCAAATGTCATGTGATCACAACTGAACCGATGGTTCTTGAAATTCGCTTTGATATATGAGTGCTTTGGATTACAAGCATGTTTCCAGGATGAATTATGCTCACAAACCAAGGTTTTATTGGACTTTGTTATCAGCTTAATTTTAGCAAGCAACTAATATTCTCTATATATCTGAGCGTATATACACACATATAAATATAGTCAGTATATATACTGTATATGTGTGTGTGTGTGTATATATATATATATATACTATATATATATACTATATATATATATATATATATATATATACATAGTATATATACACCCCTACACTAGATACATGAGAGAACACAGACACAGAGACAGATGGAGTGTGAGAGGATGGGGAGAGGGAGAACAAGTAGTAAAGCAAATGAGGTAAAATGCTAACTGTAAATGTAGATAAAGTGTATATGGTATTTTTTTTTAAGTTTATTTATTTATTTTGAGAAAAAGGGAGAGAGAATGTGCAGGGGAGGGGCAGAGAGAGGGCGAGACACAGAATCTGAAGCAGGCTCCAGGCTCTGAGCTGTCAGCACAAAGCCTGACCCGGGGCTCAAATTCAAGAACCGTGGGATCATGACCTGAGCCAAAGATGCTTAGCCGACTGAGCCACTCAGGCACCCTGTGTATATATGGTGTTCTTTGTGCTATTCTTATTCTTCCAACTCTTCTTTAAGTTTGAAATTGTTTCCAAATAAAGCATTAAATAATTAAGTACAGTCCACCACTGCCCTCTATCCCCAGCCATGGCACTTCCAATCCCCTTGGTCTTGCTCTCTTTATCAAGGTAGTTTCACCATTGAACATATTAATTTGGGCATTTTTCATGTTTATTACCATTTCCCCTTAGCAGACTGTGAACTCTGAGAGCGCAGAGCTTCCTTTCTGTTTTGTTCACGAGTACCTTCACGTCTGGTACAGGGGCTCAGTGACAGTGCATGGCACCTCGCTGACTGAATGAATGTACGTCTGGCTGACGGGCAGCAAATCTTCCAAAATGGCTGCCTCATCCAATACCTTCAAGCAACTCCTCCTCTGCAAGCCAGCTCAGGACTACAGGTTTATTCTGTATAGAAACTGAAGGAGAGAGCTTTTGGAGCTGGGTCAGGCACAGAGAAAGGCAGAGGAAAGGGCCCACAGGAAAGAGGAATCAAATGAAAGCTTAAACACTGAGTGCGGACACTCTCACAGGCAAACACCAGCCTCTCATGCTGCTTTGCTCTGATGATGCTGCCCTTAGGCGGGAGATTTGGACACTTTTCTTGAGAAACTGAGTGGCTTCAGAGAAACACCATACAGACAGTGACACTGACAAATGCCACACAAAAAATGTCAGGATACCTGTCCAATCACCCTGCAACGAGGCTGACTCACTGATAAGGCCCACTCCCACACAAAACCGCCAAGGATTTTCGGTGCTTCATTCTTAAACATGAAGAGATAACAAAGGAATGCCAGACATTTGAGCAAAGCTTCAATTATACTACACAGATCAACATAAACAAAATATGAGAAAAGGAATCCAGAATGAATCGCGATAGTACAAAAAGTGCAACAAAACTCCAAAAATTTGTTCTCCTCAGAAAGAGAAAGCGAGTGAGCCATAAAATAAAAGGGACACTACAAAAAGGGAAAAAAGAACAAGAAGTTATCTTAGAAATTATTTGCATGAAGGCTGAAATTAAAAGTTTAGTTATATAAATTATAAGAAAAAGTTGGGAAAATATCCCATATTTCTCAATGTATAGAATGAAAAAGCAGGGGTGGGGGGGGGAGAAGAAAGAGATTGATAATGGAAAATAAAATAAATCAAGAGAATCATTTCTGGATGTTTAATATGTAAATAATGAGACAACAAGGAAAAAAAATATACAGGAGAGGTTTTTGGTACATAAGGATGCCAGTTTTCAAATTAGAAAGGATAAACAGTCCAAAGAATATCATCATAAAATGTAATAATGGGGATAAAGTAAAGATCCTAAAATTGCCCAGAGAAAAAACAAGTCACATAAAGAATCAAAAACTCAAAATGGTATATTTTTCAACAGCAGATCTTGAAGAACTTAAAGCCAGGCAACAGCCGGTCACAGTGGAGCAGGGAGGGCAGACTAGCTTACTGCAGAGCAATCTTCCTGCCAAGAACAATTAGAAAAGCTGGAAAAAGTATTTTCTTAAAGTGCCTTTGAAAGCATCAAAGGCAGAAGAGACTGAAAGGGCCAAAATTCTAGAGAAAAAGGAAACTCAAGAGAGGTGTGTTGAAACAGCTTTTCTTATTTACCAATTTGTGAGCAGTAGCTAAGAGGACAAGAGGCTGAAATATAATATGGGTCAATGGTCTAAATTTGGGCATTTGGTGCCCATTAAAGAGAAGGCACCCTAGCCTTTCAGTGGGAACTACCAAAGGGCTACCCCCTAGAAGTAGTGACCAACTGGAAATAGACCAACTTTCACAAAGATATTGTTAGTTTAGCCTGATTCCAGATGGCATTAAAGTGATCATCCCTCACCATAATTGCTAGTCAAAAGCAAAAGGAAGTTCTCCATGGAGGAATCTAGAAGCCTCATATTGTCGTAACAATTTTTCACATAGAACGTCAGGTATTCAATTAAAAAAAAAAAAAAAAAAAGAACAGCTTACTAAGCAATGATGGTTCATTTTCCATGTCAACTTGGCTGGGCCATGGGATGATCAGATATTTGGTCAAACACTGTTCTGGGTGCATCTGTGAGGGTGTTTTGAATGAGATAAATATTTGAATCAGTAGACCACGTCAAGCAGACTGCCCTCCCTGATGTCAGTTGGCCTCATCCAGTCAGCTGAAGGCCTGAATAAAACAGAAAGACTGAGTATGAGAGGATTCTTTTTGAGGACTCTTTCTGAGCCCGGACATTGTTCTTCTTCTGCCTTTGGACTCTGAGACGTGAGCTCTTCCTGGGTCTCTAGCTTGCCTACTCTGGGACTAGAACTGATACACCACCTGCCCCTCCTGGGTCTCCAGTTTACCGACTACAGCTCTTAGGACTTGTCAGCCTCCAGGATTGCGTTAGCTAATTCCTTAGAGTTAATCCCCTTCTATATGCACATATATCCCACTGGTCCTGCTTCTCCGGAGAACTCTGACTCCTACACAAATATACTGAGGGACAAGAAGACATGACCAAAAACAAAGAAGGGGACAGCAGGAAAGAAATGCAACAACATGAGACTTGGATACTGAGATTATCAGACACAACAGAAGTTTAAGAATTTGTAACAACAAAAATTAAAAAATGGAAATTTTATAAGCAAAAACTAGAATAACTGAATTGAGAATGCAAAAGTTGGGTTTAAAAGTTTATATGCAACTGAAGTGAAGATTGCTGAACTGAAAAGCAGTGTAGGAGAAAATATGTAGATTGGGGTGGGGAGAGAAAAAGAGTTCTTTTATGTAAATTATACCTCAACTTAAAAAAAAAGAAAAGCTTAAAAATCTAATAGTACCAAATGAATTACAATACCTATGATGCAAGGTGGAATATATAAGAATTGTGAAAAAAAGGTTTCAAAGGAAGGACAATAAAAATGACCGAGGAGAATCAGGAAAGAGTTCTGACAAGAGTCTGCATCTGAGATGATTTTAGAAGACGGGCAGAAGGCATCTGTTGGGTGCTGGGAGGAAAAAGCAGAAAAGAAGTGGATAAGAAGAAGTGATAATAGCTAGGAGGGAGCGAGCACTAGGTATGCACTGGCAGGCACAGGGACTACGGCCACGGGAGACCATCTCTCTCAGAGGACCTTGAGGAACATTCCCCTGCAACTCAGATAACCAGAATCTGCCCCTAAGATTTCATGAAATCACTTCTGAGTCAGCGTCAGTCAACATTTGTATGATGTTACGGAAGCCCTCAGAGCCTTTCTCGCCTGCCGTGGGGCTCACGAAGCTCCTCAGTATCTCCCTAAGGGTACTGAGCAATGGAAAAGGAAAAGGTTGAATCTCTAACATTCAATTTGGTTTACTATAGAGGCTCTCAGGACTCTACTGGTGAGGAGATAAGTTAAAATTATTTGTTGAAATGGAGTTTCTGGACTATCTACAGACTTCATTTATGCGTGCTCCCTCTGGTCTCTGTAAAACTGATACTGGGAATGCTGTATTGTCTGCTTTCCTAGGGACAGGCTGCCAGAAATGATGCTGGCTTCAATCTTTATCCCTTCATCAGTATATCTTTCTGACACCTGATAATCTGGCTTCTTCCCAACCCAATGCAGTTAGTCTGAACTGGCTTGGAATGCAAGATCTCAAGGCGACCACATTTTCTTCTTGTGAAGCATCTCCCCTTCAGTGCCTGCCGGGCTTTTTCCACTTGAGGGAATTTGTTGTGGCCTACGTTACATATTGCTCACAGATTTTCCGTCAGAGCAAGAAGGGAGGGGGAAGGAGCCTCATGCACTGGACAACCATACTAGAGAACCTTTTCCTTCCCTAAAGACCATGTTCGCAGTTCTCATCTCCATAGGCTGATAGACCTAAAAAAGAATCTTCTGGCTAAAATGAACACTAACCACAGAAGAACTTCACAGAATCTTGTTCATCTGTTTTTACACTTTTGCAGATTCTCTCTTCTCTGACTGCTGTGCTCCATCCACTAAGGCTCTACGAGTCTGTATGTCTGTGAACACCCAGTTCACTGGCATAACAAAGTCTAAATGTAGCAAGGTATGAGCGTGTTTTTCATACCTGTATCCATCTAACTGTGAGGGTATTCATAAAGATAACCCTCTGCCTTAGCACTGGCACTCACTCATATCCCAGAGCCTCTTAGAGTCCTAGCCACTATGAACCTTATAGTCCGATGAGATTTGAATAGGAGGACTGTATTGTTCTGAAAAGGAACCTTCTTTACTCTAGCAGTATGATGAATGATGAGTTAATCCCAACTGTGATTTTGTAAAAAAAAAAAAATCACATTCAAATAACAATCATGAAGAGACCATCAAAACACATACCTATCAACAATCCAAATTATTCTGGGAGCGGTGGGGAGACACAGGTTAATAAAAAATCACCAGGAAGGACAAAAGGCTAGCTGACTGAGTAGAGGATGAAGAGTAGGTAGGACAGGTAAGACCTGAGCATTGCTGATACTGCGAAAGATGCTGCTACCGACTTGGTAACAGTACTGGTCTCAGGGGTGGATTTTCCTGCAGAGAGACCAGGAAGTTGACCTCACCTTTTTACTTTTCACCCTTTTACCTGTTATCAATTGCTATCTAACAAATTATCAAAACTTTTCTCTCCTGAACCAACTTTCTGTTATGAACTCTTACAAAGTGCTTTCTTAAAAAACAAAGAAAATACATGATCATTAAATGCTTATAGCAGTGAAGAAACATATGCCATTAAAGGAAATTTTAAAAAGTTTTTTTAGTGTTTATTTTTGAGAGAGAGAAAGAGACAGCATGAGCAGGGGAGGGGCAGAGAAAGAGGGAGACACAGAATCCAAAGCAGGCTCCAGGCTCTGAGCCGTTAACACAGAGCCCAAAGCGGGGCTCGAACCCATGAACCGTGAGATCATGACCTGAGCTGAAGTCGGACGCTCAACTGACTGAGCCACTCAGGCACCCCGAAAGGAAAATTTTAAAACACAAAGTAAATAGAAAAAAAATCGCCCCCAAACTCACCACTCAAACACAATCACTATATTCACCTTGGTAATTTTATTTTCAAGCTTTTAAATGTATGTTTTCATTTAATATTTTAATACTCTCCTTAACATTCTATAACTCTTGTGTACTACAGTACCCTTTGGGAATATATTTTGATAGTTGCACATTCTATAGTCCACTTAACCCTTCCTTTAGGGCGGAACATTAGGGTGTTTCCAATTTTTTGCTACAACAAATGACAAGTTTTTGTACATGAGTGTTTTCTCTATCTTTGAGATTCTTTTCTTAATATAGATTCCAAAGAAAAGAATTAGTAGGTTCAAAGGGTATGGCCATTTTTTATAGGAATTATTTTTTTCTGATAACACACAGTCATTGTAAAATAGCAGAAACAATGTAGAGTCTCTACCTCCAACATACCCTTAACTCTCAACCCAGAGATCACTAATACAAGCCACCTGGTGTTTACCAGTTCAGACTTTCTAAAAGTGTATACAGAAGTATATACACATACAACATTAAACTTTTCTTAAATACTGCTACTATTGTAGCAGCTCATTTTGATAACTGTTGAGGTCCATTTAGCAAGCATTATGAAGTGCTTCTATATACTCAATAAGCAGACATTATTAAGTACTACCATATACTAATTTATTAAGCACTGTGTCATGTATTTTGTGCTAGGTACATATTTTTTGATAGATTTTATTAGCTCTTCTTTAGTGAATTATCTGTTCATGTCCTCTGTGCCTTTATTGGAAAAGCTACTGTTCTTTTTATTGATTTCTACAAATTCTCTATAATAAGAAGCTAACCTTTTAGCTTAGTGGCTAGGAGCATGGACTTTGGAGTCAAACACACATGGGTTCAAATCCTACCACAGGCACTTACCAGCTGTCTAACCCTGAGCAAGTTACTTCTGTCTGAGGTCTCAGTTTCCTCATGTAGAAAATGGGAACAGGAGCCCCTCAAAGAGTTGCTGGGTGAATTAAGTAAGACCCACAAATGATAGCAACAGTAATATACTAACTGCCACACCAAAAAATAGTTCATAATTTAATCTTTCATAATTCTAAATATTTACAAGAGAACTAAGTATCTTCTACAAAATTTTATACCCTAATATGCAACAATGCATAACAGTTCAAATTTTCATTGTTTTCTTATTAGATAAAACAATATTGAGAGGAGGTGCTGTATTATTCTCTAAGCATGAAAACTCAAGTTAGATAGGTTTAAAATGACCTACATAAAATCATGATCTATCCACACTTTTCTGTGAACAATTTCACGTTCAGTTTAAAAAGCTACGTGTTGAGCTACAAAAGCAATTTATGGTACATTTAGTATGTTAAGTCTCTCTGTCTACTACATCAACCTTCAAAGTTACATTTACTTTTTTGCCTTCCTGAAATTTAAGATCTTACAAACCAACTGTAAAAAAACATTTTGGGGACAAAGAAAATCTGAATATTGACTATATTAGATGATATCAAAGAATTATCATTTTGTTAGCTGTGATAACGACATGGCAATTATATAACAAAAAGCCCCTTTTTCAAGATGCCCAATGAAGTCTTTATGGGTAAAATACCATGAGGGCTACAATTCAACTGAAAGTATTTAAGAAAAAAAAAAGGCAAAGGTAACAAGATACTAGTAGCTATATTAATCTGGATAATGGGTTCTGTAAATTCATTATACAATTACAATTATTTTTATTTTTCTGTTTGAAGGTTTTCATGATAGAAATTTTAGATGATCAATTTAAAAAGGAGTCTCTTTTTCCTTTCCATCTATATTAGCTTAGATAGCTGTATTCACGCTTTGCTGAGATGGACTGCAACTGAATATAACTTTAAACTGCTTTATATTTTTTTAACGTTTATTTATTTTGAGACAGAGAGAGAGAGAGAGAGAGAGAGAGAGAGAGAGAGAGAAAGAGGAAGCGGGGGAGGGGCAGAGAGAGAGAGAGAGAGAGAAGAGAGAGAATCCCAAGCACACTCCACATTGTCAGCACGGAGCCCAATGTGGGGCTTAATCCCATGAAGCATGGGATGATGACCTGAGCTGAAATCAAGAGTCGGATGGTCAACCAACTGAGCTGCCCAAGCGCCCCACCTTTACACTGCTTTAAACTACTTAAACACCTTTCCCAGGCTATGTCTAAATTTCCTATCTCCAAAACAAGGTGGTTAGCTAAAGGCCCACATACAACAGTTGACTGCTGACTTCTGCCACCAGAAGAACATTCTCAGAATTTGTTATAATGCCACAAATACAGCTACTTCAGTGCCTAGAGACACAATAATATAGGCATTGGGGTTTGCTGGAATGCAGAGGCCACTGCAAAACGTAAGATTGAGAACACGCACCCTGAAGTGTGGGGCTTAAGTCAGCTTCTGCTGACAGACTTCTGCTACCTTGCCACTTAAATCCAAGAAATGACAGTGAAATATACGTTCCCGCCCCAGGTTTGACCCTGATAACTCAAGGAAATGAGAAAATACTTCTTGGGAGTGTTGTTTCCCTGAACAATCTGGATATCCGCACCTCTACTCAAGAGGGTCACCGTGCTTGTGGATCGGATCGTAGGCAGAAAGAGCTAGGATACATGAAATACAGAAAAAAAGAACTTTCCTTTAGAGAACCTGATTAGCGTTCCTCCTGCTTCCAAGGGAGGATGTGAGAAGACAGAGCTGACATGTTCCCGAAAGACCAGGGGCAGATTTAATTGTCCACGGAATCTCCGTACGTTCTGTGTTCCCAGCTTCCGGAAAGTTTGGTGGGAGTGTGCATCAGCATCACCTGCAGCACGGATAGCTAGGTCTCAGCCCTAAAGTCTCAGATTCAGTACGTCTGAGTGGGACCCAATAATCTACATTGCTAACAAGACCCCAAGTAATGCTGATGCTGCTTTGAGAAATGCCGGCTTAGCTATCTGAATGAGTGCCTCATATCATCTATTATATTCTACTCACAACTATGCCTGGGCCAGGAAGCAGTGGTGATAACATGAGTATAGGCAGCATATAAGGCTGTCTGGCTAGTAGTCACTTCACTTCACTTGCCTTACTTGTTCCTTTAAACGCATGTCATTAACTCCCAATATACTGGGTCTGTGAGAGGATGGGGAGAATTTTCCATATTTGATAGTACCATGGATACACAAATACTAAAATGGCTCAATATTTAAATCAGAAAAGTGCTCAGAAATACTCAGATGAAATGCATTAGATAAAGTACTAAGTATTAACATGCATGAAGAATGTTTTATTATAAACCCCTGTTTTCACTTTCTTGCAGCTTTCCAAAAAAATTAGCCCTTTGTGGTGAAATTTTCCATGCTTGGTTTCAGCCCAAAGGTGATTTTTTTTTTTTGCACAGTTTGAGAAAAATATATTAAATAGTTTTTGAGTTATGAAAAGATGAAAAAAGCCCACACAATTTTTCCACTTTGAAAGCAATTTTAGGATTTTTTTTAAAAATATGCAGATGACTAAAAAATGGCTGAAGTCAAAAAGTTGAAACTTTCCATGTGTTCAGCTTTCAGCAAGGTAGTCTCCTGGGTAATTCAGAAAAGATAATGTGTATGCACACACATAAACAGATAAGTAAATACATTTAAATAAATGCATAAGCGATTGGTAAAATAGCATTTCATCATATTCTATATAAACCTTCCTCAGAACAGGGGATTTATTATTTTCTGAAATGGAGTCTTTCACCAAGCAGAGTAGCTAGCTGTTGACTGCCTGACCTCTGTGGTTTTCACGTACCAGGGGTCACTCATGGTTCACAAGGACACAAGTGTGGCATTCCTGTGCACTGTGTCTACAGAACCACACACTTCCTTCCATACTCCATCTCCCCTCTGCCCCCAGCTCCGTCCTAGGATTCTGATTCATTGTCTTCTGAGTTCAGTTTCTGCCCTTGGCCCATGCCTGAACACCAAGTCCCTTTATCTTCCTTGCTCTAGAAAACACACAGGTTCTCATTCCTCCTAATTCTCTCTGAACTCCCCATGAAAGCATCAACCTGCTTCCCATTAAAGTCTTCCTTGTGTATTTAAAGAGCTCAAGTATTAAAGAAACAGCAGTAGAAATCTTACATTTAGGTCCAAGAGGTTTTGGTGGTTTGTCAAAGTAACTTACTCTACCCCTTATCATCATGACCCCCCCAGCTACCTCACCTGGAAAACAGATAATGAAAAGTTAGAAAACAGAAGGCAGAGTCCTGGTTCTGCCGCTTCATGGCTAACTGACATAAAAGTCAGACACGTAACTCTCTGGAACTATGGTCTCTCCATCGCAAAATGGAAAAAATTAGGTTGTTTCTTGTCCTTATTACATGTAAACTTGTTTTGCAAATTTCACATGAATGTTGGGTATAATTGTTAGTGATGACAATAGATCAATTTTAAAAACTGTTTCAGGTTTCTAGACTCAAATGAAGAACCAAGTTAAATCACAAAAACACTTTTGAAAGGGTTTAGTCCAAGATTAATAAAAATTCAATTTTCCTAGTTTCCAAGTGTGCAAGTTTAAGAGACAAATAGATGATGATGATCCTCCAACAAATGTTCCCATTTCTCTTTCATTCTCAACATCGCTCTCTGCATGGGCTATTCCTCTCAGCATGTGAAATGCTCTCCCACTTACAGGGAAAAAAATGTTCTCTTGACCAGTGTCCTCTTTAAGTTATCATCTTGTCTCCTCCTCTTCACTGGCCAATTCCTGGAACACGATCCATTTATCACCTAACTGCTTGCAATCTCCTTCTCCCACTATTTCACTACAAACGTTCTCTTACGGGTCATTAATGGCCTTCTGGTTACCAATACTAGAAGCTTGAAGTTCTCTTTGAACTCAACTCTGCTACCCTATTTCAGTTATCTATTTTCACATAATGTACCATCCCCCAACTTATGGTTTAAAACCACAATGATTACTCTTTCTTATTCTGTGGGGTCAGGAATTCAAACAGGGCTCAGCCAGACTTCTGTTCCATGTGGCATTGGCTGGTCACTCCCTGGGCTGCATTCAGTAGCAAATGAGATAGGCTGAAAGGTCCATGGTTTCACTCACACCTGGTTCCTCCTATGTGGCCAGCATGGGCTTTTTCACAGCATGATGGTCTCAGGCAGTTGGACTTTTGTATATGGCAGCTGGCTTCCAAGAGGGAAGAAATGGAAGCTCCCAGTCCCCTTAAGCTGAGAATTATTAGAATATCACTTCCACTGTATCCCATTGGTGAAAGTCACATGCCCAGCCCAAATGCAAAAGAGAAGGGAAAGGGACTTCATCTCTGAGAGAGGAATGGCAAAGAATCTTTGGCCATCTTTAATCCACCATGTATCCACATCTTCCTTGACATTCTCCTTTCTCTTCTCTTACTGAGTGGTACACTCCAGCTTAGGGTAATGGCTTTCAATTTTTTTTTAACCTTAACTCACAGTAAGATATACATTCTACATTGTAATGTAGGGTATCAACATACTCCATAAAAAGTGAAACAGAAGCTTCGCAATACAATACACTAATACTTTCTATTCTACTTTATTAGATATATTTTTACAAATGCTATTTTATTGTTCACAAACAAGTTTCTCTGCTCTGAGGAGGATGACACTTTGCAGCCTCCTTACACTCTGCAGTCTGTTGATGGCAGACTTGGTCGTATAACTTGCTGTGTCTAATGCTGTGTGAAGAGCGACAAATGTCACTTCCAGGCAGAGGTTTTAAAATGCAGTGGCTGGTTCATTATTTCCTTTTTATCTTCTGCCACGAGACTGGAATATTCCAGATGGAAGCTACTCCATCAATCTGGATTCTAGATTAAGAGTGCAAGGTGAGAACTACATGGGGCGACTAATCCCCAAAAGACTTGTATCATGAACAGTAAATAAACTTTTGTTGTTAAAAGCTACTGACCCTGTGTTACTATAGCACAGTCTACCCTATCTTGACTGAAGCCACTGCAGTGGCTTCAGAATCCACGAATGGACTGCAGTTGTTATTTTGGAAAATTATTACATCTTTTTCCTCTTCCTCTTTTTTTTTAAAAAAAAAATTTAAAGAATGTTTATTTTTGACAGAGAGAGAGAGAGAGAGAGAGAGAGAGAGAGCGCGCGCATGAATGGGGGAGGGGCAGAGAGAGAGAGGGAGACACAGAATCTGAAGCAGGCTCCAGGCTCTGAGCTGTCAGCACAGAGCCCGATGCGGGGATTGAACCCACGAACCGGGAGATCATGACCTGAGCCGGAGTGGGACGCTCAACCGACTAAGCCCCCCCAGGCGCCCCTCTTCCTCTTCTTCATCCTCCTCTCTATCAAAGAAAGTCATTCTCCTCATATATACCTATGACCTGTTTCTTTCCTAACAATTTCCCTTGGCAAATTCCATATACTGTCTTCATTATTTCTCATCTGAACTAGTAGTAAACCTGCCCAATCACTTGGTTATTAGCTTCTGAGTCTACACTCTCTCCCCAGTTCACTCTCCTTTTTCTTGAGACATTAACATATCTGATGCAGGACTATTATCATCACATGTCCTTCAGTGTCTCCTTGCTGTCCAAGAAATAGAGTCCAAACCCCGAGCCCAAACTTTCTTGTCCCCACTTCTATCAGCCTCGGTTCTCACTTCCCACGGCTCCCTTCATGCACACTATGCTGCACCCTAATCAGATCGCTCACTGCTCTCTTCATGTGTCCAGGGATAAAAACCATTTTTTTTCATACTGTTCCCACCGCTTAGAATATATAACAACCCCCTACCACCCAAACATCGAACTCTCTACTCCTACACATTTCTAAGTACTAACTCAGTCTTCCCCTGCTCAAATACCAGTTCTTCACAAAGTCTTCTGATCTTCTCAGTGAGGGGCCATCTCTTTCTTCAAAACATTCAGAGCCTTAAGGTACCTCCTCATTTTGCCTTCTGTTTCTTAACACTTAATCTAGGGACAGGTCTCTCACAACAGTCACTTTGACATGTGAATGATCTCCTATTCTTCCCCCTCCCTCCAGTTTATCTCCACTGTTGATGTTATATGGATGTTTCTCACAAGCATATCTAACTTTGACTGCAGACATGAAGGTTCATCAGAATAGTGGAAGTGCACCACAGTCTAAATAATCTCATTGCTTGCAGAATATTTTTTTTCCTTACTGCAGACAAGAGGCACTCTTAAATCAACACACATGTGATTTAACATGCTATTTTAACTCTTTCAGTAAAAATTTTCAAGCTTCTCAGGTGTACTTGCAGTGTGTTTTGATGTCTCTCAAATTTTGAGTACCTAAAACACCACCAGGGATCCCAAAAGAAACAAAAGAAAGTTCCGAGCAGTAACAAAATCCATGTACTTAATTTCATCAATTTTACTCTTGTATATTCATTTAAGACCTGTCCATCCTTAACACAAAATTCTAACATGATTATCTTTTTTCTCTACTAGCGGCAAACTGCAGTAAGAAATTGCAATAGGGAAGAAACACGGAGCCTAACACTGAGGAAGGAGACAGAGAAAATGTAAAATAAGCAGACAAGTTTTTATTTTTATTTTTTAAAAGCACTATTATATAAGAAACTTTAGGACATAGGAAACTTCCTTTGATTGTGTTTTACTATAGTATAATAACACTTTTTCAAAATGATGTCCTTGAACCACTAATTCCTCCATAATCAATATGCATTGTTGAAGGATGCAGATGCAGATAAGGATGCAGATAAATAATAAATTTTAGACACAGTTTTATCCAACTGGATAAAAGAATCTGGTGTTTCAAAAAGTGAGTTGAAGTAATCTGGAAATTTCATTTAGAGAGAAGACATTTTTGCCAAGCAGACAGACAAAGGAAGCTCTATGTTATTGTGCATTTTCCCCAAGAAAAGGCCAAATGATATAAAAAATTAAGGTTTTGAAGGATCTGCTATCCCTGGAAGGGAATGAAGTGTTTTCATAAAATGCTATATAAATACTTAGAGGAAAATAAAAGTTAAATTACTTGAGGTTCACCTCAAGACTCAGTGCTCAGTCTACTTAAGAATCAAGGGCTTTCAACTCCCAACCTTGAACTTTATGCAAACAATTTACTGGCAAAATCAGATGGCACATTTTTTTAACATACATAGGATCAATGTTGAAAGAAGATTCTAAATAGTGGGGATAAGACTACTATTTCTGCTCTGATTACTCCACCTCTAGCTCCGAATTGCTAAAACAGCATTCATTCATGGAATCTCCTGTTCCCTGAGCTGCAATGTAATGGACCACGTGCAGCTTGTTGTGTATAGTCCACGAGTATAGTGAGCTATCGGCAGGCTCTGCTATCATCCTAAGTTTGAAAGACCCATCAAATATCTTCTTAGACTCTCTTTATACCCACAGCTAACATAACTGGACGCCACCCCTGGATTCAGACAGAGCTGAGGCTGCATCCTGGCAAGGGACTGTGCTCTCAGTTCCTATCCATGAAAAGAAAGATGGGACAAGACTGTTCCCAAAGCCCATCTCAGTTCTAAGATCCTATGAGTCTAAAACTATGTTTATTATTAGAAGTTATGACAGCTACTATTTAACAGCCTTCCAAATATCTATTTTCTCCAGCTTCTATTTAAATTCTTTATTCTGGGGGCACCTGGGTGGCTCAGTCGGTTAAGCGGCCGACTTTGGCTCAGGTCATGATCTCGTGGTCCGTGAGTTCGAGCCCCGTGTCAGGCTCTGTGCTGACAGCTCAGAGCCTGGAGCCTGTTTCAGATTCTGTGTCTCCCTTTCTCTCTGCCACTCCCCTGTTCATGTTCTGTCTCTCCCTGTTTCAAAAATAAATAAAATGTTAAAAAAATTTTTTTAAAATAAAAAAAAATAAATTCTTTATTCTGGACATTACTGTCAAAACACAGGAAGAATTTTGATAATTCTATGTAACAAATTTGCTTAAAGAAACAAAAAAAAATTTTAATTCTAGACTTTTAAAGAAGCCATTTTTTTTTTAGTATATTTAAATATAGGTCAGATAATACATCTAAAGTGTACAATAAGTTACTTAAAATGATTTTAAGACCAAAGTTTCCTATAATTAGTTATAAAAATATTATAAAGAACTGAACCAAAATAAAACCAAATAAACCAGCTACTAAACTACACATATGTCTTCAAAATCTTATGGGAGTCAAATATTCCAGTAAAAATAACAGAAGAGATGGAAACACAAGTTTCTTATTATCACACTTCATATGTTATAAAACATAACAGCTAACTTATTTTTGGCAAAATGATTAGGGATTGCAACACTCTGGCTTACACAAACTTATTTGATTGTCCAATGCATCTTAAATGGAGCGTGTCATGCTAACTTCAGGCACGCAGGCACCGTGCCGTCTTAGAGTAGCCCAGAGACACTGAAATTTCAACACTTCAGCAGGGATCACACCACCGATATTAACTGGGCCAGGTGTTTAAAGAGGGGTGGGGGGAACTTCAACAATGCAGTTAATTGAAACCAGATAAAGCTTTTGAATAATAATAAAAAAAATCATACAGATGTTCACCCTCTTCCCCGGGTAACCTTTATGGACAATTTATCGCATGCGTTATTTTCTAGAAAACACCCGCTTTAAGAAAACACAGTTTCACATGTCCCTCTGAAAACTCTATAATCACAGTATGAGTTATGTCTTCACAAACAGAGTATGTTAAGCTCATGTTTCATCTTCCTTCCCCCTTTTCACCACTATTCCAAGGGCAAGAACACCTGGAAGTAGAGCAACAATTAGAAAGCTCTAAAGCTAAAGGAGCTGTAAGAAGCTGCATTAACCTTAAGATGCATTTGTATTTTTTTCCCAATAGACCTGTGAATGCATGCCAAAATGGAGAGATGGGTTCAAAACAGGTGTGTTCAACAACTGCTTTCAAATATGCACAAGAGAAACCATACATCACATGCAGAATCGATGAGAAGCAAATAAAACCCAAAAAGATTGGTGATTAAGTTAATAGACTGTGAAGGACTCAGAAATGAATATTTTCTTCTCTATGTTTACAGAATAGTGTATTTGTCAGGGCTCCCCAGAAGGAAAAAACCAATAGGAGATACACACACACACACACACACACACACACGCACAAAGATATAGATATATATAAAAGGAGACTTATTATAGGAACTGGTTCACATGATTATGGAGGCCAAAAAGTCCCACAATATGCCATCTGCAAGCTGGGAACCAGGAAAGCCAGTGGTATGATTCGGTCCGAGTTTGAAGGCCTGAGAACCAGAGGAGCTGATGGTGTAAGGCCCAGAGTTGAAGCCCAGTGAACTCAGAGCTCCAGTGTCAGAGGTCAGGAAAAGATGGATGTCTCAACTGAAGAAGAGAGATAAAGAATCCTCCTTTCTTGAGTTTTGTTCCATTTGGGACCTGGATGGATTGGAGTATGCCCACTCACAATGATGAGAGCAAATCTTCTTTTCTCAGTCAACTGATGGAAATGCTAATCTCTTCTGGAAACATCCTCAGACATACTGAGAAATGTTTTACCAGCTATCTGGCTTTCCCTTAGCCCAGTCAAGTTGATACATAAAATTAGCCACCACAAATGGGGGCTCCTAGGTGGCTCAGTCAGTAGCATCAGACTCTTGATACTGGCTTGGGTCATGATCTCATGGTTTGTGAGACTGAGCCCCATGCCCAGCACGGAGCCTGATTGGGATTCTCTCTTCCTCTCTCTGCCCCCACCCCCACACCTCTGCTTGTGCATGCACTCTATCAAAATAAATAAATAAAAAAAATTAACTCTCACAAATGATAATGCTATTATTATTTCAAATATGTCAAGGACTCTTTTCTTTAAAATACGTATTTTTTAAGTGTTTAAAACACCTGGGATAACTAATAACCCAAAATTCTATTTCATATCAGTTTGCTATACTCTATTTGACAGGATAAACTCACCTCTATACTGGGAAATAAATGCAGTATTTTAATTTATACAGATCTATGAATCTATATACTTGATTGTACACCACACAAGTGGAATCCTAACTGTAGTAGTTAGTAGTGTAGTACTGTAGTACTGTAGTAGTAGTAGTGGTGTGGCAGGCATCCTCTGACATGGCTCCCAGTGATCCTTACTTTCTAATATTCATGCTCTAGTGTAATCTGTTCCTCGAGTCAGGGGGGTGGGGCTGGACCTAGTGATTTACTTCTAACAAATGGAATACTGTAAAAGTAATGGGATATGATTTCTGTAATGAGGTTACAGTCTGTGACTTCCATTTTGCAATAAGACTCTTCCTCTGGCTCTTCTACCTTAGTTGCTCTAATGAGGCAAGTTAGAAAGACTCTCCCATGTTAAGGAACTGAGGGTGAACTCCACCCAAGTGCCAGCAATGAACCAAGGTCATCAGTCCAAAAACCCTCAAGGAATGGAGTCCTGCCAACAACCCCATAAGTGACCTTAGAAGCACCTCCGTCTCAATTCAAATCTTCAAATGAGACTGTAGCCCTGGAAGACACCTTGATTGCAGTCTCATAAGATCATAAGATCAGCCAGATCCCAGACCCACAGAAACTGTGAGAGGATAAACGTGTATGGTTTTATGCTATTACGCTTTGGGGCAATTTGTTACTTGCTGTTGATAATTAATATAGTACTTAACTTAATTAGTGAGCCAATGGTTCCACTGTCATTTCCATCATCATAATAATAGCTAATACCTATTACGGAACTTCTAAGGTCTAGACAGCATTCTTACTTCTTTATATAATTCCTCACAAAAATCCTTTGGGGAACATATTATTATCCCTATTTCACAGATGAGGAAACAGAGGTACAGAGATACTCCATAACTTGTCCCAGGTCACACAGACAAAATACGACACTGACTGTTTGAACGTAGGTAGGTGTCTTAGCTCTGGAACCAGGGCTTATGGCAACTGTGTAAACAGAAGCACTGAGTGGCAGGGCTGGGCACTGTGAAGATGGTAACCTCATCACACAGTACTGGAGGAGATTTAGAAGGCACAAAAGAGGGGCGCCTGGGTGGCGCAGTCGGTTAAGCGTCCGACTTCAGCCAGGTCACGATCTCGCGGTCCGCGAGTTCGAGCCCCGCGTCGGGCTCTGGGCTGATGGCTCGGAGCCTGGAGCCTGTTTCCGATTCTGTGTCTCCCTCTCTCTCTGACCCTCCCCCGTTCATGCTCTGTCTCTCTCTGTCCCAAAAATAAATAAACGTTGAGAAGGCACAAAAGAGATTAGAAGCCAAGCCAAATGCTAAAAACAGAAATGAAATCTCTCCTTTCTGATTAAGATGGCTTATCCATGGGAAAAAAAATAGAAACAATAAAACAGCAAATGGATTCCAATCTTGAATTTATCAAAGTCACATTCAGAAATGAAAAATACATTTTCTTATACTCAATAAAAGAAAGTTAACAATTTCCATTTGGTATTAAAAAACACACCCACGGAGGCTATAGTTGTACATTTCCTAAGGGCGATTATAAGAAGTAAGTGTGCCAAGCTGGTAGAAAAAGAAAATTCCTAGTGAGCTCCGAAACTCCACTAGATGGATTTTATCATATGGAATGAGATTCCAGGAAGGAACCACTTTCAATCTTGCTTTTGGATTACAAGGTTAAATAGTACTCCCTCACACCCCGTACTTATGTAAGATCATAGTTATCAGACCTATGGGTTAGTGTGTCTCCTTCACGAGACTTTGGACTCTCTTACCTCAAAGGCTGTCTTACTCACTGGGATGTCCTCGAAACACAGCTCAGGGCCTGACACATGGCCAGTGTTTAATATATGTTTATCAAATAAAGAAATACTTTATGTTGTGAATTGCATCCATTCAAAAGGTCATTTCAATGGTACATGTTAGTGAAAGTACAAGTTTCTGTTTTAAGTCTCTTCTAGCTCCCTAGATTTCTTGGGCACTTTAAACAGGTTTCTGTGTCTCCAGTGTCTCACTTAATATCTGACACCTAGCGGCACCCAATAATTTGTGAATGAATAAATGAATGTCTCAAAAAGGCTGCCAAGCTGTGGAACAGATAAGGCTCCAGACTTATGACCTAATAAAGATTTAGTGTTCCATAAAGGGCAGCTGTTGTTTGCCTACTGATGATAATGATGATGATAATGATGATAAATTTTCTTCCTTTTGAAAGGAGGCATGAACATTTGTAAAATACTCTCCCAATAAAGATTCTTGCTGGGTCGTAGCTGGTAACTGCTCTTCAATATTCTTTTATAAAAGACAATGAGTTACATACAACTTAAGAATTCCAGATAACCCTAGATTCAATGGCATCCATCTGGAAAAATCCCTACCTCTTACCGTATTATTTTTTGAAACACATGGAAATTGCATGAACATACATACACTAGCACAGGCCCACAGTAATACAAATAAAAGTAAACACAGCCACCAAATAACCCCCCTCTCTGTTTTACTGATCAGTTAAACAAGAGACAAAAGGGGGAAGGAGAGCTGAGGAGGATTTGTGCAAGAGCATCATCAGGCACCTACTGTCACCGCCTGAGGCATACTTACTGGCAGTTCAGGAGCAAGCTTCAAAATCTCAAGGGAAATATAGCAGCCTATTGAATGGCCAATGACCACAAGTTTCATTTCCTTTGGCACATGAGTTCTCAAGAAAGCTAGCTTGTGTTCCACTTGACCTTGTAGTCCATAGATGTCTTTGATTTCTTGAGCATTTGAATCTAAAAGCAAAAGATATGAACATGTTTTCACTCAATTAGTGAAAGTAATAAATTCACTGGGAAAAATATCTAAAAAAACTAACAACAGTAGCAGTCACCATTTATTTAAAGCCTACAAATGTGCTAGCTACAGTGTTAAACACTTTATTTAAATTACATCAACCCGTCTTCACAACAGTCCTGGAAAGGAAGTGTTAGTGATTTCATTTTATAGATGACAATCCCAAAGCTCACAGACATTAGGTGATAGACTGACAGTCACACACCTAATAAGTGAGAAAGGTGAGATTCAAACCCAGGTTTTGTCCTCAAAGCCCATGAACTTTCAACTATTCCATGAACTACAGTTCGCTTAGGCCACTAGTTTTCAAACTTGATCAGGTATCAGAATCCTCTGCAGGACACGTGAAAGCGGTGACTGCTGGGCCCCACCACCAAACTTCCTGGTTCAGTAGGTCTGGGTTGGGGCTCAAGAATTTGCATTTCTAAGCTTCCCAGACATGTTGGTCCCAGGACCACACACTGAGAACCACTGGTTAGGCCAGTTTATATTATTAATAGACAACTATCCACGACAGTGCTTCATTATTTGAGGTAATTTTTGTTTGAAGAACTTTGACTGAAGGGCTTAAGGAGAAATGTTGTAAGTTGTTCCTTTTAACCAGCAGCCTTAACTGAAATATCCTTTCTTCCTTTCCTTCCTTAAATGAACTGTCTTCTGGAATCTTCAAGAGCTAATTAAAACTTTATCTAGCTAATCTCCAAGAAAAATGAATGAGCCTTCCTTTGTGTTTAACCAGTACTCTCTATCCTTATTACAACCCTTTACCATACTTGTGTTATGGTCTGCTTATTTCCTCTCGGAGGCTGTGAGCTCCTTGGAGGCAAGGTCCATCTTTTCATCTGTGTCCTCTGTGACTACTAGCACACAGTAAATATTTGTGTGGCGTGACAATATGTACTGATTAGACATTCTCTGAGGACGCTGTCAGCTCTGATATTCTATACATATAGAAAACGTCAATAGGTTTTCCTTATGAACTTGTAATATTTCAAAGTATCATAAGGGTAATAAATTCTTTATTAAAATTTGAATTACTAGAATTTGACTCCTACAAGTTACTCATGCGAACTATAATGAGCCACAACGTGGCTCATTCAAAAGGTACCCGAAACTCATTGCAAAGGACTGCTCTTTAGTTTTATCTGTACGTGCTGTTTTCATTTTCTTCGGTGCTCAGCTCCCCCCTGTTAATCTGGCCAACTCTTCTTCATCCTTCAACCTCCCAACAAGTGTCATCTCCTCTGAAAGGCCATTTCATGATTCAGTAGGCGAGGAGAAATTAGCCTTCCTTTCAGTTCCCACAACATCCCATCCACGTTTATCTCACCACACTACTCCTGATTTATTCCTACTTTACAATTTATGTCTTTTATCTCTGTCTCCCAATGCCTGGCATACAGTTTCTGAAGACCTTTCTACCCAGTCAGTGAGGCTTAGTTCCCTTTTTCCATGGTATTACTGATCTCTTGGGTAAGATGTGTTCTGCCCTAATCCTTCTTCCTACGTCAGCCTCGAATCCATTCTCCGTTTAACAAGGAAGTTCAGCATCAAACAGACTTGGGAAGAGACAGAATCTGGAAGTCTGACTTTGGTAGGGCCCCTGATAGCTCCCAACCCAAATGTTTATTTAATATTACACTTAAGTTTGAGTAGTTTATGCTTCCCTCTCAGTTTATCTTCTCTGATCGGTCTACCCAGAAGGGATCATATTGTTCTCAGATACTCTAAAAACAAGCATCTATAACACCTGCAAGCCAAATCCTTTATTTTTCAAAATACACAATGTTTGAAAATGTCAAAAATCTTCCTTTCGTTGGGATAGTATGGTGTAGTAAATACCATGGGTGCTAGGGGCAAGATAAATCTGGGTCTAAATCCCAGCTGAGGACCTCACAAGAGGGTGGCTAGGGCAAGTCCCTTAACCTGGCTTCAGTGTCCTCATATATAATGGAGGTGGTCTTGGCAGTGTAAACACAACGCTTCTGAAGCACAGAGCACAGCTGTCTGGCATAAACTGTGACAGAAATGATAGTTACAATTACTGTCACTTCAGTTCCTGTCATTTATGTCCTCCCTCGAATATATACCAAGGACATTTATGTGGATAGTGTAAACAGAAAGGGAACGAGCTAAATGCAGTGAACATTTTAAAACTTCACTGGCAGCAGAAATAAGGTTCTAAAAGGTTATATTTTGTATAAACTTTAATGCATATTAAAATTCAAAAGATTACTCAAATGAATATTTCAGAAGTAAATCTAGCTTTACCTCTGGGAACTCCTCAGAAGATCCCGAAGGTAAACACGTTACTTATTAGTGTCTGCTGTAGTAATGAGATTAAAGGAGAAAGCACTTTCTAGAAATAATGTTGATAGCAAATTTAAACGTGCTACCTGGACATTATTTTACTAGCAAAAACTAGAAGTTAAAAAGCTATAAACTTCACTACATATTTTCATATTTTATTTTAATATACTCTGAAAAAATGCTAGAAATCATTAACTTACTGTCCACAAAATACAGTAAAAAAAACTACATTCAATTGTACCCAAATCAGAAGAATAATAATATGGAAATTACTTAAGCTATTCTTTCTATAGAAAAATGTACTCCAAATTATAATCAACAAAGTATGTTTGGAACATAATCTTTATCCAGATACAGTCTTAAATATGATACTGACAATTCCATTTTAGAACCTGGCCCTATTTCTTAGGCCCATTGCTATGGAATTTACTTTATAGCTCATTTACTGATGCTGGAGTTTATTTCAAAAGGTATATATAATCTGTTTCTACAAAATTCATAGAGGAATTAAGTAATATTAGTACTTCATATTTACTTTTCATCTAGTTATTCAAATTGATTGATCCAGTTATTAACATTCTGTCAATCTTAGATCAAAATATTATGGGAGTGCCTGGGTGGCTCGTCAGTTAAGTATCTGACTCTTGATTTAGGCTCAGGTCATGATCTCACGGTTTGTGGGTTCAAGTCCTGCATTGGGCTTTGTGCTGGCAGTGTGGAGTCTGCTTGAGATTCTCTGTCTCCCTCTCTTTCTCTCTCTGCCCCTCCTCCCTCTAAATAAATAAATAAATAAATAAATAAATAAATAAATAAGTATCCCTGACAGATTCAGTATACAGGAAATCTGGTAACTATTATTTTGTTCCATTTCACATCAACTGAATTGACCACTCTGACAGAAAATGGTGACTAGTTGGCTCATGGTGACTTTGAAAATACAGATATAAATACAATATAATCCCTTGCCCTTCAAGGAGTTCGGAATCTAATAAGAGCAAACAGAAATAGATAAAAACACAATTGTAAAACACTGAAATAAGTATATATTAAGCATTTCCTCAAGAAAAGGACACATTTTTACTGCATCACAGCTGAAAGGTAATGCATACTGGTTTCATGAAAACTACTGTGTCCTTCTCCAAATAAACCAAGATAAACATCCAGGAAATATTCTTTACTAATGCATACTACTATAAATGTATAACTCTATACACTCAAATGCAATCTAACTAACAAAATTGGAGATTAGCCTACATGAGCCTTTTGCTGGGACTGAGTCTACAGACAGTAGCTCTCCACTCTCACACCAAAATTTCTCAACTAGTGGACTCTTCCATCCTGCCCCCATCATTACTCCAAAGCTATTTATTAATAATAACTTCAATTAAACAACTTACATATGGATATTAAAAGGCTAAAAATGGCACTTCATATTTTAAAGAATGCTTTGAGGAAGACATATATGATTTACTCTTCAGGTAAAGCTTTAAAAACACAAAATAGTATCACATGTTGTGCATCATTACATTAATGTCACTACAAATATAATTTACTCTAAATTATAATTGGAGATAGGATCTAAAAATGAAAATTTTCTGTATTGTTGTATTTATTAACAGAAAATATTGAGGCAATGATGGTAAATATGGCCATTATGGCAAAGTGTTAGGTATCAAGAGAAAATCAACTAACAGAATTTGGACTGTTACACTACTGTTTGTACTTTTCTACATTTAAAATTTTTTTCTCAAAATAAAAGAAAAAAATTTTAATAAAGAATGCTTTGGCATATTGTTCTTACCTATCTTACATCAGTTTTATAGGGGAAACCACCCTTCACTTCTTCATTACTCTCAATGGAATACAAAAGCCCCAAAGGACTTTACCTAGATTTATGCCAAATATCAGTGAAACAGTGGACATGAACTGTCTCTAATTCTTTATGCTTATTTAATTTACTTAAATTAAAGTCTTCCTTTTATGATGGTGCCCTGAATTTACTAAGTCGATGTGAAAGCACACCCTCATAGTTTAGGCCCTGACTGTCCCTGGCCCCCTAAGTAGTTCTGTAAACTCCCTGTATCTAAACATTGGTGTGTCTCTGTTAGCCTTTAAGGTATGTAACACAGTGACGTTAGGCACTCTATTTAAAACCGCTATCAAACAAAAACCTTTGTAAAACCCAAACATGCCTTGTAAAATAATTTTTAATTATTATTCTCCAAATAGATGGTGAAAACCAGGGTCATCAAATTATGCTTTCCAAAACCCTGACAAAACCCAATGATCTGCTAAAGATTTCAATGGGGGAAAATATGGGAAATGAGAAAGAGAGAGACAGAGAGATTGATTCAGCAAGGAGAACATAATGTTATTACAGTAAATAACAAAAGCTCAAAGGCATAAAAGTGTGAGGTGTAATTTTGGAAAGTGATGAGTTCTGTGTCTATGGTTATAGAGAGGTGGGACAAGACAAATGAGGTCGGAAAGGAAGGCTGCAACTAGATCAAGGAGGACACTGAACATCACCAAGGAGTCGGGGTTCCACTGCATGAGACCTAAGGTCCACAAAGAAAGGGGCAGAGACCCAGTAACAGGACACTAACTGCAGTGTCACTCTCCTTAGTCCTGCTGTGCTTCTTACTTCTGTCTCCCCCAAGACTCTATAATTTGCTTGTTTCTTAACTTCTTTTCTTGCTCTGCCCTTTGGTTTTCTGTCTCTTCCCACTTACTTAGAGACTTGTTTATTTCCAATGACTGTGAGCCCTGAGCATTGACTGACTGTCCTTGCCTTGGGCTCATCTAATCATTCCATTTTACCTTCATGTTCTTTGGACAATCAAGGTTCTGGCAAGAGAGAAAACTCCATTTTTCTCTCTTTCCTTCTGTTTGAATACTGGAATGGGAGTGGTTTATTGTTTCTTTGGATAAGCATGACCCAAATTCATCATTAGTTGAAAGATTGTATAACTTTTTTAGGTAATGTTTTATCAGCTGAAACTAAACCACTGTGATTTCTAGCTTTTATGTTATACTTTTTGAACAAATGACTTAAAATAGTTGATAATGAATCTGCCATCAAGTAAGCTGACTCTATAGTAAATCAAAGCCAGAGAGAGTTTATACTTCTAATTCCTCACATTTTCTTTTCACGCCTTTTTTTTTTGTCTTGAATCACCCCCTCCTGACATCGGTGAACATCTGTTCTCCCAATTATACTCAATTTATGATTGTGATAATGTGGTGCAACTAGAATATTATTTCCAACTGTTCATAATTTTAACATGTGCTAATATGAAGCAAAACATACTTTCAACATTTGATGGGTGGTTATAGTTTATGTCCTTTCTCTCAATGATTACATCTTTTTCACGCCATATTTTGCATGTCAAAAAACCTGTACTTTAGAGCAATAATCTTGGATGATGAATAATATATCTGTCCTGCCTATCCAAAGCAATCTACCATGGATTGCATTTGCAAACATAACTTTCACTATGTAAAACAGATGAAAGCAGAACTGTTCTGGTTAAATGAGGGTGCAAGTGGGGCCCACAGCACCCTCCCCTGCCCTGCACAGAGGTTTTGGCTCTTCAGAACAGACAGAAAGGCACTAACCTGGGGCACCTGGATGGCTCAGCTGGTTAACCATCCGACTTCAGGTAATGATCTCACTGTTTGTGAGTTTGAGCCCCACATTGAGCTCTCTGCTGTTAGTGCAAAGCCTGCTTCAGATCCTCTGTCTCTCTCCCTGCCCCTCCTCTGCTCGCATGCTCTCTCTCTCTCAAAAATAAAATAAACATTTAAACAAATTTTTAGAAAGGCACTAACCTAAAAGGCGGATACTGGAATTTCATGTAATAACCAAGTAGGTTGCCAATAAACCCTCGATGATGATGAGTTGTCCATTCACCCTCTCTAGGTAAACCACAGCTTCCTTTGGCCCTTTGGTGGCCCTCTGGGCTAATGCCTCTAGATGGCACTGTTCTCATTAGGGAGCAAAGGAACCAGGCTCTAATTACTAAGTTATTAACTCAATAGTAGAGAAGCAGCCTAAGCAACAAGTATACTCAAAGTTATAAATAACAAGAACAATAAAACAAGAACTAAAGACATTTCTCAGAAATCCAGACATACAACAGTTAATTTCTACTGGTTTTCCTCACTAGTGTTTACTGGTGAAGATCTACAGTAATGGTTATGAAAATGTGGTCTCAGGACTAATAGTATCAACATGACCCAGGAACTTGTTAAAAATGCAAATTCTCAGATCCCACCCCACATCTATGTGAATCAAAAACTTGGGGTGACACCCACTCATCTGTTTTAACGAATCCTCCAGGTGACTCTGATGCCGGCCAAAATTTGAGAAGCCCTCATCTAGGGTTACTCTTTGAATCTATTTTCAACTTCCAAAGTTGCTCATCATGTTCAAATGCTTGGTTTTGTCTTCACTTAAGGACTTACTGTTGATAACTGAGTTGAATGTTGCTCTCATTAGGTAATTCAGTACACGGTTTCTATTGTAGATGGTCTTTCTCACCCAGGTTAAGAATGTAGGAATCAGATATGTTAGCTAATCACCATTACATTACAGAAAAGAAGATCCATTATCCTTCACTGAGTATCCCGAGGTATTTCCACTACTTCCTGGCTCCCTCTGTCCTGGGCTTGTCTCTTCTCTTGCCAGAGGTTAAGATAACAGGCCAGAAGGGCCGGCAGCTTCTGGAGGTTTAGCATGTTAATTGAGTCTGTTTTCTAAGAAGAATTCTTTTAACACCTCTGTTTTCCAAACAGCAAAAACACACTCTGAGCAAACATATAAATTTCCTTACAAAGGAAAAACTATGGTATTGAACCCCCAAATTTCTTTGGGCACATTATGAAGAAATAGATTAAAACAATAAAGATGTATCTTTTAAAATAGTTCATAGCAGAGCAAGTATCTGCTCTACATTCTGTCCACCTTCAGTTACATTTCAATACAATGGCTGTTGAAATAGATGTTTTTAATCAAGGCAACAAGATCTGTGTATTTAGTTTCACTTACTACTGCTCTGAAAATCTCTCACGCTAGGTAATCAGGATCGACTTACTTTTCAAAGTATACCCTAGTCTTTTGCAAAGTGTTAAAGACTCTCAATCTCAAGTGAATTGCATTCATAGAGGGACACAAGGACACACACACACACACACACACACACACGCACACACATGCACACAAGTGTGCACAAGCACACACAATAATGCAGAGAAAAAGACACTATGAAAAAGGCACTTCTGTCAAAATTCTGTCACTCACCAGCAGGTGATTTAGCCTTGTTGGGCCTCATTTTCTTTCCTTAAAAAATAAGGGTTCATGGTAGGATTGCTGTAGATACTTTTAGATCTAAGATTCTATAATTATTTTTATTTCTTTAAAGTTTTTTTTCAAGAGTGGAAACTTTCAAACATACATAAAAGTAGAGAGAATAGTATAATAAACCCCCAAGTACCCATCATCCACTATCTATAATTGTTTTTCTTCAGCTTTATTGAAATATGATTAACAAATAAAAATTGTATATATTTAGGTTATACAGGATTGTTTTTACGTGATGATTTGATATGTGTATACAATGTAAAACGATTACAGTCAAATGAACATATCCATCACCTACGCAGTGTAGTGTAAGTACCTGACCTTAAGCTTTTGATTGACGAGGTATCCACGTCAAAAGACATCCATCTTCAATAAACATATTGCCATCTCTATGACACAGCTGCTAGCAAAACAACCAGATAAGGAACTAGACCACCCCCCCCCCACACACACAAAGGTACCTTTCAGAAAGCCTTGGGTAATTTAAATAACTGACTGTTGTGTGACCCACTTCTACCTTCCCAAACCCTGATTCTGGCTCTACAGAGTAAACCTCCAAAATTGTAGACACCCCACCCTCAGACCCTAATAAAGGCAGAGCCCCATATCTGTTCCCTGTGCCATGTACCCTCCAGGAACTATAGGTAATAAATCTTGTTTCCTCAGAGTTCCCTGATGGTTTCTTGCTGAAGTGAATCCTGTGGATCACAATAAGAACCACAAGAGCCAGCACAGCCATAAATATGTGCCCTGATGGAGGAAATGTCTGTGGAGCTCCCTACCAGCGATGTGTGTGTGGGCAAGTGCTGCAGGCATCCCAAACTAAGGGCACTGCCATCAGTAGGCTCAAGATGGAGGGAATAATCACCTCTTCTCTTTTTTGTGATGGTGCAAACACCAAGATCTACTCTCTTGGCAAATTTCAGTTATACAATATAGCATTATTAACTAGAATCATCATGCTGTATGTTAGATCCCCAGAACTTATTCACCTTACAACTGAAAGTTTGTACCCTTTGACCAATGCCTTCCCATTTCCTCCATTCCTCAAATCCTGGCAATTAAAATTCTAGCCTCTGGTTCTGGGAGGTTGACTTTTTCAATTCCACATATAACTGAGATCATACAGTATTTGTCTTCCTGTGTCTGGTTTATTTCACTTAGCATACTATCTTCCAGGTTTATCAATATGTTGAAAAGGTAGGATTTCCTTCTTTCTTATAGCTGAATAATATCCCATTGTGTCTACATATACATTTTCTTTATTCATCCATTAACAGACACTAAGTTGTTTCAATATCCTGGAATTATCCATATACTGTGAATAACGCTGCAATGAATATGGGATATCATATCAGATATCTGAGACACTGATTTCATTTCCTTTAGACATACATCCGGGGGCACCTGGGTGGTTCAGTAGGTTGAGTGTCCAACTCCGGATTTCAGCTCAGATCATGATCTCACAGCTCATGAGATCAAGGCCCATATCAGGCTCTGCTCTGACAGTGCGGAGTCTGCTTGGTATTCTCTCATCCTCTCTCTTCCTCTCTCTCTGTCCCTCCGGCATGCACGCTTTCTCTCTCAAAATAAGTAAACAAATATTTTTTAAAAAGATATATATCCAGAAGTGGGATTGTTGGATCATATGGAAGTTCTATTTTCAATTTTTGAGGAATTCCCATATTATTTTCTATAATGGTTGTACCAACAGTACAGAAGGGTTCCCCTTTCTCCACACCTTTGGCAATACTTGTTACTTTTTTTAATCTTTTTGATAACAGTCATCCTAACAGATGTGAAGTGAGTCTCACTGTGGCTCTGATTTGTACTTCCCTAATGATTAGTGAGGTTGAACATCTTTTCATACACCTCTTAGCTATTGGAAAAATCTGTTCATTCTTAAATCAGACTTAATTTTTTTGCTATCAAAGTATATAAGTTTCTTATATATTTTGGATCAGATAGATGGTTTACAAATATTTTGTCCCATTCCACAGGTTATCTTTTCATTTTGTTGACTGTTTCCTTTGCTGTGCAGAAGCTTTTTAGAGATAGTCCCACTGTTTATTTTTGCTTTTCATACCTATACTTCCAGTGTCATATTCAAAAAAATCACCACCAAAACCACTGTCAAGGAGTATTTTTCCTTATGTTTTCTTCTAGAATAAGTTTTATGGTGTCAGGCCTTAATGTGAGTATTTAATCCATTCTGAATTAATTTCCAGTATTTCAGTTTATAAACTGTATTTCAGTTTATTCTTCTGCATTTGGATATACAGTTTTCTGAACACCATTTACGGAAGATGCTATCTCTTTCTTCATTGTGCATTCTCGGAGCCCCTGTCAAAGATTAATTGACTTTATATGTGTGTGTCCATTTCTGGGCTTTCTATTCTATTCCACTGGTTTGTTTTTATGCCAGTGTGACACTGTTTTGATTACCACCTTTGCAATATAGTTTGACATCGTGAAGCATGATGCCTTCAGCTCTGTTCTTATTTCTCAAGGTTTGTTTGGCTATTTGGTGCCTTTTATGATCCCATATGAGTTTTAGGATTTTTTAATTTCTTTTTTCTTTTAATTTTTTTTAACGTTTATTCATTTTTGAGAGACAGAAACAGAGTGCGAGTGGGGGAGGGGCAGAGAGAGAGGTAGACATAGAATCCGAAGCAGGCTCCAGGCTCTGAGCTGTCAGCGCAAGGCCCAATGCGGGGCTTGAACCCACAAACCATGAGATCATGACCTGAGCCGAAGTCGAACACTTACCCGACTGAGCCACCAAGGCACCCTGGATTTTTTTTTTCTATTTCTGTGAAAAATGCCATTGGAATTTTGGTGGGAATTTATACAAGGATTGCACTGGATCTGTAGATCTATAATTCTACACAGAAGATAATTAGGGAAGTAAAAAAAGATGGTGGAAGTGTAGCAGAAGAAATCTGAGCAACTAAAGTACTGAAGTGAAGTCTGACTTACCAAAGGCCTGAGCACAGAGTGGAAACTGAGCAGAGAGGAGTGGAGGGTTTCCGGAGATGAGGGTAATCTCTTTCTTTTTAATGTTTGTTTGTTTAGAGCATGTAGAGGAGGGGCAAAGAGAAAGGGAGACAGTGTCAGAATCCCAAGCAGGCTCCACGCTTGTCAGCACAGAGTCTGATGGGGGGCCTCATCTCACCAACTGTGAAATCATGACTTTAGCCAAAGTCGAGAATCGGATATTCAACTGAGTTACTCCAGGCGCCCCTGAGATGAGGGTAATCTTACATGTGATATCTTAAAGAAAGAGGAGGACATAGGAAATCTGGCTGATGACTTACCTAACAATAAACAATGTAAGTCCAACAGATCTGTTGTAAGTGCAGGCATATTTTTCCCTAAGTGCTAGCAAAGAGACACGTTAAAATGAGTAAATTAAGTGAAATTGGTGGGGTGCGGGCCCAGGGAGGAAGGAGATTAAATTCCATTCTCAGGAGCTGGTATCTCATGTTAAAATCAACTTAAAGTTAACACAGGACTCTGGAACCAGAACTAACATTTCAGGAAGCTGATCTTTACTACCATATGTGAGAATTAAGAGGGGAGGTCAAGAGCCAGGGAGCTGAGATGTTCACAGTGAGGTGACACACAAAGAGTTTGAGCTACGGCTTCAGGAGGGAAAAGAAAAGAGAACCAAATTCCATACTAACAACAGAACCAAAGAGCCATCAACCTTGTAGTCATGAGGGTGGTTCTGGTTCCTAAATTCTGCAAAAACTACATTGTGTCTTGACCGTATGTTCCAGTTAACAGCCAAAAACAGGATGTGGATAAAAATAAGACACCTCTTAGCTGTCACCCGCTTCTTCAAATAAGGCAATTATTACAAATTTAGCACACATGCAGATGTTCATGAATGTGGGAAGATATTCTACTTAGAACAGAAACTTCCCTCATTACTCAAGGCTTCAAAGAACCAGTTTCTTTTTTTTTTTTTCCTTTTTAATGTTTACTTATTTATTATGAGAGGGGGGAGGGAGAGAGAGAGAGAGAGAAAATCCAAGCAGGCTCCACACTGTTAGCATACAGCCTGAATCAGGGCTCAATCCTATGAACTATGAGACCATGACCTGAACTGAAATCTAGAGTTGGGGGCTTAACTGACTGAGTCACCCTGGTACCCTCAAAGGACCAGTTTTGAAATACTTCTGAGGACAGACCAAAGGCAACTATTAAAACCTGATTAAATATTTAGTAAAACTATTTCAAGTAGTAACTGGTATGTTTTAGTATTATTCAGGTACAATATATATTCAGGTATATATATATATATATATATGCTGACCTATACTTGTGATCAGATTTGGAATGTCCATACGTAACATTCGTGGGGACCTGGGTAGCTCAGTGGGTTGAGTGTCTGACTCTTGATTTCGCTCAGATCATTATCTCAAGGGTTGTGAGATCGAGCCCTGAGTTGGGCTCTGTGCTGACAGTGTGGAGCCTGCTTAAGATTCTTTCTCTCTCCCTCTCTCTCAGCCTCTCATTTGTTCTCTCTCTCTTTCAAAATAAATAAATAAAGCTTAAAAATATATGTATAAAACATTCTTACTCATGACTGTCCTGGACTAAATGTTTGTCTCCCTTAAAATTCTTATATTGAAGCCATAAACCGCATGTAATGGTACTGGGAGATAGGGCCTTTGGGAGGTAATTAGGATTAGAGGTGGTCATAAGGGTGGGGCCCTAATGGTGGAATTAGTGGCCTTGCAAGGAGAGACATCAGAGAGCTTCCTGGAGCACATGAAATTGTTCTGTCTCCTTCCCTGTCATATGAGGACACAAAGAGAAAGAGGCCATTTGTAAGCCAGGAGGAGGGCTCTCCCCAGAACCTAACCATGCTGTAACCTTCATCTTGGGCTTATAGCCTCCAGACTACTAGAAAATAAATTCCTATTAATCAAGCTACCTAGTCTATGGTTTCTGTTATGGCAGGCCAAGTTAAAACAGTGATAAAGAGCACAATGTAAATATTAAATTATTTTTAAATTCTAGTAATTTTTAGCAGGTCTTAAGAATGGTTTTAGATTTATAGAAAATTTTTACTGATTAGTACAGAGAGTTCCCTTATCACCTGCCCTTTTCTCCCTCCCTACCCACATGTGGTTTCCCATATAATTAGATGCTCATTAAAATGCTCATACCACAGGAGAGGCACACCAGGACGTGGAGCAACTCAGCAATGACACCACAGCCACCTCTCTCCCACCTCAAATTAACTAAGGGACATGCTTAGGACAAATGGCCCTTGAATGAGATGCCTACAGAGAAGTTAAGTTGTATTTTTTTTCCCCCTCTCATTGTTTTATTTTAGAAGAGTGAACATGCCAAATTTTTATGCTTTAGAAGCAAGTAATTTGCAGCTATATGGTTTTATGTCCTGCATTTAAAGGCCTCCAGCAATGGAGTCAGAGCTCTCTCCCCAGGTCCAAGGCTCCTCCGTGTCTGGCCTTGCCCAGCACTGGCACACCTACTGAATCTCTCTCCCTGCTGTGCTAATTCTTCTGCCTGTTACACCTGTGCACTCGCCTTACCCCCTAGATCCAAATTTTACTCAACTGTCAAAACCCATCTATTCCACAAAGTCTTTTCAAACTGATACTGTGTTCTCTCCTTTGTTCACTTCTTCAATATCTACATGATTAGCAGGCCAGGGTTTATCACTTAATCATTCTCTGAATGTTAGAGTAAGGGCCTCTTTAGAGTAAGGACCATGGCTTACAATACTTTTTTCCCCCACCACCTCGTGGTACAACTCTGGAGATATAGTGCTTGATCAATAAATATATAGCTGATTACTAGCTGGTACACAGAAAAGGCAAGTTTTACACAAATTGTTTGATCTGCTCAAATTTTTAGAGAAAATTACCTTAAAAAATTAAAATGACTCTAAAAACCCTAAAATTACCAAAATGTGAGAGCCTGGGCCCAATGCCACAAGCAGAGGTTTTCAATGATGTAACTCTTAACCTTAGCAGGCTTTCCAGATTCATGAACACTCACTCACTGTAAAGGAAAGCAGATGTTAATAAAGACATACCGTCTGAGGTTGTAAGAATCTTCTTGTCTTTGGGCGCCAAAGCATGTCCAGCATGACTGATAACCCAAATTGGAAAGCGTCTGTTTGTTAAGGAGTACAGAGTCTTTGCAAATGGTACATAAAAGGAACAAAAACCTGGATTACCTAAGAAAAGAAACACAGATCTTAGTTAACCAAAGCTAAGCTCATATAAGAAGATGTGCAGAGTGGAAACGATGGATTTATCCTCACACTTTCTTCTACAAATCTACTAACATTGACACATACACTTCAATTTTAATATCCTTTCTGCCTTAAGTCTGGGAATGATCGCTCAGAAGATTCCTGCTCCTGCTTTGTTCTCCAACTGTTTCAAGATAAATTCTTCCTCCCTATTCCTTAATAAAATGGAGCCACCAACCCTATACCAAATGCTCAAGTACTAACACCAGGTTTGTCCCTGTTCTTCACAGCCAATTCCCTAGTAAGTCCTGTGAACTTTGCTTCCAAAATACATCCTTATACTGTCTACCTCTCTCCATTAGCATTATCACTTCCCATCAAGTTTTCTGCACTAGTCTCCCAATGGGAGTTCTGGCTACTCTTGTCCCCCGGGAATCCATTCTTCAGGTACCCAGAGAGATACCCTCAAACTTCAGATCAAATCATAGCTGTATCCTATTTAAACACCTTACACTGGCTTCCCTTTATCATCCTATTGGTTTAAAGTCATTAATCCTGCCTCTAAAGCCCTTCAAGATATTATTCTGCTCAGTTACCAAGCTGCATGAAAACAAATCAGTGTAAGAATCATTCACAGAGCGTACTTTGAGGAGTGTACTGAGTGTTTGTCATTTACCACAAGTACTTCTATTGTAACCATATGTATAGTTTGACCTTTTGGGAAAAAGACCACCAACATATAGATTTTTCTTGTGTATGTACAGAAGGTATTTTTGACATGGGTTTGCTATAGAGAAACAGAATGAATAATAACCTTTTAGAAAAGAGTCAATATGATATATCTTAGGGGGAAATGACAGTGAAATGGGGTTTCATCTTGCAGTCACCATCTGTATAATACTTTCACAGACACTAGTTCATTTCCAGCAATATCTATTGTACAATTTATTATTTTTTCATGCTATTAGGTTTCTCTTCTTTGTAATTAGATGACATGGTTTTGTTGCACTGATATAACCTCTGCCACCCTTGTCAAATGACACTGATTTCTTCATCATTTCAGTTTTCTTGACAGGGAATGTAGCAAAGCGGTTAAGGGCACAGACTCTGGAGCCAGACTGTAGGAGTTGGAATCATGGCTTTGCACTTATTAAGTGTGTGACCTCTGGAAGGTTATTTAACCTCTCTGAGCCTTGGTTTCCTTGTCTTCAAAATGAGGATAATAACTGCACTACCTAATGTGAGAACTAAGTGAATTAATAAAGGTAAAGCACCTAAACACTGCTCGATGCGAGTGCTGTATAAATGTTAGCTACTCAGACGTGTCATGGCTAGCGATGGCGGTAAATGGTCTTGTCGTCCATATTGCTAGTCTGCTTCTGTTGCATTCAGACCTAGTGACTTGAGTTCTATATTCCTTTTTGTAGCTGTGCCAGTGACATCTTTGTTAAATAGTACAGAAACTTCTTTAAATGCAGTAATATGTTCTCTGGTCAGCGGACTGGCTGACGAATAGAGGAGGGATGTACAGCACTGGGGCTATAACATCTAAGGTGGGTGTGGACAGCACTGTTTCATGTTTTATATTTAAATCTTTAATAAGTTTGGAATATTTTTTAGTATCAAGTACAAAGTAGCAATCCAACTTCTTTCCAAATGATTAGCCAAGTGCCCCAAGACCATTTATTACATAACCCATTCTTTCTGCATTGATTTGAAATGTCTTCTGAATTCAACCCTGAATTCTTACATTTGCTTGCTAATTCTGATTCCAAATAATTCCATTTATTTTTTCCTTTTCTCCTCTGCCAGCACCATACTGCCTTGATTACTACATTGTGTTTTTCTTCCTTCCTTTCTTTTTTTTAAAAAATGTTTCAGTAACTGGCAGACCAAATCCCTTCTCTTAATTTTTTCCCCTAAATTTTCTAGGCTGGTGTCATAACCTTTAGAATTATTTCCACCAGGTTCAATTTTTAAAATTTATTTTTGGAATTCTGATGAAATTCACCTCATTTATACATTAATTTAAAAAGGTTTGATTTTTTTTTTAACGTTTGTTTATTTTTGAGACAGAGAGAGAGAAAGCATGAACGGGGGAGGGTCAGAGAGAGAGGAGACACAGAATCTGAAACAGGCTCCAGGCTCTGAGCGGTCAGCACAGAGCCCGACACGGGGCTCGAACTCACGGACCGCGAGATCATGACCTGAGCCGAAGTCGGCCGCTTAACCGACTGAGCCACCCAGGCACCCCAGGTTTGATGTTTTTTATATTACTGAGTATAATCTTCTGGGAATGGGTTATGTCTCATATTTAAATGTTTTAGGTCTCTCAGCTAAGTTTTACCATTTTTTTTCACATGGGTAGAAAATAATAATCATCATTTTAAAGTGCTAGAACTTACTACATGCTAGGCAGCATTTGAGTGCTTTACATGTATTAACTCATTTAGTCCCAACCTGAGGTAGTACTATTATTACTTCCATTTTATGAATGATGAAACTGAGGTACAAAGAGGTTGAACAACTTGCCCAAGGTCACACAGATGATAAGTGCTCAATAAGTATTTGATGACTGGAAGAGTATACAAAAGAAAATAATAATACTGAATTTAGAAAAGAACATAAACTACCTGACACTGATTTCTTCATTATTTCAGTTCTTCATCATAAACTATCCGGTTTAGGATCTTCTGCATACCTTGTTTTAGTTAATCTTACAAAAGCCCCACAGAGTAGCTGGCCTTATCATTAGGAATAATGAATGGGCAATTACTTGCACAATACCTGGCACAAAGAAAGGGCTGAATAAATGGTAGCTATTATTACTATAATTATTATTATATATTTATTTTTTTACTGAATAAATCTGACATGTCGTGTTCTATAAGTTTAAGGTGCACAGCACATTAAAACTGGTTTAAGGAGAATCCAAAGATAACACCTACATGAGTTAGATGCAATAATTACCACGAATTACAATGAGTTACAATATGAACCTGAAAAGTACTAGCTAATGAACTGCTACAAAACAATTTTTTCCACCTATCTCTGGGTTTTGAGTTCTTTTGCTTAATGACTATAAGATCTTAAGCAAATACCTTGAAGCTTTCTTGTTCACTATTTTGTCATCATCAAGTAAATGATACTTTCAACTGCTTCATGTTCATTTCATTCTATTCAGTACTATAGCTTCTTTTGTATATTCTTTTAGTTACCAATTATTTACTGATCACCTTCTACATGGAAGTCACTGTGTCAGGCACAAGACAGTTAAAGGCCTTTTTATAATTCATATTCAGTAGGAAAATATATACATATAACTAAATAAATAAAGAAGCTAATTCAAGAGTGGGAGAAGTTATATGATGATTGTGGGAGGATCCTCAAGGGAAGAGATTAGGGTGGCCTGATAAAAATGTTTAAGGAGATGACCTTTAGCTAAGACCCAAAAGATGAAAAGAAATCGACCTTGTAAAAATTTGAGGAAAGAAGATACCAGAACAGGAGAAGAACAGGTACGAAGGCCCTCAAGCAATGAAGAGCTTGGCTCCTGAAGAAACAGAAGAGTCCACAATGGCCAGTAAGTATCAGGAAGATCTGACTGACAAGTGAGATAGAAGTGGAAAATGTAATGCAAACCACTTAAATGTCTTTGCATAGTTCACTACTTAAATATCGTGGCCCTTAAATAACACTTTATGAACCATGAATTTAACTTCCTGGTTAGGAAACCACAAAAAATTTAAAGGGTCTTATTTCTGCAGCTAAAATCAGATATACACACATTCACACATGCATGTACACATGTATTTTCAGGTATAGGGATGTTTGAAAACATTTCAATATAAAACTGCTAGTAAAACTTTTTATCAAAGGATATCAAAATGTGTTATAAACACATGCTTGATCAAACATATAGTCAAATGCTTGAGTAACATATAACAGAGGCTGTGGTGACCATCTCTAGACCCCAACTGCCAATAAACTATTTAACATTGCAATTGTAGATTTTTGCCTTCCACTTAATCTTGTAGGAGACAAAACCTGCCACATATAAAGTTAATGTGGCATAGCATCTATACAGAAGGTTGTCAGATGGAAAGAACACTGGGCTTGCACATGGAGCCTTGTCCGCTTGTCTGATCACTGTACTCAAATCTAAGACATATCGCATGACTCTATTATCCCCATATGACCACTGGAGAGTTATAATGACTCAATATATTTTACAGTGAGTTCTCAAATTGGTTCCCTTTGGTCATTTCTTTATTTAAAGAAAGTCCAAGGATATTGTTACTTAACAGAAATTCTACAACAAAGCTTCACTGGAAAAGACGAAGTTAAGTTAAAAGTTCCTCAATCTGTGGATTCTAATAAATCACTCCTCATTATCATTACCAACTTAAAAGTGATTAAATTTGCTAGCTGCAAAAGCAAAGTGATTTAAAATGACATGTTACATCAACTATCAGAGACAGACTAAATATGATGTCTTCAGTGGTTTAACAATCCTTGAAATACTGTCATCCTAATTTTCCCCACAGTATAAATAGATTAAGCCCAAATGTAAAATACAATTCTGAACTCTATAAACTAATGAGCAGCACCAGCCTTCAGCTCCCATGAACTCCAAGGAAAAGGGCCAAGGGCAGCAATGAGAATAGAAGGGCAAACATAAAAGAACACTAAAAAACTAAGAATGATCTGAAAATGTCAAAGCACCACAAAACAATGACACCACAAAGCAACAAATGTTTTAAGCTTCTCTTTCTTCACAGTGTCTTCACTGAACGCTCCCTCTATCTGTCTCTTCCTCATATTTTAAACCTGGCTCTCCCCTATGGTGGACTCTTCCTTTCAAGCATCCACAGTAGAGCCCGCACTCTTCTCTAACACCTCATGCACCTCAAGGAGAGCAAAGACTTTTGCAACACAAGCTTCCCAGCTCTGAGGGTAAGTGAGTGAGTGAATGGACACCTCTGAGTAGAGAAGCACAGGGAACTGTCAGCTCCACCTACTCGTCTACCTTATTGCAACAACCTCTCCTCCTCCATCTCCATCTATCAACTTCTTAGTCATTCTCACACATTCCCTGAAAACCCTGGCCCTTAAATAACAATTTTAGGTGCCATTCCATGTCAGGAGATTTCAAAATCTGGGTAGATTCACTGAGCCAATACCTTTGTCCCATAATTCATTACCCTGATCAAATTCAACGAACTTCCTGCACATGAAACTTAAGCAACTAATTTTGATAGCCACAGCCTAGGATCAGTGGTAAGCATATCACAATCTCCTGGAAGGCGTGTTAAAACACAGACTGCTCCACCCCCAGAGTTTCTGGTTCAGAAAGTCTGGGTGGGGCCCGAGAACCTGCATGTCTCATGAGTTCTCAGATGATACTGCTGGTCCCAACACCAACTTTAAGAACCACTGGTTTAGATTTTTTCGTTACCCAGAAATGGTTAACATTCAAACCATTCTACCTCTGATAGGTCAGACTTCACTCCCAATATACCTGCTATTCCATCACAGTGCTGCTCAAAATCTACTTGTTCTCAGTTGATAATTCCTTTCATCCTATATACCTGCTATTCTCAATGCTGACCACTTTCCTCAGGGCCCTTATCTACCCTCTGCCATATTTATTCTCAACAGATCACCTCAACTCTTAATTAGAAGAAAAAACAGAGCTCAGGAGGCAGGAAATTACTTTACTTTCTCTGACGTGCTTTCATACTTTCTCTACTTTGGTAACTAACTTCACCTCCTTCATGCTAGCCTCTGAAGAATATCCTGTCTCCAGTCCAAGACAACATTTCTACTTACCTTCTCAATCCTATACTCTACCATGGCCTCAAATCTCTGCTCCATCAAACAGTACTTGTCATGCCTATAATTTCAAACTCTCCCTAGCTGCTATTAAAGCATATGTATTTTTAATTTCAATAGATGCCAACAGACTGCTTTCTAAAATGACTGTTATATCATGAAAGGAAACAGGAAATTTTATTTCCAGAAGAGGCTAAGCGGAAGAGGTTCTGGGTCAGGAATCTTAGGCCAACTGAAAACGGAAGCACTATACTGAGAAGAGCTTTGATTAACTGTTACTAAACACTGAAACTTCCTACCTTCTTTCCCTTGTTCAGCCCTGAACATTCACAAACAGGCTTCCACTCCTCAAACAGGATATTGGGAGATTCCTTCCTAGGAAAACTGAATGACCCAAGAAATAGGTAGAGATAACTGAAAGCTGGAAATTCTCCAGTGAAATGCTGGGTCCCTACCCAATTACCCTTACCCTAGCGTGGGATCTAGGGTGACCAGCCATCCTGTTTTGCATAGGACTATTGTGGTTTTAGTACTGAAAGGCATGTGTCCTAGAAAATCTCTCAGACTACAATAGCTGGTCACTCTAGGCACACCTGAGGACAAGCCTCATCCCTGAACACAAAGATTCCAATAGCTGTTTGTGTTTTCCTCTTAAAAATGAAAGGGTAGTCAGGATTACCAGACATGTGAGGAAAAACAAATGCTAATGCAAACAAACAGAAAAAGGAAGAAAGTAAAAACTCTAATAATGCAAGAAGCCAAAGAAAATGATAATTTACCCATGAAACAGGTGACTATAAAACAAGAAGAGAAAACATAGCTCTTAGGATTGAAGTATCTGACTCTCTGGTTTAAAAGGGTACAAAAAACCTATAGTGTATGAAAAAAATATCCATACAAGGTGCTTTATGGTAAAGTTTCAGAATCTTAGAACAAAGAAAAGATCTAAAATGCTTTTCCTTGCAGGTGAGCTTCAAATATAAAAGATAAAAAATCAGAATGATATCAAGACTTCTCAAAAGCAGCTCTGGACCATGAAAAGCTAAAATGCCCTCTAAATTCTAAGGACAAATTATCTCCAAACTAGAAGTTTGAGACATTTTCTGACATGACAGATCTTTAAAAGATTACTTCCCGTGTACCTCTTCTCAGGAAGTTACTAAGAGATGTGCTTAACCAATAAAGCAACAAATAAGAAAATGTGGGATCCAGGAAATGGAATCTAACTCAGGAGAAAAGTGACAGGAATTCCCAGCATGGCCTGGGCAGCAGACCTACAGAGCAATCAGTCCAGACTGGAGCCAATGAACTGAGAGTTCTGGGAAGCGTATCTCCAAAGAAACAAAACAAAACAAAACAAAAATGAGAAAAACAAAACCAAAACCAGACTGATTACTCAAATGCATTAAAAGGACTTTTTTTTCTCATTTCCTAGAGAATAATTTTAGGATAAATTAGTGATTCAAAAGTAGAAAACTAAGTAAATAAGACAATAATTAGCTCAGAGAGAACAACAAGAAAAAAATGTACAAGAAAAGAAATGCAATCATAATACCTAATTGGCTTAGCTATATATGGTATGATATATAGTCACAATTTCATTCTTAATCTTAATCTTTAAGGCTGATATGTATCTACCTATCTCTACACACACACACACACACACACACACACACATATCAGATAGATCTATATAGAGATATAGAGATATATATATAGATATATAGATATAGATATATAGAGAGATATATCTATATCTCTATATAGAGATATATAAATATATCTCTATATCTTTATATATCTCTATATAGAGATATAGATATATAAAGATATATCTTTATATAGATAGATATCTATTCTCTCCCTCTCTCTCTCTCTATATATATATAATATGTTCTAATTTACAAGTTTAAAAGGGCTTTGAATATCTATGATCAAGAAACTACGCTGGACATTCTATTGATAGTGATTCTGCAAAAGTCACAAATGACCCAGCTTACACATCTCAGAATAAATAAACGTTCCACAGTAAACTTAAAATCATCTTGGAATGAGATAGAAAAAATTATTTAGAAAAATGTCACAAATTTGGTAGTTCTAATTATTCTAGGTATTAAGAAATTTTAAAAAGTAGATTACAAAACTATATGCATACTTCCAATTATGATTTAAAATGTATATGTAAGAGTCTCTTACAGTTTGGCTCCCTCCCTCTCTTTTTTTTTTTTTTTTTACTCTTTTTTTTTTCCATATATGAAGTTTGTTGTCAAATTGGTTTCCATACAACACCCAGTGCTCATCCCAAAAGGTGCCCTCCTCAATACCCATCACACACCCTCTCCTCACTCCCACCCCACATCAACCTTCAGTTTGTTCTCAGTTTTAATCTCAGGATCCACATAAGAGTGAAACCATATGGTATCTGTCTTTCTCTGTATGGCTTATTTCACTTAGCATCACACTCTCCAGTTCCATCCATGTTGCTACAAAGGGCCATATTTCATTCTTTCTCATTGCCACGTAGTACTCTATTGTGTATATAAACCACAATTTTTTTATCCATTCATCAGTTGATGGACATTTAGGCTCTTTCCATAATTTGGCTATTGTTGAGAGTGCTGCTATAAACATTGGGGTACAAGTGCCCCTATGCATCAGTACTCCTGTATCCCTTGGGTAAATTCCTAGCAGTGCTACTGCTGGGTCATAGGGTAGGTCTATTTTTAATTTTTTGAGGAACCTCCACACTGTTTTCCAGAGTGGCTGCACCAGTTTGCATTCCCACCAACAGTGCAAGAGGGTTCCTGTTTCTCCACATCCTCTCCAGCATCTATAGTCTCCTGATTTGTTCATTTTGGCCACTCTGACTGGCGTGAGGTGATATCTGAGTGTGGTTTTGATTTGTATTTCCCTGATGAGGAGTGATGTTGAGCATCATGTGCTTGTTGGCCATCCGGATGTCTTCTTTAGAGAAGTGTCTATTCATGTTTTCTGCCCATTTCTTCACTGGGTTATTTGTGTTTTGGGTGTGGAGTTTGGTGAGCTCTTTATAGACTTTGGATACTAGCCCTTTGTCCGATATGTCATTTGCAAATATATTTTCCCATTCTGTTGGTTGCCTTTTAGTTTTGTTGGTTGTTTCCTTTGCTGTGCAGAAGATTTTTATCTTCATAAGGTCCCAGTAGTTCATTTTTGCTTTTAATTTCCTTGCCTTTGGGGACGTGTCAAGTAAGAAATTGCTACGGCTGAGGTCAGAGAGGTCTTTTCCTGCTTTCTCCTCTAGGGTTTTGATGGTTTCCTGTCTCACATTCAGGTCCTTTATCCATTTTGAGTTTATTTTTGTGAATGGTGTGAGAAAGTGGTCTAGTTTCAATCTTCTGCATGTTGCTGTCCAGTTCTCCCAGCACCATTTGTTAAAGAGACTTTTTTCCATCGGATATTCTTTCCTATTTGTCAAAGATTAGTTGGCCATACGTTTGTGGGTCTAGTTCTGGGGTTTCTATTCTATTCCATTGGTCTATGTGTCTGTTTTTGTGCCAATACCATGCTGTCTTGATGATTACAGCTTTGTAGTAGAGACTAAAGTCTGGGATTGTAATGCCTCCTGCTTTGGTCTTCTTCTGCAAAATTACTTTGGCTATTCAGGGCCTTTTGTGGTTCCATATGAATTTTAGGATTGCTTGTTCTAGTTTCAAGAAGAATGCTGGTGCAATTTTGATTGGGATTGCATTGAATGTGTAGATAGCTTTGGGTAGTATTGACATTTTGACAATATTTATTCTTCCAATCCATGAGCATGGAATGTTTTTCCATTTCTTTACATCTTCAATTTTCTTCATAAGCTTTCTATAGTTTTCAGCATACAGACCTTTTACATCTTTGGTTAGATTTATTCCTAGGTATTTTATGCTTCTTGGTGCAATTATGAATGGGATCAGTTTCTTTATTTGTCTTTCTGTTGCTTCGTTACTAGTGTATAAGAATGCAACTGATTTCTGTACATTGATTTTGTATCCTGCAACTTTGCTAAATTCCTGTATCAGTTCTAGCAGACTTCTGGTGGAGTCTATTGGATTTTCCATGTATAATATCATGTCATCTGCAAAAAGTGAAAGCTTAACTTCATCTTTGCCAATTTTGATGCCTTCGATTTCCTTTTGTTGTCTGATTGCTGATGCTAGAACTTCCAACACTATGTTAAACAACAGCGGTGAGAGTGGACATCCCTGTCGTGTTCCTGATCTCAAGGAAAAAGCTCTCAGTTTTTCCCTATTGAGGATGATGTTAGCTGTGGGCTTTTCATAAATGGCTTTTATGATCTTTAAGTATGTTCCTTCTATCCCAACTTTCTCGAGGGTTTTTATTAAGAAAGGTTGCTGAATTTTGTCAAACGCCTTTTCTCCATCGATTGACAGGATCATACGTTTCTTTTCTTTTATTAATGTGATGTATCACGTTGATTGATTTGCAAATGTTGAACCAGCCCTGCATCCCAGGAATGAATCCCACTTGATCATGGTGAATAATTCTTTTTATATGCTGTTGAATTCGATTTGCTAGTATCTTATTGAGAATTTTTGCATCCATATTCATCAGGGATATTGGCCTGTAGTTCTCTTTTTTTACTGGGTCTCTGTCTGGTTTAGGAATCAAAGTAATACTGGCTTCATAGAATGAGTCTGGAAGTTTTCCTTCCCTTTCTATTTTTTGGAATAGCTTGAGAAAGATAGGTATTATCTCTGCTTTAAACGTCTGGTAGAACTCCCCTGGGAAGCCATCTGGTCCTGCACTCTTATTTGTTGGGAGAGTTTTGATGACTGATTCAATTTCTTCGCTGGTTATGGGTCTGTTCAAGCTTTCTATTTCCTCCTGATTGAGTTTTGGAAGAGTGTGGGTGTTTAGGAATTTGTCCATTTCTTCCAGGTTGTCCAGTTTGTTGGCATATAATTTTTCATAGTATTCCCTGATAATTGCTTGTATCTCTGAGGAATTGGTTGTAATAATTCCATTTTCATTCATGATTTTATCTATTTGGGTCATCTCCCTTTTCTTTTTGAGAAGCCTGGCTAGAGATGTATCAATTTTGTTTATTTTTTCAAAAAACCCAACTCTTGGTTTCGTTGATCTGCTCTACAGTTTTTTTTAGATTCTATATTGTTTATTTCCGCTCTGATCTTTATTATTTCTCTTCTTCTGCTGGATTTAGGCTGTCTTTGCTGTTCTGCTTCTATTTCCTGTAGGTGTGCTGTTAGATTTTGTATTTGGGATTTTTCTTGTTTCTTGAGATAGGCCTGGATTGCAATGTATTTTCCTCTCAGGACTGCCTTCGCTGCATCCCAAAGCATCTGGATTGTTGTATTTTCATTTTCATTTGTTTCCATATATTTTTTAATTTCTTCTCTAATTGCCTGGTTGACCCATTCATTCTTTAGTAGGGTGTTCTTTAACCTCCATGCTTTTGGAGGTTTTCCAGACTTTTTTCTGTGGTTGATTTCAAGCTTCATAGCATTGTGGTCTGAAAGTATGCATGGTATGATTTCAATTCTTGTATACTTATGAAGGGCTGTTTTGTGCCCCAGTATGTCATCTATCTTGGAGAATGTTCCATGTGCACTCGAGAAAAAAGTATATTCTGTTGCTTTGGGATGTAGAGTTCTAAATATATCTGTCAAGTCCATCTGATCCAATGTCTCATTCAGGGCCCTTGTTTCTTTATTGACCGTGTGTCTAGATGATCTATCCATTTCTGTAAGTGGAGTGTTAAAGTCCCCTGCAATTACCACATTCTTATCAATAAGGTTGCTTATGTTTGTGAGGAATTGTTTCATATATTTGGGGGCTCCAGTATTCGGCGCATAGACATTTATAATTGTTAGCTCTTCCTGATGGATAGACCCTGTGATTATTATATAATGCCCTTCTTCATCTCTTGTTACAGCCTTTAATTTAAAGTCTAGTTTGTCTGACATAAGTATGGCTACTCCAGCTTTCTTTTGACTTCCAGTGGCATGATAAATAGTTCTCCATCCCCTCACTCTCAATCTGAAGGTGTCCTCAGGTCTAAAATGAGTCTCTTGTAGACAGCAAATAGATGGGTCTTGTTTTTTTATCCATTCTGATACCCTATGTCTTTTGGTTGGCGCATTTAGTCCATTTACATTCAGTGTTATTATGGAAAGATATGGGTTTAGAGTCATTGTGATGTCCGTAGGTTTCATGCTTGTAGTGATGTCTCTGGTACTTTGTCTCACAGGATCCCCCTTAGGATCTCTTGTAGGGCTGGTTTAGTGGTGACGAATTCCTTCAGTTTTTGTTTGTTTGGGAAGACCTTTATCTCTCCTTCTATTCTAAATGACAGACTTGCTGGATAAAGGATTCTCGGCTGCATATTTTTTCTGTTCATCACATTGAAGATCTCCTGCCATTCCTTTCTGGCCTGCCAAGTTTCAGTAGAGAGATAGGTCACGAATCTTATAGGTCTCCCTTTGTATGTTAGAGCACGTTTATCTCTAGCTGCTTTCAGAATTTTCTCTTTATCCTTGTATTTTGCCAGTTTCACTACGATATGTCGTGCAGAAGATCGATTCAAGTTACGTCTGAAGGGAGTTCTCTGTGCCTCTTGGATTTCAATGCCTTTTTCCTTCCCCAGATCTGGGAAGTTCTCAGCTATCATTTCTTCAAGTACACCTTCAGCACCTTTCCCTCTCTCTTCCTCCTCTGGAACACCAACTTTGCGTATATTATTTCTCTTTAGTGCATCACTTAGTTCTCTAATTTTCCCCTCATACTCCTGGATTTTTTTCTCTCTCTTTTTCTCAGCTTCTTCTTTTTCCATAATTATATCTTCTAGTTCACCTATTCTCTCCTCTGCCTCTTCAAGCCGAGTTGTGGTGGTTTCCATTTTGTTATGTATTTCGTTTAAAGCGTTTTTCAGCTCCTCGTGACTGTTCCTTAGTCCCTTGATCTCTGTAGCAAGAGATTCTCTGCTGTCCTGTATACTGTTTTCAAGCCCAGCGATTAATTTTATGACTATTATTCTAAATTCACTTTCTGTTATATTGTTTAAATCCTTTTTGATCAGTTCATTAGCTGTTGTTATTTCCTGGACGTTTTTCTGAGAGGAATTCTTCCGTTTTGTCATTTTGGATAGTCCCTGGAGTGGTGTGGGACTGCGGGGCACTTCCCCTGTGCTGTCTTGAATAACTGCGTTGGTGGGTGGTACTGCAGTCAGACCTGATGTCTACCCCCAGCCCACCGCTGGGGCCACAGTCAGACTGGTGTGTGCCTTCTCTTCCCCTCTCCTAGGGGCAGGATTCACCGTGGGGTGGCATGGCCCATCTGGGCTACTTGCACACTGCCAGGCTTGTGGTGCTGGGGATCTGGCGTATTAGCTGGGGTGGATCAGCAAGGTGCACAGGGGCGGGAGGGGCAGGCTCAGCTGCTTTTCCTTGGAAGATCCGCTTCGGGAGGAGCCCTGCGGCACCAGGAGGGAGTCAGATCCGCTGGAGGGATGGATCCGCAGAAGCACAGCAATGGGTGTTTGCGCGGTGCAAGCAAGTTCCCTGGCAGGAACCTGTTCCCTTTGGGATTTCGGCTGGGGGATGGGCGAGGGAGATGGCGCTGGTGAGGGCCTTTGTTCCCCGCCAAGCTGAGCTCTGTCATCCGGGGCTCAACAACTCTCCCTCCCGTTGTCCTCCAGCCCTCCCGTTCTCCAAGCAGAGCTGTTAGCTTATAATCTTCCAGATGTCAAGTCCTGCTTGCTGTCGGAACACACTCCGTCCGGCCCCTCCGCTTTTGCAAGCCGGATTCGGGGGCTCTGCTTGGCTGGCAGGCCACCCCTCCGCCCCGGCTCCCTCCCGCCAGTCCATGTTGTGCACACCGCCTCTCCGCCCTTCCTATCCTCTACCGTGGGCCTCTCGTCTGCGCTTGGCTCTGGAGACTCCATTCTGCTAGTCTTCTGGCAGTTTTCTGGGTTATTTAGGCAGGTGTAGGTGGAATCTAAGTGATCAGCAGGACGCGGGTGAGCCCAGCGTCCTCCTACGCCGCCATCTTCCCAGGATCCTCTTTTTACTCTTAAAAACTAAGAATAAACTGAAGGTTGATGTGGGGTGGGAGGGAGGGGAAAGTGGGTGATGGGCATTGAGGAAGGCACTTGTTGGGATGAGCACTGGGTGTGGTATGGAAACCAATTTGATAATAAATTTCATATTAAAAACAATAAAAATAAAATGCATATGTAATACACAACATAATATATATAATATAAATGCACTAAAGAAAAACAAAAAGCCCAGCCACTAAAGTACTAAGCGTGGTTGTTATCAATAATTTGAGTGATTTTATTTCTTTCCACAAAGCTTTTTATATTTATCAAATTCTCTTTAAAATCTGAAAAAGTTATAGAAGTATCTGTATAAAGACTCCTCATCCAGATTTTTAAACTTACCTGTAATAATAAAAATAAGCAGCTTAGGCCTCTTGGCTCTCTGCTCATTGAAGAGGTTAGTCCAGGGCCCACATTTTAGAACCTGGGTTTCAACTCCACAACATAAAATGAATTCTTCATGCACAGGAACTTCCTCCTTGATACTGGAGTCCATTTCTAAATGAGAGGAGAAAAACAATAAAATGAGTTGCTAAAATGTAAAACCTTGGGCCAAGACAATATTCAAGAATTTTTTTAAAAAGGCAAATTTCAATAAACACAAGCATATACGGTAGGTATATGACCACTCATCTATTCTGGATTATAGGATCACACACACACACAAAATTAAAACAAACCACAAGAGTAAGGAGAAACAAGGAGACACATCTTCAGTGAAGTGAAAGACTTCACAGGAGTACGATTCAGGATCAGATTAGCCAGAGATCCTGCTAAACATCCTATAACACCTAGGATAACACTCACAACAAAAAAATTATCTAGCCCCAAAGTCAACAGCGCCAAGATTGAAAAGCCAAACCAAACCAAACAAAACCCTACTCTAATAACTGGTGCCTACAGAGTACAGTTTGTCCAGAATTTGGTTGGCTGCAATGTGTTTCTTCTTTCTCTAGCTCTCTATTCTGGCAGCAGCAGCAATGTAGCAAGAATCCCAGATAGTACCTCAGACCAGGTGGCTGCTCCCTGCACCCTCTCCTCAGCTCACATGCACACTGAAGAGCCAGCCACCTGACCTCTGTCACACACAGTAGGCTGGAAGTGCCTTGCCCAATAGAGCTCTGGGTTGCTTAAAAAAAAAGGAAGCTTCTTCAACTTCCCATTCCAGCAGTACCCAAAGCAGTGTCCCAACTTCCTCTGTACCTGCCTATCAGCCTCAACTCACTTGGAGTTGTTCCTGTGGCCCTTCCATGCAGGCACCACACGCTCCAGACCTCACACCTACACCAGCACCCTGGTTCACTCTGCACACCCTCCCACCAGTCTTGGTTCACGTCCTGACATGGCAACTGTGGATCAGCTTTGGCGCAGGCAACCACCAACTTTCTCTATCACACACTGGGCTGCAACCACACCTTTTAAATAAGATCTAAACCCACGTTCCCAGTTTGTCTCTTCTTGGGTACTTTCCCTCATCCCTAGGGGATCTTTAGAGTTTTCTTTATATAGTAACTTTATAGTTTCTCTTCTTCCACAGCTTAATAATTCCTTATATTAAATTAACCATGTGAGTTACTGTGTGGCTTCCGTCTCTTGAATGGATCTAGATTGATACATCCTGCATTGTCTATCCAGATTTTTTTCTTCAAATCTTTCCCATCTTAGACGTAGCTCAAATCCTACCTCCTACTTGAGGTCTTCCCTGAACACCTCAAATAAACTCTAAACTCACAGCACCTTTCTTTAACATAAGTCAACAGTGGTAAAGGTAACCAGGTAAACTTCACCTGGTAATCTATGCACTTGTTATTCATGTCATGCCATACTCTCACAGCACAACAGTCAACAAACTCACTACCGGCACCACCCAAACCTCCCCAGATTGACAGCCACCTTAGGTTAAGGTAAGGATTGGACACAGGAAGGAAGAAAACATTAACATACACCCCAATCTCCATGTGTAACCCAAAGTCTAAAACTTTCCCAAATAAAACGACTTAGAAAATAAAAAAAATTCTTACTCAAAAAGTGGGAACTCCTCTTCATTCAAAATAAATTGACTAAATAAATGAAAGTATCATCTCACATTTTCTTAAGGATCGATCTTTAGCTCACTAATACATGTCACTGTACTCCAATCTCTGAAACTGTCACAAAACAGAGTATATTTATAAAGCTCTTATGACATTTATAAAATGTTGGAAATAATGAGATTTAACTGTTCTATATTGCATTAAATTAGAGCACCATCCGAGAAGACACTGGATAAACCGCATACTTGCACTAGAAGAGAATCCAAAGTTATTAACTATATTCTATTCAGAAATACTTAACTTTAAGCACGTGACATGTTGGGAGTTTGATTAGCCACAAAATTAATAAGAATTCAAATAGATAAGAAACTCAAACACAGTCTATAAAATCTGGAAAACAAAAAATTAATTACGCCTCTAAAATACCTCAAATAAAATAAAACTAAGAGACCTGGAGTAAACCTATGTATTACAGAGCATCTTTTTTTTTTTTTTAAATTTTTTAATGTCCTTATTTATTAAAAAAAATTTTTTTTTAATCTTTATTTATTTTTGAGAGAGAGAGAGAGAGACAGAATGTGAGCAGGGGAGGGGCAGAGAGAGAGAGGGAGACACAAAATCTGAAGCAGGCTCCAGGCTCTGAGCTGTCAGCACAGAGCCCGACGCGGGGCTTGAACTCACAGTCTGCGAGATCATGACCTGAGCTGAAGTCGGACGCTCAACCGACTGAGCCACCCAGGCACCCCAACACAGCATCTTTTAATTTTACTCACACTTATGTTTCTGATTCCCACATAGCCAAAAATAATAATAATAGTAATAATAAAAATAAATAAATAAATGAAAAGCAAAGGAAACCTTAACAGTAAGAAATTTCAAGTTCTTCCTTACCTAAGAATCCAAGGTGATTTGGTCTGCAAACAAGTGTCCAATTAAGAAGGGACAATGTGTTCTAAGTATATAATAGTAGAGGGTGATGGCCCTACCTACAAACACAGCCTATAAGCAATCTTAAATGAAATCAGTTTTAATAACCAGCAAGACTTAGGGTGGATAAAAACCAAGTGTAAATACAATTTGTGTAACTTAGGTAATCTTTACTTACCTAAATATAGGTGTTGATCTGTTTTTATTAATGGGTTTAATTTTATTTAGAAAAAAATTTTTCCAATTAAATCTTACACAAACCTAGACAATATATAAAACAGAAAAGCAGCATTTGATCAGTATAAATTTTACAGTTCAAATTTATAATATTTATTTATTATAAAGTCAGCCGGTGAGAGAGTGAGGCTACATTAATGAACAAAAATATTTGCAAGTGGAGTTATAAATGAGTCTCATTTAGCTTTAGCATCCAAATCCAAATAACATTCGCATTTCATTTTGGCTACTCAATAAGAATTCTGCTTTATTCATGCATGTAAGAACTGCAAATGATAAAAGTATTTTTAAAAAACTTGTGTCATACAAAACAAAACACAATAAGGTATCACCTCACACCTGTCCAAATGGCTAAAATTAACAACACAGAAAACAAAAGATGTTGGTGAGGATGCAGAGAAAGAAGAACCCTCTTACGATCTTGGTGGGAATGCAAACTGGTGACATCTACTCTGGAGACAGTATGGCGGTTCCTCAAAAAATTAAAAGTAGAGGGGTGCCTGGGTGGCTCAGTGGGTCGAGCGTCTGACTTTGGCTCAGGTCATGATCTCATGGTTTGTGAGTTCAAGCCCCACAGCAGGCTCTGTGCTGACAGCTCAGAGCCTGGAGCCTGCTTCGGATTCTGTGTCTTCCTCTCTCTTTCCCTCTCCCCTGCTCTCACTCTGTCTCTCTCTCTCAAAAATGAATAAACATTAAAAAAAAAATTAAAAGTAGAACTACCCTATGATCTAGCAATTGCATTACTAGGCATTTACCCAAAGGATACAAAATACTGATTTAAAGGGGCACATCCGCCCCGATGTTTATAGCTCCATTATCAACAATAGCCAAATAATGGAAAGAGCCCAAATGTCCATCAGCTGATGAATGGATAAAGAAGTTGTGCTATATGTACATAATGGAATATTACTTAGCCATAAAAAAGAATGAAATCTTGCCATTTCCAATGACATGGATGGAGCTATAGGATATGCTAAGCAAAATAAGAGAAAGACAAATACTATGATTTCACTCATATGTGGAATTTAGAAAATGAAACAGATGACAGGGGAAAAAGAGGCAAATCATAAAACAGACTCTTAACTATAGAGAATAAACTGAGAGTTGGAGGGAGTTGGGTGGGGGATGGGCCAAATGAGAGATGGGTATCAAGGAGGGCACTTGTTGTGATGAGCACAACCAAATATGTGTTGCAATGTCCAGATAGTCTTCAATTAAAGTACACTAACTTTGAAACAGAGGTAGTAAGATGATTTTCTTTCAGAGTTAAAACACTAGGGCTGTGTTAATGTCCCACAACTACACAGAGCAGAGCATATACTTTGCATGTACCTGAGCCCTGACTGACAGTTAATTAATGATGTTTCTGGGCACTAGTACTAAAACTACTTGTAGAATATTTAGTCACTAAACAAGTGAAAATTGAAATTTTTAAGTCCCAGTGATGAGATGTAAAATTTGTAACTGTTTTCTTTTTTTTTTTAATTTTTTTTTCAACGTTTATTTATTTTTGGGACAGAGAGAGACAGAGCATGAACGGGGGAGGGGCAGAGAGAGAGGGAGACACAGAATCGTAAACAGGCTCCAGGCTCTGAGCCATCAGCCCAGAGCCTGACGCGGGGCTCGAACTCACAGACCGCGAGATCGTGACCTGGCTGAAGTCGGACGCTTAACCGACTGCGCCACCCAGGCGCCCCTGTAACTGTTTTCAAAACACAACATAAGAAGTACATATATGTACAAAAACAGCAGCAGAAGCTTTATTTAAAGTTCTGTTAAGTTTTTAGTTACTCTATTAATGAATGTTAACATACTGGAGAGCTCTATGAATCTGGTGAGTCTGGGGTTGTTTTAAATTTAGTTTAAAACGTATATTAGAATTAAGTTCAATCCCATGTTAGCAAGGAAACCCTTGCTTATGTTGAAACCATATGAAAAGCTAGAGAAAAAACAGTACTGGAAAAAAAAATCTGTTAAAAAAATCAGTAACCAATAAAAGAACTGCTCAAGAATGTGTAATAAAAGAGGAAATAGAGGATATAATTAATATAAATATAAGAAGAAAGCAGAGAAGTAATACAGATCAAGTGTAACAAATAAATTAAAAAAACCCAGTAAAACTACTTAAGCCCAAATATAACAGTAACAAATTACATTTACAAATTAAATGTAAATAGACCAATTACACTAATTAGATAAAGGCAAAGATGATCAGATTGGATAAAAATAAAACAAGTAATTGTGTGCTACTTATAAATAATACACATTAAGAATAAGGATACATAATGTATAAAAGGATGGAAACAATAAACCATGGAAATACTAATCAAAGAAGAGATGGTATAGTTATACTGAAGTCAGATTTAAAAAGTAAACTTTAAAGTAAGAAGCACATGAGACATAAACAGGAACATTTCAAAAAGTCAATCTACCAGGAGACCATAACAATTCTAAATAAGTATGTACATAATATTTTAGCCTCCAGAGATAAATTAAAAATTAGCAAATGTAAAGGGAGAAATAGATTGGACCACAATCGTGGTAGAGGATTCTGACGTACCTCAGTATCTGAAATAATAAACAAAGAAAAAAGCCAATAAAAATATAGAAAAATTGAATTACATAATATTTATATTAACATAATTAACACAATCAGCAAGTGTAGAATTCCGTGCCACATAATTGCAAAATGCACATCCTTTTCAAGTGCACATGAACATTTACCAAAACTGACCATATACTGAGCCATACAGCAAGTCTCAATAAATTTCCAAAAAAATGAAATAATAGAGTATGTTCTCTAACCACAGTGGAAATTAGATAAAAATAACAAAAATAATAAGAAAATCCCCCAATTTTTGGAAATTAAGCAATAAATGTCCAAATAACTGATGAGTAGGGGAAGAATTCACAATGTAATTGAAAACTAAGTAATAATGAAATAAATAATGAAAATAAGAAATTTCAATGTATGGGATGCAGATAAAGGTATGACTGCAGGAGAATTTAAAGTCTTAAAATGCTTTCTAAAATATTAGGGAAAAAGAGCTGGACATTAAAGATGTAACTATTTATCTTAAGGAGTTAGGAAAACTAAATGAATCCAAATAAAGAAAAATAGAAAAAAAAGAAAATAATAAAGAATAGAAGTTAATGGAATAGGAAAAAAGTTTACATTTGAGAGGATTAACAAAGCCAAAAGGTTAGCCTTTCAAAAGAGTTGTAAATAAATAAGCCCCTGAGAAGACTCATAAAGAAAAAGGGCATGAATAACCAATAAGATGGGAAAAGAGGCTATCACTCTAGGTTCTATGGACATTAAAAATATAATGGAGTTATATCATCAAAATGATAAAGAATATCATGAAGAATTTTATGCCAATACATTTGATATGGGCAAATTCCAATACAGACAAACACAAAAAGGCTAGAAGACTCTTAATAGTCCAATAGCTAGTAAAGACACTGAGTCCGTAATTCCTGGGCCAGATGAGAGTCAATGCTTAGGGAAGAAATAACAGCAATCTAACAGAGCTGCCTGGAAAACAGAAAAAGAGAGATCACTTCCTAACTCATTTTATGAGCCCAGCATATCTTGGTATCAATACCTGACATTATAAGCAAGAAAAGTTACAGGCCAACCTCGCTCATGAACATAGATGCAAAAACTCTGTTCAAAATATTAGCAGACCAAATCCAGTGATTCATACCATGGCCATACATGACAATCAGATTGTGTATATATCAGAAATGTGAGGCTGTTTAAACATTCAAAATTTAGTCAATTTACTGCATTAACAGAATAAAGGAGAAAAGCCATATAACCATCTCAACCAATACAGAAAATACACTTGATAAAATCCAATAATCATGAAAAAACTCTTTAGAAAAAAAAAAGGGATCTTCCTTGATGAAATATAACTATCTATAAAAGAAACCTACAGCAAACATTTTATTAAGGGTGCAATGCTGAAAACCAACCCTACCCCCACCTCCGACCCGAAAGTTTGAGATCAAGACAAATCTGCTATCAACACTTCTATTCTGTGTTGTACTTGAGGTCCTAGCCAATACAATAAGACACAGAAAAGAAATAAAAGTATGTGAATTGGATAAAAAGAAAGCAAGCTGTCATTATTCACAAACAAGATCGTATATATTTTATGAGTGTTCCAGTTACTCTTGCGACATAACATATTACCCCAAAATTTAGTGGCTTAAAGCAACCATTTTACTATATTCATGGATTCTTTGGGTCAGGAATTGAGAAATGGCACAGCAGAAGAATATCCTATTTCTAATCCATAATGTTGGGGACCTTTGCTGAGAAGACTCAACAGCCGGGTGTGTGATATGTACACTGGGGGCAGGAGATGCCATCTGGAAGTATCTCTATTTACATGTCTGATGACACATGCTGCTGTCAGATAGGTTTTGGCCAGGAACACCTGCACTGGACAACTCTATGTCGTCTTTCCACATGGACTATTTTGGGCTTGTTCAGAACATAATGGCCGAGTTTCAACAGCAATTGTCTCAAGAGGACCAAACTAAAACAGTAACCTTTTAAGACCTAGCCTCACAGGTCACATGGCATCAGTGGCATGTTAGCCACAGCCTACCCATATTCAAAGAGAGGAAAAATGAACCCCTCTCAAAATGAAGCAAGTCAAAGTCATTGCAAGAAGAATATGTGGTATGGGAGTTATTGTGGCCAACTTTGGAAAACACAACCTACCAAAATAAGTTAAACAAAGATACATAAATTTCAGTTCTGCAGAACTTTTCAAGTTACACTAATAAGAATTTTTGAGCCTTTAAGAGAGGGACAGAATATACATACAACCTTCTAAAAGCTGATTTGACCAATTTTGTCAATGGTGATCATATTAACTTTTCCCTTTAACATCTCACTCTCTTTTTCTTTAAAAATTTTTTTTTTCAACGTTTATTTATTTTTGGGACAGAGAGAGACAGAGCATGAACGGGGGAGGGGCAGAGAGAGAGGGAGACACAGAATCGGAAACAGGCTCCAGGCTCTGAGCCATCAGCCCAGAGCCCGATGCGGGGCTCGAACTCACGGACCGCGAGATCGTGACCTGGCTGAAGTTGGACGCTTAACCGACTGCGCCACCCAGGCGCCCCTCACTCTCTTTTTCTTAACAGTTTGGGAAAGTGTTGAAGGCACAGGAAGTCTGATAGTTTTTTAAATGGGGAAGGATTTGATTAATGTAGTTCTTTTAAAAAAGACTGTGAAAGACAGAGAAAAAAAAAAAAAAAACCCAGAAGAATACACTAAAGCTTGGATACTATCAAAATAACCTAAGCAGGAAAAGAGGGTGGGAATAAAGGAGTTGAATGAGAGACTAGAGTCTTAGTAATGATTCTGTATGACAAGCCAGGGAACGGTGAGTGCAAAGATGACTTAGATTCTGACGCTAAAGATGAGGAGAATGAAAGCACTAGTCCACACAAAGGGGAAATACTGGGGAAAGGAAGTTAGTTGGAGGAAAGGAAGCTGATTCAGTTACGAACACAGCAAGTTTCAAGAAAATAAGCGACAATACCAGAAGAAAGTGGGACCCACAGAGCTAAAGCTCCAGAAAGGTCACAGTAGAGAGATGATTTGCCCAGCTCCTTCTTAAAGAGCTCCTTTGTCTTGGCTTCTATGATATCCTCACTGAGAACCTTTTCCTCCTCCATTGCCTGTACCCGAAGGTTCTGCCCCAGGCCCTCATCCCTTTGAGTGCTAACTACTGAGCATTTTCATCTGGGTGCCTCACTGATGCACCAAACTTTTATAAGTGTCAAAAATTAAAATCATCTTGTTTCAAAAATAAACTCTACAGATCCCATCCTAGATCCTGACTTTGTTGTTATAGAGAGTACCATTATTCACCCAGTCACCTAACTCAAAAGATTCTTTGACAGCTCCTGCTGCAATTTTAGGGGAGGGGAATTTCCCTAAGCAAGAAAAAAAAAAGCCAGCTAAAAAATGAAAAGGAACAATTAGAAACAGGCATGAACTAAGAAGATATGTAAAGTCATATAAGCCACAGGGGAATGTTTCCAGAAAGTTAGGAGCTGGTAATGAATTTTTAAAAACATACAAATGCCAAAGAGCAAAAGAAGTGAGGCAATAGTAAGAACTCACATTTTAAGAGTACTTTCTATAAACCAGGCACTGTGCTAAACACTTTATACATATTGTCATCACTTAACCCTCACAACAAATCTTACGAGATGGGTACTACTGTTTCCTCCCTCTACCCCAACAAAACATATGAGAAGAAAATTGACTGAAAGATACTAAGGAATTTGCATAAGGTCACACAACCCGTAAACTGGACTGTGGTAGAGTCAGAATTTGAACCCAGATGTCTGAATGACTCCAGAGGTCATGTTCTTTGTTTGAGAAATTTTACATACACACACACAATTTCATTTGAATGTATAAATGAGATATAATATATACTGGGATTTTTAAAAAATGGTCAATTACTTTTTAATCTTTTATATGCCTCATTTCTACCTCTCCTTTTCACGTCCATGCATATTACTCTTAAACTCAAGTTACTAACTCAGTATAAGGTCTTCCATATCTTTCTATAATCACATACACATATACATAAACATTTATATGAATTTTGATAAATATGAATTGCCAGTATTTGGTATGTAGGAGCATATTATACACACTCCAATGTATTTTACTTTCATAATAATACATAAAAATCCTGCTAAGTCAGAGTGTAACTCTAATTCATTATTTTCAATGGTTCTATAATATGGATACACTATAATTCATGTGACCATTTCCCTGCTGACAGGCGCTCCACTGACTCCCAGTATTTTGAGACAATGTTGCCATAAGTACTCTTAAATCCCCATGTTCTTACATATATCCATATACACCAGTTCTTTTGTTTCTAATGGCCAGATTCCCAAGTGTGGAATTCCTGGGTTGAATTTTAATAGGTGTTGCCAGATGGCTTTCCAAAAGGGTGTCAGAATCACATTTCATCCAGCAATCTAGGAAGGTATCTTTCCCTCTATAATCCTATCATCAGTAAGAGTTACCATTATTTTTAATTCTTTTAAGTCTTCGGGTATAAAACATCGCACTCTTTAGTTTGCATTTCTCTGGCTGCTAGTGCATTTGAACATCCTCTCATGTTTGCTGGGCTTTTGGACTTTGTTTTCTATGGAATGTCTATTCATATTCTTTGCCAACATTCCAAATGGGTTATCTTTTTATTATTGACTTGCAAGAGAATTTTGTATATTGCTGACCCTTGGCCCTTTTCTGGATTCCTATATTTTACATATAGCTTCTTAGATGTTTATTTTCATTTTTGTTATTCTAGTTTTTACATTTAAAGTGTTAATCCACCTGTATAAGTATCTGCTTTGTTTTCTTTAAGATAATACCATTTAATAAAGAAAACATCTTTTCCTCCACTGAATTAAAATACAATCTTTTTCACATAATAAATTTTGATATTTACCGGGACAGAGTTTCTTAACTACAGAAATACAAAGCACCTTATAGTCAAACTTCAGAAAACCAAAATAAGGGGAAAAAATCTTTAAAGGAGCCACAGAGAAATGACAATAGTAGGTATAAGGGAACAGTAATTAGAATGTCAGATTTCTCATTAGATATCAGGGAGGCCAGGAAAATGTGGCACAACATTTTTCAAGTGCTGAAGGAAAAAGACTATCAACTACAAATCCTGTATCAAGAAAAACGACCTCTCAAGAATGAAGGGGAAATAAAGATATTCTCAAATGAAGAAAAACTAAAGGAATTTGTCCCTTACAGACCTATCCTTAGGAAATTCTCCAAACAGAAAGAAGTAAGTGAATAAGGTTTAACTTCAGAGGAGGACGAACAATGGAATGATTAAAAGCAATGGCAAATATAAGGGACTATCCTTCTCCTTATGAAGCTCTTAAATCATATTTGATGCTTGAACCAAAAGTTCATAGCATTATTTGATGTGGTGCTCAATGTATATAGAGGAAATAGGACAATTACATATGAAATGTGGAAAGGGTAGGGGCGCCTGGGTGACTCAGTCAGTTAAGCGGCCGGCTTCAGCTCAGGTCACAATCTCACAGTTTGAGCCCTGATTTGGGCTCTGTGCTGACAGCTCAGAGTCTGGAGCCTGCTTCAGATTCTGTGTGTGTGTCTCTCTCCACCCCTCTACTGCTCATGCACACACTCTCTCTTTCTCTCTCAAAAGTAAACATTAAACAAATTTTTAAAATTGGAAGTACAGAAAAATGAATGGAATAAAGAGCAGTTTTTTGAAAAAGATCAATAAAATCAATAAAACTCCACTAAGATGAAAAGAGAGAAGACACAAATTACTAATATTAGGAATGAAATAGGGGTTTATCACTAAAGACTCTAGAGTACCTGTGGGTTGATAAAAGACAAAACCAGACAAGGACAGCACAAAAAAAGAAAGAAAACTACATACCAATGCCTGTCATATCTATACCTTAATAAAATATTAGCAAAAAGAATCCAGCAATGTATAAAAATTATTATATGCTATGATCAAGTGGGATCTATTTCAGGTACACTTAACATTAAGAAATCAATGTAATCCTCCATATCAAGATGGTGAAGAAGAAAAATCATATATAAATTAACTAAATACACACCATGTGACCTAGCACAATTGCATTCTTGGGCATTTATCCCAGAGAAATAAAAACATGTTCACACAAAACCTTCAAACAAAGGTTCATACTAGTCGTAACTGTAATAGTTCACAACTGGATACCACCCACATGTCTTTCAACAAGTGAATGGTTAAACAAACTATGGTAAATCATACCATAGAATACTACTCAGCAATAAAAAGAAACAAACTATTGATACACTCAACAACTTGAATGGATCGCAAAGGAATTAATGCGAAGTAATCTCAAAAAGTTATACACTGTATGGTTGTGTTTATACTACATTCTTGAAACAGACAAAATTAAAGAGTTGGAGGACAGACTAGTGGTTTCCAGGGGTTAAGGACTGAGGTAGGATGAGAAGGTTGTGGCTATAAAGAAAATGGTGGTTATATGAAGCTATATACACACACAAATGAGTGCTTATGGAATGGGGGAAATCTCAATAAATTCTGTAGATACATTAATGTCAATTTTCTGGTTTAAAAAATTATACTATAGTTATACAAGATGCTACCATTGGGGAACATTAGTTGAATGGGACATGGGGACCTCCTTATATATATATTTTTTGCAACTTCCTGTCAATATATAATTTATGTCAGAATAAGAAAGTTTTTGAAACTACACATGTATTTATTTAATTGCAATTGGTATAAGTGGAATTAAAGAGAAAAACCAAGAATCTTACCACACAGTCACATGTAAGCTTCAAAACATACAGCTGCAAGTCAACACATAATAGATGCATAAACAGAACCTTTTTTAGTCTGCTATTAAATTTATATTCATTTCATCTTTCTCCAAATAACATATTAGAGAAGTCATCATTTTCTATATTGACTTGATGATAATCTCACCAGTCGCAACAAAACCACCTTCTTTGTAATTCTTTTCATTTGTGCAGTACATTCTCATCCTCTCTTCTGACTTTAACAATGCCTGCACGACAGGACGTACAACTGATGTTATGTTATTTGTCCAAGGTTATGGGGCTTTTAAATGGCAAAATCAATTCTATAGTCTTCTGACTCCTATTCCAGTATTTTCCAGTCACATAGCACTCTGAAATTTTATGTAATACTATTGAATCTGAATAAATAGCACAGTATTGTAGGAGAAAGTCAGAGAAGGAATGGGCATGATGCACATTATACCAAAATCCTGCAGGCGTTCACCTTTAGGTGGAAAAATTGGGGATGGGGGGAACCAAAAGAGACTTTCCTATTTATCATTTTAGAAAGAAGCTTAAAAAAAAAAACTTCATGAATAAGATTTCAGAGATTTCCCCTAAGTTTTCTGGGTTTCTTTTTGTTATATCTATCTCTTTCATCACAGGGATTTGCTCTTGGAACAAAAGTGGCTAAGAACTACGGGTTCAGATATAGACTATGAACTCTTCCAGTGTTTGGCATACAAGCATACAAGACACAAAGCAGGTGCTCTGTTACTACTTGTGAGAGGAGAAATGAATTTGTGAATCAAAGAATACATGTCTCATCTTGCCTTGTGTGAAAAAATAAAAAAACTCAAGGGTAAGAATTTACAGTTAAGGCCTTAGGGTGAAGAGTGATTATAAAGCAGTGTGAGCACAAGATGCCTGCTGCAAAGAACATCTAGAGAGCTGTGAAGTGGGTGTGGGTATGGGTGTGTCATTCGGTAACAGTGGATGATTATGGAGTGTTTATTGTGTGTAAAACACTGTTCTAAGTGCCACAAGAATTATCTTGTTTGATAAGACAATCTTAACAAATGGATACCAATGTATCCCATTTTACAGATGAGAAAAATTGAGGCACAGACTCCTTCTTTAAAATACCATGATGCAGGGCAAGCAGTTGAGGCAACTGAAAGCCCCAACGGTTTCCCCAACATGCTACATTCTAAGTTCAAAGGAAGGAGCTCGGTTCTGACGTTGGTGCCACAGAAAAATACTTGAGCAACTAAGGCTGAACATCAAACATGTGGTAGGGAAGTGTCAAGTTCAGACACTGGCCCACGAGTCCATACTCAAGGGTACCTGGTGTAACAAATTTGGAAGAGGATGGGGGGGAGGAGGCTGATCCGAAGGAGAAAACTGAGGTCAAACCAAAACAGCCTTTAATGACCCCGCCGATGGATAAGTGGGATGCTCGAGGGAAGACAGTGACTAGTCCAGGGCTAGTTAGAGGCTTAGAACTCTTAGAATTTCTTAGAGGTGCAAGAACTCTGACCTTTGTGGAGTCTCCGGCCCAGACTGGCCCCTGCTAGTCACTTCTTCCCGGCCAAATGCCCAATGTCCAAGCCCCTACTCCCAAAAGGGCCGCCATAAACGTCCCGCAGGCAGGCTGCAGTTAGTACAAACGGCTCCTTACCGCGCCCATAGGAGCGACTGCTGGGACAGCATCAGAGTGGATCCGAACCTCGAGCGGTCGCAGCAGTTATTTACGCCCTGCGGGCCGTCTAGCCCAGGGCAACACAGGCTCTACGAGAAACCACAGAGAGGAAGGTCTCTGGCTCCCCTGTGCCTGCTTGCCTGTCGGTTCTCGCGCAAAGTCGTCCCCCCAAGCCAATGCCTCACCTGTCGGCCTAGGAAACAGCGGGCTCTATCGCAACGCTGCTGCTTAGGCGGCACTCGGAGCGGAAGTCCCGTCTACCCTTACGTCATAGAGCGGCGCCGGGCACCACTGCGGAGAGGCGGTCCTTTGAAGATGCGCGACGTTCTCAGGTTTGCGAGGCTCTTGAGCGTGGGTTGGGGCATGTGTTCCCTGTTCAGCGAGAGCGTCGGGAGGGTGTAGCTGTTCTGGACCTTTGTCTTCCTTTTCATTTGAATGTTATCCTCCTCTTATTTCAGTCAATCTCGTTTGCTTCTTCCCTTACCGCGTTGTCCTCCCTCCGTTAATGGTTTCGTCTCTTTCTTTCCCTTACCCATATACATAGGAAAGTTGATTCTCAGTGGACCTTGTTTGTTAGCATTAAGAGGGCCAGCCTCTGCTACTCCACACTTTAGAAAAATTTGGAAAATGTCGATTCCAGAGGTATTTCGAACTTAACGTACCCAAGCTCCGTGAAGACAGTTACACTGATCTTGTGAACTGTTGCATTCTCAGTACCCAGCGCATAGTAGCTGATCCGTGTTCATCTGTCCAAAAAGGCAGTAGTGAATGTGACGTCGTTTTGTAGCCAGGGAGGGAAGCAGACAAGTAGGCTGGCAAACCAGTAATCTTACTCACAGTTAGGAAAGAAGCTTTGATTCTTTTGTATGCAACATTTCAGTGATAGGACCACCATCCAATGGGTTGTTAGCAGTGGACTGGTACCTCTTATTCATTACCTCTCCATTTTTCAGTTTTACTTCCTTAATAACAGTTAATGAGCTTAGAAAAAGCCTCTCACTTCCTAATAGGTTTTTTTTTTTTTTTTTTTTTTTATGAATTAACTCATTTTTAGTCCTCCCAACAGCCCAATGAGGTCAGTATTAACATGTGACCATAGAGTCTGGCAACACAAATACACAAACTAAATGAGTGATTACATTGCAATGGCATTACATGATATGTTCAAGGTATTTTTTCTCATCACTAATGCACAACTCAGTGTGTGCATTTCAATGAACATGATTAACTAATGCAGCCTTTCTTTGAATCCTTGTGAATACATTTGTGGTGCTTTGCTCAAGTGATTTATGTCTCTGATTTCATTAAATAAGCCTATGCCAGAAAACCTAACCAAGAGAGTTCAATCACTTAAAAACAAAAATCTCTTTCCAGACTGATGGCCACTCTATGATTATCTCCATTTTTATCTGCACAATAAAGTAAAGCACAGAAAATTAACTTGTCCAACCTCACTTGGCAGAGCTGGATTCTACAACTCTATATGGTACATCATGCTTGGATGAGTTCCCACTCCCTCTGCTATTGTTGAAGCACTTACTCTTCTATACCTGATTACTTGAAGCAGCCTCATTGTTTTCCACGTCTTCTTGCTGTTTCTGGAATGCTCATGCTGTCTTCATGAAAGCTTTCATTTGTTTTGTGCACACTCTTCCCTCTGTCCAGTATGCTCTTCTTCCTCCATTCCCTAATCCCTCCACCACCACCCCCCTCAACTGCAACATATGATGCAAGATTCACTTTGGAATGGCATTCCCTGGTGCCCCAGGTATGGTGAGGTCCCTCCTTTTTAGTCCTATATCACCATTTATATTCTGTTAGGTTGCTTATTTGTCTTCAGCAATAGACTGTGAGGTCCTGGAGGACAAGTACCCCTTCCTTCTTTTATCTTTGTATTCTCTAGGTCTAGAATAGGGTATGAGACATGGTGAGCATTCTGTAAAGCTGTGTTCAAATGATTCTGCTCAAGTAGTGGAGTGGAGTGTGCTGTGAGGCTTATAGGATCCATTCGGCATTTATTCCAGGTAAACTTGCATTGTGGAATTTTTATGTGAGTATCTTTTTCCACACTGGTTTCCAGGTCTAATTAAGAAAGAGACTTCCTTGCAAATTATGCTCCATACAGTCCTTGAATAAAGACTGTGTTAATATTCTTATGCATGTATTAATTTATTTGAAGGTCTGGGTATTTTGAAATCAAGTAATCTTTTCTAGTTTTATCCTCCATCAATGCTTATGAAATTTAGTGTGCATTAAGAGTCATCTAGAGAGTTTGTTGAAACAGGGATTCTTACTTAGTAGGTCTTTAGTGGGGCCTAGAATTTGCATTTCAAACAAATTCAGAGATAATGCTGCTGCTACTGCTATTTCTCAGGTCATACTCTTTTCATGGCTCTGCATTACATGGTAGTCATAGAGAAATGCTTGGTGGGAGGACAATCGTCTTGATGTATAGTAATTTGTATCTAAGAATATGTATAATTGTCATCACTTCTAGCATTTACAACAGATGATCCACAGAATATTTTTGTGAAATGGATTTGCACTGCAGCATTCATTTATTCTTTTAAAAAATATATATATAATATATATTGCCTGCTGTGTGCTAGGTATTGTTTCAGATGCTAGGGACAAGAGAGAAAGATCTTTGCTTTCTTTTTTGTTGTTTGTTTGTTTATTTATTTATTTAGTTAGTTGTTTTTAATTTACCTCCAAGTTAGTTAGCATATAGTGCAATAATGTTTTCAGGAGTCGATTCCAGTGATTCATCCCTTATGTATAACACCCAGTGCTCATCCCAACAAGTGTCCTCCTTAATGCCCCTTGCCCATTTAGCCCATCCCCCCACCCACAACCCCTCCAGCAACCCTCAGTTTGTTCTCTGTATTTAAGAGTGTCTTATGTTTTGTCCCCCTTCCTGTTTTTATGTTCTTTTTACTTCCCTTCCCCTTATGTCCATCTGTTTTGTGTCTTAAATTCCTCATATGAGTGAAGTCATATGATACTTGTCTTTCCCTGACTGATTTATTTTGCTTAGCAGCGTACCCTCTAGTTTCATCCATGTTGTCGCAAATGGCAAGATTTCATTCTTTTTGATTGCTGAGTAAAGCTCTATTGTATGTATGTATATATACATATATATGTGTGTATATATATATATATATACATGTGGTGTCCATATACATATACATACATATGAATGGATAAAGATGTGGTGTGTATATATATATATGTATATATATATATACACATATACATATATACATATGGTGTATATGTGTATATATGGTGTATATGTATATATATATATGCCATGTATACATATATATGTATATATATACATATACACATCATATATATATATATATATACACACACATATATATACATGTATATATACACACACCACATCTTCTTTACCCATTCATTCGTCGATGGACATTTGGGCTCTTTCTATACTTTGGCTATTATTGTTAGTGCTACTATAAACATTGGGTGCGTGTGCCCCTTCGAAACAGCACACTTGTATCCCTTGGATATATACCAGGTAGGGCAATTGCTAGGTTGTAGGGTACTTCTATTGTTAACTTTTTGATGAGCTTCCATATTGTTTTCCAGAGTGGCTGCACCAGCTTGCATTCCCACCAACAATGCAAAAGAGATCCTCTTTCTCCGCATCCTCACCAACATCTGTTGTTGCCTGTTGTTAATTTTAGCCATTCTGACTGGTGTGAGGTGGTATCTCATTGTGGTTTTGATTTGTATTTCTCTGAAGATGAGTGACATTGATCATTTTTTCATGTGTCTGTTAGTCATCTGGATGTCTTCTTTGGAAAAGTGTATATTCTTGTCTTTTGCCCATTTCTTCACTGGATAATTTGTTTTTGGGTGTTCAGTTTCGTAAGTTCTTTATAGATTTTGGATATTAACCCTTTTTCTGATATGTCATTTGTAAATATCTTCTCTGAGAAGGATCTTTGCTTTCTTGAAGGACATCAGATAATTGAGAAAGTAAGAAAGAGGAAAGTAATAAAAGAAAATTAAAGGACAATGTGAAAGAGAGTGGCTAAATTAGGTTGGGCAGTCAGGCAAGTATGTGAACTGACCTAAATGGTAAGAAATCAGCCGGAAGATCTAGTGGAAGATAATTCTTACATTCATTCTCATTCCCTGTGTGTATTTTATTTATTTAAAAAAATTTAATTCCAGTGTAGTTAACACATAGTGTTATATTAGTTCCAGGTGTACAATACAGTGTTTCACCAGTTCCATACATTACTCAGTGCTCATCATGGTAAGTGTACCCTTAATCCCCTTCACCTATTTTACCTACCTCCCCTCTGGTAACCATCAGTTTGTTCTCTATAGTTAAGAGTCTGTTTTTTGGCTTGTCTCTTTTATTTATTTTTTCCTTTGTTCATTTGTTTCTTAAATTCCACATATGAATGAAATCATATGGTATTTGTCTTTCTCTGACTGGTTTAATTTGCTTAGCATTGTACTCTAGATCCATCCATGTTGTTGCAAATGGTAAGATTTCATTCTTTTTCATTGCTAAATAATATTCCATTGAATGTATATGCCACCACTTCTTTATCCATTGATGGATACATGGGCCACTTCCCTAATGTGGCTATTGTAAATAGTGCAGTGATAAACATAGGGTGCATATATTCCTTTGAATTGGTGTTTTTATTCTTTGGGTAAATACCCAGTAGTGCAATTCCTGGATCATATAGTAGGTATATTTTTAATTTTTTGAGAAACCTCTATACTGTCCTTTAATATTAGCTGCCTCGTATCTTAGAGTACTATCCTTCATCCACTGCTCTATCTAAATGCTTCCCTCCTCCCCCACAGCTTTAAATACCATTTATAGACAACTCTCAAAGTCACATCGGCAGCCTAAACTGCTCCCATAGGTTCCAGGCTTATAGATCAGATGGCCTCCCTAACATCTCCACTTGAAAGCCAAATAGGCATCTCAAAGTTAACATATCCCACACAGAATTATTGATTTCCAACTCCAAGGGCAAGAATGCATTCAGATCTCAGTACAAAGTTGAAACAGGACCTGAAAAAGACAAACAGTTGGGAACTGAGGTAGAATTCTCTCCTGACTTCACTTCTCTCTGGACATCTGTTTTGTCATCATTCTTCAATCCCTAGGCTACCTGAAAGTATATGGCTGTTCATGGCTCATGCAATCTATGTTTAGATGAGGAGTCATTAGTGCTGTTCAAATAGTTTCTACTTCCTACCTTCTGGGCATTTGCTAGGAATGCACTTCCTTTATACTTGGGGGGAGAGTGAGAGGAGGAGAGAGACCAAGAGGATGTGAGCAGTTCTGTCCAGTGAGTTGTGAGGAAAAATGTTATGTCACTTCCAGGCTGAGCAGTTGATTCCTTGTGTGAGATCCTTCAAAGTTTCAGCTTTTTCTTTGGCACAGTGATGACAACATTCAAGATGGTGTCTGTCCCAACAGGCTGTATCCTTGAGTAGCTGCTGTTGCATAAAGCCTTCTGATCATCCTGGGATGAACACATAGAAGAAAGAAATCCACCTCTGTGTTAATTTTGGTGTGGTTATGGTAGTACATTGTAGGCTGTGCAGACTGACACACAGAAACAGCCACACAGGGAGGCTCTTTCTTCTCACTCTCTTGATTTTAACTCCAAATACTCAGGGGGAAAATTTCCGATTGGCTCAGCTTGGATCTGGTTTTTAGCAGTCGTCCAATCATCAGTGACATGGGCTAGGGGTCATATTGTACCTTATACAGAGGGGCCCTCTGCTCCAGTGAAGGGGATCATAGGGAGTAGGCAAACATTCCACAAGAGTGTTTACTGTAAACACACATGGCTATAAAATTAGACAATTGTACACTGATTTAACAACAGTATATGAAATTGAAAATTTTTAACCTTTTACATGAAAATTTTAGACACTCATTACTCAATGTTTATTGACCACCTATTACGTTCCAAACTCTTCCAGGCACTGAGGACACAAAGGCAATCCAAAGAGAAAACACTTGGTCTCACAGAAACACAATAAACAAATGAAAGGCATTAATGTCTGATGATGGGGAGCTAAAAGGGTAAGAATCAAGAGTAAGGAGTGCATTAGTTACCTATTATTGCTTAACAAATTACCCAAAACATAGCAGCTTAAAACAGCAGGCATTTATTATCTCACAGAGTTTCTGAGGCTCAGGAATCTAGGAGTAGCCTAGATGCGAGGATCTAGCTCAAAGTCGTTCATGAGGTTGCAGCCAAGCTCATTGGTCAGAAACGCAGACATCTCAAAGCTCCCCTGGGGCTGGAGAATCCACAGCTAAGCTCAGTCATGTGATTGTTGGCCAGTCACTGTTCCTCACTGGCTATTGGCCAGTGGCTGATCTACTCTAGAGACATCCAAGGGCTCATTTATAAGAGCATTCAGGAATGGACTCCACATTTTATTGATGTAGCAATGTCCACAAAAAGATGCGATGCAAGGTTTTCTGATTATTTAACTTCATGACTGAGTGGCAAGGAATCATTTATGGAAAGAAACCTTTAAAATGTAAATTGAGGCTTATGTCGAATAGGCTAATTATGGAACTCTAAGGGATGTAAATGACCAAAAGGAGAGACAGAGACTTTTGTCATCTAATATTTATTGAACATTTATTACATGCCAAGTTTTGTGCCAAACACTTTATATAGTTCTAGAAGGGGAAGAGAAATTTGAAGTCAGAGTTCAGGATGATGGTCTCAGATAATGGTCTTTCTTTTTGCCCTATCCATTCAAATTCATGTCTGAGTCCTAGAGAGAGAAGGATTATAGCAGGAAGCAGACAGAAGTAATTTTCCCACAAAACCTATGAGAGATTTTGGGATCCCAAAGTAGTTCCCCTCAGGAACTACCATGACTAAATATGATACCAAGGAAATATGTCTCTTGTTGAGCACAGAAATGTCTGCACGGTGTCCAAGGACATGAAATGATTTCAGGGGACTGTCAACCATATGCAGCCCTTACAAGGAAGAAAGTGCAGTGGAGGTAGCGTCAGAGCCTCTTGGCATTTCATGGGCGATGTTGCTGATGAGAAAGAGAGGAAAAATGGCTGCATTTCTGATATGGCCCAGATCAGCTATGTGGGGACACTTGAAGATAACTCCTAGAAACTGCCACAGTTGTTGAGGACCCTTTCATGGAAGTAAGAGAGTAGTTGGGGACACTGCAGAAGGGATGGAGAGCCCACAATAGCAGTGAGATTGAAACAGAGAAAAATGTAACACCTAGATATTTATGATAGGAAGGAATATTTCTGGTGGATGTTATAAGGATGTCCGAAGGACCTGCACTTAGTCGTAGAATATGTTCCCCTCTTCCTCATTATTCCATTGCACATAAAGTTGAAAATCTTGGTTAGACCCCCTTTGAACTAGGATATGTAGATTGAAGATTATGTAAAAAGGGACAAGAGGAAGAAAAAGAGCAAAGACACAGAAGAAAATAAAGTTTTTTTTCTAAGTGTAGAAGAAAACTAAAATTTGTTCTTAATATATGTTCTAGAGATAGAACCACTAGTCATAAATATCAGTGACTTTTGAATTGTGGTTTTCCATTGGCTCTAATAGTGAATTTTATTCTTTGTAAATTTTTAAGTATAGATAATTCTAAAAGCTTGTGAAACATACAATTGCTTCATGCAACCTCCATAGGATAGCTCTGCTGTACCGTGAGATCCACATTAATATCTTTTCAAACACCTTAGATCAAGAAAACTGATCCACTTAGTGATTTATTTATCTTAAATGTAAGTTAAAAATCAATAGCTAAACCATTCATAAAACCATATTTAACTCCTATATTATAGCTATCCTGTGCCAGCTGGCATTTAATTTTGCAGAGACCCAAAGAGATAGATGGCCCTAAAAGCCAGCACACTTGAGCTGTGAGACTTGGAAATTCTTGCAAAAGTACTGTTCAATGATAGCATTGCCTTCATTGCTTATAAAAAGAATGATTTTTTTAAAAATCTGGCAAACATCAACATTTAGATATTTGATACATCTCATATATATATATATATATATATATATTACAGAAAGACTAAAATAATATTTTTAAGACTTTCAAGGTCATTCACCATATATAATGTAACTGCAACTCCAAATGTTTCATTTTAATCCATCAATATGACCCATTAATTCCCCTCAATGAAACCCACATCATAAGGAAGCTTTTAATGTCAGGGCAGGGTACAGTGAGGATAAGAAAAATATGGGAGATGTAGTTCAGCTATCACTATAAATTAAAGACAAAGTAGAGACACATGAATATTCCTTTAGAGTACAGTATGTTTCCATTTTATTGGATTCCTCAGAAATGAATTGCTCTGTTCAACCTAGTTTTTGTGGACTAGTAATATTGTTACTTTTACAAATTATTCCTTCTTATTTTTCAGTGGAGACTTTAATGGAAATTCCCTAGGAAAATAAAAATGGAATTTTTCATAAATCAAAATGTCTTTCCATATCATCCATTTGTTGAACAGTTGTGGACTGAAAAATGGTCCTCCCAAGATGTCCATGTCCTAATCTCTGGAACCTGTGAATATGTTACCTTACATGACAAAAAGGACTTTGCAGATGTGATTAAGATGTGTTAAGGATCTTGAGATGGGGAGATTATCCTGGATCATCCAGGTGGACCTAATGTAATACCAAGGGGCCATAGGAGAGGAAAGTGGAGGGGGGCAGAATCAGAAAGGAGAATGTGATGGTGGAAGCAACAGTTCTATCAAAGAAACAGATAACAAGGTACTATGCTGCTGGCTTGAAGATGCAGGAAGGGGCCGCAAACCAAGGAATGTAGGTAGCCAATTTCTGGACAAAGCGAGGAAATGGATTCTCTCCTACATCTTCCCAAAAGAACAAAAGCCTGTCACCACCTTAATTTTAGCCCAGTGAAGTTGAATTTGAAGTTCTGGTCTCCAGAACTGTATAAGAGAGTAAATTTGTGTTGTTTTAAGCCACAGATTTGTGGTAATTTGTGGAAGCAGCAATAGGAAAGGAATATACCAACTAAATAAAGACTTAGATCATTTCTGTTTTGTAAACAAATAAGCAATATTAAACAAGTAGATTCCAAGCTTCAGAATATTAGCTATTGCCAAAACACTATGCCTTCTCTTCCACCAAATATTTCCCCTCAGTGTACCTTTGTCCTGTTGTTGGCTGAATATTCCCGCTTGATGTGACTTTTGACAAGTATTTAGTCTTGACAGAGAGAAAGCCAACCGACTCAGCTAATTTATGTTTTTCTCTAATATTGAGCTTTCTTTGGGTTTAGCCATATGTGTTAGTTTTTTTTTTAATTTATAGTTTAAAAATGCATTATGTTGTGATCTTAAAAATTGCAAAGCCATCTTATTCTCAGCCTAAACCAACCAAGCTAACATATTTAATAGCTTTAATGAGACCCAAGCCTACAATTCAGCTCTCTAAATTATCCATCAGAGATACCGCCCTCTGTGATCCTGGGTACCACATAACAGAGGAACTAAAATGTCTACTCTTCTCCTGCCCTGCATTATGGTTTTTCTGTTAAACTTTTGCCTTCTTGGATTTAGATACCTTTAAAAGAGTCATGCTTGCCTGTCTTTTCATAGCCAAGTTCCTAAAAAAAATAAAATGTACTCACATTGTTACCATAGAGTTCAAATCCATTCTTAGATTCCATTTTCATTCGTGCTTTTCTTTAGAATTCCTAACTGAAATTAACAAAGTTAAACAAAAATTTTTAAAAGAAATGTTAATATTCCAATATTACTAAAGGATCTCAGCTTTTAGTTCTGGCATTACCCATTTTTGTAACATTTAAGGAGGTCATAGAACCACATTCATTTTCATTTTGGGGGTGATTCTTGCCCCTGGGTAGTAAAACTGAAATATCAACCCCAAAGAGCATCTGTGGGAGTTGAGTAGATGTGTGAACTTTTGACTGCTCACATCTGGCCCTCTCCCTGTGTCTGGGGAAATGCCCTACAGATAAGTCCTATAAGATCTTAAGTATTCTTCTAGACTTGGTTTGAGTTAACTTTTTCTAGCCCAGGAGATGAGATTATCCCACATAAAACTGTCCTGATATTGTAGACGAGCTCATCATCCAGTGCCACAGTGAATAGCATGCTCTTAAGTCAGAAGAGGAGGAATTCAGTTAACTATATGTTGGGTAAGGAGAGCCTTTGACTGAAGGGAATTCTTGAGTCCTGTCTTGAAAGATAGCTGGTATTTTCATAAAGGAAAAGGAAAATGGCATTCTAGATGAGGAGATAATTTAACAAAATTAACTGGTCTGAAATGGCATGATCCAGTGGAAAAAAGTTGATTCTAGTCATAACTCTGCACAATCAAAACAAATAACACTTTTTACCTTATATGTTTTCACTAGGGTTGTGCACATTTTTTACTAATGAATTGCCCTGAGCTCTTCCATGTGTATTTCAACATCCAAACCTGTGTGCCCTTACATATCCTATGTCCTGTGTTTAGAATGCAGTTGCCTTCCTTGGTAACCCTACCCCCGAATAGACCAGAAAAGTCTGTATGCATTTTCCAATACTCAAGTAACACTGCCCTAATTTTCCTAGGCAGCAGAATTAGGCTCCTGGGATTTTGAGATACCTTGAACATCTCTAACAGTCTAGCACTTACTACATCTACAGTATGTTCACTTGACTGTCTTTTGTCTGTTTGCTTTTTTTGCTGAAACATTTAAAAGAGAATTCTTAAAATGATACTACTTTAACCTTAAATATTTTAGTGTGAGTCTCTAACAGATAAGGACTTTTAATAACAGAAACAGCAGCACTGTTATCACCCCTCACAAAATTAACAATAAGTCAGTAATATCTTTTTATTACCCAGTTCTTATTCAATTTCTTGAATTTCTCTAAAATGGATTTAGCTGACTGCATCCTCAAGGTTCCAGTTGGGGGCTTCTAAGACAACAAAAGGATTTGTGTTTTACCATTGGAGTACCTTAAGATTGTCATTTAAACTGATTGCACAACCTCTGTTTTGGCACAGCAGGAACAAAAATTAAGATAGAAAAAAGAATGGAGAATAAAATTTCAGCCTTGAGGATAGCATGGCTTTGGATTTATTATATAATGTACTCTTCTGGGCCAGTTCATAGCCTTCTGGGGGAGAAATCTATCTTGTCCATCGAAGTCCCAGATCACCCAATTCTAGGTGGAATAGCCTCCTGAGGGTAAGAGCAGGACTCTCCTTATGGGTCTCTTTCTTGAGGGATGTAGACCATAGACTCATGGTCAAACCAAATGAATTTTTTTTTTTTTAAAAAGCTAAAATGTATTCTCCACTTCCAATGTTTCTCTCCAAGGTGAAGGATCAAATTAATGTAATATTCCTGGCCTCTCTCAATCCCTTCTTCTCTCTGCCCAAGGAAAGTGGAGTGACTTGCATGATATATAAGTTTTGGAAGAATAAACCGGGCATGCTTAGCTCATTTCTGTTTTCTTCTCCGAGCTAGCTTCCCACAGCATGTAGGAGGTCTTTGCTTCTCCATGATATAACCTGGGCAAGTCTCCACCCTAACTGAATGCTATTTGAGTAAATCTAATTCTGGGGTTCACTGTGCAGCCCCTTTGGACTAACGTGTCAACTGTGGACCCTAATATAGCCTTTATTGGAAATCCAGATGATGTTTTGGTCTCCATGTGTTCTATTCCTAGTCTTCAGATTTTTTTTTAGAACCCTGATGAAAATGGAGGGCACTATTTTGGGAGTATTCTCAAAAACACAAACAATCATAAAATGTTATGTTAATACAATACTATATTCTATTGGTTAATATTTTATGTAGGATTTTATATTGATATTCATAAGTGGGATTAATATGTGGCTTCTTTTAGCGTTTTTGTTACCAGGATTACACTAGCTTCATAAGAAGAATTTAGACATTTTCTTTCCTTTTTTTTTTTTTTTCCTATGCTCTGGAATAATTTGAGTAGTATTGGAACTAACAGCAATTTATATTTTCCTAAAACCACCCTTTTAATTCAGTTTCTCAAGTTAATTTACTAAGAGTTGAGCAAAATATTCGCTTATGAATCTTGCAGTTTCCTCTATTTGTGGTTATTCCCTTGTCATTTCCAACTTTTGTGCTTTCATGGTATTGCTCATTTCCTCACTTGATCAGATGACCTAAAGATTTATGTTAATGTAGGTTTAAGATTTTTGGAAAAAACATTTCTTGGATTTATATGTTTCTCCTTTTAAATTCATTATTGCATATGCGTTATTTATGATTCTTCACTTCTGCTTTCCTTGGCAATCTTTTTCCTAACTTGAGTCTTATTTGTAAATATAAATTTTTTTAGCTATGAATTTTCCCCTGAGCTTTACTTTGCTTGTATCCCATGATTCTGATGAGTAAAGTCATTTGATAAACAAGCAGATGTGCCCAGTTGAGAGATCTGTTGTCCTGTGAAGGAGATAGTTGAGTGACCTATTGTTTGGATAAATATGTTTTCAGGAAGTCATTTAAGCAACAAAGTTGTTCCCAATAATTTCCTGCCCTTCCACCGGAAGACTTGGTTTTGGTGACCCATTGGTATCAAGCTTGGCTATATGGCTTGTTTTGGACAATGAAATGTTAACAGATGGTTCATTGAAGGATTCTCCCATTTGTCTTTCCTCTCTACCCCAAGATCAGTATGTCCCATATTGGGACTGTTCATTTGAGCAGGGTCCCAGAATGAAGAAGATACAGAATAGAGGTGCAACCAATCAGTTAAAGACATGTAATGGGAGCAAGAAATAAATCTTTGTTGTTGTAAACTGCGGAGATTTTTGAGTTATTTATTATTGTAGAATAAGCTAGCAAAACCGTCCGCTATAGCATGTACTGAATATATATACAAACGCATATAGGTATATATTCTATATTCCTTCATATGTACCTTTATATACTATATACTATATATCATGTATACCTAGATATAATGTAGGAACATCTTTTGAAAAATAAGGTATAAGTAAATTTTATGGGACTTCAGGTGCAATTCTTGCTAATTAAATTATTACAAAAATTTATAGTTGTGTTTTTGCTTTTATGACACATCTGTCGTCATAGCCATGATTTGTCTGATGCTAAGTCTTGGGTCAGAAAAGTTCCTCTGTTACAACTTTTTTTCTTTGAGAAAATTCCTTGCTCTATACCCATCACCTTTGGGACATGGTTCTAGAAAGCTAATAATATGAAAAAAAAAAAAAAAAAGAAAGAAAGAAAAGAAAACACTGGCTCTACTTGTTTGCAATTTAAAAATTCTGACTTCATTATTCCTTAAAACCAGTGGAAATGACCCATAATCTTAGTAACATATTTTTATAAATGTTGTCTCTTCCAGAATAAAAGTGTCTCCTGTAACTATCAGCATGATATATGAAGATAGTTTTAAAAAATTCCTCTAAATAGGAAAAAGAAAATATTCTAATTTTTTCTTGAAGCCATAGTCAAGAAGTCAGGTAATATTTAAAGACTCTAAAATATGCATCTTATTTTGAAACCACAGATTAAGAGCTGTACTTTTATTTAGCAAGTACTTATAATTTTACAATTATTTTAATATTATGGGTTACAGAACACTGTTGTAGTAGATCTAAGCAAAAACATAAGATCAAAAAAATATTTGAAAATATTAATTTTGGTTCAATACCTCCTTCTCTGTATTGTCATTATTGTACATGGCAAAGCTGGCATAAGAAAATTTGGTTAAATATCTAATTTTACACTTGATCTTAGTTAGCTAAAAGGCTAAGAAGTGATTTTTAAATGTCTAATTTTGTTCTTATAAACCCCAATTCTCAATATGTTAGTACAAATCTGAGTTTTAGTATGCTAATCTCTGAGTAATCAAATATGCCTAGGAAAAAAATAATCTGCGGGCAACTGCATCTACAGACCATATGATTTACATTATTAGTACTTTCCATGTAATAATTCTACACATTGTTATCATTAGCAACACTATTTCAATCATGAATATCACCAAGTTCAGAAGAAATCATTTCTGAATTGTCTCTATTAGACCATGATCAAGAGGAAAAAATACAAGACCGAGTTTTCCTTTAGTGTTGTATCTGACATTTTTAAATAGACTCATTTTCTGTGGTTTCATGTAACCTATTACATTTGTCACTGGATGGCAAGGAGGCCTGTCTCTCATTAGCACTTCCGCTAGTACTTGAGAAAAATATCCTGAAAGAAAAAAGATTCAATTTGCGTCCCCTGGATTTGGAGGCATTTGATTTTTTGAGAATTTCAGTAAATATCATCTCTAATTTTAGTTGAATACCCCTCACCATATGATATTACAAGATATAACTAACATACTATCCGCCTAGAAATATGTTTCTCTTTGATCCTAAAAATGGCTTTTGATTAAAAAATTGGCTCTCCATTATGTTAAGAATGAGATAGAATTTAAGTGGTGGTGGGGGGGGACTGATCTGTAAATGACAGAACAAAAGAATAGATCAGAATTAGATCTGTGACTTTTTTATCCATCTCTTATTTTTTTCCCTCCTTTATGTTTATCTGAGTCCCAAGATTCCCTGACAACTTCCGCAGATTTGGAGTGTGTTTATACTGGGTTTCGTGTGCAGTGTGTCAGTGTGTGTATGTGTGTGTTTGTATGTGTGTGTTGTCTTTGCAAGGAAATTTTGGAAAGTGTTTTTAGCCCAGTTGTTTGCCTTGCTCCTCCTTTCCCACCCCCCCCCCCATTACCAAAGATGTCCTTATCACATCTGTTAGTGACTCTCTATTGAGGTGAGCCATTTATAAGAGAGAATTCCCCTGTACCACTCACCTATGGACATATCCTAGTGTAAGCGCTGAATAATCTTACAGTTGTGCAAATCAGACTATGTCACTCCCATGCTTAAAATTGCCTATTGGCTCTCTCTTACCTACAGGATGAAACCCACAGTCCTCTATTCAGCTTACAAGGTCTTCATTTTCTGGCTCTAATCTTCCATTCTGGTCTTTTCTCGCTTGCTGTAGGAGTTTTAAAAATCTAGAGCTTTTCTACAAGCTGTATTTTGATCCCTTTGTATTTACACATCTATTTGTTTAGTCTTAGATGGCCTTCACCAACTGGGGACGCTAATTAATTCTTTTGTTTTAGTTCAAATGCTAAACCTTTTCAGGGAAGCCTTTTCTACCTGCCTGGAGCATCCTCCAGATTTCCCACTATACTTTGTTACACACCAACTGAAGCAGAGATGGCTAATTTACTGTCAATCCAATATCTATTCTTCTCTCCTTCCCTCATAAAGGATTTCTAATTTTATTTGGGGTGTCAGGTGCCGAGTTTCCAAATGTATTGTGGCCAAGTGACCAATCTCTGGCCAATAAACTACAAATATATGGTGGGTGAAACTTCTAAGAAATCTCAAAAGGCAGACAGTTATCTGGCACTGACCTTTTATATTTCCATACTGCTTGCAATATGGGTGTATTGGCTGGAGCTCCAGCACCTATCTTGGACCATAAGGCTTTCATGAGAATGAACACTATGTATTAGAGATGGTGGGGCAGAAAGATGGAAAAATCTGAGACTGGCACTGTAAGGCTGTCTTAACAGCCTTGGACTATGTACCTCTGAACTTCTTTTACCTGAGAGATAAAAGTTTATTTATCTACTTCGTGCTTTTGAAATATGCTTGTGGAATGCAGTCTTTAGTTGGGTTTTCTCTTACATTCACCAACTCTTGACTACTGCATCTGCAAAATGAGAACTAGCAAAGTTATAACATTGGTGTTTTATCATATATATCTCCCCTACTCTGTTATTTCACAGGAGGAAAGCTGGGGTTACTGTATTGTGTTCTTTTTTTTTTTTTATGTTCATTTATTTTTGAAGGAGAGAGAGGCAGAGCACGAGGCGGGAGAGGCAGAGAGAGAGGGAGACACAGAATCTGAAGCAGGCTCCCGGCTCTGAGCTGTCAGCACAGAGCCCTACCCAGGGCTCGAACCTGTAAACCATGAGATCATGACCTGAGCTGAAGTCGGACGCCCAACCAACTGAGCCACTCAGTCGCCCCATGTTGTGTTCTAAAATAACAAGACTATCATTCTGAGTTCTCTCAGGGCATGATCCTTGAATTGGTGGTACTGGTAAGAGTGGAGACTTCCCAGAAGGTCATCTTGGTGTCTATCATCTAGAGACCAGGCAAAGTCTTCAGATAAAACCAGAACAATTGTAAGGGGGAACTCAGTTGATAAATAACTGGGCCTTTCTCATCCTCTCTGAGCCTGAGCTATGAGGAGTTTATGTTTCCATAAGGATACTTTTAGGTGAGAAGGCATATGGGGACCCAGACTGAGTGGGACCCTTGTTGTGCATCACAGAGTAAAAGTGAGTAAGCCATAGCTTGTAAGTTGATTCACTCTAGATGCATGCTGCTCTTTCTGTGTATTTTCACTTTAAATGTTTCTTCCCTAAGTAGTATTCAGAGGTGCCAAGGCAAGGGCCTGTGTCCATGTAGAGTCCTTCTGAAGTCAGTATGATGGTAGCTGTAAGAATCATCCAGGGTCCACAAGAATTAAGGGAGAACTCAGGAGGAAAGAGTGAGGAAAGTGAATCAAGGGGCCAGCCACGCCTTTCACCAAGAGTACTGCTTCTAATGCAAGACCCTCCATTAAGGAATACTGAACTTCCCTTCAGTTAGGGACACATCATAATAGAAGGGCATATGGAGGTCGTTTAGTCCAACCTTCTCATTTTACAGATGAGGAACTGAGATCAATAGAGGTTACATGAACTTGCCTGTGTTAGTGACAGAGCCAATTCAATGTTCTTCCCACTATGCAATATTATTATCAGGTCACTGAACAAACCAATTTTTAGTGAAAGAAAATAAATTTTAAAAATTGTGTGTTTGTGTATTTTTATGGAGAAGAAAGCCACAGGTGTTTTTTAAAAAGTAAAAAAAAAAAAAAAAGTTAAGTTTATTTTATTTTCAGAGGCGGGGGGTGGGGGTGGGGAGCAGAGAGAATGAGCAGGGGAGGGGCAGAGAGAAAGAGAGAGAATCCCAAGCAGGCTTTGCACTGCCACCAACATGGGGCTCAGACCCATGAATCATGAGATCATGACCTGAGCTGAAACCAAGAGTTGAATGCTTAACTTGACTAAGTCACCTAGGCACCCCTAAAAAAAAATCTAATTTGCAAGGGCATTCATGAGCCATAGCACAAATAGTAAATGTTGGGAGAATGGCAATTTTAGTAACTTCTTCATCTGTTTATTCAAGTTCCTGTGAATGAGATTCCAAAAGACAAGTCCTTCCCACTCCCTAACTCCATCGATCAAGAAGTTTCTCCTGAAGGTAAGTAGCTTTTATTTTCACTGTAATCTTCCCTTGATGTCTCACTATACTTGTAACTAAAGCTTTGATGGGAAAATACCTTAACTACAGTAGGTGTTCAGTTCAGAGGCTTGTGGATTTTCCATATGTAATCCTACCTGCATATGGATGATGTTTGTTTCTATCAGCACTGACTGCACTGAAAGGCCTGGTGCTCCTCAGTCAGTTCTGATATTTTCCTTTGTTCTTCACAAGTATTTGCTCAGTTCAACATGATAATTTGAACTTGGATGCTCACTCATTCAATATCATTTCTGACCTATGTTGACTGTGAAAATTAGGTTTATTTCCAAAGTGATTTTTCTTTACTTATTTTATTAGATATTTTATGCATCACACTCCCTTTTCTCAGAAAAAATAGCTAACAAAATAAATTTGAAAATGTTAACATCATTGAGTGGGTGAATGAATGAATGAATGAATGAATAAACAGCATTTTGAAGGAGAAACACTGGGTCCAGGTGTAGCTGCCAATGGAATGTGCTGAGTTGCCACTTGCCTTGACTGAGTCATTGGTGTCTCATACTTACGGCCTGCTTTCAAAACCAGCATGCTGTGGTATCATGCTATTGAAATAATAATGAATCCAGTTTTGTTCCTGGTATTCTTCTGGCCCTTCTCCCACCCAGTCAAGTGGACATTCCACATTCCATACAGTAGGGTAGGAAAGCACGGCAGAAAGCAGAAAGAAGGCAATCCTTGCTTTTGTGTTTCAAAACTCTTAAGTCTCAGTGAAAGGGGAGGAATTCCCCTCTAGGACCTGGACTGTAGACTGGAAGCCTATATGATAAGAGAAAACTTGGAGACATTTCTTAAGCTAGGAGGGTTGAGAGAGAAAGGGAGAAGATACAATTAATTAGGGAAGAGCTTGGGGAAAATGGGATGGACCATGGGAGAAGAAGAAAGATGGCATCTGGAGAACATTCACTGTTCAGTTGAGCAAACAGCCAAGGTATTCACTATCCATGAGCCATAAAGGAGTTAAGTCAGTACTCACAGGATGTCTAGTCTCCTTTTGAGTATCCCTTGAGTTGAGGAGACATGACACTTGCTCTTGGAGCCAACTTCTTAAAGAGAATTTCGCTTGCATTAGTCAACATGCTACCAGTGGCCCCAGAGGTAGTTGTGACTTTCTTTCCAGAGCTTTTAAGAAACAAATTTTTTAACGTTTATTCATTTTTTGAGAGACAGAGAGAGACAGAGCACGAGTCGGGGAGGGGCAAAGAGAGAGGGAGACACAGAATCCGATGCAGGCTCCAGGCTCTGAACTGACAGCACAGAGCCTGACATGGGGCTCAAACTCACGGACCTTGAGATCTTGACCTGAGCTGAAGTCAGACACTTAACCGACTGAGCCACCCAGGTGCCCCTCTTTCCAGAGCTTTTGATTGGACTCTACCAGATCACACTGTGTGGAAATACCTCTTACTTGATGTTCTAGGGCATTCACAATCCCTCTGAAGGAAGGCAGTGTCCTTGTCCGTAAGTCTTGTGCTGAGTGAAAGCAAAAGTTTCGTGACCTTGGGTTTAGGCTTTTAAATATTTTCTGGTATACAGCACAAAGAGTCCCCCCCCCCCCCTTTTTTTTCTGTCAAAGAGGGGAAGTTGATTTGGCTAAGCAAGATAAGGAATGTGGCCAGAATAAGGTACGAAAGTGGAGAGGTAAGAGACCAATAGAAAGGCCTCCTGGAAGCAATACACTCTTCCACCCACCATGTGACTCTTGCGAGATGGGCAGAGATGCTCTTGTCATGTCCACCCCTTGTTGGGTACGTTGCAGAAACACTGCTGGAGCAGTGCTGCATGTTCTCACCTCCCCATTCCCACAGGTCAGGGCTAAGTGGAAGTACTGAGGGAGGTGGAAGTACTAATTAACCCTCCCATCCATTTTCATCTCTGGACTCCAGTCATTAGTGTCAAAGCCTGGAAACACATATGCCTTTTATCAAGGCTATAACTTGCCCTCCTCTCACAGTTTATGGGGTTCTGATAAAGATCCTGCCACGTGGGTCATTTTCTATATGGTGTTAAAAGGATTTTTTCAAACCTGTTCTGTCATCTAATGAATGTTACACCCCAGAGTTGCAATTTCAATGCCAATCATGGTAAATTTTGGCAGCAGAGAACGTGTACTTCTGTCATTTCCTATAAAGTCATATATACAAAAGTGTCAAGACCTCTCTAGGGCCCAGAAGAGAAATGCTGGTTTAGACAAATCATGAGCTACAAGCCTTTAATGTGTGTGATGGTTAATTTTATATGTCAACTTGGCTGGGCCATGGTGCCAAAATATTTGGTCAAACATTATTCTGGATAATTTCTATGAAGATGTTATTTGGATGAGATTAACATTTAAATTGGTGGACTTGGGTTACCCTCCATAATGTAGGTGGGCCTCATCTAATCAGATGAAGGCCTTAATAGAATAAAGACTGGCTTCCTCCTACCTCCAAGCAAGAGAGAATTCTACCACAAGATTGCCTTTGGATGGCAGCTGCAACTCTTCTTTGGGTCTCCAGCCTCTGGACTACCCTGCAAATTTAGGACTTGCCAAGCCTCTATAATCATTTAAGCCAATTCCTTGAATTCTTAATCCTTCTTGGTCTCTTTCTCTCTCTCTCTCTCTCTCTCTCTCTCTCTGTCTCTGTCTTTATATGTTGTGTGTATATATTTACACTGTTGGGTTTCATTTTTCTGGAGAACCCTGATTGATATAACATGTGACCTGTTTTTCTAGTTACCTTATTGTTACATAACAAACAACCCTAAAACTTGGGGTGCTTGGGTGGCTCAGTCCATCAAGCAACTGACTCTTGATTTCAGCTCAGATCATGATTTCATGGCTTCTTGAGTTCGATCGCTGAATCAGGCTCTGCATACTGACTGCTCACGGAAACCACTTGGGATTTTCTCTCCCTCCCTCTCTCTCTGTCCTCTCTCCTCTACTCATGCTCTCTATTTCTCTCTCAAAATAAATAAATGAAACCTAAAAGCAAAACAAAACAAAAAACAAACAGCCCTAAAACTTAGTGGCAGAGCTAGGCTAGCTCAGCGATGGTCTGGAATAAAGATTGACTCTTTTTTTAAAAGATTTTTTTTTTTTTTTTAAGCAATCTCTACACCACACAGACCTTGAACTCACAACCCTGAAATCAAGAGTCACACGCTCCACTGACCCAGCCAGCCGGGCACCCCAAGATTCACTTTTTTTTTAAATTTTCTTTTTTTTGAACGTTTATTTATTTTTGGGACAGAGAGAGACAGAGCATGAATGGGGGAGGGGCAGAGAGAGAGGGAGACACAGAATCGGAAACAGGCTCCAGGCTCTGAGCCATCAGCCCAGAGCCTGATGCGGGGCTCGAACTCACGGACCGCGAGATCGTGACCTGGCTGAAGTTGGACGCTTAACTGACTGCGCTCCCCAGGTGCCCCCCAAGATTCACTTTTAAGATCACTCTCACACATGGCTAGCAAGCTGGTACCAGCTGCTGTCTGGCAGCTTAGCCAGAGCTATTGGCCAGCAGCCCCATTCCTGTCCATGTGCACCAAAGGCTAGTGACTCACAGCATAGTGACTGTGTTCCAACCAGCAAACAACCTAGGAGAGAGAACCAGGCAGCTGTACCACCTTTTATGACCTAGCCCAGGAACTCACATAGCATCATCTCAACCGTAATCACAAGCCCGCCCAGACTTAAGGGGGAGAAATTCTAGGGTTGCCAGATAAAATACAAAAATGCTTAGTTATATTTGAATTTCAGATAACAATATTTTTTAGTATTAAGTGTGTCCCATGCAACTTTCAGGTCATACGTATACTAAAAAATTTTTTGGGTTTCCTGTATTTTCTCACTTGTTACATCTGGAAACCCTCTTACAGACCTCCTCTATTGATGAGAGAAGAGTCAAAGTCACATTCTGAGGAGGGCAAATGGAATGACAGTATTGTTGCTCCCATATTTGGAAAAGACTCTGCCTGTCCCAGTCTGCCCTCTGGTCATAAGAGTTGCCACCCCTTACATGTGCGAAGTATATCCATCCTTTATCCCTAAGACCATCCATTCTCATCCCTTTAAAAATCAGCTTGAAGTCAGTATCTCACCATCTAGATCAGGTCCAGGTGCAGGTGAAGGTCCTCTGTGGGGTACCATCCCTCAGGTACAATTCCTTGAGTATCGTTCCTTTTGTTTTGTTTTAATATTGTTATTTATTTTTTGAGAGAGAGAGGGTGAGAGAGAGCAAGTGGGGGAAGGACAGAGAGAGGATCCAAAGTGGGCTCTGTGCTGTCAGCAGCAAGCCCGGTATAGGGCTCAAAACCACAAACCCTGAGACCATGTCCTGAGCTGAAGTTGGATGCTCAACCGACTGAGCCACCCAGGCACCCCATTGAGTATCACTCTTTTTTGTCTAAGTTGATATGCTTCCTTTAAAAATGTGAGCTTTTGTATCAATTTATAAGCCTCTCCATTAGACCAAAGTCTCACTCACAAATCTCTAGATACGCCCTCCTCTACCTAACCTCCCTGAGGGACTGCAGTCAATGGGACAAGGCCCTTAAGATTCTTAGAAGCCCTATTGTTTTGTTTCTTGTTTCTGTTCTTTGCCTTAATTCACAAATAAATCAACATGAAACAATACATTAATAAAAGAAAGGATAAGAACCATAAGATCCTCTCAATAGATGCAGAAAAAGAATTTGATGAAATACAGCATCCTTAATTGATAAAAACCCTCAAGAAAGTAGGGATCATATGTGGAATTTAAGAAACAAAATAAACACAGGTGAAGGGAAGGAAAGATAAGATAAAAACAGGGAGATGAACCATAAGGGACTCTTAAATACAGAGAACAAACTGAGGGTTGCTGGAGGGGAGGTGGGCAGGGGGATGGGCCAAATGGGTGATGGGCATTAAGGAGGGCACTTATTGGGATGAGCACTGGGTATTATATTTGAGTGATGAATCCTGAAACCAATACTATACTGTATGTTAGTTAACATAGAAATCCTGAATTTAAATAAATTAATTAAAAAAAAAGAAAGTAGGGATAGAGTGAACACACCTCAACATCATAAAGGCCATATACAAGAGACCCACAGCTATTATCCTTAATGGGGAAAAACTGAGAGCTTTCCCCCTAAGGTCAGGAACATGACAGGGAGGTCCACTCTCACCACTGTTGTTCAACATAGTACTGGGAGTCCTGGCCTCAGCAATCAGACAACAAAAAGAAATAAAAGACATACAAATTGGCAAGGAAGAAGCCAAACTTTCACTCTTCGCAAATGACATGATCCTCTATGTGGAAAAACCGAAAGACTCCACCAAAAAACTGTCAGAACTGATACATGAATTTGCAGTCGCAGGGTATAAAATCAGTGTATAGAAATTGGTTGTATTTCTTTTTTTTTTTCAACGTTTATTTATTTTTTGGGGGGACAGAGAGAGACAGAGCATGAACGGGGGAGGGGCAGAGAGAGAGGGACACACAGAATCGGAAACAGGCTCCAGGCTCTGAGCCATCAGCCCAGAGCCTGACGCGGGGCTCGAACTCACGGACCGCGAGATCGTGACCTGGCTGAAGTCGGACGCTTAACCGACTGCGCCACCCAGGCGCCCCTAAATTGGTTGTATTTCTATACACCAATAATGCAGCAGCAGAAAGAGAAATCAAGGAATAGATCCCATTTACATCTGTACCGAAAATCACAAAGTACCTGGGAACAAACCTAACCAAAGAGGTAAAAGTTCTGACAACTATAGAAAGTTTATGAAAGAAATTGAAGAAGACACAAAGAAATAGAAAAACATTCCGTGCTCATGGATTGGAAGAACAAATATTGTTAAAATGTCTGTAGTACCCAACACAATCTCACATTTAATGCAATCCCTATCAAAATAACACCAGCATTCTTCACAGAACTGAACCACACAATTCTAAAATTTGTATGGAACCAGAAAATACCCCAAATACCCAAAGAAATCCTGAAAAAGAAAACCAAAGCTGGAGGCATCACAATTCCAGATTTCAAGCTGCATCAAGACAGTATGGTATTGGCATAAAAACAGACATATAGATCAATGGAACAGAATAGAGAGCCCAGAAATGGACTCACAAATGTATGGCCAACTGATCTTCAAAAAAGCAGGAAAGAATATCCAGTGGAAAAAAAGACAGTCTCTTCAGCAAATGGTGCTGGGAAAACTGGACAGCAACATGCAAAAGAATAAAACTGGGTCACTTTCTTTCATCATACACAAAAATAAATTCAAAATGGATGAAAGACTTAAATGTGAGACAGGAAATCATCAAAATCCTATAGGAGAAAATAGGCAGCAACCTCTTTGACCTTGTCTCGGGAGACAAGGGAAACAAAAGCAAAAACGAACTACTGGGACCTCACCAAGATAAAAACTTCTGCACAGCTAAGGAAATAATCAACAAAAACTAAAAGCCAACTATCAGAATGGAAGAAGATATTTGCAAATGGCATATTAGATAAAGGGTTAGTATCCAAAATGTATAAAGAACTTATCAAACTCAACACCCAAAACACAAATAATCCAGTGAAGAAATGGGCAGAAGACATGAGCAGACACTTTTCCAAAGAAGACATCCAGATGGCTAACAGACATGAGAAACGATGCTCAACATGACTCATCATCAGGGAAATACTAATCAAAACCACAAAGAGATTCCACCTCACACCTGTCAGTATGGCTAAAATTAACAACGCAGGCAACAACAGATGTTGGTGAGGATGTGGAGAAAAGGGAACCCTTTTCCACTGCTGGTAGGAGTGCAAACTGGTGCAGCCACTCAGGAAAACATTGTAGAGGTTCCTCAAAAAATTAAAAATAGAATTACCCTAAGACCCGAAGGGTCACATGCACCTTGTTGGAGCATGCAACCTAGAGAGTGTATCCTAGAGGATACTCTAGGTAAATTTCTAGCATTTCTAGGGAGATTTTTGGGTTGAAGGAACATACGTGGTTCTGTTACATGCTGCCAAACTCCTCTTCACACAGGGTTCTTTCCCTTTTGAAGCTTCACCAGCAATGTATGAAACCATCAACTAACCATAGCCTTGCCAGCAGAGCACATTGCCACGTTTTCAAATTTGGCTAATCTATTGGGTAAGAAATGGCATTTCAGTGTGGTTTTAACGTCTATTCTTCCTATCATGAGTAAGGACAACACCTTTTCATATGTTTTGGAGCCACTTTTGTATCTCTTTTTGTGAATTGTCTGTGTTTTTGCCCATTTTTCCTCTCAAATTTTAGAAGTTCTTTAAAATTAGAGTTAGGAGCCCTTTATCTGTGATACTGTCGCAAATATTTTCTCCCAGTTTTATTGCCTTTGGATTTTGAGTTGCAGCAAGATTTTTTTTTTTTCTCGATCGAAGTGAAAATGGAGCTTACACATGTGTTCTAGTGCTTATGTGGTTTCAGTTAGCTGACTTTGGTATTCATTTTGTTCCCCATTTTTTTTTCTTCTTCTGAAGATTCCTGACTCTTTTGTCAAGTTAAAGAAGTGCTTAAAATATTTTATTCAGAAATTGTAGTGGTGTTTATCAGGGTGTTTCATTCAGAGGATTGAATCTACCATGCTGCTGGAAATACAGGGAGCTAATCTCTTCTCTGCAGTCCTTGAAGAAGACAGTGTGCTTTACCCCCCAATTCCTGGACCTACAGTATTACAACCTGTCAATCCTTTCAGTCATTTGCTTTTACTGATCACACTATTTTCCTCTAAAGCTATTGGGAAAAAGAAAACAGTGCATGCTAACTTTTTCCTAAAAGCTTCCTTCTGTATTTGCTTAAGATACAATAAAATATAGATTATTCAGCTAAGTCTATATATTTTTAAAGGAAATATCTCAAGCAAAAGCAAGCTTCATTTGAAAATATGGTGCTTGAATTCTAGACATGGTTAGCAAATATTAAGACAATTCAAATTTTCCTCAAGATATAAACCCAAACAGGAGCATACTCTTCAGTATTACAGATATTTGTTTAATGGATAAATGAAACTCAAATAATCAGTTATAAATAATTATTTTTTTAAATTAAAAAAAATTTTTATTTATTTTTGAGACAGAGACAGAGTGTGAGTCGGGGAGGCACAGAGAGAGAGGGAGATACAGAATCTGAAGCAGACTCCAGGCTCCGAGCTGTCAGCACAGAGCCCGATGTGGGACTCAAACTCACGAACCATGAGATCTTGATTGAGCGTTAAGTCAGACACTTAACTGACTGAGTCACCCAGGCGCCCCCAGTTACAAATATTTAAATTGTCCTTATCAACGAAGTGCAGAAATGCTACTTCATTAGGAGATCATTAACTATTGTTACAAGGTATCTATGCTTCTTTCCCTGTGATCTAGAATTGACTAGGTATAACAGCTCATAGTAATTGTACACATGGTTCTTATGCAGCCAAAAAGGTGCCCAGATTTCACGTAATGGAATTTCTATTTCTTCGCACAATTATAGATGAAAACAAAACTCAAGATTTTTGGAAAACCCCTCTCTCTAGTCCCAGGACACACTCCTGGATTTGATCTAGTTTAATCATTGCTCCTTGTACCTGGTGCTTTTGGATTCAGCACCGCAGACATTGCTCCGAGCAGATGTTTTTGCACAGGAGGCTGCTTGCAGCAAAACTTAATTTTCTATCAGCTGATTTTGGTCTCCAGCTCTCCAGATTTCACTGTAATTCTCTCACATTCTGAATTTGATAAAAGATTTTAGATGAGCTGTTGGTTAAAAGACAAAGCTGCTAAGATTTTTACTAGACCAAATATGATCTCTACTGCCAAGGACACATTTTGGCAATCGTTGTCATTTTTAATGATAAAGTATGGAAATCTGAAAAGAAGGTTTGCGAAAAAAAAGATTTCTCTCAAAATGCTCCAAAAATTTACTATCCATAAGGTATGCTCCTCATTAACCCCCTTCTCACTCAATTCTTAGTTCCCAGCAGCTGCATGGTCTCTGTGGCTAGCTCTCTGTGGAGTGTTTGCTTAGTCAGTGTTGGTGGACGCAAAGAATGGTCCAACAGGAACAGACAGTACATGAGGACACATTGGCAAATGTCTTAGATCTGAAATGGTTTCAGTGATGGTCTGATACTACACGACTTAAGTGGATTTAAATATGGAATAATAACCATCATAGTCTTTAGTTCTTAGGTGAGAAGGTTATTGTCTTCATAGTTGGCTATAAATATTGCAGGAAGCACAAGAAGCTATCAGATTATTATTAAATTAATTCTAAGAATGTGAACTATTTAGGGCCAAAGCTATGGACAATATCAAAGGAAATTAAGTACACTGAAACGACGTGATGTTTGATGTGGAATATCTGTGGAAAATCTGAGGCTGCCTTTCTTTGCTCTGGCTCACGATGGGTTTTAGACTGTTTTCACAGACACCGTTCCTGTCTGAAGCTCACAACAGTCTTGTGGGGCATGTGGCTCAGAAAGTTTCTGTGCCTTTTGAGAGGCCAGGAATCTGAACCTTAGAAGGGCTGATTCACCTTCAGAGGTTTCCAGCATTATTGGCAGAGTTCAGACTGAAATACAGAACTCTGGCCTCTTCATCCAGTGCTCTTTCTTGTTCTAACATTGGAAGAAAATAAAACATAAGAAAGAAAGGGGTAAATAAGTTCACTTTCATCTGTTGTTACAAATGATAGGTTTATATACACAATTTCTTAAATGTAGTAAATTTGGTGAATGTTATAATAGACTTTCTGGGGTTAAAATGTCTTTTTACAATTCAGATATAAGGTGAAAATAAGCTTTGTGGAATAATAAAGCCCTATGAGGGAGTAAATGGTAACACTGACTCTACTGGTTAGCAGGGTGTTTTTCTTAGTAGGATCTCTTACTAGGGAGACCCTCAGCATACACTCCCATATGCAGTGAAAGTGGAAGCCCTGCTAGGCTTTGCTGGGGTTTCCTAGAGGAAACACCTCTCTTCCACACTCTGCACTGGATGGATGGATGGATGGCAGTGCTCTGGAGAGTCAATGTGGGTTGCTACTTAGTAGGAAATTTCAGAAACCTCCCTCTAAGCCATTAGTTGTAGACCAGAGGAGAGGAGATGCTGAGAACGAAGGCAGGCAGAGATGGGACTCAGAAGGCACATGCTAGACTGTCATCATTGTTTGAAAATTTTCTGATGCAGAACCTGATCTAACACCATCATCCAATGTGGGATGGAGGTCACTTTCCAAGGCCCAGATCGAACAATGCATTTTTATGCTTAGAGAGAGAATTCACAGGTAGAGGTATCCCAGCACTGCAAAGGACAGTCCTTTTTTTTTTTTTTTTTAATGTTTATTTACTTTTGAGAGAGAGAGAGGGAGACAGAATCCAAAGCAGGCTCTGCACTGATAGAACAGAGCCTGATGTGGAGCTTGAACCCATGAATGTGAGATCATAAGGTGAGCCAAAGTAAGAGGCCCAACCAACTGAGCCACCCAGATGCCCCAGGACAGTCCTTTTTGTGGCTGTGTTTCTCTCTGTTGCCAGACATGCTAGGGCTGGTGCATCTTGAACTGTGGAATAAAATCCCCCATTCTCATTTCTTGGCTCTTAAGAAATTACTCTAGAAATTCAGCCTCCAGTTCATTTGGTTACATATGTGCAAAATGCACATGTGTGAAAATGCAGCTAAACATAATAGCAATTAAATCAGCACTTAAAAAAAGGTTTTGGATAGTTAAAACTCTTGAATCCTGATCCCATATTCTGAGATACAATTTAGGGACTATATTAGGCCAGAAAGTTTCTTTGCAAATCCCCTCGAATTTTGTAGCATGATGTTTTGTGTTAACAGTTGTTAAAATGCAAGTTATCGAGTGGAAAGCCTGGCAAGAGCATCTATGCTGAGCGTAGGCACCCTCCCTTTGGGTCCCTCAAAGTTAGGAGCTTTGCATTTTCCCTGTAGCTGGGGCTGGGGCTGGGATTGTGGCTGGAGCCAGGGCCAGTGTTGACACATAAAACAATTCTTTAGAAAACAGAGGGGATTTAGGAAGCCAAATGCAAAACTAGTAATGATTGGAAGAAATCTCATTTATGATAAACCAACTTGTAAGTACAAATTGGACCAAATCATTGAGCTACTTTCTTGAGCAGCCTTATTTTTATTCCCCCCAGTGCTGTGTCTGTACTTGCCTGGCATTCTGCTGGCCACAAAGGCATTCACGTGTACATTCAGGTCTAAGCCTATTCTAATGGTTCACCTCATTCACAAATGGGGGTCTTCAGAGCCCAGCCCTCCTGAGGCCTTTGGGAAGCAGACAAAGGGATGAGAAGGAAGGCATTTTGGCACGAAGCTCTTAGTTAAGGCATCTTTGCAGGCTCTAATCCACCATCCACACTTGCCACCAGAAGTGCCTTCCCAAAACACAGATCCAGTCATGTCACACTCATCTTTCTGGCACACTGCTCCAGCTTTCAAACAGTTCAAACTCAGGCCACCTGGTGTCTTATCATCTTTGCTTAGGTGGCCCCTTCTGCCTGGAAAAAACAGTCACCACAATGACAAAAGAAATCCCCAAGACCCATTTAGATTTCAAGGCTCTGTTTTGGCGTTTTTTTCTTTTGTGAACAATTCCATGATTTCCCACCTTTATCTTTACTTCTAAGATAGAACTAGCCTCCCTGTTTTTTATGTGTCACCAGAACACAGTGCTACTTATGGATTACACTGCAGGTAACTCTATGCACACGTGTGCACATGAATGAGCTGTATGTCAAGCTTGTTGTGGGCTGAGCCATATCTTCTTCCCATATGTTGTACAATGGAGGCTCTTAGAAAATGATAAATTAGTCAGTTAAAGGAGCAAACACAAGAATCCCAGAAGAACCATGAGGTTTCCAGTTATCAGAAGATATCGTTTATTTTTGTGATTTCACCTATGCTCTAAACATTGATGATTTCCTCTCCGTCCTACACCTCTCTCCTGAGCTCCAGATTTGTATCTCCAATGCCAATTAGTCATCTCCACCTGGATGTTTCTTAAGCACCTCAAATGCAACATGCCCACGGCTTACCCTACAATCTCCCTCCCAGTGCCCAGTTTTCTTTTCCTGATCCCAGTGAATGTCATCACCAGTCACTTACACTCCAAATCCTGGAACCATCAACTTCAGTAAATATTTGTTGAGTGACTACCTTAGACCTTGCACTGGGAAAATATTTTGATATGCATTGCCTTATCTTTGGCTTTGTCTTTGTCTTCATACCAGCATTTCAGCCCTACTCTACCAATCCAACCTGACTTCCATCTGCTCACTTTGCTACAGAGTTCCCCTTCCCCTCCTCTCCTCTTGGCAGCAAATGTCCTAGTTAAAGTTCCAAAACCTGTCACTTATCATTGGAATCCACATAGAATAAAGTCCACATCCAGCTCATCATCTAGAGCTCTGCATGGTCTTCTCTGACCCAACTACCTAGCCTCTCCTTCGGTGCCCTCCTGCACCCCAGAGCTTCCATCTCCAACAATACTGATGGGCTAATTTGTTTTTGCAAGTCTTTCTCTACCGTGGTGTCAGGCTGGAGACGTTGTTCCATTTCCTGGGGGCCCTTTATCCTGTTCTATACTGTTTGAAATCCTACCCAACCTTAAGGTTCCCAATTTTTCAGTATCTCCTTGGATTTTAGTAATCACTGCTTCTCCTATACTTCCAGAGTGCTTGCTTTGTGTTATGGTGGTCACAGCCATCCTGGGAGGGCTTAGTGTGAGGTGCAAGAGGGAGCAGGCTCTCTCTCGAGTCAGTCTGTCTGGTTCTGCTTCTAATTTAGAACAGGACAATCCATCATTGGTCATAATCCCCATGATCTTTAATTATTATGCCTTGAATCTGTGGATGGAGAACACCCCAAACCAATGCACTTTTGGGAGCTTTGCTGCTTCACTTATTTAAAAATTAAAAAGTTATTGGAAACACATACATGTCCTGTGAAAACAAAACAAGCAAAGCAAAACTTTGGACGGAGTGTGGTAGCATCGCTGTGGGAGTTTCAAGGAAAGGGCAGGGAGTGGCCAGCTGGGTTAAGGAGGCTTAGATGGAGACAGTAATAACATCAGATGACCATGGCAGTGATAACATCAAGGCAGGCCCTAAGATAATTGTCACATCATTTGTTGGGGGTGCATTAGGTAATTGTCCTACTTTGCCACAGCTGGCGTGAAGTGAAGTAAACTTGGCCGTGATTACTGTGTGAAAACATGGTGTGGAGCCAGTAGTAGGTAATGTTAACACTTTACCTGGAATCAGAGAATGATTAATTCAGGGTAAAGTTCAATAGGCTGAAGAAGCACATAGATAGTAGAGCATAATTTGGGCCAAAACAACAACAAAAAATTTAACATTTTCTCAAATTTATTTTACCTCTTGAATTATATGGAAAATCACTTCCAAACTTTGATATTCTGGTAACGTGGCACTGCATGCTAAGTAACACTGATTTTTAAAGTCATTTACTCAATGGGAAGTAAAGCCAGCCAGGCCCTGTTTCTCACCTGAGGATGTTACATCATTTAGTTATGAGGGCAGTTGACATTCGCCCCATCCCCCTGTCACCCCACTCAGGCAGCCTCTCCTTCCTCAGGGCTCTTGCCACCTCATGAGCAAGCACATTATCCACTACAGCATTTCTCAGACTGTATTTAACTGGGTTTTCTGTTTCCCCTCGAGACTGAGGGCCCCTTGGGGATCTTCAGGCCATTTCTTAAATGTTTTTGTATTTTTGCCTGAGATGAAATTCTAAGTTTTGTATTGCCTTTTTATAATTACCTTTACTTAGTGAGGCGAGAGAACAGAGTGAGAACCTGGAGGAAGAATGTGAGCCATTTCAACTGGAGTCCTCCCAGGCCAGGAAGGAATGAGAGGAAATCTGGGCATTAAACAAATGGAAGCATGGCAGCCCTCCCAGGAGGAGCGGGCACCTGCTGGGGAATGTCCTCACCGAGGAGGATGCTGACTGCATGAGGGCAAGTCAGGCTTTCACCAGGGAGAGCTGGTGAGGACTCCAACTTGCATCAAACCATGCAGCTCCAAGCACCAGAGACTGAAGGGGAGAAAGAGGAATGCCTTCCCCAGAGTGGAGGACAGCAGTGCCTTTCTGGGTTGCTGGGCTGGCTGCCTTTTGCTGGAAGCAAAAGAGGGGCTCCTGATGCACTCTCCTGTCTGAGAAACACTGGCTTAAGAACATGGGATATGTTGTGAGGGTTCTGCCCCTCACCCCCACCAAGCAGGTGCCGGTGTCTCTTCACTGAGGAGACCAGACTTAGGGTCTACAGCCCTGTGTTTCATGCAGGCACCATTAGAAGCCGGCTGGGTCACTTGGAGTTATGAGCATGTTTTCCATTCCATGCTACTGATCATGAACAATCCCTTCTCCTCCTCCTAGTGCTAGAAAGGAGATCTGAAAGCTGGCAGGGTGAAGGATGGGGAAGCACTTTGTGTTAGAATGTCTGATAGCCCACCATTAGCCTGTGAGCTAAGGCAAAGTCCTTAGTCTGCCTGGAAGGGGTCAGACACTAATTATCACTCATCAGCATCTTGACTCTTTCCTGAGAGACCCTATCTGAGAATGAGGTTTAAAAGGAAGAAAAAAAGAAAGGAGCCCTGAGGTCTAGACACTGATGGGGCGGGCTGCCCAGAAAACCAGGGATAAGGATATCACAGGTCATCTGTAAGAGTGAGGGAGGGAAGACAGAATAGGAAGACCAGAGATATGGGGAGCATGGTGTTGGAAGGACAGATGGAAAGAAATAGAAAAACCCTCCCTTGCCTCCGTTAGTTCCTGGGCTTGCCTTGTCCGAAAGGGAATAGATTCAGCCAGAGATCCCACCCGCTCTGGCTGACCGGGGAGCCTCACTCAGACAAGCAGACAACAGGTCTGGGAGTAGGGACAAAGCCTGAGGCCGTAATGGCCTTTCTTTCCACTGAGAGCCAGAGTTAAGCTCATTTAAAGAGACTTGGTGGAGAGGGGGCTGTGCCAGAGAAAACAGACAAGCAAAACAGAACCTCACCCAAGACTGCAGGCTGAGAAAATGGACAGAGGAACATGGATTTCTTTCTGATATGGGGGCTTGGCCGTAAATGGCAAAACATGTAAAGGCCCTGTTGGGAAAACAGGTTACACAGAGAAGAGCATTTCCTTCAAGATCAGTTTGTCCTCAGCGTACATCGCATTTTTACCTCCTTGAACATGCAGCCCTTAAGTCAAGGTTTTTCAGCCTCAGCGACTATTGGCATTTGGGGCCAGATAGTACTTTCGTGGGAGGGGGCTGTCCTATGCATTGTAGGGTGTTTTCGCAGCATCTGCGGTCTCTACCTATTAGATGCCACTAGCACCCTCTCCCCAATGTGACAGTAAAAAATGTTTCCAGACATTTCTTTTTTAAAATATGTATTTATTTTTGGGAGTGTGCATGCAGGGGAAGGGCAGAGAGAGGAGGACAGAGGATCTGAAGGGGGCTCTGTGCTGACAGGCTGACAGCAACAAGCCCAATGTGGGGCTCGAACTCAAGAACTGTGAGCTCATGCCCTAGCTGAAGTCAGACATTCAACCAACTGAGCCACCCAGGCGCCCCTGTTTCCAGACATTTCTAGATGCCCATGGGGGTACAAAATCTCCCCTGTCTGGGAACAACTTGCTTAGATGTTCTAAAGGAGGATGTTTGTTTGTTACTTTGTTCAACGATTTCCTGGCCTCAGTTTTTCTTTTTTTCCGTCCTTGGACTAAGTTTATAAACTCCATTTTCTGTAATTAATTTGTTCATTCATTCAATCAAGTTTCCTCCTCATTAAAGGGGTAGTGGTAACAAGAAAGGACATTTTGGAAGTTCAAATGAGACCGTGTTTGAGCAAATGGTAGATCAGCTGTGTCTTATTTAACTAATTAGCAGCGTAATCAGTACATTTGGAAAATTATTAATGGAGGCAGCGTAGAATGCTTCTCTGAAGCACTGAGTCCGGAGTCAGAAAACCTGCGGCCCAGGCTCTGCCCACACATGTGGGCTATGGCAACTCACCCTTGCCAAATGGGCTTCCTGTGGACATGTGTGGCACACCCACATGGGTATTGTCATCTTATTTTTCCACTTTACGTAGTTAGAAGCACATAGTATAAACTTTCCACTAGGAAGCTTTCTGCAGAATGGTTTGTGTCGGTCTCACTAGTAATCTGCATTAAATGCATCAAACACAGGAGGGGTGATTTGTGTAGGTAATCCCAGAGAGACACACAGGTATAAAGGAACAAAGAATCAACCAGGTAGAAATTGCAAAAGTGATCCGTTTGATGAATCATATGGGAAGAACCACATACATGCTTATCAGAAACACAAAAATAGGAAATACCTTTAGCAAATGACTGAAACAGAAAGCAATTAGCAAAAACCTAAATTTCACAAGAGGCTAGAACTGACTGACTTCATAGAAAATGCTCTAATAGTTATTTTTTAAAAAAGGGAGGTGGAAGGAGCATCTGGAACATGAACCCCTGAGCAAGTTGCCTATATGCAAATTCACTTTAGAGGGATTGATTTTAGGCCAACTGGCTTTAGTTAAATTGTTTTCTTAGAAAGTTGCACTGCTCTGGTGATTCTGGGGTTACACGAAAGTTTTTGGAGTAAAAAGAAACAGTGTAGGCGGATACAGGAAAAGTAAAATGAGGCAGTGTTAAAGGACAGGTTTCTTCCCAAAGGCTATATCCCTGCAGGCCTGGAACTTCACGAAGTGGAGACATGGCTGGCACTGACCCTCAGGGGAGGTCCCTGTGGCGAGAAGCCGTCCCCAACCAGCGTCTCCACCCTGGTGCTCAGTAACTCCTTGTCCTACTTCGTTCTTCCTCACAGTACAGACCCCAGTCCAAGTTATGTATTTATTTGTTTATTTGCTTATTGTTGGTTTCCTGCACCCCATCCCCCTCAAGTAGCATACATATGTGTGCACACATGCGTGCACACACATATAAACGCGTGCACACACACAGATGTTAACTCTTCAGTTACTACTGTCTTCTCCAGAGCTTTTCCTTCCTGCTCCTTCAGAACCCTTAGGCACTGAATATTGTTTATTTGCTTATTTAGCATTAGATGTTGGGCTACTTACACCCTGACAGTTGATCCTCAGGACATGTCTGCCAGGTAGGGATCACATCGCATCTTTAAGAAGTTCACAGATCTAGTAGGGTGGGTTCAATGGATTCACAATAAATCATTTATTTTAGACATGAAGAATAAGGTGTTCAGAGAAGGATAGTAACACGCTGAAGATCACACAGTTAATAATGAGACTAGCAGGTATTTAAAGCAAGCAACTAAAATCGTTCTAAAATGCCTTAGTGCTCTAAAGGAGCAATAAGCATCAGGCAAAGTATCCTTCAACTTCCACCAGGACCCACTGTGAACTTGGGGTCTGTTCCATGCCTGGGGACAGAAAAGAGGCATGGAAGGCCTGTGGAAGGTCATGTGACTTACCTGGTGAGGTGGGCGACATCTGCTCAGGTCCCCAGCTCTGGGCTCCTGAACCCGGAGATGGTGCTTGAGAAGCTCTTTCCAATAGAAATATAAAGGAATTACATTACTGGGTATTTACCCAAAGAAAACGAAAACACTAATTTGAAAAGGTATCTGTACCCCTATGTTTATTGCAGTATTATTTGCAATAGCCAAGATATGGAAGCAGCCCGAGTGTCCCTTGATAGATGAATAAAGAAGATGTGGTATATACATACAATGGAATATTATTCAGCCATAAAAAAGAATGAAATCTAGCCATTTGTAACAACATGGATGGATCTAGAGGATAATGTTAAATGAATTAAGTCAGTTAGAAAAAGACAAACACCATATGATTTCATTCATATGTGGAATTTAAGAAACAAAGCAAAAGAACAAACTAAAAAAAAACAGACTCAGAGAACAAACTGGTTGCCAGAGGGGAGGTGGAAGGGGGCTGGGTGAAATAGGTGAAGGGGATTAAAAGTACACTTATCCTGATGAGCACTGAGTAATGTATTTATTGAATTTTTAAGTCACAATATTGTATACCTGAAACTAATATAACACCATGTTAATCATACTGGTTTTAATGGTTTTAAAACAAACAAATAATAAATAAATATTTAAAAAACATGCAATGTGATCCATAATTTAGAATTTTCTAGTAGCCACATTTTTAAAAAAGGAAAAAGAAATAGGTAAAATTAATTTTTAACATATTTTATTTTACCCACTATATCCAAAATGTTACCATTTCAACGTGCCATTAGTGTAAAAATTAGTTATGTTGTATTTTACATTAGCTCTGATGTTAAAGTAAACCAAAATTTGATATTCGGTTCTTCAGTTGCTCCAGCCACATGTCAAGTGCTCCATAGCCACATGTGGCTGGTGATGGTGGTGATGGAGAGCACAGGGCTAGAAATATTTGGTGCTGGTGGCAGTGAGGAGGAGCTTCCCTTATATGTCTCTGTGTGTAGTATTTCATTAAGGAATTTAAAGACTCTCCAACATGGCAGCTCAGGGTGGCTGGACTGTTTACACAGTGGCTGTGTCTCCAAAAGCAGGACAGAAGCTGCATGCCTTTCATGATCCAGTCTCAAAAATCACATCGTGTTGCCTCTACTATATTACATTGTTGTCCATAAACTAAGTTTGATGGGAAAACAGCCATGCTCCTTTGTTTACATATTGTCGATGGCTGCTTTTGTACTATGGTGGCAGAATTGAGTAGTTGCAGTGCAAAACCTAAAATATTTACTGTCTGGTCCTTGACAGGAAGAGTTTGCTAATCTCTTCTGTAGAACATCAAAATTTGGGATGGGATGATTTTTAAGTGGGTTTTTAAATGGCAGAATAAAGTTAAGATGGTGCCACCTTCTCACCTTGGAGATTAAATCAAAGCAGCAACGAAAACAAAAATCAGGCATATTTCCATATTCAATAAAAAAGGAAACATCTATAACCTCGAACCACAAACTATGAGGAAATGCAGTGGAGGTTGAGCAAGAGGAACCATGAGATGATGCGTGTGTCTGGATATCTCAGAGAAAGCTGGCAGAACAGAGTTCTCCAAAGTAGATGGCCCATCCTGAGGGGCAAAATTAACAATTTCTTATTTGGAACAATGGGGATATCATGAGCAGAGTGACAGCCGGAGGGCTCTTGAACTTGATTTGCCACCAGGGATTGTCAAAGGTAGACAGTGCTGTATCAGAGACCCTGCCATATTGTAAGAAGAATAGAGGAGAGAGATTCTCTACTGACAGCAGCACCCTCCAAATCCCCAAATTGACTGGAAGAGGTAAAAGCTAAAAACTTACGCCATTCTTCATTTCTTCACAGGTGTAGTATATTAGTTTCCTAGTGCTGCCATAACAAATTTTCATAAACTTGGCAGCCTAAAACAGCAGGAATGTATTCTATCACAGTTTTGGAGGCCAGAAGTTTGAATTCAAGGTGCTGGCAGGGCTATGTTCCATCTGAAGTCTCTAGGGAAGAATCCTTCCTTGCCTCTCCCAGCCTCTGCTGGTCCTGCCTTTCCTTGGCTTGTCATAACTCCAGTCTTTGCCTACATCTTCACATGGCTTTCTTTCCCATGTCTCTATGGCTGTGCATCTTAACTTTCTCTCTCCCTTATCTAATTAGGACATCAGTTATTGGATTTAGGGCCTACCCTAAATTCAGGATAATGTCATACCAAGACCCTTGACTTAATTAGATCTGCAAAGACCCTATTTCCAAACAAGGACACATTCACAGTACCAAGGTTTAGGATTTTGGGCATCTCTTTTTGGGAGACACAATTCAACCCACTCCTGAGAGTGTGGTGATTTTAACTTGTTTTTTAATGTTTATTTATTTTTTTTGAGAGAGACAGAGACAGAATGAGAGTGGGTTAAGGGCAGAGAGAGAGGGAGACACAGAATCCAAAGCAGGCTGCAGGCTCTGAGCTGTCAGCACAGAGCCCGACACGGGTCTCAAACTCAGGAGCCGAGAGATCATGACCTGAGCCGAAGTCCGATGCTCAACCGACTGAGCCACCCAGGTGCCCCGAGGGTGTGGTGATTTTAAAACATGGCCCCAAATTCTTTGAGATTCCTTTCTTCAGAGGGAGGAGTCTATGGCTTGTCTGTATGAATCTAGTGACCTACCTATTAAACAATAATTACTGATTCTTCCCTCCCTCCAACTCTTAGTAAACTTTATCTATGTCTCTATGAATTTACATGTTCTAGATACTTCATGTAAGTGTATCATATGATACTTTTTTTTACCTGGCTAATTTCACTTGACATAATGTCTTCAGTTTTCACCCACATTGTAGTATGCATCAGAACTTCATTCTTTTTTAATTATTATTAATGAAAAATATTCCTTTGTATATACTACATCTTGTTTATCTATTTGTCTACCTGTTGATGGACACTTAGGTTATTTCCACTTTTTGGCTATTGTGGATAACACTACTATGAACATTGGCAGACAAGTATCTGTTTGAGTCCCTGTTTTCAGGTTATACCTATAAATGGAATGGCTGGTCCAATACAGTAATTTTTTGTTTAGTGTTTTGGAAGAACCAACAGACTTTTCCAGAGTGACTGCACCATTTTACATTCCCACCAGCAATGCACAAGTGTTCCAATTTCTCCACATCCTCACCAGTACCTACTATTTAAAACATTTTTTTATTATGAAATTTATTGTCAAATTGGTTTCCATACAATACCCAGTGCTCATCCCAACAGGTGCCCTCAATACGCATCACCCACCCACCCCTCCTTCCCACCCCCCATAAACCCTCAGTTTGTTCTCAGTTTTTAGGAGTCTCTTATGTTTTGGCTAACTCCCTCTCTAACCATTTTTTTTCTTCGCCTCCCCCATGGTCTTCTGTTAAGTTTCTCAGGATCCACATAGGAGTGAAAACATATGGAATCTGTCCTTCTCTGTGTGACTTATTTCACTTAGCATAACACTCCAATTCCATCCATGTTGCTACAAAGGCCATATTTCATTCTTTCTCATTGCCACGTAGTATTCCATTGTGTATAATCTTCTGCACAGCAGAGGAAACAATCAACAAAACTAAAAGGCAACCAACAGAATGGGAAAAGATATTTGCAAATGACATATCGGACAAAGGGCTAGTATCCAAAATCTATAAAGAACTCACCAAACTCCACACCGGAGAAACAAATAATCCAGTGAAGAAATGGGCAGAAAACATGAATAGACACTTCTCTAAAGAAGACATTCAGATGGCCAACAGGCACATGAAAAGATGCTCAACGTCGCTCCTTATCAGGGAAATACAAATCAAAACCACACTCAGATACCGCCTCATGCCAGTCAGAGTGGCCAAAATGAACAAATCAGGAGACTATAGATGCTGGAGAGGATGTAGAGAAACGGGAACCCTCTTGCACTGTTGGTGGGAATGCAAACTGGTCCAGCCACTCTGGAAAACAGTGTGGAGGTTCCTCAAAAAATTAAAAATAGATCTACCCTATGACCCAGCAATAGCACTGCTAGGAATTTACCCAAGGGATACAGGAGTGCTGATGCAAAGGGGCACTTGTACCCCAATGTTTATAGCAGCACTTTCAACAATAGCCAAATTATGGAAAGAGCCTAAATGTCCATCAACTGATGAATGGATAAAGAAATTGTGGTTTATATACACAATGGAATAAAACATTTTAATTACAGCCATTTAATAGTTGTATCTCATTGCAATTTTGATTTGTATTTCCCTAATGACTAGGGATGTGCAGAATCTTTTCATGTGTTTATTGACCATTTATAGATCTTCTTTGGGGACATGTCTTTTAAAAGCCTTTGCCCATTTTTTAATTGAGCTGTTTGCCTTTCTGTTGATAGGTTGTAGGTATTCCTTCTGTATTCTGGATATTAACTAACCTGTTATCAAATACATGATTTGCAAAGAATTTTTTCCCCCTTTCCATGGTTGCCTTTTCATTCTGTTGATAGTGTCCTTTGATGCACAAAGGTTTTTAATTTTAATGGAGTTCAGTTTATCTATGTTTTTCTTTTGTTGCCTGTGTAAACCACAGTATCAACTGCCTTGAGTTGTATAACAAGTGATGTCTTTCAGCTGAATTGTCCTCAATATTCCAATGCCTATAAGATGCATAATATCACCTGTTTTAGAGTTGATTTTTCTTCCTAGAGATAACCTGTATGTGTCTGTGTATGTTTCCATCTTGGATGGGGACAAGAAGTTTGGACAATAAGGTATAGCAGTTCTGTGTATGTGTGTGCATTCAGATGAAAGCACTTTATTTTGTGGATGCAGGTGGATTTTCCAAGTACCCCAGAAACACAGAAAGTCATCCTCTAACTTTGTGGACTTCAAATATAATTTTCTTTCCATCTCTAGGAAACAAAAGCACACTCACAAAGTACATCCAAGAACCTATGGAACGATTTGGGTCCCAATTCCAGATACTCTTTCTTTCAGAATAGATTTAATTCATGGGAACTGCTGGAATATTGACTTAATCAGTATAAAAGTTTAAAGACAAACTTGACATGAGCCTCATGATTTCCTTAAATTCATATTTCCAAGTGATAGCAACATGGAAGCAGTGGTCTGAAAGAGCAGAATTGGAAAATATTTAAATAAGCCATTAGTCCTGCCAACTCAACACCAGGGCATCTTGACCGCACATTTGGAACTACAAGAAACAAGTCATAAACCTCTGAACTCTGGGAATGATTAAATTACATCTGGCATTAGAAGAGGCAGGGTGAGGTCCTTCAAGCTAGCCACAGCTGATCCTTGGAGTATGTTTCTAGCCTCTCTGGGAGGAAGCTAAATGGAGCCAATGAGCCTGAGTGGACATTTATCAACAGGAAGGGAAGGCCAAAGGTCACAAGAAAGGGTAACAGAAAACGGAAAAGAAGGGTATAGGACTAAAGTGTTGCCAAGGACAGCTTTGTATAAGGTGGAGTCTGATGGAGAAAGGAGGAAGAATAAAGCTTTTCTTTCTAGAACCACTCCAGCTAAGCATGAATGTGGATGTGAAAAACTGGAGCAGGAGAATCCAGAAATTCTGTTCTAGAAATCAGTACCTCTCCAACTTCAATGTGCCTTCGAATGGCCAGAGGATCTTGTTAAAATGAGGATTCTGATGAAGTTGCTCTGGGGTAGGACTGACGTTCTGCATTCACAACTACTCCCAGGTGATTCGATATTGCTGCCCCCCCCACTTTAAGTAGCAAGGCTATACATTGAAGATAAGGTAGAAAAAGAAATGAAAGAAATGAAGGAAGGATGGAGGGATAGATACCCTAAGAGTTTCTCCGTGGATCACACCATGGGACTATCTAGATGAGGTCCTTAGTTTCTTCTGCAACTGAATCTCCTGAGTAGGGTCCACAACAGAATTCTTTCTTGTAAGAATTGTGGCTGTTGACTTCTCTTGAATCTGTGTGAAAAAATGCAGAATGTGGTGGTAATTCAGAATGTGGAGTGGTTCATCCTCCTCATTTTGGGCTGGGAGACACCATGACTTCAGAGTAGGGAAACCTTGGGGGCAGAGACATCAGTTTTCCAGGGTAAGGACTGGAACAGAAGCAGCCACATGAAATCTAAGAGTATAAGGGAGCATACATAAACCATCTCTGGGAATTCCTAGAAAAATACTGTTTTGGTGAACCTTATAAAAGTTGAAAAATACACAGCCTTCCAAGGAACTACACTGTGCTGATTGGAGAGCCAGCATCAAGCTGTCTGTCCCAATAGCCCACAGAGAAGAGGGTGCAGAATCCATTGGCCTTCCCCCCCCACGCCCCCACCCTTTCCCTGGTCCTAACCCAACACTGGAGAAGCTAGAAGAGGGTGGCTATGAGAACATCTGAAAGACTCTCTCTTTCTTTGATCTTAAATAGTTCTAAAATATGCTTTAACATATATTTCTTTTGCTATGAATCTGCATGTTTGTAATTCTTGCGAATTTTTATTGTTTATACTTTCTTATTGAGTTATAAGAGCTCTTTATATATATTAATACAACTAGGACTTTCTTCTATGTATATGTTTAAAGTTTTAGAACACATGGCCTGCAAGGATGCAAATACTACTTTTTGAACTTTAGTCCTGTGGATCACTAGTGTCCCATGGATACTACTGTTGCAGAATGAGCATGCAAACTGAGTGGTGCATTGAGAACAAATGGAGGTTAAATGGGACTACCACCAAATGGCTAATTAAAGGTCTCATGAATACTTATTTAGTGCCTCATGAAAATTAGATGGATCACATGCCTCATGAATATTAAGTGCCTACTTGGGCCTTCCATCCATTCCAGTCTGTTTTAGTACACATTTCTTCTCCTTTTTTTTTTTTTTTGAAAAATGTTTCTCACATGATACATATTTCTATACTTAGTTTTATTTATCCTCCTTACTTATTTCTCTAAGGTTTTAATTGTAGAATTTTATTTTATTTTATTTTATTTTATTTTATTTTATTTTATTTTAGAGAGAGAGAAAGTGCAAGCTGGGGAGAGGGGCAGAGAGAGAGAGAGAGAGAGAATTTTAAACTGAGCATGAAACCTGACATGGGGCTCAATCCCACAACCCTGGGATCACGACCTGAGCTAAAATTAAGAGTCAGATGCTCAACTGACTGAGCCACACAGACACCCCTGAGTATTCTTTTCAAAAAATCACAAACATTTATTACTATTTATTACTCCCCAAGGCAGTTTGCAAAAACTGGGGAGGTGATATAAGAGGCACAGAGGTACAATTAGAAGTCTCCTTTCATAAACTGAAGTATTTCTCCCAATCTTGACCATGTTTGGGCCCCAGAGAGCATGGGTGGCAGGGGAAATCAGCCACATTTCTTCTCCTCAAGGCTGTGTAAAGCCCACATATCCAAGTGTGAGGAGAGCTTGCATGTTCTGACAGCAAGATGGGGGCTTCTTGGAGGCCATTGTGGGGCCATGGAAAGTATGATTGTTCGGGAATTGTAGTACAGTTGTGAATGGGACCGGCTTCTTACTGCACACACCTGTACTCTTGAGGTGGGACAGGAGTGGCTGGTGGGACTCGTGCTCTTATGTGTTAATTCCATACAAAGCAAAAACTAACTGAGATCAAAACTGGAAACATAAACAAATCCCATCTTCCAACATTTATGACATCCCATATAATTAATGCACAAAAGTGAAAACTTAAATTACCCTCATAAAATGAAAAGTTATTGGAATAAACTTTATTCCCTCCATTTAATAGGAATCATTAGGCTTTTACTTTACATGGAAAAGGGGGATCAAAGGCATTAAAGACCCATTATTTAAAGTCAAAACAATGTTTTATTGGGTTTCATGAATTAAAATAGATCAAGGTCTTTTCAAAGTTCAGAAACAAAAGTGAATACGTTTAGGAAGAAGATGTAGCACGAAAGGGAAGAAAGTTAAAACACTAGAAGTTCTATACTTAAAATAATAGTTCTTTGCTCCTCCTCCAACTCTTGTGTTTGATAGAAAAACAGAGATAAATCGTTTTCATTAGCTAAGCATATTCTAATGTTCTGTTAGCTAAATGGAAATCTTATTATAGTCCCTGGTGGAATAATTTAAGCTAGTGTTCTTTATGTGGCTCTGCATATAAATATCTAACTTCAGAGTTTTAACCAAGATCCAAATCAAACAAAATTAGTTAATTTCATCTTTCAGTAAGACATTGTTCAACTAACACACAGGTGTACTCTTTGGAAAGAAGCCAGCTAGAAAATACTTGAAATTGACTACAGAGAAATTACTAGAATTTACTAAAGACCATAGGTTACAGTTTTAATTACTTAAAGAGCAATTTATTCAAATAGCCGGGAGGGGTTTTAATCTCAGCTGAAAATGTTTGGGTGGGTTCCATTTTAGTTTTACCTTATTCTAGAATCTGAATCTTGTGAGTTTTTTCCTCCCCAAAGTACCATATTGCTTTTTGGGTCATGCCAATTTATACAAAGTTCTTATTAGTTGAAATATGGGCAAACAAGAAATACTCACTCACTGTCTAGATACTCTTGATTCACATGTCTAAAGTACTTAGGATGAATGATACCCATGCCCCTTTGTTCTGCAAATAGAGCTGAAAATCTCCAAAGATTAGCTTTTCTTGCAGTGCTTCCAATAATAATACTTGATTACACAAGGAATTGATGTAATAATAGTTTCAGATAATAATAATGCCTAGCCCTTAAGCATTTGTCATCTTCGAAGTGTTTTAACCATTTAATCCTCAGCAAATCCCTGTGAAATGAGGAAGTCAGCAAGCAGTACATTATTCCCACTTCATAGTCTTGAACCCCAACCACTGAAGTGTGTTTGCCTACTCCTGTATCACTTGGATCCAGCTAGGGTGGATGAATTGTGAAAAATGTTTCTTTCACCATTTCGTTTTGTCTCCTATAAACCATGATGCTGGCAGAGGGCTGCTGTTCTCATTATTATTATTATTATTATTATTATTATTATTATTTACATTATAAGCATTAGCTCAATTATCTTAATGTCATGAAAATACCTTCTTTAGTATGAGTGAGACACAACTCCAAGGCCTCTGCCTCACTAGATTTGGAAATGTTCTTATTTGTTATTAGGGAAAGTCCCTTTACTTGAAAGATAGTCTAGAAATAAGAGGAAACTTAAAGACTTAAAAGCATTTAAACTTCATCCAGATAAAAGAGTTTGGAATTTTAAACAAGATTATCCAGATTTAAGAGGAAAACACTTAAATATTTTTAATAAAATCGAGTGATTACTTGATTTTTAACAGCAAATTGAAAAAGGACAATAAAATGCAATCATTGTTTCTAATACCTGCTACTCTTCACTCTGCATTCAAAGCTCTACTTGAGGTTTCATTTAGAGAATTCCGAGGAATAGTTGCTATGTCAGCCGGGATAGAATAGGTTATACTGGGATAACAGATTAATCTCAGCATCTCAGTGGCTTAACACAACAAAGATTTACCCCTCATGCTACCTGTTCATTGTGAGTCAGCCAAGAGATTGGGTAGGAGAGGGGGCTCTGCTCCTGGCATCCAGCCGATGGATGCTCTACTGTCTTGTTGCTATACCCATGTGGAACACATCTCATTTGCCAAAGCAGAAGAAAAGAGGAGCATAGAGAAATCACATGTGCTCTTCTATAATTGGATCTGAAAGTGACAAGTATCATTTGTGACCAAAGTGCATTTACCAGATAGGCTAGAAGGAGAGCAAATGAACTGCATGGTTAGCATTATTGCCTCTGCCACAGTTACTATGTGATCTTCATAATATTTTCTGTATACACAATATTTTTTATAGATACATACTATATAACATATATTTTGTATCCTTATAGCACATTATGTATATAACATAGTATTTTGTGTATACACAATGTACATTACATGTATATAGATCTTATTTTACTTATATTTGTTATGGAAAATTGAATGAAAAGTAAAAATATGTATTTCCTTTCTAATTTCCATACCATTTCAGAGGAACAATTCCATTGAGAAAACCATTTGCCTCAACAGAAAATACATGGCACAAAAACAGACACATAGACCAATGGAATAGAATAGAAACCCCAGAACTAGACCCACAAACGTATGGCCAACTCATCTTTGACAAAGCAGGAAAGAACATCCAGTGGAAAAAAGACAGCCTCTTTAACAAATGGTGCTGGGAGAACTGGACAGCAACATGCAGAAGGTTGAAACTAGACCACTTTCTCACACCATTCACAAAAATAAACTCAAAATGGATAAAGGACCTAAATGTGAGACAGGAAACCATCAAAACCTTAAAGGAGAAAGCAGGAAAAGACCTCTCTGACCTCAGCCGTAGCAATCTCTTCCTCGACACATCCCCAAAGGCAAGGGAATTAAAAGCAAAAGTGAATTACTGGGACCTTATGAAGATAAAAAGCTTCTGCACAGCCAAGGAAACAACCAACAAAACCAAAAGGCAACCAACGGAATGGGAAAAGATATCCGCAAATGACATATCGGACAAAGGGCTAGTATCCAAAATCTATAAAGAGCTCACCAAACTCCACACCCAAAAAACAAATAACCCAGTGAAGAAATGGGCAGAAAACATGAATAGACACTTCTCTAAAGAAGACATCCGGAAGGCCAACAGGCACGTGAAAAGATGTTCAGCGTCGCTCCTTATCAGGGAAATACAAATCAAAACCACACTCAGGTATCACCTCACGCCAGTCAGAGTGGCCAAAATGAACAAATCAGGAGACTATAGATGCTGGAGAGGATGTGGAGAAACGGGAACCCTCTTGCACTGTTGGTGGGAATGCAAATTGGTGCAGCCACTTGGAAAGCAGTGTGGAGGTTCCTCAGAAAATTAAAAATAGACCTACCCTATGATCCAGCAATAGCACTGCTAGGAATTTATCCAAGGGATACAGGAGTACTGATGCATAGGGCCACTTGTACCCCAATGTTCATAGCAGCACTCTCAACAATAGCCAAATTATGGAAAGAGCCTAAATGTCCATCCACTGATGAATGGATAAAGAAATTGTGGTTTATATACACAATGGAATATTATGTGGCAATGAGAAAAAATGAAATATGGCCTTTTGTAGCAACGTGGATGGAACTGGAGAGTGTGATGTTAAGTGAAATAAGCCATACAGAGAAAGACAGATACCATATGGTTTCACTCTTATGTGGATCCTGAGAAACTTAACAGGAACCCATGGGGGAGGGGAAGGAAAAAAAAAAAAAAAAAGAGGTTAGAATGGGAGAGAGCCAAAGCATAAGAGACTGTTAAAAACTGAGAACAAACTGAGGGTTGATGGGGGGTGGGAGGGAGGAGAGGGTGGGTGATGGGTATTGAGGAGGGCACCTTTTGGGATGAGCACTGGGTGTTGTATGGAAACCAATTTGTCAATAAATTTCATAAAAAAATAAAAAAAAACAAAAAAAAACAGAAAATACAAAGAACAGTAAGGAACTAATTCTAATGTCTGTGCTATGGAACACTCTGCCTTTATCGCTGTAAGCCTGTTGAATGAAGAGTTTATCGTATAAGTTCTTTACTTGTTCAACCAAAACCCATATTACATATTACACTCCTGAAACAATTCTGACTACAGAATTTAAATGGCAGCAATGTTAGAGCACAGAGGGTGATATGGTGTGTCCTAACCATTCACCACATCCAGGTGAAAGATAAGCCAGGATTTGTTAATACTCTGGCTGCAGCATGCCATTTGCAAGCTCAGAGTCCCATATCAAAGGGATAGTAGCCTAAAACAATAACCTAAACATTATTTAATAGTGGTGGGGGCTTGGAGTAGTGGGATCTATTTTCTGGCCATTTGAAGGTTGGTCAAACCACTATAAGGAAGCATGGCTGAATATCTGTAGATGTTAACTGGACTTTGTCTGGTTTTTAAGTTCACTCTAATTTTTGAGGTGTCTTGGATATTTTGCTCCAGGAAATGTAATTAAATGCGAGAAATCCAGGTGGCTAAGTAGAATGACCACATTTAGAGAGGGCTTAGTGAGTGCCAGGTATATTACTAGGTGTTTATAACATTATCTTATTTAATGTAGACCCCACAATGACTATTTGAGGTAGGTAACAAATCCATTTTACTGATAAAGAGATTAAGATCCAGACAATTTAAATAAACTTGCCCTAAGCCATAAGGCTGTAAGTTGCAGAAACATGACATGAATCCACATACATTTGTCACATACATTTGTGAGCTGACTGGATGAAAGGTCTGGTCTGATATACTGGGGTCCAGTTAGACTCGATTCCATCCTTACGCCTTTTGAGTGTCACTGATGTTCTGCAAGTGCACATGCTCGAGGAAGGCTGGATGGCCCTCCTCCATCATAGTCTGTGAAAATAGGCTTAGCTTTCAGAGAAGCTAGAGAAAACCCAAGTTAGAAGCTCGCTATTCCCTGACAATGTATCTTTTGTGTATCAGTCATTTCTTCATTCTTAACGTCTTCATATAATTCCTCTTCACTTTTCGTATCTTCCTTGTATTTTTTCTTTCAGCTTGCTGTGCCTCTCTTCTGATCTGACACTTCATGCCTTTCATTAAAAAGCTGTTACTCTTATTCTTAAATCTTTTTCTCCTGTAGGAGACCAGTTTCTATTCCTTTCTGGTATGTCGCAGTGATATGCAGTTCTCCTAGCATAGGGCTGGTCTTTTCTCTGCTTTATCCATTCTCCTTCCCACAACATCCACTGGAGCACCCAGGAGGCCAACAGCTTCTCTGACAATGGTGTCCTTTGGCCCCTGGATTCTGTGTGGATTTTCCCTCTAGGAAAGAAGAACCAAAACTGAGCCCAGTGGGCAAGGATCTATCTGTGGCCCAATAGAGACTGATTTTTGCCATGTTCATTTCTGCAGTCTTCCTTGTTCCAGCCCACCTCTTAAGCACATCCAGGGGGAACACACATCTTCCAAGATAACCAGAGGATAGATGCTGTCCCAGGAACATCTGTGGGAGCAGGCAAAAGAGAACTTAGCCTGAAGTAAAGCTGGAAGAGCAAATGCTTTGGAACCAGGACATCCTGCATTGGAATTCTGGCTCCAGGGACACTTATCACAGCCTCCAGAAAGCCCAAGTTGAAAGTAGTCTCAAGGTGTGCTCTGGTGTTTGCTATGACATCAGAGGAGTTTTACACCCAAGAAATTTGGGAAGTCTTTGAGTGCAGCAGGCAAGGCTCGATCCTGTTGTGAGCTATGCACCTACCACTCTACCACTCTGCCACTACATACCCTTGGCTCTCTACCTATCAGATAGAGATCTGAAACTCATTCCCAGTGTGAAAACCAGGGGCACTCAGCATTGAAGTTCTTTTGCGGTGTTGTGTTTTAAGCAGGTGCATGTGAGAAATCCAATAAATGTATTTTATTGAATGAATGAACATTTCTCACAGCGGATTGTTTTGCAAAGAGGGACTTTCAGTGTAGGAAGCATTGACAGGGCCTCTGAGAGCAAATGGGGAAGTGGGGGAGGGAAGGGGTGTCCATGCTTACTTGTGAGCTTCAGCCACAAGGTACGTCGGATCTGCCAGGGAGCCCCAGGGATGATGCCATAATTTCCTGAAAAAGAACTCTAGAATGAGGTGCTTTATGTTCCTTTTCCCAGGGGTTTATTCATACAGTTGTACCCAGACCACGATGGTGGCTCTTGCTCCCTTTTCCCTTTGTTCCTCCCTTGGGCTAGCACAGACGCTTGCCATCTGAAGAACTGGGGTGACTGTGAGCTAGGTCCAGCCTCCAGCCCAGTACTAGCCCTCACGCCCTCCCTCAGTGCAGACCCCGGGCTTTTTGGATTTTCTGTCCCTCAGAGTCCTGTGAAAGGTCTGGTATTTGAGATGTGTTCAGACACTGAGAAGCAGAGGTTAGGGTCCCATGGCTGCAGGTCTGAAGAACTTTAATTAGAGGCTTCTCCAGACCACCCGCCTGCCAGCCTCTCTAAGGCCCTGATGTCTGTATCCCAGAAGGGTCCTCGCCGCTGTGGGTGGCAAACCACAGCAGGACGCCTGAAGGTAGTCAAGTGGGCCTGAGGAGGCCCTCAGACCTCAGCTGGTTTTAATCCCATAAAACTGAAACTTAATATATGAGGGAGGCAAGATAAAAAAAAAAATGCTTTTGTGCTGCATCAGTGTTCCATGTTGGCCTCCAAATCCCATTGGGTCAGATTCAACCACAATAATGATGATGATGGTAATAGTACTAACAGCAATCACAACAGCCATGGGATGATAAAAGAGAAAAGCAGAAACCAAAGGGGGGATCCTGACACTGGCACTGCCTGGTGTGTGTTGTCCTGGTTGATTGAACAGGAAGCCCAAGTAATGGGTCCCAGTGACTGCAGGTCCCTCCAGTCCCAGCAGCTCTGCTGGGGGTGCTGCCAACCTGGGGTCATCCTTAGGCCTGTGTCTGGTTGCCCAAAGCTGAGCCTGGGGGTCCAGTCAGAATTCTGTTGGCTTCTCCCCAGCTATGGTGGCCTGACATCCTGGCCTCTGGGCTGAGGAGCACTTGTCTATGTGTCCTCCTAAAGATACTTTAGCAGCTGGAGTCAGGACGAGAGCAAGTGACCACGAGTAGAAGATGCATCCCCTTTTGTTACTTGATGAACTCGGTATGAAAAACAGGGGACCTTTCATATATCTTTAGGTGAGCGCTTTCGCCAGCTTTACCACAGTGGTCTTGAGCTTTCCACTGCCCCACTCATAGGCTGCCTTATGGTGGCCCCAGGGGAGGCTGACTTCCCTGTGCAACTGTCACCACCATTGTCCACTCTGAGTCACTGTAGTCTGGCTGCTGCCTATGGCATTGCTCTTGCTGAGCCTGTGAGCAGCCTCCTGATCAGTGAATCCAGTGGATACCCACTCAGGCCTTGTCTATCTGGCCTCCTTGGGGCATGTGACACGTGGCACCAGTGCATCCTTTTGGCATGACTGATGCATTTTACCCCTTTCATTCCCTCCAACTACTGTCTGTGGTAGGACCCTGTTCCTCTGCCTCGGATACTGCAGCTCCTTGAGAACCCAGCTGCAGCTCTCTGTTCTTCAAACCACTTGTGAACAATCTCTTGGTTCTTCGGCCAGGTCCCCGCAGTGAAGGCTACAATGGGCCTAGCGCAACTGAGAGAGGCTCAAGAGAGTACTATGCAATCAATCATACCTCAGAGGATCTTCCCCAGCATCCATATCCCAAAGCTGCAGGTGAAGCATGTCTGGTTCAAACTGGACAAGTTGGGAGTTTTGGTGACTGATGGCATAAACTATAGATAAGTTAATTTTATAGTTCTTAAGAAATAAAGAAGAAATCCCCAACTAACGACAGGCAAAACAGATGACCTACATATATGGGAAAATCTGTTGTCCTCCTATCTTTGAACCATCCTCAAAACTCTCCCTCATTCCTATAAGTAAGAGGCTTGGTTCTCTAGCTACTTTGTAATCCACTGTTCTGGAAAACAGGAGGAGGAGATCACTGTGTTCAGGGAAGTGCAGAGCAAAAGTGAAGACTTTCTTTTTTTTTTTTTAACGTTTATTTATTTTTGAGACAGAGAGAGACAGAGCATGAATAGGGGAGGGTCAGAGAGAGAGGGAGACACAGAATCCGAAACAGGCCCCAGGCTCTGAGCGGTCAGCACAGAGCCCGACGCGGGGCTCGAACTCAGGGACTGCGAGATCATGACCTGAGCTGAAGTCGGACCCTTAACCAACTGAGCCACCCAGGCGCCCCTAAAGTGAAGACTTTCAACAGCCTAGAGGGGAGGGGAAGGAGGCCAAAGGACAAATGTGGGCAGGAGTAGGAGCTGAGGAAAGGCCCACAGAGCCCCACTTGTTTCTTTTCTAAATTGAACAATAACCGATATTAATACAGCCATACAATGACTGAGAATACATAGGTCCTGTCACAAGTGGAGATCTTTGTAGAACGAGGGTGGGCCTACAAGAGTTCTTCTCTGGGATTGGCTGACTCAGGGCCTTGTGACTGAACAGCCAGCAACAGTTTACCAACGCCAGAGCACCGTGGATACAGTCAGCCAGCCTGGCAATAACTGTCGGCGTCTTAGGGAAGGATTTTTGAGGGTTTAGAATCCTTACAATTATAACTGTTGTATGGTTAGGTCCAATGGGGAATAGGAAAATCAAAACTCCTGGGAATGACTGATGGTTCTCTGGATAGTTCCTGCTCCTCTTCCCCTCTCTGTGAGGTCTTCTTATCCCTGACAGAGTGAACTTCACAACCCCTCCTCTGTGTCCCCTCTGTATGCCCTTCTGCCATTTAATTTCTTTGCATCAGCCATAATCATCTGTTAACCTCTGCCTCAGCCACTGGACTGTATGTTCCCTGAGGTCAGTACATCTATTTCTGATGCCTACCATTGTTCATGGCATACAGAAAGTCCTCAGGTAATTTTGGATAGACAAATGAATGAGTGATGAATGAATAAATCAATGAATGAAGATTTAAAGTGACTGGTTTTCAGAGGCAGATTGGGAAATACTTCCCTAGCAATGGACAGACATTTTTGGGTATTTGTAAGGCCTTAGATGGTTGATAATGGAGCACAAGAAGCATGCCAACCAGGAAAGACATGGGGATTGTGTCATCAGGGCCTTGGAGAAGGAGCATGTTTTAGTTCATTAAATGTTCCCTATGAAATATCAGGATGACATAAAATACTGGGCCTTCCCTAGGTGAGAACCTCTTTCTAATTTATGGCCTACATACAACTAAACATTGAGCTGGACGGGCAAACTTGTGCTTGCTTTTTTTCTGTATTATTCTGAATAATTTTTCTATTCCCCCCACTACTACCTCAGGAGATTGACTTAAGGAGAGTGTCTCAGATAAAAGCATCCTTACAATCTAACGAATTCACTACAAAACATTTTAAAAATGATTATAGGTTTTAGTCGATGAGTATGGCCAATGTTGGTTTTCTTATTCTGGATCAGCCTATTACCAGGTCTGAGAGCCCAGCATTGCCAGTGTAGCATCCTCTCCATGATACCAAAGGGTTAGCGTGCTGACCCCTGGATGGAGCAAACATTAGATCTATCAATTGTTATCACACCAGTTGTTTTAGAAAAGCCCTTTTCCCCAACCCTATGATGACAGGGAACTTGTACCATTTTATGTATAAAAGAAGGAGGCCCCAGCAAAGGGGAGAAGGCATTCAAGTTCTGTGTGTGCTGGGGCAGAACAAGAAAAGTATTGTTGAGGAGAAAAGGCAAAGTCCCCGCTGAAGTGAAACCCTATCAACCTGCCTCTGAGAGCTGAAGGCTTTTCTGGAGCAGGAGAAGGAAATAGAGCCCAGCTCCCTCAAGCCTGGTGGGCTGCTTAGCACCCCAAGTTGGAAGATCTGGGGCTGGGACATCCTCACCGCGTTTGCATTATTTCATTAAGCTGTTGACAAATAAACACATGGAAACAATCCATAGCCGGGTGCTGATTACATTTTCCTTCAAAGGCATGGCAGGCCCTGTGTCTTCTGTGAAAAATTATCTTAATCCTTCATTGACATTGAACCCACCCTCACATTTTCCAAAATTTCTTAGTCATGCTTTTCAAAGGGTTTGATTGCTGTCCCTTCTAAATGATTTTGCACAGTGTTCACCTCTCTCTCATCTTCTATCCTGGAGGAACTTGAGGCCAGATGACAGCTGAGCTGACCACCAGCATCATCATCCTTGCAATAGACGCTGCCTCCTGTGTGGTGGCGCACTAAGTAACCCTACCATCTGGGCCCATTCTGCACAGCCAGAGTACATTGTTCCTTCTTGGTTATGTGTGTAAAACCAGAACCTTCTCAACCAGATCATAAACACTCTGCAGTTCAGTGTCTCCCACCCTCTGTAACACTCTGCTGGATTTTCATTCATTGATTGATGGTCTAGCAACCTCAGGAGTGTATACTGAACTAATTTCTCTTGTGTGCATTCATAATGGTACCAGTTCTATACCATCCTTGGAAAAATGGGGGAATAGTCATATAGTAATTTTTCATGTTCTGTGGTTCAGATGATTCTAGAAAGCTCCTCAGTTGAACAGTTCACTTCCATAGCATGAACGGCAGCCTACAATCAGGTCAACTTGGCAACCTGCTCAGCAGTGTTCCCCTGGGTCATTGTGAGTGAGGGAAGGAGGTTTCTTGGAGGTTTATCGTAACTTTTTTATGTAGGCTTTCCTTAGAGAGAGCATATCTGCTCAACTTGACAGTCTGTTTATGCACAGGCCTCCTGATACACCACGTACTAGTTAAAATGTCCAATATGGAAAGTATTATAACAGCTATGCAACCACCTTTGATTAGAAGCAGCTTTGGCTTCAGATGTGATCAGGGTTAACAGAAAATTGGGCATGTGCAGAGGCTGGCTTAACGACTTTAGTCTTTGCTCTCCTCTTGTTTATCATTTGGTAACCTTGGGAGGCGATTTCTAAAGTTCTGTGTTCCCTATAGAGTGTCCCGTGGTGTTGACATTGAGGAGCGCAGATATAGAACACGTGAAAACCATTTATAGTAGCAACTAAGCTTTTGGGCATAGAACTTTTTGAATGTTTTGTTCTCAAGCTTTGGCTCATTACCTGAGAGGTGGAGATCCCTTCTTTAACAAAAACAACAGACCAACATAAACCAAGTACTCAGACAGCTAATGTCTGATTACCTTGGTGTTTTCTATTTTGAATTTCTTACCCATGATTATTAAGTATAGAGCAGTGCCCTCCAACGGGTTCCCTTGAAATCTTATCTAAAACACAACATGGTTTTTTTGTAATGAAAAGTAGCCGGCTACCACTCAGAGTCATGAGGTTGGTGTGAGGCTTAAAAGTGTGTGGCCAGGGTGGGGAAGGGGCGCGGTTGGGGCGCGGGGCTTGTCCAGCTGGAATGCAGCCCTCCTCTGCTTGCCAGGCCTTGCTCTCTGGTCCTAGACTGTGTCAGTGCAGAGGATAGGACATCTTTTTGTAACTTGTCGTCTCAGAGGGGCACCCTTTTGGCCAGAAGCACTGCAAGCTGTGTCTGCCACGTTCCTGTGGATGCCTGCTTTTCCCTGTCCTCAGCCTCCAGATGACACTGGGGCTTCACTACTGCTGAGGAGAGACCAGAAATAGAGAAATTTCACATCTAATGCCATCTCGCCCAAGTGCCTGATCTCTCCCACTTCTTTTCAGCTTCTTCAGTAATAATCCCACGCACAAATTCAGCAAACATGAAGGATTTTCTTGCATATCCATATCCTATATGTACGAATGGGATGTATAACATGGCAACATTATGACTTATGTGGGTTTTTTTTCTCCCTGTAGTTATCTATTTGGCCCGTCCCTCCCCACTCAGCCAATTTAAACAACTAGGCTGTGCTGTGCTCAGTGCCTCAGGAAAGGCATGGGAAAAGCAGGAAACAGAGAAGGGGAAGGCTTGTCTTCACATATGTTTCCAGAAGCCAATGCTCTTTTTTTAAGTTTATTTATATATTTAGAGAGAGAGACAGAGTGTGTGCAAGTGGGGGAGGGGCCCAGAGGGAGAGAGAATCCCATGCAGGTTCCACACTGTCAGTGCAGAGCCCAACACGAACTGACATCATGATCTGAGCTGAAATCAAGAGTTGGACACTTAACCGACTGAGCCACCCGGGCATCCCGAGAAGCTGATACTCTTTTTTTTTTTCTTAAGTTTATTTATTTATTTTGAAAGAGAGAGAGAGAGAGAGAGAGAGAGAGAGAGAGAGAGAGAGAGAATGAGCTGGAAAGGGGCAGAGAGAGAGGGAGAGAGCGAGAATTCCAAGCAGGATCCTTTCTGTCAGCATAGAGCTGATGAGAGGCTCAAACTCACAAGCTGTGAGATCATGACCTGAGCTGAAATCAAGAGCCAGACATTTAATGGACTCAGCCACCTAGGTCTCCTGAGAAGCTGATACTGGTAAGGGAGAAGCGAGACCTCTGTATGAAGATTAGATGAGATGGACATCCTCAATAAGAGCAGAGATGACCACTCCTGTCCTCTTTAGGAAGGGCCCTCCTGGGTGAGGGAAGGTTGATAGAGAGTTCTGTGCTCTACCTGTTGGCAATTCCATCTGGGAAGACTCTCCTGCTCCAACAGGGCATAAAATGAGTCCTGTGCCTTCATGGGCAGCACAAGAAAGCTAATGGAATAGTCAGATCTAAAGGATTTCTGCCTGGAATGAGGGGTCCTGCTGAGCACTTGTGTGGACTGAAACCTGATGACCAGCAGGGAGGATGCCTGCATGGCCTCTGAGTGACCTTCCACCCCATCCCCTAGCCCTAAGTGGGCTTCCTGGAATACACAGTCCTGGAGAAAATAGGAGCTTGAGACCAAGCTTCTGCCGCCCCTGTGCAGTGGGATTCAAACATGAAGTCATAGAAAAACAGGTGAATTTCACACCTGAGTGGTGAGCAAGGATCCAAACCTGCTGTAGGATCTGTATAAACCAGACTTTCCCCCACCTTTCCTTTCTGCCTCACTCCACCCACACCTCTACCCATGGTTCCATAATTCTTTCCCACACCCACGTTCTGGAGAGGAAAACCACTAGAGCTGTGGGGCTGCCTAGGGGCGGTTGGGGTGAGGGGCTACATGGCCGAGCCCAGGTGCTAGTGAATGTGATGCTAGCATGACAAAAGCATCCAGGAGTGTCCACTCACTTGTCTTCACACACACCCTCACCCTGTGGCCAGAGGAAGATGCCAGCTCATGTTTGAGCCTCAAGCAAGGAGTTCTGTCCCTGTTCTGTCTCCTGAGAGTCCAGCCCTGTCTTCAGAATCTGGGTGAGAAGGGCTTTTGCTACCTGGGATCCAGGTCTGCCTCTCTGACTTTTGAAGGAGGCGTGCTCACAGCACAGCAGGGCTGCGTGACTGGCGGGGCTGGCACACCCCAGCCATGACAGGTGTGAGCCAGTGAGCTCTGTGCCACCGAGATCCTGGTCCTGGCTCTAGTAGGGCTTGCCGTGTGGCCACAGCACGTGCCCAAGCTTCTCCGAGTTCCTGATTCCTCCCTGGGAAATGAGGAGACTGGATTAGAATGATCTGTAAGGTTCTTCTAGCTCTTTGGTATTTATGACAGTTGCTGCCGTTTCCCTTTTCCCGGATTTGGGGCAGCAGTTCAGTTCTTTTATAAACCTGACAGAGTTTCTGTCCCTTTTGTATGCCTGGACCTTGAGAGGGCTCCTTCCCCATCCCCACTAGTGATGACAACAGCAACATTTCTCAGGTGAACAGGGCTTTCTAGTTTAAAACAATAGTGTCACATTAATTGATATCATTCAGTATTCGGGACCTGCCATCATGAGTCCCTCTTGTACTTCTCGTTCTGGTTATCTGCCTCTTTGGTGATTGATTGCCTTTCTATTTCTTTTTTTAAAATGTTTTTTTTTCCAACATTTATTTATTTTTGGGACAGAGAGAGACAGAGCATGAACGGGGGAGGGGCAGAGAGAGAGGGAGACACAGAATCGGAAACAGGCTCCAGGCTCTGAGCCATCAGCCCAGAGCCTGACGCGGGGCTCGAACTCACGGACCGCGAGATCGTGACCTGGCTGAAGTCGGACGCTTAACCGACTGCACCACCCAGGCGCCCCGCCTTTCTATTTCTTTTGCTCGGCTTGGAAGGCTTCTGAGTGTGCCCAGTGCCAGCTCCTGCACATGTCTACTGTCTTCTCAGAGATACCCCATGCACACCTCCATGCCTGTTTGTAGTGACCAAAGCAAATGGCTTTCATCACACTTTAGTTTTTTTCATTTTAATTCCAGCATAGTTAACATACAGTGTTATATTAGTTTCAGGTGTACAATATAGTGATTCCACAGTTCTATACATTAGTGCTTATCATGTTAAGTGTACTTTGAATCCCCATCACCTAGTTGACCCATCCTCCACCTACCTCCCCTCTGGTAACCCTCTGTCCTCTATAGTTAAGAGTATACTTAAGAGTCATCTGGGTGGCTCAGTCGGTTAAGCATCTGGCTTCAGTGCAAGTCATGATCTCACACCTTGTGAGTTCCAGCCCTGCATCGGGCTCTGTGCTGACAGCTCAGAGGCTGGCACCTGCTTCAGATTCTGTGTCTCCTCTTCTCTCGGCCCCTCCCCCACTTACAATCTGTCTCTCTCTCAAAAATAGATGAACATTTAAAAAAAGAGTCTGTTTTTTGGTTTGTCTCTTTTTTTCTTTGTTCATTTGTTTTGTTTCCTAATTCCACATGAGTGAAATCATATGGTATTTGTCTTTCTCTAACTTATTTTGCTTAGAATTATACTCTCTAGATACATTCATGTTATTGCAAATGACAAGATTTCATTTTTTATGGCTAATATCCCCTTGAGAGTGAGCAAGCTCGAGTGGGGAAGAGGGGCAGAGGAAGAGAGGACAGAGAGAAGAGAGAATCTCAAGTAGGCTCCATGCTCAGTACAGAGCTCGACACGGGGCTCAATCCCACAACTCTAGGATCATGACCTGACCTGAAGTAAAAATTCAGATGCTCTACAAATTGGCAAAGAAGAAGTCAAACTTTCATTCCTCACAGAGGACACGATACTCTACATAGAAAACCCAAAAGACCATGTCTAAAAGCTGCTAGAACTGATACATGAATTAGCAAAGTCGCAGGATACAAAATTAATGTACAGAAATCGGTTTAATTTCTATACACCAATGATGAAGCAACAGAAAGAGAAATCAAGAAATTGATCCCATTTACAATCAATCCCATTTACCAAGAACCATAAAATATGTAGGAATAAACCTAACCAAAGATGTAAAAGATCTGTATGCTGAAAACTATAGAAATCTTATGAAAGAAATTGAAGAAGACATAAATAAATAGAAAAACATTCCATTCTCATGGATTGGAAGAATAAATATTGTTAAAATGTCAATACTACCCAAAGCAAACTACACATTCAGTGCAATCCCAATCAAAATTACACTGGCATTCTTCCTAGAGCTAGAACAAACAATCCTAAAATTTGTATGGAACCACAAAAGAGCTCAAATAGCCAAAGTAATGTTGAAAAAGAAAACCAAAGTGAGAGGCATCACAATCCCAGACTTTAGCCTCTACTACAAAGCTGTAATCATCAAGATAGTATGGTATTGGCACAAAAACAGTCACATAGACCAATGGAATAGAATAAAGACCCCAGAATTGGACCCACAAATGTATGGCCAACTAATCTTTGACAAAGCAGGAAAGAGTATCCAATGGACAAAAGACAGTCTCTTCAGCAAATTGTGCTGGGAGAACTGGACAGAAACATGCAGAAGAATGAAACTGAACCACTTTCTTACACCATATACAAAAATGAACTCAAAATGGATGAAAGACCTAAATGTGAGACAGGAAACCATCAAAACCCTAGAGGAGAAAACAGGCAACAACCTCTTTGACCTTAGCCGCAGCAACTTCTTACTCAATATGTCTCCAAAGGCAAGGGAAGTAAAGGCAAAAATGAACTATTGGGACCCCTCAAGATAAAGAGCTCAGCACAGCAAAGGAAACAATCAACAAAATTAACAGATGACTGATGGAATGGGGGAAGATATTTGCAAATGACATTTTGGATAAAGAGTATCCAAATCTATAAAGAACTTACCAAACTCAACACCCAAAAAACAAATAATCCAGTGAAGAAGTGGGCAAAAGACATGAATAGACACTTTTCCAAAGATGTCCAGATGGCCAACAGACACATGAAAAGATGCTCAACATCACTTATAATCAGGGAAATACAAATCAAAACTACATTGAGATACCACCTCACACTGGTAAGAGTGGCTAAAATGAACAAATCAGGAGACTATAGATGCTGGAGAGGATGTGGAGAAATGGGAACCCTCTTGCACTGTTGGTGGGAATGCAAAATGGTGCAGCCACTCTTGAAAACAGTGTGGAGGTTCTTAAAAAAATTAAAAATAGATCTACCCTATGATCCAGCAATAGCACCGGTAGGAATTTACCCAAGGGATACAGGAGTGCTGGTTCATAGGGGCCCATGTACCCCAGTGTTTATAGCAATGCTTTCAACAATAGCCAAATTATGGAAAGAGCCTAAATGTCCATCAACTGATGAGTGGATAAAGAAGATGTGGTTTGTATATACAATGGAATACTACTTGGCAATGAGAAAGAATGAAATCTTGCCATTTGCAACAATGTGGATGGAAATGGAGGGTATTATGCTAAGTGAAATAAATGAGTCAGAGAAAGACAGATATATGTTTCCACTCATATGTGAAATTTGAGAAACTTAACAGAAGACCATGGGGGAAGGAAAGGGGAAAAAAATAGTTTTAAACAGAGAGGGAGGCAAACCATAAGAGATACTCAAATACAGAGAACAAACTGAGAGTTGAAGGGGGTGCAGGGGAGAGGGGAAAATGGGTGATGGGCATTGAGGAGGGCACTTGTTGGGATGAGCACTGGGTGTTGTATGTAAGTGATGAATCATGGGAATCTACTCCTGGAGCCAAGAGCACACCGTATACACTGTATGTTAGCTACCTTGATAATAAATTATATTAAAGCAAATAAATAAATAAAATAAATAGAATCCTGTAAATAAATTTTAAAAAAAGTTGGATGCTCAACCTACGGAGACACCTAGGTGCCCCACCACATCATGTTTATCCATTCATCTATCAATAGACACTTGGGCTGCGTTCATATCTTGGCTATTATAAATAATGCTGCAGTAAACATGGGGGTGTGTATATCTTTTCAAATGAGTGACTTAATATTCTTTGGGTAAATACCCAGTAATGGAATTACTGGATCATATGGTAGTTCTACTTTTAATTTTTTGAGGAAGCTCCACACTGTTTTCCACAGTGGCTGCACCAGTTTGCATTCCTAACCATAGTGCATGAGGATTCCTTCTTCACATCCTCACCAACACTTGTTGTTTCTTGTGGTTTTGATTTGTATTTTCCTGATTAGTGATGTTGAGCATCTTTACATGTGTCTGTTGGCCATCTGTATGTCTTCTTTGGAGAAATGTCTGTTCATGTCTTCTGCCCATTTCTAATTGAATTAATTTGTTTGGGGGTGTTGAGTTGTGTAAGTTCCTTATATATTTTGGATACTAACACCTTATTGGATATGTCATTTGCAAATATCTTCTCTCATTCAATAGGTTGCCTTTTAGTTTTGTTGATTGTTTCCTTTACTGTGTAGAAGTTTTTTTATTTTGGTGTAGTCCCAATAGTTTATTTTTGCTTTTGTTTCCCTTGCCTCAGGAAACATATCTAGAAAGGTGTTGCTATGGCTGATGTCAGAGAAATTACTGCCTGTGTTATTTTCTAGGATTTTTATGGTTTCAGGTCTCACATTTAGGTCTTCAATCCATTTTGAGTTTATTTTTGTGTATGGTGTAAGAGAGTGGTCCAGTTTTTTTGCATGTGACTTTCTAGTTTTCTCAACATCATCTGTTGAAGAGACTATCTTTTCCCATTGCATATTTTGCCTCCAATGTCAAAGATTAATTGGCCATGTAATTGTGGGTTTATTTGGGGGCTCTCTGTTCTGTTCCATTGATCTATGTGTCTGTTTATGTGCCAGTACCATACTGTTTTTGTGCCAGTACCATACTGTTTTGATTACTACAGCTTTGTAGTTTATCTTGAAATCTAAGATTGGGATACTTCCAATTTTGTTCCTTTTTTTCAAGATTGCTTTGGGTCTTTCATGGTTCCATACAAATATTAAGATTGTTCTAGCCCTGTGAAAAATGCTTTTTGTATTTTGATAGGGATTCCATTAAATCTGTAGATTGCTTTGGGTACTATAAATATTTTAATTATTCTCCCAGCCCATGAGCATGGAATATCTTTTCTCTTTGTTTGTATCATCTTCAATTTCTTTCAATTTTGACCACACTTAAATAGCACTTTATGTTTCCATTTATGTGAAGAATCTACTGTTATTCTGAGAAAAAGTGCCACAAAATGCCAAATTTAGGTATTTTAGAAAGTTTCACACAGTCATTTAGAAAGTTCGTCTCCCTAAATGGAACACTGCTAGGGTTTGACATATACTCTGCCAGTCTTTTCTCCATACAAATGTACTCTGCACCCCATCACCTCCACTTGTTTAAGTCTCCTCCTAAGATTGAGAGATTCAAGTATTTTTATTTTTTGACCGTCTAACTCAAGGCTGGATAGGGGATAAACCTTGTTCCATAATAAAGAAAAGGAGACAAGTTAGCAGGAGATTCACCTATTCAGACTGCTTTTTAGTATTTTTAGCTTCCTCTCCCCTCTCCTCCTCCATCTTCAGTGTTTGAAGCTTCTCTTCTGCTCCATTAAGATAGGGAACAATCTACACAAACAAGGTGCACATCTGGTCCTGACCATTTCCTTTTGTCAGAGATTAAATTTGGAAATCTTCACTAAGATGAGTCTTTGGCTCCCATAGCAGGCCATTCTTGTTTTCCTGCCTCTCCATTTCTCCTGTGCCCCAGGTCAGCAGAGGGGAAGTACTATTTCATATTACCTTGAACAGGACTATCTCCTGGCTAGAAGCAGTCATCTGCCTGGGTGTTGGAATAGAGACAGGGACAGAGTAGGGGTGGCATTAGGTAGAGAAGAATGCCTATGTTTCCTTAGCCATTTTCCCACCTATTGTGTCCTTAGGGTTTCTGGCTTTGTATGGCTGCTTCTAACCATTCAGGTGTGTGTGAACTTGCATTTAACAAAGAATTTGTTTTCCTATTTCCTCATCGGAACCTCATAATGCCCTTTGAGCTGGGCTGGGCAGAGTGAAGTTCAAGTGGTGGTGGCTTGGCTGAGGCACCTCAATGGAAGAGATAGGACCTGCTACACATACCCCCTGACTCTCAGGGCCCATGGCCCAAGAGCAGTTGGCTAGCAGTTTATCCCTGAGGCTGTGAACCAGGCCTACAGCTGCTACAGATATGGAGCACAGGGAAATTGGGTGATAACTGGCTCTTTTCTATCCTGGAGCCCTTTCCAAGATTCAGTGTTTCTGTATGGCTGGGCCTCTTAGGGGGAGAAGTGTCTTGGGGTTCTGGGGTATAGTTGAATCCCCCCTTGGTGGAGTTAAGAGCACTTTCATTGGGTAACTTTGAACTTTGCACCAGATCATCCGAGTTAGGACTGTTTATGCATCCTCTGAAAGATTGGTGTGCTCACAGAGTCATATCACCATTGCAGGTATGGACTCAATCCAGAGCCAGTGATAAATGAATGCCTACTGGCTGAACATGAATGTGAGTGTCTCTCAATCCAGAACAACTCTTTTATGGGATCCTACATATTCTAGAATGGGACTGTGCTAGAATGTATTCCTTCTCCTTCCATCTCCCTGAGCTCCTGACCCTGAGGCCCACCTTCAGACTCCCACAGAATCAAATTTCTCTGCTGATTTTGGGCTTGGTGACAACTGTATGTGTGCATGTATGTGTGGTCATTGTTTTATTATGATCTCTCTGCTCCCCCCGCCTCCTTCTACACTAAGAACCATGAATGATATTGTTTCATTTCCCTATTATAAGATAGGCAAATGAGTATGCTATATATACATGTCAAGTGAATGAATGAATAATGGGAGTCTGTTTTGTGGGTGGAGGTAGTATGTCACTGGGAACCATATTAACGTCCGTAAAAAACAATCACTTCACCATAAGTCTGTCTCATTGCTCACAGCTAGCAAGAGGGAGGAAACCGTCCCACATGTTTGGGTATGGGCTCCATGAAAATCCTTCACTTCAGCCTGATTGACCACTTATTTCTTGTTGGCGGGGCTCCCTTGATAGAAAAGTTGGTTTTTCTATCTGATCTGGGGACTCTAGATCTGTGGGTGCAGCAGACTGAACTTGGCTTCCTGCTGGATCTCAGATGGTGCTGTGATGATCCACACTCCTTTCGTCATCCCCTTGTCAGTGCTACTGGCTGGCTGAGGTATCTGCAGTGGCTGATGTCAGACTGTCCCTGTCAAAGTTTCTGAAAAGCCCTGGCGTCTAGAAGCTTCGGGATCACAACCTGCCTCCTTATATTTTATTAGGTGTCCAGGTCTTCTCAGTGCTCCCTGTGGACCCCAGAAGGTAACACTAACATTTCTCCTGGGGAAAGTGTCTGAGTGACAGAGAAAACAAGTTTGAGCCGTGTTGCAGCCCCTCAGTCCACCTGCCCACTCACTCCACGCTGCTCACACACAGAGCAGCCGGCCTTACCACCCAACTGGCTAAGCTTAGCCATTAAACTCTGTTTGAAGTTTTATTTGCCTCTATTCTTGTTATCTCAGTGGGCAATCATTCCCAGGACAGTTTGTAACAAATAGCATTTTCTGTTCTGCTGAGAACACAGGCCCCTGGCCTGTAGCCTTGTTGTATTTGAGAGCCTAGCCCATCCCTTCCCCCAGTCCAAACCCCATTCTTTCTTGCTCCTTGTTGTTGTTTTTAATAATATTATTTATTTCTGAGGGCCTCAAGTTTACAGAATTGAAGTATACATATGCCCCCAGTTCATGTCACACTAGCATAAAGGCCTTTCGTTTTATTTTTTCCCTCCATCTCTGTCCCATTCTCTCCCTCTGCAGGAACCTGCTTGTATTGCAAGGCCTGAAATGCTGTGTGCTGCCTTGACTTCTCTGAGCCTCACAGAGCCCCACCTTGCTCTTATCAGACATGTCCCCACCCAGCGGGAAAGTCTCTCCTCCTGGCTAGTCCACCTCCCAGCTGGACCAGCTGCTCCCCATTTGGTTCTCCATCTAATGGTTTCACCTCCCAGCCAGACTGTGGAATTATTCAAACAAGCCAATCACATTCTCCCTTGGAGACCAGGGGCACCCCACCCTTCAGTTAATAAATGCATGTTATCTACAGACTCTGTGGGTTCCCTGTTCTCCCAAGTGCAGCCCCGGATGGCCCTGTGTCATGTGCAGTGTCTTCCCCCTGGCTGTGAGTACACATGATTAATATAACTGCTGTCCATCTTGTCTGTCCCGTGTCAGGTGTTGTGTGTGCAGGACTCATACTATTTAGTACAGGGGATCCCTCCTTCACCAATGGGCTGAACGGTAGGTAATGAGAACAGCACTCCGTGCATTTCATGCATGGACTTCCAAACCATCTTCCACAATTTCATTTAGACGTATGGATAGCCGTTTAAATTGCATGATGTACTTTTACTTCGCAGAAGGTGTTGTGCTATAAATCTCAGTTTTTTTCCTGGAGCATTTGCTTCTAGTGTCCCCCATATCCTTTTGTCACTGAGTGTTTATTTATTCTCCTGGGACTTCGGGGAAACTTTCTCTGTTGTAGGAGTGGGGCAGGTTGCAAGTGCCGGGTGGTCATCACCCCTGGGAGCAGTCGGCAATCAAGGAAGGTTATAAAACCCAGCTTTCTTACAACCTTGGGCTTGCTTGAGGCTCTTCCCCTGAGATCCTCAGTGGGAGGGAGGCCCAGCTGCCCACAGAAGAGCCCTGCTCATGAACCAACTCTTCCCTTCCCTCCCCTCTTTCCTCTCCACATCCCACCTCCCTTGTCACCTACGAGTTCTTCCTGTGATCACCATCCACACAAATTAGTAACCCTCAGATCCTTGCCTTAGGTTCTGCTTCTGTTTTTCACTCAATGCTGTGTGTGAGAACTCCACATGTTGCTATATACAAATACATTCAGTTGCATGGGATCCCAACATTGGGTGTTTGCTACCGTTATACACCCATTTCCCTGGTGACAGCTCCCTTGCCCTTAGCCTGTCTTGCGCTGGCCACCCTTGGCCCCCTGTCCATGTGGATGGGTCAGTGAGCCTTTCTGGAGTAGACATGCAGGCACAGGAGGGCTGAGGTTGAGGGAGCATGCACACTAAGTATTGTCAGATTTCTCTTTAAGGTGGCTCTGCCAATGTATTCTATCAGTAGCACAGTGTGTGAATTGACTTTCCTTGTTTTGCAGGCTGGATTTTCCAGCAACAGGCACCATGATGGAGTTTGGTGAGTAAGAAGGTATTTATTAGGGATCCACACCTATAAGGGAAGGAGGGAGGAGTAAGACTGAGTAGAGGGAGAGGCTGAGCTGTGATGTGGGCCTGGGGAAGCCTGGGCAAGTCATGGCCGACCCTGCAAGAAGTTGTGAAGTGAATGTTGCCCATCAGCGTCATGTGCTGGGCTGAAGTGGTCAGGCCTTTCTTTCCCACTGTGCCCATGACAGCTGAGGCCAAACCTGAACCTTGAAGGTAGGAAGCAAGTCCTTTCTTGAATGGGAATCTGGGCATACATCTCCCTGCAATGTGAATTGAGAAAGTGGTATCTCATTGCTGTTTTGATTCGCATTTCCTTGATTACTGGTGAGTTTGAAAATGTCTTTATGTGCCCATTAGTAAAGCTGATTCAGCCAGTTAGAACCGGATGTTAAAATAGCCAATGCTTGAACCCCCAAATGCTCCCCAACACCTGGCCCAACCAACTCATCCCCTCCACTGGGACCCCCTGGATCTCCCCATAATCCAGTATCCACAGGGGTGTCTAGCACCCCAGGGGACCTCCCTGCCCCTGCCCCCGTGATTCAGACAGTCTGTTCTTTTGGTCAGTGCCCATGCCATATCTGCTCTGAAAAGCACCCTGAGAGTGAGCTGTTATGGTTTCCTTTCCCTGAACTGCCTGTCTGTAACTTTCTGTAATCTTTCAATGGAGTTTTGAAACCTTATCCAGGAGGATGCTGTTTCAGGTTTCAGGGCTTTTGTGGTGGTGAGTATGGGGTAGGTGAGGGGGAAGGGTTTAGGCTGGTACCTCCCTAGTCTAGCCCCTGCAAGAATCAGCAGGTCTCCAGGTCATGGGCCAAACAGATTCAGGCCCTGAGAGAAGGTGAGGCTGAGGATACTGGGGGTTCCTTGGGCACAGAAGAGCAGGGGTCTGCACCTGTGTGTACTGAGAACCCAGGTAATCAGTGACATTCCTGAGGAAGCTCTACTGAACACCTACTGTGGCCATCCCTGGGTTGCGTGGGGGAGAGGGTGTCCTGCTGTGGCCTTCACACCAGCTCAACACACCTGCCTCTATTACTCTGTGCCCTACTAGCCTCTGCCTGCTCAGGGCTGTCTCCCAAACACCTCTTCTTTACACTAAATCCCAAGTAAACTTTATTTCTAAAACACAAATCTGGGCATATCTATTGAATTTTCAAATCCCTTCAAAAGCTCCTCATTATTTATTAGCATTGTGTTATCCAGGGAGCAGACTTGGTTGGGGGCCCTTTTAGCTTTACAACGGATAAACATATAAATGTTCCTCACCACAAAAGGAAGTTTATATGTAGTTTAGTTGTTTATAATGGTGAGTGTTTAGATGTAAACATTTGAAAAGAATGAGAAGGAAATCTTGTATTACTGAGGTTGTTTTCGGGTTATACTACTCTGAATGGTTGCATTCATTGTTTCACAATTTTAATGTCCACAGCTCAGGACTTGGGCTTTTTTTTTTTTTTTTTTAATATGCCAAGAATTAAAGTGAGAATTGAAAAGAAAAAAGAAAAAAAAAAAGAAAGAAAAGCTCCTTATTGTCTATAGCATAAAATCCATTAGCCCAGCACAAGACTTTCCTTAAACTGGTCCAACTCTCAACCTGTCCCATGTCCCACAACCCTCTTTCTCACCCCCACCCCTTGACCTTTTGTTTTTCCATCCCCATGACATCTTTGTTTTGTATGTTTGTTGGGGGACTAGGGTGGGGGTGGCCAGGAATGAAATGAAAGAGATAGGCAGGGACCTTGCTTCTGGCAATGGGGAGCCACTGGGTGAGTTAAGCAGACACAAGCCTGGCCAGCTTATAGTTGGGCTTCCTCAGCCTCCTCTTGTGGTTTTACCTAGGAGCTTACCCAGTTGGAGTCTTTCTCCAGGCTCCTGGGTCTCAATGAGCTCCCACTGGCCACTGGCCAGCACCTTCCTTGGCTCATGCAACCTTGGCTGCTTTGTTAATGGTCTTGCTCCGTGGGTCCTGGGATTTCTGATTCTGGGAGAGCTGAACGCAGATAAAGCCTGGACTCTCTCCGGAGGCTCCAGTCCATGTTAAAGCTGTTCCTCGTCTGAGTAGAACTGTCACTGAGTGGGAAGGAGTGGGCATGTGTGCCCCATGGCTAGGGGGGTGGTCTACAGTGAAGCCAAGGTCCCACTGCCTTTTGTGTTTCAAACAAGTAATGTTTCCTTCAAATGGTTTTTGCAACTCAGTCCCTAATCAACAGGATATAAGTGCCACAAGGATGGAGGAAAAGGGGACACAGTGCCCAGCCTAAGCCAAAAGAGCCTGTGTCGAGGGGCCCCCACAGAAGCCTGTGTTTTCATTACTAAGCAACTTTAGGAGGAGTATGTTTGGGGAAAGAAAGACGGTGGGGTAGTAAGTCTGCAATAATGGCTGCCATGTGGAGGGAAGGCAATGTTACCCAGCTACGAACTAGAAAGCATGGTTTATATTTTCAACAGTTGGAGAGAGAAATGAAAACTGAATATTTGCTGCACCTGTGAAAACATATTTGATCATGATGGCAAGTCCAGCATTCTTAGTGCGGGATTCATATTTCATAACTCGTGTTCAAACAAGAAAAATGATTATAATGTTAAGTATTTCCTGAGTTTATTTTGATGGATGACAGAATAAGTACTGTATCTTTCACTCATTAAAATACAGATTGGTGTAATTTAATAAATGAACTTAATACACAGATGTTCCAGGCTGTTTTACCAGGGTGTATATTAATCAACTTCTTTATATATGATCCTCTTTTATATTTTTTAAAGAAACTTGCAGGAGCCAAGAATTTATTAGATTTGTATGCTCTAGGACGAGTATCCAATGTCAGGTACACGCAGGAGTGTATTAAGATGAAACGGAGCCAGAGTCTGCAGAGCGGCCAGGCCCCCACAAGGGTCGTCCTGGGCTTCCAGCCGGCTCTCTGGGTCATCTCAGAGCCAGCTCACAGGTCCCTGCTGAGCTTACTTGCTGCCACTGCCCCAGGTCTGCTCAGAGGTGCTTCTGGAGACCCTGGTCGGAAGTGGTAGGCTTGGGCACTGAGATGGTCCAGACTGGACAGTGGCTCTGCTGGGGAAGAGGCCTGCAGCCCAGGGGGCCTCACAGGCCCTTCTCAGATTCCTCGGCCACCCTCAATGGCCTCTCAACTCAACGTCACTCTCCCTTTCCTCATTCTCTCTTGGCAGCATGTTTGGGGGCTATGCTTTGTTCTGTCTGTGTTTCACGCAAGGCAAGCTCGCCTCGCTAATGAGGCTACAAACTCCTGAAGGCAGGGGCTGTGCCTTTGCCAGATCCCACAGTCTGTGCTCAAGGAATCCGTGAGTCTGTACCGATTCTATGTGTCTGAGTCAGGACCTGCCTTCTGACTGAGGAGGCTCTGGAAGGGGACATAGAAACCCTGGTTTGGCCATTCTAGAGGGTGCAGGTTGAGAGGCGTAGAGAGGGTGGGGACACAAGGCTAACTTACCTCTCTGGTGAAGGACAGAGAAAGCATGAGAGTAGGAACTTCAGCTACCTCTTCTCTCATTTATGAATCCTGTTGAAAAGTGACTTCAGGTTCAGGGAAGTGGTCTCTGGCTGGCAGCAGTGGTGGGAGGACTGGAGGAGGTGTCTTGGGCCACACAGCCTGCTCTGTCCACACAGAGCCCTCAGTTGTCTCTTGAAGCACCTTGCACTCTCTTATGGTTCTGGAACTAGAGTTTTATTTCTTGATGCACAACTCTGGATAGAGACACTGCAAGGCCGGGGGCCACATATCATCCATTTTGGCACCTCTGTCCTCATCAGAGTTTAGCCCAGGCCCCTTGTGCCCTCTTCTCATCACCTAGGTGGATGGTCAGTGCAGGTTGGCTTGTATGGCATGAGATAAGCCCGCCACCCAGAACAGAAACACTGGTGTCCCTCCAGCTCCCCCCAAGGATGGGTGCTCCCTGGCAGCTGCAGGCTGAGCCGGCCCATTCCCTCTGCAGCCCCTCTGCACCCCTCGAGTGGCTCATCAATCACACGGGCAGGTCCTGCGGGTGGGTAGTGGCTCTGCTGTCACATGCCTGTTTGCAATAAGCTCTGGCCATAATCATTAATCATTCATTGAAGCTGTGGTTAGCGGCCCTCAGTCAAGTAGATGGTTTCAGGTTTTCCGGGCTAAGTGCCTCTCCAGCAAGCATCCTCCTCAGCCCTTTCATGTCCAGCCATTTGATGTTCTGTGCATGCCGAGCTGGCCTCCAAGGCCAGGCTTTGTTTTGGAGGGTTGTTCTGAATGCTTCCCTCAGGACCAGGCCAAGAGAGGTCTGGGCTCCAGCTCCACGTCTGCACAGGAAATAGAGCTTGTAGGATGATTCTCTATTGAGCACTTCCGAGAGCCCAGTTCTCTGCCAGGCCATGGGGATCTTAGAGAAAGAGAAGGTATTCACTCTACCCTCAGACCCCCCTTTAGGGACAGAGCTCATGCAAGAAGTTGGCCAGCAAGATGGAATTTATTAGGATGGAGAGGACTCAAACAGCTCTTTGGTCTGCAGATTTCCCACGAGGGGAAATCTGCAGATTTCCCAGATGCCTGGAGGCTGGGTGGTGGAGCCGGAGAGCTGAGGGAATACAGCAGCAGAGGCTCAGGTGAGGACAGCTGTGCTGTGTGGTCTGAGCCGGGCCTTCGGTCTGAAAGGCAGACTGAAACTGTTGGGCAATTGTCTGGAAACAGTGGTGACAATGAAAACCTTTTTTGCTGGGAGAAACATTGAGAAAAATTAACTTTACGTTTAATCTGAAGATGACAGTTTCCTGCAAGTTACTAATACGGTTATTGTCAGAGGTTCCTGAGTTGCTTGAAAAGATGCATAATGCACAGGAGTGGAATATCCCGGGAAAAGCTGGGACTAGAGTTCCGTCGGGTTCAGCGAACACTTGTCGGCGCCTCCTAGGTGCTCGGGGCCACCATGGTGCCATAGAGCCATTTCTATGTCAAGGGCCCAGGAAATGTCCTGTAAATGCAGACAGAAGAGTTGGAGCAGGCTACAAGGGCCACGCCTGGCTCCACAGTTCCATGGGGGAGGGACTCGGGAGTCTAGAGCTACAAGGAGCAGGGGCTGGAGGTTTTTGGTTGTTGAAATGTGAAGTTGATGTAGAGATATTACTGAGGCTGATACCCCAGCCGCCATTTCAGTATCTCTCCCAGAGAATGTTTCTTGCTGAGAAACATTCACTGTGTGTTCATCCACTGAGGCACAGCTTTGAACCAATAAAAGAACGGTGGGTATTCAGAAGTAAGAGACATTGCATCTGGTTGAGGGGGATCAGGAATGGGTGCATCTAGCAGATGGTCTTTGGCAAGGTCTGGAAGGATAGGTAAGACTTTCCCAGGAGTGGGCTAGAAAGGAGTCTGCCAGGTGGATGGAGGAGGGGACACAAAAGCACAGAGGATAGCCTGAATTGCTGGCTGCTAGGGTCCTTGTGCCAGGGTGGAGGAAGATGAGGCTGGCGGCACAGGGTGGCATGAAGCTTGGAGTTCCAGGCTGAGTCTCTAGCCCTGGGGAGCTCTGCTCTGCTCCTAGGTCACCACCCTACCTGCTTTATCCCTGTGTTTTCACCCACACTTCTCATCCCTGTTACACAAGATGCTCTCTGCCACCTGAGAAACTTGGGAAACTTTTCCTCTCTTTGCCTCCTGGAGAATTTCCCCTCATCTTGCAAGATCCAACTCACATGGTAGCTCTTCCTTGCAGCCTTCCCTAACTGCCATGATCTGCATGGATTCCCCTCCCCACACTGAGGGCTTATGATGCTGCCCACCACCGACTGGAAGCTGTTTGGGGGTGAAGGGTGGTGACAATCTGACACCTGCTTCTGCTACTCACTGCCTGGGTAACAGCCATCTTGATTTCCTTATCTGTTGGAAAGAAAAAACATTGCAATAACAATGCATTAGCAATAAATGGAATAGATAAAATGGTTTGTGTGTCATGCCTGCTACAGCATTTGGAACAGAGTAGTCAGACAAGGTTAGGCTTCTTCTCACTCCCTGACCACGTTCTGCCTATGCCATTGTCAGCCATTCACAGGTAAGTCTCCGCAACCAGGCTGTGAGGTCCATGGCGGGGAACCCATGTTTCTCGTGCTCTCTGTGTCTTGCACAGTTACAGACTGGAGCATGGGCTCACACTACTTACTACGGTTGCCTTGAAATCTGCTTCAACAGGACTCTTCCACCGTGGAGAAGGAGCACAGGAACTCTTCAGGGAAATTTGTAGATGCAGGAATCAAGTTTGTTTGTTTGTTTTTCTTATGAATGTTCTGATTAAGCCAGAAACTTCCTGAAGTCATACAATTCTCCTATCCCCAGAGAAGGATTTGAATAAAGTATCCTCTTGCTGGAAGGAAAATTAGAGATAATTAGTCCAGTGGTTTTAAAAATTTGTAAAGGACTGGAGCCATTTTTCTCAAGTGAAATTTTATATGGAACCTTAAGCTACCCGAGCAGACAGAGCATTATTTTAGGAATATATTGGAATTTATTATCGATTAATAAAATTAAGTAAATCACATTGAGAAATATATTTATTGTAAAATTTCACACTTATAATCAGTGAATGAATAATAAATCAACTTGACAAAGGTATTTATTTTACAATCTCAAACTTTAAAAAATATTTAAAATTTTTTTAAATGTTTATTATTTTCAAGAGAGAGAGAGACACACACACAGAGTGTGAGCAGGGGAGGGGCAGAGAGAGAGGGAGGCACAGAATCTGAAGCAGGCTCCAGGTTCTGAGCTGTCAGCACAGAGCCCAACATGGGGCTCAAACTCATGAACCGTGAGATCGTGACTTGACCCAAAGTTGGACTCAACTGACTGAGCCAACCATGTGCCCCTAAAAAAATATTTTTAAAATAGAAAATTTTGAAATAAAATATTTCTGAAATCCATAAGGTAACTTAGGTCTCTAGGGCCCAGAGCGTGTGATATGACTTACTGATTAAGTCCACCTCTTTATAACACAGATGAGTAAACTGAGGCTTGGAATGTGTCAAGGACATGTCAAGGCCATACAGAGAATAGGTGGTTGCCTGGGGTGAGAACTTAGGTCTCCTGCCCCTACAATGCCAGGGCTCTTTCAACTATATTCTTGATCTCTCCTAATTCGTCTGAGTAAAACAGTGTTTTTCTTGTTATGTGCTTTCTAATAAGATACCCCAACTCCATAGTTTGATTTATATTTAAGGCTTTCTTATACTCCTGTGATGAGCATGAAACAGGCTGCTTACTGAGCTAATAGTGCAACCCGGAAATCTCCATCTGTGTCTTCCCATCTCAGCAAGAGAATTCTGCCCTGGTGATGGATAATTGAAACGGATTTGGTCAGCCAGGCCTCTATACTGATGATGGTTTTATGTTTGCTCATCTGTCAGAAAAGTAAAAAGCAAAGCTGGTAATTTGTGTTAACTAAGCACCTTCATTATAGGAACTCAAGGGAAAGGGTGGGGAGCAAAACATTTTTTCGTCCAGCTGTCCCGGATCCTGAGGATGATTTGTGTAGTTAAGGAGAAATTCTAATAATGTTGTGCGTATGGAAAAGTTTAAGGCAAAGATGATGGGTCATTTTCCAAGTGTTCAGGTTGAATATCAAGAGCTGTGCAGCTTCCTTCCCAACTCCTGCTTTTCCTGGCTGGGTCGATCTCACATTGTGCCTCTCACGTGGGGCAGTAGTGACCTCCATGAATTCCCAGCTCACAGATGGCACCTCTCCAGTGAGCCTTGACAAAGACATAGATGTCCCACAGGGACCCAGAATTTCCCGCTCTTTGCCCAAGAAGACCAGAAAAAGCCTTGCTCTGGAGTATGTTGGATGCTCAACATAGAATTGCTTTCTTCCAGCTCCTACTCCTGACCCCTGGTTCTGTCTGGCAGGTGTTCAGCACCCAATTCCAGGCAGCATTTTAAGAGTGTCCCCTCTTGTCTTAAGGCAGCCCTTTCTGGGGTTATTCTTACCTGCAGAGAGAACAGGCTAATGGTCTCCTTTAGTGTCCCCTGTCCTCAGGCAGTCTTCCCCCTTCTGCTCATACAAGAAGGCTCAAAACCCCTTCCTAGGCCGTAGAGCCTCTTCTTCCCTAGCTGGGATGGAGGGTGGGAATCCTAATACCTCTGAAGAGGGAGCTAAGGGTCTGATTGTTGTGTTGGGGTAAGTGGCCTCTTCCTTTGGAGAAGGAATGGTATGTGAGTCCTAAGAAATTGAAATTATAGGACAGGATCACAGAGAAGAAAGGAGAGAAAGTAACAAAAGAACTAGGCCACCTGACCTATTTTGCCCCAGGATAAAGCAGGTGAAGAAAGAGCCCAGTCCTGGGCATTTTGAGGTGAGGTTGTTTCCTGCCCCTTGGGACAAGGGTAGCCCTGGGTCTGACCATCCTGAGTTAATAAAGATGAAAGTTCATTCTTCAGTTTGCACCAGAGATCCTCTCTTTGTTAAAAGGCTCAGAGCTGAGCTTTTTTAAAGAGCACATTTCAGGTAGGGTTAGAGTCACACGTACAGAAAGTGATTTACCCACACACTTCCAAGAACACATCCATTATCCAAAACAAAATTCTAATTGGGCCTTAAGAGTCATCAAACAAAAATGAAGAGATTTTTGTCCTTAATAGGGAATAAGGTGTGCATGCCCTATAAATCATCTCTGCTAATTCTGAATGGTGCTGCATTTGTTTATAGGTGCAGGAAACTATAATGGAAGAGGGTGAGAGGAATGTGAACTTACTGGTTTTCAACATGGGGTACCCCATAAGGCCTTGAGTTTTGGCTGGTCCAGTATGGCTAAAGATACAACATGGAGTGACGTACTATAACCAAATTTAAAGGAAAACGTTAATCTTTTGAGACCAAAATGTGCATCATTTCAGCTGCTGCTGATCACAGCTGTGGATGGTGAGGCCCCACCCACCCACCAATTTCCTTGACTAATCAGGAACATCTCTGTATGGCCATGTCTCTCAGGCAATTTAGAGCCAAGGGTAAAGCTGAATGTATCTCCCTTTGTCAGATTCAAATCTTCTTTCTGAGGAGGTTGTACCTGAAGAGTTAAAGGCAAGTCTGGCAAAATAAACAGGGATCAAAATATTTGCCAGGGAGTCTTTTTAAAAAAGAATTGCTCTTTCTCTTGGAGCCTTGGTTGACCTTTATGTGTGAGCGGGTGGAAATGTCCCCAGGAAATCTCCAAAACCTCAGAGGAAGCTGTTGACAGCCTTCCAGTGAACTGGGTTTTTGCTTGTGCTCTGGAGGTAGAGAATAACAGATGGACTTTGACAAACACGGACAGATGAATATAATCTTCAAAAAGTAAGTTTTTACTTTTATTTTTTTCCCACTGGCAGCATTACAAGCTCACACTATAGTGTTTCTGGGCACCACAGTGGGGGTTCTGGTCTAATGGAAGTTTTAAAGAAATTATAAAGAGTACCTGACTGGAGTGAGGAACTCTGTGAGGAACCAGTCGCCTAAGCTCTCCATGGAGACATGGTTACTCATTTGTAAGTAGAGATAACAAAAAAGCCCTATTTACATGTCTGAGCTGTTGCAAAAACTGCATGGGGCACCGGAGATATCAAACACTTTGTGAGCAGATTGGAGACTGCAATAGCTCAGCTTCAGAAACTCAGCAGGAATATTACATAGAGTGCAGATTGGAGAGAGAGGGTGGTGGCAGGCCAGGGCTGGATCTGAGGGAGCAAAGGTGAGTGGAAGAACCATTGTGCTATCTCCAGGGAGTGAAGACATTTTCTGTAACTCCACAGATGTATGCTATCTTTACTTGGAGATCCACTCCTTTCTTTTCCAGGCTTGGAGGGTTTTGGTCCAGTAGGAGAAAAGAGGAGGGCAGAGACTGACCCAGTGTATGAATCTCCTCAGAGTTTCCTGAGCATGTGATCAGAGGCAACACCTCCTCCCCCAAATGGACACTGATCCAGAGGTCAGGTGAGGCCTTCACATCCCTGATGTCCTTGCTTCCCAGTTCATCCAGTGGTGCTGGGATTGAGGATGCTGGAATGTCCACAGTGGGAATGGCAGGCATAGTCTCCACAAAGCACAAATGGCAATAGTCCAGAAAGATGGGGGTAATTCAAAGGTGGCTTGTCTTTTCATTGGCAATTAACCTGAAGCAAAATCACAAAAGCTGCTGAATTCTGTGCAGTCTGGGCACAAAAACTTGGGGAGCACTAGTCAGTGTTAAACTAACTCAGCCATAATTTAAGGTCATAACCACCAACCTCATGTAGGCCACCTGAGCAGAGGCTGTGGAACACCTGAAACCCAATTCTGGGATGACTTCAGGGCCATTTGTATTTTTGGTATCCCTGAAATTATTGGACTGGGTATCTGGCTAATGGAGGTGCTCAGCATCAACACTTTTTTTCTCCCTGCCACCTACCTCAGAAGAATCCAGGACTATGGTCCAGTTAGCTCCCCAACAGAGGTCAGAGCTGGAGCTCTCCAAGGTGCTGATAGCTCAGGCCAAGTCCCCCAGAGGACACATTATTCTGCAGTGCACCTTGAAGCCCACCCAGGTCATCTGGAGGATCTTTCTTTGCCTTCATTCTTGTGCCAAGAAGGAATCTCTGGTAGGTTTGAGGGAAAGAAGATGCCACTTAGGCTCTCCAAACTGGGGTGGGAAGATTGACCAAAGGATCTGAGCAAACCTCAGAATGTAAAAATGATGTATCCAAGATGCCTGCAGGAGCCTAACTCAAAATGCCTTACTACTTGGATGTATCCACCCTTGAGCCAGACATGTTCACACAAGTATATTCTCATTACCTTTGAGAAATCAGGAAATACTGCTTTTAGAAAGAGTCTAAACCCAAGGGGGGTAACTTGGGGCAACCTGTTGATAGACTGTAGATGTGACTAGTGAAATCAGCTGGAGTCTATTTGAGTAGTTCAAGCCAGAGACAAGTACTGAATTAGGTCAGTGACTTTATCACTGAGAGAATCCTGCAGGATTTAGTGAGTATTGGATGTGGAAGTTGGGGTGGATAGAGGTGTCATCCTTGACTCTTAAGGTAATAACTTGGGAAACTGCCTAGATGATAATTCCATTCACCAGAAGAGCTAGAAAGTTTTTGGGCAGGATGGATGATGTACATGTTAAGTGGGAGGTGCCAGTGGTACTTCCAGATGGATTGTCTAGTAGCAATTGGGTACATGGTTCTGGAGCTCTGCTGGAAGGTCAGGGCTGGTGATAGAGGCTTGGAGATTGTCCCTGAAGGGGATGTGGTTGAAGAGATAAAAGATTAGACCAACCAGGCAAAATGTGTAGAGGGAGAGGAGAGGAGGGCAGAGAACAGGTGTTGGTGGAGTGTCCACATTTTCTGGGTATGCTGAGGCAGAAGTGCTTATAAATGAGTCTGCCACAGGGATCTCATCATCTGCTCAGAGAGTACTTTATCACCAACCAGACATCATTCCAGTCACTTCTTTTTTATTCTCCTCTGACATATATCTACATATATTATATTATATTGATATAGATTTAGATTTGGATATACAGAGATAGATTTATTTTAAGGAATTGGCTCATGTGATTATTCAGGTTGGCAAGTCCAAAATCTGTAGGTTTGGCCAACAGGCTGGAAATGCAGGGAAGAGTTGACGTTTCAATCTTGAATCCAAAGGCAGACTGGAAGCAGAATTCCTTCTTTCTTGGGGGCCATCAAATTTTCTTAAGGCCTTCCATGGATTGAATGAGGCCCACACACATTATGGAGAGTAATTTGCTTTACTCCAAGTCCAATGATTTAAATGTTAATGTCATCTAAAAATTACCTCCACAGGAATACCTAGATTGGTGTTTGACTACATACCTTGGTACTGTGATCTTGTCAAGTTGATACCTAAAAGCCAAACATCACAGGGTGGGATACCCACTGGAAGCCTCACACCCAGGTTCAGATGAGGGCAAATAAATAATATAAATAAAAAAATAACCTGTCCCTTCACAGTTGCTATAATGACCCACATGCCTGCTCCATCTCACCATGCTCACCACGCTCACCACACATATGCACTCCGGATAGGGAGGAACAGGGGGTGTTGGGCCACATACCTATTCAATCACATTTGCTCATTCAAGCCTGATCTTTATGGATTCTTCAACCTAGTTCTCATTTCAGCCCTCCTTTTCTCTGACAGCCTATTCTGGATGCTCTTCTTAGTTCTCTTCATGGAGATTCTCCTTCACATTTGATTCTAGTATTTGTTATATTGCACATTTGATCAGGTAATGGATGCTTCAGCTTCCACTCAATCTCATCCTCACAGGTATAGGAAGGTTATAAGACCAAAAACATTTTTTTTTCATTTTTATTTCAAAGCTAGAAAAAGTGAAATGGAGAGGAATTAAATTACTGCCCCAAAAAAAATCTTTCAAAGAAAGTCTAGGGCTGCCAACAATGGGGTTTTCTGCATAGCTGCACCATTCCCCATCTGTGTCGGAATCCTTGGTGCATTTTTCAAGCTTAGTGTCCAAGACATCTCCAGCCTAATAAGAATAAGGTGCCCTGGGCTGGTTCCCAGCCAGGGAGGGAGTGAGCAGATATGCATTCCTTTGAAGCCCATTTCAGATTCTGGAATGCTTTCCTGGAAACCACACAATCTCAGGAGAGATTCATCACCTCCTGATGCTGCCTTAGGACTAGGTCAGGACAGGGGCCCTGGACCCCTGAAGGAGACAGTGTCTACCCTGATAAGCAGCTTCCTGTGTGGTGGCTGCAGGATTTACTCCGAGCTAGACTGGGCAGATCTGGCTGAGATTCAGAATCAGCCCCCCACCTCATCTCTCTCCCCATCCTCCTCTCTCCTTATCCCCATATGTACTCCCCTACAAAGCATGAAAGTGGGAATTTTGTTCTTGTATATCAGGGCAGAAGGCTCAGGGCCAGAGGCACAAACAGATCTGGGTGTGGATCTGAAGACATTCTCCTATCTAGGAGCTGGGGATAGGGTTTGGCTTCCCCATTGTATAATGATGCTGAGATGTCTTAGGAAGGCAGCTGTAGGAGCAGTCATGTGAGCACTGGAAAAGGAGTCAGGAGTCTTGAGACCATGTCGTGAATCTGCTGTCCCCTTCCTGGTAACCAGGCAAGCTACAAAGTCAGAGAATGGTGATGCCAGATGGGTCCTTAGGGTTATTTACATTTCTCTCATTTGAGAGATGGGGAGGCTCTAAGAATTCACAGCATTGGCTCAAGGTCCCAGACTGAGGTGATGTCGGAACCAGAATTAGAAATCAAGAATCCCAACCAGTATAGTTCCCATTATTGCCTCTATACCTACTTAATTTCTCTAGACCTCATATTTCCTCATCTATCAAGTGGAGGCCAGTAACATCTGCCTCTCAAGACCATTGTAAAGACCAAGTGCAATTACGGATCAAAAAAGTTTCTAAAATGGTGGAAGTATTGGGTCCTAGGAGTGGCACCTCCTTACGTGTCCTGATCTGGGTATAGGTTGGCTTCCCATATGTGATACAGCCCAGCATGGATTTAGGTATGAATTCTAGCATGATGGATGCTAGAGATGATGCCCAGCTGGTGCTCATGAGTTTGTCCATGACTGGTGTTAAAATACTGAAATGCTTACTGTCCCAATCTCCCTGAGAGCCCTTCTGCTACCTTGGACTCTCTCCCAGAAATTAAAGGATAAACATTTGACATAGCATGAGGTCTCCAAGGACTCTGCTTCAGCCCAGTTCCAGTCAGCATCAATTCTGATTGGTCAGTGTTCATATGATACCATACCATACCATACCATATATTTTGGTTATCTGTTGATATGGAACAAACCACTCTGAAACTTAGTGGCTTTAAACAACAGTTTGTTATTATCTCTCAAAGTTCTGTGGTTTACCAGGCTCAGCTGGATGGTTCCCCATTGGGATCTCTCCTGTGACTGCAGTCAGATGGTATTTGGGCCTGTCATTATCAGAAGGTTCAGCTGGGCTAGAATATAACAAGGCTTGATTCTGTGATTAGAAGTTGATGTGGCCATCAGTTTAGTGGAGGTGTCCACCCAAATGGAGCACTTACATTTGGCCTCTTGAACCAAGCAGTTTGGGCTTCTCATAGCAGGGTGACTGAGTTTCCAGGGTTAGCATCCCAGGAGCCAGCGTGCCCAGGCCAGGAAGCTGAACTGGTCTGGTGCTATGTTCACCATATTCTATTCATCAAAGCTGTCAAGGCCCTTTCAGATTCAAGGGGGTGGGGGAGTGCCAAGATCACATTGCAGAAAAGTATGTGGGTGGTAGATCCTATTATAAAATCATCCTTGGAAAATACAATCTATCCTGATCACTGTGGGAAAAGCTCACCAGTCTGGCACTTGGTCTCTCTGATGTCCCCCCTCTGCCCTTCCTTCGACAGCCCTTACTCCTTCCCATGCATGCCTCCCTGGCCTGAATGGGAGCATCCTCTCCCCTTTCCAGAGCTCCCTCTCTTCTGTTGTCACATCTGCATCAGAGAAGAGAACTGACAGCACTTCTTCACAGTCTTACATCTAGGGCCTCCACAGCTACCTTTGACCAGATTTGCATCAATGACGTCATGGTGCAGCCTCAGGAGTGTGCAAGAGGCCAGTGTGAAATCTCATCCCTTGGGTATTTGTTGGCAAGGAGGGAGCATGGTGTAGTAGGAAGCATTGCTATCAGGGGTTTTTGGGTAAACTTTGACCCCTGCCAGACATGAGTTCTGAGATAATGGTAGAATATAGCAGTGTCATGAGTGAACTATGTGAAAGGGCTTTGCCTTCCCTAAACAAGATGTGGTTGGATATCTCTATATCCTTGACATCAAATCCTCACCCTTGCATGCAGTCTTGTGTCTACCTAGGCTGAATTCTGGGTGATGTTTGTACAGTTCCTCTTGCTTCTCAGATAGGTCTGTACCCTCATCTTCTGGGGCCAGGGCAGGGTTTGGAGTAATCATCAAACATCATTCCTATGTAGAATGTTCCAGTCACCTGGTTTCCCTCACCCAGTATGAAGTATGGGCACATCTGCAATCTGTGTCTCTGTCAGGCACTTTCTCACACTTCTCCCTGTCAAAACTTTGCCAAGCTATCTTGGGGAGAAGAATTTGTATGGCCTTCCTGTCCACTGAAGAAAAAAATCAAATGGCTTTTGGTCTCTCTTTCATCCAACCAACCCCCAATGTGCTTTTTAACTGAGGGAAAATCTGTTATTCATAAAGAAAAACAAAAGATGATAAATTATAGAACCTTGTAAAATATATTAACATTAATCCACACTTTCTTTTAGATAATTGAATTTAGAGTGACATCGGCCAGACTCTGTAGCTCATGCAGAAATGCCAGCCTCCCTCAGTTTTTTTTCATTCTTTTAGTGTGATCCCAGAGAGGCCTGGTTAAGTCCGAGGGCCTCCATTTTTCTTTAGGCCAGTACATGTTGTAATCTTGTCCACAATTTCATGACTTGCTGTGAATTAGGAGCTTCCCTGAAATATGTCTCTCTCAGTATTGTAAATGACAAGTGACCTTCTAACCAAATGTGGCTTCATTAGATGACAGGAAAGAATTAAATATCAGGATACAGGATAGTAAGGTTTTGATATTTATGAAGGTCAAATGAAGGGTGAGTAATACGACAGAATATTCCACTTAAAGTCAGACCGGTTCCTGGGAACTGATGCGTGGCTGTTCTTCGGTGCTATAGGAAATGGGTTTTCTGCAGAGTCCACTTGTATTGCCGGGTTGTGGACTGTCCATGGTTTGCATGAAGTCACCACCATATTTTAATTGTAACTGGAAGACTGGTTGGGGGGAAAAAGTGGAAAATGTCCAGAAATAACTTGTTTCTGCCAACTGTCTTAATCTTTCACTTTAACCAATTATTCACTGGTTAACTGGTATTTTGCCAAAGAAGAGGTCTCAGGAGAAAGACTGCTTTGCTCATGTGAGAATCCCTGTGATTTGGCTCTGCTGGATTTCCTGTCTTTGTAGACCTTGTTTTTATCTCTTCAAGTCGTAGAAGTCTGGTTTTAAAAGCCATGTTCAGTGCAGTTCACTGGCTTGGGACCACTCAGTGGAATGAGGAAGGGGCTTTGGGTCTGTCAGCATTGGCATCCTGATTGGTGTGACCCTGTGATCTGGAGGCTGTTGGAGCAGGGGAGAGTTGGTGGGGGTTCAGGGATGCTAAGACACTAGGGTGGTCCATTCCAGGTGCAAGAAGTTTGTCCCTTAGGTCCCCAGCATCTTGGGGATTCAGAGGCAGGGCCACCATGTAGGACTGTGTAGGTTGTGCACAAGGGTACCCAATCAAAAGGATGAGCAGTGGATGAGTTTTAGCCACTGTCTGTTTTTCAAGCCCTGGTGCTGGACTGCATCCGTCTGGAGCAGAGGTTGGCAAACAATAGCCCATGAGTCAAATCAGGTCCATGGCCTGTTTCTATAAATAAAAATATTTTGGAACATAGTCACAGCCCTTTGTTTATGTGTTATCTATGGCTGCTTTCATGTGACAAACAGCAGAGTGAAGTAGTTGTACAGAGACCTTCTGGCCTGCAGAGCCTAAAAACTTTATCTGGCCCTTGATAGACCATTGAGCTGGGGAGAGGGGTACCTTTTTCTAACTGTAAAGGTTCTGTTTGCCTGCCAAGCCAGAGTTGCAACTGAAAGGTAGGGACTGTCTTCCCCTAATTTGCACAAAGGTGCCTTGTGGGCCAGGAAGGTCATCAGGAGGAGATCCCAGCCTTGCCTCTGAGGGTGGGAACCTCTGGGAGCCAGGGCTCAGGGGGCCTTACCACAGCCCCTGCAGGTATTGGTGGACTCTAGAGCTGGCTCCAGGCCGTAGAAGAACCACAGGCTTGCTGTGCTGAGAGGCTTTTTGGGGAGCGAGGGACTAGTTGTAACAGCTCCCGAAGGTAAAACAAATGGTTTCCTTGTTCCTTTTCCAAATAACCGTAAAAGAGAAGGTTTGTTTTTGGATCTTTGTCGCTGGCCACTCCATAAAGAAATGCAAACTGTCTCATGGGTTATCATCAACCACTTGTTTACACAGCAGGGCTGATTGACACGGTTTATTTTTCTGCGGTCTTTTCTTCTAATCCAAAGTGAAATATGAACTAGAGAATTCATGGAGTTCCTTTCACCTTTTGCAGCCCAGAACCTGCAAGGGAGGTGACTGTTTTCACTTGTGTGACTATTATAGGCCCCATTTAGATCTGGCAGCACCCATGTGAAAGGTCAGGTCAGCTATACTTGAAAACCTGCAGAATCACCTGTCCTCCCCAGGGGATCGATGCACAAAGCAGGACCAGGGACTCGTAGGATGTAGGGCTGGAAGGAAACTCAGAGCCATCTTGTCTTTTGACAAGTCTGGAGCCCCTTCCCTAAGCATCAGCCCCAGTGAGATGCAGTGACTTTCCCAAGGCCTCACAGCAGCTGGTGGTACCTTCTCTGGTCAACCTCCAGTAGGCAGGATTTGGAGTCCAGGCAAGACACCCCCATGGCAGGAAAGAAAGCCATGGTGGTCCAGATTGCAGAGAGCAGGGCCTGGTGGGAATAATCCCGTAAAACTTTCAGCATGCCCAATGCGCGATCATTTACAAAGCTCTTCTCACCTGTGATCGTACTTCTCCCCATGATCCTATGAGGCTGACACTCTGCCCTACATTCCATTAGTCGTTATATATTGTTTAGAGATAATCTCAAAAAAATCTGGCCGGATGGGATGGAATAATAAATTTCATAGCCTGCACATGTTAAAGGGATAATAATACAATGGGTCCTTTTTACTTTTCTTTCTTTCTTTCTTTCTTTCTTTCTTTCTTTCTTTCTTTCTTTCTTTCTGTCTTTCTTTCTCTTTTTTTCTTTTTGATAAAAGCAAGCAAACAAAATGCTTTCAGCCTTGTTAACTGTGCAACAACCTATTTTTTAAAAATTGACTACACAAAATCAGAGCAGGAGTGGCCTGGCTGTAAGAATGGTCACGAGGACAGACCTGGGGGTCTGAGGCAGGTGGAGTTTGAATCAGAGATGAAGAGGCTGTTCACAGAAGATAAAGCTGCAGGAGGCTGCACCATGTGGGACACAGGATCCAGAGCCACTAGTCGCCCTCCCTGTAGGAGAGGGACAGCAAGTGGGCAGCATTCTGAACCCCCAAAGCATTACCAGGCCACTTCTAGAGTCTGCAACCACTCCTGCCTGACCGCATGGAGACATGTTCCCCACTTGTCTTCCTCCAGGCCTCGTGCCACCAGCTGTTGCCCACACCCTCCTGGAGAGTGTGGGAGCCCTGGAATATCCAGAACATATGTAATCCCAACATCTGTTTGGAGCCTCCTTCCTTGAGATGTCATGTTGGCCCTTGGCCCCCCGCACAGGCCTGCACATCCCCATACACATACGCGTGGTGTTTCTCACAGACACTCTGTATTGGCTAGGGAAGTGTCTGTGGGAGTGTGGTGGGCTCTGTTTCCTCATAAGTAAGATACATCAAGTAGCCTTAGTCAGCAGGTGAATTAACTCCCTCTAAGTAAGTTGGAGGAGGAACAATGCTCTAAAGACACATTATGCTGAACGTGTGTGCGTGTGCACACACATGCGCGTGTGAGACCTTCCTGTAAGAGTTTTGTTAGCTCTCTCTGCCTTCACTGAAGGGACTTGCATACAGCAAGCAGCATGAGATATTTGAGACTGATAAGAGGCAGGCTTTGGGCCTGGAAGAGAGTGGGAGCATTGGGACCTTTTCCCAAAGTTATCTCTAGTTCTCGGAGTCCCAGCTTTGGGACAGGCTCTCATTTATTTGGGAGATTTGGCTGGGCTTCTGCCCTGTCCAGTGACAGGGGAAGAATTTGCTGCTCTGTGTGGGTCTGTGCCTGCCTGTCAGTCTGCAATTCAGGACCAGGTGGAAGAGAACAGCCAAAGTCCCTTACGTTCAGGTTATCGATGAAATCAACAGTTGCAGCAGTAAGCCCTAACCTGTCCTATGCTCAGGTTTATACCTCCTGTCAGAAGCAATTCTGGAAGGAAGCTTTGTCTTTGCCAGTCTCCTGAGCAATCTTTCCTAGTGTGACTCTCCCTTTCCCCGGGTGTGGTGTGAGCCATCTGACTTTGGCGGAAGCTGCTTCAGTCGGGGCTCCAAAGCAGTTTCTGGAATCCAATGACAGGACTGTAGTTCTGTTGCTTATTATAAGGAAAAGAACTCCATTCTTGGGTCATACTAGCTGGAAGAAGGAGCCTCTCAGGATTTATTTATCCTGAGGTCAGAGCCAAGAATTCTGTGGGGGGTGTCCTGCACTGGGGTAGAGGGAGTGGCAGGTGTGAGCCCTGGTGCATAATGGGAGAGATCAAAACACACTGTAACCCTTCCAAGGGCACAGGCATGTTTCTCAGGCACTGTCTCTTCAACTTCCCTCCCTGCTCAGTCCTCTGCTTCTTCCAGAAATCTTCCGCATCCATCCCAAGTCACAGTCCTCACCCTCCGAGAGTCCAGAGCATCCTTGGTCTTTGCCTGGAGTGCCCGACAGGGTGATGGCTGGCATGGGAAATAACCCAGCCTTGCTTCCACACTTTTCCTACAAAAGATCTCCTCTATCCTAAGGAACTGTAATGTGTAAGTTTGGCCAGTTTGGACTTGGACCCAGGAGCTTAACCAGGTAGGTGAGGCCGTGTATAAATCAGAATACCTTATCAGGACTTTGGCACTGAATTTGCCCACTGGGTATCTAAGTGTGGTGTGACCTGGGCCCCAGGTGCATAAGGGATGGGTCTCTACTCTTCCCAACTTCCCAGGACCTTCTATCTTGTTATGGATTAATGAAAAGCTTTAAGTCTTAGGGAAACATCTTTGTTGAAATAATTAGTATTTTGAAGAGATTATTTAGGACAACAACTGTTCATCTTTTCTCTGAAATGACCTGAGGCCTTGACCGCAGTTGCTTTTTCCCCCTGCTTCCCATTTTGGTCTCTGGAATTTGAGGGGATGGCATGAGTTTCTTGATACTCAGAGGACCTTGGAGCACCAATTCCAGAGTAAGGAGGTGAGGGACTCATAGGAGGTTCTGGAGAATGAGGTGTTTGTCTCTCCAAAGACCACACAAATGGTTTTTAATATTTGATGCTTGGATTGCATTTTCTTGTGCTTTGGACATCACTAAACATTTCTGAGAGCAAGGGCAAGACAAATCTCAGTCTCTTGTCATTTGGTGTAAAATTTTCCTTTTCTTTCTTTGGTTTCAATGTCTGCTGCCTCTGGTAATGTCTGGGTAATCAAAAGGTATCTGAGTGATAAAAAATAGCTCTCTCTTCACTCTCTTTCTGCCCCTCCTCCACTTTCACTTTGTGTCTCTCAAAAATGAACATTAAAAATAATAATAATAATAATAATAATAATAATAATAATAATAATAAAACCTCTCTCTCTGAAGCCCAGAAACATGAGTTGAGTGATGGTCTTTGCGAAGAGTACCTAAGTGCATAATGGCTGGTATGTGTGACAGGTGGTCTGGTCTGGTGGTCTCACTGACAGAACAACCCACCAGTCCAGGGAAGGTAGAACAGACTTAACCTGCCAACACTCATTTGGATTCTGAGTCAGAGCATGATGGGGGGCACCAGGACATGTTGTCTAGGGAAAGGATGATTTGGGGGGACTAGTCAAAGGGAAGGGGAAGATAGATTGCATGGTCCCAGAGATAGGCCAATAGAAGACAGAATGTTCTAACAATCAAAGAGCAGTGTTGCCTTTAGTCCTAGAGAGAGATGGCAGAAGCTGGGGGAGTACTTGATAGGATATTGCTAAAGAGTGTTTCTATAATGTAGGAGACCTATGAAGCCAAATGTACAATAAGAATATACCACCTGGTGGTCTTCAATAATAAAATGACACACACGAACTGATAAACACCTGGCTTAAAAGAATGCCCATCTTTTGTGAGAAAATATTGAAGCAGGAGGATAAAGGAAAGAATAGTACAAATTTAGAAACTTCAAAGGCATTTGATTATCGTGTGTCTTGAAAACAAAGTCGTGATGGTTCACCCAGGATTAGTGCAGTCATGGCCAGTACTCAATCCACTTCTTCCGCTCAGAGGAGAATAGCTCTTGCTTGGACAAAGTCTATCAGTCCTCATGCGTTGAAGGGAGCGGTCCTCAGGACAGGTCCCCCTGGGAGATGAGGACAGTCGTGCAGGTTCCCTTTCTACCCACCATCCCCACGAGGCCCATTCCCACCACAGACGGAGACAATGTCAGGCAGAAGGAGGCTTCCAAGGGCCTCCTTGCATGGAAAACCTCAAAATGCTGCCCAATGCCCTCCATTCCCCCTGGCTCCACCCCCGCCATGTGTCTCCTCATCTCAGAGATAATGCTGGTTGCTGGGTTGCCGTCCCACCATTTTGCTGCTGCACAAAGGGCACGCTGAGGCGACCCAGCAATAAAAGCAACTCGAAGGGAGACCAGCTGTACTTATAAATAAACATCCCAAGCACATTAATCTGCTGAAGGTTTTTATGAGGGGACGCATAAAATTTCAAATAAAGGGCTAATGGGAAATATGTCCGAAATGTTGGAACTGGTGATGTTCTACAGTAGGGAACGGCCCAGATAGATCCATAAAACGAAATGTAACTCACAACTGATTCGGTTTTAAGACCTCGGCCCTCTCACTCCCACACCTGAGTTGTATATTTTATCTGAAGGGTTGTTTCATGTTCCAGAATCAGCTCTGTTTGCAAGCGAGCTGTCACAGTTTTATGGCCTTGACTTTAAAGAGCAGGACATTTCTTTCCTGGAGAAGAGGGCTAATAGGAGGCAAAATGCAGGGATTATGGGCTCTCCCACAAATCCAGGCTAGCAGATGCGCCTCTTTTCTGTAATCAAAATGAATGTTTTCTTTGGATCCAGCTAGGAAGGCCCCTTAAAACATCCCAGGAACAGGAGACATGTGCCAGGCCAGATAACAGATTGGAAGCAGACGGTGAGGAAAGCAGGTGTGTAGCTCTTTGGAGTACCTGCTCCTCTCCCTCTTCAGGACAGGTAATTTAAAAAAATGATACGGTGATTTTCTTTTTTTTTTTTAAGTGAAAAACGGGAGATGGCATATGGTTAGTATTGTCCCTGCCCTGCCCTTCACCTCTGTTAACGAGCCACGTTCTTCCCCCTGCTGGGGCTACGCGGATGGAGCTCTGTTTTGCGTTCTTTCCTCCTTAACTTTGTTCCAGACCATTCTGGGCTGCAGGGGAGGACACCCCCCACCCCAAGTCAGATCCTTTGGGGGCAGTGCAGAGAGCTTAGGCTGGGGAGTTAGAAGGGGTTCATATCCCTGCTCTGCCACTTGCCAGGTGGGCCACACACCCCACCTTCTGTTTTCTCACTGGGAAGAGCAGGAAATAAGCACCGCCATCCCAGGCTCATGGTGGGGTACGTGGTGGGTCTGCAGAAAGCACCTGCCCGGGTGCGGTCAGACTGCCGAGGCTCACAGTTAATTGTTGATTGTGAACAGATCCCTTTCTCTCCCTGAGCCTCAGTTTCCTCGTCTATAAAATGGGGAAAGTATTGCCTCACAGGGCCATTAAGAGGATGAAAGGAAATCTGCACAGCACCTTCTTATCAGAGCGCCTGCCACCCAGTAGGCACCCCTTGAATCCTCACCGTCATTGCTGTTGGGTAAGCAGAAATCCAGCTCTTCGGCAGATCATCTGACTCACCCAGACACCACAGGGCTAAAGTTCAGTGAAGTCAAAACCAGACACCCCACACACTGCTCCCTTGCTCATAATGGGGCCCTTGTTTAATTCCAGTCCCAGCCTATCTTGGACCCTCGGCTTCCTCTTGCTCTCAGGCTAGTCCATTCGCTTTGGGCTCATCCCATGAACTTGGTTTGCCAAGCTGAGTGATGGTCGGTACTGTCTAGGGATTTGGCTTAGATCCCTCTTGGGCTGTTTCAGCTCCTGGGTACCTTAGACAGGGCCTCTCAAGTACCAGCTCTGGACTGTCTGCCACCCTCAGGTGGGTCAGTTTCAACACCCCTTGAGAGCCATGAATGGTCAAAGGTGAGGGAGAGTCAGGTCACACTAGACACTTTCCTCCAATCCTGTTTGGGGGCCAAACACTAATTGACCTGCTGTATTTACTCCACTTTGACAGCAACAGAGAACAAAACACAAACAACGTTAACGCACTTGCTACCAGCAGCGGGGAGAACAGGGGCAGTGGAGGCAGTATCATTGGTGTCAAGTTTACGCCACACTCCTAGCGTACTATCTGTTGTCTTGGCGGGTCACCCCTCCTCTGGGCTGAAGTAAACTCCTCTCCTCCTCTGCCCACACTGCCCACCTCATGCTACCTCCTGTGGCTCTTTAGTTTTTTGTGACTTTGTTTCTCCATCTTCCAAGGGAGACTGAATTCAGGGAGGGTAGACACCATGGCCCACACCTCCCTGTCCCCCCTTACCTCACATCACAGAGCAGAACCTCAATAAAGGCTAAAGTAAGGGAGGCCAGACCATGTGGAGAGGCCATGCTGGGGATGTTCAGCTGAAGTCCCGGTGTCTTTGTCTGTTAGATGTACGGAAACCTCAAGACTTTCTCCTGCCCCAGCCTCTGCTGACCACAACCACGCAAGGGACCTGGAGGAGTGCCATCTAGCTGAGCTCTGGAACCATGAAAATAATAAAAATAAATGATTATTGTTTAACACTCTCAGGTTGGAGTGGCTTGTTGAGCAGTAATAGATGCTTGGATCACTGATCACTTAGGCGTCTCTTTTGGCGATTTGTATGGTCACGAGGGCCATAAGCCATGGTCTTTAAGAGGGCTGGTGGTAGGAGGTATCCAGGCTGCCATAACTTCCCACCAGACCTGCATGCCAGGCTTCAGGATGGCCAGGGACCTTGGGCTATGGGATTCCTCTGGCTGGACCCCTTGCCTGGGGAGGCATTGGCTGCTTGGCCCTTGGGGAAAAACCCACCCTTCCTCCTCCGGCAGAGCTGGGAAGATATCCAGGGCCAGCTGTGTGCTTTGGAAAGCTACTCCTGTGGTTCCTCGTCTCTCTCCCCTGTGCGGGAGTGTAAGATTAACCTCCAGTTTTATACCCTGGAACTCCAAGTACCATACAAGTTTCAGTGTTTTTCAGGTGCAAGTTCTTTGTTTGGCTTTAGCGAATGAGTACAATAACAAGCTGGAATATGCAGGTCCTCAGGGGGGTGGGTCTGGGAACCACAAGAGTAAAGGGGTTTCCAGTTACCCTCTGGCTTGTGCTCAAAGTCCTCACTCTCCCTGAAGAATGGGTGTGAAGGCTCAGGCTACGCAATGGTCTGGGAATGGAGACTTGGAAGAGAGACTGAGGTTCCCCAGAATCACAGTCCACGCCTTTAGCTAGCAAGCAGGTGGTCAGACAGAAGGGAAGAGAGTGGGGGTGGTGGTGCTGTAACGAGGGTGTGTGATAAGCACAGTATACTCTTTCAAGATGGTTTTCAGCAGCTCTACTTGTCTATTAGCCCTGCTGAATGTTTGCATCTCCCCCAAATTCATATGTTGAAGCCCTAATCTCCAGTGTGATGATATTTGGAGGTGGGGTCTGTGGTGGATTAATGAGTTTAGATGAGGTCATGTGGGTGGATCCCCCCATGATGGATTCCTGTCCTTACAAGAACAGGGAGCGACCAGAGCCCTCTCTTGGCTATGTGAGGACACAGCAAGAAGGCAGCTGTCTGCAAACCAGAAAGAGGGCCCTTCCCAGGCACTGAACCTACTGACACCTTGATCTTGAATTTTCCAGCCTCCAGAACCATGAGAAGTCAATATTCATTGTTTAAGCTGCCCAGTCTATGGTGTGTGGTATTTTGCTATAGCAGCTCGAGCCGACTAAGACAAGTCTTGAGATCAATTTTTAACTCGTCTTCTGGGCCCAGAGGGATCTAAGACAGCATCTCCTCCAGCCTGATTTGTTTACAGACCCTCAAGTCTTGGGGACTTGCCCCCATGTTCTTCCCATTTTTCTGTTGTACTATGGCTTTTTCTACTGATATGTTAGAACTTGTTGGAAGAGAGGAAGGAATTTGCCTACTCCATGGGTTTATATTTCCAAGTCAAAGGACATCGGTAAGTGTAAATGGTCTGATTAGTAAGTTTGGGAGGAGGAAGTGGATACTCCTTACCTCTCACCCCCTGCCCTTTCGGATTGCCTGCTGGCATAGTACAAGGGCTGGGGGCCCTTGGCCATGAGGTAAGCTTAGCAACAAAGGCATGGCAGAAGAACCTGTGATCTACTGGGCAGATCTTCACCCTGGGGCCCAGCATGAGGAGACCCATGGTCTGCCCACCGAAGTCGTGCTCCCCAATAGCTCTGTCAGTACAAAGCTGATATTTGGGTCCTCATCCTCCTACTCCTGTGCCTACTACGAGTTGGTTTGGAATTTCAGAAGGAAAAAAGGATGCTCTTTATTAGACTCCCTCAAACACCACACCAGCTTTGTAAGTATTAAGTAAATTAATCTTTTACCCATGATATGAGTTCCAAATACTTTTCCTAGGTTTCCCTTGATCTTTTCGTTTGTTGTTTGGTATTTTTCCTCTTGCTATGGAAATCAAGTCAAATTTATTAATCTCATATTTTGTGGATATGGAGGTTTTGTGTCATTCCCGCCCTGCTGGATTATCAAATATTTTTTTGTGTGTTTTCTTCAGGTACCTACCTGCCTTCACGTGTTGTGTTTAATCCTGGTAGGGCATGTTACCAGGAGCCTGGATAGATTTTACTCAGAACTAAGGAGGCAACTCTGACCACTTTTCTCCTGGAATGGGACTTTGGGAAGTGGCAGAAGGAGGGACAAGGGAACACAAGGCCATGTATCTTTGCACTTGGGTTGGTGCCATTCAGTGGGTGCAGTTATGGGTCAGATGTCAGTCTCTAGAGTTGCATGACAACTCCAGTGGCCATGACAGGGAGGAGGAAGAGCTCATGTAGCCTCGCTCTGGAGCCCAGAAAGGGAAGGGGCTCTCTCAGCCACTCTGTGAGCTGAGTGGTTAGAAGGATTGGAGCCCAGATCTGGTGACCACAAGCCAAGGGCTTGTTCTCTGGACTCAGAGGTCCAAGCCCAGCTTGGTTCCAGCCGAACTAGAGAGCTCAGCTGTGAGGCTGATGGGCCCTCATGCCTCCTCACCCTGAGTCCCTGCTGCATGGCCCTGAGGTCTGCTGTGTAGCCTGGGCCTGGCCGAGCTCAGACTCCTACTGAGCATGCGTGGGCTGCCGGGATGACCAGAAAATCGAGACTGGCCTGTCACCACGGCCTCCAAGAGAAAAGTGGTGAGTTGCCTCCTCAGTTCTGAGTAAAATCAACAACAGGCTGCAAACGTGGGACTACTTAGAGACCAAAGTCTTCCTGCATCGGGTACTTGTTACTCCCTAAGTTCCTTTCACATGTTATAAAGGAACATGCCTTTGGGGAAGCAGGGTGAGCCATGTGCTTGTCTTCTTTCAGCCCCCTTGTGACTTCACAGCCTGAAGGGCAGGTTGATGAGCAGCTCAGTGTGCTCCCACCTGCCTGCCAGCAGTCCCGCCCCCTTCCCACCAGCTCATCCTCAAATAATAAAACGGTCCCAGTCTTTTTGTTTTTCATAAGCATAATTAACAGTGAGAAATCCTTTGGTCCTTCTCTGATTCTTTTTATACATATTTAGGGTGGGTCTGGATGAATGTGAAGATCCTTTACTATAGTTGTGGGCTGTGTGTATATTTAAATTTTTTATATTAAATCTTGTACTGTCTCCTCTCCCAATGATGTGATCAATTTGATGTGATCTTTGGTTGCTGTTTCTTGCTAGCTATCTTTTCTTCTTGTCCAGAAAGCCCTGAGTAGCTTCTACCAGGGCTACCTTATACAGTTGCACAGGGTGTGCAGTGCACAAGGGGTACCATCCATTTTATAGTCTATAGGCTGAAAGACACTCTTGAACTTGTGCACTATGGCAGCCCTATCTCCAGTGATTGTGTGGTCACAATTTACATAGGCAATTCTAATTCTCTTTATAATTAAAAGTTCATACATCATAACCCAAAGCCACATGGGAATATTTCTTGGGTTACCTGCTGTTCTGGAGTATCCACACTTAACTCATATTAATTATGTGATTACGAGTGGCTCCCCCTCTCTTGGTTGAGCTGAATCAAGGATGTAAAAGGAAAATGTCAGATTCAATTGATGACTAATATGCCACCTGAGCCCTGGAAGAATGGGGAAGGTTATTCCATTTCAGAGAAGGATTTTATTGGCTAAAAGAAAGATTTAGGTTGTAAAATCCCAAGTAAGTGGGAAGAGGAGGGGAAACATTCTTGTCAGGGTGGGAGCATATTTGAGGGGAGGATTCTTGGACCAATCAACTCATCAGTCTATAGGTCTGAGGAGAGTGTTTCTATAGTAAGCATTTTTAGTATTTTGTCTGTTTGGGAAATCTGCTAGGTGTGAACCTCCCACCTCCTGCTAGGGAAGCAGAAATGGTTTGAGAATTCTCTTCAAGACCCTGACCGCTGGGGGTTACAGATATATGACTAAAGGTCAGCCAGTCAAACGCATACATTCGGAACTGGAGTCAAAGATGCCTAGAAGCAGAAGCTACTTAGAATTCTTTCTGGCAGAGGTGGAATTCACCAAAGGTCCAGGCCCAGGGCCCGCTGGCTGCAGGGACCGTGATGAGCATCCAGCAGCATGAGGCTGAGTCTCCCATGGCCCAGATTGCCACACTCCACCTAGTCCCCCTGAATGCCAGCCTGTTTCCTGATCCTGATTCTCCATATTTCCTATGGATTTTGTAAGCTACTGGATATCCTTCCTAAAAATCGTATTCGAGCTTACCAGAGTTAGCTTCAGTTTGTACAACCATGAACCCTTAGATAAATCCCCTCTGCTCACAAAGGCCTGGGATCTTATTGAAGTCAGAGTGATCCTGTCTGGCAAGCAGTGATGTACTGATAAACCATTCTCTAGAAAAGAAATAAAAGAAAAGGAAAGAAAAGAGAAAAGGAAAGGAAAGAAAAGAAAAGAAAAGGAAAGAAAAATCCCTGATTTGTGACATTTGGCAAGGAGCCAGGACAAGCCAGCTTCTGCACAGCACTGTTAAGACTTAGAACCAGGCTCTGAACCTTTGAGCAAGAAGGACACCATCAGATGTGGCTTTTATAGCTAAGGTCATGGGTTTGCCACATACTGACTTGGTGAGTGTAAGGAAGGTAGTGGTGATCAGTGGTCAGTCTCCGAACTGGGGTAGAGACTAAGGCCAGGCCCAGGCTGCTGGGGCTCCCTCAGGCCAGGAAGAGTGCCTTTCCTTACTGTGGGGAGGGACAGAAACCTATCTTTGCTTTAGCCCTAAATCTTGCCTGACTACTAAGCAGGATTCTGTGACTTAGGGCCACCTGCTTCTTCCATCTGGGCCTCAGTTTGTCCATACAGAAAAAGGGGTGGTACCTGCCGTAGTAACACCTGTTTTGTACTGGAGCCACAGTGGGTCAGCTCTGCAGGGACAGCTTAAAACCTCTGGGGCTGAGGCTGAGAGACTGAGTCTCGGGGGAGGCTCTGACTTGGCAGCATCTGTGTGATGCGTGCCTGGTGTGTGTGTCTCTGTGTGCGTTGTGAACAGTGTAGTAGAGCTGGGCCCTGGGGACATCCAGTCTAGTGTGGCTCCAGGCATGTGTCTTCGATTACTGGCACTCAGCGGGTGAGCAGACAACAGAGTCCTGTTTTAGGCGACATAAAGAGGATTTGAATGTTTAATAAGAAAAGGATGGGCAAAACATGCTGTAAGAAATCCACAGAATGTCACTGGCATCGGCTGGCCTGCTCCCTCTGGCGTGTGATGACAGGATTTTGTAAATAGTCTGATTAATTGGTGTCCTCTGGTGACCTAGCAATTCACGATTGGAGTTTGGGGTCCGTTCCTGGGATGTCCTGGCCAGTTGCAGAGAGAAGCAAGGGGGCACAGCATGATTTCCTGGCCTCACATCAGAAAAGGCCTGAAAATAGCTCCTGAGCCTCCAAAAGTCATCAGTCTCCATATGCCAGCAAAGCCTGCCCTCCTTCGAGGCTCTGAAATACTAGAGCTTTCTGCCCCGCCGAAGCCCAGCCAGCCTTACTTCACAGCCTGTAATTACGGCACAGTGTGAAACTTCTAAGGTCTTGGGCAATATCACCTACCCTGCTCAATAGCCTGAAGTCTGCTCAAGTACCTGTTTGCCTCTTTGCCTCTCAGAGCATTCTCTTGGCATTAAACCCTGAAATGTCTGGGTAGATATTGACATTCTCAGTAGCAACACCTTACATTGATCAACCACGTTAATCCGACTCTATTTCATATCAACTGGTTTCCAAAACAGAATGTAGGTTAGCTCACATTTGCTGGTACCACTGTGCTTGCCCTCTTGGCTCCCCCGCCCCCTGGCCCTGGCATGGGTCAGGTCTCAAAGCTGCAAGGCAGTGTTGCTGATGCCCAAAGGGTTAAATGGCCATCTGCCCCCATTTGGCCCCAGCAGCTGTGCGAAGCTTGCCCAAAGCTCCCCCAGAGCTCCAGGAGCTGTAGCCCTGGGGAAGCACACTGTTGGAGGCAAAGCACTGTTGGTTGGAAGTCTGGTCTCTTCTTTTTGTCGCCAGACTCACTCACTTCCTGTTTCACCACCTGTTTGCCCCCTGACCCTGTTGCTGAGAACCCTAAGCATCTGCATTCTGGGCGGACCTAGGAGGGGGTCCCCTGACCGGTCCCTTTAGTCTGGAAGAAAGGGGCAAAATTCCATTTCAGAAGTAAAGCTGAGAAAGAAAGTCTGTGCTCAAAACATATGTATTGGGGGACAGGAATTTTCCCCATTCTCTTTTCCCCATAGAAAGCATGCTACAGCGATATTTTAACTATTCACTTAGCCTTGAATTAGCGTGATGTCATCCGAAAGGACTATTAGTCTGAAGTTACACTTTCAAAGCCAAAACAAAAACAAAAACAAAAACAAAAACCTCTTTCCCCCAAAATAAGCATTACAAAACATTACATATGTTCAACCATAGGAGAACAGGATTATAGACTCTGGGAACTGGAAGGAATCGTAGAGTTTATTTTACAAATGAAGAAACTAAGGTCTGGGGAAGGATGCTCCCTGCCTGGAGCCAAGATGAAAGGTCAAGATTGGGAGCCCGCAGAGCTCTTGCCACATTTCAGGAGGGCGGTCCCGTGGGATTATCTGAGGCAGCAGCTGAACCAGATTGTGCCGCCTGCCATTTGCAAGGTAGTGGTGTTTGGTCACAGACTGTGAGGAGGGGATGTGGGCCCAAGGGACTGCTGTCTTTTCAGGTTTCTGTGCCACTTGGGACATCCAAAGCCATTGGCTTGATTGTGGCAAGGAAAAGCTCCTGGTAGTAGGCAGGGTACTTAATTTTTTTTCCCCCATAGGATCGGAGGGAAGATGGGTCCCAGTAGGAAGAAACAGCTGTGTACATTTCTGCTGTTGGAACCTTTGTGGATAAGCCCCAGAAGATGCCAGTGGCTGGCTGGGTGAGGAAAGGGTACTTGGATGGAGGTAGGCTGTTCATTTGTGAAGCTACCCAGGAATGACCAAGAAAGCCCAGTGAGGGCAGTGGGGGGTGGGGGGAGGGCTCTCTCCCACCTCAGGGCCAGACTCACCCCAGAGCCTTAGCCAGTTTCCTGAAGCCCGTGGGTGCTGAGGCGTGGGGGGTGCAGGGCAAGAGGAATTCCCTCGACCCTGAAAGACACCTGATAATTTGACGGGACCGTTTTGACATAGGGACATGTTGTAGTGGTATAAAAGGTACCTGTGAAATACTCAGCTCTTTCTTTTCATTTTTCTTTCTTTCTTCTTTCTTTTTTTAATTGTAATTACTAGCAATATGGGTAAAAGAGCTCCCTCTGCACCCAGGTGGGGCTTGGGGGCTGGGTAATAGACAGGGGTATGAATCATATATATTACTTTACAAAAGCACAGCAGAAAAAGAAAAAAAAGTTTTTAATGTACGGAAGGGGCTGCATCAAAAAGTCCCCGATTACAAACCGCTACATCTAAATATGTCACTTAGATTCTTAGCAGCCCTGGGGGAGTAGCTCAGAGGGGGCTTTTTACTACCAGTCAAGTGCCCTGAACCCCAGGTCTCTCTGCTCCCTGCCATGCTTGCCCCTCCAGCTCTGCACACCACTCCCTCCCGCTGGGTCCTGGCCCTCTCCTGCAGGGCTCCACCCTCCTCCTGAGGAGCAAGACTAGAAAGACCCAGCTGCGGCCTCATTACTGCTCTCATCCAACCAGTCTCCTCTGCCCAGGCCCGACGCTTGGGTCTCAGTTCCCCCAAATCAGCACTTGCAATCTGCCCGAGACTTCAGCTGAGACTGAACCTCTTGAATTCTTGAGAATGACTGCCTCCAGGTATGTGTCTATACCGCCTGGGAACCGGAAAATAGAAGTCTTTGTTCCAAAAGGAATGTATTTGAATTCCCTGTAATTGCTTTGTTGGGCCAGAGCAGCGGGACCTCAGATCAGCCTTGAGGCACCAGGACTGTCCTAGTTACCCTAATACGTGTCCTAGGTCTTTTGTGTGATTAAAGAGAAGGAGAGAGGGGCCAAGGTATCAGGTCCCAGATGGCTGGTGCTGTCAGTCCTCGGACCCGAATCCACATGAGACAGAAAACCTGCCCAGAGACACAGACAGTGAGGGAGGAGGTGAGCACTGGGCTATGCTCTCTAGGTTGGGGGGCCAGCAGGCTGGGAGACCAGAGAGTCTGTACACAGTAGGGGCCTAATTCATACCTGTTGAATGGAAAGGGTGATGAGGCAGCAGAACAGCTTCCTAGAATGCCAGAGAGCTCTGCTCAGTCATAGGCTACCCTACCCACAGAAGCCCAGCCTTCTAGAACTTACCCATGCCCCCTTGCTGGTGTTCAACTGTCTCTGACAGTCAAGATTTTTCAACCCCAGTGCAATAGACTTCAACTTAAGATTTGATCATATTTCTCATCTGCTCAAAAATCTTTCCGGCTCCCCAAGACCTTCAGTAGTGCTCACTACAGTATTTGTCACACTAGGTGTTATTTAAAATTGGCTTCTGTGGGGGCGCCTGGGTGGCGCAGTCGGTTAAGCGTCCAACTTCAGCCAGGCCACGATCTCGCGGTCCGTGAGTTCGAGCCCCGCGTCGGGCTCTGGGCTGATGGCTCGGAGCCTGGAGCCTGTTTCAGATTCTGTGTCTGCCCCTCCCCTGTTCATGCTCTGTCTCTCTCTGTCCCAAAAATAAATAAAAACGTTGAAAAAAAAAATTAAAAAAAAAATAAAATAAAATTGGCTTCTGTGATCTTGCTTCTGTCTCGAGGATTTACAACACACATTGGCCCACCTAGGGGCCCTGAAAAGACCTGCAGGGAAGGCACTGGTTTCCCAGACTTGGCTGTGGACTGTGTCTTTTTGTTTGCTTAACATCTATTAGCACACAGCAGAGTATGGGACATGCTTTGGCAACACTAACCTTTAGCATAAAAACCAAATGAATTAATTAGTCTTGTGCTCAAGAGATTATGAAATCTGCCCTCAACCTAAGGTTCTCCTTGTCTCCCTACCATGTAGCTCCTCCTGTCCATGCATGCTCTTCCCCAAGCATGCTGGCTGTGGGGGCGGAATCATGTTGCCCTAAAATTCACATCCCCAGTCCCTATCCCCAGTCTCTTAGAATGTGACTATATTTGGGGATAAGGCCTTTAAAGAGGTGATTAAGTTAAAATGAGGCCGTGACCTCTATATCCAAGGTGACCCCTATATCCAAGGTGACTGGTGTCCTTATAAGAAGAGGAGATCAGGACACACAGAGTGGTGCCAGACTTGCGTGCACACAGAGGGAAGACTGTGTGAGGACACAGGAAGAAGGTGGCCGTCTACAAGGAGAGAGGTTACAGGAGAAACCAACCTGCAGACATCTTGGTGTCAGACTTCCAGCTTCTGGAACTGTGAGAAAATAAGTTTCTGTCATTTCAGCCACCCTTGTGAGGTATTTTGTTGAGGCAGCCGGAGCAGACTGACTCACAGCTCTCCCCACTGTTCCCCCCCTCCCCAACCTCCCCGCCCCCAGGGTTTATGCGTTCCATCCCGTGATTCTGCTTATGTTCCCTTCCTCCTGGGATGCCATTCTCCTCCAGGGCTCCGCCACTGTCTTTCTTTTAGCAACGAAATAAACCAACAAAACCAAACAGAACAGAATTCTGCCTACCTTTTAAGGCCTCGCTGCGATGCCTCCTTTTCCAATCAGCTGACCCGGATCCTCTCACTTCTGGGCTCCCACGGCTGGTGGAAACATCAGTCCTGCCCTCCCCTCCCGGCCTCCTGCTACAGTGAGTTGAGCACAGTTACTCAGCCCGCCATATTGTTGGATCTCTGGGGGCAGAAACTTGTGCTGTGTCCCAGACCCAGCAGCATGCCCCAGCACATAACAGGTGCTCGGTGATTATTTTCCGGTTACAATTAAAATTACGTCTCTGCACCCAGCAGGCCAGGAGGAAAAGTGCCTGGCATGTTCCAGTTGTTGGGATGCTGAGACCAAAACCATAGTCTCTGCTCCAGTTCAGGGAGGGCTATGTGGAGGAGGGGCATTTGAAGGATAGGTAAGAGCTGAAGTCATGCCTCTGCGCGAGCAAGGGAACAGAGAGCTGCTTAATCTGAGTTCCAAATAACTAACGTGCATTTGACTTGATGGCTGGGGACCCTGTTCCCTGCTCACAGAAGTCACTCAGGAACCACGATGAGGACGAAGGCAGACCATGCACCGGCACACCCGGCTGTCGGGCTCTGCTCCTTGGTGAAGTCCCTTCCACTGACCCTGTGGAGCAGGAAGGCACAGGTAATGTGTAGCGGGCAGAAGCCAGGACCTCCTTCTGGAGGCTAGGACGGGTGGCACCTGTGCTGGGCCACCAGCATCCAAGTCAGCGGCCGTCACGTGGAGTCTGTCAAGCGAGGCATCTAGCTGGCCCGCGGCCTGGGGAGGAGGGCCCCCTGGAAGGGGAGCTTTGACACCCTCCACTCTGATCTGAACACAGGTTTTTAATTTCCCTGTAATTTGCCCTTCTCCCTCTCCTGGGCTGGCTTCCCTGTCATTTCATTTCCTGCCGTATTCTCATCTTACAGCAGAGGTGAAGAGAGTTGACCTCTCCTTGCCCCAAAGCTGAATAAAATACAGAACAGATTTTTTTTTGTGAATAAAAATAGGCTTCAATACCACTGGCCAGTCACCTGAGGCTCCTCTCAGCACGCAGGTCTAGTTCTGTCCCAGCTACCGGCCTGTGGGACAGGGCTGTACAGGAGGGGGTGGGGGCGGGGGGGGGACGGTCTGGGTCCCAGGGGAAGGGGCAAGAAGGCCAGCGCCCCGGTGAGAAGGGCGGCAGGCAGCGAGAGCGAGGCCAGTCCACGTGGCTGGTGGACACCTTCGTCCTCTCCCATGAGAGGCGGTGGTGGGCATGGAAACCGCCTTGCAGGTTGCCCTTTCCAGGGGACCGAGGAGGAAAGATTGAAACATCAGCACCTAGTGGGAAAGAAATTTCTGTCTGGAACATTTGGGAAAATTCCAAGAGGGATGCAATTAGTCTCTCCTAGCAGAGTAGGGGACATGTGACTTTACAGCCAGATAGACTGCACATCTGCCTGGTCCTCACTTTCTGCAACGGGCTGTGTTATCTCAGACCAGAAACTTAATCTCTGCGAACCTCAGTTTCTTCATCTGTAAAATGGAGACAAGGTAGATTCCATAGTTCAGCTGTGGGAATTAAATAGAACAGCACATGGAAGGTGCTCAGCACATAAAAGGTGAGTCCTGTTCTATCTGTGTCATCTATTATTTGGGTCTAGGTGTAAACATCAGAGGGGCCGCCTCTGACCTTGACCCCCGTGCCCCCACCCGGCCCCACCGTCTAATGCAGTCACCAGCTCTGGGCCATTGAGTGCCCTGTCCTCTGCATGGCATGGATGCTTCCTCGTTTCTTTGTTTAAGAGTTTGTGGTCTGAAGTTTCCCGGAAGGAAAGCCTGTGAAAAGAGGGGCCCAGCCTCTGTGTGGACCACGGTACCCCAGCACCCACCGTTCTGGCACAGAGTGGGCCCTGGGTCACGAGTTATTAAATAAATAGCTGCAAAAAGATGGCTATTATTTTTATTGTGTCAGGGCAACCTTTTAACATTTTAATTGTGTTTTTGTCCCTCCCTGTATTTTGCCATTTTCCATCCCCTTTTCAAGCAGTTAGCAGCCTGTGGGCTTCTTTCCTCAGGGGAGATTTGTGGCTTGTCTGAAAGCACAAGTCGTATGTGAGACACTCTCTTTCCTGGATTTTGTTTCCGGAATGTCTAAAACCATTGACAAGATTATGCTAGAGCCTGGAGGGTTTACGGAGAGAGAGAAAAGGAGGGAGGGAGAGACAGAAAGAGATAGAGATAGAGGAATGAGAGATGAGAGAGAATGAGGGAGGGGGGACAGAGGCAGAGGGAGGGAGAGACATTTTTCAGGAAACTTAAAGAAGGAGACACTCCCCATCATCCATCCCACCAGGTCTTAAAGGAGATTTCTGGAGTCTGGATGGGGCAGGAGGAGGCCCTGGGTTCTGGGAACAGCAATGGATGCCCAGTCCCCCTCCCCCCCCCACCCCCCACCCCAGGATAATGCCCTAAGGAGGGGTCAGCACTCAGAAGGTGTGGCTGTGACATGACATAGGGAGGCAGGGACTGGGTGCCAGGGTCCCCAGTGATAGCAGTGGCACAAGAGTGGCAGCGTGGACCAGTGTGATGATGTCTGGGTGCAGCTGGCCAGGGCTGATGGCTGATGACCACAGGAGCCATCCTGGTTCCCTGAGGCTCCTTTCACCCCGGAGCCAGCATTGCTGCTAGGATGGTTGAAGTTAAATGTGCCTCAGAGTCAGAGCTCAGTTATTCACCCTCCTCTGCGTTACTTACTCACTAAGGACTCATGACCCGCCTTTGGGTCATGGACTTTGAAAGGACCAATGACCCACCCTGTGCCCTGTTTGCAGAGAGGGGTGGGGAGGTGTGAGCAGTGCCAGTCTGTTCTGAGAGAGGGCAGAAAGGAGAGTGCTACCCCTGTACCTGCTGTCACTCCTGGGCCCTGCCTGGTCCAGGGCTTCACGGGTTGTGAAGGCATACAAGAGAGGTCATAATTCCCTATCTTCCGACAGCACAACTAAATATAGTAAAACGGCCCCTGGACATAGTTGATGTATAGTATCTGTCACTTTTCGTGGCTTCTCCTCCTCACTTGTGTTATATCAGAACCTCGTGGCTTTGCGACCAAGGGGAAGCATGGGAGAACCGGGGGCCTCACATGTGACCACTTGCCACCCCGGTGGCTTCTTGCCCAGGGCCACGTGGTTCATTAGAAGGCTGCCGGCTCCACTGGCAGCTGCGTGCCTGCTCTGTATGGGGGCCTCTAGGGTTAGGGTGCTCCCTGTCCACGTTTCCCTGGGCATGCAACCGCAGGTGCCCTGGTCCTGGGCTGCATGTGGGTGGGCTAGGGATCTGTTTCCTCTGCCAGCTCACATTTCCCTTGGCCACCTCCCTCTGTCTCTCCAAGAACCAGCTCCTGATTCCTTCCCCACTAAAACTAGATAATTCTCTTTGTGGAGCTGGCTTTCCAGAGAAGTCTGCCTTGTCTCATATAATGATGTCTCTCTCCTCTTGCTCTGAAGAGGAGGGATGTCAACAGGGTACCGGCTCCAAAAGAAAGGGCCAACATCTGCATTAGCTTCCTATTGCTGCCATAACAGATTGCCACAACGACACAGATTTATTATCTCCTGGTTCTATATAAATTTGACAGTGGGCTAAAATTAAATTGTCCACAGTGCTGTGTTCCTTTCCGGAGACCCGAGAGCTGAAGCCACTCCTTTCCTTTTCCACCTCATAGAAGCTGCCTCATGGCCCTTTCCTTCGTTTTGATAGCCAGCAGGTAGCCTGTCTCTGACTTGCTCACAAAGGAGTGACACTCTATCTGAGCAGCAACCAGGTGAGTGGATACATGCAATCCTACAGTAGATGAGTGAAGTGTGGGTTCAGGGAGGGAACAGAGTGGGAACCAGCAAGGCCAGGAGTCTCCTCGCAGGGGTGTTACCCAAGCCAATGCTTGGCTTAGCTCTCCAACTAGACTGGAAAAACTTGAAGTCAGGGACTGGGATGAACTCATCATCTTCCTTCCCTCAATGCTAAGTTCACTGCTTTGTACCCTATAGACACCCAATAAATACCACTTGCAATGAACTGATTCAATTCTTTTGGAGTCATTTTTCTTCTCTTTCGGGCCACAGTTGCAGAACCATGAGGTGGTGGGAAGTCAGGGACTCTGGCCCATGCTGGGGGTGGAACCAGCATCCTCAGGGGGCAGAGCCCTGGCCCTAGGGCTCCCTGTCCGAGTCAGGGTTTGGAGAATTTTCTTTATTGTCTTGCATTTTGCCCCATCAGAGATGACGCTGGAAGCTTTAGTCCCATGGTGGGACCTCACCAGGAATCTTCCCAGACATCAGGGAACTGGATTTGAGAACCGCTTTTGGGTTCAAGATGGACTGGAGGATCACTTGAGGGTTGATCAGTGATAGATGTCTCCTCCTTTGAGTTCCTTCATAAAATAACATGCTAGGAGTGAGGGGATGAAATTGAGCAAGTGAAATACTTGGCAGAGTGTCAGAAAGCACTTTCTGGGCAGATCTATTAGCTGTGCCCTCCCCCAGGGGGAGGGGGCTATTGCCTGAGTCTGGGGGAGGCATGTTTTGGCTACAGGAGGGAACATCCTGGGGGCTCTGCCTCTGGGCTCCTCCCCTGAGGTTCTGGCCTCTAGTCAAAAACTTCCTGCTGCAGATTTAGCCTGGTGAGGCCCCTAGGCTGTGAGCATCTTCTGACCCTCTGGCCTCAGATTATTCCCCTGCATCCCTGTCTTCTTTTTCACACAGAGCCTCTGAATGGGGACCCTACATGGCTTCTAGGACCTGCAGGCTGCAGGGGAAGGCTGGCCCCAGGGATGTCTGCAGGTAGGAATCACTGTCTGGCAGGGCTGGCTCAGGACTGGGCTGAATTCTTGGTGGTGGCTTCATGTTTGCTGAGGGAATGAATGGCAGAATGCCACGGACGGAGTGAGGCTGAATGTTAGGCCAAGGTTTGCCTGTTATTCTCCTTCTTCAACTGGAGAAGCCCTCCTAAGTTCTTGTGACACCCAGATCATACAAGGGATGACACTACATTGGACTTGAGTGTCCTACTTTCCTTGGAGGGCCATTCTTCAGGCCAGCCTTCAACTAGGACTGGCAACCAATTAGTGGGCAGTGAAGTTAACCCTCCTCCAACCTTAGTTTTCTCCTCTCACAAATGGGGAGAGACACTGCGCACCTGTGTAGGGCTGCCCTCTGGCGGTGAGATCCGTAACTTGCTGCAGCCCTTGACTTCCAACTTGGTTTGTTGATTGGCCTGTGGCTCTCCAGATTCTGTTTGCCTGTGAGAAGGGACAAGGTGAGCTTCACTCCCAGGTGGAGTATATAGTACCTCAATGTGTGCATTGTGAGGTGTCCTTAAAGGCCCCTGCCTTGAGAAATATTCCCGTGTGACAGTAGACAGAACAGACGTTTGAATATTGAGTAACTCTTTCAAAGTGTGGGAAGTTGGGCTATGGAAGGCTTTAAGCCATGGGATTAGGGTAGCAGCCCTCACCAGCCTCACTGGCAGCAGGAGTTTGCTGTAGGGCCCTGCCTGGGGTGGCCAGGTTGAAGGTCGGTGCTTCTGGGGTGGGCAGCCATGAGGCCTCTGGGTCCTAAGATGGTGTTGTCTCTTCTTGACTGCCCACAGCTGGTCTCCTTCCCTGCAAGTGTCTTTACCAAACATCAGAAACAGCAAGTGGCACCGAGGGCTGAGGCTTCCTCCCAGGGGACCTACCATGTAGTCAAAGTTTTGATGGGGTCCACCTGCTTTAGGGTACTTTGCTATATGCCAGGTCTTCTGGATGCATCTGCTGGGTCTGAACAGTGTTTTCTGGAGCTGCTAAGAGTGAGACTGGAGGTTTATGGCATGCAACTTATTTGTCTTGCCACTTGCCTCAACCTCTTCCTTTTCTCCTGGTATCAGAACCTATTTGCATCTCCATTTAAAGCTCTAATTAAATTCCCTTCAGTCGTTGACTCAACCTCCTGCAAGAGAAGTGATTTTCTGAGAGATTTCTTACTTAAACAGCATGCTGTATTGTTCTGAGATTTACTTCTAGTAAATTAAGAAGACTAAATGCTCCTGGCACTGTCTCTGCATTGAAAAAGGTCAGTTGTCTGCAGGAGTAATGCATTTTCAAATCCTCCAAAGCGAATACCTTGGATCATTGCATTTAAGAGGTACTGAACAATTGTTTGTTAGAAGGTTGAATGGACGAATGGGTGGGTGGAATTTCAGCAGGGGTACTTCAGGTGACGCTTCTGGGCTGTGAAGTCACAGAGTTGTGCGAAGCAATAGGATGTGTGAACCCCACTATTACTGGACAGGGTAGGTGGCCTGGAGCCAAGTCTGGGTACTTAACTGATAAGATGGAAAGACCCAAGTAAACATTTGGCAAAATGGAGTCAAAGCACTTTTCAAAACAGTCATTTATGTTATTAAACCCCCATCTTATGGGGATCCGAGGGTCTAAAGTAGGAGTGTTTTATCTTTAAACGATTCACTTGTCTTCCGACTTCACGAATCCCCATGATGGCTTTGTTTTGAGGACATCACTAGTCTACTGCAGCCTAGAAGTGATTACCAAATGGCCTGCTTCATGCGCATGGTTCTGATTTCTAGGCTGAGTTCAAAGCAGAATCCTTAATAATAATTTTTAAATAATATTATTTTAATAATATTAATAAGTTTAATAATAATATTTGCTTAAGAAGATAATAAAGAAGAATTGCTTTCCTTTACAATTTCCCATGCTGGTCCCTTTAGAAAAAAAATAGAAATATCCCTGTTTCTACAAGTGAAGACTTTGAGAAAACATTATAGTGTGTATTTGAGTTCTTGTCCACACCCTGTCATGATGAATCATGGAGAAGTGTCCCTTCTTCATTCTCTTGATGGAAAATGGCGGTTGTTTCTTGGAACAAATGAAGTAGGGGCTTTAATTCTCCAATCAGGAAACACCATGCTGGAAGCTGGTTTCAGGGCTCATGGAATCATGGGGAAGGATACAGATATGGCCTTGATACCTGTATCAAAAGAAATTGATTCAGAGTTTGGAAGAAACACTAGAATTCTACACAATAATTTAGAGCTGTATTTCCCACAGCTATGGGTGAGTAGCAATGGCAACGTGTGACATGATTTTAGCCAAGACATGGATAAGTGTTTTTATTTTAATGGCATATATTTATTTTAACAAATTTATTTAATGGTATATAATGATACCCTCAATGATGATGAGGGCTATTTTGTGGAAATTTACTTAATGACATTTATTATTTTTTTTAACATTTATTCCCTTTTGAGAGACAGAGAGTGACAGAGCATGAGTGGGGGAGGGACAGAGAGAAAGAGAGAGAGAGAGACAGAGACACAGAATCCAAAGGAGGCTCCAGGCTCTGAGCTGTCAGCACAGAGCCCAACGTGGGGCACGAACCCACGGACTGCAAGATCAGGACCTGAGCTGAAGTGGACACTCAACCGACTGAGCCACCCAGGCGCCCCATTAATGACATTTATTTTAATGGAATTTATTTGTTTTAACAAATATATTAAAAGGATATACAACTGGGATATATTAAAAGGATATAAAACAAAAAAATGGAATTTATTTGTTTTAACAAATATATTAAAAGGATATACAACTAACACATCTTAGTTTGATTTCATGAATATTTTAGGAAAAGACTAAAGAAGCTATTTAAGTAAAAACAAAAAAAAAGGCATGTTAATTTAAAGAAAAGTAATAATAGTATGTGGTGATACTGTGAGGCTGGTACCTACGCAATGAAGTTTGGGGAACAGATGTAAAAGGAGTGTTTTTATAGCACTGTTAGGAGCAATACTTAGATTCTGCAGTATCCTTTAGAACAAATATTCAGGACCTGCCATCTACTTGGGGGAAGGCTCAGGTGCTGTGGTTGTGTTTGCGGAATGTCTCAAAGGCATGGCCACTCTCCTTGGCTGTGGGGGACATTTTGACTAAAGGATCTTCCTAGATCAAGACTCTGTGACTCCACCAGGAAAGACACCCTGTAGGCAGTGATGTCTGCTCAGGAGAGTGACCTTCTCTAAGATTGTGCCTGGACCTTAGGGGGAAGCTGATGCTTACAAAGCCTTCCCCTCTGCCCACCTGTCCAGGATGTCATTGCCAGACACTTGGACAACTTTCCCCAGGGTCATCATACCTCAGGGTGCATCAGAGAAGAGGCCAAGCTAACAGGTAAGCTTCTGTGAACTCTGGCTCCTCCACTGTTTGTGGAGGCAAGCAGGCATGGCACCTCCCCCAACCCCCATCACCCCAAATGTATCTATCTCCTTCAGGATAAGACAGGAGGAATGGGCTCTGCCTTTATGTGCTTTCCTGAGTCTTTGGTGATCGAGAAGTGTCCTGGGAGGACACTTAAGAGGACAGTTTAACTGTTGAGGTGCATTTTCTGTGAACTTCAGCCTTGATTACAGAATCCATCCCTAAGCCTGCCCTTGCTTGGTATCTTGGCTCAAGACTCTCAGAGACGGAACTCAAAAAGTGCCCAGAGCTGGTGCTGGGGATGCCATTTGGTGGTCTGGGAGTTGCTGATTGCTTTCTCTGTCACAAAGCCTTTGATTTCCACCGGCTCATGTGTACACATGTGGGTATTCTTGGTGGCCTGACCATTGAGCATAATTAAAAGAAATGATTGGCTTTCTCTTGATGCAAACATCTGGTTTTACTTGAAACAAGATGACTTAGCTGTTTCAGAAACATTCTTGTAACCCTGGATTCACATTTTCTTCTTAAAATATATATTTTCTCTGTAGGGCAGCATGTTAATGTAAACAGTCCGTGTAACTGACAACCGACAGTTTCAGAAGTATGTGGGGCTCCAAGCACCGGAGGAACCACAAGAATGATTGCGTTTTTGATTTGATCACTGGAAATCTGTTTCAACAGTCACTCTGATTTAAACAATTACTCTGATTTATACTCCAAACGCTATAATTTGCAGAAAATGTAACCATGTGAGGACATTATTGTAGAGTATGTCTTGGCAACTTTGTTTTGTTGTGATGTCATTCCCTTCAGCTTCAGCGAAGCGCTGAGAGAATGGAAGAAGGAAAACAGGGTCCTTCCTTCTGATGTGCTTTCCCAGCCTCCAGGGGAAATGTTCTTAAGGCTTCCCGGTTTACTGCTCCTTACCAGTCCTAATCCCCAAGGCCAACTCTGCAGGGCTAGGAATGACAGCCAGAAGAGAAGTGGACCCAACGTTTTCTGAAGGTCAAAGAATTAAGGACTGAAGGATTAGGGAGTAGGTGGCTGGTTTTGTCTTCACCCGCACTGTGTACAGTTATGGAGGGTGAGTGGGAAGCGTGCTCTCACACCTTGTTCATTCTTCAAAGCCCAGGTGGGCGGAGCTGGACGATTTAGACAGCTTGAGGTTTAATCCCTTCATTTCCCTAAGAAAGGAAGATCCAGAGAGGTAAAGAACCTCACTCAGTTTCTAAAGCAAGGGTCAGAGCCAAGGGAAGCACCTGGCCCCTGGGTTTCTGATTCACTGCCAGATTGAAAGGTAGGCATGGAGTCACAAGTTGGTCCCACTTTATGCACAGAGGATGTATTTCAGTAAAACGCAAATACAAAGTCAAAAATGAACAAAATTGAGTGGTCTCTATTTTGTAGAGTATAGCTTAAGAAAGCTAGTGTTTAAAGTATTAGGATTAGCTCTGTTTATACTACTACCCCTCAACCCAATTATTTCAGTTAGGTCAGTGCTGCTAGGGAAAGAACTGTGGAGGGGCAACTCCCTGTGGCCTGTCTCTGCCTGCTGGCTTGGTGACAGCTCAATTGCTACAGGCATTGTGGGTGCTTCTTACATGAAGTGACGTCATGTCTATGGGGGGGCACCAAGCCCCTCGATGGTGGTGGGGTGCCAGGCATCTCTAATCACATCTTCCTAGACCAGTGACTAGGGATTGGATGTTTTTGAGCCTCCAATTTCATATGTTGAAATATTAATCACCAATACGATGGTATTTGGAGGTGAGGTCTTTGGGAGGTAATTAGTCAAAAAGGTGCAGCCCTCTTGAATGGGATTATTGCCCTTGGAAGAAGAGGAAGAGACCATCAGCATTTAAACTACCATCTCTCTCAGACCACAGATACTCCGAAATGGGAGACACAGGCTCCTAACTGGGATTCTGACTTCTTGCGTCCCCATGGAGCAGAGGTTCTCATCTGGGGTCAGTCCCTCCCCACCGAAGGAACATTTGGCAATGTTGGAAATCATTTTCGGTCATCACTACTGTGATGAAGGTGCCACAAGCATCTAGTGGACAGAAGCCGGGGATGCCGCTCAGTATTGTACAGTGCACAGGACAGTCCCCCCACCCTCCACAACAAAGAATCACATGGCCCAAAAGGTCAGTAGCTGAGAAAACCTGACATATTTTCCCCACATAGTGACAAGAATGATCTTTTTAAAGTATAAATTAGATCGTGTCACTTCCATGCTTAAAACAATATGGATCTCTAGTGTAATAAGAATAAAATTTAAATCATTTGCTTTAGTCTCAAGGCCCTATGGAATCTACCCTCTGCAAACATCTTCCTTTCCCTATTTCTCCATTCTGTTCATTTATAATACTCCAGCAGCAATGACCTTCTGTCCTTCTCTCCAATTTTCTAAACTTGTTTCTGTCTCAGGACCTTCGCACTTGCTGTTACTTCTCCTTGGAACACTGTTCTTTAGATCTTTGCTTGATTGCTATCTCATCTCTCAAATCTCAGGTTAAATGTCACCTCCACAACAAGTCTTTTCTGAACTCCCTAAGTAAAACAGGCCTTCTGCCCACTTCTAACACACAGACGCAGATGCAGACACAGACACACACACATCCCACATCCCATTATCCTATTTTATCTTGTTCATAGCACTTATCGACACCTAGTATTATCTTACCTCTGTTTATTTGGTTGTGGTGTGCCTCTGTCCCCTGAGTTTCTTAAAGACAAAACAAATCTTCTGGAATAGTACAGAGCAGGGCTCAGTAACTACTGCTGCCTGCCTGCCTGGTTGTCAATATGTTGAATAGAAGCCAAAGTGATTAGAACATCTTTTCTCTCTTGCCAATGCCTAGCTTTCAGGCTATCATCTTACTATGAAATCATATTTCAATAATATGAGCTGAGCATGAACTCTTTGTCTCTGCATTCCTGCTATAACCATACCAGCCTCCCCCAGTCTACCTCACCCAACTAGTATATTCCTTAGCTGGCTGAAGCACATGTCATGCATGAGGAAATGCAAAAGGGAAAAAAAATTAATCATTATTTTTCAAAAATATTTCTGTTATATATAACAGAACACTGTATATAACAGTGTTTGTTATTTTTAGAAACCCCACTTCTCTGAGGCAGAAACCCCCACCCTCCCTTCTCTTTTCCCAGTGGGTAGCAAGATGTGCCCCAGCTGGTTGGCCTGCGTGCACTGGCCCCAGTAATTGAATGTTGGTCAGCTGCCTCCTTTCCTGCAGCACAAACATATTTAGGGCTATTTCTACACTGGTGAAAAGAATTTGCTTCCTTGAAAATTGGCAGAGAAGGGTAAATGCAGAAATGCTGGATTCTCAGGAGCCATTTCCAATAGCAGGCTACCAATGGCCAGCATACAGGCAGCCTGAGATTTCACCCCCACAGTAGGTAAGGTCGTGGGAATGTTTCTCATGCGTGAGTGTGGGTTGTGGTGAGTGTGTTTGCACAGGTCTGTGTGTGTGCAGTAGGTGGGTCTCTGTGTCTATGATATCCCAGAGGTAAAAAATTAAAAAAAGGGAAAGGATATTTTTTGTATCAACCCAGGAAAGAGTGGTAGGAACTGCACATTTATTTCACATGAACTAAGAGCATTTGGATAGTGGCAGTTATTTGTAGCTTTTTATTATATGTTTGCAAATGACCTGAGTTCAAATCCACTTACTAGCTTCTTTTGAAAAAGTACTTAATTCTGAGCCTCGTTCTTATCTGTAAATTATGGCTCACAATTCATTTATGATGGCCAAAAAGCTACCAAAACTCTGTCTCTACCTTCCCCCTGCCCTCCCCTTGCTGGCTAAGAAGCGTCTGCTATCCTTGCCTAATAGTTTTGGGGTCTTTATTACCCAGATTTGGGGGTGTGGGTAAAGGTAAAACATGGAGCCTTGTAGGATTTCCATTGCAAATGGCAAGTGCTGGCTGAAGAACAAAGATGGAACCAGGGCAGAGAAGCAGAGAAAGAGATAGAGTCATGCAGACTTAATTGGGAGTGAGTCTCTTTCCCTCTGGGCTGAGGGAAGAAAGAGGATTCCAGGGCATCTGTCAAGCATGTGAGCCATGGTAAGAGAGGGAACTGGGGAAAGACAATCTTTAAGAAGGTTCCCTGTGCGTTAGGACAGTAATGCCACTTTGGTATTTCCTTGAGGGACTACAGTGTTGATGGAGTCTGTTCTATCATTTTAATGGCTCCACAGAGGTTCCTTTGAATGTGATGGTCCTCTTAAAAGCAAAGCCAAAAAGTCAGACTTTATTCAAGTTAGGTGAATTTGCACTGTGGTTGTGAGTGTTAAATGTGCATTAAATATGATTTTTTGTGTGTAAATTTTAATACAGAATCTGGTAAACATTAAGCACTAAATAACATGTAGCTCCAATTAGCTTGCTAATTACTGTCTTATCTCTCAAAGGGCTGATTTGAGTTTCAAGAGTTCACAGTCTCTTTTATTTGGCACTTACCATTTGCCACTGTTTTTCCTGGTCTGGATTTTCTTTTGGCAACTCATATCCCAAGTCCTATTATCTCAGAGCTGCTCGTGAATCTAAGACCAACTTCTTAACTTTGTTTTGAGATCCAGAGATCCAGAGAAATGGAGCTCGGCTTTAAGTATACGAAATACCTTTCCTTAGGAACGTGTAGGCCTGGGTCCTTTGGAAATATCTTTGTGCAAGCAAGGGAGTGACAGTTGTGATAGGAAGGTTCTTAGTCAAGGGTCCATTGTGTAGCCTGGTGAGGTGGTGGGGGGGGGGTCCCATGAATGCCAACCTAAACCCCTTCCTCTTCCCACCCTCCTTGTTCCTTCCCTGTATTAAACTCCAAAAGCACCAAGCTTGCTTTGTGCTCTGGGAGGATGATTTAGTTCTTCCCAATAGGACAAGCTTAGGATTAACTCAGTCATTACAACCTGTGTGATGTCTCAGGACAAAGTGTGATACAGGTGGCAACTTTTAAAGAGAAATTATGATATCCCCAGGACTTTCACAGTGCCTGACCCGGTAGAAGCTTTACCATATTGTGGCTGGAAGGTGGAGAGGCTTCCTCTAGCAGTAGGCTATCTTTCTGCCTGCTGCAGTCCTTACTTCCTGCATCCCTCTTTCAGCCATCTGCTGTATTGCTCTCAGTTTGTTCCTTGTGTGCTGGTCTCAACCTTCCATCCATCCCAAGGGCAGGAAGTCCATTTCTTTTCATGGGAAATCATTCCCCAGAAGGGCGAAGCACGGACACAGGTGTTGGTTGCCTGGGGTGGAATTACAGCTTTACTGTTAGCACCTGGTGACCCTGAGCCAGTTAATCTCTCAAGGCCTCAACTTCATCACCTGTGAAAGAGGGCTATTGCTAACACCTGTCCCATAAAGTTGCTATGGCTTAAATGAGTTAATACTGAACTCTCCCTGGCATGTAGTGATCACTATGTAAGTTTTGTGGGGGTGATGATGATGATGGTGATGGTAATGATGATGGTGATGATAGTGACTGTGATGATAATGATGGTGGTCATGGTGGTGGTGGTGCTGCTGATGGTGATGATGATAGTGGTGGTGGTGATGGTAGTGATGGTGGTGGTGATAATGATGGTGGTGATGATGGTGGTGGTGGGGTGATGGTGGTGGTGATGATAATGATGGTGATGGTGATGATGATGGTTGTGGGGTGATGGTGATGGTGGTGGTGATGATGATGATAATAATGATAGTGATGGTGGTGGTGATGATAATGATGGTGATGATGATGGTGGTGGTGGGGTGATGGTGGTAACGGTGATGATGGTGGTGATGGTGATGATGATAATGATAGTGATGGTGGTGGTGGTGATAATGATGGTGATGATGATGGTGGTGGTGGGGTGATGGTGGTAATGGTGATGATGGTGGTGATGGTGATGATGATGGTGGTGGCAGCAGTGGTGGTGGTGGTAATGGTGGTGATGATAGTGATGATGATGATTTTTTTCTTCTCTTTGCTTAGCAGCACCCAGGACAGGTCTGTGCACAGAGTTGGTTGGTCTCAAAAGATCTGTTGCTTGTCATAGCCTGGACCTGAGCTAGCTTTGAGGTCTCTGTGAAAGGTGGTAGCAGTGTTTGAGCTGACACTTTCCTGTGAACAGTCAGGGGTCACCCCTAGGAAGCAATGGCAGATGAAGAGTTTATGCTAATGCTACAGTGAGCAGAACCTGATAGGGTTGACCTGCGGGGGCTGTGGGGACACCCAGGGCCCCACATAATGTTGAACTGACACACATGGTGACAATTACTATGACACAGACACTCCTTCCTTTGGCCATGAGCTCTTACTCCTTCCTAGGAGTAGCTGCCCATATTATTGTGAAAATAACCAAAATACATTTCTTTTTTCTTTCCTTTTCTTTCTTTCTTTCTTTCTTTCTTTCTTTCTTTCTTTCTTTCTTTCTTTCTTTCTCTTTCTTTCTCTATTTCTTTCTTTCTTTCTTTCTTTCTTTCTTTCTTTCTTTCTTTCTTTCTTTCTTATTTTAGAGAGAGAGGGAGAGCGCGAGAGCACACAAGTGGGGGAGGGGCAGAGAGAATGACACACACAGAATCCAAAGCAGGCTCCAGGCTCTGAGCTGTCAGTATAGAGCCCGACACTGGGCTCAAACTCACCAACCGCGAGATCATGACCTAAGCCAAAGTTGGATACTTAACTGACTGAGCCACTCTGGCATCCCCAAAATATCTTTGAATCCAAATTTTTGGAAGTTGTTACCAGGGCAGTCAGTGGGATGGACCAAAAGAGTCACTTTCCACTCCTAGCCTCTGTGTCTTGAGAATGGTAATTGGAACCAGTATACAGGTTTGCTCTGAGGGAAATTTTTATTTTATTTTTTAAAGAAAACCTCCATTTTCTGTATCAGCAAGAGGCCAGACCCTACTAGGTTGGACTGGCAGTGGTCCCCCAGAGGGAGGCTGGCCCACCCAGCTACTTGGGTTCTGGACTAAAGCAAACTTCATCTAAATTCTGATTTTCTCTCTCAGAAGCCTGTTCCCAAATTTTGTGGTTCCTTGATTCAAGTATTTACTGATATGGACAGTGACCTCATAAGAGGAAAAGGAGCTTTTGGAATAGTCAAAAGAGAAGGCCCTAGATTAAGATCTGGGCCAGAGACTGTGCATTGTAACCTGAGGATGAGCCTTTCCCTAGGAAGACTGTCTTTTGGTTCTTACCCCCTACAACAGGTGACAGTAGAGATGATTTAGCACCATAACAATATGGGAACATGTATCTTCTTAACATGTCTTTATTACTAATTCTGACCTGATTTAACTAGAAGATTTAAGTGTATTGTTGACTGGCTCTCCAGGGACCCTAGACTCCTGAAGTGGTCAGATGGCCTGGGGAACTTTGCTCACCATTGCATTAGGGACTTTATTATGGAAAAAGATCTGAAAAAAATACCTGTTTCTGAAAATGGTTGGGTATAATGTCAACCTTAGTTAGGCAGAATGGGTCAAAATGGAAATCCCAGTAGGAGGAATGAGAGAATGAAACAAACTCATGTTCATGAGGAACACAGGGTGAGATACACAAGAGTTGGGGGAAGAAGGACAGATGCTGAAGCAGCATCTCCTGTCTGGCTAGCCTGAGTGCGGCAAACAGGTAGGAGATGCCAAAAATTAAGTGCAGTTAACTCTCCTAACTTCATTCTGAAATTTCAGACCCCTTCCTTTGGCAATTGTGACAGCTCTTCCATTAGGAGGTGCTAGGGACTGAATGTTTGTGTCTCCCCCCAAATTCGTATGTTGTTACCCTAACTCCCAATGTGCTGGTATTAGGAAGTGGGGCTTTGGGAAGGGATCAGGTTGCAAGGGTGGAACCCTCATGAATGGAATTAGTTCCCTTGTTAGAAGAGACACAGAGCTTGGTTCCCTCCTTTCTGCTCTGTGCCATGTGAGGATATAATGAGAAGACATCACCCATGAGCCAGGAAGCAGGTTTTCACTAAACACCATATCTGCTAGTAACTTGGTCTTGGAGTTCTCAGCCTCCAGAACTGTGAGAAATAAATATTTGTTGTTTAATCCATCCAGCATATGGTATTTTGTAATAGCAGCCCAAGCTGACTACAACAGGGGTCACTGTTAGCCAAGGTCAAGAATATAGTGTCCCCAGAGGGGCGCCTGGGTGGCGCAGTCGGTTAAGCGTCCGACTTCAGCCAGGTCACGATCTCACGGTCCGTGAGTTCGAGCCCCGCGTCAGGCTCTGGGCTGATGGCTCAGAGCCTGGAGCCTGTTTCCGATTCTGTGTCTCCCTCTCTCTCTGCCCCTCCCCCGTTCATGCTCTGTCTCTCTCTGCCCCAAGAATAAATAAACGTTGAAAAAAAAAAATTAAAAAAAAAAAAGAATATAGTGTCCCCAGAAGTAGCAGGGCCCTACAAGCTGCTTTCCTATCCTCTATCAGGCAAAGCCAGACTTTCTTATATTACAGAAGTGGCAAGGTCCCAGGGGAGCCTATGGAAGTGTACAAAACTCTTGAGGCCCAGGCTTGGACCTTCTGTAATGTTGTGCTCTCTGAGTTCTATTAGCCAAACCCAATCACCAGGTGAAGACATAGATTATACCTTTTGATGGGAGAAGCCACCTTTGATGGCGTTGATTCTTGCAATCAACCACAGGTGTCCTCTGTGCTTTTTGTAGCTTTAAGGATTTCCTTCCAGCCCTTTGAAGTCCATAAAATAATTTGTGAAAAGAAAATCTGAGTAGAACTTCAGTGTCTGGGAGATTATAAGGATTCCCTTTTAATGTCAAAACGTTTCAAAAACCCCACAGAATAGTTGATGGACTTTCACAATCCAATTAACTGAAAAGTTAATTAATAACTAAGTTACCACAAATTTGAGAAAGTTTTGAAATAAATGTGTGTCTTTCAGTGATAGCAGCATCAATATGCATTAAAAAGATAGTTAACATTTATTCAAAATAAGACATGCTAAAGCTTCAGGCATTAATGTGCAAACAGCCTCATGGACCTCTTGTTATAGCTCTGGGATATGATATAGAACCAGGCCCATAGGATAAGGACCACTGTTCTGCAGGAAATGAAGAACTGGCCTAATGTAGAGATGTAGAAGCTGGAAAGAAATCATGGCCGGAAATGCCTGCCAGTGGTAATGGATATATCTGGAGGGCAAAAGAGAGTCATTAACTGAGATCCATGACAAATTTCTGTGTGTTATTTTATATTTGCATTTGAAAGTCATCATCCTGGGCTTTGACAGAGGGGTGTGTTCAATATAGAATTTCTGCTTTGCCTGAAACATTGGCTTTTGGCTGTAAAAGTAACACATTGTCAATTGTCTATATTTTGGCCTTCACACTGCATTTCCTTCCCTGCTGTGACACAGTAACCAGCCACATACCTCCTCTCAGCCTGCTCTGTGCTCATCAAAAACATGCCTGTCTCTCTCTCAGAGCAATGACAACTCTACCGAGGCTGAGATCTGGCATTCAAGCCCCTCTGTCAGCCAGAAGTCTCCGCCTGTGGAAAATGGCCACCAGACTTCCCAGGAGAAGTACAGAAAGTTCTGATTTGTTGAGCATCTTTGAATCATGGTGGCCCAGATCAGTGCTTGTTGTCATGGTGACAAGCTTCAGCCAGGACCCTCTGGGTATGGGGTGGCCAGGAGAGGGGTGGACAGAGAGCCCGTAGATATGGCCTTTGGCAATTAAGACCATGACTCTTGAGGTTAGGCTTGAGTTCAAACCTCTGTTGCATCCATTATTAACTATGTCTCTGGGCAATTTGCTTGACTTTATTGAGCCTCAGTTTCCTTATTGTAAAATGGGGATAATAACACCAACTTCAGATGATTGCAGTGAGCATTGAGTGAGAAAATGCCAGCAAAATGCTTCTCCCAATGATTGCTCTCTAGCATGTGCTTGGAAAACATTAGGTTTTTCAGTGTCAGCATTGCTTGTGCTACGTTTGCACGCTACCTGATTTTTAATCTGGCGTAGGCAATGCATTGAGGCAAGGATAGCTTGTAGCATGCTTTAAATAGCATCTGGGAAGAATCTGTCACGTTTTGGAGATGCCAGCCAAAGAATATCTTATTTCTAGCCAAGAACCTTGTTTGTCCAGCTACAGAGTGTGGCTTATTTATCTGAGACAAAGTCACCCCAGCCCCGTTTTTCATATTTACTTCTCAAGAAGTGCAGCCAGAGGAGGAAATTAAGTTGTGGCTTGGTTGCAGCCCAAGATGCAGACATTTTCCTTTCTGATAGGCGCATCTGCCCTTCCAGTGGCCCCGTGAAACATGCAGGAACGGAGAATCACTTACGGTCACTGGAGGAATTGATACCCCTTGAAAGAGGGTTGAGAATAATGCAAATGTCACGTGATATCTGCTGCTGCAGAATGGAAGGAACAAACCAATTAACTGATGGAATGTGGAGCATCTAGGGGAGCTGTAGGGGCTCTGGAAGGCCACAGAAAGCAGCAGAGTGGGTCCCCATGTGCACAGGAGTCAGCTGCCAGTGCTAAGTTTGCTTAGAGCTAAAGCCAGTCCAGTGGCTTTTTGACTGGCTCTGGGTCATCCTTCCAAATTCTATTTTCTTATTTTCTTTTTAGAATGGGCACCCCCCTCTTTGGACTCATAAGCTCCTACGTCAGGATCCAACACCAAGCCCAAATTCCTCCCTTTCTGGAATCTTAAGTTCCCACTGCCTTGTGGCTTTGCTGTTAGGCTGCCTTCTGGAGCAGCTGTGCCTGGATATGCCTCTTTTGTTGAATTGCCAGCTCAGCTGAGGACACCAAGTCCTACCAGACTTGTACTGAGTCCTTACCCGAGGCAGAAGTAGATTTTTAGGGGGTGCCTGGTGCATCAAGTGAAGGATCTTTGGGAAAGTGTGCAGCCATTGATTAGCAATGTCTACTGTGGGCAAGGGCATACACAGCATAGGATAATCAGGGACTAGTGACAGTAAGTGATTGAAAAATGTTTGTAAATCAAATAGCTGAATGAAGAATAAACACAACAGACAAGTTGAAGTGTCTTCCTGAAGCTCACATAGGCAGCTTGTTGTACAGCATGGACTGACAGCTTTCTTTTGATTGGCAGCTCTGAACTCCTCCTCCATGTATCATTTACTCTTGCCCTTGCCTTAAAACATGGCGGCTGTGGGAAGTCATCAATAAAAGTGAGAGAGGAGATCTGGTAAAGGCCAGAGCTCTTTCTCCAGCGTCTCTTTGATCTGGTCAGAAACAGATGTACCTGGAGCCAGCCTGGGAAAGAGATAGACTCAACTGAAAAGATATAGACTTCTCTGGGGGTACACCTGGCTTTCTCTACCACTCAAACAAAATTTTATGGAACTTGCAACTGGGAATTGCTAGTCACATGTATTCACCATCTAGAAATTATTTGTTAATCAATGAGTGTGCTTTTTTTTTTTTTTTTTTTTTTTGTATGTTGGATCACATCTGGAAATGATCTATCCCCATAAGGGGATATTGCCCATAAGGAAGATGATTAAAACTTCTGATTGTGCCCAAATGAGTATGGTAATGTTTAATAAGGACCTGGGTCTTGGGATGCCTGTGAGGCACATTCTGGAATCCTCATGGTTGGGACTTCAGTTGAGGCAAAGGGACCAAAGGGAGGATTTGGAAGGTGTTGGCTTAGTTTGTTTCCTAGCCTCGTGTGGGTGAGCAATCCCCTGCTCCCCACTTGCCTTCCACCTGTCTCTCTGGAGCCCAATTTCCCATTGCTTGATTCTCAAACACATCTCCAGCCTTGTTTTCCAGGGTGGAAGGAAGGCAGGGAGGACAATGTGGTTGTCACAGTGCTGGCAACTCAAAGGAATATGGCGAGAATCCCAGGATGTGGAGATTATCACCCATTCTCACTCTCAGAGAGTTATGATGATTTAGTCTTTATGACCCTAAAATTTCAGATGGCTCAGACAAAGTCATAGAACATGCCAGCTGCCTCAGGGCTGGTTGGCTGGACCTCTGTCCTGTAGAAGCCTGCACTGAGTAGGCAGGGCTGGGCCATGCTAGCCAACTTCCCTCACGGAGGAGTGCAAATTGCAGGGTGAGAGAAAAGCCTAGGTGTAGCTTGGCTTGCTGTCCTGGGCAGTTTGCTACATGTGGTGACTTAGGAAGTCTGCCATGAGCCCCAGAGTTGGAAGAAAGGGCTCCTGCCTGGGCTCTCCTACCTTGTATTTCCCTGTAACCTCCATGTGGGTCTAGGGAACCTGGCTACTTGCATGATTTCAAGGGCTGAGGAGAAGGGTTCTAGCTTCGCCCCTTAGCCAGGACAACAGCCTCATCAATTAGTCAATGGGTGGGCTCCATTACCTCGGCATCTTCTTCCAACCGGGCAGCTCTCTGGGTCCCTCAGAGTTTTTCTGTCCTTTGGCCTCCCTCCAAAGAGACTAAGGACACTGAAGACTAGAAGGAGAAGGAGACCTTCTCAAGAGCTCATGGGATTCTGGGGGCAGAACTATGACCTGAAAGAGAATCCCTGCCCATACCCCAGTTCCATATTTCCTGATACCCCTCTATCTGCCAGATGGAGATGAGTATTTTTCTTAGGCCCCCTGGACATTTGATAAATTAGATGGTGCCATGGCTTTTTCATCCCCACAAGAGTTATTGCCCAGGCATTGGAAGACAGCTGAATAAAGAGCTAGAAGCAGGAAGAACCTGAGAGAGAGAGAGCCAAGACCACAGTAATAACCAGCACTAATAGCCTTGGGAAGAGAAAGGAAGCAATGCTTACTCACCTTAGCAGATTGTGTGGCATGGGGCCCTCAGCCCAGGTTTATGTTTAATTCTGCAGATTTCCTGTGAACCACTGAATTCTCACTGGCCCAGGATGCTGTTCTTCTCAGCTGGTCTGAACATCTGGGGCTTTTCTTGGTGTGGCATGAACAAAACGTGGTAAGGGGACTTAAGTAACAAACAAACAAAAACCCCAAACAAACCAGAAACAATATGGCTCTTGTCACTCATTAGAGAACACTAGCCAAATGATCACCTTGTTCTGGATATTGAGATCACACGGTATGTAGTTCAGGCCTCAATGCAGTCATGTCAATGCTTTATGTTGTGCAAATTCTTAATGTTACTGAGGGGGTGCTGCTGAATTTTTCTAAGTGTGTTTTCTGGGGATGCAAGGTAATTGGGGAAATTATAGGCGAGTCAAAGCAACATTTTGTGCTTGTTTTCTCCTCCTTGTGCTACTCCAAGTGCAGGAATGGGGGAGAGAGCAAAAAATAAATTCTGCTCAGCAGGCTTTGTAGCAGTTTTTTCCCACTGGCCATTCTTGAGACTCCCTCGTGTCCAGCTGGCTGTCAGGGACAGTGACTGTGGTCCAGCACATGGAGAGCCCCTGAGAACTGCAGAGTTGGGTGGTGAGGCTAGGGCAGACTCTCCCTATCCTAGAGAGGACTTGGGGGTCTGAGAGTAGCTCTAGGGTCTGCTCCATACTGGTCCTCCATCCAGTGAGGGAGGCGCTCTCAGCTTAACACCCATGGATTGGGCAATGCTCTGTAAATCCCTCTCTTGGGCTGAGCATTTTTGGCCCATTTTGAGCTTTAACTTGATTTGGAAATTTGGTTTGGAGCCAATAGTGGGCCTTAGCCTGGACCTCAGGGCTGCATATAGAATATCTGTCTCCTTGGGCTAGGGACAGCCGGTGTGCAGATGCTGCTTTCTCTGCTCAGAGTGGCTTGCAGCTGCATGGGGAAGTGGAGGTGAGTGGTGGGGATGACTCAATCCAGCTCCCTGGAGGCAGGAGCTATCCAGAAAACTGGCTCCCTGCCTTGACTCCTTCAGCTGATGTCCACCTGGAGAAAGCGGGCACAAGTATACAGGTGATGGGTGGTGGGGGGAAGAACACATGAGGGTTCAGGAAAGGAAAGGGTCTGAGACAGATCTTGCCTTTGTTGAGCTGATTCTGCTGGAGACAAATACAATCAGTAGGTTTATGAGGCCATTACTCTGTGCCTGCTCCTGCCCTGGGTGTGAGGATGCCATGGGACATGACAGTGGCACACAGGGAGGGCACAGGGCTCTTTCAGGCTACAGGCAGGTGGGTGGCCCCCACTGGGAGTGGCTTGGTCCAGGGGTGGCACCTCTAGTGAACAACTGGAGAATAGAAATTCGCCTGGAAGGCTCCCCAAACAGCCCTGTTGGTCTTGGCAGTCAGGCCCTGTGCCTTCGTCAGGGTCACCTCTGAAGTTCTCAGGGGCCACTCACACAGAATGAAACAGAGACAGCACATGGGCCACTAGAAGAGCACTTCCCCATGAGAGAGGACCCTTAGCCAAACTTTGGATGAAGTTCTTCAGGTTGTGTGATTTTTGTGTCAGGGCATCTTACTGAAGTGAGACACTCCCTGGAGAAACTCAAGCCTGGAACCTGTGCTGGGAGGGAGCGCTTGTCCAGCAGAGACCACAGTTGCTGCTGTGCCCACCATGCTCAGACGCTGCAGGCCCTTCCTTGAAGGCTCAGTTGTTATCCTGGCCATGAGACATTAGATGTCTCTGGAAGGTATCCTGGTAAACAAATTTAAGTCAGAAGGGATATGAGAGGTTCGAAGACTCAAATACCTTGCAGAATAGAAGGGAAGTTTGCAGCCCCAGTAGAAGTCACAGAGGCCAGTAACCAAAATGTCACTGTGTTACTTGGGAATAAGGGGACAGCCTTGTAGGCAGAGCTACTCCAGACAGAATCAAGAGACTTGTATGTTCTGTTCTCTTCTAAAAGAGCAGCTGGCACATAGAAGGTGTTCACTAAGTGTTTGCTGGATGAACGAGTACAGCCCTTCTCCACTGCTGGGCCTGTCTCAGCACCATGTTGGCTCTGGCTGGAGTGGGGGGCAGGGAGCTGAGGGAGCCTCCAATTTGTGCTCAGGTCAAGAGGTGTGGGCTCACCTATACAGGAGCTCATTTGAGAGGAAAGTGCTGTGATGCATTCGTGGGGATTTCTATCACTATTACAGGAAGGCCATCCTCCCTGGGTATCTCTGAGCACCCCATGGAGAGCATCAGGCCAAGTGGGGAATGCCCTGGACCCTCACCAAAGCCGATGCTAAGCTGGGGCTCACCTGGAGCCAGTGAAACCAAAGCCTCTTCATTCTCTTTGTGGCAAGAAGCTGAATGTGTAGACTTACCAGAACCTTGAAGACTGCTGGCAATAGCACCTGCCTGCCTGTGACCAGGCTACTTCTCTTGCAGATGAGGTCATGTCTATCAAGCGGAGCACTGGTGTGTGCTAAGAGCTGTAGGCCAGGCTGAAAAAAACACTTGCTCTTGGCCCTCCTTCTCAAAGGGTCAGAGCAGTCATCTGACCATTGTCACTGAGCCCCTCTCTGCCTCCACAGATCAAGTTGCACTACCCTGGATTTCAAAGAAGGCAACATGGAGCAGGAAAGAGAATTCCAGAAGCAGAGGCTGGCAGTAAGCCTGGAAAGGGTATCCCTGGTAGCTGCAGGTAGGCACCAAGAAGGATGAACCGGGGTATGTATGGGGGTGGTGCATCTGTTCGTGTGTGTATGTGTGTGTGTATGTATGCATTCCTGCAGATGTGTGTGTGTGCATTCCTGCAGATGTGTGTATCTGTGTGTGCATGTGCCTGGTGTCTGTACATAGACACCTGGCAGAGGCCTGCTGTTAAAAGATAAACTGAGGCATATTAAACATTTTAAGGGTTTATGTGAGCAAAATCAATTCAAATTGGGCAGTGCCAAACCAGAAGTGCTTGTGAACATGCCGCTGACAGAACTAGTCACGAGACTTTTATAGAGAAGACCTGGAAGCAAAGTAAGGAAATTACTTGATTGGCTATAGCTGAAGTAGTTGTCTTGTTTGGGAAAGTCTCATTGCTTGTGATTGGTTGTCCTTAGGTTTTGATATCTTAAGCTTGAGGCATTCGTAGGCTGGTTGTGGTTTGCATATGTCAGCTGCTAAAGCATCATCACAACCACCTCCATCTGATGACTTCTGTGTTTAATTAATTTAACATAGGCATTTCTGAGTTTCCATGTCCCCTGTGCACAATGCATTGGGCCAGGTGTCAGTGTAAGGAATGTGCCCACCTGCCTGTGCATGTACATAGGTTACTGTCACCAAGGGGTGACACCAGCCTGATGTGGGCACTGGCCAGTCAGAAGGGACACTGTCAGTAACACAGCATGACTAGAGTTCAGGCGAGGCCCACGGATCCCTTTAGAAGGGGCTGCAAGGACTGGGACAGAGCGGGGAGCAAATGGGAGCTTGGTCCAGTGGCCATGTACCAACTGGTTCAGGTGTATTTCAATATTTTAATAACCAGTATAGTTTTCTTTGTGCTAATGGTAAGAACACCAGTTCTGCTGACACCAAAAATAAAGTTGGGTGAGTAATTAAGGAAATATGTTCTGGACATTAAAGGGAATGACAGAATCAGATTTCCATGTTAGACACTGTTGGCTCTAGACAAGTTACTTAATGCCCCTGGAAAATTGGAACAACCATACATACCTACCTTTACATAAGGTTGGTGTAAAGACAGAATGAGATAATGTCAACACAGTGTGCCTGGCACATAGAAGTTGTTAATACCACTGGTGTCATCATTGTTATTATGAAAATGACATCGTATATGTCACCAGATATGGTTTGGGAGACCATGTAGACCTGGATTTTAAGCCCACTTTGCTGTTTTTAGCTTGTGAAAGTGAAGCTATTCAGCCTTTCTGAATCTCAGTTTCCCCACCTATAGTCCACATGGAAACCACAATATGTTACTATGGGTTTGTTCTAATACTATTAACACCGTTTTGCACAAAGTAAGTAATTAGAGATGAATTCCTGACGATGATGATGATGATGATGATGATGGTGGTGGTAACAGGAGGGACCCCTCTGTAGTCGTCAGAACCCAAAGGCCTTTAGAAATCATCTGGTTCAACCGTTTCATTGTACAGATGGGAGTGTTGTGGTCTGCAGAAGTGTGACGTGTGACTGGCCTCAGGCCACCCTGGGGGTAGCAGCCTGAGGAACCAGCTGAGGCATCAGGCTAGTGGGCCTCTAGCTGGGAAGGCCTTCTTCACTTGCTGAGCCCTGGGCTCTGACGCTGCCCCTTGGAACTTGCAAGATGGTAGTGCCACACACACCTTTCGTTATATAAAATAAATGTGTGGATGTCTGCTCCCATTGTTCATGCACCCTCCCTGCAACCCAGGCTCCTAGTGACTTTGCGAAGAGGAGAGGAAGGAGGAGGGTGTCACTGGGCTGCTTCCCTGCTGGATGCAGCAGTGGCTTGGCTGGCTTGTACGGGTCTGTCGGCTACACTGGCCCCATCACCTGCAAAACCTCCACTCATTATGAGGCCTGCATAGATGCTGCCTTTAAATTAGTGGCAGAGGAAAAAACTAAGGCGAGGCCAGGCCTCCCCACATCTTGGGTACTGAATGTTACAGAAACTTATTGCTACTTTTGGTGATTGACGAGGTAGGTAAAGGCTGCTGTCCCATGAGATGTTCAGATGGTTCTCAACAAGTAGCAAGTTTCTGAAATCAGATAATCGGATAATAAAAACAGCACGTACTTATACAACATTTCATTGTGTCAGACACTACTCTGAGCAACTGACACACAGTGATATCTATCATGTTCACACGGACTCTCTGAAGTAGGTGCTATTATCATCCCCATGTTACATATGAGGAATGAAGATACAGTGACCTCAAAAGGCCACATCCCTGGCTCAGGAGGGAGCTGGAATGAGATCTGGGTGGCTGGACCCTGGAGTCTGTTTTTTCTTGTGTCCTCTGTTAGAAGATGGGACTGAAGGACAAAGCTTCTTATTTCCCCTGGGGGAGATCTGAGCTGAATGCTGGGAAATTGTAAGCGTGGACATTTCTCCCAGCAGAGAGGAAAGCCCTGGAGCTCCACGGCGTGGCTGGGCTGCGCGGAAAGGCACTTGCTCTGCATTCCACGGCGGCCATGTGCAGTTGCTCGGAGAGCCTCTGGGGAGCATCATTAATCATGATGTGGCCCCTCATGGGGACCGGCTGTACCTCGCCCAGCCTTTCTCCTCTCACTTGCTAAATTCTCACTGAGAGAGGGGCCATGGCTTTCCTTTGGTGGGTAGGCTCCTAGCATTCTTGAAGGTTTGTAGTTGGGACCAATTCTGCCCCAAAGTTGATCTACAAGGTTTTGCTGCCCCACCCCCTGCCTCTGCCAAGGACCTGGGACCCAGTCACAGGCTACAGGGGGGACCAGATGTGTGAAAGCCAGGCTGGCCACACAGCCAGGAGAGGAGAGGGCTGATGGTTCAGAGGACTGGAAGAGCCCTGCAGGTTGGGGGTCTGGGGTCAGAGAAGACTTCCCGGAGGAAGAGGAAAGACAAAATGTGGCATGTCACTGGGAAAGGGGGCGGAGGGTGTCCTGCTGGCAAAGCCCTGGGGGCCACATTTGCTGAGCCCTTTTCCTCATGTGTCAGGAGGGCTGAACACCACCCCCCAGTGAAGATTTATTTCTTCATCTCCTGTGCTCAGTTCACCCTGGCCTCTCTGTGTACCCCATGGGACAGGGCCCCAAAGCACATGGTAGGCAAGCTAAAGACAAGTAACCAGTTGGCTCCCCTCTAGGACCTTAGTGCCCGGCAGAGCACCTGGAGCAGTAGGCTGGACAAGCCTGGAGAGCTTCAGTGTGGCCTTCACCTTGTCCTGGGCAAGGCTCTCCTGAGACTGCAGAGCCTCTGGATTTGTGTCTAGGCGGGGACACTGACCCCTGATGACGCTGCATCATCCTTCAGGACCCCACCTGCAGCCTAGGCCTTAGGGAGCCCTCAGCCCCCCTCCCGCCCACCCCCTCCCACCACGTGGGATGGGGGAGATGCAGGGAAGTGTCAGCAGGAAGTCTCAGCGCTGACCTGCATTGACCTCAGAGCAAGCACATGGCATTTCCTGGGAGCTAGGCCATGAAAATAAGAAGGCCTCTCCCTTCTCCCTAAGGAAAGACCACAGAAAATTCGGGGTGCCCTCTGTCCTCTTCCTCTTCAGAGTCTGTGAGTCCTGGGGGAGGGGCACCATCAGGAAGCACATATCCTAAGGGATTTTCAGTTTGATTTTCTGTCTGTGGGCAGCTGGAAAAGCCAGTGAGGCATTCCTGTCCCAGTGGGCGATGGATTCCCTTCTCTCTGGCTGAGAGCAGGCCTGAATCCAACCTGACGGTCCTGCCCCAGCCAGGGCGGTGACAGGGGGCGGGAGTGGCTAGATTCTCAGGGGTCCCTGGGCCTGAATCGTAACCTCTCCTGGGGCTGTTTTATATTCTCACCTCCAGGTTTTTATTTTGTTTAGAATCGCTCACATTATACTTCAGCACTTAATTCAACAGCCATAGAAAATATTGCTCTTTTTACTTTTTTTCATCTTTTTGACCTAAGATCATGTTGGTGCCAATTTCCTTTAAAATAACTCATTACCTGCGGGCCATTGGCGTGAAATCCCAGCGGTAGCCCCCACTGACCCTCTCTCTGTAATTCCAAGGCCTCCCCTCGCTCACCCTCCCCTTGGGGAGCCTTGGCCTCTGTGTTTATACACTAATGTTTTTTCTCACACATTCATTGTGCGGCTTTCCTTAATTTGGTGTCCCACCGGGTGCCGGCGGGAGGCCACTCAAACATTATGTCAGTGATCTCAAAATTGAACCCCAGGGCTTTCTTCTACCAGTGGCCGGAGCAGATGTGTGGCACACTTTATTAACTCAAGTACCCACGAGTTGAAAATTTCATTAGTTTGAGGGGAGGGCTAAGTCCCATCCAGAGACCTGGTCTGGACAGATTCTTTGTGTCAACCTGACCCCTAGCAAAACGGATTATTGTTCTAAGTGAGACAAGTGACCTAATGTTCTGCCTGTTACGCACACATGGTCTGTAACCTTTTAAAATATGAGTGTGGGAAAACAGCGCATTCTGCCACATCCCTGACCGCAAATTCCTGACAGGTGGCAGCCAGGCTCTTAGCAACCCACAAGGAGTCTGGAATTATCGAGGGGCCACAGTGGTTTCCTTAGGCCAGGTATGGGCCAGGTCAGGAGATGGACGGCTAGGGGGAAGGAGCCCATGGAGGCAGAACCTCGACCTCCAGTGCCACCCTGTGACAGGCCAGGGCACAGCCTTAGCCTGGCAGTTGGCTGGGAAGGGCCCAGAAGCAGCCCACCTCCCATGCCCCCACGGCATGGGTCATGGGTCGGTCGTAGGCTAGGACCAGGGCTGGGAGCAGTAGCTTTCCAGTAGCACTGGCAGGGGTGGGGGTGGTTAGGGGGACATAGAGGGTGTGGGGAGTTCTGCCGTGGAATACTGGAGACTGACTAATGGGGAAGCACTGGTTTATCTCTTGTAAAAAAGATTTACCAAGGCTCCATGCCGAATGTTGGGTGCAGCCACATCCCTGCTGAGAATACTCCGTACAAACCCACCAGCCCCCCTGGGTCCCCTTCTCTCCCTCTGTTCTAAGTGACCTCATGTTCTGCCTGTTAGGTGCACATGGTCTGTAACCTTTCAAAACACCAGTGAAGGAGAACAGCATCTTCTGCCACATCCCTGACCACAAATTCCTGTCTGGTGGCAGCTGGGCTCTGTGGAGAGAAGGAAGGACATGCTCAGCTGAGTTCACCTCCTGAGGCCTCCACAGCAAGGTCCCCAGCTGGGGCCTGGGGAGGAAGGAGGGGTGCTCTGACTGTGGCCTGGGCGTATGCAATGGTAGGGGACCAAGGTGGGTGAATCACCAGGTTGGCCTGGGAGATACCATCTCCATGCAGTGTGTGGCTGGAGGAGAAAATCAGTTATAACCAAGGGACTTGGGTAGGGCTCCCAAGGGAGGAGGGCCTGAAGAGGCTTCAACAGACCAGAAGAATGGGCCAAGGAGGGTCCTGAGAAGGAAGGGGACAAGGTGTGGGTCTTGACCAGAGTTTTGGGGGGATGCTAACAGGTGGCTAAGATTATCCACAGCACATTTTCTCTGGATTGTGCTTATGGTACAGACACAGCGCAGTTCTTGGGCTGAGAGAGATTTCCACTTAGGTCTCCGGTGGGGCCTGCTATGCAGATGTACCCTTTGATGATCCCAGCTCCTGTAGCTGCATAGGAATGCCTGGAGACCTAGGGACACAGCCCCCAGGCCTGGGCTCGGCTCTCCCCAGAGTCTCTGTGACCTGGCCTCCCAGAGAGCTGAGGAGAGGGCCGCCCTGGCCCCTACCTTCTGACAGACACAAAGCAGAGCTGGTTGTAAAAACTTAATTAAATGAAATATTTTAACAAGAAATTCCAAGAACAGAATGCCCTTCTCGTCAGCAAGCCCTCACAGAAATAAAAGCTGACAGGAAGCGTGTGTTCTGTCCGACAAGAGAAAGTTTCTGCAAGAATCAAGATAGTGCAGGGAGTTGGCCTGAGCTGGACCAGCATGTGAGCCAGGCTCGTTCCTGAAGTCAGAGCCCACAAGGGGAAGGGTCACTGATCTGGGAAAGTATGGACTCCTGAGGATCCTTCTTCCATTTGACGTACCTTCACTGAGCATCTGTCACGTGCCAGGCAGTGTGCAAGCCTGAGTGTGCAGTGCTGTCAGCCCTCACCAGATGCTCCTGTGCTTCTGTGAGAGGGATATTTTTATAAGATGAAGAACGGGAGTCTTGGAGGTTATGTGACTTCTTAGCCTTGGGTCACAGCTGGAATGAGAACCTGGTCCTCATGATTCTCAAGGTCCAGGCTCCTTTTGATGTGACTTGCCCTTTCTACCACAATGGAATTGCTGCCTGGCTAGAAGCAGGGCCACATCCAGGACTGGGGAATGCCATCATGGCTTCCCTTGGGGGAGCACAACCAAAATCTGTCCCCAAAGTGGACAGAGGAACCTCATCCCCACTCTGAGGAGAGGGCCTGCAGACCAGAGTGACCCAGGCTGGGGCTGCTTGAAGTGTGGTGGCATCCCAGCCCGTGTCAGGTGGAGTGGGCCTCCGTTGTGGGCAGACAGGTGATCAAGGCCAGAGCTGTCTGGTCTTAGAAGGCTTCCTTGAGATAATCTTGACTATTTCCACAGAGGGTCAGGGAGGGTGTTTCAGGCACAGGGCAAGGAGTAGGAACCGCCGGAGGCAGGTGGCAAAGCATGATGCATAGTCAAGGGAGCGGGAAGAGCCTTCGCTGGAGGCGAGGGTGGAGCCTGAGTCAGTGACTGACTCTCCAAGGAAAACTTGCTCTCATGTATGTGTCCGTGATGATGAGGTGACAGTAAGCATCTCCTGCTCCTCTGTCAGTCTTGGCCTCTGTGAGGAAAATGCTCAATGCATGCATACCAAGCAACTTGCTTGATTGACCTTGATTGGTTATTTCCCGGACTGGAAGTATTTCTGTAACAATTGAACCAAATCCTTCTTGCTACAAGGTGGGTTTACTACATACAGGCTTCCAGTAGCCTCAGTAGGACTTGGCTTGGTACCAACATGACTATGGGTGAAGCACACTCCATAAAAAACGTGAAATTGGCAATGAAGATTCATTTTAGGTACAATGGTTCACTGGAGAAGAGGAAACTGCTTTCCAAGAGCATTACCCACCAGGTTCTCATATATTGTAAATTTCAAATACACTTTGATTTATCAAAGTGAATACCCAAATCTTATTTAAGCCAGTAAATGTGTATGTAAACTGAGGCAAGGCTGTGACTGGCTCAGAAATCAGCTTACAACCTAGGTGACTTTTTTTTTTTTTTTTTTGCAGCAGAAAATTGCCTGCAAATTCTATCCTCTACCATCTCCCATCTGTTTTCTTTCTTTAGGCACAGAAAAGGAATAGGCAGAGAATGTTCTACCAGGAACTTGAATCCCCAGGACCCAACTCTTACAGTGAAACCAAAGACTTTACTAATTTCCCCTGAGCAGGGTTCTCATCGTGACCTCTTAGGAGGAAGCAAGTACATGGGGGCCTGCATTTACCAATCCACTTTGTCCCAGGAAAATTGTGTGCAGAGTTTTTGATAAGAAGATTCTTTAAAAAACATGCTAGGATGAGTCATTGCCTTGTTTTATTTGTGAAGAGTGAAAAAAATTATTTTATAGCTGGCTGCATGCACTTGGAACCTGCTGGCCTAAAAGGAAGGAAAAATGTTTCCTAGTAAGAAAACTGCTTGTTTTTTTCTTAAGTGAAAATAGGTCAATGGGCCTGTTGGTTATAAAACATGACACCCCACCCCCTTCCTAGATATAACCACAGAAGAGTTGAATTATTTCTCTTTCCACAGTGACAAGAGTCTTCCTCTGCTAGGTAGGATAGACAGGGTTTGAGGACTTGGGGAAAGTTAAAGGGGTGGACAGAGAGAGTGAGAGACCTAGACAGAAGCACATGGCTCACAGGACAGCCATGTGTTAAGGAACCTTAGGAAAGCATGTGAAATGGGGCCCAACTGGTTTATTCAGATGTTAAAGAGGAAGATCTTGAAGGCTGGGTAAGTTGGGCACATCCAGGCTGCCAACACTTGGTTGCAGAGTAAGTTTTAGGCTTGCATTCTGTGTATATAGGATTTGCTTAAAATAGGACACACTGTGGTCATATTCAGGCCACAGTTTGTCAGTATGGGGAGGACCCTAAGGGCAGTGCCTCCAGTTCACAGAGGCAGTTAGGTCAGCAACAGAGATGGAGCAGGAGCCAGCCCCCCTGACAACCATGCAGGAACTTCTGAGTAGAGGTCTCCCCAGAAACCGCCAACTGCCCCACTGGCTGGATGGAGAACTGGGAGACTAGATTTCCACTGGGGCTTCCCAGGACATGGAGGGGTGGTCAGGAGGCAGGAGGCCAGTTCTTGGGGGGACAGGGGCAGTTCCAGGGCTGGGAGCAGTTGTAGAGGAAACAACGGGGCAGTTTTGCCTCACCACCACCCTGAGCAGCCACCGGCAGCTCAGCCTCCTTGGAGGACATGGATAGTCTCTCTTTGAAGGACTCATGGATTCTAACTCCTTCCTCCCACCATCCAAACGCTTTTGTGAGAGGAAAATGTTAGAAATAAGCCCAATCAACCCTATCAAAGGAGGGACCCAGAGACTCATAACACACTGAAAGGAGGCTTTAATCAACATTCTTGCAAGAGTGGGTGTCAGACAGGCACACCTGGGGCAGTTTCATCAGGCAGCCTATCTCCTAGCATGCAAGTCCCGCCCCTGGTTCCTTATTGGCTGAGTACTACAGAGGTTACAGCCTTACCCAGAGGTCCCCTATGCCCATGTAAGGCAAAAAAAGTGGTCTGACTGGAACAGAAGTACATTCCCTGAGGCAACACAGAGACTTTCAGTCCCTCCTCCCTTTGTTGTTTGGCGCATGCTCATTGCAAAGCCCAAGAAAAACCAGCCCTCGGAAGGGAGAGGGGAAGAACCAGGAAGAGAAATGTCTAAGGGTTTGGGACTCCATTGTGGGGAATGGGGAGGGTTCGTACCTATTTCCAATAGGTTGTAAACCTATTGTTAGTTAGACAGAACAGCTTTTATTTGATATTTCTGAAAATGAATCATCTCCCTTATTTCTCACAGAAAAGCCTTCATTGTCACTTCAGCGAGATGGTTAGTCAGTCTACAAACAGTGCATGCCAGTGCTGAGTGAGTTATTTCACAGGACTTCATAGAAGGGAATGATTGCTTCAGCACACTCGGTGGACCCCCAAGAAGGGCTGGGCCCATCTCCCCAGCCAGTAAAGTATAACTTAAACGAAAACTGACAAGGCCTTAGCGGAAGCCCATTGCAAATGGTCTGGTTGATTTCAGGGTTTGGTCTGGGGCAACAACATGGGGCAGCAAGAAATAAGAAACCAATGCAAGTACATGGCCCGGGTGTGCTTTAGAGATGATTGGAACAGCCTTTGAAGGCTAAGAGACATTGTTTACTGGGCCCTGAAGGATTTTCCCAGTATGCATAAAAGAAACAGCAATACAAGGAGATGAGAATCCAGTCCCTGGATCTTCAGGCCTTCACACTTGGCCATCACCAGCTTCCCTGGTTTTCCAGCTTGCAGATGACAGATCCTGGGACTGCTTGTTCTCCATTTACTATGTTCCCATAGTAAATTTCTCATATCCTGTTGCTTCCATTTTTCCTGGAGGACTCTAATATATGTTTCCTTTCCCCTGCCCCTCTCCACCAGGTATAACCTATCCTGAATTTGAGTTTATTGTTCACTTTCTTTTTTTAATGTTTATTTATTTTGAGAGAGAGAGAAAGAGAGTGCATGAATGAGAAGGATAGGGTCAGTGAGAGAGGGAGAGAGAGGATCCCAAGCAGGCTTCATGCTGTCATCACAGAGTCCAAGTGCGGGGCTCGATCCCACAAACTGTGAGATCATGACCTGAGCTGAAATCAAGAGTCAAAACTGACTTAACTGGCTTAACTGACTGAGTCACTCAGGTGCCCCTATTATTCACTTTCTTTAAAACTATAATCCTAGAGAACAAATTATGTGGTTTTAGTTGATTTTAACTTTATTAAAGGGGTATTGTGCTGTGTTTAATCTCCTGAGACTTACCTTTCATTCCATATTGTATCTGCAAAATCCTTTTAAATAGTTGTGTATAATTATAACTACACATCATTCATTTTTACTTCTGCCAATAGGACACTATTAATTTATCCACTCTCTGTGTGCCAGGCACTTGATATACATTATCTCATTTAATCTCCATTACATCCCTCTGAATGAGAGGAAACCACTTTCTACTACTGCTCTGAATAGCTCAACCTGTTCTTCCATTTTAAAGGTGAAACTAGGGGCGCCTGGGTGGCGCAGTCGGTTAAGCGTCCAACTTCAGCCAGGTCACGATCTCGCGGTCCGTGAGTTCGAGCCCCGTGTCAGGCTCTGGGCTGATGGCTCGGAGCCTGGAGCCTGTTTCCGATTCTGTGTCTCCCTCTCTCTCTGCCCCTCCCCCGTTCATGCTCTGTCTCTCTCTGTCCCCAAAATAAATAAACGTTGAAAAAAAAAATAAAGGTGAAACTAGAAAAACGAAGTGACTTTCTTGAGGTTACAGAACTCATGAATGGTAAAGCCTGAATTTGGCTCCAGTGCTTAGGCTTTGTGTGAAAAGAGGGAAATACAGGCTGCCCCAGGATTCCCTGATTCAGCTGAGTAGAGCTATAGGCAACACTTTACCCTATTCTTGCTGTTGTTTCTATGATCATCTAGTACATCATGTAATTCCAGAATGTTCTAATGACCACAGGGCCCAGCCAACCAGCACAGCCCCACTATAAATGGCTCCTGGAGCTGTTCTGGCCTCCCCACTGCTCTAGAGGGACATACATGTCAGCCTGAGTGGATCCCACTTGATGGAAAAGCAGAGAGGCAGTGGAGTTCACTTGGGGAGCCAGGGGGAGTTGGTGAAGTTGGGTGGTTTGCTGATTACCCTTCCCTTAGGCTACTCTCTAGTTTAGAGTCTAAACTCTAAATACCTCTTCTTAGTGCAGCTTAGTGCATGCTGCATAGCCACAGCCCTAGCCATAGCTTAAAAACAAGGGTGAGGACATGAGTCTACAGGTCATGGACCAGGCCACCTCCAAGGCCTGAGTTGTTCCTCTCACCTGAAACTGGGCCTCAGTGGTGCTAGTTGAGGGTGTAAAATTGATGCAAAGGTCAGATCTTAGTGCGTTAGTGTCCCTGGTATCACTGACCTGAAGCACTGCTCAGACCTAAAGAAGGTATGAGCCAGTTTGTATAGGAGGAGAAGGGCAGGGCCCTCTCCTCACAGAAACATGTGTATCTACCCTACCAACTTTTATGAGGAATTGGAATGTTTTTTTGCTGGTGACCCCCCAACCAACCCACCAACAAATGGAGTGCTATGAAGGGAGTTGTAGCCGACCTCTTAATGTGAAACAGCAAGACAGAGAGATGAGCTAAGAGGTAGGGTCTGTTTCTGCACGTTTATCTCTGGTTATTAGACATTTTTAGAGGGAACATCTGTTTGTCCACTCTGGTTCCCATATTGCAGGCTCTATCTGAGGGCCAGCTTCGTCCCTTCTCTGACTTCATGGGGACTAAGTCATCAATTAGGGCCAGGAAGGGGACCTAGAATAAGAAGTGAAGGGGGCTTTGCTCAGCTCACCAATAAAGGGCCATTGGGCTCTTCAACTAACCAGCCTTCAAGTGAAAAGCAAAAAAAAAATGGAGTTAGCTTTAAATGCATCTGGTGGGGCCCACTCCCAGTTAACCCATTAATTACAATATTGTGGGGACAACATGACTACTCCAAGCAGATACTGGGAGTCAAACTAAAGCACACAGCTTGATCATGCTTCCAAAGTTCCAGGGCCTCAGGCTGGGCTCCATTATTTCATTTCTCCTTTGGTTTGAAAGGTTGGTTTTACAGAAAGAATATCTGTGTTTATAGTAGGATTTTCCACATCATCTGATAGCATTTTTGTTTGTTTTTTGAGAGAAGGAGAAAGAATGCTCTCATGTGTGCTCGAAGTGGGGAGGGGCAGAGGCAGAGGGAGAGAGAGAAAATCTTAAGCACACTCCACATCTAGTGTGGAGCTTGACCCAAGGATCAGTTTCAGGAGTGTGAGATCATGACCTGAGCTCAAATCAAGAGTTGGATGCTTTACCAACTGAGCCACCCAGGCATCTTCATAGTATGTTTTTAAAAGATTATTACTCCGTAAATACAGAGTTTCTATTTGGGATGATGAAAAAGTTTTGGAAATAGTGATAGCTGTGCAACATTGTGAATGTAATTAATGCTACTGAGTGTACACTTAAAAATGGTTAAAATGGCAACTTTCATGTTACATATATTTCACCACAATTAAAAAAATGCAGTAAAATATTTCATTCTTTCATAATTTGGCTATTGTTGAAAGCATTTTTATAAACATTGGGGTACATGTGCCTAAATGCCCACCAACTGATGAATGGATAAAGAAGATGTAGTTTATTATATACAATGGAATACTACTTGGCAATGAGAAGAATGAAATCTGGCCATTTGCAGTAACGTGGATGGAACTGGAGGGTATTATGCTAAGTGAAATAAGTCAGGCAGAGAAAGACAGATACCATATGTTTTCACTCGTATGTGGATCCTGAGAAACTTAACAGAAGACCATGGGGGAGGGGAAGGGGAAAAAAGTTACAGAGAAGGAGAGGGGCAAACTATAAGAGACTCTTAAATACTGAGAACAAACTGAGGGTTGATGGGGTGGGGCAGAGGGGAAAGTGGGTGATGGGCATTGAGGAGAGCACCTGTTGGGATGAGCACTGGGTGTTTTATGGAAACCAATTTGACAAAAGATTATATTTCATAAAAAATATTTCATTCTTTTTTTCTTCTCACAGTAAATTTAAATTACTTCTTCAGAAAAAAGTTAGATGTATATGTTGGTTCAGTCTCAAGATAATACCTAATTAATTGCATGAGAAAAACAAACTCTGTTTTCTTGTTAAGTTTCTAAAGATACCTATAAGGTCATAAAATTAATACAACATTCAGTTAAAATTCTCCTTTGTTGCTATTCCTTTGAATATTGTCTCTCTTGCCCACATCTGCAGCTTAATATCCTGCTAGTTATTTCTGCTTAGGCACACCACTGCAACTTGAAAGTTACCACAGTTGCTTTCCAGCTGTGATAGTCTATGAGTCCATGCCTTACACCAATAATCTGCCCCCAACACATTCCTCCTGTTTCTATTGATGCCCCATGGCTCCTACAGATCACGCAGTTTCAAAATCTCACAACTCTCAAGTGTGCTTTACTCTTCCTTCTTCCTTCTTCTTCTGGTGTCCCCTGTACCCCTTGGTACCCTCTTGGTTCCAGAGATTTGCCAAGGCAGCTCCCTTTCTTATAGCTTTTGAACCCATCCCTTCTTTTCTAAACAATGAGCCCCTTGGTTCTATCAATTAGGACTTCATGATGCTTCTCATATTCTATCCTTTCTCACCATTCCTAGAAACTATGACTTGGGTAACTAAGGCACTCAGCATCTTTCATTTGGACCCTGGCACAGCTTCATATCCGTGTTCATCCCATTACAATTTATCTTGCATGAATTATCCTATCAGTTTTCTTAAATCACAACTCCTATCACCCTTCCTGCTCCAAAACCCTCATTGGATGCCCTTGTCCAGCAAAGAAGTTACCACCTTTAACTCTGGCTTTTGAGCTCTCTGCAATACTGCCAATCTTGCCTTTCCAATCCCGCCTCCCCTTACTTTTCCTGTGCTCTGGCCACTAGATGATCCAGTGTCTCTCAAACACACCCACCTATTCTTTTTTTCCTCATGTTTTTATTCATGTAGAATACCCTCTCTCCCTTATCACTTGTCAATGTATCTTCAAGATTCATTCCAACATTCTCCATGAAAACTTCTTGATTCTCATTCTTTCTTATTATAGACCCTCGTAGTTGCTTTGTTTATACACATCAGGAGAGAACACATTCCACCTATGATTGATAAATGGACAGATATCTAGGAACTGCATCTTAATGACCTTTATCTCTTCTCTAGATCCTTTGTGCTTAGCGTATAGAAGCATTTAATGAATGTTTATTGAACCGGATAGGTCTCCTTCCCTCTATTTTATCTCCTTGCCATAAACGCATTTACATTATCACCTAATAATCATGGCACTTCTTATCTGTACAACATTAAAGGTTGCAAAGGTCTTTCATATCTATTATTTCAACTGACTTTTATGAATAGCCTTTCAAAGACAGGTAGGATAAATACTAGCCTTACTTTGTAGTTAAGAAAATAGGCTCACAGAGGGGAAATAAGTTGTACAAAGCTATAAGCAAATAAGGAAGGTAGCCAGTAATTGAACACAGAGGTGTATCCTGATTTGTAGTAGAAGACCAAAGAAGAAACCAAGCAAAGTCCAAGCCCTCCCAAGTATCTCTTATTCCACCTTTATGGATGGCATAATGAAGATATTCTAAGCCACCCAGGAGTACCTCATAAAGGGATACCAGTCAGGGAACTGAATAGGTCACATTGTGCGATTACATGCTCATTTTGAATTTGTGTTTTTTCTTTCTCTCATGCCCTAGATACAGATATTGTTACATGAATACCAGATACCTTGGATTCCTTCTTCCCCTCCAATTTAAGCCGTAAGTCAAGACCACCTTTCAGTTTGAACTCTTAGTACATTCTTGCTCATCAGGGAAACTCTCCTAGGACTATGCCTAGGACCACTCATGTGATGCCCTGGGACCTGGGCCTAATTTTCCTCCTGCTATCACATTTGGAACTGAGCCTTCATTTACCCACTCATCAATTCTCTCAACTATCTGTCCATCCATCCATCCATCCATCCATCCATCCATCCACCTGTCCACCCATCAGATGGACATCCATTGAATCAATGCCATCCATTGATTGACTATCCAACGGACTTTCCCTGAGTACAAGATTCATCACTACCATATATTCTACCTCCTTAGGACTCTTTCTGGCTCCTCAGTTCCAAAGAATCCTGTTAAGACAGAAATACGCGAATGTGTTTTTCTTTTACAGGTAATGCTTGTGTATTTTAACAGTGACCTTCATGAAGGGAATGTGAAAGCTTTATGAAATATGGTGGAGGTTGAAGGCGTTTTTGGATGTAGAGGGTCTTTTCCAAACAAACCTCATATAGGACTTGGAGGGGCTAGTAATCTCCCATTTCCTACTCCCCAAAGGTCACACCCTTCTTTTGTTATTCAACACTGTTGAAAGGTATCCCAAAGATATTAGTGATGGTAGATATTAGATATTCCCAAAGATATTAGTGATACATAGGTTCTTTGTAGCTTTCCCTTAATAGATCTCAGCTTGGATGCTCTGCCTGGGGGTTGCCAGTGTTTAAAAATAGAGCTTGAGATAAGTGGATGTGGCAGGAGAAATCCTTGGGTTTTGATTATACTTTGGATTGTTAGATATTAAATGTGGAGAAATGAGGAAATTCAAGAACATAAATGTATGCTTGATCCCAGAAATGTTAGGAGTACATATCCCCATGCCTCCTTTTCCACACTTACTTTCTGTGCCTTGAATGGATCCTGGCTAAGCTGCAGGGAGACATCTGAGGTCCCTATTATCATGAAGCCCTGGGGGCCAGGACTTCCTAGTCATCCTTTCTCAATTTCTGGCAGGCTAAGTGAAATAAAAAGCCTGTTGGTTGATCTCAGCCTAGCAGAGAGCCTTGCCTGGAAAGAGCAGACTGTGGGTGAGGAAGACTGTGCGGCACATGAAGACAAATGAGATGCTTCTTGGGATCAAATTATGTGAAAGCTTTTGCAAATAGTTTTTCCTTTTCAGTTGGCAAATACAATTCCTGATATCAGTTACCTTTTTATTTTTTAGGTGGCAAAATATTTCTCTCCTCAAATTCTCCCTTCCCCTTTTATTCTATTACTCTAAACTCAGTATGTATTCTTTGACAGGTTTTGGAATGCCAGACATTTGCTATCTTTCAATATGATTGAGCCAAATTGAGTGCTATGATACACAATAAAGAATTCATTTATTTGTTTTCCCTCCCCCAAGTTTAGTAAAACAACTCAGATACTGATTTTCTTTAACTTGCAAAAAAAAGTTATTTCCCAGAGTTCAGAGACCTTTAGCGATCTGACGCCAGCTTCAGTGCAGACCCAGTTCATGTGTGCTCCTGCTTATAGTCAGCTGCTTGCCACGAGGCTGGCTCACTGTATAGTTATATTAATACATACAGTTTGAGTTTTCCCCCTACTATATTAAAGTTTAATAGGAATGGAAGAATAAATGAGAATTGCATAAGAAATTAAAAGGTGATAGTAAATTCTCCTGGAGAAACCTTTATGGAGGGGATCATGTTATTGACTGTGGCCGATTGTAGCTCTTTCAGTAATTCAGTGATATATCTCAGAAACATGTGGTATGTTTGAGTGGACAGGTCAATCAATCTTTTGGACTCAGTAATGAATTTTTCATAGTAATCAGAGAGTTGGTCTGAAAAATCCTGTAGTTTATATCTGAACTGCTGGTGGTAATCAGAAATGATTTCCTTCATTGCAGTGGCCTGGCTTTTAATTATTTCCTGAGCACTGGTAGAAAGCTCTGCAATCTTCTCTTTCCCTTTTCCATCTGCATCAGTAAGGATGCTAAGGTATTCCTGGATATCTTTCTGCACAAACTGCTCAACTTGATTTGAGAGTTGGGAAATCAAACCAGCAGTACTGATAGTGTATTTGGAATGGAAGTCCATAAGGACATCCACTAGGTTCTTGATCAAGCTGATGATCTTTTCTTCAAGTTCATAATACCTTGATGTCCAGCTGACCACAGTTGGATCAACATATTCTTTGTGAAGATCCTTTATGAGCTGATGGAGCTGTTGTAACTGTTGAGAAGCTTCCTGGAGTTGGTTTTGGACAAGTTCATTAAACTTGTCAAAGTTAATTTTCAGGAATGTAAAAGCAGTTGGAATATATTTTTTGAAGATTCTATTGATCACGTGTTGAATATCATTAATGAGATAAGTAAATTTCTTTCCCTTTAAGCGTTGAATTTCTTCTTCTATCTCTTGGAAAGCTCTTTCTAAATATCTCTGAAGATGACTTAGCATCTCTGTAGTCTTGATAGACTGAAGGTTATTAAGTGCATCCTGGATCTTTTGTGATAAAGATTTCAACAGGTTCCCAAACTCCAAGACAACATCTCTTAGTTTATAGCTCTCTGAATTAAAAGGAAATTTAATCTCTACATCCTTGATTAGCTCAGATTTCTCCATCAGGTCTTGGAAATAGGAAAACAGTATTTCTAACCCACTATGGATTTTTGAATATACCTGTGACAGCACCTGCCCTACTTCCCTCATGACCATAGTGAAGAGTTCATCTCTAGAGTATGTCCCGGCTTTTCCTGGGAGCTGGAATCTGGTGAACTTTAGGAAGTCAATCAATGAGTCAACCTGATGACTGACTATGTCTTTGTATTCCTGAGTAACTCCCATTAATCTGTCAAACACCTTATTCTGGAGTCCCTGGAAATCAGCTTGGCCCTCCTGAGCCAACAGTTCACGGTACAGATCCTGGGCCTTGTCCTTCCACTGCTGGTAGGTTCTAGTGGTGGCCCTGGCTACCCTCTGGAGCCCCATATCCACCTCATCAGTCTGCCTTATGGTGCTTTGATAGGCCCACTCAGCACTGTTCTGCAGACTTCTTCTCAATTTTAAAGAAGCATCTCTCAGATTGAGTCCTGTGTACTCATGGTGATACTTGTTGGCATAGTCATAAAGGACCCCGGTGGCCTTGGGCACATTGTCTTTGAGAGAGCTTAGTAGTTCAGACACTGCTTCTTCTTCCCAGCTGACTTTGATCTGACTTTTATCATCAGATTCCTGGTACCTCCACTCAGTTTTGAATATGTTGAGTTTTTTATCCAGAGAGGACTAAAACCAGAAAAAAAAAGGATGATAAGAAGATGTTTTCAATTATCCTGATTACATAATATACTATAGTGAAACTTCATTAGCAGTTAAAAGTAAAGATCAGAGGATCTTTCATATTCTGAAGGGGGTTTATCTTTAATATGTCAGTTCATGTGTTTGTCTTATGGTTAAACAAGTTCACTGCTGTTAATTCCTCTTTATCATATGCCTCAAAAAGAATAAAATTATGAATGGCATTTACATAGTAACACTTAACATTAAGGCTTTCTTAGAACTCAAGATTATAAAAGGAGGAGGAGGGAGGGGAGGAAAAGGAGGAAAAGGGAAAGGAGGAGGAGGGGAAGGGGGAAGAGGAGGAAAAAGTGGAGAAAGAGACAGGAGAAGTAGAAAAAAGGAAAAATCCCAGAGCTCATCTAGCAGAGCCCTAGAATACCAGTATCAGGAGCCATTCATTCTCCAAACTTATGACAAACTTTAGCAGTAGAACCTGATTGCTTCTTCTTTACTAATAGCATCTTTGATTTGGCCCAGCAGAGCTTGTAGAGTATATCAGAGAAATTTGGCATATCTCAACTAACACTTCTATTGTGGGGAAGAATTCTGAAGCCTCAAATACTTTGGAAACCACTATTTGAAAAATGTATTCAGCACATGGCAGACTTTGCTCATGATTTAGGTGATGAGACATAACCTCATCTTTCTTTTTTTTTTTTAATTTAATGTTTATTTATTTTTGAGAGAGAGAGACACACACACAATGCGAGCAGGAGAGGGGCAGAGAGAGGGAGACACAGAATCTGAAGTAGGCTTCAGGCCTGCTGTCAGCACAGAGCCTGATGTGAGACTCAAACTCACTAACCACAAGATCGTGACTTAAGCCAAAGTTGGATGCTTAACTGACAGAGCTCCATAACCTCATCTTTATAAATTTGCCAAAAACTAATAAAATAATTGTGGAAATAGGATTGTGTGTGCATCTAATTATAATCAATAAAATCATTGTAATACATTCTGGAGAATAGTTTCTCAGAGAAAAAGTTGAACCTGCTCATTGCTTGGTTTCATCTACTTTGGGAAAGCCTGGAGAGGCTTTCTGATCTGCCCAAATTCTCTACTCACTCTTGGGGTGAGTAATCCATTAGATGGGACTCACCTGAGGGCGGTAGTACAAGTTCCATTTTAAGGTATTGTTATTGCCTTCCAAGTCCAAGGCCACAGTGCCTATGGCTGGGGAGGACACTGAGGAGGAGAGGCTATTCTTATTTAGTTGGTAGTGCAGATGGACATCAGTGAATGCTGGGCTGGTGATGTCGAGACGAATGTCTTCTTTCCAGTCCCTGAAAGGAGAAAAGCAGATGCGCCATCATGAAAGGGGTATGGACATGGAAAAAATCAGAATGATTTGAAAAGGCATGAGATTTCCACAAAAGTTCCATACCAAAGTCCTCGATATTTGTTATCTTCTTTATATTCCACACTGATGTCATGGTGTGCGAATGTTCCCTTTGTCCTATAGAATAACACGCCATCTTCAATTTTGTGTGTTCCCACAACTGTAGAGGAGAGATGTTATATTTCGTTAGATTAGTAACCGCAGGACATAAGTATTTTCATTGTAAAAGCCAGGAGAATTCTATCTTAACTATATGCTTTACATATTTGAAACATGCAGCCCACATTTAAGAAAAAAATAGAAGGAGATATTATTGGTCCTAAAAAATCATCATAGAAAAAAATATACTTTCTTTGAATCTATTCCCCTTGAATGCCAGTAGGTTTTCTACAGGGTGGTTTTTACGTGTGGGGTATGTATCTTTCTCTCTTTTTAAAATTTTGCTATGGAGAATAATTGTGCTTCCGGTCATATATAATATGTTCTTATTTATTCACAACTCTCATTGCAAATATATAGCATCTAGAAGAGGATTCAGGACATTTTCTTACCATTTAGATCATATTCCAGGAACTGAATGGTTGAACTGCACGTGGAATTCAGGAATGTTTCAACGTATTCTACTTTGTTTTTCAAACCAGTGCTCCAAGTAGCATTATACAGGGGAGAGACCACTCCAAAATGTGCAGTCAGTGCTCCAAAGGAGGGTATGAAAATTCCAGCAGGTACAGAGAACTTGATGGAAGGAATCTCAATAGTCTGCTCAGGCATGGTAATAGCTGGCAACTCAAAGTCTGCAATCTTGCTGGCCACCTCATTTAGATACTCAACAGCACTGCCAACTGAAATACTTTTTGGAAGGATGAATTGGGACACAGTTAACTGAGATGCAGGTATAGTTATTTCAAAAAAGGGAACTGAGGCATCTTCTGGTTCAGAATATTTTGTTAACACATCAACTTTGGGGAATTTCACTTTGGGTAATGTTGGTATACTGAGGGCAAATGGCAAAGTGCTTAGCTTCTTGTAGATTTTTATTTCACTGAAATCAAATGTGTAGGATGGAACCTGAAGATCAGTAAATGGGACTTGGAATGTAGGTATGACAAGACCTGAACTTAGGCCATTTAATTTCAGTCTGGGAACAATGAATTTATCAGCCAATTCTTGCACAGGGACAGAGAAATAATAGCCATTGGGGTTTTTGGTGTACACGAGAGAAGTTGAAGCATGAAGATACTGTTTTCTATCAATGCTGGTGGTTACATTTAGCTTTAGGAGGTCCCATAAGCTCTTGTCATAAACTGGTAGGGCAATGTCTTTGAGGAACCACAGAGACACTTTTAAGGAACTTGCAATGTCAAGGCGTGCTTCTTCTTGGTCATTGGAAAGGTGTACATTGTTCTGGAAAAACCCAGAATGAACCTGGACGTCACTTTTCCAGCTGACCTTCTGATGCTCAGAGTTAGCATTTAGGGACACATCCTGGCCAAAGTAATTGATATCAAGGAGGGAATTGGGCTGACTTGCACGGACCTGAACAAGGGCTGACATTTTCCATGGGGAGAGTTCCAGGGTGGCTTTGCCTGTATGCTCTCCAGATGTTAAAAAGAAGCCCTCTAGCTGTAAATGGTTTTTTGTATTGTGTTCCCAGATGGCATAGATGCGTCGGATAGTGGCTTCTCCAGCAAAATTTTCTTTTACTTCAAGGTTCCAGATACCATCGACTTTGGAAGCCCCTTGCAGCTTCACTAAAGACCTAGTACTCTTGGAATTCAAATAAGTGCTGGCCTCACTGGCAATAGTTCCCGAATATTCCCGTGAAAGGACTGAACCCTTGATATCTCCTTTGGTAGATGACTCAACAGAAAAGTAAGAGGTAAGGCTTTCTAAAATGAGCTTGTGGTCAACTGCCCCAGTAGCAGTAGAGTAAAGTTTGGGAGAATTGAAATCATATGTTAACTCAAGGGATGAAGAGATAGTAGGCTTTGACTTGGTATTTCCATTAAGTTCTTGTTTGAAATTCATTTTCAAAATGGGAATTTGGACTTTTGCAGATGTTGTCACTGATGCTTCCATGCTTTTCTTGGTCAGACTAATAGTACTGTCATGATTGCCTTCCATGAATTTATTACTCAGAGACAAAGCTGTGGCTAGCTTTAAGCCTCTTTTCCTTGTCAAACTTGAGGTGCCCTCTAATTTGTACTCCAGTGTGTCAGTGATGGAAGAAGAGGAAGTAACAAAATGAGCAACAATATCTGACTGGTTATAAAGTCCAGCATTGGCATTCAGTGTGATGACACTTGACTTAAAGGAAAAGTCATAGGTAATATTGCCCATGGCTGGAATTAAAATATTGTTTGGGGTACTCACTGCCTGGAAATCTTTTACATAAAAAGGGATTGGGATGGAATGCTTGTCTTTGTTTTTCTTATACTGAGCCTTTACACTTAAATCAAACGATTGCTTTGTTGTCTTCAAGAATTCCTTCAAGCCTGTTTTTTCCCATAAGGAGAAATCTTTCACCTGAGGAGTTGTGAGCACTGTGTAAGGTAGAGTCATTTCAGGAATTGTTAGAGGAATGTTCAGAAAATCCAGATTGGCTTCTCCATTTATTCCTACGTGGGCCTCAATGCTGTTCTCATTGTTTCCAGCAGAGAAGTTTTGATGGTACTTATACTGATTGAACCTGGCACTTGCTTGCCAGCTTGCTTGCTGGGCACTAGGACTCAAAAACAGTGCATAATTATTTAGGAAGTCTACCTTCCCTATCAATTTTAATGGAAAACTAACTTTCAAATTCCCTTCATTGTTTGTGGATGCAGTAATCTCAAATGGCTGTGCTGTAAAGAAAAGAGAATTTTTCAAAGTTCCAATAACTTTTCCATTTAAATGAGCGTCATGGTTACCAGTTATCTCTGCCTTCCTTTCTCCAAGCAATGCTGTGCCTTTAGCAGCTAGAACACTGCGGCCCACATACTGGGATTCAACCTGTGACTGGATTTCAAATTTAGAAAAGTCGAGGAAGCCAGATTCATAAACCAAGTTTTGGCTTAGTCTTAGATGCTTGCTACTGATCTTATTAGACAATCCAAAGGATGTGATGGGTCCTTCCACAGTAAAGCTAACTTGTGATTCATGTGCTCCTTCATCTGAGAATGTCTGGTGGGCCCATTTCCATGACCCTATTCCAGAAGAATTCCATGCTACGTGTCCAGCTTCCAACAGGGTTTTGATTTCATTACGCAGCTCAGCCTGGCTGGAGAAGTCCAATTTGGGGATGTTCAATTTGTGGAAGTACTTTGTGTTGCTGTCCAAAGTAAGCTGATTGTTTATCCTGACAAGCACACCATTACTAAATTCCAGCATATTTTTTTCTGTGTGTAAACCCGCCACTGTATTTGATTTTCCCTCAACAGCATTTCCAAAAAACAGCACTTCACTCTCATGCTCTGTTTTTATGTACTTGCTGGAGAACCTCATGGATTGCTTCATAACCAGTGGATTAATATTAGAGTCTGAAAGCTGTCCATTGGCTTGAAAATCAAAATTGAGAACTTCTAATTTGGACTCTCCTTTGGCAGTGATGGAAGCTGCGATCTCCACCTTGTTCCCTGAAGTAGTTGCATTCTGAATGTTGGCATTTGCATCTAATATGAAAAGGGGAGATTGGATTTTCAAAATGCCATGCAGCTTGCCAAAAGAAGGGACTTCAACTGTGTGTGACAAGTGGGGAAGCTGAAATTCTGGTATGTGAAGGTCAGGAATTTGATAATTTTTTAAATCAAGATTTGGGATTATGAATTCTGGAATTGCAATTTCTGGAAAATAGAAGTCTGGCACAGTGATTCCAGCAAGAATGGTGTCCAACCCCTTCAGGTCCCTCAGGTATATTTCCGGAACTGGCCACTGCAGCTCACTGGACAGCATTTGGTCAATGGTTCTGATGATCTTAACTTTTATTTCTACCAAGTCAATAGTAAGAGAAGGAACATGGAATGTATTAAGGACAGTAAACTCTGGTGTGGCAAACCTGGATGGGATTTTTATATCTTTCAAACTTTTGAAGTTGATCTGAACTGATGGAATCTTCAAATCTGTCAGGGGGACTATGATGTCAGGAGTCTGATATGTAGCTTCCTGAAGAGCACGGAGACTGACCTCAAAGGCAGGGATGGTCCCAAAGATGGTCTGGATTTCAGGAATAGTGAACCCTCGTTCTACCAATGCTTTCAGGTTTCCAGCCCAGTCTTGGAGAGAATACTGTTCTGCAAAGTCAGTAAGGTTCTTAGCAGCGAGACTCCACCAATCAGAAATATAAGTGACAAGTGTGCTGTAAACCTGGCCAACCAGGGACAGGTATCGCTGAACTTCCTGCTGAATGTCCATTTGATACACTCTGTCTCGTATATCTTCCAGAGTCTCTTGGAATTTGGCTTTCATGGAAGTTAAAAATACTGCACTTAAAGCCTCCTGTAACCAATCAAAGAATAAGGTTATTTGGATGTCCTTTGTGTTTTCCAGATGGACTGAGACCATGGCCTTGATGTCCTCCACAAACAGTGTTAGTGCTATAGCTTTCTCTGAAAGTGCCAGGGCCTGGATTTCACCATTGATTCTCTGAGTCACTTCGCGGATTTTGTTATTGGTTTCATCTACAAACTGGTGATAATCAAATGACCTTAATTTCTTTATCAACATGTCAAGGAATCTGTTTACTTCTTCAATGATTTTTTTAAAAGACAGTGCTTTAAGTTGCTTGATAGCATCATCAATAAGCCTAACCAATTTCTCAAAGTGATCTTTTATGTTAACTTGTTGTAAGACATTACTTAGCTTCTCAACAGTCTCCTTCAACTGATATTTATGGGCCAACTGTACTGATGTATCCATTAAAACCTGGATGTGTTGGTCTATTTTATACATCTTAATTAACTTATGGACCTTGGCTCCAAAAGCACTGATTTTGTCAACTACTACAAAATCTTCCATGAGATGGATAACATAGTATTTGATGTGCTCAATAATTTCTTTTACTCTTTGAAATGGAATTGTAGTTCTCAACTTATATAAAAGAACTCTAACATCCATAGCCTCAACCTGTTGTTTTAACTGTTCAGCAAGGTGCCGCATGTCTACATTCTGAATCTGTGTCTTGAGCTGTTGCAATTTTTCTTGCATCTGGATTCTGATTTGATACCTAGTATCCGCATTTTGAATCCAAGATGCAGGACTACTTCCAATTCTGTTAAAATCAATCTTTTCAATAAACAAATATACATCATGGATTGTTTTTACTAAATTTTCATGGATACGGTAATGTTCATCAAGAGTTTTTAATTTTTCAATGATTTGATCAATAATCTCAGCAATAGCTATTTTAAAATCATGTAAATCATAATTATCTTTAATATACTGATCAAATTGTATCACATATGTTTGTAGTTGAGATAGTTTTTCATTGAGGTTGATTTTGGTATTGTTCAATGCAATTTGTAGATCATTTTCTGTCATTCTGTAATTTTTTGTGAAAGCACTTAGTTTTTCCTTGGCACTCGCAACTTGACTCTCCCAATTGAATGCATTCAGATAATCATTAACTTGCTGTGGGAGGTTGTCCAAGGCTTCTCTGTATTTCGTCATAAATTGATCAATATTGATGACTTTCAATTCTCTCTGTATGGTTTCCAGTGCCATTATAATGACCATTCGTTTCTTCTCAAAATATTCTGGCAAGATTTTAAAGAATGGGAGGTTGATGGTGTGAACATCTTGATTCTTATCATATTTTACAAAAGCAACAACAGTGAATTCCTGAGGCTGGTCAATAGCATCCCTCATCCCTAAAGCATCGATTATGTTGGTGGGTTCACTGAGGAAAAACGGCACTTGAATTGAGAAGTCTAGCATGGCAAAGTCAGCCAGGGCTTGTCCTCTAAGCTCCACACCAACTTTGTCTTTCGTATTGAAAGCATCGAAGTCCTGGCTGTATTCATTTTTGTTCAGCTGGGTCTTGAGTTTCCAGGTGGCTGTCTGCTCAGCCGGAGTGAGCAGGGCACTGACTTTGTGATCAAGAGAAGCACTGATGCTGCTCTTCAATGGAAGATGGTGATTTGTGGATCCTTTGTAATCATGAGAGACAGTAAGGGCCAGAGGTTCTGCTTTCAACAGGAATTTGCTATACAGCTGACCAGTATGCTCTCCCCAGAAACTCAGTTTTCCATTGCCATTTGTATGTGCGTCGATGGTCATTGTAAATGGCGCCATTGCAGAGTGAAAAACGTTGCTGAAATGGAGTGAGTCAGAATTGTAGTTTGTACTGATGTCAATGGCTGAAGCCAGCCCAGCGATGTTTGTGTTGAGCCGATGGCTGAACTCTGTACCCTGCACCTTAGCTACGGTGTCTGTCTTATAACTTGCGGATAAGTCAGCATAAGAAATGGTGTAGATGTGTTTTATTTCATTATTTTGGTAGACTCCTTTTATGTTCCCACCCACATTCAGCTTCAGGGGCTCTAGTCGTAATTTCCCACTGTTGGTTAGATCCAGAGCACTGAATTTCAGGTCATTGTTTAAAGTAGTTACAAGAGAATAGGGCTGTAGCTGTAAGTTAAAATTTTGCTTATAAAACTTGTCAGAGCTATAAATGTTGTCAAGTTTTGAAGAGAAGTCCAGTGACAACCCTGCGATGTTCAGGTTGTTCGTGTGGTCAAGCTTCATTTCAGCATAAGAGCCCATCATGTCATTTGAAAGCTTAAGTCCCTCCTGGCTGATTTTGAAGTTAAAGATATTTTTGCTGTCAAGACCCAAAATCATGGCCTGATAAACACTTCCCAAGGACACCTCTGTGAGGGCAGCTTTTCCATCTAGGCTGAATTTTGCATTGTGTTCCCTGAAGCGGCCATTCGTTGTTAGTCTCACAGATGCTCCAGAGGGGCCAAGTGCCGCATTCAGCTCATTCTCCAGCACCAGTGGACTATACCTCAAGTTACTCGTTGCACTGGTAGACATTCCATCTCGGGTAATCCTTAGTGTTGCTTTGTGAACACCACTATTACTTTTGTCAGTGCCCAAAATATCAGCATTTAATTCAAGGCCATGGGAATTGAGTGTTCCAGAAAGTAGGGTGAAGAATCTCAATGACTTGTAATCAGCCTGATACTCAGAACGTAGCAATGCATTTTGCTCAGAGAAGGTGAGATCTATTTTGTTAGAAGTGGCAAAGTCCTCGTACTTCCCATCTGTGTCAGATTTCACAGTCAGCTCATAGTTCTCATATTTTAGGGAAGCAGTATTTTTAATGATGCCACCTTGCAGATTCGAAGTGGAGGTTAAGGAGACAATTCCATCCTCATATCTTCCTGTTATCTGGTTGGTGCCCTGGAGGTAGGAGGAGTTAAACCTCAGGTTGGACTCTCCACTTAACTGGCCAGTGGTAGAATCCTTCTGATAAGATAGATCATATGTGCCTTTGGCATGGAATGAAGAGACTCTGAGCTGCCCATCAATCTTGACTTCCTTGACATACAAATGATGTTTCCTTTTTGAGTCCACATGTACTGAAGCAGACATCTGAGGACCCCAGGCACTAGAAGCGTAAAATGTTAGCAAGCTTTTTGAGACTGGATTGTTTCTAATTTTTTCTGTGTGGCTGAATACCATCTTTGAATCCAGAAATTTGTGGTGTAGAGACCCATCATATGACAATGTGAATGTATTCTTGTGGTCATATGTTGTTTCTCCAGATCCTGACATAAAAATTAAAACACATTAGTTACATTAAGTAATAAAATTTCCAGAGCAATTTCTATGTTCAGAGTCTTTCAATAATAAAGTCCCCCTCCCCCCAACCAAAATAAATAAACTTCCACTGATCTGGGTTAGTTGGACAAGTCTCCTCCATTGATAACACAAGCATAAAATCTGAAAGCAAAAGACTTCCCTGACCACCGCAGATCTTGTTGGGTTCCCTTATCAAGGGCTTCTCTTTGCCTTATACTTATCCACTATACCCTATCATGGCACCTCCTACGTTGAATTTTCATTGCCAGGTTAGCTATCTGCTTTCTCTGTTACTGCCCTAGTAGGATACTTGGTACATATTATATGCTTAATAAATACTTCTATTAGATGAATGAATAAATAGGCTCCCAAGTAGCAAGGAAAACATCTGTAAGAAAGCCCAAGTCTTTTCCTTCCCAGAGGAGGCTATCCCACCAGAGCCTGTGATGAATTAGCCCGACCACGGCTCACCTTGCACACTGTAGGAAAGCAAGTCAACCACAGAGTCAGCCTTCATGTAGTACTGAGTCTGAAGCCTCAAATGGTTGGTGCTGGTGTTGCCGCCAGTGTAGGAGGCGGACCAGTTGTACAAATTGCTGTAGATACTCGTAGAGAGGTCTAGAACACCCAAGAGAGGTACTCGCAGTTGATACGACTTGGGAATGGTAAAAGTGGGGACTTGGAATTCCTGAGATGGCAGGTAGAATTCCACCGACTTGAAGTTGATGGCTGGTGTCCGAATAGCCTCTAACATCTTTAGATCCTTGGAGGATTTGCCACCAAAAGGCAAAGGAATCTCGATTTTCACACTATTCTTGTTCAATGTGTATTTGACCCGGCCATCACTGAAATGAACAATAAGGACAATGTCTGCAACAGTCAGGCATCAAGAATTCAAAGTTCTCTGCCATCTGACCTTCCAAGCAATGGTGTATGTGCCCCATTCCCAATCCCATACCGTACTTTTCTTCCTGCTACTCCCTGTGCCCAGAATCGTGCCTTTAACCTCTCTGCTCATCAAACACTCAAATCCATTCAAATTCCTTCCAAGAGTCAGTCCTTTACATCAGTATCAAAGAACATGCCACAATTCTGCCTACATAGCTAGTACGTATTTGTTCATTTGTCAGTGTCTACATGGTGTCTTCTGGGAGGAAGGATGATACCTTAACTGGTTTTTATCTTCTCACTGCACCTCTTCTAGTATCTTACACACATGTGACGCTTGATACTTCATATTTGCTAAACTGAAATGAGGCAGCTGGATATGTGGAAGGTGCAGGTGTGGAAAGCAGTGATAGGGGGTTACAGTTTTAGCTTCCACTGAGTGGTGATGACACATCTGTGTTTTTGACTCCCTGAGTCACAGGGATGTTATCTGTGTCGTGAGGCTAACAGTACCCTTTCTGCTGACCTCACAGAGCTGCAACAAGATACCTAAAAGCACTTTGTAATATTCTCAATACTATGCTTCTACATATGTATATGTACTATGTATTATGCATATGCATATGTACTCTGCTCCTGGACTATTATAAGTTATCGTAAAGGACAAGAGCAGAATTTAAATGTTGTAAGCAATGAACTGTTGATAGCATGACTCCAACAGGGACTAGCACTGCCTATCTGGGACCCCAATCCTCAGTGGGAGGATGCTTAATAAGCCTTGTCCATTTCTAAGGTCACACGGGCCTATCTTCTGTACAGCACAAAGAAGACTGTTGGTCAGAAATACTAGCAGTGAAAGAAGAGAGTCCTGGGTCATCTGAAGCTGACAATTTTTCCTCTTATCTTTAGTAGACTTTGGTAGACTTCAGCTGTTTTACACTTACTTGGCCTATTTCATTTTGCTGCTCAGCCATAGATTATGGAAATGCCCACGTGACACAGATCACTTCTTACCTTTTTTTTTCATTTTTAAAGTGTTTTTATTTATTTTGAGAGAGACAGAGAGAGAGAGACAGAGAGACAGAGAGGGAGAGAGACAGAGAGAGAACAAGCAGGAGGGCCAGAGAGAGAGGGAGAGAGAGAGAATCCCAAGCAGGTTCTGCACTGACAGCATGGAGCCCGATACGGGGCTCAAACTCATGAACCATAAGATAATGACCTGAGCTAAAACCAAGAGTTGGACGCTTAACTGAGCCACCCAGGCACCCCCAGATCACTTGTTTTCTTAACCCTGAAGATCATACAGAGAATGGTCAATCTAGAAAAGACTACAGTGTTTTTAGTTCCTGCTCTGTTTTTTTTTGTTGTTGTTGTTTTCGTTTTTTTGTTTTTGTGGTTTTTTTTTTTTACTGTCATGAAATAAAGCAAAGCATCCCACGTATTTTTGGAAATAGAGAAGTGGACAAAGCAGTTTGGAACTGACTTCCCCACAAGGATGGGGCTATATTGCGAAAGTGAATATCCCCTCGGGACACTGCCTTCCTGCAATGCTCCAGGGCTGTTCTGACCCTCAAGAGCTCCACAGCCATCCTGAAGTCAGCAATTTCTCTAGCCACTCTCAAATCCCCACAACCAATTATGAGCATACCTTGATCCGGAACAAAGGGAGTTCACTTACAACGGAGGAAAATTAGATGGCTTTCAAATCCAGGTTGCAGCGAATAAAACCTCTTTGGGTGAATATACCAGAACCCCCCAGTTACTTCCTTAGGTTCTTTCCGATTGGATTGGTGTTCACATTCAGATCCCATGTTCAATAATGCAAAAATGCCACAGTGCTTATGCTACAGTTATTAACTCCTTAAGATGCTTAAATTATTTCCCTTAAAAATGTAAATTTATAAACAGTCTAAGTTACGCTAAGTGAACTCTTTCATTTACTTTTCATGGTTCAAGAATTTTTTTTTTTTTTTTTTTTTACCTTTTCAAGAAGAGGTTTTCTGGGATGTGGAAGTTTGGCAATCCCATTTTCTGGAGGTACAATTCTTTTAGGCCACTGAGGTGATCTTGCAAGTTCTGGGCATAAGGAAGACTCCCAGATGCCTTCTGAAGCCATGTATTTGTTGCCTATGAAACAATAGAAGTTTTTAGAGCAATGGGTATGGGTGGATGGGCCTCCAAGTACAATTAACATTAGGTGATAATCCATATTTGACACATCAATCATTAAGCAGGATGATGCACTGAAGGTGAAAAGCAAATCACAGAAAATTGTGAATTTTGGCTGTTAGTCATTGATCTCTTCCTGTATTTTATAAAAAGAATATATAACATAGTCAAACTCCTAGCCAGGGTCCTAAAGCTTCCTTTGATATTATACACATAGTAAACTCTTCTGCCTAGTACTATTCATTAGGGATTTATCACACACAGCCTGGTGTAACTGGGTAACTAAACACCCGTGAGTGTTTCTTCGCTCCTCAGGAATTCTCTGGGGTAGGAAGCATACCTTATCCATCTCTGGATACCCTCTTTCACCTAACTAGGGTTGAGTATGTAATTAGTCCTTATAACCATGTATTTATTGACTGACTGATTTGTACTTACAACTATTAATTTGGAACCCATGTGCCGGAAAGTCATGTCTGTTTGAGGAACTCTGTGATCCAAGAGACTATTGGCATACATGTGCAAGCTTTTAGGATAATCAGAGAGATCCAGGGGGAAGTTAGAAGCTGCTTTTTTGGTATCCACGTTGGTGCCTGTGTTCCATTCAAATTCAATCTTCTCTTCATCTGAAAATGCACATATGAAACAGTTGTCAGTGGTACTAGGTCAGCCCCTAACCCATGTCCAGGTGCTCTCTGGAAGTACCCATGGGGTGAGGAAGGACATACCATAACGCCATGCCAGCTTCTTGGAAATTGTTGAGCCATAAGCTGTAGCAGACGAGTCCATTTGGAAGAGTAGTTTTGTGGGAGACCACTGGGTGAGGATTTCACTTCTGGCTTCTGCTTGCAGACGGGGTATGGAAATAACACCTTTGATTTTGCCTTCTTCATTTCTGTCGTAGCTATTGGGAAAAAAAAATCATTTGATGTCAATGACTACCCATGCCAAAGAGACACACGGGATCAAACAGAAGAACCATTGGTGGTGATAAAAAGGAGATACATGAATGCCCCCCTCCCCCAAATAAACTCATTAACTTCTGAGGCCAACTTCAGCACAAATTCAGGACTTTCCAGGAAGGTAAGGGGGAAAGACAAGGTTTTCAAAACCTGTGTGAATCCTGCTGTACCATTTACTAGCTCTGTTGCTTTGGCCATATTATTTAACTCCTCTGCGCACCATTTTCTTATCTATTAAACAGGGAAACTCAGACCTATGTTGCAGTTTATTATGAGAACTGAGATAATTCCTTTAGCACAGTGTCTGATGAATAGTAAATGCCCAATGAATGGTAGGAAGATCCAACTGGACATTGTACAGAGGGTCAGAATGCTGAGGGCTCTATCTGCCCCTTGGAGCACGCACTGGGGACACCCCAGGTTTGGTCAGTTTTAAACCTCAAAAGGAAGAAAGGAAAGAACCAAGACTTCAAATCAGGTCACCCTGAGCCTTCATACCTTATGTGGCCGGTAAGAGTGACCTCAGTGATTTTCTTGTTCTGGATGTCCAAAGTGAGCTTGTAAGACTTTTTTTCCATAGCAGATTCATCACGAACTCTGAGGACTGTCCCAAGGTCAACATCAAAATCTGGAATTTGGATTTCACTAGACAAAGTCATACTCTGCCGGTTATATTTGAACATCATAGTAGCCTCAGACTGCTTCACACCTGAAAGGGTGTACAAGAGAATCAAGACATGTGCATTCAGAAGCTATGTTTAGGAAGGAAGGGGAGGAAGAGGCAGAGAAACACTAAGCATTCAGTGTGCTTCAATGAGGACACAGTTCAGGATTTTACGGGTGTTCGTGCATTTGTTCAGTCTGCAAATATTTATTGATTGCCTGTCACATGCTTGGCACTGCCCTTGGCACTGGGGAGACCTTGCCCTCATGGAGCTTACATTCTGGTGGGGGGTGTCCAGACAGTCAGGAAGCACATTATTTATGGCAGATGGTGATATGTGGCAATAAGGTGATATGTGGGCAGAGACCAGAATGAAGAGAAGGGCTGAGCTATGCCATGTTCTGGAGGGACCTGGAATGCAAAGGCCCTGCCTGACATGGGAGACACTTGGTGTGGTCAGAGAACAACAAAGGCTCGAGTCCTTCTGAGTCAGCAGACATGACATCTCTGTGTGACCCTCCGCCTGTGTCTTCCTGGCTCCTTGCCACCCCTGCCCCGCCGCCTTCTCTCCCAGACTTCTTCCTTTGTCACGAGATTCCTAGGTTTTCTTTAACTCCCAGGTGTGTTCTTTTTACATTTCTGTAACATTGTTACATGACATGTTTTTCAGCATGCACCCCCCTCCTGTGGGTTTTGTTTTTCTCACTTGATTTTGTGACATACCATTTCTACATTACAAAATCTTCCAAAGCAAACATTTAAGTTCGCCCCATCCCCTTAGACCTGCTCCTCCACCAGCCTTTTCTATCTCAGTAAATGGCAACCCCATTCTTCAGTTGCTTAGGCCAAAAAACTCAAGAGTCATCCCAACTCAGTTTTTTCTCTTACAGTCAATACCACATCAGCAAATCCTGAGAAGCCTGATCTTCACAATATGCCCAGAATCCAACTACTTCTTAGATCTCCTCTGCCACTGCTCTAATCCAACATCTCTGGCCTGGATTATTGCCAGAACCTAAATACTAGTTTCTCTGTCCCTGTTCCCCTAAAGTCTTTCCTCAATATAAACATGAATCAATTCATGCAAACTCTCTAGTGGCTTTGTATTTCACTCAGAGTAAAAGCCAATGTCCTTACCATGGCCTACAAGACCATCCCTGCCCTACCTCCCCCTTTCTCTGTGACCTCATCTTCTACCATTTTTCTCCCTGATCTCTCTGCTTCAGTCATACCAGCTTCCTTCCTTTTCCTCAAACATGGCAGCCACAACCTGCCTCAGGGCCTTTGCACTGGCTAACCCCCAGCCTGTAACACTCTTTCCATATGGCTTATCCCCTTACTTCCTTCAAATCTCTTTTTTATTCTCTTTCACCAGTGCTACTTTCCCTTGTCATTTCAAATGGCACCGTCTTCCCCCATCCTTCTTCCTCCCTGCCACTCCCAGACATTCCCTACACCCTTTTATGCTCTATTTTTTTCTCTAGCACCCATATGGCATTCTGAACATTTACTTGTTTGGCTTCTTGCCATAAACTGCATGAGGACAGAGACTTTATCACCGCTGTTTATTGTTCCAGCCTCAGCTTGTAGACAGGCCTGACACTTTTCAGGCATCAGTAGATATTTGTTAACTACATTAAAATTAAATAAGTTGTCCTTGTGAGTCCTGGACCTGAGGCTGAGGCAGAGATGTGGGAACCCTTTCTAGATACTCGCCTTCGGTCTGAGTTACAAACTTCAGGGTGTCCACCAAGATTCCACCCTCTCTCTGCAGTTCGTAGGTTGCGCTGGCAGAATACTGTTCTACTTCTCCAGTGGGCTTCAGTTCCAGAGCAAACCTAAAGGTGTCACAGCGTGTATGGTGCATGTTAGAGCTTTCAGCAATGAGATTAAGGACCCCCAAACAATTTAGCCTCTATTTCAACAAAAAAAAATTTTTCCTTAACATTGGCTCTTGTCCCTAACTAATGATGACCCTTCTGATCCCTTTCAGTCCCTCCAAAAGCCACGGTTAGGGAAGACCCCCAGGGTGTTTGGACAAACAGAGCCGGAGCTGGCCGGTTGTGTTAGCAAAGCTGAGGACAAGTAGAAGTGCCGAGAGTTGAAGGCAAGGAGCCCTTAAGCATGGCCAGGGCTTTGAACACACCAGTGGGCTCCAGGAAAAGTTGTGCTAACGTGTCTGGAGGCTCAGAAATATGGACATTGAATTAGGAGCAAATTGGAATCTGTGCTGTGATCCCATTATCTAATGCATAAGGGAGAAAAAGGGGACACCATCTACAAAGAGAGGCTTTTAAAGGAATATCTCTCACTGGCAATGCTACAGCTCCCTTGAAGGAGCGTGATGGAATCACTTTGTTAATTTTTGAGCTGAGACTTCCTTAGGGGTTGTGACTGCTTACCTTCCTGCCCCACCCTTCCTCACCTATGGAGAAACTCCATCCTACACTCAAAGTTTAGTAGGAATACAAGTACACTTCAGGTGCGTTGGGACAGAGGACCACCATCGTAACTAATCAAAAGGTGGTGCAAACCCCTAAAGCTGGTGGCACAGCCTCTTAGAACACACAGCAGGTTTCCCCTTTCCTGCCAGGTGGCCACAACGTAGGAGGTGAGCAGAAGCTGGGTGGGACATCAATCATCTCTGACCTGGTGCCCCCGGGCAGCAGACAGTAGGAGGTGGCTTCTGGGGAACTGGCGTTGGAGTAAGAGCCCGAGGTGCAGTAGTCCAGGCCAGTAAAGAGAGGCTTGCAAGTCGACCAGGACTGCCTGTTCTCAGTGAGAGGTGGAACCTCTTGTGTTTTGGTGGTAGAGACCAAATGCAACGTGTTACTGGTGAAGAAAGCACAAACCCTAGTTACCTTCAAGTCATGAGTTGAAGTGAACATCACTGATTCTCTCAGTGCTAATATTTGCCCCCTTAACCTGCTTTCTCTCTCCTCTCTGTCCATACCCACCCCAAATTATTTGATTTACAGAAACAACTAACAGTATGAACATCAGCAAGGCTAACAGACACAGTGACTTTTCCATTACAGACATTGTACAAGTCGTTTACTTTTGTTAGCTGTGATCCCTACAACAGCAGACATCAGAAGGCGCCTTCTTTTACAGAGGAAACAGAGACTCAGAGATGTTAAATAATGATCACTGGGACCTAAACTCAGGTCTTTTCCCATGAAAAGAAGGCTAGAAGGAACTCTTACTATACTGGCTTCTTTCCATTTCTTTCCCACATGAAACCTGTCCAGGTCACCTCTCCCATTGCGTGAATGCACGCCTGGGCACACACACTCACTCACACCCCTTTCTTTCCCTGCAATCCCTTCTTGTCTACCTCCCAGTCAAGAAACCTGTCTGCCTTTGTGGTCTCCATCCTTTCAAAACGCTTCTCACTGAACTGTTACCGTGCGTCTGGGATTGCTTCCATCAGCATCTCCAATCACCGTCTTGCTTCCAACTCCAATAGACACTTTTAGGCATTATTTTCCTTGATCTCCCAGAAGTATTTAGTAGAGCTTCTCACTTCTGGTCAGATTAAGACTTTAGCCACCCTTCTCTCAAGTATGTATTTGAACACGTTAGGAAGTGCGACAAAGTTCAACAATGTCCTGATTTCTCCAAGGATGCTTTCTTTGACGTATCATGTTCTTTCCTCAGTACTGTGTCCTCCTTTTAGGGGTGCCCTAAAATCTAGCTTTTCTGGGGGACCGGAGCCCTGAGTGCCAGCTTTGGCTGCCAATGGGGCGATCCACCCTGGTGGCCACTTCTGGGCTTCTATGACGCTTTACGGCCTTGGTGCTTCTGTCTCTGGCCACTCCTTCTCACCCTTTGCTGTTCCCCTCTCACTTCACACGTTAACATTTCCCACATTTCTGTGCTAGTCCCTCACGTCTTACCCTACACGAATCACTGTTTGACCTCAACAACCTCTATCTGCAGGTGCTAAATCGGTATCTGTAGCTCCAGCCTGCTTACCAAGCTCAGACCCATTGGTCCCACTGCCACTGGAGATTCTAACTGGTTGTCTCACAGGACTTCAAATGCAGCATATCCCAAACTGAATTTGTCAGCTTCCTCCAAACCAGCTGCTTTCCCTATTTCAACGAAAGACACCCCCACTGCCTTTTCCTCTTTCTTTTTCCTCAACCCCACGTCTGGTCAATCACCAAGTGCTCTTGTTTCCACCTCCTGAGACTTTCTGGAGTAGGCTCACTCCTCTCCGCACCCTCCCTGGTACTCTTGTGCAGTCTGCGACCTGTTCTCACCCACACGTGGGTGTGACAGATTCCAGCCAGTCTCTCTGACTCCAGTCATGCTTCCTTTCCATCCCTGTCCCACTCTGGAGTCAGAGGAGGTCTCCGAAAACACCACACTTGCTTGATTTATGCTCCCATTTTAAACTCCTTTGCCTTCAGAAGAGTCCAGCACCCTTCAGATGGCTGAGAAGGCTGACCCTTGCCAGCCTCTGTCACCTCCCTCCCTGTCCCCTGTGCACTTCACCACACTGAGTTTTGAGTTTCTTGTAGCTCCTGAACCACATTCTTGTTCCTTCGGGCTGTTCTCTTCTCTTGGCCTGGTAACACTTATTCCTTTCTCTTTTTTCTGCATATCTCTGACATGGTCTTCATGTCGATTTCTTCAGAAAGCTTTCCCTGAGTGGCCCAGGCTACCTCATACAGAACTTCATGTCCTTCTGTGCTTCCTCTCAGGCCTCCGTTTATTCTTAGGGTTTGCTTCCCTGCATGTCCTATCTGTGAACTTTAAGTGCTAGAAGGTCAGGGACCTTGTGTATCTTATTTAACATGCTTCGTATAGAGTTGGCACTTAAATACCATTTTTACTATTTTTGAATCGACAAATTAATGTGTCCAAGATATAGAAACTAAGGCAAATCAATGTTTGAGGATATCATCGAAAATGGAGCTCTCCAAATACGCTGCCTCCCATAGTCATGAGATTAAGACTTTCCTGCTCTATCCGCTGAGCTAGTTACCACAGATCAGTATGTCCTCTGGTATTTTTCCTGTGAAAAAATGTTCATTTCCCAAGGATGATTTTTCTAGAGTTTGTGTTTCTTCTTCTCAAAACAAACAAATAAACAATAACAAAAATCACCTAATAAGAAGTGATTAATTAGCAAGTCCTAAATCTCAGTTTGGTAAAATGTGGACAGTTGAGGAAACTGTAATTATGTAATGAGTCTAGGCTAGGTTAAAAGTAGGTAATTCACTACATTCTCTCCCCCCCACACCCCCACGGCCACAGGGCCTTGAATTATGTTGGGCAGCCAAGCCCTACAGATCCAGCCGCAACCTTCTCTCTTACACTGGCTAATCAGAGCTGGAAAGAGAATTACCTGCCACTGAACAGCCTGATTGGCCTCGTAGGAGACGGAACTGTGAACTTCAGCTGCCCGGCTTTCATGGCAACTTGCACACCCAGGCCTGTCTCGTGGAAGAAGTTGGTGTTCATTTGGATCCCCATCCTTGAAAAGTCCGGGATGATGATGCCCATATTTGTCACAAACTCCACGGACACAGAGGGCTTTGCCATCAGCTCTGCCTGCATCTTTAAGTCAGAAAACAACCTGTTCAGGTTCATTAAACACCTCAGGCCCCTGGCGTCAGATCAAGTGCCCTTCCCCACCCATGTGCTAACATCTCTGGATAGCTCACACCTTAGGAAACATTATTGTGATTTCTTTTTTTTTTTTAATGTTTGTTTGTTTGTTTGCTTAGAGAGCCCATGCATACATGCCAGAGGGGCAGAGAGAGAGACAGGGAGAGAGAATACCAAGCAGGTCCCCTTCTGTCAGTACGAAGCCTGATGCGGGGCTCGAGCCCATGAACTGTGAAATCATGACCTGAGCTGAAATCAAGAGTCAGAGGCTTAACCAATGGAGTCATCCAGGCACCCCTACTGTGATTTCTTTGGAGGAAAAAAAGCCACGTTCTCAGTTCCCTAGAGCCAGACACTGATACCCAGCACTAGGAAGTGCCCCAGTTAACTTTAAGCATAACAGGATGAAAAGATGACAGGAATCCTCATTTACTGAGAGAATAGCAGTCTCCTTACTGCCAGGAGCTAGCAAGGTGGCGCCTCCTAGTGGAATCCTAAAGTTCATAAAAATGAGTAGGGCGATTACAATGATGATGTACTTCATCTTCAACTAGACACACATTTTAAAATTGTACAAGAAACCCACCCCTGAGGAAAAGAATGATCTAAGGAATCAAAACAATGAACAGGATCTTACATTGGCTACTTCCAGCTTCATTCCACCCCTGATTCCAGGAGTGATGACTCCAGAGGAGGAGATTTGCAATTGTAACCCAAGTCCGGTGGGGAGTTCAAAGGCGTTGTCCATGAAGATGTAGTGAAGAAACAAGTCGCTCCTTAAACCTTTCTTGATGGCCTCTCCAATCTGTGGGTCCAACAGGGTACAGTAACTACAAGTAAGCCTCATCAGACTGGGGTTTGTGAAATGTGACTTCCCACATATCACACAATAATTGTTTGTTATCCAGAAGGGACAGACTAGCATATTTTGATTATCTGAGTATTTGATAAAATTAATGATTATCAGTTTTGACAGGCTGGGATATAAGAAATTTCCCTGGAAAGATACCATGTCATTTTGAACGAGTGGTTTGGAGACCCTTGAGAATATTGCCGTGCCTCAGAGCTTTATGTGCTTTAAGTAGCCTTGAATGGCATGGCTTAATTCCAGTTATTTGGAGTCTCAACATAAATGAGGTTTTATGTAAGTGTAATATATTATGATAAAACCATTTCTTTTTGAAACCAATGAGCTATTGACATGATAGACATAATAGTACGTATTAGTTTTTTTTTAAATGACATTTCTAGAAAATAACTTGTGGTCTGTTTTCTTAAAGCCAACATTGTTATTTATCAAATACCAGGGAATATATTTGGATATTTTCTACCTTATTAATAAATTAATAATAGTGGAAACTATAGCTCATATTTAGATAGTGGACCACAGTTTGTCAAATACATTCCTTCATCATTATAATTTCAATATTAAAAGGAACCTGTAACATAGATATAGGGAGGTAACACTTAATATTTTTTTCCAGATGAACAAATGAATGCTCTAAAAGATATACCTAACGTTACAAATGGCCTAGTTTCTAAATGTTACCAATTATTTGCAGTCTAAGAATCTTCCTCTCTGAAATTCAAGGCAATTGAATTGCTTCTTTGAAGGAAGTACCAGCACTTTCTCTGGTTTGTGGGACAGGATTGTAAGGAGTCTGGGAGATCTAAAAAGAGCACTGGCTAATCTCATTGCCCTATCACGGGGCCTGGCCGACTTACCATCTGGGGGATCCCCTGCAGAGTGCGAACACCATTCAGCAGCAGCTTTCCCAGGAGCTGGAGGTCATGGAGCCTGACAAAGCCAAGCTCCTCTCCCAGGATGCGGAGGTAGGCTCTGGCTTCTGGGAATTCTCTGGATTTCAAATCTTTGATCAGCTTCTCAATATTGAGCATAATTCCATTGACCATGTCCTGGGATTTTAACAACAAAATGTCTAATGAGATGTCAGCATTGTCAGACATTTAGAGTCCTGATGTGGGGCCCATCTGCTGCTGCCATGATGGGCTAAACACAAGTATTCAAGGTGGGGATCTAGGGAAGCCACTGAAATCAGACTCCCACCTTTTACTGAAAAATAGATAGCTCCTCCAAATTGAGATGAAAAACAACAACAACGACCCTGAGATCTTACCACGGATAGCAATGCTTCCACACTGTTCTTAATTTGAATAATGCAGGCATAGGAAGATGTCAGGATTCATAGGGCTAACCAGGAGTAGAAGATTGTCTACTCACCCCTTCCCAGCTTACCCCTTTCTCCTCTGATAAGGGATGAATACTAGGGGTTTCTTGAGAAAATGCAGCTGCTGTATAAATTGGCCAAATGCTTTAAAAACACACCATCCTAGACAAGTTCTTCTTAGAGTTAAGAAGAATTCTATAGATTGATGCTTAGTCATTGAGAAAGAAGAGAGTGTTGATAGACCCAGAACACAGCAAAGAGCCTCAGCCTCAGGTGGAGGTAGTTAAATTACAAGGTGGAGGTGGGGCCATCTGTGAACATCTAGGAGTAAATTATTGCCCTGTCTTTCAAACTGAAATGTGCATACATGTCACCTAGGGAATGTCCTTAAGATGTAGGTTCAGATTCAGTAGATCCTGGTGAGGCCTCAGAACCTGCATTTCTAACACGTTCTGATGTGATGCAATTGCCTGAACCACACTTTGCGTAAGGCAAAAAATTAAAGAATAAGAAACTCCAGGTTATTCAATCTGCTTTCTACTCCTTAAGTGGGGTCTTATGCTGGCTTCAAAGTGGTTTTCTCCCACTAGCTAGTACACTGATATGAGTAAGAGCCAAAAAAAAGCAGTTAATTATGAAAATATGAATTCAAAAATTGTAATAGTATCTGCTTATTGATCAATCAGTACCAGTCAGGCACTCTGCTTAGCATTTTACATACTTTACTTCATTTAGTTTTTAAATCACCCTGGGAGGCATGGATTATTAGCACACTCTGGGGATGTAGAAACAGACATAATATCAAACAGCTTTTCTAGGTATGCAGTTTGAAGACAGTGTGGTGAGAATTCAAACCCATGCCCCCGAGTTTACACTCTTAATCATCATGTGAGAGCGCCTCTAATGAGTCTGGCCGCTGGGCACATTGAATATCCAGGAGGCTTATAATTACAGAGGACATAGTCCTTATCCGCATAGGACTGGTTAATAACAGTCGTAACTGTCACTTCAGCTAGACAGTTCCTTGATGACTTCTAGGCTTGGATAAAATGTTTTCACATTGAGACCGAAAGCCTTCCTTGAGGGAGTACTTAACAAAAACATACCTGCTCACGTTTATCATCTTTGGTATAGCCAAAATGGTCCACCAAGACCTTGGAGACATGATCAGGAACTTGGCCATCAACCCAGTACAAAGCCTTGTTGACACTGTCTGGGAAAAATCCTTGCTTTCCAAAAAGAGCTTCCAATGTTGGCTCAAAGCCTTTTCCTTCCAAACCAATCTGAGAAAGAAAATCAGGCAAGAAAATGCCATCAGGTTTCTTTGTTGTATGTCAGCCTCTAATTCCTCTCTTTATGTCCATTTAATTAAACAAGTATTTAATGAATACTACAGGGTAGGAGCTGAACTTAGAACTCCACAGGAGTTGTGGTATTTAATTCTTACCAGAATCTTGAAAGGCAGAACTTATTATTTGCCCTTTTCCAGAAGAGGCAGCTAAAGTTCAGAGAGGATAAATAATTAAACAAAAGATTCGGAGTGAGAATGAATTTGGGGTTTGAGCCAGATTAGTCTGATTACACAGCCCATGCATTTTCTTGGGTTTTGGTTCTAAGGACTTCTCTGAGACATCTGCATTTCCATTAATACTACAGAGTCATGCCTCAGGTGACCTCTAGCTGGAAGGCAGGGGGGCAAGGGAGGTGGGAGAGAAGAAGCCCTCAAACAGTTGGTATGAATGAACTGCCTGAATATAATTCCTCCCCAGGCTGCCTCACGGCTCCCTCAACTTCCTATTTGTGGTGTTGTATACAACAGGAGAGAGGACGTAAGCCTCTTCTTAGTATCACACATACCTCAAAGAGGTCCGCTGGAGCAAATCCAAAGACAGTGAGGGTTGTTTTCAGCATGCTTTCTTTAGGAAGGTAATTATTTGGATCAAATATAAGATTTCCTTCAATTTTGGCTGAGACCGGGTCAAGTGATGGAAGGGAAACAGATTTGGAGAGGTGGTAGTTCCGGGAAAATTTTGTGAAGTCCATGATGGTTGGGAGTTGAGATCCTTTCAAAGCATCTTCCACTAAGCTTTTCAAGCTAGATGGAAAGAAGGAGTGTTATTTTTAGCTTACATGTCATATTACTAATCCATTGTCTGTCCCACCCCAAGGAAATAGGGATTGCCAATTGCTACTAAAAGATTTGGGTTTCATTTGCTCAAGAGCTTGGCTCAGGTCTGATGCACTTTTGCATGAATGTTGCCCAGGAGAAAGAACACTCCATAAGGGTAGGCAGTGGCCTTTCGGAATGAGGTTTAGAATTCTAGCACTTTGTTTCAGATGGGGGAACATTACTCTTACTTACTCTTTGATATACAGTTCTTCTGAGTTTAAGATGTTGGTGATGTGGGAAGCCACAAAGTTCTTCACTTGTTCATTCTGTTCCCGTGGGAGAAACTGGACAATTTGATTAATATCTGACTGGGAAGGGCTCCTCATCAGCATGAGATAGGCAGCCAGTCGCTTATCCCCTGGAGAGGCATCACTGAGGAAAACCTCAAGAAGGACTTCCCGGACCTATAGCCAAAAAAGGAGACTATTACCACTGTCCTTTGATCAGAACACAGAACATGCCTGGCAAACACTGGTGGGGTCTGCTAGCGGTTTATTACGTGCAAGTCAAATTTCTTTCTAATAACTTTTCAAATGCTGGTACTGAATCTTCTCACCAGTATCCCTCAGAACGACAAGCTCCAAGGAAGGGTCTCAGAAGACTCGTGTCAAATGCATGTTGCATTCAACTATATCAACATACTCAAGTTGTGACTTGATGAAGGGATGCTACTAGGTGAAAGTCAAGTTGTTTTAACACAAATTATTTCAGTGTGGGAATAAAGGTGGGAAGGGGTAGTGAGAGTGTGGGGTAAATAAATAAGGCATTTTCCAAAACTCTGGAGTCATTTCCACCCAAAGTAGGGCCAGGTCGACAATCCTAGTTTGGGAAGACTGGGGAAATCAGGCATGTTTTCCTAAGATGAGTGACGGTTGATCTGGTAGGGGGGAAGCATGGAGCTAAAGTCTCATATTCTGAGTGCTAGAGTAGCAGCATGGTCCAATATTTCTCTCTTGTCCACAGTCAGGTCAATAGGCTTGCTGAAATTGGCAATTAGAAAGCAGTAAAATAAAGTAAGCTGAATGATGAGATTTAGAATCTCATTCCAAGTCCTTGTTAATCTGAATAAACTTTTTACGTTTAGACATCCTCTGTGGACTTAACCTCATCTTTAAGTTCCATTTTCCGCAGGGCCTGGATGGCAGCCTTCTGAATCAGCAGTGATGGCTCTGAACTTTGGATACATTTCAGGATCGAAGACGTGAGTCTTGGGGATACTGTCTCCATGGTTCTGCCAGTATTTCCAATGACCTGCATTGAAAAGAAATGAGGGGGAATCAGGGTGCAGAAAGAGAAGTAGGGGGTATCCAGGAAAATGCTTCTGAAATGATGTATATTATACAAAAGACCAAAAGTACCCTCAGAATCAAGTAGGTGTGATCTTCATTCCCAGTGCAATCATCGCGAATCTGTTCCAACAGGTAATCAGCAATGTCCAGCAGGGCCTGGGTCACCACAGGGTTTGTCTCATGATAGCTATGGAATAAGAGTTAGGACTCAGCAAGCATAGCTAGGTTTACCTTAACAAACTTGTGTGTGCAGATTTCTTATTTCGGGGCTTTACTCTCAAAATGGCCAGTGGAAAAACAGTGCATGCATAAGAGTCTGGAAGTGGAGGGTAGGGTATGACCTTAGTACAGAGATGTAGGGTCTTCCTCAACTCCTGCGAGGAGGGCCAGTGTGAAACTCACTTGTTGACCACGTGACCCAGAGCATATAAAGTGGTCCGGCTCTGCTGCTCCTTTGCTGTGCTGAAGATCTCCTGCAGCCTCTCGGCCGAGGGCTCTGGCATCAGGGCCACCAGGTAGGTCACAACATCTGTCAGAAGGGGGTTGGCCTTCTCACTTCTCAGCCACTGGAGGATGTGAGTGTAACACTGGGGCTGTCCACACTGAATCAAAGCTTGTAAGGTGACGGGGCTGAGAAAGAAAGAGCAGAGGATTACGTAGATCACCTTTAGGCAGCTCCATTATCCTTGGCTCATGATGCTCCTCTGTCAGGAGTGCCCTGATCTCCCGTATTCACTCTCCAAATATGACCATCTTCCAAAATCCAACTTGTATCCCAGGAACCAGGAAGCCTTCCCTATAAGCACTATCCCCTGGGGAAGCACCATGGAGGAAAGTCTGAAGAAGGACCCCAGATTTATCACCAAAAGAGGACAGTTATCCCCGTCCTTCGTTCAGAACATAGAACATGCCAGGCAGACACTGGCATGGCCTCATTTTGGTCCTCAGTCCCTCCTCTGACATTCCCAGCACTTAGAGCCAGTGCCTTGAAGTATAGAGAAATCACGGTATTACTTTGTTTTCCTGAATTCTCTCTCCACTAGCCTAGGCTTCCAGAGGGCACAGATGTCTTTTTCTCTCAAACTTTCCAAGGTGCTCACTATAGAATGAGGGATTAGATTAGTAGATATCCATCAAAATGTGCGAAGTATTTCCCTCCTATATTAACACACAAATGCATATCTGCCTTGAATGCAGTGTGTGTGTGTGTGTGTGTGTGTGTGTGTGTGTGTGTGTGGCCCATGGAAGTCTAAGCATGTTAGCTGATATTTCTCTATCCAGCAAACATTAACTGATTGACTAGTTGATTAGCTGGATTGATATTTTAATGGCCCCTGAGGTTTTCTGCTTGGCCAACGTTTGCAAGTTCAGCCAGATACCATAGGTCATACGAAAGATATGGTTGCAACCATTAAAGAAATACCTGGACACCTGGATCAGCTTTGGCAAGAGGGATGTGATTGCCTCATTGTTGAGGCCTCTCAGCTCAGTAACCAGTTTATTGAAGAGGTTAGCTCTCTGGGCATTCTGGTCAGAGACGTGTAATGTTTGCAGTTCCTGGAGAGTCTTCACAATGGCCTCGGCCTGCTTTGGGGGTGATGTGGATTTGGTGATCTCAAAGGCCAGACCCACCTCCTCGGTACCTGGGAGGAGGAAAGCGTCAAAGGGATTCCTGCTTATCTACATTTCAACCACGTCTTGGTCTACTAGAAACTAGAAAGTAGGGAGGTATCAGCAAAGAAGAAAAGAAAACTATACTGTACTCGATGCCTATTATGTATCTGTCTCTGTGCTAGGTATCTGACTTCAATGTCTTTTACTTTAATGCATTTGCTCATCATACTATCCATATGGATTGCTATTATTCTTCAATTTAAAGATAAGGAAACTAAGATCCATAGATGAGCAACTCACCTTGCCTAAGACCTCTCTGAGTGTAAGAGGCAGAGCCGTAATTGAATCCCAGCTTGTCTGAATTTGATATCAGATTACCTCTTTACTGGAAGGAAGCAGAGGAGGTGCTACGGCTGAGGCTAGACCCACTGGTGCTCATCTGCCATCTTTTCCAGAGGGATCAGCTTATGGGGGGATGACCCTCTGTGTCTCCTCCATCACCCTGCTCTGACCCATGCCAGCATATGTGTTAATGTGGGAAATGTGGGGGAATAACAAGGGAAATGTGGTACCATGGAAAGAGTTCTGACTTACACTAGACCTGGGGGCTCATTTTGCATCACTTCTAATATTCAGAGACCTTGAGTACATCACAAACCTCTCCATGTGCCATTTTCCCCTCTGTAGAGTGGGTATGAAAGTCCACATAGCTACTACCATAGGTTATGCATTCCCTCATTGAGAACAATGAGGGAATGCATAAGACAGATTTAAATACAAGACAAATGCAGGGCTAGAGTTGGACTAGAGATCGCTAAAGTTCCTTCCTACTCTAAAGACGGATTCCTGACCCCAAACGCCCTCTCCCACTTCCCTACCTCATCCAGGTTCCAGGCCTAATTACTGGGTGTATAAAGTTGTCAGATCTACCAAAGGTAGACTTAGGAGGCCAATTTCCTATTTCTGAAAATCTGGGTAGCTTTGGGACACTTCTCCTTTTCTTTTGTTCCATCACCACTTGACATGTTCCACTGAACATGTTCCACTGAAAGGAACATGCTTGCTCACTAGAGCGGCCCAGAGCCAGAACACCAAAGCCCACTGGACTCATTAGTCAGCAGACACTTCCTAGGACCCAGCAAGAAGCTAAGCCATGATACATGGTGTTTCTTGGGCAGACTTCCCAGCCCTGGCAACTGCGTGCACCTAAAATCTTACCTTCATCAAAGAAGCGGCTGTTGATCTTAGGTGTTTCTTCAAGTTTCAATGTCTGTGTAACCTGTGCCATCATCCCATACTTATTCCTGGTAACAAAGGAAGTACATCATGTCATGGATGGTCAGCTCCTCAGAGCGCACTATTCTTTTCATGTTGAGTGTTTCCCCCGTCTCATTTCTACCCAAATCCTGCCTATTTTTCAAACCATTAAATTCAGCCTCTTTGATCCCCTCGCCTGCCAATGAACACCATCTACCTCCACCTGGACATGCTAGCTGTCTTTCTTTCAGAAGGACATCTGTACCTTACACCTGTCACCAGTCTGGAGTGCCCAGAGTATAGGGACTAATTTGTGCCTTGAAATTCCTGTGTATTACCCTCAGCACAATGCCAAGAATAAAGCAATTACTTAGTAAATACAAGTTGATGGATCAGGTTTCAAAATGGATTAGTATATCCAAGTCTCTGGTCCCCATCTCAAATCCTCCATAAAATGTTCTAACTCTTAAAGTCTGGGTCTCAGATACGTTTTGTTGATATCAAATTATTTTGCGTGCCTAAGATTTTCCTGCTGAATTGTCTGTTTGCTTGAAAATGGCGACAGGGATGGGCTGTGCTCTGTAGCTCCTCATAGCCTCCTCCAGGCACAGCCTCACCTACAACAGGGCACCCGACAAGCACTCATCTCACACTGACTCCATAAGTGATGAATCAGGGTGCAGAAGGTAACCTACTTGTAGGAAAAAGGCAGGAACACGTGTTGCTCCTTACAGATGGCTTCTGACACATGCTTCTTCTTGGGGTCCAGAGTGTACTGGCAGGACTGGTTGCTGCTAATCAGAGTTGACAAGGGGCCAATCTGTGAATGGGATCGGGAAAAGCATTTTGATCAGTTCCTGAGGCTTGAACCTGATTTTTCTGCAAGGGACATTTACCTTCGAGGAAGATGGGAGATGGGAGTTCTGCACCACTAGATAAACTCAGTGAAAGAAGGGAACTTGGTACTTGACATTGAGACAAAAGGATGCAGCAATTTGGCATACGCCAAGCTGAGTCAAGCTGTACTCTTATTCCACCCCAATGGACCTCTCATCCTGTACAAAGTGTATATAACCTGGTATTGTATGCATACTCACCCACTGCACATTAACACTCGACAAACTACTGCTTCTTAAGTTTTCTTTGCCTAGAAGCCCGTCCTTAAGGCTCTCTTGCACTTTTACATCCTTTGTATCTTTCAGGTTCATGCTCCACATCCTCCACGAATCTTTGGGTCTAGACTGATTGATGCTTGCCCACCATTTCTTCTAAGTGGATCTACCAACAGCTCTGCCCAGTGAGCTGTTTGAATAGTTGCTTCTCCTTCCTGGTTGGAGTTAGGATTGCTTGTCTGTACTGCTCAGTGTATAACTTTATCAAGTATGCCATTTATTGTCCTTTATTGGCATGTGTAGGAATCTTGTTCCTGTATTAGACTGTAAGTACCCTGAGGGGAAAATCCATGGTTCATCTGCCACTGTCTCTGACCCTCAGTGCTGCCTAGAGTAAGTCTGAGCATACAGCAGGTGCTCAAGATAAGCCAGTGCCTTGGTCTCTTTTGATTGTGGCCCTTGTTGTCATCAGATGCCCTATTTTTGGCCCCAAGGACAATGACCAGGAACACTGCCAAGCATGGCAGTGATTGCTCAAGACCTTCCAATTTACTGAGATAGGCTGTGATTCACGTCCCGCAAGATATTACAAGGCATTGGGCAAGCTCTGGTAATGTGGTGCTGCATGAGCCCTGTTGAGGTGACAGCAGAGAAGGTTAATACTAAGGGGGTGCCCTAGACAAGAAGCAGAGGGGCCAGGTATTGATCAGGGTTGTATATGGGATGAAAGGAAATGACACTAGAATGGTCTTGGTAATGTCACTCCATGGGAGTGAGGGAGAGGAGAGCAGAACACAGGTCTTGGGGCTTCCTCAGAGGTCAGATGCCTAGAGGTGGGGGGACATCCAGTTCTCTTACAGGAAAGAGTGGCAAGTGGCTTTGCTGCCCTACATTAAGCCCTAGAACCTTCTCATGGATGGATAGTCATTATTCTCTATCGATGGCAGAAGGTTTGGTGCCAGTGACAGAATAATGGCAAGAAAGAGCTCTGGGCTGACAGTCAGGAACGTGATTCTTGTCTTGACTTAATTAATAATAGGCCATGTGGCCTCTATCAGTCCTTTCCTGGTTTGGTCTTCAGTTTCCTGCTGAAATCTATATGAAGATGAGGCTGGGTTGGATCTTCTCTGAGATTTGTACCTGCTTTAACATTCCAGAATTTTAATAACCAAGAGGACTGTGCTCAGTGCAAGGAGCGATGTGGGTGTGAAACTTACCATGCCTTTGATGAGAGCAAGTGGGCTAACTCCTGTGCTAATGGGCTTGAAGCGATCACACTTCTCCAGGTTTCTTTCGATGGAGATTCCTGTTGCCACATTTGCCTTCTTTGTTTTAACAGTTAAGTCACTGGAACAGTTTCCATACACAGTATCCTATGGGAGCAGAAGAGACAACAGGTTTATCAGATGGATGTGCGAAAGCAGCCTTAGGTGCTTCAGAGGGGGTGGGAAAGGAGCCTTGGAGAAAAGGCAGGAGCCATATGGACAGGGAGGGGACTTTCTTCCTCTTAGGCAGAGTGTGGGCAATGCTGCTGCCTGGCTGGCCAGAGGCAGAGTAAGAAAGCCAGTTAAGAGTGGTTCTGGTTCTGATGCACTCCAGCCTGGCCTCCCAGGACCCAGCTAACTCTGACTTTTTATTCTGTGCTCTCAGAGCATTTTCTCTATTGCTTATTTACGGCATATATTCCAATCTGCCTTGTATTTAATGTATCTTGGTTTTCTCCCCAGACCACGAGAACTCCCTGAGGAAAGGCTTCTGTAGGATGCATCTCTGTATTCTCCAAGTGTGGTATAGCATAGAACTTAGAACTCAGTAAGGGCTCAGAAATGTTCCCGGGACTCAAGTAAATTGAATTGTCTCTCAGATTGAAACTTGAAATTCTTAAGAGAGGCTGGCAACAGATTCAATTATTTTCTGTGTTGAAAACACACACAGGCTTTACTTTGTGACACCTGGTGGGGATAGGAAAAAATCAAACAAAAGAGTAGGGAGGCCAGGACTCCTCAAATACTGCTTTCAAATGAAGCCAACTTGCTCAGCCTGTTCAAGAGGATCCACCAGTGAGCCCAGGAGAGAGGGGGAGCCTTGGGTACTGTGTAGCAAGCCATGGAGCCACATGAATAACCCACTCTATGTACACAGTGGGACCCGGCTGAAATATGTGAAGAGGAGTTCAAAGGGCCACTATTATCCACTCTCTGAGCTCTCACCAGAAACAACACTTGCTCATCCTCTTCTGTCTCTGGAGGAACCAGGAGGGCAGAAATGATGCCCCTTTTGATGTTCAGGATATGTTTAGGCTCCTCCTTCTCTGGGTAAAGTAAAACTTGCTTCCCTTCAGGAATGGCCAGCCTGAGTTCGTACCTGTTCCAGAGAGAGTGTGGTCACGGAAGTGTCTTTTCTCCACTGAGCCTGTTGGACGTAAGCTGGATCACTTTGCAGCCTCCTTTTTTTTTTTTTTACTTACCGTTTTTTTCATTTTGCATCTTTTCTTTACAAATGTACCTACACATATACACACATTTTTCAAAAAAGTATAGAGATATGTGTATATTTTTGGCATTCTTTTACTTCTTTACCTGTTTTCGTTTGACTCACGCATCCCGTTATCTGTTTGCCACCCACATCAGTCTCTGCTGACGTGCTCTTCACGGAACAACCCACTGGGTATTTCATTTCTATCTCCACACGCAGGCAATCCCATACAGAGGTGTGGGGGTGGAAGCATTTGCACATAAAGATTTTTTTCATTGTTTGTTTTATACAAACGACATTGTGTTTTCCACATTTTTCTCTTTCTTGCTTTTCTCACTTAATTATACTCCATAGAAATCCTTTGACTCGTTTGGTAAAGCTCTAACAGATTTTTTTTTTAAAGCTATAGAGCATTCCCATTTTATGGTTATATATAATTTATTCAGACATTCTCCTACTTAGTGGCATTCACTTTATTTCTGGATCTTTTTTTCCCCACACGAACAACACTGAAATAAACATCCTTATGCATATACTACTGCTTTTCTTTACACGGGCTAGAATCCCAGAGTTTTGAAATTGCTGTGTCAAAGGCTATAAGTATTTTTAATTATAATAGCTATTGACTATCGGCTCTCATTTCTATCACCAATGCATATGTACACTTTTCCTCGGAGGCCTGCCAGCAACAAGTGCTGTAGCTGTTTTAAATTTCTGTAGTCTTATGGGCATAAGGTGATAAATACCTTGTTGTTACCTTAATTACACTTCCTGACTACTACCGAATTTGAGCTTCTACTCATACGTTTGTTGGATAGTCACTCGTATGTGGTCTCAGATCATGTCTGAAGCCCATGTCAACTATGATCTTAGGGACTTCCCTCTGGGGACTCCCTTTTGGGAATTCAGGGCTGCACCTTTTCTAGTTAAGTCAGCAGGAAGAGAAGGGGGCCAGGCACATCTCCTACAGCTCGACATCCTCACTGACAGTTTCAGACACAGCCGTGTGGGCTTGGAAAGCCTTGTGGTGATCAAGAGCAGGAGTCCCTTTTGTTCGGAGAAAGATAAGGACCAAAAAGTAACTCCTAGTCCCTCCTGTCACCGCATCCCTGTCCCTCATACACATTTAGGTCTTAGAAAAAACTATTGGTGGGAGTCAGAAGCCTCAAGGCTTACTCTGCAGAGGAAGGACTGGCTTTCATGTCTAATGTGTAACAAACCGAAGATGGGCAGAGAGCTCCTGGTGCTACCAGATCAACAAACCTCTATCACTGCTTGTATTTATTTGCACACACTTAGGACACCATCAGCTGTGATTTGGACTGGAGGCAGGGGTGATGTTCAAAATATTTAACAACTGGTGTCACATAGACATTGATCAGTCAGAAGACACGCCAGCTGTAAACACCAGGAATAGCCTGGTCAGCGTGCACCAGCAGAACGCTCTAGACTGGAGGCTGGGCTTGGTCTCCGTGCTGAACAGACCCCGCACCACCATGAGTAGCCACACCAACAAATCCTGCTGGACCCCCTCTTCCCCAACGAAGAGCACTAGGTTCCTGTCTCGTTTAATTCTTTAAACAAAAATTCGCTTACTTAAATCAACTATCTCAGCCTTATCATCTCAAGGAGTTTTAAAGCATGAGATTATTTGAGAAACACAGTTAAATGATAATTAGGGGAACTTCACTAGGGGAGGGTAAATAATGCTTCCTCTTTCTGATTTTTGTGACAACAGCAATTCCCTGACCCGTGGTGAATACATAAAATACTTATTCTCACACACATGCCTCCTATAAACACATAGATTCATCCCTCGCGGGACACACACACACACATGCAACACACACACGTGTATGCACGATACATGCAGTGACTCCCAGAGTCAGAAGTTTACACAAGCCCGTGCCTTACTTGGACATGGCAGCAGCAAACTCCTCAGAGTTGCTGGTCTTGTGCAGCAACGGCTTCCCCCTAGCGTTGAAGCCATACCCCTCCTTCAGCGCACACTGGCTCGTCTTGAGGATGAAGCTACACAGTTGGGGCACCTCCAGTTCAACCTGGGAAGAGGATAGCAGCACCTGAAGACTCTCCACCAAGAATGTGAGCCCCTCCACAGCCCAGGCCTTACTCTTTAATCAGGACACTACGGGAAATACACTGGGGACTGTGATACCTGCCCCCACGCCATGTGGGTCTTTAATATGCCTTCTGGGTCCCCCATCAATCAACAGACTTAGTCTGATTTTGGGTCTTTTTTGCATTCTGAGGTACCAAGTTTTTTAAGTCTGCCCCTGTGCATGTAAAGGAGGACTTATTTTTGTATTGGTTCTAAAGAGGCATAACTGGTTAGAGGGAATGAAGCCTGGGAGCAAGAGGAAGACCAACAGGAAGCAGGAAGCAGGCTATCATTGGTTTCAACACCAAATGTTTCCTTAATGTCACCAACTCCCCCCCCACCCCCCCCCCCCCCCCCCCCCCCGCTCCAGACCCCATTGTTTGTATCTATCTATTAGGGCCTCTTCAGAGCTTCTCGTAGAGCTGGCATTTATGGAGATCCCTAGTTGTCATCTAGCACTGTTAAAGAATTTTCTGCAATGATGGAAATGTTCTATATTTGTGCTGTCTGACATAAAAGCTGCTAGCCATGGGCATTTGAAATGTGGCTAGGGTGACTAAGAAACTGAATTTTAAGTTTTACTCAATTTAAATAGCCACATGTACCTAATGGCTACCTTAGTTGACAGCACAGACTACGGGGCCCTAGAAAGAAGAGGTCAATGTCTCAGCCTGACTTTTCTTCCCCAACACAAATCCCAATAGTGGCCCTTAGATCCATTCCATATCAACATGGGCATGAATACAGTCATCTGAACCACAGGTAAAATTTTATTCAAGAACAAATTGCATGTTTAATTTTTTCTTTTTCCTTTTAGCAAAGACACTGTTTGGCTTAGAGTATCAAAACTGTACTCCAGAATGCTTTCCTGAGATGCCCACCTCCCTTGGCTCACCCACTGGGCTTCTCTCATCATGTTAAATCTACCGTCCTGCAATGCTGATATTCTAGATATGTATTCCAATGGCATCTTGCAAACGAATGGAAAAATAAATCTGGTTGGCAAAATTTTCTGTGGCAGACAACTCAGCAAAGCGGCTGACTTTCAAACTGAGGGCCAGTCCCTGCACTTTGAGGTCACAGCAGTCCTAGCATAAGCTGGGTTTGCTCAGCCATGGACTCCGTGCCTCTGGGTGCTCCTCCTCTCCCTCCATACCTTACAGTTGATCCTGGTGGTACTTCTTGCATCAGTGGCCCCAGGAACACCACTAGAACTCTCAGCCTCATAGTTGTACACATACTTCCGGAGGTGCTTGAATCGAGTTGCTCCTTCTAAAATGGGGAGAAATAGGTCAACTACATAGCAGATAACTCCCCCAAGGATAGTCAACTCTGGGAAGAGAGGGGCAGTGGCCCAGATCATAAAAAATGGTAATTAAACTAAAATTATTATTTTCAAGTTTATTTATTTATTTTGAGAGCGAGAGAGAGACAGAAGAGGGGGGCAGGGGCAGAGAGAGAGAGAATCCCAAGCAGGAACTCAGGAACCATGAGATCATGGCCTGAGCTGAATCAAGAGTCATAGACTCAACCAACTGAGCCACCCAGGTACGCCTAGACTGAAATTATTTTTAATTGACTGCATTATACTTACTTTCCCTTTACAGATTTAACTTCCCCACTGTGTTTCATTGAGGATAATGTTTACATTTGATGGTATTTTGGATGTATCCTCTGAGGTGCAAGGAGGGGAGCGTTAAACAATGGGGCTCAGAAAGTCTACAAGAGAGACCAGCAAATACCTCTAATACCTTTTCAGCTTGAAAATACCACAATTCTGTGGCTCTTTTTTGGTTCTCACAAATCCATGAGGCAGAGTTCATTAAGTTTTAGGAGTATCTGTCTTAAGAAAACCTCAAGAAGGAATATCTGGAGGTTTCCATTGTGCTGGAGAGGAATTTGCCTAACAATTTGAGAAAAAGGACATTTGGGGCATGAGCACAGGTGCAGTGACGCGAGAAGGACACAAGATGGCAGTGCTGCCCCATCGGAGGCCAGCCTCCTGCTCTAAGGAAAACACTGAGTACCACCGCAAGGCCAGCTCCTTTGACCCCGAGAGGTCAGGTAAATATGAAGGACTGGGGGGCTGGCTTCTGCACAAAGGTTAAAGTCAGCATTTCCTCACCCTCATATGTTTCGAATTAATGATTAGCCACCGATAAACAGATGGTGATGTCTCTTTAAAGTGTCCACGGGCCCACAGCGTGACAGTTCCTTCCCCACCGTGCCCTAGGCCATGTTTTGGGGACAGAATAGAACAGCAAGGAGAAGAGAATTGAGCTCCTTTGGAGGTGGGCAGAGGCCCCAGGAACTGGCTTCCTGGGGCTCAGAGCAGTGCACATCCATCCCAGCATCCCAGCATTTTAGTGAGCTGGCGTACAGCAGGGTGGGCTGGGGGGTGGGGGCGCCCTTCCCTGCCCAGTGGGGAAGCGCCTTACTTGGGCAGCCGGGGCTGACGTTTTCCAGCACCTCGTCTTCTGTAAGAAAAGGAGACAGACATTGGTGGTCGCTCCTGTCTTCCGATGACGGGCCCCAGCGTCTCACCGGGAGGGGCACCGCAGGGGTCTTCCAGCTTTTAGAGGAGAAGCAGCTTCTGGAGAACCCGCTCCCCAGCCCGTGCTCTCCCCCCCCCCCCCCCCCACCGTGCTGCACGAGGATGAGGCCCCGCCGGCCCTTTTCCGGGTCCCCGGCGGCGCCCCCGGCCCCCTCCCCGACGACGCAGCCCCGCGCGCCCGCACGCCGGCCCGCCCCACTCACGCGCCCAGGCGCCGGCGGCCGCCAGCAGCAGCAGCAGCAGCGCGGGCCTCGGCGGGCCCATGCCGACGGGGTGGGCGGCTCCCTCGCTGCGCCTCGCGTGGGCCGGCGGGCGGGCTGGCTGGCTCCTCAGGGACGGGCACCCGCAGGCAGCCGCCCCGCACCCGAGCTAGGAATGCGCGGCCAGCGCCCGCGGCCCATTTATACCGGGCCGCCCGCCCAGGCCGCAACTCCCTGGCTTCCAGAGCGCGCCGGGCGAATTGCAAAAGGTCCAAAGGGCAGCCGGGCCTGTTTGCTTTTGCACACCGGGCTCGCCTGGCCTCTGAGCTCCAGGAGGGGCCGGCCGGGGGCCTGAGCCCAGACCCAGCCAGGACCACCACAGCAGGCCTCTATTCCGGCCTGCTTAGAGTGGGGCCCTGGGGCGGGGGTGCTTGGCGCCTGAGAGGCCTGCCCCGGCCCAGCGGCGACTTCAGGAGATGACCAGGCACGTGGACAGAGCCCACCCCTGCTCCCTGCCCCCTGCCCTGATTTTGTAGCTATTTCCAGAGCCAGTCCGTAACAGACTCTTGGTTGGGACGTTTTTCCTTTCTTTCATTTTGGTGGACTTTGTCCTGGCAGGGTGCCCCTAATGTTCATCAGTACTGTGGCTGTGCATCACCTGCCTGGGATTCAGCCCACTGAGAGGGAGCAGAGGGAGAGGGGAAGGAGGCCTGGTGAGCGACTGACTGGGTGTTCTGAGGAACCTGGTCTCATTCACAGCAAGAGTCAAGTGCCCAGATCTTCCAGAAACCCTGTGAGGTGCCCACCCCACCAACACTCTCCTGCCCCACCCCCACCATCTTCTTGGAAAATTGAGGAGAGGAGGCTTTTCCCTACATGCACCAGCTCCTGAGTTTCCTCTCCAGTGAGGAGAGGCCGGGGGGGGGGGGGGGGGTGGATGGACAGGGCGTGTTGCCCCTACACACCCCAGAGCCTTCTCCACACATCCTTCCCTTCTTCCCACAGGAGACGTTGGCCAAGGTGCGCTTCCTCTCCCAGCTGTGGGCAATGCTGCACCGCATGGCTACTCAGCAGCACTGGCTGTACTGACCCAGAAGCCATCCTAAAGCGGGGTGGATGGGCTGGCATAGTGGGGGGATGGACGACGACTGAGACTGGCCTGTCCACAAGGCACCTCCAGTCTGCCTGGGGTGACGAGATGCACGGACAGGCAACTGCTGCTGAGAACTGCAGGTAGACTGTCAGGAGTGTGAAAGTGCGTGGGGTGTAACTGCTGGAGGGGTGCAGGGCGGGGGTGAGAGTGAGGGGCCTGAGCACCAAGGCCCGACAGGGGACTACTGGATGCATGAGCATGTGCTGCTCAGGCTAGCGCTCATGGTGGCGAGCTGGCGCTTGTGTACATTCAAGTGGAACAAACTACTTGTGAAGTGTTGAGGTCTTCTGGTGGTGAGAAGGATGGTTCCAGAAGGGTTCCTTCTGGAACAACAACGTTTGCCTTGTTGTCCCTAGGACTCGGGGCCACATTTCTCCTCATTCGTGTTTTGTTGTCTTTAGCCAGGAACTCCTTGGGCAGCTAAGCTCCCTGCAGGGGTCAGCTGCTTTGCATCTGTGCTCTGTTAATATGGTTAAAAGTCTCAGCTGGCCATGCCTGCACCTCCGAATTGTGGAAAGTCTGGAGAAAGGATCTGTCCCCAACCCCATTTCTCTGAGCATTTGATCAGAACTGTTTTGTGACTGACCTTCCACCGGGAGCTGGTGTTAGTATTTCTGGAAGTGGGTTTTCACTTTAAAGAGGATGGGTGAAAAATTTAGGTCTTAAGAACCAAAAGGAGGTGAGAGATGAAGTCAGTGTACTACTGTCAGTGTCCACAGACCACATCAGTTTTGTGATTTGAGAATCAAAAATGGATCTGGTATCTTGGATGCAGAGAAAAATCGTGGGGTGTTTAGATGCTTCTGAGCTGTCATCATCTCCAAAGAAGGAAGCCCAAGACTTGGAAACATGGGGGGTCAACTTCTTTATTTCCCTCATTTCCTTTGGAAAGTCACCCTGGGCGGGACTTCATCCTCTGACAGGGTCCAGTGCACAAGCATCATCAAGCAAATGTTGAATCATCGAGTTGACTTGACTACACTGGCAGCAATACTAGGAGGATTCATATGTAGATTTTTCTTAAGTTACAAATTCACGCAGATCTTTTGTCAAAAGCTATTTGAAAACGCAGCATTCATTGTGATCACAGATAGCACCCTTCATTCCTTTCCTTTGGGTAAAACGTTTCTCAGTTCCCTCTCCTAAACAAGTTCTAAGTTTCAAAGGATATCTGCTAGTTTTTGTGGAGACCTCAGCTGGAATTAGGATTCAGGAAGTCTTATGGTATAAACTGTACTCATGAACAGAAAAGATGCTGGTCCAGAAAGGTCAGCTGATAGGAAGGAAAACAGTGCATTAGACTCAATAAGTCCAGAGATTGAGTCCTAGCTTTCTTGTGAAGTTTGTAACCTTGGGCAAGTGACTCTGTTAAGTCATCCCTAAAATAGGATTAAAAATATCTACGTTCCTCCTAGGAATTTTTGAGAGAAGTAAATGAAACAATTATGTAAATAACTGCACTGATAGCATGATGCCTGGCCAAAAGAAAAAAAAAAAGACTGACTTATTTATTAATGTGTGTATTAAAGTGGAAGTATATTTGTAGCATACCTATTGAACTAGTTAACTAAGATGTATACAGAATCAGGGATTAATAGAACAAAAATAGGAAATGAGGGCTGAGGAAAAGCACACAACAGGGCCTCCAGGAGGGCTATGCATAGCTGTGACCAAGCATCCCTTTGTCTCTTGATGATTCCTTACATTTCTGAGTGTTTGAAATCACTGCCCTTTCTGAGGCAAACGGAGGCCTTCCTACAGCAGGCAGACTAGTGACTCTAGCAGAGACACATTCTGGTGTCATAAAGATTAATCCCAGCCAGTGGCTGTGATTTATCAGCTCATGAATGCAGAGTCCCTTTGGGTGAACCATCAGTCTGAGTAAACACAGAGCTCTGGGTTGCCATTAGAAAGCCACCTGACCAGTGGAATTTCAAGGAATTAGATAATGTTGAATTTTCCAGTTGTAGTCTCTAGAAGTGAAACTATGCATTCTGTTTATGTGCAGGTGACCAGAAAAGTCCTGGCCAAGTTTAGGGCACTATGGAAGTTATTAAAGAGCCCCCAGAAACTTAATATTTTGAGTTCAGTGCAGTTTACATACTGGTATAGATGTTCAGTACGTAATTTGATGAATACTAATGAATGAATCTGTGCCATTCAGTTATACCCCTCATCGCTTCTAGGATTTTTATGTACAGTGACCATGATGCCAAATAAATCTTCTCAGTGACACAAAACAAGGAAATACAATCTGATACAAATTATTCTCAGCTATGCTGTTCAAAAAACTCATCTGGAAAGTAGGGACCAGTATTGACAATGACTAATTAGCCTATCTCTTTTCTGCCTCTGACTGCATTGTAATTGTAACTGATGCCCAGAAGTTAGAAAGTAAACCTTAAGAGTTGTGGATGGAACCATGCATGCCCAGTATGGTCTGTACACGTATGTGCACACACACCATGCACACCCCCCCCCCACACCTCACACACACAAATGAGAAATGTCAAGAAAAACATGGTTGCATTTAGGTGGATGGGATAGGTAGAAGGTAGTGGGATGGGCCAGTGTCAACCGAATGAAGGCATTACTGATGGCTGATTAACCTCCTGTTAGGAAGCAAAAAAGAATTTTTCTCACTCCCTTATTCTGCTATCCAAGAGATAAGGTCAAAATGTTGAGTAGCATTTCTCCCCAAGGGAGGGAACTCAGATGTCAGCACTGTTCTACCTGCCGTGAGGCTCTGTGCGTATGAACTACCACTTCCTTGAAGATGCACATCTCATCCAATCACCTTCCAGGGCAGGCTGCTGCCCTACCTACTTGGAGGAAGCTCTCTCTGGGTCCAGCCCAGTTGGACCTCACGGCTTCTAAACCTGCTCTCTTCTCAGTTTCTTTTGCGAACAACCTGTCATGTAGAGCCTTCATACAAACCTTCTGTTGTTGCCCTGAACTTATATTTTTCTCTGATAATATGATTTTAATTTTTCATGTGTTAACCTATTACCTTGCCAACTAGAGAGATAAGCTAGGAGGGCAGGAACTGTGTGTGGTTTTCACCTTTGTATTCCTCGTCTTTCCTGCTCACCAACACCTTGTAGGAGGCTGGGCAGGTGCTAGCTAGGGAATACATACTAGGATTATAATGTGAGATGGTACTTGTGAGGCAGGTGTGGTTTTTTTTTTGTTTTTTGTTTTTTTTTGAATGCATGAACTTCATTTTTAGTCCTGGGTGCTGCCTGCGTGTGTCTATATCTTAATTCAGAATGTGTGGTGCATTTGAATTGGTATGAGAGAAGTGAAGCAGGATCATGGGACCGTCTCAAAAACTGTCTGTCCTTTACCTGTGTGATGAGTGGACAGGACTAGGTGACCTCTTAGGCCCACTGCAGCTCTGACTAATTTGATTCTGTGAAGACTCTGCAACTTAAAAAAAATAATTTATAAGTTACACTGGGCTCACACCTCATGATTAGGGGCTGGAGCTGAGGATTCGGAATCATTGAGAAGGATGGATTTTCTGAGAGGCCACCTACCTCTGTAAAGACTTGCATTCTTGTGTCTGAGAAATAGAATGCTCCACTCATTTCAAACAGATTTCCAGCTAAGAGAGTGCATGCCTTCCTAGAGGGACTGGGCAGTTCTCAGGGAGTGCTTCCTGGTGTCTGACCTTAGTCTTTGTCTTTGGTCAGATAAGCTTACCTTGACCTCAGATAAGCTTCCTTAGATATACCTTAGCTTGTTCTTTGAGAGGCTTCTTGCTGACTTTTGTCAATTACTTTTTACTGACCTGTTTTTTTCCCTTGAGTTTTCTTTATGTTCTCATAGGACTAAGGACTGGAATGTACTGCCCTCACAAGGCTGAGGCCAGTGATGATGGTAAACAGATGGCTCACTGGCTAGCTGCACCTCACCATTGCCACCTCACCATGAGCCATTGGTTCTCAAGTGTTTATGGAGGTCATAAGTAGTATGTCCTCTGAGAGCTTACAGATGAGGAGAAGGCATGAATAACATCCCAGCTAACAACTAGTGTATATAAAGTGCCCAGTGTGTGGTCTGTGGGTCTCAGAGGTCCTGACTTGAGCTGCATCTTGGATGGTGGGCAGGATTTGGTAATTGGACTCTGTGGCACCATTGAAAGAACAGTGGCAGGAAGCTGAGATTATGATGTCCTGAGGGTTGGTAACCCAGACAGACAGCTGAGTCCATGGAGAAGGCTGGGGGTAGATGGGGGGAGGGCCAGGAACTAAGCTTTCTGGCTAATTCAATCTTTGATTTAACTGCGGGTTACTATACAAACTTCACAGTATATATTTGGCATTAAATATAGCACATATGCCATTCAAACCCTAGGTTGCATAGAAGGCTGTGAGTATTGGGCTGAGTTCTCCTTGTCCAGAGCTCTAAAGGGAAGTGGAGGGGCAGGGATTCACAGACTGTTAGACACAAAGATCTTAAAAGACTGACTGTAGATACATAGAGAAACTGAGGCCCAGACACCTGTGGTGGTAGCTGTAGTTTCTAAGACAAGGGCAGAGGTAGGGCAAGATTATAAACTATAATATTCATTCTACTCTAATTGCATTAAATCTATGTTGACTACATAAAATTGCCTGGAGATTGTTTTATACAGATGAATCTTTGATATCAGTGTATGTTTCCTTATAATCTACTGCCCATTAAAAGTGGAAAACTTAATTGATTTTTTTGTGGATTTGTATTCAGAATAAATATTGTTATGTAACTAATTATATAGAATCATAGAGATTTGGGGGCTTAAAGGGCCATTAAGGTCATTGAATCCTATTCATCTCCCAATATAGGTGTCCCAACAGTCTGAGAATTCCTGGGCACTCATCAGGAGACTGCCTGAAGAGTGCAATTTTGTGAGATTAGATAATGCTCTAGTCTGCCAAACAATTTAAGAGTCCTAAAAGAGAAGCTTCCCAGCCTGCTTATCTACAGATGGTCGGATGCTCCTGTGCATGGACAACAATGCTCTGTAGCCCTATCTCATGTCTCTTGTGTTTATGTCCCCTGTCCAGGTCACAGACCATCCATTGCAGGGAAAGCTCTCTGAGAAGAGTGACAATCTGGGGATAGATGATGCTCTGACACTGTCATACCAATTCTGAAGTCAAAACCAAGTAATTACCAGATTGTCTGATGTCTTCACCTTACCTCCTTCCTCTCTATTAGTTCAGGGAGTGGAGGTGGGGGAGTCAGGCCAGCCCCAAAACTCAGTCTACTTTGGTTTCTTGGTCTCCAAAACAGAAAGTAGGTAAAAGTATGTGCCATTTAGTATCTGGGGTTCCTTGTCTTTCTTTCTTTCTTTCTTTCTTTCTTTCTTTCTTTCTTTCTTTCTCTTCTTTCTCTTCTTTCTCTTTCTTTCTTAAGTGGGGGCACTTAGCCTTAATAAAGTTACTTTAAAATAAATAATGATCACCTTCAGTGTTCTGAGAGCTATTCTAGAAGGGGACTTATTTAATAGCTTTACTAAGACAAAATTCATATCATAAAATACACACTCATTTTAGGAGTATAGTTCAGTCATTTTTAGTATATTCACAGAATTGTACAACCTTTACCACAATACATTTTTAGATGTTTTTATCACCTCAAAAATAAATCCCACACCAGTTTGCCAACACTCCCCCAAATCTGCATTTCCCCAGCCCTGGGCAGCCACAGATCTATTTCCTGTCTCTAGATTTGCTTATACTTGACACTTTATACATATAATCATAAAATTGGTGGTCCTTTTTGACTGGCATCTCTTTACCCACCGTAAGGTTTCCAAGGGTCATCCATATTGTAACATTCCATTCCTTTTCATTGCCAAATAATATTCCATTGGATGGATATACCACAGCTTATTTATCTATTCATCAATTGGCGGACATTTGTTGTTTCTACTTAGGGGCTATTATGAATAGTGCTGCTATGAACATTTGTGTATTAGTTTTGCATGACATATCTTTTCATTTCCCTCAGGTAAGAGTAGAATTGCTGAGTCATATAGTTAACTCTACTTGAAGGACAGTCAGACTTCAGATTTTTCCAAAGTAACTGCACCACTGTGCATTCCCCCCACCAGTATCTGAAGGTTCCAATTTCTCTGCATCTTTGCCAACACTTATTTTTATCTGTCTTTTTGGTTAGAGTCATCCTAGTGGGTATGAAGCAGTATCTCGTTGTGGTTTTGATTGGTATTTCCATGACGGGTAATGATGTTGGGCATTTTTTCATGTTCTTATTGGTAATTTGAGAAATGTCCTTTAGAGAAATGTCTATTCAAATCCTTTTGGCTTTGAACTTTTTAATTGAGTTGTTTTGACTTTTTGTTTGTTAAGTTGCAAGAATTCTTCATATACTCCAGATATAAGTCTCTTATCACATATAGTATTTATAAACATATTCTCTCATTCTGTGGGTGCCTTTCACTTTTTTGATGGTTGAAGTGCAGAAGTTTTAAATTCTGATGAAGTCAAATTTATTTTTCTTCTGTTGCTTGTTTTTTGGTGTCATACCTAAAAAATGTTACTTAAAACAAGGTGAAGAAAATGAACTTTTATATTTTCTCCTAAAATGTTTATAGTTTTAGGTTTTCTTTTTATACCTGTGATCCATTTAGAGTTTTTTTTGCATGTAGAAGATTCCTTTTGAGCCTTATTTTTAGAAATGTCTAGGTTCTGTGAGCTTGTACATGGCCCTGACTAACCTTTCCTGCTACCTGCTCATGGGGCATTATCTGTTCCCCAGGAAGATGACATCAGTCCTATTGCTCAATGAGCAGAATCAGTCCCTTATCAGAGTACTGCTCCTCCCTGGTGCTTTCCAAGCAGTGACCAGTCACCTGGGACTGAGAACCACAGTCCCTGAGGGGATAGACCCTGAGTCCTTGTCTTTTCAGTAGGAAAAAAAGATGTTTTTGGTCTCTGAGGCTGAAATCCAAAGCTCCTTGTGGAGTCCCAAATGCCACAATGCTGTAATAGCTGTCTTTGCTTTTTCTGCAGAAAGGATCCAGTGAAATGAAGTTTTTGTTTGCACCCGAAACAGTTCAACATGTTCTACAAGGAAACATAGTAATAAACTAGTATTAAATAAAACTAGTATTAAATAAAACTAGTATTAAATAAAACTAGTAATAAATAAATAAAAGAAGTGACATAATGAACCTTAGAATGGTTACTCTGGGGGTGAGAAGGAGAAGAACGGGAGTTGAGAGTGGGGGCAGGGAGTTAGAAGGGGGACTATTCAGGAGTGTCTTGGTGGCTCATTTGGCTGGGCATCCGACTTCGGCTCAGGTCATGGTCTCAAGGTTAGTGAGTTCGAGCCCTGAATCAGGCTCTATGCTGACAGCTTGGAGCCTGGAGTGTGCTTCAGATTCTGTCTCTCCCTCTCTCTCTCTGACCCTCCCCCACTCACTCTCTCTCTCTCTCTCTCAAAAATAAACATTAAAAAATATTAAAAAAAAGAAAGCTGGCAAATTATACATTCTCTGCCTCTTTCTTAAAAAAAAAAAAAGAAGAGGGACTATTCAAACAAATAAACTAACAGACCAGTGATAACAGTATGCCAGACACTGAGGGGGAGGGGGGGAGAATGGTCCTGTCTCTGCTCCTGAGTGCAAACAAAATGATAGTTATATAAGTATAAATATTTTTTTAAACTCCAATATTTATCAAGCACCAAAAATGTACCAATCCTTGTGATAGTGAACTTTCATAAATTATCTCATTTAATTTCCAAAAGAAAAAAAATCTTCAAAGTAGATATTTTAACCACCAATCTTACAAATAAATAAGGAAGCCAGAGCTAAATTCCATACAACTCACCAGGTTCTAATGTCTGCATTATGCAAGTTGGGGCCAATTATGAATGTGTAAGAGGATCAAATAAACCAAGGTTGCATCTCGGTGACTCTGGTCATACACACAGAAGTTGCCTTCTAACTGGGGAAGGAAGCTAGTGTCTTACTAAGAAGAGCTGCATTCCACATTGCTTTGAGGGTTTGTTAAGGGCTTTGGTATTCATTATTTCTTTTAACTCTTCTGATTGTCCTGTGCGTTTTATGCTGTATGTCACAGGTGAGGTATCTGAAGCTGCCTGGAGTTAAATGACTTTCCAGGATCACCTGGCTGATAACTAGCTGAACTAGAACTCAGGTTTTCTTACTTCCAATCCCAAGTAGTTTGTACGCCATCATCTTGAATCTCAGTGAGAAGATCAGAACTCTTTATGGCATTTGTTCGAGAATTAAGGCAGGGGTTATTGAGCCTCAGCTGTCTCCCAGAGAGGATGCTCAGAGAAGCAACATGAAAATACCGTAGCACTCACGGCCGGAGCTGGAGATGGGGCTGAGTGGCATTTCCTAAGGTAGGCTTTTGATAACATTCAGATTTCTGAAGAAATGTGCTTGTGGGGAAGCACAGACATGCGGAAACACCTGCGGTCACTGCTCTTTGGATGAGATTTTAATGTAAATGCTGTTTATTGCAATTTCCCTCTTCTACATGCCTTTTCCCCAAGTAGATACATGAGAAGCTGGCTCACATACCTTACTTCTTTTCCATATTGGTTCTGTACATACATAATGGTGTTTGCATGGCTAATCCTCCTGGATCACCCTCCAGAATGTGAGACACTGCATCACACCCTGAAAATCCTCTGAGAATGACTCAGTGTGAAACAATGTGTCTGTTCTCTCCTTCCAGACCAGGTCTTGGGACTTGAGTCCCTCAGGGGAATGGCTGATAGCATTCTCTATCACTGGCTGACCCATGAGCACAGTTAAAGGTCATCCTTATAAGTTACTTTGGAGAAGTCCAATATAAAATGGTAAATTGAGGCAATTAATTCAAATTAATCTATTCCTCTTGACTCTTACACTTTTTTTAACCTGAACATTTTAGTTGAAAATGGTGATGGATGTCTGAATTATCCAGATAATTACTTCATTTTCACTTCGTTAATGCCAGAGCTGTGTCTTCTTGTTATAGGGCAGATGAATTACTCCCTTACTGCTCAGAGAAGCTAGAACCTTCCTGAAAGGAGGGAGGTAGACAGGTGAGGAGTTTTATGACTAGAGCAGCTTCTGAGTTCATCCCACTGATGACCCCCATCTATTGCTCTCCTCAGCTGGCTGCTGTGCTTCCATCCCAGTGTTCCCCTGCCTTATCATTCTTGCATGGGTGGAGAAGAGGTGCTCCTATGTGTGTCTCCTCCCACATGCCCTCACCTTACTTGGGTCCCTCTCAGTGCTCTCACTACCTTGCCCTGGTCACCAAGCCTTAGCCCTCATTTCCACCTTGTCTCCAGGTTGTCTGTTCTATTCCTCCTCCTTCTTCATAGTTTCTTTATCACATCCACCATTTTCGTACTCCATTATCTCTGAATGAATGATTGTTTTGAGCTATTTTGTGGCCTGTGATGCTGGCACATGTGGAATACACCAAAATGATTCCCCAAATAGCCTGAGCATTAATTTTGATAGGTCTTCGATAACAAAGTACCACAGACTGGGTGGCTTAAGCCACAGAAATTTATTTTTTCACAATGCTGGAGACTAGAAGTCCAAGATCAGGGTGTTTGCAGAGTTGGTATCTTTTGAGGGCTTTATCCTTGGCTTGTATGTGGCTGTCTTCTCTTCCCTGTGTCCTCACATGGTCTTCCCTCTATGTCTGTTTCCTAATCTCCTCTTTTTATGAAGACACCACTCATATTGGATTAGGGCTCACCCTAATGACTTCATTTCACTTAATTTCCTCTTTACAGGCTCTTTCTCCAGGACAATCACATGCTTTGAGGTACTGGAAGTTGGGACTTCAAAATATGTCTTTGTCTGCTTGGACTGCCATAACAAAATACTGAGTGCTTAAACAATGGAAATTTATTTCCTTACAGTTTGGAAGCTGAAATTCTGAGATCAATATGGTAGCATGGTTGAGTTCTGGTAAGAGCTCTATTCCTGGCTTGTAGGAAGCCTGTGTCCTCACATGGCAGGGGAGTAGGGATGGATGAGGAGAGGAGAGGGGGAGAAGTTCTGCAAATATTATTACATTAGAGATTAAGGTTTCAACATATGAATTTTTGGGTCAACACAGTTCAGTCTACAACAGTATATGAATTTTAGTGTGTCTGTGGGGGGATACACTTGAGCCCAGAATAGTCTGAATAGGGGATTAAAAACACAAGTATTATTTCCTTACAGTGGGCTGTGATATGGACCCATACTTCCTTTGTTTCTTGAGAAGGGTTTTGAAGAGCTTCAAGAAGATCCTGTTAGTTGACTACCTTACTGTAGACTATGGTCCAAATAGTTTTGTATCTGCCTCACAGAGCTAAATATGGCTTCCTCAGTGTCTGAGTGCTTCCTGAGTTGGGTTTTGGCCATGGTGCTTGTTGCACTGGAAGAATATTGTTGGAGAATGCTCCTAGGGCATATTAGTGGGCAGCATTGCTAATGCATTCTGGGGGCTACACAGCCATGAAATCCTGGGACATTTATTCCAAGGGTAAGACAAATCCAGAAAACAACTCTCCTGGGACATTAAGACAGTCTGTCAACAATAGCAAAATAATCCAGGAAGAAGAATGATAAAGCTTGTTGACTTTTGCTCTCCAGGAGCTATTTTTCTTCTTGCAGAGTAAACTCATCTCTGGGGGATTAAAGGCAGCCTCCCAGAGAGCTATGGACTCCCTTCCACCTCCAGGCCAGCAATTCACTTAGCTCAAGAGACAATGGTGCCAGTGACCTGGTCTAATCTGGAAGGGCAGATTAATGCTTGACACTGTGGTTGCTTTGGGTAGGGAACAGAGAAATAAAGGTGTCTCTGGCAAGAAAAGATTAAGTGTAAAGACTGTAAATTAGGAAAGAATCATTTATGTGAGATATCAAGCTTCTTCAAGGAAGTGCTGGAAGAAATATTTTTGGTTATTTAGGAGATTTTAAAAAGTGACACTTTGGATATAAATCAGCCTATGAAAAATAGTATGGTAATAGTATATTTGGTAAAAATGATATCAAAATAAGGCAAAGATAGAATTATATTGCTTGGCTGAGTAGTCTGATTGAACCCAACCATAGTTTGATTCCATTACGGTCAGATAATTTATACTGTGTGATTTTAATTATTTTAAATATGTTGGGGTTTGTTTATGACCCAGTCTATGGTCTATATTGTTAAAGATTTCATGGTTACTTGAAAAGACTATATTCTACTGGGTTGGGTGTAGTTTTCTATAAATGTCAGTCAGATTCTGTTGGTTGATGGTGTTGTTGTGTTCTTTTATATCTTTGCTTATTTTGTGTATTGATTCCATGAATTGCTGAGAGCAATTCCATGAATTGCTGAGAGCAATAAAGCTGGGGCTCAAAAACCAGAAAGAATGAGGCTTCCTCCTATCAATCAATCAATGAATCAATCAATTAGTAAAAAAGGCATTTGAGATATGGATGGGCCCAGTTAAGAGAATTGGATGTTTTCTTTAGGTGTGATATCAGTGTTTATAGGCTTATGCTGATATACTGAAGCATTTGTAACTTACCCTTTATCAAGATTTTCTATGTTTGATTAATTCATCTGGTTAGCCAGACTTGGTTCAAGGAAACCTATGGACTAAGGAGGATGGCAGAGCTTCCACCTGTTGGATGGTCTACTGAGGAACTTATTCTTGTTGTAGAACAAGTTGATGGCAGGCAGCCCCAGAAACCCACCATTTTTTCAGAGCTGGGTACTGGTGCTTCCTTTGCTCATGTATCTATTCTTTTTAGGAAGTGGACCAGCAGAGTGGTTAAGAGCATAAATTCCCAAAGCCAGAGCTTGGGCTTACATTGGCTGTGTGATGGGGGCATGTTATTTAGTGTCTTCCTTCTGTTTCCCTACCTATAAAAAGGGAGTCATAATAGACGTTCCTGCCTGATAAGGCTTTGTGATTATTAAATGAGTTAATGCAGAGAAATTACTCAGCCCAGCTCAGGAACATGGGAAAGAGTCAGTAAGTATTAGTTATCATCACTGGTCTGTCAGTACATCCTTTCTTCTTTTTTTTAAATGCTTATTTTTGAGAGAGAGAGAGAGAGCGAGCGAGCAAGTGTGGGGGGGGGGCAGAAAGAGAAATACAAAGATATTCCCACAACATTTTTTGTAATAGCAAAGTTTAGAAACATATTGAATGTCCATTCACAGGAGACCAATTCAATAAATTACTGAACAAATACATAATGGAAAACTATGCAGTTCTGTATGTGCACCAATATAGAATGGTCTCTGAGATACACCGTTATGTGAAAAGTAGATGAAAATAATAGTTATAGCATGTTTTCTGTGTAAAACTGTGTATACATGTACAACATTGCTACAACATACAAATGTATGCTTGTATATGCTTATGCCTTTTTTTTCTTTTTATGAAATTTATTGTCAAATTGGTTTCCATACAACACCCAGTGGTCATTCCAAAAAATGCCCTCTTCAATACCCATCACCCACCCTCCCCTCCCTCCCACCCCCCATCAACCCTGTTTGTTCTCAGTTTTTAAGAGTCTCTTATGCTTTGGCTCTCTCCCACTCTAACCTCTTTTTTTTTCCTTCCCTTCCCCCATGGGTTTCTGTTAAGTTTCTCAGGATCCACATAAGAGTGAAAACATATGGTATCTGTCTTTCTCTGTATTGCTTATGCCCTTTTTATTAGAGTTCTTCAGAGAAACTGAACCAGTGGGAACCTAAATTTGTGTAAGTGCCTACAGTTAGGTGTATATGTGTGTGTATATATATGTATATGTATATATATGTATATATATGTGTATATATATATATAGTATTATATATACTAAATGTATTTTACATCAGGAGTAAGTATTATCTATTAAAAAACAAGTAAAATATAATTTTTAGAGAGTGGTAATGGGTAAGATGGTGATGGTGTGGCCTAGAAGATGGGGAGGAGAGTGCAAACCTTGCTCAGAATTTACTCTTACATTTAGGAAGATAAGGAGTAAAAACCAGTTGCTCCAAGTGAACCTTATGATAATCAAGCACCCAGAAGCATTTATGTTCCAGTGTGTATCTTATATGTGTTTTTGATGCAACGAGGCACAAATGGTAGAAAAAGTTTGTAGACCTACGAGTCGCACAAAGTACCTGGAACATAGCAAATATTCAACAAGTTTTTATTGATTGAGTAAACAGAGAGGTGGACCCCTCTGCCCAGTTATAGATGATGAAGTTGCTTTGAGCTTCAAGGAGACTGCAAGGTGAAATAAATAAACTTTCCCGGAGACTGTACGGGCTCTGGGAAGTCCCCTTGGCATTTGTGTGTTTTGCAAACATCTCAAATATGATGTATTTGTTCAATGAATAGATGAATGAATTTGTTGAACAAAACTTTTCCGTCTTCTGTATCTCGCGTGGGAAGGAGCTATCTTTATATTTGGTGGCAAATATTTAATCACATGTCTTGATTGATGGAGATTCATAACTTAATATTTCTCATCTATCATTCACAATTTGTTTCCTTTCTGTTTTGATTGCCTATGAGATGTAACAATTAGACTGTTTTCCTCTAAGGTAGTTTCCATTGTTCCATGGAAAGATCACCTCTTGGGGGCACCTGGGTGGCTCAGTCGGTTAAGCGTCTGACTTCGGCTCAGGTCATGATCTCGCAGTTTGTGGGTTCGAGTCCCACGTCAGGCTCTGTGCTGACAGCTCACAGCCTGGAGCCTGCTTCAGATTCTGTGTCTCCCTTTCTCTCTCTGCCCCTCCCTTGCTCACACTCTGTCTTTCTCTGTCAAAAATGAATAAACTTAAAAAAAATTAAAGAAAGATCATCTTTTGAATTAAAGCACAGAGTTAATAGGAATGCTTCTGGATGCTCAGTTGGATTTGAAAAGGGTATTGGTATCTTAAGAGAGTACACACGTATTTTAAAAGATCAAGAGAATATCTATGGCAGAATTATTTGCAGCTTACTTTTTAGAAGTTCTGTTTACACACACACGCACACACACACACTTTATTCACAACTCTCAAAAAATTACTGAATAAAGAAGGAAAAAAAATCCATATTCTCTTGGTGCAGTAGATGGTTTTTGGTAATTTCTACCATCTGTGTGGCCAGACTTAACTTGGAGAATGTTCTTTAAAAATTTTTTTTTTCAATGTTTATTTATTTTTGGGACAGAGAGAGACAGAGCATGAACAGGGGAGGGGCAGAGAGAGAGGCAGACACAGAATCGGAAACAGGCTCCAGGCTCTGAGCCATCAGCCCAGAGCCCGACGCGGGGCTTGAACTCACAGACCGCGAGATCGCGAGATCGTGACCTGAGCTGAAGTCGGACACTTAACTGACTGCGCCACCCAGGCGCCCCAGAATGTTCTTCTTTAGTGCTAATGTGAAATTCCTCTGGGTCTACCCTTTAAAGTATTGTGCTACTCTGACCACAAGCACAGAATCCACTTTTTAATTCATTTTGATGGTTAAGTAGTGTGATATAACTTTTATTTGAGTAAAATTCTTGGGGATTTGAAAAAAAAGGAGTAGTTCAGAATTGGAAATATAAACACCCTGGTACATAAACCACCGGCTCACTTTTTCAGCAAAATAACCTATTAATTCATACCAATAAACTATAAAGCTGCGAAGGGGAGAATACATTTCTCATTTCTCAGCTATCTGAAAACTGTCACTGGGCCAACCTTAATCAGCTTTCCCATTATCATCTAAATGTACATTGAAATGTAGCATCATAAACTAAATGGATATTTAACATTATCATGTTAGATTTTCACTGGTTATATAGCTGTCTGATATTATTTTCTATTATTTTAGAAGCCAACCAGAGCTTCTTTTATACAATGCTTACACAACTCTCCAAATCAACTTTATATAACTGAAGTCACACAGTGTAGTTAACTGTTAATTTTTCCTACTCTTTATTATTCTATTGGTAATGACCCAGTTACAACAGAGATAGTTATTGATTTAGAATATTAGAAAAAATAAATAGAAGCCAACTTATGTTTTATACAGCCTAAATTTTTCACTTGTCACACCAGTGTTTTAAAAAGTGAATGAATTAACATTGCTAGTGTTAATTATCTGTAAGAAACTTACTACTCTAAATAATTAGGTTTTTTCATACAAAGAGAAAGAAGCATCCCAATTTAGGTATGGAATTAACCTTCTTTGAACTCAGGAAAACTATACCTGTGAAATTAGGCCACAGTTAATCTTCTGATTAAAACACATGGATTCAGCTTATACAATTGTGTAAAAGTTATTTAGTGATTTAGAGGATGCTTCCTACAGATAAACTTTCCCCTCAGGTCCTCAGTAATGAAGAAAAAAAATAAAGAAAAAAATCCTTCTCCCACAACAAAAGCAAAAGGAAATAGACACTTTCAAAGAATAAGTTTTAGATTTGCTTAAATTCAAATTTTTAAAAAACAGATTGTATGTACGCAATGCAATCGGATAACAAATAGCCAAACAGGACTCTGAATTAGAGAAACATTGTGGCCCACTGGATATGAGATAGCCCACCTAGTCCTTTGTCTCCACGTTTTCAAAAGCAGCAGTCACAGTGACAGACTCCACTATGGGGCAGTCTGTACTCTTCACAATGATGACAGAAAGGGTAGGATTGGCTGCATTGCACTACAAATTGATCACCTTCAATTTACTTGTTTTGAACCTGCTGCCACAGTAGGAGAGACACTGGAGTGCTTGCACAGATGTCACAGGGATTAGTGACATATGACACTATATTTTCAGAAAATGAAGGTCAGCCCTTGGGTTTGGTCAAAGCATCTCTAATTGATCTTCCACAGGGTACATATTTCCATGGAGGCAGTGATACCCTATCACTAGGGTCTGATAACTGACCACTTAGCAAGTTGATGTTGGGGCAGTAAACTGGAGAGAAGCATGCTTCTGTTACTCAAAAGCACCTCTCACCTCCCGCTTTTTATCCAGGATTGCAGGAACTACTCTTCTTAATATAGGAATGTATAAAAACTACAGTGGAGAAAACTAATCATTTAATAAACTTGGGGGCACACAGGGCCCTTTGTTGATCTGATAAGAGCTAGTAGCTTCTTACTATAAAAACCTAGAAATGTCCAGCAAATTTTGCACAAAACTTCAAGGGAGTGAAGCCCCTGAAACCCATCCATGGACCCTAACAACTCCTTAGTTAAGATGCTTACTGTACCAGCTAAAGGATAAGGTTCATACTTAATTCCTCTTTGTATCTCTAACCTTTCTAGTGCAGTGACTGGCCTGGAGTAGATTTTCAGGTATTTTGGGAATAAATAATTTACTGGGGGTTGGAGTTGGTGCTCTCATTCACAGGGAGCTCCAGAGCACCAGTAGAAAACCTCCTAGAGACTCAGTGCTCTCATGTCAGCCATTGCCAGAGGTCTACTGCTTTCCTGTTACTGCCTCTTGTCTGTGTGTTCAGGAGAGAAGGATTCCAAGAAGATAATGAGTGATGGGTGTGGGTGACAATCAAATGCAAGCAACAGCAACCCCAACCTGACTACACTGGATAAGTCATGAGTGAGGTCATTGCTGTCAAGCTGACCCTGTTTTTGGCTCTTGCCCACTATGTTAGTATATTAGAATATCATTGTACTTCAATAATTAGTATAGTTAACTGCTCCTGTGTCACCAAGAAATCTTTGGAGTGAGCCAGAGAATCAGTGCACTGAGGTACAGGTCCAGAACCAATGGTCTTGGCACGGAATCTGTGCTATAGAAAGAATACAGGAAATGGCTTCAAATTTATTCCATGCTCTGGCTTTAGAAGCATGTCTTTTTCAGGGTGAGGAGAGGATTATGATTGCTTTGTGTGTCTGTGTGACAGGGGGATGGAGAATGAGGTCCCAAAGCTAAGGCCTCAAACCATGCTTTGAGAGATATTTTGAGGCTATACTTTCTAAAGTACATGTGACCTGTGACATGATTTTAACTCCTGGTCCAGAGCCTTCAGTATTGTCTCAGAGACCCCCCTCTCCGCCCCCCCCCCCCCACCCCGCTCCATGCCTTGGTAGTCCTTAAGAGTGGAGCCACACTGAGCCATAAAGCAGGATGTGTCATTGATAGCTAATCAGTGCAGATATCAGGTTTCTATGAGAATGCCCCAGTGGCAAAAGTTTGGCTCAATTACAGTACATCAATAACACAAATGTGGCAAAGTCTCCAATTACAGATTGTTTTTACTGCCTGTTTCTTACTCTGTCCTGGGCTATAGATACTATGCATAGTGACTGGCCAGGGTCAGGACTGAGGGAAGATGATCCAAAGAAGAGAAGATCTAGGCTCTGTTTGTTGTGAGCTGGTAGTTGGGGTCAACCAGGCAAGCAAGGACCACAAAGGGGAGAATGGCTCCACATGGTGGCCCAGGCAGATTGTTCAGGCCCTGTCCTAGTTCCTTCTCTTTTGTTCTTCTGTGAGCCAAATGTCACTCTTTCTCTAGGGTTTGCTTTCAGTGGACCTCCTGGAAATCTCCCCTAATATCTCAGCTCCACCTCCCCTTCTGTGATCTCCTGTTACCAAAGAGGAATTATTACCCACGTGGCATTTAAATGTTCTCAATAGTCTGCAGTGTTTCTGGTCATTCTCCTTCTAGTTAGATCCTTGAGCACAAGACATCTATAGGCACTGTCCCATGGGGCTGAGCAAGTGTAGAAATCAAGAATTTCTAGATTGAGTAAGTTAGGTATCCGACTATTAAATAATTAGAGAGCTAACAAGGCTGAATCCAAATTATTTTTGAACATTGGCATGGAGAGGGCATGTAGTCTCCTCAGCATTTTTCAAACTTTTTGAAGATGACCCAGATTAAGAAATTCTTTTCCCATCACAATAAAGTATACACAAATATAAGTAATAAAAGCAAAAGTTACCTGAAACAAAACTTACCCTTACTACATGTGATGCACTCTGATATTTTCTGTTCTGTTCTATTTCATTAAAAAAAAATGTTGGTCACCACCCATTGAATTGATTTCATGATCCACCAATGGGTGGCTACTTTTTGTTTGCAAAACATTGGCTTGCCTCATGGGACTGTAGTAAACCTGATAAGGAATCAATCCTACCCTCCTTTCATTCTTCTCTAAAAACCATAAAAATATTTTCTATTTGTACATAGTTTACATAAAATCCAGAGCAAATACTTATAACAGTTCTGAAGTAGGCTTAACTGTATTTCACAGCTAACAAGTGGTGAAGTTGAGATGTAAGACTCCAAATCTTGGGCTGTTTTCACTTTATCATGCTGCATCCATTATCAGATCTGTGTCTTTCTAGTTGTAAGTGCCTAAAGGACCAGGGATACACCTAGCATCAGGCTGGATGCCCAGGAAGTGCCTGGTGAATACCTGATAAACAAAAGGTTATAATAAAGTTTGTCAAAGGCCCTGCCTCTTATGAGGTATGATTATACTTCATGTATAATCTCATACCTATGACAGTATATGAGCCATTGGTCGATTGGGTGGCTCTGGAAAAGTCTCCCGAGCTTAGAGGGCTTCTTCAGTGAACAGATAAGAGGAACTGACAGAGGGATACTGTTTGATTCGTCCCTATATTTGAGCTTTTCCTAGAGTTCCCAAAGAAATTTCCAGAAAGGCATTAAAAGCACCAAACAGGAAGATCTTTATTTCTGCTAGTTTTCCCAAACAGCTGGTTTTCCAAGTCTTTTATTTGTAGACCTGGCTTCTACCAAACCCTAAATCCATGACTAGTAAACTATTGAGAACATGCCCCAATTTCTGCTGGACCTCTCCAGCTAAATCTGATGTCCTTGGGAAACACAAACATCTGTCCTAAGGCATATATATATATGTGTGTGTGTGAGGAGGTAAGGTAAAAGAGTTAAAACTAAACAGGCACTGAATAATCATCTGTTGAATGCATCAATGAACAACTACATGGATGAAAAAACTCAAAGTGTAAGCATATGCTATACATAGGTAGATATTGAGGATTTTTTATATGTGCTCATATGAGGCTCTTTTCCTCAATGACCTAGGAGGGGGAAATGTGACAGTCCTCTGGGTACTTGGAAAGGAAGGGACAGGTAGAGGAGTTGAGGAGAGAAAAGGGAAGATAAGAACTGGAAAGAAAAATGAGAGGGAAATATGTGGCTAGAATAACAGGAAGAGGACCCAGCAACACTGAATGTTGATCACAATCTTTGTTAGTTCTAGAATTAACTTTATCTTACCTGTTACTCTGTATACTTTGTTGGATTCAAAGTACATGTTTCACTGGATGGAAAGTTCCTGTTTACTTATTCTTTCTGACCTAATTTTAAAAGGCTATTTAACCATTTCGGTAAGTTTCTTATAGCTGATATACCTCTGAGCTGAGGTGAGGAATGGGAGGAAGGGGTGTCATGGTGGCTTCTTAAATCCAGTTCATGTGGAAGGACTGATAGGGGAAGTCTTCTCTAGCATTGAATCAAACAGAACCCTCTTAGCAGGAGCAAAATAGGTGATGTTGCAATGAAAGGATTCACCTTTCAACCTCATGTTTGATATGGTTTTGGGAAAAGAACAGCATTCTGTCCAAAAGTCAAGTCAAAAGCTTCTCCACACATTGATTTCCCAATCCAGGACTGGTAATATCAAATAAAACAAAGGCCCTTTACCCAAATGAAGGCATTAGTAAATATGTCTTTGCTCTCCTGGGAATTCTGTTCTCTCACAACATCTTTCTGAATAATCACTTTCCATCGAGAGGGGAGTTTAATCTTTCCATTGAACTATATGGTGATGGAAGAGGCCACTGGTTCCAAGGGCAGAAGAGAAGGCTGCTACTACCCTTGGGCATGGGAGAAACATTAGGATCAAGAGCACAGCTCCTGGAGCCAGACAGCCTGATCTGAATTTCATTCTGCTACCAGCTATGTAAGTTACATAACCTTTCTGTGCTTTATATGTGAAAGAGGGATAAAATAGTTTTATTTCTAGGAATAAATAAGTTAATACAGGTGATGCACTTAAAACAGTGACTTAATCAGGCATTTACTAGGTCCTAGATATTAGAGGATATAAGAAAAGAAATATTCATTTTCTAAATTCAGAGTTTATTTTGGTAATTTTTTTTCATTTTAATAATGACTAGTGGCTTCCAGAATCTTGTAATGATAGAACTGAAAGGAATGTTTATTTTACAGATCTGCAAAAAAGCCCAGAGTTGAGCTCTCTAAGGCCACATAGCTACCTAATGGCACATTCAAGTCTTAAAACCAGACTTCCTGATTCTAGACCATTCCCCACTGTACCATACTCCTTCCCTAGAGGAGGATGTCCAGGACCAAGAAAGTTCTATCAGAACAATAATTATAATCAGAACTACAGTACCTTCCCCAAGGACTCCCATGTCACTCCAAAGACAATCTTAAGCCGACTCATTCATTCATTTATTCATTCATTTACTCACTCAGCACTGAGTTAGGCTACCCACAGAAGGTACAGAAAAGTAAAATATAGATGTTGTCCTTAAAGGACTTCAATTGAAATTGGGGCAATAAGGTAGGCAGAAATTAAAGTGATACAATAATGTAGTTATTTCTCTAAGGTGAAAAATATTGGAAAGGTTAGGCATCTTTTGCTGTCCAACCAATCACATGTTCAATAAGGAGTTTCTGATAGGGTCAGTAAATTTATGAATGACTAAAACAAATGAAGCCAAGTAGATCTCCTATGAGTTGGACTGTGCTTAATGTTTGCTGTAGCTATAGGTGTCAGAGGCTTCAAATTTCTGTCGTGTCTGTTTTTGTCTCCCTGTTATCCGGGGATTCCCTACCTCTTCCTTAGACAGGTAGTGGTCTTCCTTAGACAGAGTCAGTGGTTTGTGGTGGTGAGGTGTTGGGAAAGGGAAGCGCTCTGTAATTGTATGGTAAATCTCAGTGCTTTAGTGTGCCTGGGTCCCTGGGATGTGATGTTCATAAGTGCTTCTTAGAATCCCCCCATCCTGTAAGTAAGAAAGGAAGGGTCTAGGGGGATGGAGTCAGGGGAGTGTACTTCTTCCAGGTAGCATAAATCTGGCTAAATCATTCCCCTGGAGAATAGGACTTTGTTATGGAAGAGATTCTGACTTTATTTCAAAAAAAAGAAAAAAGAAAGAAAAGAAAAAAGAAAATTTCTTTGTTGCCTGTCAGAGCTATGAGGTTATCTTTCTTGGCTCTTCACCATGAGAACCTGGTGGGGTCTGAGAAGTAAAGCCCATGAAAGCAAGAGAGACCCCTAAGAGCGCCGACTCCAAGAGTCTATTTCTCTCATACTAGCCTACACTCAGCTCCAGTGATTTGTCAAAATTAGCATGAAAGTGTTCCTATCAAAGTATGGCTCCAGTGCGCCAGGTAAGCAGATCTCAGTAACTCTCTGGATTCCATTCTATGTCCAGTTTTCTGGGTGGCTCTTTGCCATGCAACCTCAGCTCCCTCACGAGTCCAAGAAAAAGTTATTAATTTTTAGTTTGTTCAGTTGTTTTTCTTTGTAAAAGATTGGGAGTGCTGACAACATCTACATGTATGGCTGAACCCTGAAAGGTCCAACTTCATTAGTTTTTTGCATTTGCATATGCAGCCATACCGGCACCATTTATTGGAGAAACAGTTCTTTCCCCATTAAATCTTTTGGCATTCTTGTCAAAAACCATTTGACCATACATTTGAGGTTTTATTTCTGGACTTTCAATTCTGCTCCCAATCTTTATGTCTACTCTTATGCCGGGACGACACTTTATTGTTTGCAGTAACACTGTAGTAAGTTTTGAAATTGGGAAATATATCCTCCAAATCCACTATTCTTTTTAAAGATTGTTTTGGTTATTGCATTTCCATATGGATTTTAGAGTCATCTTATAATTTTCTGAAAGATTCCAGCTGGAATTTTGAAATAGACTGCATTGAATCGAGATCATTGGGGAGTTTTGTTATCTTAATAGTACTGTCTTCCAGTTCTTAAATATCAGATGTCTTTCCATTTATTTTAATATCTTTCAATGATATTTTATAATTTTAGGTGTACAAATGTTATACTTTATACTGTATTAAATGTATTCCTAAATATTTTATTCTTTTAATACTACTATAAATACTACTATAAATTTGTTTTCCAAATTTCATTTTTGGATTGTGCATTGCTCATGTATAGAAATAAAATAATTAATTTTTTATTTTAATCATTTGAGTATAGTTAATATACAACCTTATATTAATTTCAGGTGTACAACATCGTGATTCAACAGCTCTAAACATTATGCTCTGCTCACCACAAGTGTAGCTACCATCTGTCACCATACGACGCTGTTACAATATCATTGACTGTATCTCCTGTGCTGTGCCTTTTATTCCCATGACTTATCAATTTCATAACTGTAAATCTGTCCTAGTCCCCTTCACCCATTTTGCTCATCCCCTTTCCCTCTGGGCAATCAATTCTCTGTATTTAGAGGTCAAATTCTGCCTTTTTGTTTGTTTTTTCATTTGTTTTGTTTTTTAGATTCTACATATGAGTGAAATAATATGGTATTTGTCTTTCTCTGTCTGACTTATTTCACTTAGCATAATATCCTCTAGGTCAATCTATGTTGTCTCAAATGGCAAGATCTCATCCTTTTTTATGACTGTGTAATAGTCCATTGTATATGTGTGTGGGTATGTATGTATATACGTGTTTATGTATGCCACATCTTCTTTATCTGTTTATCTATTGATGGACACTTAGGTTGCTTCCATATCTTGGCTATTGTAAATAATGCTGGAATGAAATAGGGGTGCATATATCTTTTCAAATCGGTGTTTTCATTTCTTTGGGTAAGTACTCTGTAATAGAATTATTGGATCATATATTATTTTTTATTTTTATTTTTATTTTTTTTGAGGAACCTCCACACTGTTTCCACAGTAGCTGTACCACTTTAGATTCCCACCAACAGTCCACAAGAGTTCCTTTTTCTCCACATCCTCACCAACACTTACTATTTCTTGTCTTTTTTATTTTAGCCATTCTAACAGGTATAAGGTGCTATCTCTAAGTTGATTTTTTTAAATGTTTATTTTTGAGAGAGAGAGAGCACAATAGGGGGAGGAGCACAGAGAGAGGGAGACTGATGATCTGAGGCGGGCTTCATGCTGACAACAGACAGCCTGATGTGGGACTTGAGTTCACAAACTGCGAGATCAAGACATGAACCAAAGCCGGTGGCTTAACAAACTGAGCCACCCAGGCACCCCTCTAAATTGATTTTTGTATGTTGATCTTGTGTCCTGCAACCTTGATGACCTTGTTTATTAGCTCTTATGATTTTGGAGTGCTTATTTTAAGGTGGTCAGTTAAAGCTTCTCTATGGTCCAGTGAAATTGGGATTTAAAATACCCACAATATTTACCCATTAGAACCATTGTTATGCTAAGAAAGCACAATCTTTTTTTTTTTAACATTTTATTTTTTTTTAAGAGAGAGAGAGAGAAAGAGAGAGAGAGCAGGGGAGGGCATAGAGAGAGGGAGACACAGAATTTGAAGCAGGCTTCAGGCTCAGAGCTGTCAGCACAGAGCCCCATGTGGGGCTCAAACTCACAAACTGTGAGATCATGACCTGAGCTGAAGTCAAGACGCTTTACCAACTGAGCCACCCAGGTGCCCCAGAAAGCACAATCTTAATAAGATGGTGATGATAAGATAAACAGTAGCTAGAAAAGTCATGTGGTCCAGATGATTTATTTTTATTATCGGCCTAACATGAGCATGTTTATAGGCTGAAGAGAAGGAACAAGTGGGAAGAAAGAGATTGATATTTGAGCAAAAAGAAAATGGCTGGGGTGCCTGGGTGGCTTGGTCAGTCAAGCATCTGACTTTTGATTTCAGCTCAGGTCATGATCTCATGGTTGTGGGGTTGAGCCCCGCATCAGGCTCTGTGCTGAGAGCATGGAGCCTGTTTGGGATTTTCTCTCTCTCTTTCTCTGTCCCTTTCCCACTTGCGTGATCTCTCTCTCTCTCTCTCTCTCTCTCTCTCTCTCCCCCTCCCTCCCTCCCTCCCTCTCAAAATAAATAACTAAACTTAAAAAAAAGAAGATGGCCGATAAAGTGTCAAAGGAGTCAGAAGGGGGTGAGTTAAGTGTAGGCACTGACTTTAGATACCTTAAGGTTTACCTTATGTTCTTAGATGTTGAGAAAGGAGTCAAGGGTACAGATATGAATGAGAATGTGAGCTCAAATGTACATTAAAACTGCTGACTAAAAGTAAGAAGGTGATGGAGAGTAAGCTTGATGATTTCAGTTTCTCCATGACATAGGAGCCTTGGTGATCTGCTGAGGGGAGGAGTTTTGGGGAGAATGGCAAAGGTTTGGAATAATTGTTGGGGAGGTTGAAGAGCAGTCTGACCAAGAGCAAACCAAAGGGTCAATAGGTGTTGCTAAGGGACATGTGCATATATAAAGAGACATAGAAGTAATAATGCTGCATCAATCTTGGGCTAGAGATTTACCATACAGTTGCTGTAGCAGGGAAAGTATATTAACAAAAAAGTGTTAAAGATGCTGGTAAAGAATAATGGAGACAACTAGTCATGTTATCACAGACTAGGTTGGCAAGGGAGCTTTAGAAGGTCCCCACAGAGTATGAAAAAATTATGGCGTTAAAGAACTGGAGGTCCTTACAGTCAAAAAGTAGGTTTAGTGGAAATAAAGGTACAAGAAAAGTAGAAAGATAAGATGTTAAGACCCATAGTAGAATAATGGAATTCAGAATTTCTGATGTGGTACAGCTAGTAAGATTCCAGATGTGACTTGGCCAATTATAATAGAAGTGACAGCCACTGGAATTGTGGAGGTCCAAGTCCGTGTTTCTGGATGGCTCATTTACATGAACCTTGATATCACCCAGAATTATGATAGTAACTGGGGTAGAGAGAAAGATCCAGGTCCTGTCATTGTCAATTAATGAAGAATGGTAACTGGGAAGTTGGTAGATGTCATTAACAAAGTGAGGCAGAGGTTGGTATACCTGAATGACCCAACCTCATAGATTCAGATTTACCCAACATACCTGAGGCATACAACATTCCCATTAATAAGAGTGACACACTCTGGAATGGTTCTTAAGGTGAGGGAACATCATAAGAGAATGTTTGGGGGTGACATAGGGGGATAGTCCATATCTATGCTAGAAAAACTTAGTTTGATAACTCTGATTATACCCCCTTAAAAAGTGTTAATTTCCACTGTCCCTCTCTTCCTAGAGAGAACTGCTCTTTTACGGATGGGTACAGAAATTCAGGGAGAGTTCCTGAGGAGCATGTAGCTTCTATCCCATCCATACTCCTGCTTGCTACTGAAGACTATATAAAGACATGAATCTAGATTTCTGACAGATCTTTTCAAGGAAAAATGCACATAATTTTCATAATTACACTCAACTTGATACACAAGAGCCTAAATTCATATATTCGCTTTTTATAACTGAGATGTTACTTATAGTGAAGTGAACAGATCTTAACTGTTGGTGAATTTCTACAATTGCATAAGCCCTCAAGCTATAGAATATTTTCATTACACCAGAAAGTTCTCTGATGACCCTTCCCGCTCAATTCCTGCCCTTCTTGAGGCAACTGTAATCCTGATTTCTAGCATCAAAGGTTAGTTTTGCCTGTTTTAGGACTTTATATTAATGGAAACACAGCAGGTACTCTTTGGTGTCTTTTTTTTTTCTGCTTAGCCTAGCAAGGTTTAAAGTTAGAATTTGGGGATTAAAGTAAGTCATTTTAATGGAAAATTCTCATTAGTACTAAGGTGGCTAAATTCAGACCAGAACAAAGGCAGGTATGTGAAAGATCTCTGGTGTGTTTCCACCTCCTGTATAGTTTGCCAAGAAAGCCTAAGACAAATTTTAGTTAAGCATTACAGGAACTATCCTGTGGCCAAAGCCCAGTAGGCTTTGTGGCCCCATCACCTGAACTCCCCATTCCTGAACTCTTTATTGTCTCTGAAATGTATCAGAGGAAACAGTTCCTTTCTGTACCTTCTGAGAGGGATAATAAACCTGCTATGTGCTTGGTAGGATGGTACTGTTCCTGCCTCAGGGCATAAAAAGAAAACCCTAGAATATATTCTCCAATGTAAAAATGAAATCCCAGCTTAAACATGGTATCCTGGAATAGATTTCTTAACATCTGTTTTAATAGAAACCAAAGTCTGAGCAAGTATCTTTCCCTTCCTTAAAACTGTGCTTATGTATGTGGTGATGTTATGGATAAAATGTTTGTGTCCCCTCCAAATTCATCTGTTGGAGCTCTAACCCCCAGTGGGGTGATATTTAGAGGTGAGGCCTTTTGGAGGTAAGTAGGTTGGATGAGATCATGAGAGTGGGGTCCTCATGACGAGATTAGTGCATTTATGAGAAGAGACCCAGAGAGTAGTCTTTCTCCCACTCCCTCCCTCTCCCTCTCTTCTTCATCTCTCTCTGTATCTCTCCCTCAATATTTCTCCCTCCTTCTGTCTCTCAGTATACTGCCCCTGCCCGCCATCTTCCTCCCTCTCTCCTTCCCAAGAGAAGACTTAGAATGAAGTTATCTTCTTGGCATCTTGATCTTGGACTTCCAGCCTCCAGAACTTTGAGAAATCCATTTCTATTGTTTAAGCCACCCAGTCTGTGGTATTGTGTTCTGGCAGCCCACACTGATTAAGATAGGAGGTAAAATTTGTTAAGCACTAACTACATGTGGGACCCTCTGTCACATGTAATCTTTGAAACAAAACTAGGAGGTAGGTACTAGTATCTCTGTTTTGCCAGGAAGGAAGATAAAGCTCAGCATCACACAGCTGGTAAGTGATGACAAATATCAGCGAATCACCCTCTGCTCCAAGGAAGTTTTACCCATTTATTTTCTCACTACAACCCTCATACACTTACTAATCTTCATAAATAACCCCCAACCCTTTAAAAAATTCCTGATGGGTCTGTCTCACCATAAGGTCTTGATATCATTGCTTCCTTTTTTGAGCTAATGGTTGAGAATGGTGACAGCTTCTGCAACCAATGAAATATTGGCTTTGATGCTTCCGTATCAGCATATACTCATCTACAGGAGGATTCTTAAGGAAACAGAAGGGGGCTGGGTACTTGTACAGACAGGCAATGGTGCCTTGGCAAGGGAAGGCACCATGGGCAACATTTAGGGAGGCAGTTGGAGGGAGGGATATTCCGGTTTTGTCTTGTCTTAATTGCCACATTGTTCTAAGGGGGTCTTGGATCAGAGATGAGATTAGGGGAGCTGAGACTGCTTTGGGATTGAGTGGTATGTCCCTAATACAACATACATTTTGACTGAAGTCTGCTTACTAGGTGAGGAACTTAGGAGCAAAGTCCCACAAAATAGGGGCCTCAAAACACAAAACAAATAAAAATACAACTGAAGGAATACACAAAGATGTATCATCTCTTCCCTATTGCTTTCTCAATATGGAAAGTAGTGGCATTGGCCTGAGTCAATAGGATAATGTCATGATGGTGAAGGCCGTCTTGGATGGGTAGCCTTTACTAAGATAGGTTCATATCAATGTTACACAGCTGGGAAGAGGCTGAACTAGTATTTGAAACTAGTCTCTTTCTCTCCCTTTCAGATTTATTGAGTTATAATTGACATAAAATTGTAAGGTATTTAAAGTGTACACTGTGATGATTTGACATATGTATATACATTTTAAAAAGATTTCTCCCATCTAGTTAATTAGCACATCCATCACCTCACATATTTTTATGTGTAATATATATTGTAATGTTATGTATATATTTTATACATATATATACACATATGTATGGTGAGAACACTTAAGTTCTACCCTCTTAGCAAATTTAATTATAAAACAAATATATAGTGTTACTAACTATAGTCACTATGTTATACATTAGATCCTTACTCATTTTATAGCTGAAAGTTTGTACCCGTTTACCAGCCTCTCCCTATTCCTTTCCCCCACCCCTGCTCACCCCCAGTCCTGGCAACTGCTTTTCTACTTTCTGTTTCTATGAGTTTGGTTTTCTTTTTAGCTTCCACATATAAGTGATGCCATGTGGTATTTGTCTTTCTGTGTCTAACTTAATTCACTTAGCATTATGCCATCCATGTTGCTGTCAATGGCAGAATTTCCTTCTTTCTCATGGCTGAATAATACTCCCTTGAATATATATCCCATATCTTCTTTATCCATCTGTTGATGAACACTTAGGTTGTTTCCATATCTTTGCTATTGTGAATAATGCTGCCATGAACATGAGAATGCACCTATCTCTTATATTTCCTTTTTTCATTTCCTTTGGATATGTACCCTGAAGTAGGATTGCTGGATCATATAGTAATTCTATTTTTAATTTTTTGAGGACTCTCCATGCTGTTACCCACAGTAGCTGCACCAATTTTTATTCCTACCAATGGTGTTAAATGTTTCCCTTCTCCCCACATCCTTGCCAATGCTTGTTAGCTCTTTTCTTTTTGAGGAGAGCCATTCCAACAGGTGTGAGGTGATTTATTGTGGCTTTAATTTGTATTTACCCAATGATGAGTGATGTTGAGCACCTTTTCATGTATCTGTTGGCCATTTGTATGTCTTCTTTGGAAAAATATTCACTTCTGCCTATTTTAAAATCGAAGTGTTTGTTTTTTGCTATTGAGTTGTGTGATTTCTTTATATATTTTGAATATTAACACTTTGTCATATATATGATTTACAAATTGCCTTTTTAGTTTTAGTTTTTAAAATTGTTTTTAATGTCTATTTATTTTTGCAAGAAGGACAGAGAGTGTGAGCAGGGGAAGGGCAGAGAGAGGGAGACACAGAATCTGAAGCAGGCTCCAGGCTCTGAGCTGTCAGCACAGAGCCCAATGCGGGGCTCGAACTCACAAACTGTGAGATCATGACCTGAGCTGAGGTCGGACGCTTAATCGACTGAGCCACCCAGGTGCCCCTGCCTTTTTAGTTTTTGATTATTTCTTTTGCTGTGCAGAAGCTTTTTCATTTGGTGTAGTGCCACTTGCTTGTTTTTGCCTTTGTTACCTTTGCTTTTGGTGTCAAATCCAAAAGATCACTGCCAAGATTAACGTCAAGGAGCTTACCACTGATGTTTTCTTCTAGGAGTTTTATGGTTTCAGATCTTAAATTTAAGACCTTAATCCATTTGAGTTGGTTTTTGTATATGGTATAAGATAGGGATCCAGTATCATTCTTTTGCATGAGTTGTCCAGTTTTTTCAATTACCATTTGTTGAAGAGACTATCCCTTCCTTACTGTATATCTTGGCTCCTTTGTTGTAAATTAACATTTTTTAAAAAGTTTATTTATTTCTGAGAGAGACAGAGCATGAGCGGGGGAGGGGCAGAGAGCCAGGGAGACACAGAATCTGAAGCAGGCTCCAGGCTCTGAGCTGTCAGCACAGAGCGTGATGCGGGGCTCTAACTCACAAACTGTGAGATCATGACCTGAGCTGAAGTTGGACACTTAACCGACTGAGTCACCCAGGTGCCCCTCCTTTGTTGTAAATTAAATGACCTTACTGTAGATAGGAGTTTATTTTTGGATTCTTTGTTCTGTTGATCTATGTGCCCATTTTCATGCCAATACTATCCTATTTTGATTACTATAGCTTCATAATATATTTTGAAAATAGGAAATATGAAGCTGAATCTGGTTTCTTTCATTATAATAACTATATTCTTTCTACTATGTAATTTTTCCACTTTACCCTAAGGGGTTTCCTACTGCCCTGTTACATTGGCCCCAGTTGGTATATAGGTAATTTTCTTAATTTCCCACAGCACAGCTGGGAAATATTTTTTAAAACAGTTGATTTATTCAGATTTTCTATTCCATCTTAGGTCAAATTTAATCACTTGTATTACAGGAAATGTATTCATTTCTTCTAGGTTTTCCAGAAGATTAGTATAAAATTGTTACATTCTTGTAATTTCCTTTTATCTTTTACATATGTAAAACTCGTTCCTAATTTTTTTTGTGGCTTCTCTTTTTCCCTTGATGAATCTTGTGAAAGGCTTTTATTATATTCAATTAACAATGAAAAAGAAAAAATAGGGGGAGTTTGGGGAGTTGACAAATGCCACCTATTTGATAAATATTTTTATAAACTCTCTGCCATGTACTGATCCTAGTTAAATGCTGCTGATAGGTGGGGTGACCATATGCCCCAATCTATGCCTATTTCAGGTATAAAAATTAATAGAACTCCCTTTTACTCCCAACAGTAATTTGGGCCAAATTAAAGTTGACATGTATAGTGGTGACTTTAAGATAAATTTTGGTGGAGTTTTGAAGATGGAACCCTGGTTGGAAGGACTTACAAAAATGGAGGCAAACATCTGGAGACAATAAGAGATGATTATTTGAAGAGTTTTGCTATAGGAAAGGGAAGAAATGAGGTAGGAGGCAGAGGAAATGGAGTTGTTTGCTGTTTTACCTGTTTCTGCCTTTATTATTTTTATTTCTTCTTTATACTTTTTATGGGCTTATTTGAGTTGTTTATTTCCTAGCCTCTTAGATTAATGTGTAATGCATGTGAAGCCATATATATCTTTCCATGAACAAAACATATAGGTTCTGATATGGGGTGCTTTCATTTTCATTAATTTCTAAATTATTTGAAATTTCAATGTTGACATTTTCTTTAAGCAATGAATTATTTAGAAGTGACTTAAAATATCTAGATGCCTGGATTCAATTAAAAAAAATTCTAGTTTCAGGGCACCTGGGTGGCTCAGTCAGTTCAGCATCTGACTCTTGATTTCAGCTCAGGTCATGATTTCGTGGCTTGTGAGTTTGACCCTCATTTCAGGTTCTGTGCTGACAGTGCATGGAGCCTGCTTGGTATTCTGTCTCCCTCTTTCTCTGCCCCTCCCCTGCTTGCTCTCTATATCTCTTTCAAAATAAATAAAAATAAACAAAAATTTTTTTTCTAGTTTTTATACACGATTTTCAATTAAGTGGTCTATATATTTCTATGTATCTTCTTTGTTTAAAAGTTTTTAACATTTATTTATTTTTGAGAGAGAGAGGGAATGAGTGTGAGCAGGGGAGGGTCAGAGAGAGAGACCAAAACACAGAATCTGAAGCAGGCTCCAGGCTCCAGCTGTCAGCACAGAGCCCAATGTGGGGCTTGAACTCAAGAACTGTGAGATCATGACCTGAGCAGAAGTTGGATGCTTAACCAACTGAGCCACTCAGGTGCCTCTCTATATGTCTTTTTTTATTTTTATTTTTATTTTTTATTATTTTTATTTTTTTTTATTTAAGTTTTTATTTATTTACTTTGAAAGAGAGTGAGTGCAAGTCAGGGAGGAGCAGAGAGAGGGAGGAGAGAGAATCCCAAGCAGTTCTATGCTGTCAGTGCAGACACCAATGCGGGGCTTGACCCATGAACCATGAAATCATGACCTAAACCAAAATCAAGAGTTGGATGTTTAACCACCTGAGCCACCCAAGTGCCCCAACATTGCAATTTTAAATGCAATATGAAAATTAGAGTTTTTAAAATAAGAACATCATGAGATGATTTATATTCCAATGATTGCATAAATCTCTGACTTTGATAATTTTTTTTATGAAATTTATTGACAAATTGGTTTCCATACAACACCCAGTGCTCATCCCAAAAGGTGCCCTCCTCAATACCCATCACCCACCCTCTCCTCCCTCCCACCCCCCATCAACCCTCAGTTTGTTCTCAGTTTTTAACAGTCTCTTATGCTTTGGCTCTCTCCCATTCTAACCTCTTTTTATTTTTCCTTCCCCTCCCCCATGGGTTCCTGTTAAGTTTCACAGGATCCACATAAGAGTGAAACCATATGGTATCTGTCTTTCTCTGTATGGCTTATTTCACTTAGCATCACATTCTCCAGTTCCATCCACATTGCTACAAAAGGCCATATTTCATTTTTTCTCATTGCCACGTAATATTCCATTGTGTATATAAACCACAATTTCTTTATCCATTCATCAGTTGATGGACATTTAGGCTCTTTCCATAATTTGGCTATTGTTGAGAGTGCTGCTATGAACATTGGGGTACAAGTGGCCCTATGCATCAGTACTCCTGTATCCCTTGGATAAATTCCTAGCAGTGCTATTGCTGGGTCATAGGGTAGGTCTATTTTTAATTTTCTGAGGAACCTCCACACTGCTTTCCAGAGCGGCTGCACCAATTTGCATTCCCACCAACAGTGCAAGAGGGTTCCCGTTTCTCCACATCCTCTCCAGCATCTATAGTCTCCTGATTTGTTCATTCTGGCCACTCTGACTGGCGTGAGGTGATACCTGAGTGTGGTTTTGATTTGTATTTCCCTGATAAGGAGCGACGCTGAACATCTTTTCATGTGCCTGTTGGCCATCCGGATGTCTTCTTTAGAGAAGTGTCTATTCATGTTTTCTGCCCATTTCTTCACTGGGTTATTTGTTTTTCGGGTGTGGAGTTTGGTGAGCTCTTTATAGATTTTGGATACTAGCCCTTTGTCCGATATGTCATTTGCGAATATCTTTTCCCATTCCGTCGGTTGCCTTTTAGTTTTGTTGGTTGTTTCCTTTGCTGTGCAGAAGCTTTTTATCTTCATAAGGTCCCAGTAATTCACTTTTGCTTTTAATTCCCTTGCCTTTGGGGATGTGTCGAGTAAGAGATTGCTATGGCTGAGGTCAGAGAGGTCTTTTCCTGCTTTCTCCTCTAAGGTTTTGATGGTTTCCTGTCTCACATTTAGGTCCTTTATCCATTTTGAGTTTATTTTTGTGAATGGTGTGAGAAAGTGGTCTAGTTTCAACCTTCTGCATGTTGCTGTCCAGTTCTCCCAGCACCATTTGTTAAAGCGGCTGTCTTTTTTCCATTGGATGTTCTTTCCTGCTTTGTCAAAGATGAGTTGGCCATACGTTTGTGGGTCTAGTTCTGGGGTTTCTATTCTATTCCATTGGTCTATGTGTCTGTTTTGGTGCCAATACCATGCTGTCTTGATGATGACAGCTTTGTAGTAGAGGCTAAAGTCTGGGATTGTGATGCCTCCTGCTTTGGTCTTCTTCTTCAAAATTCCTTTGGCTATTCGGGGCCTTTTGTGGTTCCATATGAATTTTAGGATTGCTTGTTCTAGTTTCGAGAAGAATGCTGGTGCAATTTTGATTGGGATTGCATTGAATGTGTAGATAGCTTTGGGTAGTATTGACATTTTGACAATATTTATTTTTCCAATCCATGAGCAGGGAATGTCTTTCCATTTCTTTAAATCTTCTTCAATTTCCTTCATAAGCTTTCTATAGTTTTCAGCATACAGATCCTTTACATCTTTGGTTAGATTTATTCCTAGGTATTTTATGCTTCTTGGTGCAATTGTGAATGGGATCAGTTTCTTTATTTGTCTTTCTGTTGCTTCATTGTTAGTGTATAAGAATGCAACTGATTTCTGTACATTGATTTTGTATCCTGCAACTTTGCTGAATTCATGTATCAGTTCTAGCAGACTTTTGGTGGAGTCTATCAGATTTTCCATGTATAATATCATGTCATCTGCAAAAAGCGAAAGCTTGACTTCATCTTTGCCAATTTTGATGCCTTTGATTTCCTTTTGTTGTCTGATTGCTGATGCTAGAACTTCCAGCACTATGTTAAACAGCAGCGGTGAGAGTGGGCATCCTTGTCGTGTTCCTGATCTCAGGGAAAAAGCTCTCAGTTTTTCCCCGTTGAGGATGATGTTAGCTGTGGGCTTTTCATAAATGGCTTTTATGATCTTTAAGTATGTTCCTTCTATCCCGACTTTCTCAAGGGTTTTTATTAAGAAAGGGTGCTGGATTTTGTCGAAGGCCTTTTCTGCATCGATTGACAGGATCATATGGTTCTTCTCTTTTTTTTTGTTAATGTGATGTATCACGTTGATTGATTTGTGAATGTTGAACCAGCCCTGCATCCCAGGAATGAATCCCACTTGATCATGGTGAATAATTCTTTTTATATGCCGTTGAATTCGATTTGCTAGTATCTTATTGAGAATTTTTGCATCCATATTCATCAGGGATATTGGCCTGTAGTTCTCTTTTTTTACTGGGTCTCTGTCTGGTTTAGGAATCAAAGTAATACTGGCTTCATAGAATGAGTCTGGAAGTTTTCCTTCCCTTTCTATTTCTTGGAATAGCTTGAGAAGGATAGGTATTATCTCTGCTTTAAACGTCTGGTAGAACTCCCCTGGGAAGCCATCTGGTCCTGGACTCTTATTTGTTGGGAGATTTTTGATAACCGATTCAATTTCTTCGCTGGTTATGGGTCTGTTCAAGCTTTCTATTTCCTCCTGATTGAGTTTTGGAAGCGTGTGGGTGTTCAGGAATTTGTCCATTTCTTCCAGGTTGTCCAATTTGTTGGCATATAATTTTTCATAGTATTCCCTGATAATTGTTTGTATCTCTGAGGGATTGGTTGTAATCATTCCATTTTCATTCATGATTTTATCTATTTGGGTCATCTCCCTTTTCTTTTTGAGAAGCCTGGCTAGAGGTTTGTCAATTTTGTTTATTTTTTCAAAAAACCAACTCTTGGTTTCGTTGATCTGCTCTACAGTTTTTTTAGATTCTATATTGTTTATTTCTGCTCTGATCTTTATTATTTCTCTTCTTCTGCTGGGTTTAGGCTGCCTTTGCTGTTCTGCTTCTAGTTCCTTTAGGTGTGCTGTTAGATTTTGTATTTGGGATTTTTCTTGTTTCTTGAGATAGGCCTGGATTGCAATGTATTTTCCTCTCAGGACTGCCTTTGCTGCGTCCCAAAGCGTTTGGATTGTTGTATTTTCATTTTTGTTTGTTTCCATATATTTTTTAATTTCTTCTCCAATTGCCTGGTTGACCCACTCATTCGTTAGTAGGGTGTTCTTTAACCTCCATGCTTTTGGAGGTTTTCCAGACTTTTTTCTGTGGTTGATTTCAAGCTTCATAGCATTGTGGTCTGAAAGTAAGCATGGTATAATTTCAATTCTTGTAAACTTATGAAGGGCTGTTTTGTGACCCAGTATATGATCTATCTTGGAGAATGTTCCATGTGCACTCGAGAAGAAAGTATATTCTGTTGCTTTGGGATGCAGAGTTCTAAATATATCTGTCAAGTCCATCTGATCCAATGTCTCATTCAGGGCCCTTGTTTCTTTATTGACCGTATGTCTAGATGATCTATCCATTTCTGTAAGTGGTGTATTAAAGTCCCCTGCAATTACCACATTCTTATCAATAAGGTTGCTTATGTTTATGAGTAATTGTTTGATATATTTGGGGGCTCTGGTATTCGGCACATAGACATTTATAATTGTTAGCTCTTCCTGATGGATAGACCCTGTAACTATTATATAATGTCCTTCTTCATCTCTTGTTACAGCCTTTAATTTAAAGTCTAGTTTGTCTGATATAAGTATGGCTACTCCAGCTTTCTTTTGGCTTCCAGTCGCATGATAAATAGTTCTCCATCCCCTCACTCTCAATCTAAAGGTGTCCTCAGGTCTAAAATGAGTCTCTTGTAGACAGCAAATAGATGGGTCTTGTTTTTTTATCCATTCTGATACCCTATGTCTTTTGGTTGGCGCATTTAATCCATTTACATTCAGTGTTATTATAGAAAGATACGGGTTTAGAGTCATTGTGATGTCTGTATGTTTTATGCTTATAGTGATGTCTCTGGGACTTTGTCTCACAGGGTCCCCCTTAGGATCTCTTGTAGGGCTGGTTTAGTGGTGACAAATTCCTTCAGTTTTTGTTTGTTTGGGAAGACCTTTATCTCTCCTTCTATTCTAAATGACAGACTTGCTGGATAAAGGATTCTTGGCTGCATATTTTTTCTGTCTAGCACCCTGAAAATCTCGTGCCAATTCTTTCTGGCCTGCCAAGTTTCAAAAGAGAGATCAGTCACGAGTCTTATAGGTCTCCCTTTATATGTGAGGGCACGTTTACCCCTTGCTGCTTTCAGAATTTTCTCTTTATCCTTGTATTTTGCCAGTTTCACTATGATATGTCGTGCAGAAGATCGATTCAAGTTACGTCTGAAGGGAGTTCTCTGTGCCTCTTGGATTTAAATGCCTTTTTACTCCCCCAGTTCAGGGAAGTTCTCAGCTATTATTTCTTCAAGTACCCCTTCAGCACCTTTCCCTCTCTCTTCCTCCTCTGGGATACCAATTATGCGTATATTATTTCTTTTTAGTGTATCACTTAGTTCTCTAATTTTCCCCTCATACTCCTGGATTTTTTTTATCTCTCTTTTTCTCAGCTTCCTCTTTTTCCATAACTTTATCTTCTAGTTCACCTATTCTCTCCTCTGCCTCTTCAAGCCGAGCTGTGGTGGTTTCCATTTTGTTATGTATTTCGTTTAAAGCGTTTTTCAGCTCCTCGTGACTGTTCCTTAGTCCCTTGATCTCTGTAGCAAGAGATTCTCTGCTGTCCTGTATACTGTTTTCAAGCCCAGCGATTAATTTTATGACTATTATTCTAAATTCACTTTCTGTTATGTTATTTAAGTCCTTTTTGATCAGCTCATTAGCTGTTGTTATTTCCTGGAGATTCTTCTGAGGGGAATTCTTCCGCTTGGTCATTTTGGATAGTCCCTGGCGTGGTGAGGACCTGCAGGGCACTTCCCCTGTGCTGTGGTGTATACCTGGAGTTGGTGGGCGGGGCCGCAGTCAGACCTGATGTCTGCCCCCAGCCCACCGCTGGGGCCACAGTCAGACTGGTGTGTGCCTTCTCTTCCCCTCTCCTAGGGGCGGGATTCACTGTGGGGTGGTGTGGCTCGTCTGGGCTACTTGCACCCTGCCAGGCTTGTGATGCTGGGGATCTGGCATATTAGCTGGGGTGGGTAGGCAAAGTGCTCGGGGGCAGGAGGGGTAGGCTTAGATCGCTTCTCCTTAGGTGATCCACTTCAGGAGGGGCCCTGTGGCAGCGGGAGGGAGTCAGATCCGCTGCCCGAGGTTTGGCTCCGCAGAAGCGCAGAGTTGGGTGTTTGCGCAGAGCGAGCAAGTTCCCTGGCAGGAACCGGTTCCCTTTGGGATTTCGGCTGGGGGATGGGCGGGGGAGATGGCGCTGGCGAGCGCCTTTGTTCCCCACCAAACTGAGCTCTGTTGTCAGGGGGCTCAGCAGCTCTCCCTCCCTTTGTCCTCCAGCCTTCCCGCTTTCCGAGCAGAGCTGTTAACTTATGACCTCCCAGACGCTAAGTCGCGCTTGTTGTGGGAACACAGTCCGTCAGGCCCCTCCGCTTTTGCAAGCCCCACTCGGGGGCTCTGCTTGGCCAGCGAGCCGCCCCTCCGCCCCGGCTCCCTCCCGCCAGTCTGTGGAGCGCGCACCGCCTCGCCACCCTTCCTACCCTCTTCCGTGGGCCTCTCGTCTGCGTTTGGCTCCGGCGACTCCGTTCTGCTAATCCTCTGGCGGTTTTCTGGGTTATTTAGGCAGGTGTAGATGGAATCTAAGTGATCAGCAGGACGAGCCGTGAGCCCAGCGTCCTCCTAAGCCGCCATCTTGCCACACCCCCTATATGTCTTTTTTAAATAAGATTATTGTAATTTCCTTTCTGACCTTCTATAGGACCAATTTTTATAAATTTTAACTGAGTAAAATGAACAAATTGTGTATTCTCTGTTGAGTATGAGTTCTATGCACATCTATTAGCATCAATTTGTTAACTATATTATTTAAGTCCTCTGTATTGTTACTCATGGTACATCGTAGTGGGAGACTTTAACAGACCCATCAGATGTGGATTTGCTAATTTCCTTTTGTGATTTTACCAATTTTTCATGTACTCCAAAATGATGTTAGGAGCATTTAAGTTCATGATTATTAGATCTTCCTGGTGAATTATTTAAAATGTGAAATATCCTTTTTTAAACTTGTAATCCTTTTGACTTTCAATTCTGTTGTGTGTGATACTGATGCTGCTGTTAGCAACTTTCTGTTCGTGGTTGCCAGGAATATGTTTTCAAGCCTAGAGTAATCACAGTTTTGGCTTTTCCTGGTAAGCTGCACGTGGCTGGATTCTTAAAATCCAACCGATTTTACCTTTTATAAAACAGACTAATCCAGTTCATATGTATCATTATTTTGGATGTATTTAGACTTATTCCTGCCATGTCATTTTGTGTTGCAGTTTAACATCCTTTCTCTCATTTCCGCTTCAGCCTTTCCACGGATGGCTGGGATTTCCTTTGTTCCTCTTTTCATTTACTGGTTTGAAAACCATACACATTTTATTTTTATGCTTCTAAGAGGTTACACTTACATTTTTATCATTAGTGTTTAAATTTATATTTTTCTAACAGCGTGAGGCTACTCACTACCTACTTTTTTTAATTCTTTTTTTTAACTTTTAACTTGTTTTATTTTTTATTTTTTAAAATTTACTTCCAAATTAGTTAGCATAGAGTGCAACAATGATTTCAGGAGTAGATTCCTAGGGCCCCTTACCCATTTAGCCCATCCCCCCTCCCACAACCCCTCCAGTAACTCTCTGTTTGTTCTCCATATTTATGAGTCTCTTCTGTTTTGTCCCCCTCCTTGTTTTTATATTATTTTTGTTTCCCTTCCCTTATGTTCATCTGTTTGTCTCTTAAAGTCTTCATATGAGTGAAGTAATATGATTTTTGTTTTTCTTTGCCTGACTAATTTCACTTAGCATAATACCCTCCAGTTTCATCCACGTAGTTGCAAATGGCAAGATTTCATTCTTTTTGGTTGCCGAGTAATACTCCATCGTGTATATATATATATATATATATATATATATATATATATATATACACACACAACATCTTCTTTGTCCATTCATCCATCAATGGACATTTGGGCTCTTTCCATACTTTGGCTATTGTAGATAGTGGTGCTATAAACATGGGGGTGCATGTGTTCCTTCGAAACAGCACACCTTTATCCCTGGATAAATGCCTAGTAGGACAATTGCTGGGTTGTAGGATAGTTCTATTTTTAGTTTTCTAAGGAACCTCCATAATGTTTTCCAGAGTGGCTGCTCCAGCTTGCATTCCCATACCTACTAATAGCTTTTGACAAATCTTCAAATACTTTTATTTTCCTGAATTCTTCATTAGCATCCCCGCTTCCATCTTCTATATCCCATGTTGACATAATCTGAATTTTGACACCAGAATTTTGTTTTTAAAAAATAATTTTAGGGGAACCTGGGTCACTCAGCCAGTTAAGCATCCATCTGACTCTTGATTTCAGCTTAGGTCATAATCACAGGGTCGTGGGATTGAGCCCTATGTTGGGATCCACGCTGAACATGGAGCCTGCTTGGGATTCTCTCTCCTTCTCTCTCTCTGACCTTCCCCCGCCAAATAAATTAATTAAAAAATAAAAAAAAATTATAATGATGTCTCATAGAAAAAGTAGTTGTATTATTTTCATGCAACTACTGCAGCTTGTTGTTAAATCTTGGATTCATTTTCCTGTAGAGTCTCTAATAGTTCTCTTAGCTTTCAGACAGGATCTATTGAGTTATTAAAACTCTGACTTCCTGGGTATTTGAAAAAAATCTTATATTGTTCTCACATTTGATTAATATTATGTCTGAATATAGAAATTTAGATTTGAACTTCTTTTCTTTCAGTGAAGATATTATCAAATGTCTTTTCTTCATCCAATACTGTTGATGAAACACCTAATGTCAAATCTGATGAGAATGACTGTGAATAGTCGCTTTATCACCCTCTCTGGAAGCTTCGGCAACTTCTCTTCACCCTCGTAGCTATCCTCATAGCTTAGAATGTTGGCTAATATTCTGAATTGTCACTACCTTTGTAATTGGCTTTTGTGTGTGTGTGTGTGTGTGTGTGTGTGTGTGTGTGTGTGTGTTTATTTTAATCCTGCTCTATATTTGAAGGACCATTTCAATCTGAAGATTTATGCTTCTTCAACTGTAAGAAGAAATTCCATTATTTTTTTTAGATTTTATCTCTTTTATCCTCATTATTCTCTATTAGATAGATGCTATGACATACAGAACTTTCCTCCATATATCTTCAAGTTTTCAACTTTTCTTCACCTTGTGCTTCATTCCAGATATCTCATTTCCTTCTCAGCTGGGTCCAGTCTTCTAATCCTATCTACTGAATTTTTTATTTCAGTAATTACATTTTTTTTTATTTCTAAGGTTTATGTTTGGTTTGTTTTACACCAGACTGTTCCTGATTGTCACTTCTTCTTATCACTCTATTAATTTTTCATAATTGTAATTCTTCTGTTGGCTTGTTATCTATTTTTCATGGTGGCTTCATGTCAGATGTTGGTGATTTTGGCTATGGGCTCATCTTTGTGGTTTGGGTACCTTGTTGGTGTCTATACTTCTAGTCCCATGGCCAGCCATCAAGGAGGTATTGGGGTAGCTACTGAGGTTTGTGCTCCATAATGTTTTCTGTGAGAATAGGAGAAAGGCTGTGTGTGTGCTGGGTAGGATATCTTAGAAGCCAATATTCTGGGCTTAGTCATTCCATCTGGGCATTTTCAGGTTCTACTCTCCTTGAGCATGGCCCCTGCCCAAGAATAGGCCTGAATGGATGCGGAGGAGGACAGCGGGCTGCACCAGGCACAACCAGTGTGGGTACCCAACTCCTTTCCCTGTCATTTGCATCGAATGCCTCCTCTCGGAGCCTGGCTTCCACCACCTGGAGGCATGAGATGGGCTTGGTGATGCCCCTATCTTCTGTGGCATACTTTCCAAAAAGCTTCAGAACGAATTCCAGGCTGCTGTTACCTTCTTCAAACTAATCTGGTGTATTTTTAGACCCTCAGGAATTTTTCATAATTTTGATTAGCTAAAAATTTCTCTTTGAATTTACAGAGTAAGGTATGTATTCTCATACTCAAAAAGAAATGTAAGGCTTAGAGTAGAAATATAGAGAGCATTGGGGAAGGAGAGAACATCGCTGTCTGCAATTAGTTTCCTATCTGGAAGGCAAAGCTTCCACTTTTACTTTGGGTTGTTTGCCTTTTTCTCATCTATACTAGAGACAGTAAGCAATTGTCACTTATATTGTAAATATTTGTTACAAATGCCTTTTAATTTTGCTTATGGTCACTTCTGAGATACAGAAATTTTATGTTTTTATGAGGAAAAACCTGTCCATTTTTTACTCTAAGATTTCTGGATGTTGTGTAATGCTCAGGAGGCCTTCCTAATACATAATTGAAACCTATTTTTATTATAGTGCCTTTTAATATTTCATGGTTCAATCTTTTGTGATTAGATATTTCATGTTTAGGTATGGATTCATCAGGGTTTTAATTTTGTGTTTCGTGTGAGATCTGATGTGTGTCCCATTCCCTCTTTTCTAAGATGAAAGTTTTATTGCTAATTTCCTTCCTTGCTCCGTTACCTTGTTTTGGCTGGGTGGGTGTGCAGGGGCAGTTAACATTTTTTAGTGCATAGGTCATCAAAACATAATGAACCAAACTGGTATTTGATGGATGGACTGTACAACACTCAGAGTTCTTGAACTTTGAGATGAATGTAGTACCTGCCTGGAATTTGGGGAGGAGACGAGTGTGAAGAAATGTAGGTACATGAAGCCAGAGAAGCTGACTGTGGCAGAGAGCACCATCCACTGAAATGATTTTCCGGTTTTCCCCTTGGACACATAGCTAGAGTTCATCTCCCTGCCCCTCTGTCTACATAACCGGGTGACTAAGTTCTCTCCAGTACAGTGTGAACAGTCTTCATACCAAGCCCATAAAAACCTCTCATTTGTACTCCTTTTTGAAGCCTGGATATATAGGTGATGAGGTTCTAGGAGATGGGGCCACAAGATGAAAGGATTTTAAATACGGACAAGGCCGTGTGGAGGAGAGTTGCCTCCTGGCCAGAAACATTCTCCTTGGACTAATACTGAAGTGAGAAATAAGCTACTTTGGTATCTACCCAAATAAGACAGGGGATTTAAGTTTCTGGAAGATACGCTGTATTGAGTTAGGGAAGTTTCCTTCCATTCTTGACTTACTGTTGTTTTAATCAGGAGAGGGTACTGATTTATTTTATTTCTTATTTTTATTTTTTTAACCTTTATTCATTTTTTTTGAGAGAGAGAGACAGTGTGAGTGGGGGAGGGGCAAAGAGGGGGAAACACAGAATCCGAAGCAGGCTCCAGGCTCCGAGCTGTCAGCACAGAGCCTGATGCGGAGCTGGAACTCACAGATGGCGAGATCATGACCTGAGCTGAAGTTGGATGCTTAACTGACTGAGCCACCCAGGTGCCCCTTATTTTATTTTATTTTTTTAAGGTTTATTTATTTTTGAGAGAGAGAGAGACAGAGAGAGAGAGAGAGAGACAGAGAGAGAGAGAGAGAGAGAGAGATTGGAGGGGTAGAGAGAGAGGGAGATACAGAATCTGAAGCAGGCTCCAGGCTCCAGGCTGTCAGCACAGAGCCGGATGCTGGGCTCGAACTCATGGACCACAAAATCATGACCTGAGCCAAAGTTGTATGCCTACCTGACTAAGCCACCCAGGCACCCCTGTTGTTTTATTAAAAAAAATCTGACAACTACTTAACTCTAGAGAAAAAACTGATGGTTACTCCAGAGTATCATAGAAATATTATTATGCTTAAATCCCCCAGTGTAATAAATTATAATTATTTTGTTGAGTTTTGATTTAACAATGTCACCATTTTCTAATTTTTTTATATTTGCTTTTATTTTTATGAATTCCTTCTACTTGGTTTTATTTTGTTTTCTTTTTCTAATATCTTGATTGCTGTTAATTTTTTGTTTGTTTAATTAGAAAGGTATTCAGGGGTAAGAAGTTTCCTATATTCCATGAGTACTGATTCATAATATTCTTTTATTATTTGCTAACTGGTGTGTTAATTCTTAAAGTTCTCCATTAAGTGATTTCTGTAATAAACACTGAAATTGTGTGCCTTATACCTGTCACTGACCAGCAGGATTTTGGAGTGTTCTGGGCCATACTTTACTTTTTGTAACTGATATCAGGGTAATGAATGAGGAGCCAAAGCAATCCCACATTCCTCTATAATATGTTTGGTATTTTTGAGGTAGGGTTTTACCCATGCAAGTCTCTTTATAGGTAATCTATTTCTTTTTCAGTATTAATTGGAAAAATGTACATATTGAACAATAGCTGTATTAAAACTTTTGAATTCTAAAATAATAAAAAATATGAAAGCCTTAAGCTATGAAAATTGGTATATTTCTGTCCTTAAGTATTTTAATGCCTATAGGTGAAAATTAAGTATCTTATTAATATGACATGGTGATTTAGGTTTCTTTATTATGTTTATCTTTAGAATTAGTTGCTGGGTGGAAACTTAGTATGACCATAAAGTAACCTTTACATGATTTGCTATGGGGATTTAAAGATGCATTTTCTTTTGTCCCCTCTGATCACCTCCTTATTAAAATCAAAGTAACATCTTTTTATGCATAGTGAATTTGTTCCTTAGGGGACTATCAAGTATCATCTTTGGTCTATATTACTGCACTTTAGAATATGGACTCCAGTGCTAACATTTATCAGCTCTGTGACATTTGGCAAGTTTCTTATTCTCTCTGTGCTTCCGTTTCCTCAGATGTAAAGTGGGGATAATCAGGGTCTCTGCCTCATAGGATTTTCCCAAGGGTTAAGAGTTCAAAATTTAAAGTTCTTAGAATAGTCCTGGGGATGATGTTAGTTCTATGTACGTTAGCTATTTTTATTACAATCTAGAAGCGATCACAGCTAGCTTCTCTAAAAACTTTTTTTTTTTTGCTAATACTTTCATTATTAAACTGCCCTTTAAGTTTAAGAGAAATTATATAAACTGTCACAATCTTATCACAAACCCAGGATTTAGGTATTGTTATGCTATATGAGAAGCTAAGAGTGTGAAATAATTTTGAGGTTCACATGGTAAAACGTGACGGAATTGGGATTTGAACTTATGTCTGTCACTGAAGTCCACACGCTTCTCATTATAACACTCAGCCTGATGTGACCACCGTCTATAAAATCCAGCACCATAAACTTTTCCTGTCATTACCAAACCAGAGCTTCATCTTTTTTGGTATGCCAAAAAGTTTGTACTTATAGCACCAACGTAGTATGTCTGTAGTTCTTTTAAGACAGTAGATAGCCCAGCACTGTTGACCTGGAGTAGTGCTCACACTAGCTCTGTCTGATGAAGGACATTCACTCTTTAGAACCACAGAGAGGAGAATGCAGACATTAATGGTTTACTGCTGCTTATCTTAGTTAACCCCAGATAATTTGTCAATCAGTATCTAGCCTTTTGATTTTCTCTATGTCATAACTCTCCCAGCCCCTGGTTTCAAATGGGTGTTGAAGATTGCCTGTCTCTAACTCTCTGGGCAGTCTCTTGGCAGGAAGGCACTACACAATATCACACGGGTTCCTGGAGTTCATGTAGGAACAGGAGGATAATGGGTGCTTTCTGAGGGAGAGATAGGAGAGGTAGTTGCTGGGAAAATGCGTCCTAGGCCTGAAAATAATTAAGGCTTTGATTGTGGCCATTCAAAAACCTACGCCCAGACTACGTCAGCACCTCCATGACAAGCAAGCCTTCTCTGGCCCTTCTGATCCCACATGCTCACTAGTGCCTCCTTCCACCTCTCAGAGCAGCCTCCCATTACACCATTACACAGTGCTGCCCATTGGACTGGATTGTGTTATGTATTGTCCAGTCTCTCCAACAAAATAGTATCCCCCATATCCTCTGCCAAGTGGGGACCGTGTAGTGACCATTATCTTCTTTTTTTTTCATTATGCTAAAATATACATAACATAAAACTTAACCTTTTAACCATTTTTCAGTATACAGTTCAGTGGCATTAAGTACATTTACACTACTGCGCAACTAATCACCACCATCCATCTCAAGAACTTGTTCGTTATCCCAGAATGAAACTCTGTACGCTTTAAACGACAACTCCCCAGGATCCCCCTCCCCCATCCCTGCAGTCAGCATTCTACTTTCTATTTCCATTAGTTTGACTACACATATGCAAGTGGCACCAGTCATGCGATCTTTGTCCTTTTGTGTCTGCCTTCTTTCACTTTGCATAATGTCTTTGGGGTTCACCCATGTTGTAGCATGTGTCAGGACTTCCTTCCTTTTTAAGGATAAATAATATTCCATTATGTGTATACACTGTATTTTGCTTGTCCATTCATCCATGGTGGACATTTGGGTTTTTTTCCCACTTTTGACTATGGGGAATAACACTGCTATAAATGTTTGTGTGCAAGTAAGTGTCCGTTGAACCCTTGCATTCAGTTCTTTGAGGGTATATGACCAGTAGCAGAATTGTTCGATCATATGTTAATTCTGTGTTTAATTTTTTTGAGGAGGCTCTATGCTATTTTCCACGATGTGGCACCATTTTACATCCTCACCAGCAAAACACAGGTTTCTTTCTGATTTCTCTACATCCTCCCAACATTATTTTACCATTATTCTGATTTAATCCTCATGACAGGTGAATAACAATTACTCTATCTGGAATCTTTATTGTACTTCACAATTTGTTTTTGCATATATGAGCCTTTGAACCTTTATAATAATCTTTGGTGTAAGTATTATATCTGTATAATTATATATAAGTCATATATAATTATATAAATATATATAATTTCTATATAATTATATAGAAATTGGTGTTTGGAGGTGTTTCAAGATCACCCAAGGTCACAAAACTAATATGTGGAAAAGTAAAAAATATGAACTTTTTATTCCTGATTCTTTTTATTATTTGGAGAATTAAACAGACAATACTCTGTTCACTGAAATCAAAGCAAAAGGAAAACTCACACATTGAGAAAATACTCCCAAAAAGGATACCTACTATTCTCCCATATGTCCTAAGGTATTAAAGAAAATAAATGGCTTAAATAAGTGGCAGAAAGGATTTAGGTTAGATATTAACTGGGTGGCTGATGTTGGTGAGACATTGAAAAAGATTACCAAAAGATACTTTGAGATAATTAAAGTCCTGAAAAATGCTATGCGCATTGGATTCCATCCCAGTATGTGCCTGAGGGTGCAGGAAGTGATTCAGTGAATCTTTGTTAATTATTTGAAAGCAGGGGGATAAACTGGCTGTCTTCACATAGTTTCTTTGAATGAATTCTCTGATTCTACAGCAAAGATTCTACTGAATGCATCTGTACTACTCAGGAGTGGTGTTCTTTGGTGTTTGGGGATAGATCTTTGTTTTCTTGACCCCTTCATCCTTGCTCTCTGGAGAATGCAGGCTCCCTCACTCAATTCCATTTCAGAACCTTCATTCATTCAGTCCTCTGGGGAGAAGTCTGATATGACCTGACTCACCTGGAGTCTTGAGCTACTACTGGGGCAGTTAACTTTCTACACCACTGTTGGTTTGGTTTCACTCTGCTCCCCAGGGAGATTTGAAGAAGATGAAATTTTTGCCCTGAGATTAAAGGGGACAGTTTCAGTGGGTTTATGGCTTGTCAGTGTTGTAGGATAAAGAAGAGACAAGGTAGCTGGTTTAAGACAGTAAATAGCCTAGCTTTTCCAAAGGGCCAGCACTGCTGACATGGAGTAGTAATCACACTGCTCCCTGCCTGATGCAGGACATTTAGTCTTTAGAACCACAGAGCAGGGGCGCCTGGGTGGCGCAGTCGGTTAAGCGTCCGACTTCAGCCAGGTCACGATCTCGCGGTCCGTGAGTTTGAGCCCCGCGTCGGGCTCTGGGCTGATGGCTCAGAGCCTGGAGCCTGTTTCTGATTCTGTGTCTCCCTCTCTCTCTGCCCCTCCCCCGTTCATGCTCTGTCTCTCTCTGTCCCAAAAAATAAATAAACGTAGAACCACGGAGCAGAGAATGCAGAGCAGGTGAGAGTTGCTGGTGATGACCCCATGCAACCAACTCTGTCACTGTGCAGATGAAAAAGGAGAGGTATCAATTATTTTTCTTTTACATTTCAGATTTGGAAATTGAAGAATGCAATGGAAAACAACAAGAAAAAGGCAAGGGTGTGTACCCATCAATCCCAGATGCAGGGAGACATTCCTTCTGAGTAGCCGTGCCTTCAGATGCCCCATAGGGTCTGCAGAGTTTACAGAACAATTTAAGAACACTCGAGACCAAATATAATCTCAATTAACACATGCAATTAAGGCCAACAGAACCTGGCTTAGTACTTAGCTTATCCTCCTTGTCACCTTCAAGGCCCAGATAACTTCACATAATGTTAGGAAACAACTTCCTTGATCTGCCTCTTTTCCTCTGAGAGCAGTTGGCAGCTTCTGTAGGGATCCCTGATCAGTGCAAGATCAACACAAATCCATGAACCTCAATCACTCTGTTTTCACCCACTCTAGATTGCTTTCTCTCTAATTTAATTGCTTGAATTTCAGTGTCTGTGATAAGAACTCAGGGGTAATATCACACACCTCTGGAATCTCTCCACCGATTATGGGCTGTGCCCTGCAAGTGAGGATAGCAGGATTTGGCCAGTTATGAGTACAGGGTTCTCTCGGCACTGCCAGGATCTTTATAGAGAATGTCATGCTATGCACACTCCCCTGAAGCTGGCTCGATTTCACAATTTTTCACACCTATTGTGATGTAACCCTATCTCGAACAAGGTCCCTGTCCAAGTATGCTTTGATGTTTTATGTAATAAGTTGCAGAATTCAGGATTTAAACATCAAAAGTAGAAATCCACAATTTTCTTTTTTATTCTGTAAGATTTAGCATGTTCATTTTTCTTTAATCACAACAGAGCATGGTGAACAAAATGTATTGTGGTGGATTATGAAAATATTTTTCTTTTTCCCTATATTGTACACCTGAAACTAATATTATACTGTATGTTAACTAAAGGGAATTTAAATAAAAACTTTAAAAAGTTTATACAATGAAAATTTATTATATTTATGAATCAGATCAATGTTTTAAAGAATCTTTCCAGGTGTAGTGGGGATTGTGGGACCTCTGAGGGGTTTTGTGACATTGGATCTTAGTCATTCCATCACTTCTATGATGAAGTGAAACACTATGACTTCCAGGTTGTTGGCTACGTTGAGGTTTTATGGCTGTATGAAAGGCCTGAATTCGTCATCATTTAACATGGATCTGTAGAGCCTGGGGGATGATTCTGATACTAGCTTTATTGTTTCAAAACCTGGGATTTGGAGCTGGAATGTGCCAAGAAATCTCTACTTGAGTTAAAGGGAAAGCAGGTGGTCCTTCAGGAGGGGAGGGGGTGTGTGTGTTATGAACTCCCTTGTGGTTTCTGCTTCTTGGGTATTTTCCTCAGTGTGACTAACTAAAATGCTCTTTGTTCTTTGTTCCAGAGTCAGAGACATCCCTGCCACGCGGCACAGAGATTTATAACTCTGAGCAAAGGTTTCAACAAATACTATTTCTTTACTCCAAAGTCCATCTATGTGTGCTTCCTGAAATAAAGAACAGAGCATTTCTGTCTTCTGGTCTCTAATCCCAGGAGCCTTAGCAGCAGAGGCTGGGGGAGTTCCAAAAGGTCTTCTTATAACTCTGGAGATAATGACTGGCTCAAACAAGCTGGCGCCGTGTGGGGACACCCATAGACTTTATTTATCTCTCTCTCTGTCTCTTTTTTTTTTTCAGGCTGACATAGTGTCTGCACTGACATACCCAGTCTAGAAAAAAGAAACTGTGTCTGTTATAACTTTTACTTAAGTGGTATAAGTGGAAAGATCATAACGCAAAGATTTGTTGAAAACACACTTCTTATCCAGACAATCCATTGTAATGTTTCAATTAAAAAGTTCTACTCACAGAAAGAGATTTAAAAAAAAAAAGAAGAAGGACAAGATCTGGGATTAAGTTTAACGACCTGGAACATGCAAAGAACATAATAAAATTTCTGATTCGGTATCTGGGTTGTGGGTATATGATCCGAGATATAAATGAGACTCGTCGATGGCTATTATTACCCTGCCCCCACCACATCCCCTCCCGTGAAGATAGGCAACAGGGAAGGTGCTTAAATTCTTTCAGGGCCTATGGTTGTCACTGAGCAATTTACTTCTTTGGTATCTCGCATACAGATGGCTGGTATAACACACGAAGCTCACCTGGGTGGCAGACTGGGGAAGTGTAGTTCAAATATCCCCAATCCATGTGACAATGTTATCTAAAAAACATGTGACTTGAAGCCAGTGTAATGACACTAAACCCACTCTAGTGCACATTTTTGTATAAGGCATCCATTTTGGAGCCCAGACCCAATGCTAGTAGAACTCAGTATTACATTACAGTCTGATTTACCACAAGGTCTGGCAGCAGAGTCCAGGTATGGTAATCTTGGAATTACCTAATCTGGGAAGGAGCCAACTGGCCTATGGAATACCTGAAAATGAAACACTGTCTACCAGAGATGGGGAAGTATATCCACCTTCGAAACTGTTAAGACACTCTTGAAAACTTAAAACCACACAAATGCCAACAATGTCTTGGTTCCTGTGAAGTTCACTGTCTAGTAATAAAAGGAGATAAAAAATACCAATCTTAAATAATTTAAGTGGTATACTAAGGGTATATCCAGGGCACTGTCAGAACACAGAAGAGGGACACACTTATCCAGCCAGACAATGAGGACCAGGGAAGGTTGCCACTATATCTAGTTATAAGAAGTTCGGAGTACAGTTAATGCATCTTGTCTTGAAGGTGACGCTTGTCCTCCAAATAACTCAGACTCTTCCCAGAACCATTCCAAAGGACTTAGCTCTTCCCATAAATGCTCTATGTATTTATTCATCTCCATCCTCAGTGAATGGAAGAAAGGTCAGAAATGTGTCACTGCTTTGTAACCTAAGGTCTTCTGCCTTGTCTACTGAATGAGTTACTGAATTAATATTCCTCCCTACACAAATTTTTCTTTAAAAAGTCTGTCCTTTCCTGCCTTGCAGTCTGAGCCCCTACTTCTCTGTACATAATTCTTCACAGATCTCTATCTAACCACTTAGACAAACTGTTTAACTTCATTTGACATGATTTTTTCTGGAAGAGTAAAGCAAAATTGCCTTAGTTTTTTTTTGGTTTTACATCATGAAAAATTTTACCCCACTTGCTATTTGCTGTTTTCCTTTTCCCATCTTCTGCATTCTTCCAGGAGGCCTCCTGAATAGTCCATGCTTAAGCTAAAGAAGACTGACAGTTATTTTCAGTACCAAGTCTCACCTAATAACGAAAAACCTAGGCACATTTTCATCTCCTCTCAAGTTAGCTGAGTCAGGTGAGCTGAAAATCAGAGAACGGGCTCTTTCTGGGGCTTCTGGGAAAACTCAAGGCCCTAAAAGTGAATGTTCTCTTCTAATTGCCTGACAGAGCTATTTAACATCCATGACTTAGCGTTTTACATCCTGGACAGGGTCTGACCAGCCTGACTTAATGACAAAGTTAGTTTTGAAAGCCTCTTATCCATTTGTCTTTTCTCATTGGCAATGTCCATGAGTCCATTATTCCTACGGACTAGAGAGGAACTCAGGAATGACAAGGATGGGCCCTTTTGGTTAGTGGCTGGCTAGGATTTTGTAGTGTATCCTCTGAATGCATTCACTGTCCTACAGTGGGTCTCAGGGTGTGGAATGATTTGTTATTGAGTAAGGGCCATGCTTAAAGTTTTCCAGCCCGCGTTTGGATGCAATGCAGGGTCACTTCAATTACCTTGGAAATGAGAGTGCTGGTAACCAGTGTAGAGACTATTTTGGAATAAGATAATAACATTATCTAAAGCCACTTCCAGTTTGATAATAAATATCATGTACTGATTGATATGATGGTGCAGATTTTCTTGTTAGATCTGCTTATGGAGTGAATTACACCAACAGAGGTTTTAACAACATTGTTGAAATACAATTCCCATACCATGCAATTCACCCAATTAAAGTGTATAATTCAATAGATTTAGTATAATCACAGAATTGTATAGTCATCACCACAATCTAATTTTAAAACATTTTCATCACACCAAAAAGAAACCCCATAATCATTAGCTATAACCAACCAATGTCCTCATTTCACGCCAGCCCTAGATAACTGCTAAACTACTTTCTGTATCTATAGATGCCTCTGTGACAGACATTTCATGTAAGTGGAATCATATAGTATGTGGTCTTCTGTGACTGGCTTATTTAATTTAGCATAATGTTTTTAAGGTTCATCCTGTTGTAGAATATATCAGGGCTTCATTCCTTGTTATTGCCAGATAATATTCCATTGATGCATATACATTTGTTTATTCATTCATCGTTTATTAGACATTTGGATTGTTTCCACTTTTTGGCCATTATGAATAATGCAGCTAGGCAGTGTTGTTTACAAAAGCCAATACATGAAAACAATCTGACTGTCCATGGACAGATGAATGGGTAATGAAGATGTGGTAAATCTACAATGTAATCTTATTCAGCCATAAAAAAGGAAATCCTGTCATTTGCAACAACATGGATGAACCAAGGACATTATGCTAAGTAAAATAAGTCGGACAGAGAAAAATAAATACTGTATGATCTCAGATACATGTGGAATCTGAAAAAGCGAAAAACAAACTCATAGGAAAAGGAAAGATTTGTTGGTTACCAGAGGTGGAAGGGGGATCGAAAGAAGGTCAAAAGGTACAAACTTCCAGTTATAAGTAAGTACTAGGGATGTAATGTACAACATGATGACTATCATTAACACTAATGTATAGTATATATGGAAGTGGTTAAGAGAATAAATGCTAAGAGTTCCCATCACAAGGAAAACACTTTTTTCTTTCTCATGTTCTTTTTTTTTTTGTGATTATATGAGACAATGAATGTTAACTAAGCTTATAATGGTAACCATTTAACCACATATGTAAGTCAAATCATTGTACTCTATACCTTAAGCTTATACAGTGCTGTATGTCAGTTATATCTCAATAAAACTGGAAAAAAAACAAAGCAGCTATAACACTCATGTTCAAGTGTTTTGCATGGACATACACGTCTTCATCTCTTTTGGGTATACATCTAGGAGTGGAATTGCTGGGTCATATGGTAACTCTATGTTTAACCTGCTAAGAACTGAGAACACCAGACAGCAATGGGAATTTTTCCTAAGAAAATGTTAAGGACTGATAATTAAAGTAGATCAAGATTGGGACTGAAGGGGGCTATCTCACCAGACTGCTTTAAGTCTCATAATACAGATATGAAAGGTAGTAACAGAAAATATTACATAGACAATACTTAGAAAGCAAAGCTGCAAGTAAACTTTCCATTAGTCATAAAATCCCAAGAGTTCTTCCGGTTCAGACAGGAAGGTAAGTAGATTTTTCTATTCTTGTAAATTATTTCTACATGGTATGTTTCAGAAGCACTTAGGGTGACATTGTATATAGATTTCACTGCCCAGAGTAGATCTGAATCTTGTAAAGTTGTGCTGTCCAATGTGGTTATATGTGGCTTTTATAATTACATTAGTTAAAATAAAATAACACTTAAAATTCAGGTCCTTAGTTGTACCAGCCACATTTCAAGTGCTCAATAACCACATGTGGCTTGTGGCTACCATCTTGGGTGTTTCTCTCATTGTAGAAAGTTCTATTAGACAGGGCTATTCTAAAGCAGTGGTTCTTAAATGGATGGTGATTTCAGCCCCCAGAGAAATATGGCAATTTCTGGAGACATATGGTTATTTTACAACTTATGGAAGGGAGGGTGTGACTGGTATCTACTGAGTAGAGGCCAGGGATAATGCTAAGTATCCTATAATGCTAAGGGCAGCATCCACAACAATTAACCTTCCACAAATATCGGTAGTGTCCAGGTTGAGAAACCCTATTCTGCACCGTACATTCAAACTTGGCTAGCCATTTTATAAAAGTAATCAAAAGAATTACCTGTTTAGCTTTTAAGAAATCCATGTGCATGAGCTGTACCCCTAAGATTCTGATTAAGGATGTGTGAAGAGAATCCAGTTGTTGTTCAAAGCTTTCCAAGTGATTCTTCTGATTGGCCAGATCCAAGAACCATTGCGTGAAAGTAGACTGGCTCTCAGCTCTTAGTTCAGATGAAAATCACCTGGTAAACATTAGCAATACTCCCAGAATAGATTAATGGCTCCAAGGCCATTACCTCTTCTGTTTAATTTCTTCAATTACCTATCTCTCAATTAATGGGGTCATTAAGCACTTAAGACTTGCATTAATTTCCCTTCTTTAAAAAAATTCCTTCATTCTGTGTAAATCCAGGTTGCAAATGATTACATCTTGTTAATTATTGTACACTTTCTGTTTACAAACAGAACAAATGACCTAGAAAATGTTTGGCAGCTGTATTTGTTCACTGGTGTTTAATGGAAAATAGCTGAGCAAACACACACACTGGCCGTGTAGGCGGTCCGGCGCAATGTGTCATGGCCCATTGCTTTGCTACCAACTGACTAAATACATGGAAGTGGGGCTTCATTTTAAACAGTTTGAAGTGGTATACTTTAAGGTCAATATAATTCTGCTGAACTTAGAAAAGTATAAAAATAAATTAATTTTAGTTGTAAGACTTTTTTTTTCTATTTTCCATCATTCTGTAATAAATTACAAAAAGGGAACAGTCCTTGCTCTTAAACCTAAAAGGTAGCAATGAAAATGAAACATCAGCACAAGTATCTGTAAGAATAGATGTTAAATATTGTAAGAGGATACAAGTTTGAGAGGAAGAGATCCTTCTGGCTGGAGAGAGTTGGGGAGTTTTCATGGAAGTAGCAGCACCTTTAGCTTTCCCTTCACTTATTCAATATGTTTGTGGATTCCTACCTCATGCTGGGTCCACCATATTAAGAGCTAGGGATAAGTAGGCACAATCCGTCTGTTTATGGAGTTTCATTTCCTGGAGGCTAATAAGTCAGCCAACAATTATTTACTGTGTCCCTACTGTGAGCCAAACATACAGACAGGTGATGATGATTCCAAGTGATCAGTGTTAAGGAAGGACACGGTACAATTAATTATGGGTTGGATTTTTATCACACTGAATCCTCCTTTCTAAGCACAGACATATCTCTGACCTCACTTGCAAGGCCAGTATCATAGGGCGCTCACTCACCCTCAGTGATAATTTAATTACGCAGCAGCAGCAGATATTTAATAACATTCTGCCAGGATCTGGTGGATCACTAGGGTTGACTGGCATCCTCCAGGGAATCAGTAAAGAAGTGTAATCAAGAAACTACTGACCTGGGTGCTGGGTGGCTCAGTCGGTTAAGGGTCCAACTCTTGGTTTCAACCCAGGTCATGATCCCTGTGTTCTCAGATGGAGCCCTATGTCAGGCTCCACGCCTAGTGTGGAGCCTGCTTGGGATTATCTCTCTCCCTCTGTTCCTGTCCCCTGCTCACACTCTCTCAATCTCTCTCTCTCTCTTTCTCTGAAATGAAAAAAAAAAAAAACAAAACAAACTAATGAACTGATCCTCAGTTTGTTAATACTTCTGATGAAGTTTCTGAGAGAACTAATATGTATTGACTCTTGTCTGTAAATCTGAATTCTGTGTCAATTGTGAGATAATTTCAGGAATATGATTACCATATTGGACACTTTGTAGTGCTGGCTTTATTCAATGTCAAAATAATATGAAATTATAAAACATTTCAAACATCAAAAGTACCAAAAATAATATAACAGATACCTATAGATACTCCCTATAATGCCTAAAAGATCACATTTTTTTTTTTTTTTGCCTTCAGTTCCGTCTCTGTCATTTTCTCTGGGACATAAATGAAATAAAACATTAAAGATATAGCTAAAGTCTCTCCTTGCACCACCCCCCCATTCTTCCTGCCCAAGGAGACCAATAACTTGAAGCTGGTCAATTAGCATTCTAATTCTCATGTATTAAATGAGAATTTAAAATAAAATTTTTAGCTGAAAAATCGAAAGTTTTCTATATATGTAGGCATGAATAAACAATATATACTGTTCTTTGTTTAGTGTTTATGTAAGTGTACAATATCGTACATAGCCTTTGGCAACTTATTTTGATTCAAAGTTATATTTTTCAACATATTTAGCTTCATGTTCATTCCTTTTCACTGCTGGACAGGAATCCATCCATTCTACCTTTAGGTCTCTTTTCCCTGGAATATTCTTTATATGGGTTTTCTTTTCTTTTCTAGGTCAGTCCTGCAAGAGGTCTGTCCGCATTATTAGTTTTTTCAGATAGGTATTTATTTATTTATTTATTTATTTGTAGCAATTTATATTTTCTATTTCATTACTTCTTGTTCTTTATTAGTTTTGAATGTCTTAAAAGGTTCCATCTTTATTTTTTTGTCAGTTTTTTTGAAGTACAATTCACATACAGTAAGATTCACTGGTTTCAAATGTATAGTTCAATGACTTTTGACAAACACATGCAGTGGTGTAACCACAAACATGATCAAGAACATTTCTATCACCCCCAAAAGTATTCTCATGACATTTTGCAGTCAATTTCTTCCCTCCTACCCATAAGCCCTGTCAATTACTCATCTGCTTTCTGTTATTACAGCTCTACTTCTTCTAAAATTTCATGTAAATATAAACAATATATAATATTTTGTGCTTGTCTGCTTTCAGTTAGGATTATGCTTTCAATTAAGATGACCCATGTTATTACATGTTACCAGTAGTTTTTTTTAGTGCTAAATAGTATTCCATTGTCAAAAGTGATCCTCTTTTTTTTTTTTTAATTAATTCATTTCAATTCAAGTTAGTTAACATACAGTTTAGTCTTGGTTTCAGGAGTAGAACGCAGTGATTCATCACTTACATAGATTACCCAGTGCTCATCCCAACAAATGTCCTCCTTAATGCTCATCACCTGTTTAGCCCATCCCCCCCAACCTCCCCTCCAGCAACCCTCAGTTTGTTCTCTGTGTTTAAGAGTCTCTTATTGTTCCCTTTCCCTATGTTCATCTGTTGTGTTTCTTAAATTCCACATGAGTGAAATCATATGCTATTTGACTTATTTTGCTTAGTATAATACACTCTAGTTTCATCCATGTTGTTGCAAATGGCAAGATTTCATTCTTTTTGATTGCTCTCAGCACAGAGAGTCAGCGCAGAGCACAGCAGGCCTGGATCTCATGAACCATGAGATCATGACCTGAGCCAAAACCAAAAGTCAGACCCTTAACCAACTGAGCCACCCAGGCGCCCCTCATCATTTATTTAGGTCTTTAATTTCTTTCAGAAACAGTTTTATAATTTCTAGTATACAGGTATTATATATATTTTGTTAAACTTATCTCTAAGTATTTCATATTATTGATGCTACTATAAATATTTAAATTTTCAGTTTCTAATTGTTCAGTGCTAATACACAGAATTTATTTTTTATATTGACTTTGTATTCTGATATTTGCCAAACTTGATTGTTCTTTTTTTTCCAAAAAGGCTTTATTACATACAGAGGGGAGGGGTTCAGTCCTTCTTACCTGCAACTTTCTGCATGGCCACCAGGACTTTGCACAGCAAATCTCTCTTGCTCTTGGCAGGGATGTGTGTCCCCACCCTTTTCTTGATGAACTTGAGAGAGAGCCTGTCCTTGGAGACCTTGAGCTGATTCATGGATCGCCATGGCTCCATGGCCATGGCTCCATGGCTCTATGGCCGCTCATACGGGGCTTGCTGCACACCTCTAAGATCCTGTGCTGCTGGAACTTGGAGTGCTTGGTAAGGCTCTGGTGATGGTGGCTATGCCTCGGCTTGCTCACGTTCTTGGTCACCTTGTGGCCCTTGGTGAGGCCCAGGGCCATAGGATAGTGCAGAGCCATGGTTGCTAGTCCTTAAATGGCTCCTGCGGTGGAAGCACCAAACTTGATTTTTTAAATTCTAATGGTTCATTTGTGGATTCCATAGACAGCTTTACTTCTTTTTTTCCATATATGGATGCATTTATTTCTTTTTCTTGCTCTATTAAGCTGGGTAGAACCTGCATTACAATCATGAATAAAAATGGGAAGCATGAATGTCTCTGCCTTTTTTTCTGACCTTATGAAGAACATATTCAGTCTTTTATCATCAAATATGATATTAGCTGCAGATGCTTTTTATCAAATTGAGGAAGTTCCACTCTATTCCTGATTTGGAGTTTTAATCATGAATGGGAGGTGAATTTTGTCAATGGATTTTCTGCCTTTATTAAAATGATTATATGGTTTTTCTACCTTAATTTATTGATTTGGTGAAATACATTGATATTTAATTATTTTTAATGTTTATTTATTTATTTTGAGAGAGAGAGATAGAGCATGTATGTGCCTGAGTGGGGGAGGGGCAGAGAGAGAGGGAGACAGAGAATCTCAAGCAGCCTCCAGGGCTGTCAGCAGAGAGCCCAATGTGGGGCTCGATCTCACCAATCATGAGATTGTGTCTTGAGCAGCAATCAAGAGCCAGACAATCAACTGACTCAGCCACCTAGGTGCCTCAATAGATTTTTAACTTTTAAAACCAACTTTGCATTCCCAAGATAAATCCCATGTGGCAGTTTCCCTTTATATATTTCTGGACTTGATATGCTAATATTTTGTTAGGGATTTTTGCATTCATGTTTGTGAAGAATTTGGATTTGTAGTTGTTTTCTAATGGCTTTATCTCATTTTGGTATTAAGGTAATGCTTACCTCATAAAATAAGTTGTTAAGCATATTCTCTTCTATTTGGGGGAAGATTTTACATAAGATTGGTATTTTTTAAAAATGTTTATTCATTTTTGAGAGAGACAGTGAGCATGGGCAGGGGAGAGGCAGAGAGACAAGGACACCCCTGTCCAAAGGAGGCTTGCTGCTGATAGCAGAGAACTCACAAACCAGGAGATCATGACCTAAGACAATGTCTGAGGCTTAACCAGCTGAGCCACGCAGGTGCCCCAAGATTGATATTATTTCTTACTAAAATGTTTGGTATCATCCACCATGGGAAACTTATGGATCTAGAATTTTCTTTTGGGGGAAGTTTTAATCTACAAATGCAATTTATTTACATGGCCTAGGGCTAGTCATGCTATTAGTTTCTCTTGAGTGATCTTTGGTAGTTTGTCTTTCAAGGAATTTGTCAATTTCATATAAATGGCACAAATTGTTCCTAGTATTCCTTTATTTTAAACTATGTAGTATTTGTAGTGTTGTCACATTTATCCTTTCTTATTTGTATCTTCTTTCTTATATACTTGATCAGTCTGACTGATCAAGAGTCAGACTTGTGGGAGTTTTGTCAGTTTTATTGGTCTTTTCAATGAACCAGGTTTTAGTTTCACTGCTTATTCTTTGTTATTTATTTTCTGTTTTATTGATTTCTGCTCTGATGTTTACTATTTCCTTCCTAATACCTATGAATTTAATTCATTTAATTCACTTTTTTATTATCTTAAAGTAAAGGTTTATAATATTAAATTGAAAGCATTTAATGATATAAATTTCCTTCAAAGCATTGCTGTAGCTTTGATTCATAAATTTTGATATATTATATGCTATTATCATATATATTAAATGCTATACATGCTATATTATATGCTATATATAATATGCTATGTATAATATATATAATGTGCTATATTATATTACATATATTATATGCTATATATCACATATATTATATGATATATTATATGCTGCTTCATAATTTTCATTTAGTTCAATGTATTTTCTAATTTCCCCCATAGTTTCTTCTTAACTCTTATTTGGAAGCATGTGTTTAATTTCCAAATGCTTAGAGCTTTTCCAAATATCTGTTTGTTGATTTCTAATTTAATTCTACTGCGGTCATAACACATACTTTTTATGATTTACTCTTTAAAATTTGTAGAGACTTGTTTTGTGTTCTAGAATATGGCTTATCTTGGTAACTGTTTTGTGTGCACTTGAAAAGATACTGCATTCTGCTGTTGCTAGGTGGAATTTTTATTAAATGGCAAATAGGTCAAATTGATTGATGATAATGGTCAGGTATTCTACACCTTCAGTGATTTTCTTTTTACTTTGTCTATTAATGTTAAAATCTCCAACTAAAATTGTGAATTTGTCCATTTGTCCTTTCATTTCTCACAGTTTTTGCTTCAGGTATTTTGAAACACTGTTGTTATTTGCATACACATTAAAGAATATTATGTCCTCTTACCGAATTGACCCTTATATCATTACACAGTTACCCTCTTTATCCTTAGTAACGTTCTTTGTTCTGAAATCTGATTCCTCTCATATTCTTATGCCACTTTAGTTTTCTTTAGATTGTTAAGCGTAGTATATATTTTCTGCTTCACTTTTAACCTGCGTTTTTATATTTAAAGTGGGTTTCTCTTAGACAACATATAATCGATTCTTGTTTTTTTATCCAATCTTACAACCTGTGCATTTAATTGGAATGTTTAGACCATTTATACTCAATGTGTTTATTGATATGGCTAGGTTTATATCTAAACACCTGCTATTTGCTTCTTATGTTCCATATGTTTTTTTTTCCTCCCTATTTTCCTGGTTTTTTTTCTTCCTATTTACCTACTTATTTCAATTAGAATTTTCATGGTGTGGTAGATTAATTACAAAAACCCTTTCTTGTCTTTATGCGTTCCCATACCACACACTTTGCAAAATGACTGTGAAGATCTAGCCATCAAGTGGAAGAGTTTATTTTCCTTTCCCTTGAATCAGGGCTGGCCCCATGATTCACAAGGTATATATTTTTTATCTCTTCAATTTCAATCTGTGCATATGGTGCTCCTTTTGTATGTATTTTATAAGTCTCATATAGCTGGATTTTATTTTATATTATTCTTTTATATTGCCTATAGCTATGGTCTGTAACTTTACATTCTAAATCAGCCAATAAACCTATTTGTACTTATATATTCTTACTTTGTCTGAAACTAATCAATTTTATAGTCTCATTATACCAAATAAGATAATTATTTTAATTGATTTTAACTTGATATTTAGCTATGCTAAATCTTTTCTTCCAAATCATGTTGACATTGTCAACAGTGTTAATTCTACATAATCATTAAATTTGTTTAAATAGTATTCTACTTTTATTTTGAGGAATCCTCAATTACATATTATTTCACAGATGTGTCATCAGTGATTATTTAAATTTATGCTAATTATTGAATTAGCAGAGATTCTTTTCTTCTCATTTAATCCTTCTGGTATCAGGAATTCTGTTGGCTAACATGGATCAAATCACAATGCCAACCAATATTTAAGGGGAAGGGAAAAAATTCTCCCACTTGGTGGTAAGATCTGCAGTCTTTGTGCATTTTAACTCTTCTGATACTTACTTGCCCCCAAAAGGTTAGAAATCACTGGTATGTCTTAAAATTGATGGTGTTTTAAAAATGAGTTTGCTACATACACAGTAATGCCAACTTAGCTCACTTCATTAAGTGTTCATTAAGACATTACTCCTTCATTAAGAAATATGCATTGAGTATCTGTGTGCAATACACTGTATTAGGTACAAGAGATACCAGCTGTGAGACAGATGTGATTCTGGTCCTTACCTAACCTACAGTGGGTCTATAGTCCATAGTCACAAGGTCCTGTCAGTTTGATGTTCTACATAATGTTGAATCTGACCCCTCTCTATTTCCTACCTCTGCTCTAGTCTAGCTCAAGACCTTATGTCTCATATCTGTTGGTTCAACAATCTCTCTCCCTACAGATCCATTTTCTACAAAACTTTGTGATTTGACTTCATCAGTTCTTAAACTTAGTTCCAGGGTGAAATTTAAACTCTATAGAACATCATGCTCTGTCCTTCGTAATCAAGTCCCTGCTACCCATAGGCTGTATCTCTGAACAAGCTTCTCAATTTACTCTTGTGTGCCACTGACCTGATTTTAGTTCTCTGTGCATTTCCTGCTACGTTTCTCTTTTTTGCCCTGGTCTCTATTATTCAGACATACCTCCATGTCCTCTCTCTCTGCCAGGCCAACTCCTCCCTATCCTTTGAGGCTTACTTCACTGCCACCTCCTGGAGCTTAGAAGAAGGGGCAGAGTGGAGGCTTCAGGAAATACTGTGAAAAGGGACTTGAAGGCAATGAGGGTAGAGCTGGCAGCTAGACTGAGGAAGGTCTGGGCAGGAAGGAAATGATGCTGGAGCCATGATGGCAGGATGAAACCTGGGCTTTGGAACAGGAACAGGACAGAGAGCTCCTAAGGATGATGGAGAAAAGAAGAGTGTGGGTTGGTGTGGGAATTCTTAGCCTTCTAGCTGTTTAGGAGGAGGCCATGATGAACCAGGATGGTTCTGGGAAATGGGAGCAGATACAGTGAAATGGAAACAGTGTCCTTCCACACACCATTGACATTGTCCCATGTACCACATCTTGTGATATATATACCACTTATTTGGAAAACATTTCAACGATATCCTTTTTAACAGCCATATAGTAATCCATTATACAATCTGAATCCCTTATTGATAGACCTTTACATGGTTTCTAGTTTATGTTATTTTAAGCAATGCTGTCCTGAATGTCCCGGTAGCTAAAATTGCTCCCAGCCACAATAATCTCCTTAAATGAAATGACAGGGGGTGGGAGAGTGGTTGTGGGAAAGGAGAATGCTAGAGCAAAGGATATTAACAATTTTAAGACTTTAACTATGGAGTTTTCAGATCGTCCCAAAGATCACTTCCATTGAAAGTACTTAGCAGTGTCTCCTCCCCCCATGTCCTCATTAACATTGGGTATTATTTGAAAAATAAAAAGGTCAGGTTTAATTGTATATTAAATAAAAAGACACCTTCCTTTAAGTGGCAGAATATAGATATGAGATCTTTACTAACTATGTTCGTGATGCCTTCTGGTGGCACCTGAAAGACCTGGACAAGGCAAAAAACCCAGTCAAACTGAACTACCTGAACAACTCATCATTGTTAATTAATCTAGGGCTAAAGTAATAGAAAGTGGGTAATAGACACATAGAAAAAAAAATGGACCTGACTCTAGGATATTGGAGGATACGGAAACCAGAGGAGAAAATTCTTACCCACATGATATAGCATGTGGTCTGATACGCAGGAGGCACTCAGAGATGCTTTGCTAAAAAGAATGATAGAAGAAGAAAATTAATGTTTAAATGGCTAGTTGCTGGGGTGCCTGGGTGGCTCAGTTGGTTGAGCATCCAACTTCAGCTCAGGTCAGGATCTTGTGGTTCGTGAGCTGGAGCCCCACAAAAGCTCACTGCTGTCAGTGTGGAGCTGGTTTTGGATCCTATGCCCCACCCCCTCTGCTCCTCCCTGCTTGCACTCTCTCTTTCAAACATAAATAAAACATTAAAAAAAAATAAATGGCAAGTTCTCAGGGGGCATTTTGTGCAGCTTCCTTAAAGGGGAGGAGGGAGCTACTATATTTTATGCATTAAAAATTTTTTTTATGTTTTATTTATTTTTGACAGAGAGAGAGACAGAGCATGAGCAGGAGAGGGGCAGAGAGAGAGGGAGACACAGAGTCTGAAACAGGCTCCAGGCTCTGAGCTGTCAGCTCAGAGCCCAATGCGGGCCTCAAACTCATAGACCGAGAGATCATGACCTGAGTCTAAGTCGGATGCTCAACCAACTGAGCCACCCAGGCGCCCATATATTTTATGCATTTAACATCCATTTCTCCTATAGGATGGTGAAGACAATAAAGATCAAAGGGATTGAGAAATTTTCCCAGTGCCATAGTCTTCTAAGGTAATTGTTTCACTAAAAGAACGCTCTTAATGGTAGTTGTCTACTCTGGATCTTAGATTGGTTTAGCAAAGCAGGGTCATTTTTACTTTTGTATTGTTCCTGTATGCAAGACACTATGCTCCTTATTAGGGATGAAGGAGGAAAGGACAAGGAAGAGCTGAAAATGCAGATGACACAGGTGTGGCCCTAAAAGGAGTTGCTAACCTACTTCTGTTTTCCAGAGTTCCATCCTCTGCTCTGCACACACATTCTGGGTAATCACATCACGCCTGGGGAAGTCAAATACCACCTGTACAGTAATGCGTTTGCCCATTTAATCTTTCCCTTAAGATTCACTGAGGAAGGGGTGCCTGGGTGGCTCAGTTCCTTAGTCTGAGTCTTGATTTCGGTTTAGACCATGATCTCATGGTTTGTGAGTTTGAGCCCTGAGCCCTGCTTGGAATTCTCTCTCCCTCTCTCTCTGCCCCTCCCCTGCTCATTGGTGTCTGAGCACATGCATGTACCCTCTCTCTCAAAATAAATAAACCTAAAAAAAAGATTCACTAAGGAAAAGCAATTTGCTCAGTATGTCTCCTATGAGACTTGATGTTGTAGGATAAACAGACATCAAATAGTCACACAAATGAATATATATTCATATATTATGATAAGCAAAGGAAAAAGTCCATGTTGCTATAACAAAATATAACTTGGTATTAGTGGTATTTAAACTTTATTGCTCTTATATTCTTAATGCTCTCATATCTATAACGATTGATTGAGGGGCTGACTAGATTCTTCGGTCTCCTTCCCCTCCTCTTCCTCCTTGTCCTTCTTTTTATTTTTAGTGCTAAAATTAGAGACCACTTGACTTGAAAAAAGATTTCCTACCTAGCCTTCTCAGAATTATCTACTTTCTGAATTTCTGGGAAGTTTAACAAAAAGGCCTTATCATAAATTACCAAATTATATGTGTTATTCTTTCATTTAAATGTGACTTAGCAGATATATTTATTTTTTATATTTTTAAATTTTTATTTTTTATTTTATTTTATTTAAAACATTTTAAAAAGTTTATTTATTTTGAGAGACTCTCTCTTTGAGAGAGAAGCGGAGAGAAAGGAGGAGAAAGAAGCTGACAGTGCAGAGCCCAATGTGGGGCTCGAACTCATGAACCATGAGATCATGACCTGAGCCTAAACCAAAAGCCAGACACACCTGTCTGAGCCACCCAGGCACACCATTTAGCAAACATATTTAGAAAATACATTGTTAATGTTAACATTGCTTTCCAAAGGCTTTTTCTTCTTTTTTCATTGAGGTATAACATATATAAAGTGCATTCGTCTTAACTGTAAAGATCAATGAACTTAAAAAAATTTGTTTAATGTTTATTTATCTTTGAGAGAGAGAGAGAGAGAGAGAGAGAGAGAGGAGAGAGGAGAGAGAGAGAGAGCGCGCACATGACCAGGGGAGGGGAAGAGAGGGAGGGAGACACGGAATCTGACCTGTTAACACAGAGCCTGACTCGGGGCTTGAACTCACGGGCCGCAAAATCATAAGCTGAGCTGAAGTTGGACGAGCCACCTAGACACCCCCAGGCCAATGAACTTTTAACATGAAGACACAGGTAGCCATGAAATCTTTGATAACATTTATTTTTATAATGTGTTAGTTTCTATAAAACCCTGGAGTTGAAGATTTGGTGAATTCAATATCTGAAAAGTTCCCACACGTAACCTAGTTGCCAAAGTGAGTTCTCATTTTCAAATCATTTAGCCAAATCTGCCTTCTTTTCCATCAGAACAAGTCTGACTTTATTTTTCATTTCAAATCAACATATTAGTAATCATCACTATGATAACCATCTTACTTTGTAATTCTAATTGTAAGACAGATTGCTAAATAAGGAAAAGACCCTTGCCACGAGTTTGTAGTCTGGTTGAAATAAAGTGCCTCTGCTTTAAAACTTCTTTCCTACATTTTTGGGTTGGTTTTGCTCTAATAGAACTCTCTCTTGGGAACATTGTATTATTTAAAAATGTCAAAGAGATGAACTAAAAAATGAGAGTTGTTCTTAATACTAGCTACAGTTGTTGGGTAAAATACAGGATGTGCAGTTAAATTTGAATTTCAGAGACTAATAATTTTTCAGTGTTTTAGTATATCTGGGTAATCTGTATATTAAAAAAATTTTGCTATTTGAAATTCAAATGTAACTAGGTTTCTGTATTTTTAATTCCTAAATCTGGCAACTCTACTCTTGTTTTACTCCATATTATATCTGCTTATTAACAACATAACATGCACCAAAACACTCCATTTCTAATGCTTTGCCTTTCAGAAAAATATGAATAACACAGGGAAAGACAAACATGGAAGTTTCACTGATGCTAATATTTTGAACTACTGACTGGTGTTTGAGAGGAATTTATTTTTTTAAAGTTTATATTTGAGAGAGAGAGAGAAAGCGTGAGTTGTAGGGCGGGGGAGAGGCAGAGAGAGAGAGAGAGAGAGAGAGAGAGAGAGAGAGAGAGAGAATCCCAAGCAGGCTCCACACTGTTAGCATGGAGCCTGATGTAGGGCCAGAACCCACAAAGTGTGGGATCATGACCTGAGCCAAAGTCAGACACTTAAACCGAGCCACCCAGGTGCCCTTGAGAGGAATTTATACCCAAGGGCCAAACCAAACACTATGGTAAATAAAGGTAATAGAGACATACCTTTTTTTTTTAAATAGAGATATAGGAACTAACTATCTGATTCAGGCTTGTGGGTAGCTTGTTTCTCAGGCAGGTAAATATTAGGGAAGACTATATATAAAAGGTGACGATCCAGAAATTGAATCCTCTAAAACTATTATGACAGTGCCCCTTGGGAAGTCTTTGGGTATTTCTAAATACAGAGTAATCCAGTTTGATGACTACTGACCCAGACTCCAGGGAAGTCTGAGAGGAAGCTGAGAAATGAAGGATGAGTAGGAGTAATTTAAGTACAGGGGGTAGATAGTCTGTCAGATGTTCACAGAAATTCCTCCCAGCAGATCTCAGGAAAAATCATATAAGTTAGAAAGGGAAAGGCGATAATTGAAGTTAAAATGCCCCCAGGTCTTTGTATCATTTAAGAGGAGGATGAAGGAATTGACTCATTTCAGAATTCATTCCATTAAATAAATGTTACAAAATGTAGGGCAAACACTAACAGATAGTACCAGAGTGAATAACTGCCAAAGTAGTAGAGAAGAAAACGGCAGGTGTGGGTGTGGGTGGGGTAGAGAAGGATAAGTTAATTTTTTTTTCAACCAATCTCAAAGAAAACATTAATGGAGAAACCTAGAAAAAGTATAAAAACCTTAACACTTAAAATGGTAGGAATGAATCACATAATATTAGAAATCACAATCAATGTCAATAGACCAAAGGTAAAAAGAAGCTTCTAAGTCTGAATAAACATTGAACAAACAGAAAACGAGTAAACATTGGGCTACATGTTATTTACAAGAGACACTTAAAACACAAGACACAGAAGATTAATAGGAAAAAGGAGAGAAAACAATAAACAAACCAAAGCAATAACAACTAAATGAAAGCTGGCATGACTAAATCAATACCATGCAAAATGAACTTTAAGGCAAAACTTTCTGGACTTGAAGAAGTATATTAAAATTGGTAAAATGGTAGATTCATCAGAAAGAAATTTTACACGTTTATGCACTTTATAAAATATATTCAAAATATAGAAAGAAAATACTGGCAGATTTACAAGAAGCTGACAAAAAAAATCACTTTCTGTACCTTATACTTGGGCAAAATTAACAACTATTCTAATGGATATATGTTTTAAAAATGACCAGACACTAGGCCATAAAACAAGTACCAAGAAATTTTAAGTAATCAGTATTATATAGACCATAGTCTCTGATCACAATGCAATTAATACAAGTTATAAATTTATATCAAAAAGATAACAATATACCTCATGTTATCTAGAAATTTAAAAAAAAGTATCTTTGCCCCATAGACTACAAAATAAGTCTCAATAGGAATTAGAAAAATTTTAAACAGAATAATGAAATTATCATATTTTATCATTACCATATATTATTACCATAAAAACTTAAGGGATATAACTAAAACAGCTGTTACAGAACATTTTTTAGGAAATGAGAGGTTAAAGCCACTAAACATTCAACACAAGAAGCTAAAATAATTGATAGAACAAACTCAAAGAACTTTTTAAAAGGGAAAGAATATGATATAGAAAAGAAATATGAACTAGAGAATAATTAGAACAAGAAAATCCAAGAAAGATTAACAAGATCTGTCAAGAAAAAAAGTGAGAAGATATAAATACAGAATAAAAGAGGAAATGGTCACAGACACAGATTTTATATTATTATTTTTTCTCTTTTTTAAAGCTTTTATTTTGATTCTAGTTAGTTAACATACAGCGTTATGATAGTTTCAGGTGTGCAATATAGTGATTCAACAATTCCATATATCACAAGGTGCTCATCGCACTGTATGTTAACTAACTGGAACACATAAGGGTCCATGTAATCCCTTCAAATTGGGGTTTTTGTATTCTTTGGGTAAATACCCAGTAGTGGAATTACTGGATCACATAATATTTCTATTTTTATTTTTGTGAGGAACATCCATACTGTCTTCCACAGGGGCTACACCAGTTTTCATTCCCACCAACAGTGCGTGAGGGTTCCTCTTTCCCCACATCCCCACCAACACTTCTTGTTTCTTGTGTTGTTGATTTTAGCCATTTTGACAGGTGTGAGGTGATAGCTCATTGTACTTTTGACTGGCATTTCCCTTGATACAAGTGATGATGAGCATCTTTTCATATGCTGTTGGCCGTCTGTACGTCTTCTTTGGAGAAAACACAGACACAGATTTTAAAATAATGTGGTTGTATTATTAAGACTATATGTTAGGGGTGCCTGGGTGGCTCAGTTGGTTGAGCATCTGACTTCAGCTCAGGTTACGATCTCGCAGTCCATGGGTTCGAGCCTCCTCAACAGGCTGTGTGCTGACAGCTCTGAGCCTGGAGCCTGCTTCGGAATTCGGGTCTCGGAATTCGGGTCTGGGAATTCGGGTCTCCCTCTCTCTCTGCACCTCCCCCACTCTCACTTTGTCTCTCTGTCTCTCTCTCAAAAATAAATAATCATTAAAAAAATTCAAAGACTATGTTAATAAATTAGAAAATCTAGGGGAAATGGAAAAATTGATAGAAAAATAAAATGACAAATTCATGCAAGGAATAGAAAACTTGACTAAACCTGCAGAAAAGAATTTATACGGAACTCAAGATTTTATCTTCCCCCAAATACCCATACCTAAATGATTTTATAGCTGAGTTCCTATTCTTTCAAGGAACTGTTAATTATTGTGTAATATAAAGTGGTACAGAATGCAGAAAAATAGTGACAGTTGCATAGCTCATTTTATGAAGTTAGTATAATTTTTTAAATTAGATTTTTCTTTTTCTTTTGAAATAATTTCAAATTTGCAGAAAAGATACAAGAAGAATAGAAAGAACATGCTCCCCACCCAATAATCTGAAAGTATATTGCTGACATCATAATCCAATCACCCCCAATACTTTAGCATTTATTTATTACCAGCAAGGATGTTTCCTTGCATCACCCCTATACATTCACTGAGATCAGGAAATTAACACCATAGAATACTACTATCTAGTTAATCAGAGATCCAATTCAAGTTTCTCCAAAACAGAGATACATAATTATATGCAATAATATACCTAAGTAAGTGATTAATAGGTGCTCAATAAATGGCCATTACTTTCACTAATCTGTAAATTCATTAGGGGCTCCTGAGTGTCTTTCTTGGGCAGCCACAGGGTAGGTCTGCCCACGTACTCCACAGTCCTTACACAACTAGAGACGTGGGGTGATCCTACCCCAATGTGCCACACCCTCATGACAAATTTACATTCTCTACACCACCTTAGTCTGGCTCTGAGACCCCCTACAAGGCTGTCATGGAGGCTTTAGCCTATCCCAGATAAATAAAGCTGGGAGGTCGTCCACGTGGAGCTTGTAGCTCAGATTGGGCACTGCCCTTCCTGGGCCCCACACAGCAGTCTCTGCCTTGCCCTGGGGCAGGAGGAATTGTACCCACCTGTGAGTCTCTCACCCCTCCTCTCCTGGTAGCGTCCACGCTCTGCACATGCGCCCTGAGACCTATAAGGCGGGGGCGGGGAGGGGGACGCCAGGCGTCAAGCTTGGTGCCATCTTGCGCTCTGGCGCTCTTCTAAGAGCCGTGGGAGGAAAGGCCTGGCTGGTGCTTCTTTGTAAGTCTGCATTTTTATTGTTAGCCTGCTGACACTCACCTCACCTTTTTCCTTTGAACTGTCGGGGCTTTGGTCCCAGAGGAGTGAGCAGTGGCCCCCTGCCTCCTGTGGGGGATCCTCCAGTCCCCCCTGCCCTCCCTGTCCTCTAATGGCGTCAGCTGTTCAGCTTGCCGTGACAAAATGCCGTTTTCAGGGAGGGTGTCTCTCAGGGTCGTTTCCATAATGGCTGAGACTATGGCCAGGGGTTTTTACTTGTGGAGCCGGAAAGACGCCAAGAGCATGGAAGTGCTCTCTTGAAGAAGCTTATTTTTAGAGTCACATAATTGTAATACGTTAATACACATTCAGAAATAACTTTACCTTTTGGAATTTTGAAAAACAAATGCAGACCCTTTGCAGCGTGTCAGCTAAGTAGAAGGTAAAATTAACCCCCCTTCTGTTCTTCCATGCCACTCTCCTCGTTTACCCTTCATGCCTTTTGGGCACCTGCAAGCACTTATTCATGTACCCCTGTAGGATATCGTGTTAGTATTCTCTACATGTTACTCTGACCCTCCTCCCCGCGCCCCCAACTTTACAGGATTCCTAAGACCTATTCACCAGAGCCAATGAAGGTAGATTTATTTTTAAAATAATAATTGAAAGGATAAGAGGTGTTCTATAATTATTCCACCATTAATATACATTTAGGTTGTGTGGTGTGTGTGTTTTATAGCTTTACTGAAGTATAATTGTGGTACAAACCACCCATGAAGTATGCAATTTGATGGTATTTGGAACAGGTACTCATGAAACCACTGTAATCAGGAAGATAAACCTTTCCGTTATCCCCCCCAGTTTCTTCTGGTCCCTGCCCCTAGGCGCACTGATCTGCTTTCTGTCACTATAGTTTGTATTTTCTAGAATTGCATATAAATGGAATACAGTATACATTCTCTTTCTCCGGTTTCTTTCACTCAGAATAATTATTTTGAGATTCATCTATGTTGTATGTATCAATACTTTGTCCCCTTTCATTGGCGATCGTTTTCCATTGTGTGTCCTACAACCATTGTATGGTTCCACTTTGATAAGAGACAAACTGTGGTTATTCAGATTTGAGTATTTTATAGACATTTCTGCAAAAGTGAGTGAAACAAGCTTGATATGTTAAGGAAAATGGACAATATTTATTGATGATAAAATTCATGCTGTAAAGCCAAAATTATAAACTTGGAAAACTTGTGCCTGTCACTGCAACCTTTAGAGCTTCCCAATATCTGTTTTCTGATGAGGTTTGTTGTGATATTTGATTTTTGAAATGTTGGGTAATTGCGGTATGTCAGTATGCAGAAGTTCTGCATAATTCTGAACCAGTATTTTCAAACAAATCAATGTAGTACCTTTAAAATCATTCGTGTTTTAAAGTTCCATTCAAAGTTCGAGATTAAAGGATTTAAAAAAATTTTTTTTAACGTTTATTTATTTTTGAGACAGAGAGGGACAGAGCATGAACGGGGGAGGGGCAGAGAGAGAGGGAGACACAGAATCGGAAGCAGGCTCCAGGCTCTGAGCCATCAGCCCAGAGCCCGACGCGGGGCTCGAACTCACCGACCGTGAGATCGTGACCTGAGCTGAAGTAGGATGCTTAACCGACTGAGCCACCCAGGCGCCCCCGAGATTAAAGGATTTTAAAGTAAAATTACAAAAAGTTCACTTACATGGTTTTCTGTATTGTATTTCCATACTGTAAGTAATGTCTAAGAAGTCACCCCTCATTGAGTTTTTGTGACTATCAAAGAAGAGTCTCTTGGGCTATGTGAAAAAGCTATTAAAATCCTACTCGCTTCTCTAATTAGGCATCTGTGTGTGGCCAGATTTTATTCACATACTTTACCCAAAGCAGCCTATTGCTACACACATTATAGAAGCAGCTGTGAGAATCCAGCTATTTTTCTGTTATACCGACATCAGGACTTGAAAAACTGTAAAGGCATGACCCTCTTCTCACTATATTTTTTGGTTTTGAAAAATATCCTTCATGAAAACATTAATATTTAATGGGTTTATTACGCTTTGAAATGAATAAATACTTTCAAAATGTTTTCTTTTTTTTAAATATATGAAATTTATTGTCAAATTGGTTTCTATATGACACCCAGTGCTCATCCCAAAAGGTGCCCTCCTCAATGCCCATCACCCACTCTCCCCTCCCTCCCACCCCCCATCAGCCCTCAGTTCTCAGTTTTTAAGAGACTCTTCTGCTTTGGCTCTCTTCCACTCTAACTTTTTTTTTTTCCTTCCCCTCCCCCATGGGTTCCTGTTAAGTTAAAAATGTTTTCTTAATATGGTAAACATTGTCAGAAGCTACATAAACACTCTTTGGGGTCTCTCTGGTCTTGGGCAGCTCTAACAAAACACCTTACGCTGGATGACCTAGTAAACACCAGAAACTTCTTTCTCACAGTCCTGTGTGCTGGGAAGTCCAAGATCAAGGTGTTAGCAGATCTGGTGAGCACTTCCTGACTTAACAGATCTCAGATGCCCATGTTCTTGTGATCTCCTCATATGGCAGAGAGAAGTTCTCTTATGACTCCTATAGAGGCATTAATCACATTCCCAAAGGCTCCATACTCATGCCCTCTAGTCCTGATTATCTCCCAAAGGCCCCATGTTCTGATACCATCACATTGGGAGATAGAGTTTCAATATAACTGGGGGGGGGGGGGCACAAAAACTCAGTCTGTAAGAAGGTCCTCATTTTTAGGAATATAAGCATTCTGAGACCAAATATTTGAAAACCATTGGTTTAATAGAACTGTTTTTGGTGTTTGAGAAAGAGAGGTTAGGGAGGAGTCTAGAAACTTCTAAATTAGGGGAAGGCTATAGTTTAAATGGAGTGGCCAGGGAATGCTTCACCTAAAAGGAAACCTCTGACAAAAACTTGAAGGCCGTTAGGAAGCACACTGAGCTCTGAGAGCAATAAACCCAAAACCCAGACTCGGGAAGGTCAAGGAATGGAAAGGCACTGTAACAGGTGTAATGAGTGTAGTAGGAATAAGGTAACAGAAAAACGTGTGTGGAAGGAGAAGGGGAGTCCTGGTGGTAGTGGTTACATGTTGTAGGACTTCTAAGCCATTCTTTAGTTTTCACTTTGGCTTTAGTTTTCACTTTGAAAATAGCTACTGAAGTTTTTGAACATAGTAGTGCATGCGGCATCCTATATTTTAGACAGGTCCTATGATCCCACTCATGTAGAATTTAAGAAATAAAACAGATGAACATATGGGGGGGGGAGAAGGGATGGAAGCAAACCACAAGAGACTTTTAACGATAGAGAACAAACTATGAGTTGATGGAGGGAGTGGGGTGCGAAATGGGCTAGATGGGTAACAGGTACTAAGGAGCGCACTTGTGATGAGCACTGGGTATTGTATGTACGTGATGAATCACTAAATTCTCCTGAAACCAATATTGCAGTGTATATTAACTAACCAGAATTTAAATTAAAAAGGAAGGGGCACCTGGGTGGCTCAGTCAGCTGAATGTCTGACTCTTGATTTCGGCTCAGGTCTTCATCCAGGCTCTGCGCTGAGCGTGTAGCCTGGTTAAGATTGTCTGTCTCTTTTTCCCTCTGCCCCTCTTCCCTGCTCTCTCGTGTGTTCCTTTCTCTCAAAACAAAAATAAAGAGAAAAAAATGTCACTTTACCTCACAAGGTTGATGTGAGGATTAAGTGATTTAAAAAGGTCATTCTGGTTACAATACTGAGAATCATCATGGATGGGTAGGGTTAAGGATAGAAGCAGAAAGACAAGTTAGGAATCTAGGCTGTATCTGCAGAGATGGAAGAAAGTGTGTGTGTGTGTGTGTGTGTATAATTTTTTAAATGTGCTTTGGACATAAAGCCAGTAGGATTTTCTGGTGGGTTGTGTGTAGGATGCAAAAAAGTGGAATCTAGGATGATTGAAGATAGTTGGCCTGAGCAAATCTTACATGTGGTAGATTATATTGATTTTACTTTTGTTCAAGCTTCATTTTTTTTGCCAGTGACTTTATACATGTTTAACTAGGTTTTGTCTCTTGAAAGCCTTCTTTAGCAAAACAAAATTTCTATTTCCTCTTAATTCTTTTAGGTAGTTTTAAAAAACTCTTTTATCTGTCTGGTAGTTTTGCTTTTAGTAAAGCCATGTTTCATAGCCTTCCCACTATTGACATTTTGGGCTGGAACTGAGTTCTTTTTTGTGGGGGCTCTTCTGTGCATTCTGTGATAATGCCTAGCACCTGGTTTATATGTGCTACATGCCAGTAGCTACCCCTGCCCTCATCCCTGCCCAGTTATGACAAGCAAATCTATCTCTAGACGTTGCCAAATGTTTATTTACTGTAGGACAAAAAAGGGCCATGGTTGAGGACTAATTCAATAAAGAATGTTAAATGGAAACTCTGAGTTTGAAATATGCAGATTAAAAAAATACTGTTTTATTTCCACTGCATCTGTGTCCTAAAAGACCTGAATCTAGAAATCAATCTGAAAAGAGAGGAGGAGAACCAGGGCACAGATGCTTAATCTGAACCAGTCTTTTGCAACACGGTAACTTTGCCAGGGTACTAGTCAGAGTTTTATCAGAATGATCTTAAATTTTGAAAAAGGGACAATTAGTAAGCCGATTCTATCACAAGGGTGCTTTACCTATTTTTATTTGTATGTTTTTGCATTTGTGTCTTTCACTTTTAGTTCTTGTACATAATTATGTGATTTAGTTGAAAGAGCAGTGTGAAACAGTGGGAGTTGTGTACGTAGAGAACTGGACTGAATCAAAACCTAAATTCAAGCTCCTGAATCCCTTTTATCTTCACTGTTTTTTTTTTTTAAGTTTACTTAGAGAGAGAGAGAGAGAGAGAGAGAGCGAGCACGTGTGCAAGCTGAAGAGGGGCAGAAAGAGAGGGAGACAGAATCCAAAACAGGGTCCAGGCTCTAAGCTGTGAGCACAGAGCCCAACATGGGGCTCGAACCCAGACTGTGAGATCATGGCCTGAGCTGAAGTCAGATGCTCAACTGATTGAGCCACCTAGGCACCCAGGTTGACTTCACTGTTTTGAAATGAAAAGTGACAATCTCGGTTAAACTAATGTACTGAAAACCTCTAAAAATATTAAAGTGTTATAATAAGGAGCTATTAATACAAAGAAAGACATTTACATTTCTTTTAGAAGATTTAAAACTTAAAAATTTAAAGTTACATATATGGATCAACTATATTTCTATCAGGTTCCACTGGTCTAGACTTTCTGGATGTGAACTCCTAGAAGACAGTTGCCAAAATGGTCAGAGTGACATCTGTAAGATCTATTCTATAGAATTGGGGAATTCTAGTGTGGAAAGTGCTTTCCATATCTATTTTCTTAGTGTTTATAGATAGTATTTTCCACAAACCCTACGGGAATTGTGATGCTGTGAATTTTTAAATTTAATTCAGAAGTTTGAACTTTTGAATTTAGTTTTTAAAAATAGCCTTTTTAAAAAAGAAAACATTAAAATACGATAAATTTAAAAGCAGATACAAGCACTAATTAGCATCATCAGATAAATTTGATTATTTAAGGTGTAGATTTCTTTATCTGAGCCTGTCTGTATCTGATCATATGTTGTGGAACTATTACATATGTCTGACCTTGATTTTCTCAGTACAGTGCTATCAAACACGATAATAAGGCAAATTATTTTATATGTACATATAGCCTTATAAGACAAGTGATAATGTTATCATTTGTTGGTTTTATAATTGTATCAATTTATGAAATTATTAGAAAACCACTTATGAATCCAGTTTATGGAAGTTTTATGTTTTCTATTCCTGCATCTTATATTAGGTTAAGAAGGATTTTTGCTGCTGTTGCTGCCAAAAAAAAAAGTTTGAAAGTCCTAATTCAACCCTCTCACTTTAAAGATTTGGTATGATTCTAAGAAACAGTTCCCCAAATCTCACACAATTGAATCTCATAAAACTCCTTTCCTGATGTCTTAATCTTATATACGCAAAAGTACTTTCCATGAATATGGTAATAGTCTAAAGAATAGAATATTGAGTAAAGATTGTTGGATGTAGAACTTCTTAATTTAAATTAGGTCTTTAAAGGTCCATTCTATAGAACCATTGTTTAAAACCAATCATGTAATTTTCTCTGAATTGTTACAGTTTGACCTTCAGAAACACAAGGGTAGGAGCTTTATCCATGACATTGGAAACTTTCTTCGTGATCCTGTTGAGCAAGTATTGAAGAGGCAGGTGAAAGAGACTGACACCCCAGAACAGGTTATTCTGTCTACGTGCTCAAGAATCTTTCCCAAAGTAGTGCACTTTGGTAATCATCACACAGGACCTACGAATTTACGTGTCAGTTCTTTGGGGCCCAAACACCTTTTCCCTCTTGAGATTTCTTTATAATAAATCCTGTCTTCTCCTGCAGAATTAGCATAGATTCTTATGGCCATCAATTTCTTCAGGCAAAGTAGATGTACTGTTAGTTCTGTCAACTGTGACTATCTGTTTCTCAGACAAGGCCTCCCCAAGTGCTTCAGCAATCTGTTTCTAGATGTTCCTGGCGTTGGGTGAGAGCATATGCAAACCAGGCTCAGATTTTTTTTTTTTATCTCCTCCCTTCTGCTGTGAAACTCCACATGAGGCCATTTGTATTGTTTGAGGGAGGGTTAGGCTTCTGGTAGTTTATTCTATTCAACTTCTTTGTGTGTTTGGGCTTTCTTTGGCTTATACTGTATATACGCCTTCATTTAATGAAGGCATCCTGGCAAATCTGCTTCTTATACCTGAAGAGTGGTATGTTTCCTGAAAGACAAGTATTTTTTTCCTTTTCCTATGTTCTCAGGTGAGTGGTCACATCACCCTTTGGGTGCATGCCAGGAAGAATGTTCTTGTGTTCTAGCACAGGATCCTTTCTTGAGTACTTGGTCTTCCCTTTATGTAAGGAATAATAAACCTATAAATTGACTTAAGTCTGGGAATTGGGTAAAGGCCTGTGACTTTAAAGGTTTAAGGTGGTTTAAGGCCTTTCTTGTCCAGAAGACAAAGTTTATTCTTGTTTTTGGTTAATTCTAATGAAAGTCTTTAATGTATTGCCCATTGATTCTTTTATTCCTAGACACTTCAGGATCAAATAAGCATAGGCTATAATTTATAGATCAGACCGTGATGATTACCTCCAAATTAATTATTTAGGAGGAAATAAAAACCATAGTTGTACCCAGATGTTCCTAAATCTTAACTCTTTCTCTAGCCTTGCAGTGGCCTGTTTCAATTTTTGGACTTGGGTTTTAAAGGTTAGAAAGGGCTTCTGTTTATCTTTGAGATCATATTTATACTTGGATAAGTTTTATTTTTTTGTCCTATATGTTTCTCTTTCATGTTTTTACCTTTTCCCTCTGAGTTTTGGGCTTTCTTTCAAAATTCTAGTCCATTTATCTTTATTGTGTGTTCACTTTCCCCATTGCAGTCTTAAATTTCTTCCATGTATTTCTTTGTAATCTCAGTTGTTGCAGCTTAATGACTACTTAGTCCTATAAAAGTGTGGTGCTCTCTTTTGGCCTTTTGAAAACAAACCAGACTTTTGAAAAGCAATTTTTTTCTGTTTCCTTCAGCATATTTATTCCTTAGGGGAGCATTTCCTTGGTTTCTTTTAAGTGGTTTTCTCGCTCTCTTTTTTGTTAGGTCCAGTGTTTTTCTCATCATGGAAAGAAATTGATAGTTGTGAAGTGTTAACTCCAAGTCAAATAGAAGTTGAACTGAGCTGTGACCTATCACAATAAGTGTTGGTTCTTGCCTGAATTTGGGGAATATTTTATCCCTGAATATTTGTTTTACTATTTTTAGAATTGTAACAATCTAGAGAAAATTATCTGGAGCCATAGTTAACAGCTTTACCTCTGGGCTAAAGATTTCTTTTCCTTCCACACTTTTTGTGGCCAGCCATGCCAGGGAAAAGGTCTGGATTTACTTAACCTGCCTTAGGGTCTTAATAGGCCTGGTTTTCTTTAATGGTGTCTAGGACTTAGCCTATTGCCCTCCATCAAAGAAGTATACGGGAGTTGTATAATGATGCTGATAGGGTCCAAATGTTACTAATTGGTAGAATGGGGAGTGCAAACATCATGTGTCCTGTGGGTTCACCATCTGCTGTTGCTGGTGGCATTCACCCCTTTGAGTTCTGTGTTGTTAGAAGAAGTCTGCATGAGGGAAGGTAGTTTTCTCACAGGAGTAGAAGGAGGACTTTATTTGGCTTCCTTCTATTACACCACATCTATCCAATATCTAGTAGAAACTTAAGTTTCTAGAAAATAAACATTGCACTCCTGTCTTTTCCAGTGATTGTATGTATGTGTGTGTGTATATATATATGTATAATATGTATATATAATATATATAAAATATATAACATAACATACATAGCATATATAGTATGCTATATAATATATATTATATATTACATATAAAATATATAAAATAAATATATTTATAATACATATTATATATATACATATTTCCTATTTTTTCATGTTCTCAGTTATTTCAGTAGACTTTTTTAAAAGCAGAAGGCAGTGAAGTTATGTTTTGTCTCCATCTTGTCTAACGAAATTTTTTTTTAACCAATATGTTCAATTTGATAAATACAGGCATATAATGATTTTAAGGTTTATGTCTACATACCAAATTTATGTAAGGCTAGTTTCAGGTCTCTATGTGGCAAATTTCATTTAGTTGTGACAGTTGCCTGTGCAGAAGCTAATTAGTACTTATTATTTGCTTTTTAGAAAATGGATTCCACATCTCTGTTACCAATGTTTTTAGACATGGATCTGACAATATCACATATAGAATGTTTTCCTAAGGACGTTCTAGTGAAATTTAAAGGCAGAAATAATACTGAATGTGAGTTTGACTACCACATATTACAGAGGGAAATTCAGCATATTCCAAAAGTAAAAGCTAATGTGGACATTGATGAATTTTGTTTGGTGGAAGAAAGAGTATCTGGAGAATGGCAGAGAGGAAGAGTCATGGAAAAGAAAAATGAACTTTATACAGTGCTCCTCATAGATCACGGAGAAGAACTAAGAGTTGATAGTACACAGGTTGCTTCAGCCTGTGGCAACTTATTTGAGCTACCACCACGGGTAATATTTGGTATTTTTGCCAACATACTACCAAATGGGGAAAGATGGCCTCTTAAAGCTTTGAATTATTTTAAGTCATTAGTTGGACTACAAGTGAAAGGTTGTGTACAAGCTGTGTTGCCTCTTCAAAGGACTCTTCTAGAAGTACCAAAAATTACATCCCAGGTTCTTGAGTTACAATTAGGCAGACTTATTGATGGGGATTCATTTCGTCTTATTGTGGAAATGTTAAAAGAATTCCCACAAGAAATGCCCGATTTACTACAACATAGAAGACCTGAATTGTTAAGTAAGAATGATCCTCCAGTTGATGTTCAGCATGTTCTGGATAATTTGCAGCCATCTTTGTCAGTAGGCAGTATTGAAAGTATAAAGGTATCCTCTGCATTGAGCCCAAGTAAATTTTATTGTCAACTAATTAAATGGATTCCAGAGTTAGAAAATTTAACAGCGTGTATGACTTTGCATTATGATGCTATCGGTCAAGTAAGTAGTCCCACATGTGATAACTTTGGATTACTTTGTGTTGCCAAAAAAGAAATGGACAGTGGTATAGAGGAATTCTTCAGCAGCTCTTGCCCAATAATCAGGTGAAAATTTGGTTCATGGATTATGGCAGTACTGAGGCTATACCTTCAATCCACGTAAAGAAACTTAAACAGGATTTTATTTTAGTACCATTATTTTCATTTCCATGTTCTCTGACATATTTAAACAGTCCAGATAGAGATGCCAGAAAATCTCAATTGAGTGTATTTAAACAAGCCTTGTTAGGACAAACAGTATATGCACACATCGATTGGTTCAATAAAGATGAACATTTGTTTTATGTAACACTACAAACTCAGGAGTCTACAATTAATTCTAAGTGTCTGCTGAAGACTATAGGCACACAAGTAATCTGTCCAGTGTCTGAACCAAAAATCTCTAGTATGTTTAAAGAGAACAGTGCTGCTGATGTAAATGGCTTTGCAGTTGAGCATTTTGTTGGAAATACGGAATTGTCAATAGACTATCTAAATAAAAACTCTTTGAAAGTAGGTTTTCCTATTAAAACTGTAGAGATGGAGATAGAGGCTGCCTATATAGCTTTTGTAGTATATGTATTAAACCCATCAAATTTCTGGGTACGTACTAATGAACATCAGAATGAACTTCAAGATATAATGAAAAATATAAACAAATTTTATGATTTGTGTGAAAATAGTGAACTGATTCTAAGAAATCCAGAACCTGGATTATTTTGTTGTGCTAGATACAGCAAGGATGGACATTTTTACAGAGCTGTCATCACTGAAATTAATGGCTGTAAGATTAATGTTTATTTTTTAGATTATGGAAATACTGATTCCATACCATTTTTTGATGTAAAAGTTTTGCTTCCAGAGTTTTGTGAGTTGCCTGCCTTAGCCATGTGCTGTTCACTTGCACATATATTTCCTATTGAAGATTTATGGGTGAAGGCAGCAATTGACTATTTTAAAAAAATTGTCTTGAACAAAGAAATTTTGCTGCAGGTTCTAGCAAAAAAAGATGACAAATACATTGTAAATATTCAGAGTATTGAAGCCTCAGAAATTATTGATGTTGTCCCTCTTATGTTACAAGCTGGATATGCAGAATATTGGGAAGTAGAGCCAGAGTGTTATCCCAAATCTGCAAGTGAATATTCAGTGTTAAATTTAAAATTTAAAAACAAAGTTAATATTAAAGTCCTATCTGCCTTTCTTGAAGGACCTAAACTTTACCATTCAAATAAGCTAAAAGAAAGTAGCTTGTCTTTGGTAAAAACCCCAGCTGTTAATTTCTCAGACTTAAAAAGTCCTTTCACCTTGTCTGTGGGGACTGAGTCACCACGACCTTATAAAGAATATATGTTTAAACCAGGAACAGTCCTTGAAGTTAAGTGTTCTTCTTATTGTGGCCCAGGTGACTTCTCATGCCAGCTTCAATGTAAGTTAGAAGACCTAAAATTACTAATGGAACAAATTCAGAATTACTATAGCATTCATTCAGATCCTTATCAGATTGGGCAGATTGCTTGTGTTGCTAAGTATTCCAAAGATGGGAAGTGGTATAGAGCTGCTGTTTTGACTCAAGTATCACGAAAAGAATTTGACATAGTATTTGTTGATTATGGTTACCAGCAAAGAGTTTTAATTAAAGATCTTTGTGCTATTAACCCACATTTTCTTATGTTAGAAAGCCAAGCCTTCAGATGTAGTCTTAATCATTTAGTTGAACCCATTAGTTGTAAATCATTCAGTTGGACAAGAGAAGCATGCAGAGACTTTGGGAATTTTATTTCTTCATCTAAAGGATTGGCTTGCACCATTTATGCCTTAGTTCTTACACATCCAAACTCTTTATGTCACTTAGTGGATTTGCAATCTCCACTTACTAGTGCAAAAGAATTTCTTATGAATCATGGCTCTGCACAGTATACTACATTATCAAAGCCATTCCCATCTTCAGTTAGTCTTTACAGTTACTGTTATTCTTCCTTTAACATAAAAATTGGAAGTGAGGAAGAAATATACATATCTCACATACATAGTCCCAGAAGGTTTTATTGCCAACTTAGTAGAAATAATAAAGACCTGGAGATGATAGAAACAAAAATCACAGAGATTAGTAATCTCAAAAATTGTCCAAAATATGATCCTAGTAAAATGAGACTGTGCATATCTAAGTATGTAGAGGATGGTCTCTTTTATCGAGCTTTAACAATGCCAACAGATTCATTAACTGACTTTCTGGTCTATTTTGTGGACTTTGGAAATAAGCAATTAGTAGAAGGAAGTACATTGAAGGCTATTTCAGATCAGTTTCCAGAGTTGCTGTTCACACCTATGCAAGCTATTAAGTGTTTTTTGTCAGATCTTAGAGATGTAGATGTTCCAGCAGAAATCAATAGCTGGTTTAAAGATAATTTTTTGGGAAAACGATTAAGGGCAATAATATTGTCCAGGGAGTCAGATGGCCAGCTTGGTGTAGAATTATATGATGGATATCAACATATAAATCAGAAAATTAAAATGTTGCTTCATGCTTATGGAAAAAAACATTGTGATCAAGCACGCTGTGTGGAAAAGGGTCATAAAATAAGTGAGAATAAGAGACTTACTATTTCTTTGAAAGGCAAAACAGAAAACCACTATCCCAATAATATAAATAAGACTCATGTAGTAACATATTCTGAAAGCAAAACAGATCAGTTAATGAATCCCAGAAGTACATATGCCAAGCTTTTGAAACCATCGGCCTGTTTTAAAATTGAACCTGTGTCAAAAAACAAAGTGAAGTCTTTGAGTGATGGATTCAAAAATAAAGGTGTAAAAATTGTCCCTGGATCTGCACATACTCTTGATGAAAATGATGTGGGCCAGAAATCAGTAAGGGTTGTATCACCATCTTTTATCCAAGAATTAAATCAAGCAGACTTTCAAAACCCATATAATCTTACTAGACCACAGATCAAGGATCTTCCTCAACCCAAAATTTACTTGAATGCCAAAGTTAAAGGATATGTTTCTAGTGTCAGTAATCCAGCAAGTTTCCATATTCAGCTTGTTGATAATGAAAATGTAATCATCAGACTTGCAGATGCTCTAAATGAAAGAAGAACAAAGATAGTGAAAGAGAGAAAATCAGTTAAGCCTGTGGTGGGAGACCTTGTAGTTGCCGAATACTCTGGTGACCATGCCATTTACAGAGCAGTCATTAAGAAAAATTTGCCAGGAAATTCTTTTGAAGTGGAATTTATTGACTATGGTAACACTGCGGTAATAAGCACATCAAAAATTTATGAATTTCAGAGGGAATTCTTAACAATTCCTCAGCTAGGAATCCATTCTTTTCTTAGTGGAGTCAAGTGGAATGAGCCTGATGAAATATGGGACAGTAAAACTGTGGATTATTTTGCATCAAGAGTAAGTAACAAAACAGTTGCATGTGAATTTTTGAAAAAGCATGAGCAGAAATGGGAAGTAAATATCATTTGTGATGGAACATCTGTTATTAATGAACTACTGAAATGGACAGCATGTTCAAAACTTCAGCAAACAGGATTGCAGATGCCAGCGGTTTTCTCTCAAAAAGTGAGTTCTGGTGAGGATAATGAAATTAAGAAAGGAAGATCAAATGAATATGAATGTTCTATGATCCTTCAACCACCCTACCAACAGCTGGGTAATATTCCTTTTGAAGAGTTAAAACCTGGCCAACTGGAAAAGGCTGAAATACTTTATGTCTCAAAAAGTGGGACATTTTATGTGAAGTTATCAAAAAATAAAAAAATCTTATCAGATTTAACAGTATTAATCACTAAAGAAGTAAAAAAACCTTTATCAATGGGAACTATTAAAAAAGGCCTAGAGTGCTTGGCAAAATCTAAAAAAACCTTGAAATGGTATCGATCAAAAGTAGAAAAGAAGTGTGTTGATGATAAAGTGCTTGTTTTTTTAGTAGATCGTGGTAGGTATGAAATAGTACCTTTAGGTAATACCAAGGTGCTTAGTAATGAAATAAGAAATATTCCAAGACAAGCTGTGGCTTGTAAATGGATTTGGTTTGAAAATTTTAGAAACAGGTCATTTGAGTCTATTGTGTGTTTATTTGGTCATCTGGAAATAAATATTCTTTTCCTGAAATATTTAGACTCTGTGTGGGAAGTAGACATTTTGGTAGATGGCCTGTTACTTTTTGAATATTTAAATTTAAATACAGTTCGTGTTGAAAACAAACTTAGATCTTCAGAAACGATTTTTAATATGGAATCTAAGTCTCCTGTGTCATGTACAATAAGATCATATACTTGGGCCCAACTCCAAAATGGAAAGCGGTATTCTGGTATTGCCACTGCTATTTCTGATCCATCAGATTTCTGTGTTCAGTTAGAAGATTTCTTTGACACAATGAAATCTCTCTTTGTGTTGCTTTCTGATCTACCAGAAAACTTACAAACAGTGCCTCAAGAGTGCATATTTCCTGGTGCTAGTTGTTTGTTCAAATATGAACTGGAAGATCAGTGGAATCGAGTAGAAATTTCTGAAGTCTCTAATCAGTCTTTACTACTTGTGTTGATCGACTATGGATTTTCTGTTTACATACCTTATTCAGATACAAAAAATCTCAAAGTTGTTCCTGTGGAACTTCTGAATTTACCAAGGTTAAGTTATCCTTGTATCTTAGGTGGTATCTTACCTGCTAAGGGGAAGCATTGGAGTGAAGAAGCCAAAAGCTTTTTTCAAGATCAGCTAAGTAAACCAGGCTTAGTTTTCCAGTTGAGGAGGTATAATTTTGAAACAAAACTGGAAGTAGATGTCATTCATGAGAAAAACAGTTTGGCAGATATGTTGGTTGTATCTGGTTTTGCAGTATATTCTAAAGATTCAGATCATCTTAATGATGGAGTTAGTACTAGTGGATCTACTGAAATCCAGTATCAATTACAGAGTAAGCCTGTTTTCCCATTGTTAGATCCAAATTGTTACAAAAGAGAAAATACAAGCTGTATAATCACTGAGAAACAAAAACTAAAAGAGAAAACCATAAAGAAAGAGGTCTATAAGAACTTGAGGAAAAGCAATATCAGTATGCGATTATATTCTAGAAATTTAACTCTGAGGAAGGCTGACATTGGAAAACATAATCCCCGAAGTACCATCACATTTGATACATGTACAGCAGCTTCATTTTGGGAACTACTGAATGATTTGAAGAATAACACTAATTTCATTGAAAACATTTTTGAAAAACTACCAACTGAAGAAATACAAGAAAATAACACAGTGGATTTGAGAACAAGGATAAAAGCACTGCGTGTTAGTGAAAAAATTATATCTGAGGAACACTTAAAAGGTAGGTACCTATTTAAAAAAAAACAGCTTTTTTTGTATATTGTTTTTTATTCCTTGAAAGTTTATTATATGCTAAGATTATCCAAATTGAAAAAATCATAGTGCAAGAAGCTCACTAGACAATCAATAAATAGATAAACTGGGAGTGATTACTTAATTATAAAATGATACTTGAGGATATTTTCCTGTTTTGAATGGTAACCTTTGAGAATGTAATGAAAGTGGAGAGAATTTTTAACCATATGTGCATGTACACATAGATGACATTTTATAGATACTTTCAAGGGTTTCACAAAACTAAAGGCCCATAGATCTCTAGTTAATAAATCTTGCTATTAGTGAGCTCCTGGGCTCATTTTGGAGAACCAATTTTCTGTTATGTGTTTATCAGATGAAATATATCTTTATTTAGATTTTTTGAGTGTACTTTTAGCATATTGCTAATAAAGTTAAATTTATAGTATAAACTGACTTGAACATATTTCCTCTTAAATTTTTTAGATGTCAAACTGATTCTATAATAAATTTTAATATTTTATGTTATCTGATTTTGCTTATGCACATTGTATTTTATTTTCTGTATGGATTAGTTACTGAGGAATTTGTAGGCTATAAATGTTCCCTGCTTTTAATGAATGTTTGTTCTGACTATAAATCTATTATTCCATATTATCTCTAGTATTATAGCCGGTTACATTCTTTCAGTGAGGGGAGGGATCTTGTTTTTATTGATGTATTTTAGAAGGAGTATTTCATTTGAATTCATATTGAGGTGTTTTATAGTTAATTCATAAAGGCTTTAAAATTGGTCCTCTTATTTTTGAGTATTTTGTTATTAGCAGTTATGGTAGAGTGCTTACTATGTTCTAGGTACTGTGCTAAGATTTTTTGATGTATGACGTCTTTTAAAGCTTACCAAATTCTATGAAGTAGGTGGATATTAAGGTTTAAATGGAGTCCAATAACTAGTACCCATTTCTTTGCCTGAATTCTAAACCATTTTAGAGATGGACAAAGAGAGAAACCATTGATGAGCAAAATATCACATTAAAAACAAAACAAAACAGCCAGTGGGCACCTGGGTGGCTCAGTCAGTTCAGCTTCCGACTTTGGCTCAGGTCGTGATCTCGCGATTCGTGAGTTTGAGCCCCACATTGGGCTCTGTGCTGACAGCTTAGAGCCTGGAGCCTGCTTTGGATTCTGTGTCTCCCTCTCTCTCTGCCTCTCCCCTGCTCGTGCTCTGCCTCTGTCTCTCAAAAAATAAAATGTTAAAAAAACCCACCCCAAACCAGTATTGATGGATGTGGGTTTGTATCAATGGGAAAGGGGTTTACCAACACCAAGTCAACAATTTAGACTTACCCACAGAGGCGAATTTCTCCATATTGGGGGTCTACCCATGTAAAACTTACAGGTTGAGGCGTTTATCTCCAAAAAAGAAAGGGAGGGAAGGAGGAAGAGACTAAACTGACCTATACCTTTGTCCTTCTGCATGGCCCTACTCCAAGTGTAAGTAAGGGAGTGAACAAACCAGAGTATTAGGCTAGGAGAATACCTCACCCGTGAATACTTGTACATGGAAGGAAACCCCAGGAATGGGAAGAAGCACCCCTCCCCCAAATTATTATCACTATTTTATGACTGATGCTCAGGAAAATTAAGTAAATTGCCAATGGCTCTAAAGAGAAAAATCTCAGTTCCTTGTTTACTAGCAACTCTGATGTTTCCACATCCAAAGTCTTTTATTAATTACTGATACTGCCTTTTGGAAAGGAGTTAGATATTTGAGGAAGAGTTTTCTATAAGCTTTTGACCATCAGCCCATACACTTTGGCATTTCTATACCTTCTGTTGTTACTTTACATGTGTTTATTTCCACCGTCTTTGTTTTTCCTTAAGAACCCACTCTTGGTCCCCATCTCTATCCTACCTCCTGCATTCCTAGTACAGAGTGAACCAGTAAGTGAATTAAGTAAAAGTAACTATTATGAAAACAAAGAACCAAACATTAAATTAAAAAATTTTCACTAGGGAAAAATCATAAATTTGAGACAAATACAAGAACCATGGTTTCATGGACTAAGAATTTTCTAATACACTTGCCATGATCCATGTAAAACAAAAAAATAAGAAAACATCAAGTGGTTTCATTGCCTTGTGTACTGTCCAAACTCCTAGCCCCGATTACTCGTCCAACAGTGGTAGTGTAGTAGCCACTGCTGTTTGTTACTATTGCCTGCACGTGCTTTGAATCTAGGGCAAAATGGTTTTAGTTCTTGGTTGAAGTTAGCAATATTTGAAATTGTTGCCTATTAAGGAAACTGGAAAAGTGGCTCTAATGGCCATGCTGTTGAATTTATACTTTGCACTGACATTAAGAAAGAATGCTTTAAAAAATTCCGATGCCTGGGTCTCACTTTGAGATTGTTTTAATTGGTCAGGCTACCGCCTCCATGAGGATTTTAAAACCCCCTGGGTGATTGTAATGTACAGAGAAGGTTGAGAACCACTGTTTTAGAGACGATTGTGGATAACTTTCTGAATTATTTTGTGAGAGAAAACATTTCTGGACTTTGTGAAAAGTCTTAAAATCTATTCCTCCTTTATTTGGAGGCCAGACTATACATAGTGAATTACAGCAATTCTGGGCTAAACTTAATTTGAAATAAATATAGTAAAAATGCCACGATGTTAGAAATGACCTCAAAGTATAATACATTTATTTTGCCTTGCCCAGGTATTGTTTTAATTATAGAAGTTGCTGCCTCTTATGTTTAGAAAATTGGCTTAACTTTCCCCTAGTTTCACCCTACTGTAACATATCAGTATTAAAATATTCAAACTAGTTGTTTTTGTTTGCAGATTGTTTTCTTAAAAGTTAATAGTCTTTTCCCAGGATGTTTTTGCAGGTTTTTGTTGTTGTTTGTTTTTCCTGGAAGTCCTTGAATAGATAATTATGGGAACTAAAGAATGTAACAACCCTTCAAAAAGCACAGAAGTATCTAGTCACTCTTTGGTAATGAAGTACTGCGTTATGTTGATTTGTGCTACCTTCCTATGCTTCCTTATTTAACTGGAGGAATTTTTTGAATCTTTCAAATTCTTTGAAAGAAATTTGGAATGGCAACCAACTTTAGAGGAGAATTTTGTCTGACATTTTACATTTGAAATAATACACCTAGACATCAAAGGAGAATGGCTGACAGGCATGTAAAATGTTAGACTGAATTTTGAAAATACGAGACTTGTAGGTGATACACACTTATGAATCACTTGCATCGGATGTAGCATGGTATTTAAAAGTAAGGTCAGTGAGGCCCCTTGCTCCCTGAGTTTGAATTTCTGCTTCATCCCTTCTTAACTGTGAAACTGTAGGTAAGCTTTTTAACATGGCTGTGCCTCAGTTTTTTCATCTGGAATATGGAAATAATAACTATGCATTTGGCTTCTTGTGAGGAATGAATAAGTTAAAATGTGTAAAACCTTTTCACTAGTATCTGGTGCAGAGTAAGTGCTCAGAAATTTTAGAAATATCAGCCATCCCAATAAAGCTCTAATGTATTTGTTTTGTAAATCTTTTGTGAAATTGCAATTTGAAAAATTGCTGATGCTGCTCTGCAAGAAACTGAAATATGTAGGGCAGTGTGTGTGTGTGTGTGTGTGTGTGTGTGTGTATCTATATCTATATCTAAATTTATAGTACAATGGTTAGATTAACAGTTAAATTTCTATTTGGAAGATAGGATTTATGATTGAGATAATTATAGTTCTAAATGAAGATTAGAACAGGCTATATGTATTTTTTCCAAAATGGGTATATATTAGTGATTGTTTAAGAAAAGATCTTTTCAGTTGTTATGTACAATTATATGTATATATTATAGTATATGTGTAATCTGATTATGCCATACTTCACTCCTCCTTTACCTTTTTCAATTGTGACTTTTAGAAATTGTTAACTAAAAAAATTCTGTTCATAGAAGGTATTTTCAAAATAAAATCTTGACTATGAATTAGACCCATAATGCCTGGAAAATTATATTACAGCATATTAATTATTACTGTTTTTGCTTGTGTTTCAGTGAAGGGAGATGAAAGCTCAGATCCTCTATGTATCAGTTTGGCAACAAATAATACATAGGATACCGAATAATTACTGTTTTGTTGTAGATGCTCCAAATATATAATAAAAGTGGTAAGCATATGACAATTTCTAATATTAAAGGTATCTTCAAGGCATCTAGATTGTTCAAATTATTTCCCTAGGAGACAATGATTAGAATGCTACAGAAATTCTATGTGACCAGGAATTGTGATGATTTGTTTGTAGAAGATTACTTAGGAAATGTGGTTCACTCCTAAAGTATTTTAAACATTTGATAAACCATTCTTTGCTTGTGTTTCCAGTCATTAGATAATATTTTACCATTATCTGTATTTTTCAAGTGTCTTTCCTGACTGAAACCTTTGTTTCAGTTGCTGCTTTGTAGGGACATCATTGAAATCATGGAAAATACATAGAGAGTTAAGGCTATAGGACTGCATTCCCAGGAAAATATGGGTGCTTTTAGGACTGGCACTTATTAATAGGATATGGAAGAGAAGTCAGAGTTAATCCTATTCTTCCCTTTCTTTAGATCATACAGTGGGATTTTTCTTTCATTTTATTTTGCAGTCATACCTTTTTTTAAATTTGGTTTTACACTTTTGGTTGTTCATTGTTGTAGATACTTGTGCCATTCAAGAACACTGCTGTTTGGTTGGGGGGGTAGATATTTTGTCAGTGTATTTAACTGTGAATTAGAATTTATTTTTCAAGTAAACATTTATTGAACAAATTTAGAGTATTGTTTTGGTGCCAGGATAGAACCATAAAATCATGCAAATGTACTTAAGAGTCAGTGTCCACCAAATAGTTTTGAAGAACTAGAGATTTGGTGATTTAGAGACTATTTGGGGAAATTTAGAAATTTCCTAAGCTAGGTATGGAGAATCCAGTTTATCATTGTACATGTATATTGAATGTATTAATACTGTCATTTTTTTGAGGTTAGGAAGTAATTTCCAGAAATGCTGTTGTTTATGAATATATAGGAGTTTAAGTTGGGTATCTTGAAAGTTTATTCAGTGCAGGGAGGCTTCATATTTTTACACTCCAAATTAATCTGTGGCTTGTGATTATTTTAGAGCAGAGAATTTAATATTTACTCTTTGTAATCGAATTTCTTTGAATACTTTTGTGTCATTTTCCTCCAAACTTCACCAGATCTCACAGATTATTTTGTGCAATTTAGAAAAGTACTTCTATTAGAAAATGAATTCACTTTATACAACTTCCGTGACTATTTAATACTGGGTTGCTTTTGTTGTTTTGTTACCATAAAACATGGCAAAGTTAATGATTTGGATAATTAAACAAAAATGAATAAAGTAAGATAAAGTAGTATTAATGGGTGTTTTTTGGTACCAGTTTTATCATGAAGGGCCTCATACCTCTTCAGTTTTTCAGAGTTCTGTTAATTTCATTTATGTGTCTTGAGGTACAGTATTTTATGTTTAGAAATAGACAAACTTCACAAATTTATTTATAGCATTTATGTTATTAAATACTGTAGAAAATGTTTTTACAAGACTACGTTTCAGTTAATTCCTAACTGATTTTTTATTAGACAGAAGCCCAATCTAGAAAGTAACTGAAGAAAGGATTAAAATTGTTTCCTTTTAAGATAAAAAGAGCTTAATTTAAAACCATTTTCCTCTTTTTTATGGAGCTACATTATTATTTTTGTTCTACATTAGCTAGTTTGTTATACTGTAAAATTACAACATGGAGGATGTATAGTAATATAGTTATTCAGAGTACTTTCAAGCAAAAACAAATAGCTTATTCATCTTAAAATTTATATTTTCTTAGGATTAAGTTTTATTAGATTTTACAGATAAGTCAATATTAAAATAATGCTTTTTCCTACTCTAAAACACTTGTATGAATTTAAGTTAGTAGAAGCTGTTATTTTATGAATGTTGGCGATAGACTATTGATTCAAAATTTGGGAAGTAGTAGCACATTTACATTTTTAGATTAAAATATTTCAAAGTTGAGGATTGCTAAGCTTTACTTTTTAAATTCATTTTTTAAAAATTTTTCTCAGAAACATACTTGATAATTTTTTTAAGTTTATTTTGAGAGAGAGCACTTGTGCATGCTCAAGCAGGGAAGGGATAGAGAAAGAGGGAAAGAGAGGATCCCAAGCAGCCTCCATGATATCAGCATAGAGCCCTGTGTGGGGCTCGATTCCATGAACCATGAGATCATGACCTGAGCTGAGATCCAGTCAGATGTTTAACTGACTGCACCCCTAAATTCATTTGTAATTTTGCTTTACTCCTATAAATTAAAAAATGTTATTTTTTGAACTCATGTAAAATTTTATAAGAATAGAAAAAGTGTTCTTTAGAAATGATAATTGATTTGGTTTTTAAAAAATATTCACGTATGCATTATTCAAATATGTGTGTGTATTCAATTTTTTTTAAACATTTATTCATTTTTGAGAGTGAGAGAGAGCATGAGTGGGGAAGGGGCAGAGAGAGACGGAGACAAAGAATCTGAAGGGCCTCCAGGCTCCAAGCTGTCAGCACAGAGCCTGATGTGGGGCTCAAACTCACAGACCACGAGATTGTGACCTGAGCTGAAGTGGGACGCTCAACCTGCTGAGCCACCCGGATGCCCCCCTTTTATTTTTTTTAAGTTTATTTCTTTTGAGCGTGGCGGAGGGGCAGAAAGAGGTGGGGGGACAGAGAGAATCTCAAGCAGGTTCCATGCTGTCAGTGCGAAGCCCGATGTGGAGCTCGAACTCTTCATGAACTGTGACATCATGACCTAAGCTGAAATCAAGAGTTGGACACTTAACAGCTGAGCCACCCGGACACCCCTATAACTTTTTCTGACTTTTATATATGTATTTAACTCTGCTATTGCTTAAAAACTTCTTTTGTTCTAGTTGTGTACGCTCAGGGGAAATTATTTTTGTTTTGTATATTGAGTATTTTGAGTTACTTTTTCACAGTAAAACATTATAAATATAGTTTGCTAAAATCTCAATGAGTATGTTTTAAAAGGGCAATATAGCATTAACAGAATCATGCCTTGTGCATATAGTGATGAAAAATTGAATTCACTTTAACATTTCCTTTAACCAAAATTAGTCCTTACTCAGACACTCGGCACAATTTTTTTTCTCTTTAAAGGTATTTCTAATTCTCAAAACAGTTTTTAATTTTTCATTTTTTTTCACTTTTGAAGGAATGCTGGAGTTTTAAAAATTGTAAATCTTTTTATTTGGCCTATAATTTGGATATATTTCTCAACTTTTTAAGAGTCTCCCGCATTATATTTATTTTCTACATTTGACTTCTAGAATTTTTCTTAGGTTATATCATGATAGCCATACTAAGAGTATTTAAGATTCTTATAGAAGTTCCCCTTTGATGATACATTAACATCTTATGTAATGGTTTTAATGTATTTTCTTAGTTTTCTCATAATTTTTCATTAATCACAAAGTGATCAGTTATTGACTAATGTTATAATGCTATTTCATAATATATTTGTCTCTGTGTCCTTGAACATATTGATAATCTCTGAAAATCTTCTCCTTAGTACTAAAACCTTATCTTTTATAATCTTGTTACAGTCTTCTATATGGTACATTCATTCATCAAACTGTGTTAGATATAGGAGATACAAAAATGAGTCAAATTCTGGTTTTTTTTTTTTTAAATTTTTTTTTTAATGTTTATTTATTTTTGAGACAGAGAGAGACAGAGCATGAACGGGGGAGGGGCAGAGAGAGAGGGAGACACAGAATCGGAAACAGGCTCCAGGCTCTGAGCCGTCAGCCCAGAGCCCGATGCGGGGCTCGAACTCACGGACCGCGAGATCGTGACCTGGCTGAAGTCGGACGCTTAACTGACTGCGCCACCCAGGCGCCCCTCAAATTCTGGTTTTTAAGATACTTACATTATAGTGGTGGAAGCACATTAGTAATTATAACAAAGAATGGTACATGGTATGTAATAAAGGTATATAATAAGGTGCTTTAGGACCACAGAAGACCGTGCACTTTACTTCCTGGGATTGGGGGACCAGTTGGAAAAAGACTTTAAAAATATGACCTGTGATGGGGCGCTTGGGTGGCTTAGTAGGTTAAGCATCCAACTTCAGCTCTGGTCATGATCTCACAGTTCCTGGGTTTGAGCCCCACGTCAGGCTCTGTGCTGACAGCTCAGAGCCTGGAGCCTGCTTCAGATTCTGTGTCTCCTCTCTCTGCTCCTCCTTTGCTTGTGCTCTCTCTCTCAGAAATAAATATACACTAAGACAATTTTAAAAAATGACCTGTGAGCCTGATTCTTCAAAGATATGCTAGGGAACTTAGACCTACAAGGAAGGAAATTAGAGGCCACATGGTACAGCCACGCACAACTGACTCAGTACAATCACCCTATTTTATTTTGATCGCCAAGGCCTGAGGGGAGTTGGGAATATAGAAAGTGACTACTCATGGGTGTGGAGTTTCTCTTTGGGGCTCTGAAAATGTTCAGAAGTTAAATGGTGACAGTAGTTACACAATTCTTTAAATATACTAAAACTTATTGATCTGTACACTTGAACAAGGTGAATTTTATGACCCCTGAATATTTCCGTAAAGCTTCTTAAAAATTACATGTATGAAGCTTATGCATAGCTTATGAATTCAGTAAGCTATTCCTTGAGACTGTTTAGAGAAGAACAGAGAAATGTAATGAAATTCTGATATCTAGTTTAGGGATTTCAAAATTAAAGGGAATAAAATCTCAAACCTCAAGAACCAAAAAATAAATGAAAAAGGAGATCGCTAGGGTGGGGAGAATGGCATCCTTAGTCTAGATCATTCTATGCATGTCATTATTAGCTATTGGTCATAATAATAGCTATTACTAGCTATTAGCATTTTTAAACCTTTGTTATTTAAAAAAGTTTTTTTAATGTTTAGTTTTGAGAGGGAGCAGGAGACAGAGTGCAGGTGGGGGAGTGGTAGAGAAAGAGGGAGACAGAATCTGAAGCAGGCACCAGGCTCTGAGCTGTCAGCGTAGAACCGGATGTGGGGCTTGAATTCATGGACTGTAAGATCATGACCTGAGCCAAAGTTGGACACCTAACTGACTGAGCCACCTAGGCACCCCTAAACCTTGTTATTTTCTTAAAAAATGTTTTTAATGTTTATGTTAGACATCGTGTGAGCGGGAGAGGGCAGAGAGATAGCGAGGCACAGAATCTGAAGCAGGCTCCAGGCTTTGAGCCTCTGTGCTGACAGCTCAGAGCCTGACACCGGGCTCAAACTAACAAACCGTGAAATCATGACCCGAGCCCAAGTTGGTTGCTTAACCGACTGAGCCACCTTAGGCACCCCTAAACCTTGTTATTTTTAAGTGTAGACCTAAAAGTGTACAAAACCAAGATATATAGCTACAGGCTTTCTGATAAAACACCTGTGTAACTGCTACACAGTGCAAAAATGGATCATTACCAGGACTCCAGAAGCTCTTTTCCTGTCCTCTCAAATATTTATGCCCTCCTCTCCAAAGGAACTACTACCCTGACTTTTGTGGCACTATGTTCCTTTTTTTGTGTCTTTAAAGTAGTTTTACCACCTAATTTTGCCAACAACCAAGAAATAATGCTTTTTTCTTTTAATGGTTATATATGGAACTGATAGTATGCTTTTTTTTTTTTAATTTAAGTTTTTACCTGAGCCAAAACCAAGAGTTAGACACTTAACTGAGCCACCCAGGCACTCCAGTAGTATGTTTTTGTTTCTTTTTGCACAATTTTTAAGTATGAGATTTATCCATTTTTTTGGTGTGTGTAGTTACGGTTCATTTATTTTAATTTCTTAAAATTATGTATTTATGTATTTATTTATAACATAAGCAAAAAGGGGAGGGGTGGAGAGAGAGAGAATCCCAAGCAGGCTCTGTGCTGTCAGTTCAGAGCCCTATGTGGGCTTGAACTTATGAACCATGAGATCATGATCTGAGCTGAAACTGAGTCAGACACTTAACCAATTGAGCCACACAGGCACCCCATTCGTTTTCATTTCTGAATAAATAATTTTTCTTGTAGGGTATAAATTTATTCATTCTACTCTTGACAATTTTTCTAGTTTTCAACTATTGCAAATAATAAGGGAAATAACTGCGTGCCATTTCATGAACATGTATGTGCATTTCTGTTGGATGTGTCTGGGTTTCATTGCTGGAATTGTTGGGTCATTGTACACTAGAGGTAGAGAATAGAGGTAGGATGAAACCCTCTGGATGGGTAAGTCTCTTCATCTGGTTGAGTGTTACTTCTGTGGAGGATGCCTATGGTAAGCATTGAGATGAATCACCAAGATTGATATGCCAAGATTCACATGGTCATTACCACTGGCTCATCCAAATGCCTCTTCTGCAGGTTTCCTTATCTTTGTCTTCCATACTTGTACCTTCTGAGCCCCAGCCAACCAACTTAACCAGTTACCACTGTGTGGCAGTCTATATGTGGTTACCTTAGGTTTCTTCCATTTCCATTCAGAAAGGATGTAGGGTGTGCCCAAAGGGAAAGTTTCTTAGCATCGTTCCTTCAGGGATGTCCCTGAATGGGCATGTAGTCAGGCAGTAGTGCATGCTGGCTTGCAATGGCATACTGTGTTGACCAATTTATGGATCATACTTGATTGTTAAAATATCCTCTGTCAGCTGGTCATAGGAAACCTTCCTGGGAAGACCAAAATATGATTTTTGAATGTTAAAACACCCTTGCATTTCTGTGATGTCTCATGTAGGCATGTTATGCAATCTTTTTAATGTCTTGCTATATTTGGTGCTAGTGTTATTAAAGGAATTTTGTTTATAAGGAATATTGGTCTATAGTTCTTTTTTCCCCACTTTGTTATGTCTTCTCTGGATTTGGTATCAGGGGAACAGAATGAGTTGGGAAAGGTCTCCTCTATCATCTGAAAATTTTTATGTAGGGTTATATTTCTCCTTTGAAAGAAATTCCATTTTTTCCCCATGGTTCTTCCATTTTCTGTTTCATTTCTGCTTTGACTTTTACTGTGTTTGATTTGCTTTTTCTAGCTTCTTAAAGTAGCTATTATTTTTAGATCTTTGTCTTTTGTAATAGAAGTGCTTAATGCCAGAAACTGCTTTAAAGTTTATATGTTGAGAGAGAGAGAGAGAGTGAGAGAGAGGACGAAGAGTAGGGAAGGGGTGGAGATAGAGGGAGAGAGAGAATCCCAAGCAGGCTCCGTACTGTTAGCACAGAGCCTGATGCAGCCTCAAACCCATGAACCGTGAGATCATGACCTGAGGCAGAACCAAGCATCAGCCACTTAACTAATTGGGCCACCCAGGCACCCACAGAAACAACTTTTTAAGTGTTCTTCAGGTGCAGCCCATATATTTTGAAGTGTGTCCATTTTTTAGGTTATTTTTTAATGCCCCTTTATTTATATTAATTTGGATCCAATAACAGTGATTTTCTCAGCTTTTGTTTTCCTCTGAATATCTTTAACTTTAGGCATATTTTCATATCATATGATAAGCTCTTTTTTGATAAGCTCTTTTCAGATGTACAATTCAGTGTTTGGTATTTGTCACAAGTTGTGCAACTATCCCCATTAAAAACTTTTACAACATCTTATTCAATATTCCTACATACATTTACTGTTAATTCCCATATCCTTTTCTACCCCCACTCCCTGTTTCAGGCAAACATTAATTTCTGTCCTTAACACTTCTCTTTTCTGGACTTTTGATATAAATGGAATCGTGATATTTGGTCTCTTGTGTCTGGCTTCTTTCACTGAGTAAAATGTTTTTGAGCTACATCCATATCATAGTGTGTATCAGTAGTTCATCCTTTCTTATTGCTTAATAGTATGTCATTGAATAAATATACATATTTCTAAGTTTTGACTGTTAGGATTAATGCTGCTAAAAATATATATGTACAAACCTTTATGTGAATGTGTTCATTTCTCTTGCATATATACCTAAGAGTGGAATTACTGGGTCTTTTGGTAAAGTCATGTTTAATGTTTAAAAAATCCAAACTGTTTTTCAAAGTGACTGTACCATTTTTATATTCCTATTGACTATATGGAGGTTTTGCTGATTCTCTGTATCCTTATATCCTTGTCAATATGTTGTGTCTTTCTTTAAAATCCACCCACCCCGCACCGGCAACCACTGTTTCTCTCCATTTAAGGTCTTTTTTTTTTTTTTTTTAAATTCATTTTGGCTTAATCTCTGACCTATTTCACTTAGCATTATAGCCTCTAGGTCCATTTGTGTTGTGTACCTGGGAAGATTGCTGCCTTTTTTTTTCTTGAGTGACTGATATTTCATTGCAGATACATGTACCAGATTTTCTTCATCCATTCGTCTATGGATGGACTCTTGGGTTGCTTCCATTTCTTGGCTATTATAAATCATGCTGAAATAAACATAGGAGTGCATGTATCTTTTTCAAATTAGCGTTTTTATTTTCTTTGGGTAAATACCTGGTACTGAAATCATTGGATCATATGGTAATTCTGTTTTTAATGTAAGAAACCTACATACTATTTTCCCTAGTAGTGGAACCAATTTACATACCCTTCAACAGTGCATGAGGGTTCCTTTTTCTCCACATCCTTGTTTACACTTGTTATTTATTCCGTTTTTGATGTTAGCTGACAGATGTGAGGTAATATCTCATTGTGATTTTAATTTGCATTTCCCAGCTGATTAGTGATGTTGATCATCCTTTCGTGTGTTGGCCATCTGTATGTTGTCTTTAGAAAAACTCTATTCAAATCCTCCACTCATTTGTAATTTGTTTGTTTTTTGGTGTTGAGTTATAGAAGTCCTTTATATATTTAGGTTATTAGCCCCTATCAGATATGTCATTTATAAATATTTTCTCCCATTCAGTAAATAGGCGGTGGTCTGCTTTGTGATGGTTTCCTTTGCTGTGCAAAAGCTTTTTATTTTGGGGTAGTCCTAGTAGTTTAATTTTGCTTTTGTTGCCCTTGCCCAAGGTGACCTATCTAGAAAAATATTTCTATGGCTGATATCAAAGAAATTACTGCCTATGTTTTCTTCAAGGGGTTTTATGGTTTCAAAGTTTCACATTTGGGTACTTAATCCATTTTGAGTTTATTTTTCTGTATGGTGTAAGAAAATGACCCAGTTTTATTATTTTTCATGTAGCTCTCCAGTTTTCCCAGCACCGTTTGTTGAAGAGACTGTATTTTCCCCATTATATATTCTTGCCTTCTGCATTGTAGATTCATTGAACATATAAGTGTGGGTCTGTTTCTGGGCTCTCTATTCTGTTTCATTGATCTGTGTGTTTGTTTTTGTGCCAATACCATACTGTTTTAATTACTATAGCTTTGTAGCATACATTGAAATCTAGGATTATAATACTCCAGCTTTGTTCTTTCTGAAGATTGCTTTGGCTGTTTGGGGTCTTTTGTGGTTCCATACACATTTTAGGATTATTTATTCTAGTTATGTAAAAAATGTTGATTATTTTGATAGGGATTGCAGTAAATCCATAGACTGCTTTAGGTAGTATGAACATTTTAACCATGTTGGCTCTTCTAATCCATGAGCATGGAACATCTTTCCATTTGTTTGTGTCTTCAATTTCTTCCATCAACATTTTATAGTTTTTGGAATATAGGTCTTTCACCTCCTTGGTTAAGTTTATTCCTAGGTATTTTTGGTACAATTGTAAGTGGGATTGTTTTCTTAATTTCCCTGTGCTATTTCATTATTAGTGTATAGTAATTAAGTAGATTTCTATATATTTTGTATCCTGTGACTTTACTGAATTCATTTAACAGTTCTAGTAGTTTTTTTTTTCCTGGAGTCTTTAGGGGTTTCTTATACACATTTTAATATAATCTGCAAATAGTAAAGTTTTACTTCTTCATTACCAATTTGGATGCTTTTTCTTTTTCTTGTCTAAATGCTGTGCACAGACTTCTATGTCAAATAAAAATGGTGAGAGTGACCATCCTTGTTCATGATCTTAGAGGAAAGGGTCCCAGTTTTCACCATTGAGTATGATGTTAGCTGTGCATGTTTCATATATGGCCTTTATTATGTTGAGGTGTGTTCATTCTACATCGACTTTGTTGAACATTTTTTATCATGAATGGATGTTGTACTTTATCAAATGTTTTTTCTGAATCTGTTGAGATTTTCTCTTCTTAATGTGGTATATCATTTTGAATATATTTATGAATATTGAGCTACCTTTGCATGTCTGGAATAAATTGCACTTGATGTGAATGATTTTGTTTAATGTATTATATTTGGTTTGCTAATATTTTGTTGAGGAATTTTTTATGTTTATCACAGATATTGGCCTGTAGTTTTCTTTTTTTTGTAGTGTTTGTGTTTGGTTTGGTCTCAGGGTAATGTTGCCCTGCTAGAATGAATTTAAAAGCTTTCTTCCTCTTCTGTTTTTTTGGAATATTTGAGAGGAATGGGTACTGATTCTTCTTTAAATTTAAATCCTTTAAATCATGTAAATGTTTAGTAGAATTCACCTGTGAAGCTGTCTGGTCCTGGATTTTGTTTGTTGGGAGATTTTTTGACTACTGATTCTATTTCATTGCTAGTAACTGGTCTGTTCAAATTTACTGTTGCTTCCTGATTCAATTTTGGAAGGTTATGCTTCTAGGAATCTATCCATTTCTTCTAGGTTGTCCAATTTGTTGGCATAATAGTCTTACCTTTTATTTCTGTGGTGTAGTTTGTTATTTCTCCATTTATCATTTCATTTGAGTTCTCTTTTTTCTTGATGAGTCTGGCTAAAGATTTATCAGTTTTGCTTATATTTTCAAAGAACCATCTCTTGGTTCTTCATCTGTCATTTTCATTCTTGCCATACTAGTGGATGTGAAAATGTATCTTTTGGTTTTAGTTTGCATTTCACTAATGATATTGAGTATCTTTCCATGTGCTTCTTAGCCATTTGTATATCTTCCTTAAATAAAAGTTTTCCAAAATTGTTACCATTAATATTTTTTTTGTCTCTTTATTGTTGAGTAGTAAGAGTTTGTTTCTGGATACAGGCCCCTTATCCTGTATATGGTTTACAAATATTTTCCCCCACTTTGGGTTGTCTTTTCACTTTGATCTCCCTTTGAAACACAAATTATTTAATTTTGATGGAGTCCAGTGTGTATCCATATTTTTGTTGCTTTTGCATTTGCTTTTGGTGTCATACATAGGAAGTCATTACCTAATCCAAGATGGCGAATATTTATAAAAGTTTTTCCTAAGAGTTTTAAAATCTTAACTTATATTTAGGTCTCTGATCTATTTTGAGTTAATTTTTGTATGTGGTATGAAGTGGGATATAACTTTATTTTTTTGCAGGTGGATTCCCAGTTTTTACATCACCATTTATTTTTATTTATTTTTTCAATATATGAAATTTATTGTCAAATTGGTTTCCATACAACACCCAATGCTCATCCCAAAAGGTGCCCTCCTCAATACCCATCACCCACCCTCCCCTCCCTCCCACCCCCCATCAACCCTCAGTTCTCAGTTTTTTAAAAAAAATTTTTTTTTTAACGTTTATTTATTTTTGAGACAGAGAGAGACAGAGCATGAACGGGGGAGGGGCAGAGAGAGAGGGAGACACAGAATCAGAAGCAGGCTCCAGGCTCTGAGCCATCAGCCCAGAGCCCGACGCGGGGCTCGAACCCACGAACCGCGAGATCGTGACCTGGCTGAAGTCGGACGCTTAACCGACAGAGCCACCCAGGCGCCCCTGTTCTCAGTTTTTAAGAGTCTCTTATGCTTTGGCTCTCTATCACTCTAACCTCTTTTTTTTTTTTCCTTGCCCTCCCCCATGGGTTTCTGTTAAGTTTCTCAGGATCCACATAAGAGTGAAACCATATGGTATCTGTCTTTCTCTGTGTGGCTTATTTCACTTAGCATAACACTCTCCAGTTCCATCCACGTTGCTACTAAGGACCGTATTTCATTCTTTCTCATTGCCATGTAGTACTCCATTGTGTATATAAACCACAATTTCTTTATCCATTCATCAGTTGATGGACATTTAGGCTCTTTCCATAATTTGGCTATTGTTGAGAGTGCTGCTATGAACATTGGGATACAAGTGCCCCTATGCATCAGTACTCCTGTATCCCTTGGGTAAATTCCTAGCAGTGCTATTGCTGGGTCATAGGGTAGGTCTATTTTTAATTTTCTGAGGAACCTCCACACTGTTTTCCAGAGTGGCTGCACCAATTTGCATTCCCACCAACAGTGCAAGAGGGTTCCCTTTTCTCCACATCCTCTCCAGCATCTATAGTCTCCTGATATGTTCATTTTGGCGACTCTGACCGGCCTGAGGTGATATCTGAGTGTGGTTTTGATTTGTATTTCCCTGATGAGGAGCGACGTTGAGCATCTTTTCATGTGCCTGTTGGCCATCCAGATGTCTTCTTTAGAGAAGTGTCTATTCGTGTTTTGTGCCCATTTCTTCACTGGGTTATTTGTTTTTCGGGTGTGGAGTTTGGTGAGCTCTTTATAGATTTTGGATACTAGCCCTTTATCCAATATGTCATTTGCAAATATCTTTTCCCATTCCGTTGGTTGCCTTTTAGTTTTGTTGGTTGTTTCCTTTGCTGTGCAGAAGCTTTTTATCTTCATAAGGTCCCAGTAGTTCATTTTTGCTTTCAATTCCCTTGCCTTTGGGGATGTGTCAAGTAAGAAATTGCTACAGCTGAGGTCAGAGAGGTCTTTTCCTGCTTTCTCCTCTAGGGTTTTGATGGTTTCCTGTCTCACATTCAACTCCTTTATCCATTTTGAGTTTATTTTTGTGAATGGTGTGAGAAAGTGGTCTAGTTTCAATCTTCCGCATGTTGCTGTCCAGTTCTCCCAGCACCATTTGTTAAAGAGACTGTGTTTTTTCCATTGGATGTTCTTTCCTGGTTTATCAAAGATTAGTTGGCCATATGTTTGTGGGTCTAGTTCTGGGGTTTCTATTCTATTCCATTGGTCTATGTGTCTGTTTTTGTGCCAATACCATGCTGTCTTGATGGTTACAGATTTGTAGTAGAGGCTAAAGCCTGGGATTGTGATGCCTCCTGCTTTGGTCTTCTTCTTCAAAATTCCTTTGGCTATTCGGGGCCTTTTGTGGTTCCATGTGAATTTTAGGATTGCTTGTTCTAGCTTTGAGAAGAATGCTGGTGCAATTTTGATTGGGATTGCATGGAATGTGTAGATAGCTTTGGGTAGTATTGACATTTTGACAATATTTATTCTTCCAATCCATGAGCACGGACTGTTTTTCCATTTCTTTATATCTTCTTCAATTACCTTCATAAGCTTTCTATAGTTTTCAGCATACAGATCTTTTACATCTTTGGTTAGATTTATCCCTAGGTAATTTATTCTTCTTGGCATCACCATTTATTTTAAAAGGCTATTCTGTGTTCACTGAGTTGTTGTGGAACCTTTGGCAAAATCACTTGACCCAAAATGATTTATTTATGGACTCTTAATTCTCTTCCGTTGATCTATGGGACTAGTCTCTTGGCTGTACGTCACTGTTGTGATTACTATAGCTTTGGAATATTTTTGAAATCAAAGGGTACGTTCTCTCTCTCTCTCTCTTTTTTTCCGGATTGCTTTTGCTGTTTTGGGTCTATTACATTTCCACATGAATGTGAGGATCATTTTTTATTTCTAAAAAAAACAAAAAAGCTAGATTTTACAGCAGTTGATTCAATCTATAGATTCTTTAGGGGAGACTTGCTATCTTAACAATATTGAATCTTCCAATCCATGAACAGGGAATATCTGTGTGTTTATCTTTAATTTCCATCTACAATGTTTGTAAGTTTTAGTGCAAGAGTCTTGAAACTCTTACTCTTTATTTCTAGATATTTTCTTCCTTTGTTGCATGAAATATATTGTTGATTTAATTCTCTAATTCATTGTTTACTGGAATACAATTGATTTTGAATTTTAACCTTGTATTCTGTAACCTTTCTGTACTTGTTTATTCTAATTTATACGTGTATGAGTATAGTTCTTTGGATTTTCTGCATATAGAATGTTGTATGCAAGTAAAATTTAAGTTTTCCCTTTCCATTTGGATCCTTTCCCCCTTTTTTTTCTTGGCAGAGAGTACTCCAGTGTAACGTTGAAAAGTGGTGAAAGCAGGCATCCATGTCTCATCCATGTTAGGAGAAAGGCCTTCTGTCTTACACCATTAAGTATGATATTTGTGATAGGTGTTTTAACCTTTAATCAGGTTGAGGAAGATATTTTCTAGTCCAAGTTTGAGAGTTTTTATCATTAATGTCTACTTTAATAATTTCTCTTGGTTATCTGTCGCTTTTTCCTCTTTCTTCCCCTGGTTTTTAATTACATGGAAGACACTGTGTATGTATATTGTAGTTTTGGATTATGTTATCCTCTTAAGATTTAAAATTTTTGTTCTGGTAGGTGGTTAAATTGCTAATGGATCACTTGGATTTTATCAAGATCTAGTTTAAGGGCACACCTATTTAATTTTGTTTTCATGCTTTTTGTATCTTCTATGGCATAACTTTTCTGGGGTCTCCGCTGAGTGCCTGGGTTGTTTTTCCAGGGTGCTTCTATTCTGGCTTGGCCCAAACTGCAAAATCTCCCAAGCACTCTGTTGCCTCCAGAATCTCTTCTCAGCTTTCAACCTCTTAACATAGCTACACTAACTATGGAGTCTTGCCCTGTAGCTTTGTGGACTAGGAGTTCACTGAGGACCTGGAGAATTACCATGCGGGCTTCTGAGTTTCATCCTCTGTGGCTCTAACTGTGGCACACAAATCCCAGTTGCTATAAATAGCCTTGACCTTTGATTTCTGCATCCTTAATTCAGTAAAACTGCTCCATGCTTGACCTCACTTCCTGCCCATTGTTCAAATAATTTTGGACGAATCACGCATGTTACCTTTCTCAAGGATTGTAGCCCTTCCATGGGTGCTGTGCAATGCCTGCAAACAGTTTTATATGTTCTCTAGGTTTTGTGTCCAGTTGTTTATCAAGGGCAGTTACTTTTGCAGCCAAGACAAGACTTCCCTAGTTTGTCATTAAACTTCTACCATTCAATAAGGAAGCACTTGGAGGTAATACAGGCAATCATTTGAATTCTGGGAATAGTCTTCTCATCTCTTGTTTAATTTCTACCCTAGTTCTCTAGTAGAAGCTGGATCAGGCGCCTCAGTCAATATATACAACTCTTCTTCTTTGTTCAGTGCATGAGGAACCCAAAGTGGCTTTTTTTCCCATGTTATTTTTTTCCATGTTATTTTAATAGGATTTTGAGAGACAGAAAAAACACATGTGTTACAAGCATTTGTGTTCCCTACTGTCATTGTGCGTATTGCCTGTAGTACTTTGTTTTCATCACTCATTTCTAGATAAACTGACAGAGAGGATTTTAGTTTCTGAATTTGGCCACAACACTATCTCCTGTCTCCATACCCTTTTCAAAGAGTATGGAGAAGTGATGGTGCTTGATTTGTGAGGTACATATTAGGCTATGTACCTCTGACTTGTTCACTAGAATAGTTATGCTTAATGCTGGATTGCCATGTAAGTAATCCAATTACCTTGAGGCCTCCATGCTTTGAGGGAACTGAAGTTACATGAACAGGCTATGTTTAGATCCTTTTTTTTTTTTTTTTTTTTTTTTTTATAGTTCCAGTGTAGGACCATTTGAGTCTCCCTAGATAAGGCCCAGACATTGTGGAACACAGATAAGCCAACTTTTCGATGTTTTCTCCAAATTTCTGTCTCATAGAATCTGTGACATAATGTTATTATTTTTATCACTGGGTTTCAGAATAAGTTGTTACATGGAAATAAATAATAAATGGAATAGACTTTGGTACCAGACATGAGATGTTGCTATAACTTTTGGACTGAAGAGTGGGCAGAAACTGGAAGGAAGCCTGAAGGTCCTCAAGGAGGCTGTCAGTGAGGGCTTTAAGGAAGTTGAGGAAAATGTTGAAAGCTGGAGGAAAGGAGACTGGAAATCTTTGTTATATATATTAAAGAAAATCTAGCAAAATTGCCACTGCCATAGTATGGAAAACATGAAAATCTATCTAATGAACTGACGATTTAGTTTCCGAGCAATTTGGAAATTCAAGAGATTTCCAAGCAATTACTGCATATGTTCTGATTCTTAGTTTTGAATGAGTGTGCCTATAGAAGTTGTTCTATGCTTGCCCCACAGTGGTATGTTGGATGTGTGTGGGCTAACATGCCACTTTGTTTCATAGGTCTTCAGATCAAGAGGATTGTCCTTGGGGAACTACTTCTGGGAGCCTAATCTACACTTGGACCTGATTTAGATGATGAGGTCTGAGACTGTTCTGATGCCATAATGGATTGAGACTTTGGAGGTCTTGGGGGAGGGTGTAGTATATTCTACATATGGGAATGATATGAATTGGGGCCAGAAGGCAAACTGCGTCACACTTTATTATCCAAAGATTGTCTCGGTAATATTTTCTAAGTTTTCATCTACTTTGACTTAGCTGTTCCCATCAAGAAGGGGAATATAATTATCCTTCCCTTGGATCTGTGCAGGCTTATGAGTGCTGTGACCAAAGCATAGAGTAGAAGTGATGCTGTGTGATCTTAAAAAGGTAGTTCACAAACAGTAACATAGCTTTCACCTTATTTTCTGGAACACTTGTACCTGGTGTCTTGGACCATCATGCAAGAAATCCAAATACCACATCCAGGTTGTGAGGAAACCCAAGCCATGTGGGGAGACAATGTGTAGGGACTCCTGTCAACTGTTCCAGACCCCAGCCATTCGAGTTTTCCTTGCTGAAGCCATGGGTATTGTACAGAGACAAGCCAGCTCCATCATGTTCGTATCCAAATTCCTAAGCTTCAGGACCCATAAACTTAATAGAATAGTTGTGTTTTATACACCAAGCCTTGAGGTAGTAACTGGAACAACTGGATAACTTACAAACCATGTTAGAAAGAATCATCAGCGCTCTTGGTGTGTAGTAAGAGTAGAGGCCTGGTAATGAGTAAAGTGAATTTCAGTGAAAAAGTCTGACACATTTTATCTGCCTAATGGCTTGCTTATTCATTTATTTGGTTTTGGGATGCTAAGTCCTTTGGCTATCTGAATTCCAGAGAGTAGATGTGCCACTGTACTAGTTTATTTGTAAACGTTCCATTTAGTTTGCATTGTGTTCTACTTGATTTAAAACTCAATAAATATGATTCCTTCAGTTTGCCTCAATATTTTACACATAGATTTGAGATGAATACATATTAAATATTTTGTCAACTTTTTCGAGGGCATTATTCATGAGTTTTAAAAAATGAAAATGACTTATAGATGACCTAGGATATAGGTAATTATATATTAATGTTAACCTCTTTTATTAATAAGGGTTAAAGTCTATATTTTAAGGGACTTTATTCGTGATCTATATATACAAAACTTGAATACTTTTATGAGATGAAGATAAAAGCAAGTTTTTCTAGCAGGTAAGAAAATGTTTCTATAATTTGAGGGTTTTACTGCCATCTAGTGGCATTCATTTCTGTGGTTTAAATTCCTTTTAGCTTTATTTCTACTCCTCTTTTAGGATTATTTTCTCAATACTTAAGACTTTTTTTTTTTTAAAGGAAAAATATATTTCAGCTGTATAAAGAGATGATAGATTTTTTTGAAGAAACATTGTATTCTACAGAAGCCTCATATATGTATATATATATATATAAATTTAATATAAATGAATAAATATGACCATGTTATTCATTCTTAGGTATGTTTTTTTTTTTTCTGCACTTTATTGTCATTTGCTTGGGTTCCCCTTATTTTTCCATCCATAGAATTTCTGACTCCTGCCCCATGGTAGATCATAAGTCTAGGTTTTCTTCATGTGCATATAATTCAGTGAATGAATGAATATAATTATGTAAACAAACACAATGTACATGCTTTTGTTATGTTTTAGAAAAAAGATCACGTGTAATTTTCTGCATGTTACTTTCCTTACTTAGCACATCAAAAACCTAAGTAATGCAGTTCTGTTAAATGGGTGCGTGATTTTAAAAAGTACAGATGTATTTTAATTTTGTTTCAGCAACTTCTCTTTTGATAGACATTTTTTTGCCACCTTGAATATGACTGTGATACATATCTGTGGATGTATCTCATTATATAGGGGTAACTTTGTTTCTCTGAGATAGCTTTTTAGTAGTGAGATTGCTGGGTGAAATAACGTATTTTTAATCGAATACGTGTTTGAATAGATATTACTATATTGCTTTTAAAAACTGTGTATGAGAATACCTTTTTCCCTACATTACCATTAATACATTTTATAGCATTTTAAACATTTCTGCCTGTATTAGAAGGTTAAATGATTATTTTAATTTCCTGATTACTAGAGAATTTGAACAACTTTACATTGGTGTTGATCCTGAATTTTTCTGAGTTTTCTGACTTTAATGCTTGCACTTTGTATATTGTAAGATGTTAACCCCTTGTTTATCACCTCAGTTTACAAATATTTTGTACACAAGCCAACAAAGTTTTAACACTTCATACAATTAAACAGGTGTATCTGTTTTAGGCACTGAATTTCCTAGGCATGTAATTAAAGTCTCTCTCACACATGGATTGTATATTCCAAGTTCCTTCCCTGCCTTTTTTTCACTTTGCAGAGTTTTTATTGTCTGAGTTTTAAGTTTAAATCTTAATCCATCTGGAGTTATTAAACTTTTCAAAATTGAAAGATAACATATACACAGCAAAGTACATTATTAAAGGATTATCCCAAAGTAAACAGACCCATGTAATCACCAGCCAGTCACTGAGAATAATTTGTATTTTTTTTTAAAGTTTATTTATTTTGAGAGAGAGCACACATGCATGTGTTGGCTCTTGTGGGGGAGGGGCAGAGAGAGCTGGACAGAGAGACAATCTCAAGCAGGCTCTGTGCTGTCATTGCAGAGCCCAAAGCGGGACTCGATCCCACAAACTAGGACATCATGACCTGAGCCCAAACCAGGAGTCAGATGCTTAAACAAGTTACTCAGGTGCCCCTCTTGTCTCTTTGTAATTATTAAAACTGCATTATCCTCGATATCCTTGTCATGATATCTATGATCATTGCCTTCCTGGTTTTCTTCCTATTTTTGCCTCCTAAACTGGATCCCTAAACATTCCAGTTCAGTTTTTTTGCTCATTGACCTTAATATAAATTAATACAATATGTATTTTTTATATTCAATATCTTCTTAAAATTTCATTAGTGAGTGTTATCTACATTGTGGTGTGCAGCAGTTCTCCTTGCTGTGTGGTATTCCGTTGTATGAATTTGTAATTATTCCACTGTTGATGGATATTTGGATTTCTGTTTCAGTGAATGGCTACATGGAATATGGCTATGAACATTCTTGAATATTACTCTTGATGCTTTTGTGCATATATTTCAGTTGGATATATATTTCAGAGAGAAACTGATGGCTCATAGAACATGTAGATTTCTAGCTTCAGTAGGTCAGTAATTATTGTCCCAGAAGTTTTCCAAAGTCATTGTACCAGTTTATTCTTCCACTAGTGAGTAAGAATTACATTTCACATCCTCACCAACACTTAGCATTGTCTTTATGGGTGGTTACAGGTATCTGACTGTAGTTTTGGTTTCCATTTCTGATAAAGTAGAACAACTTTTCATATGCCCAGTGGTCACTAAATTAAGAATTGTTCATTGTTCTTTCTGGGCCACTTTCTTATTAGGCAGACATTTTCTTATTGATTTGCAGGAATTCTTTATATATTTTGAATCATGCCCTTTGTCTTCCACTTTTGGTCATCCTTTTCTTTTTTAACTTATTATGGTTGTACATATTTTATGATTATTGCAAGCTATTAATTCTACATTTATTTTCCTTTATATTTGTGCTTTTTGTGTCCTGTTGAAGAAATCTTAAAATACCCCAAATTAATGAAAAAGTTTCCTAGAAGAATTTATTGAGTTCAATTTACAATTCACTTAAAATTTTTGATGTTAGTTATGGGAAAGTGGTCAATATTCACTTTTTACATATAGAAATTCATTTGACTTCATAGCATTTATTGAAAAAGGCTGTACATGCTCTATTGAACTGATAAATCCTCTTGAACATAAATCAAGTGTTTACTATCCTGGATGTGTTTCTGGACTTGGTGTTTCTTTCATTGACAATACCATAAAGTTAAGGACCCTACTGTATTTAATTACTGTAACCTTACACTAAATCTTGAAAGCTGCCTGTATTCACTAGCTTTTTAAGGATTGCGTTAGCCCTTGTTGGCTTTTGCATTTCCATAAACATTTTAATGATAGCTTTTTAATCTTTTCTTTTTTAAAATACATTTTTTAAAATGTTTATTCATTTTTGAGAGGCAGAGACAGAGCATGAACAGGGGTAGGGCAGAGAGGGAGACACAGAACCTGAAGCAGGCTCCAGGCTCTGAGCTGTCAGCACAAAACCCCATGTGGGGCCCAAACCCGGGAACCTGGAGATCATGACCCGAGCCGAAGTGGGATGCTCACCCGACTGAGCCACCCAGATGCCCCTAGCTTTTTAATTTTCTATAAAAGTACACTGTTGTGATTTTTATTGAAATTTCATTCAATCTCTAGATCATTTAGAGAAGAATTACAGCTTCATAATATTGAATTTTCAAGTCTGTGAATATGGTATGTTCTTAAACTTAGCTTCTTTAAAATCTTCTAAAAATATTTTATAATTTTCATAAGAATCTTGTACATCTTTAAATAGACATTTCTAGGTGTATTTTATATATTAAGTGTTATAATTTTTAAGGTTTTTTTTCTGTAGAAGATATTTGTCTTTTCTCCCCCATTTAAATATTTCATCATTCCTTTTTATAAGTGTGGACTCATGGATATTTACTTCATACTTTAGGTTATATTCCAGTGCTGTGTACTTTATTATTCTAATTGTTCCGTCTTTGGCTGTTGAACCCTCTTTCATTTGCCTCTTGTGTTCCTTTGACATAATCCCATTGTTTTGTTCTTAAGCACTTGTTTATTTATTTATCTTTAAAAGTTATTTATTTATTTACAACCAAGTTAGTTAGCATATAGTGCAATAATGATTTCAGGAGTAGATTCCAGTGATTCATCTCCTGTGTATAACACCCAGTGCTCTTTCCAACAAGTGTCCTCCCTAATTCCCCTTACTCATAGCCCATCCCCCCATGCACAACCCCTTCAGCAACCCTCAGTTTGTTTTCTGTATTTAAGAGTCTCTTATGGTTTGTCCCCCTCCTTGTTTTTATATTATTTTTGCTTCTGTTCCCTTATGTTCATCTGTTTTGTATCTTAAACTCTTCATGAGTGAAGTCATATGATACTTATTTTTTCTGTCTAATTTCGCCTAGCATAATACCCTCTAGTTCCATCCATATAGTTGAAAATGGCAAGATTTCATTCTTGATTGCTAATACTTCATTGTACGTATATATGTGTGTATACATATATACACACATACATATATATATACACACACACACACATATGCTTATATACCCACACGCACACATACATGTATACCACATCTTCTTTATCCATTCCTTCATCGATGGACATTTGGACTCTTTCTATACTTTGGCTGTTGTCGATAGTGCTGCTAGAAACATGGGGGTGCATGTGCCCCTTCGAAATAGCACACCTGTATCCCTTGGATGAATACTTAGTCGTGCAATTGTTGAGTTGTAGGGTAGTTCTATTTTTAATTTTTTGAGGAACCTCCATACTGTTTTCTAGAGTGGCTATACCAGTTTGCATTCCCACCAGCAGTGCAAAAGAGATCCTCTTTCTCCACATCTTCGCCAACATCTGTTGTTTCCTGAGTTGTTAATTTTAGCCATTCTGACAGGTGTGAGGTGGTATCTCATTGTGGTTTTAATTTGTATTTCCCTGATGAGGAGTGGTGTTGAGCATCTTTTCATGTCTGTTAGCCATCTGGATGTCTTCTTTGGAAAAGTGTCTATTCATGTCTTTTGTCCATTTCTTCACTAGATTATTTGTTTTTGGGTGTTGAGTTTAATAAGTTCTTTATAGATTTTGGATACTAACTCTTTAATATGTTATTTTCAAAAATCTTTCCTCACTCCATCAGTCACCTGTTAATTTTGTTGATTGTTTCCTTTGCTGTTCAGAAGCTCTTTATCTTGAGGGGTCCCAATAGTTCATTTTTGTCTTTACTTCCCTTGCCTTTGGAGACAGGTTGAGTAAGAAGTTCCTGTGGCTGAGGTCAAAGAGGTTGTTGCCTGTTTTCTCCTCTAGGGTTTTGATACTTTCCTGTCTCACATTTAGGTCTTTCATCCATTTTGAGTTCATTTTTGTTTATGTTGTAAGAAAGTGGTCCAGTTTCATTCTTCTGCATGTTGCTGTCCAGTTCTCCCAGCACCATTTGCCGAAGAGCTCATTCATTTTAATTGCTATATGATACCCTACTATATGGATATACCACAATTTTTCTGTTTGGACATTGGTATTTTTTCTAGTTTTGGTGTTCTACAAATGATGCCATAAGACATTTTTGTATAGGTCTCTGCACATATGCAAGAGTGTCTTAGAGTTTATTCCTAGGACTGTAGCTGCCAAGCCATATTGTGTGGCAATGTTCAATTTTATTAGTTACTGCCAGACTATTTTACAGATTTTTAAAATTATACTAGCAGTTTATGAAAATTGGTATTTCTTAATATGCTCACCAACACTTAATATTGATAGGTATTTAATGTTTACTAATTTGGATGTGAAATGAATCTCATAATTTATTTTGAAATTTTAAAATTAAATACTTCTACAAGTTTTTCCTTTTAAATCTTCACCCAGATTTCTCAATTTACCATACTTGCCCTGTATTTCTGAGTTTGTATATGTATGTATGTATATGTGTACATACATATATGGATTTGTGTGTATGTATATAGAATATGGATGTATATAAATATACTTAGATATGCAACCTATTCTCAAATAGTTAATTTTAATGCTTCAGTGTATATTTCCTGTAAACAAGGACACTGCATAAAATCAGGAAATGGACATGTAATCCCTACAATCCAATCCATAGACCTACATTCACAATTTGCCAATTATTCTAATGGTGTTCTTTATAATTGCTCTCTTTTTGATCTTGGATTAAATCTAAGTCATGTGTCGCCCTTGGTAGTCATGTTTCTTAGTCTTCTTCATTCTGGAGTGCTTTCTCAATTTTCTTGACATTCATGACTTTGAGAGTTTTGAAGAACACAGGCCAGTTTTTGTAGAATGACTCTGAATTTGGGTTTGATGTTTTCTTGTGATTAGATTTCTGGTATGCATTTTGGCATGGCATGAATTCCATAGGAATGATACTCTGTTCTTCTGTACTTCTATGAGGAAGCACACAATATTAGTTTGTCCCCTTACTGATGATGTCAACTTGTATCATTTTCCTAATATCATTTTCCTAGGGTAGTCTCTCCCAGATTTATCTGTAATTTTTATGTTTGATTAATGAGTAGTTGTAATTATTTTATAAGGTTGTATAAATAGCCTCTTATTTCATCATTCACCTACTAGTTTTGGAATCCTTAATTCTTGTTTAATCAAATATGACTATAATGGTTGCCAAATGATTTTCTAATTCCATCATTCCTTCTAGATACACAGATTATTAACTTATTCATTCCTGTACTCATATCAATAATGACTCATGGATTTCTATTTTATTTTAAAAGTTGTAATACATTACTATTATTATGCATTTTGATCCCTAAATTGTCACAGGAATGGCCAGTGTGAACTCCTCTGAACTGATTGCTCTATTTTAATATGTACCCATAATACTTTGAACCCTTCCTTACCATAGAGTACCTTAACCTTAGAATCAGCCATTTCAAGGAGTCCTGCTATCTTTTAGTGAATAGTAATTATAAACTGAGATCTGGACTTTTGTGTGTTGATTTATACTGTCTGTCTTGTTTCTACCCCTTTCAGTTGGTAGTTATATTTGTATTAACATGTATATGTCTACATATACATTCATATCTACTTCTACATATATCTTTAAATATTGAAAGTCACAAGTATTTACTGAACTCTAATTATACCTTCCCCTTTTTCATAATTGTAATGAGATACCGGCCTCCACTAATTCTCAGTATGTTTACTTAATTGTTCAGTCCCATTTTAAGTAACCAATCACTTGACCAGCAGGTCATGTTCACCACCTCAGTTCTTCTGATATGGTGGTCACAAAGGCCCAACTCTCCATCTTCTCACCATGGCTGTGTTCCCACTGTTGTTTTAGTGGGCATTTCTTAGATAATAAATTAGTTACACCTTTGGGTTATTGCCTATTTATGCTACTGCCTTAATAAAATCCCTGTTCCTTTATTCCCCCCACTGCCCCCCACCTTCTAGTTGGGTTGTTGTCTTTTCTGTATTGATTTTAGATACTAATACATTTTTTTTAAAGCTTATTTATTTTGAGAGAGTGCGAGGGGAGGAGGGGCAGAGAAAGAGAGCGAGAGAGAGAATTCCAGGAAGGTTCCTTGCTGTCAGTGTGCAGGCCAGTGCGGGGCTCAATCTCATGAACCCATGAGATCAAGACCTGAGCCAGAATCAAGAGTCAGATGCTTAACTGACTGAGCCACCCCAGTGACCCTTGGATACTAATACTTCTTAATTTGCATTGCAGTTGTTTTCTAGATTCATTGGTGTTCTTGAATCTGTAAATTGGTGTCATTTGTAAGTCTGAAAAATTCTCACCATATTCTCTTCCAGTATTTCTTCTCCATTCTCTCTTCCTTTAGGAAATTCATTTAGATACAAATTAGATATTCTCATTCTAGACCCTTTTTCTTTTAAAAACCACCTTCTATGGTTTTAACTTCTTTGTTCTGGATAATTTCTAGCAGTGACTTTTGATCATCAATTCTTTCTTCAGATGTTAAAACCAAGCCATTCAGTTTTGTCACTGATGACAAATGTCATCATTTTGGATGATGGATACCTGTATCCATCTCTCTTCCTGTCTCTATCTCTATCCCTCTGCCTCCCTTCCCTCATATGTCCTTTTTCCTCTTCCTTTTCCACAGTTCTTTAATGAATCCTACATGTTCCAGTGATGGATCTTGGTGATAATTTTTAATATATGTCATGAATAGGATTTCTGAGAAGGAATACATATATTTGAGAAGTGTTAGATTGCTTTCCAGAATGGCTTCCCTAGTGTACGCTTCTACATGATTGTTCCTATACCTTCACATTCTCATCAATACTTGACATTGCCCAACTTTGATTTTTTTTAGTATTAATGGTATAATAATGATACAGTATTTTAGGTTTTAGTTGTGTTATTACTACTTTTGAGCATTAAAAAAAATTCTTGTTAACCTGTACATGTCCTTTTCCTAGTTTACTATTGGGTTTCCCCCCTACCCCCTACTGATTTGCAGGAGTTTCTTGTATACTCTGGATCAGAAATATCCAATAGAACTTTCTGTGATGTTGGAAATTTTATTCTGGTGTTTCCACTAAAAGGATCACTAGCTACATGTAAGCTATTGAGCCATAGTAACTACTGGATTGTGGAGTTGACTTTTAAATTTTAATTAGTTTAAATTTAAATAGCCACATGCAAATAGTGGCTCCTGTACTGGATTAGTGCAGGCATGGATATTACTTCTTTGTCATTTTGGGACACTGTAAATATCTTCTGCTTGGTAGTGAACTACATTGTACAAAAAGGATTCATTTTGGGGCTCCTGGGTGGCTCAGTCGGTTGAGCATCTGACCAGCTCAGGTCACGATCTCACGGTCTGTGAGTTCGAGCCCCGTGTCGGGCTCTGGGCTGATGGCCCGGAGCCTGGACCCTGCCTCCGATTCTGTGTCTCCCTCTCTCTCTGCTCCTCCCCCGTTCATGCTCTGTCTCTCTCTGTCTCAAAAATAAATAAAAACTTTTAGAAAAATAAAAAAAAAGGATTTATTTTATGTAACATGTATTTTACTTTCTGTTTATGCTTTGGTATTTTCATCATACAGTTCTATTTTAGTCCTAATTTAAAGTTAACATTCTAGGGGCGCCTGGGTGGCGCAGTAGGTTAAGCGTCCGACTTCAGCCAGGTCACGATCTTGCGGTCTGTGAGTTCGAGCCCCGCGTCAGGCTCTGGGCTGATGGCTCGGAGCCTGGAGCCTGTTTCCGATTCTGTGTCTCCCTCTCTCTCTGCCCCTCCCCTGTTCATGCTCTGTCTCTCTGTCCCAAAAATAAATAAATAACGTTGAAAAAAAATTAAAAAAAAAAATAAAGTTAACATTCTATAGTGTATTTGACCATGAATGGGGTTGTAGGAGTGTGGGAATACTTAGTTTCAGAAAACATTATCAGATTGCTTTCCCAATGGTTGCATCAGTTTACACTCTCAAAATGAAAAAGGGTTCCTTTTCTCTGTATCTATGGTAGCCCCTGTTGTTGACCTCCTGATTTTTGCTTACTATAAACGTGCTCTGGGTTTCCTCTTTTTTATAGAGTGTAGTGATGGATATTTTCAGGGATAGCTCAAAGTCATCAAAAATGTTTGCAATTTGTTCATTATAGCCCACTTAAGAGATTTTTGTTGGGAATCTGAACTAAGTTGGACCTTTGGGGCAGGCACAAAAGAAACAAGAAAAGTTTTATTTGGAGACTTTGCACCAGTAAGCTTTCCTGTAAATATTTCTGGACTGCTTGGATCAGAAATGCAAGGAAAAAAAAAAAAGGACCATCTGCTTGCTATATCTTTGTTCTCCAGACTAAACTCATTATGGGAAGGTTCCCTAATTCCATGCTGGATATTATCTACCTGATTATAAAAATGGCTCCTCCTTTACATTCTGAATATCACCCTAAACCAAAGAAAGAGACTCAATTAACTGTTAATTCAGCAAACATTTATTAATTGAGGTCCTACCCTACCCCACTCTAGATAGTGCTAAGAATGCAGTATAATTTATTAGTATACCTAATTATTTTTATTAAGGATAGAGACTATCATATCAATCTCTAATACTTAAAAAGTATCATCTCAAATTTTAATACTTAATATAGGGCTCAGTATATAGTGAACATTCAACAAATATGTCGAGCAAAAATATGTGTTGATTTAAATGTATACCATGCAGCAGGAATTTTATTAGCCACAATGTTGGTCATTCTTTGTCAGAAAACTTGATCTACTTTATCTCCAAAGGAGAAATCTGCACAGTGTGCTGAGATTTTCAGTGTTTGGAGTATAACCTTTTTATCATGAATTTACTGGTAATATTATCTGTACATAAAAGTTTACATTATGAGTATGAAAGCAGCTATCCAGAACAACAAATGTAGTCAAGTCCAGAAATATGAATCTCATATGACTTAAAAATTCACTTATCTGGGATGTTTTTACTTGACTATATTACAGAATTGGGATGTTCATGTGACTTACTATTTGAAATACTTTTCCTAAATGTGAAATGGAATTCTTAGATGTAATTAGCTTTTTAAAAAAGTGACAAGTTTTGTTTTCTAATTAGCCTTCTGGTCATGTAACTACCATTGTCCTTCTGGCCTTTGTCACTTCATGTGATTCATGCTCATTGTCGTGGATTTTCTTTCCCTGCTATCTTGCTCATTCTTATTGCTTGTTTCATGTTTTTTTTTTAATTTTTATTTATCTTGTGAGCTTACCAGAACTGAAAGCTTCTGTGTAGTGACTGAAACATTTCTTTCCACATTATATTGCCTGACATTATATAATGGTCAACACGTATGAGGTGCTTTGAAACTAATCAATAGTAAAATTTACCCACATGTCCTGAATTATTTTGCCATCAATTTGACATGTGTTCAACTCATTCTGGTAGATTATACTTAGTGAGCCATTCGTGGTTTCCCGTTGATTAACAACACAAGTTACAAAACACTTGCTTGGGGTTTGTATCTCCATTTTTATATTTCCCTTGCATTGTAGACCCATATATCCTACCACATATTTGAAATTTTCAACTGGATGCCTAATAGTCAATTCAAACTTAGCATGCCTAAAATTCTTATTTTTCTTCCCAAAGCTGATGTTCCCCAGTGTTCTTCATCTTAGTAATTGACGTCTGTTCACCTACTTGTCATGAGAAGAAAACTTTGATGTTATCCTTGATTGCTCTTCTTCTCCTCCTTCACAAACCTCCCTATTGTTCTGCCTCTGAAACGCATCCCTCTTGTACTCTGTGCACTGCTACCGCCAGAGCCGGAGCTGCTGCATGTCTGACTGGGACTATTGCAGCAGACTTGTAACTGGTCTCCCTATTGCCTCTTTTGCCCTCTCCCCTATATACCCATTCTGTCTTACAAAGCTGGTGGAGTGAGCCTATTAAAACCCAATATGATTAGGTCCAAAATCTCCAGTGGCTTTACTCCAAATTTGGAATAAATTTCAAAATCTTTGAGTGGCCTCTAAGACTGTGCAAGATCTGGCGAATTGCTGCCTCTCCTATCTTTTCCTTCTTCAACCTTTGTCATCACTCAGTCTTTTCCGGCCACGCTGTTCACTTAATGATCTTGAAGCATGTTTCTACCTTAGACCCTTTGTGCATACTATTCCTTGGCCTAAAATACTTTTCCTTAGGAGTGTATACAGTTTTCATTTCATTCAAGTCTCTTATTCCAATATTGCCTGATAGAAGCCAATCCTGACCTTTCTCTATAAAAGAACATATCCTCACTTCCATAACTCCCTATCCTCTTACTCTATTTTATGTCATAACATTGATGGCAGACTGATCTTATGGTGTATACTTATTCATGTTTCTCTCTCCACAGTAGGACATAAGCTCTTTGAAGGGAAGAAATTTGCTAATCTTCACTATAGTCCCTATACTTGGGGGGAATTGTCGACATATGTGCCCCATAAATATTTGCTGAATAATAAGTGCAATTTCTGTGATAGAATTTCTCAATTCTGTGCTCAATTCAGAACATACTTATGTTTTTGTTTTTCTTGCATGAGATTTGGCTCAATTCTTAAGAGTTGTTGGGCTTTATTTTATAAGTATACCTTTAAATTGTATATTATCAAATTTATAATCTTCTGAATTATTAACTACATGAGTTTGTCCATTCTTTTTAGGATAATTAATCGTGTCTTTTATCTTCTGTAATTCACTGTCAAGAAGATGACCAAAAAATAATGAGGTCCTTTAGAATTTAAAAATAGAAATTTTGGCCACCAGGTGGAGACCCAGTACTAACTTTTTATGATGAGCTGACTATCCAAGAAACAATCATAAAAATAAAAATCGCTTAAACCAAATGCTTTAATTTTTTTCCTTCTCTTTTTTATGTTTCTGATGATTTTTATTCTTTAGATATATTCTTCCCAGTATTCAGGAAGGTTTGGTGTGGCTAGCAAGTTGTAGTGAAAAAGGAATCCTAGATTATGATTCATTTAAATCTCATTCAAGATCCATACAAAGATCAGGGTACTTGGCTAGTTCTGTGGTCAGGTTGGAAGAACAGGCTCTTGAAGAAAGTCAAAATGTGTGAGTAATGCCAAGTTATAAAACTTCAGGAGTCAAGGGATTAATATTACTAGGAAAAACGGCCAGTCAGGGAAAAGTTTAAAAGGGAAAGTAACTCATGATAAAGTCAGTATAACTAAAGTGTGTTTTCCTGGTACAGCAGTGTGGAGAGGCTATGAAAGTCACAAATGGAGGAGGCTTCCAGAAATTTGTGAGCAGCAAGATGTTTTGAGGAGTTGTCTAACTGGGCAGGTTGGATTGTTTGTTCTTTCCTAAAGGAGTGGAGGAGTTGATGGTTCTGTCACTTTTTCTTTCTTTCTTTCTTTCTTTCTTTCTTTCTTTCTTTCTTTCTTTCTTTTTTGAATTTTTGGTACCATTTTTATGTAGTGCCATTTAATTTGGAAAGTACACATGACACATTTGAAATACCTAGAGCAATGAAAAGGTTTTCCTGGTATTTCTTAGCAAATGTGGTTTCCTCATACCTGAAAGAAGAAATACCCCAGAAGGGAAATTTAAAATAATTTTTCTGGTTTTCTCACTGGATTTCATTTAGCTGGCTTCTGGAAGTGCCCCCCAAAAACACTCCAAAAAACGTAGTCTTTTTTTAAATGTTTATTTTTGAGAGTGAGAGAGAGAGAGAGGAGATACCAAGTGGGCTCTGCACTGACAGTAGAGAATCCAATGTGAGGCTTAAACTCATGAACCTTGAGATCATTACCTGAGCCAAAGTTGGATGTTTAACCAACTGAGCCACGCAGGTGCCCCCAAAAACTTGAAGCCTTTTTATGGTAATGCTAAGAGAAGAAAAACATTTCATGGCCTATGTGCTATTTGACCTGAACTTTAGAGGAAAGTTTTGCTTTGTGTTTCACAGTCACCTCACAGAGGTTGATGAACTCTGCTCTAGTTTGCCCTTTGCAGGGAGTGAAAGAAATCACCTCGTAACTGATTTTTGTTCTCTCTCGTGTCCCATTAGCCTTTTATAATCTTGTCAATCTAATGTGCCTAAAACAAAGGTGACCTGCCCATGTCTGTCAAAGACAGCATTCAGTGCGAGCTAAAATCCCAACTCTTCAGCATGGTAGAGTCCTTTATTACTTGACCCTGGCTCAACTCAAGTTTAGCTTTTAAAGCCTGCCTTAACTGAACAAAGGTGACACAGTGCCCTCTTTGGTGCTCCCATGTTTTTGTTTGTGCTGTTATATTATCACTTGCCTTGTATTTAACTTTATTGATTTAGATCTTACATAGATTTTTGAGTTACCAGAAGCATGGAATTGTGTCTTATTTCTCAGGATCTTCACCAATGTAAGGGCAATTAGTAAAGTAGTGAATTTGTCATTGACTCTGTGTTGTTTCTGTAGAAACATGTAGAATCATTTCTTTCCTGCCATGGCATACAAAAGACTTTAGATAACTAATTTGATTGTTTTTAATTCCTGCTTTTTAATGCTCAAAAATAATATAGCCTGTTGGACAAGATGACAAACCAAAGAGGATATTATCATTTTAACCTCTTAAAATGTAAATAATTCGTCACTTTTATATCCTACTATGGATAATAGTTAATAAAATGTATTTCTCTTTTGAAAGTTACATGCAACTTAGACATCAGTGAAGTCCATTCATAACCTCATAGGATTCCTGAAAACAAAGAATGCATGGTCTCCTCCAAAATACCTACACAAACACACACAGAACAACAGTATACATATTAATTAAAGTATAGGGTGACTTTCTTGGTGAACTCAATATTGAAGAGTGCTTTAAGATTCATTTATTCATTTATCAAAAATTTATTAAGTGCCTACTATTCGTCCAGCAGTATCCGAGGTTCTGGAGAATATAAAGTGGCCAACTTTTAGCACTTGTGGAGCTTATCACCTTATGAAGAAGAAGACAATAAGTAAACAATGAACAGTGTGATTTTGGATAATGGTGATTGTTACTAGGAAAATCCAACAGAGTAATAGTTCATAGAATAGCTGGAAGATTGAGTGTTTTAACCTTTTTTCTCATTCGAAAGATTATTTGAGCAGTGATGATAGTTTACTGTAATGAGGCTTAATACCAGAAAACAGTATATGTAGAATATATTTTGGAGGTTGAGCCACCAAGTCTTGCTGATGGATTGGATGTGAGAGGTAAAGAAGAAACAAAGATGGTTTAAAGTTTATTTTTTCTTCGGGGAACCTGGGTGGCTCAGTCAGTTAAGCATCTGACTTTTGTCTCTGGTCATGATCTCACCGCTCATGGGTTCCAGCCCTACGTAGGTTTCTGTGCTGACAACTCAGAGCCCTGGAGCCTGCTTCAGATTTTGTGTCTCTCTCTCTGCCCAGAGACTATGTCTCTGTCTTTCTGTCTCTCAAAAATAAATAAACATAAAAAAAAATCAAGTTTGTTTCTTTTGCTGGAGAACCTACAGACTTTAGAAAACTAATTTGATTTTGAAATTCTTGTATTTTTGCACACAAAACTATGAAGATGTAGGGACTGTTAACTGGGAGGACATTCCTTAGAGAAAGAGTGAAAGAGTACCATACAAAGTACTCTTCAGCCTAAATACTCTTGCTTACTCTTCAAGACCATTTTCTTTCTCTTACCTAGGCAGTGTTGTATCTTTGTAGTATTATGAAAAAATGCTGTAAATTTTGGTATCTTAACCCTAATACCTTTTGCCATATAAACCTGAAAATGAACTGAATGACTAATAAGAGGATCTGTTAGAGTGTGCTAGATATTTTCACTTTTTCCCTCCAAATTTATTCTCCACTATTCTCCAACCTGCTTTATTTTCCAAAGTATGACCTTCATAGACTGCACCAATAGGCTGTTTTGCCCTCTGGCATTCGGTTAGGTTTGACCAATGGGATGCACTGGCAGGAGATTAGAAGGTGGGAAGACAGCAAGATTCTTGTGTTTATTTACTGTCTTCCCTGACTGCTATCTTGCTGTAAGTAGGGTGTGTCCCTCTAATGAAGGCCACAGCTTCAACTGAATTGTCCTGTCGTACAGCTACTCTGTCTAGGATTCAATATCCACTCTGTGCCCTTGTTCCTTCACACTTTTTGTTGCTAGTCCCAGGATACTGCACCATTCTTTTTTGATTTCCTTAACCCTTTAGAAAAACCTTTTTAAAAAGTCTCCTCAAAGACCTTGAAACCATTTGTGTCCTTTTAGGATGCTAACTGAATCATAGTGTTCTTATTTGAAAGTCACAGACACACTGGCTGAATTAAAAAGCATAAATTAAAAAGGGTATTACATATCTAGTAGTTATCCAAAATCATATTGCCTGATTTGCCCGATGAGAAAATGTCCACTGTTGCCCTTGTTTCCATGTAACCCTAGATTAAGTTGTTGAATGTTGTTTCCTACTGATGCTAGTTTTGCATCAGGAACAGAACCTTATAATCAGTGATAAATGGCCACTCCTGCCACTGCCACTCATGTAAACCCAAAGTCTGAAGTTTTCTGCAGCGTAAGTTTTCTCTTATTGTCCTTTTCTGATTGGTCAAAAATACTATATGCTCCTTCTGTTGATGTGCCTTTTCCTACACTTTCCATTTCTAATCCTCAAATATCTTATTTCAAAGATTTTGATCAGGCATGTGGACATCTTAAATTCCTCACAACATTTTACATCTCCATTGTTCTCTGCAAGGCTACTTGAGTAATAATGCTGCATCAATCTGATCTTCCTCAGTCAGCTGGTCACTGGAAACTTAGCCCTAGGCCATAGGGGTGGGTTAAGAGGGAGGTGGCAATGCAGTGTACCATGCCTGTTGCCTCTGGAATCCAAAGAAACCCTCCAAGCAGTCAGTATACTTGCTTTTTGGAAGTGGAGACGAAATGTATGGATATTTGCCTTTTGCTTTGTTAGGGAGTAGCCTGACCTGCCTCAGATCACTGGAGTCCACAGTTGTCACTGATGTTTCAGACCTCTATATTTTCATGGAATTTTTCTCAGGTTCTTTGCCACATGTGTCTTATCAAGATGAATATTTCATCTGATGCTTCCTGCTTTCTAGAATCCATCAGTGTGTTAGTATACACTAAAGCCTTACTCTGTGGAACTGGGAAAAATCAAGGTTCCTATAGATTACTTTGTTTTGCAGAACCTGAGAGTTGGCCTGCCCTGAAACAAAACCGTGAAAAGTTGCTGCTGTCACTGTTAAGTGAGCACAAGCTGCCTTGACTGCTCTGTTGGATGGTAGAAAAAGAATTTGCCAGAAAAGTAGCTGCATGCCAGGTTATAGGAGTTGGGTTGACTACTTTAATGGCCACAACTGGACCAGCAATTTCAATTGGAAAAATCACTTGATTAAACTTTCCTTCTTTAAGGCCTGTTGTGGGGGTAAGTGGGGATGTGTTAGAAATCCTTACTTGAGCTACTTGGAAGAATTTGGTGGTGGTGCTAATCTCTCTAATTCTCCAGAGATATCTGGTGTTTCTATAAATGTACTACTTAGGTAGATGGTACTTGAGGTGTCCACTTTGTCCTTCCCACTATAAAAGAGTTTTTTTACTTCATAAGAGCTAGTGCAAGGATTCTTCTATTTCCTAGTATATCTGTTTCAACTGTCTATATTAAGGACCTGGGGAAATGATCATAGGATGAATCCATTGTTACACTGATCTATCTGTAAGACTGGCTTATGTCTGACTTTGATTCATCTTTGATTAGTTGACCACAGTGGCTTTCTGAATTCATAGGGTTTAACATTAACTCAAAGCTACCATGCAGCAGTCCTCTGAAGATCTAGGTATATCCCTATGCCTAGTGCCTCCTGTTCCCTTGGGGAAATGTATGGAATGTAGTAACCCCTTCATTTAAGTGGCTTGGGGTGTGTGGAGTAACTCAGAAGTATTTTGTGGAGGGCTATTGCTCTATTTTGGTGGCTCATGTAGGTTATGCTCACCAGACTCAGGTTTTTGAGTTCTATAAATCATGTATAATCTTAGCAGGCTACTCATTCATCTTAGTCCTCTCATTAATTCTGATACCAAAGGTCACTACTACTCAAACTTCTGACTGCCACTGTAACAATAACAATGTTCTCTTTCCTTCGAGTGGTTAAATGAAGCCCCTACCCTTACACCATCCCGAGATCTCATCATTCCTATTGACATCATAGCACCTGTGTTACTTGTGGGCATTCTCACCAGCAGCCTTGCTCAACAGAGAACAGATACTGACTCTTTTCAATGATACTGGTATTTTCCTCAACCGATACATTTCTAAATTCCTCAACTGAGTATCTTCTGGATTCTCTTGGGGGATGTAGGAGTGTGGGTGAGTAGATCATTCATAATGAATGAATTCTGGCATTACTATTTTCCCAAGTTTTTGGATTCTTTCCTGTATATCATACCAAGAATTTTCTGACACTTCAACTTCATTTAATGTAACCAGTTGAGAGCAGCAGGGGTTTTTGTTTTGTTTTGTTTTTCAGGGTAGTGGGAGCTCTACCAATATAATTAGCTGCAAACCACCTGGAAATAAAGGATGCCTAGAGTACTGGGAAGTGGGGTGGAAGAAGTCTGGAGAGTTCCATACTGGACAAGTATCAAGTATTCAGTAGCCAAAACGGATAGTCTCAGCTTCTGGCTGCCACTCTTTCTTTAGGCTGTCTGGAATTGTAAAGGCATAAATATTCAAACCAGCCAAAAGGAACTGTTTTAACGACAACCACTTAAAAATCACTGGGTTTGGATGAAATCTGGGGTTCCTTCTTCATTATTGAAATGGTTATAAATATAAATCAAACTATTCATTTAAATTGATCTGGAACTCATCTGTATCATGGCTGTTTCTCCAAGTCAGTGGATGCAGTGGAGGAGTATGGCTCCAAGAGAATAGGTAACTGTTCAGTTTTTGACACAAGGAAGATTACTCTTCCACACCTTGAAATTTAACAGTCTTTGGTCCACTTCTGAATTTTTTCCCCTGTTTCTGCAACCATACTACCTTCTGTTAAGTATTATAGACTTATGTGTTTTCTTTTTTGTTTTAATGACTGTCAGTATAAATCTTAACTCACTTTTTATGGAAGATTTTTATGCTTATTTTCACCTAGTTATGCTTCCAGGTTTAATTTAAAATTTTATTCATCTTTCCAAAAATTTGAATCTTATGATTAATTTCAGAAATTTGTATGGGAATAGTTTTCATTTTCCCTCTTTTGTGGCCATTGGGCAAAAATAATAGAGTTTATATTATTTCTCAACTCATAGCTTATTTCATTGATCCTTGCCTTTCTCTTTGATTTCATGCTTTTTTCCCCCCTTGATTTTTTTTTTATTGCTACTTCCATTCCTTTCTCCTGATAGGTACACATCCTAATATGTTTGACATATGTCCTCAAATGCATGTATTTTTGTATATTTCTAGTGACATTTTGGGTGTAAGTGTTTTTAAACACATTACAAACATTACATATTTCAAACATAGTACAAAAATAATACTGTACTTTAGATTCTTTTTTCACTCATGACAGTACTTTTGGGATCAATCCATGTTGCTGTGTGTGTCATCTAATTTGTCATAGTTAATTGAAGAACATGTAGTTTTTACTATTGGGTAATATATTTTTTTACACATCTGCATGTTACTCCATTTTCCTGCTAGTGGATACTCACCTTCATTTCTCTGTCTAAAGTGCACCGCAGGGAATGACCATGTATTTCTTTCTTCATGGCACTCTGGGAACAAGGATTTATCTGCGATGCATCATCAGATGTGGAATTGTTGGGTTGTAGCGTAAATAGATACTGCTAGATTGTTTTGGGGTAATGACTACCAGCAGTACACGAGGTCTGTCCTTTGAATAGTGTTGTCAACCAAACACTTGGTGTTTGCCTCCTTTGAATTTTTTGTAAATTTAATTGTATAGATTGGTAGCTCATTATTAGAATTTGCATTTCTCTGGTAACTAGAGAGTTTAAGCATATCTTCATTTGTTAGCCTTTCTGGCTTTTCATATAATTGTTTGTTATTCTTTGGCCATCTATAAGTTTTCCTTTTTTTATTCCCTTCCTGATCTTGGTGTATAAGTATTTGCCAAATATTCTAGATATTAATCCATTATTGGTTTTCAGTGTTAAAATTCTCTTCTCCCAGTCAGTTAATACTGTTGATGGTGTTCTTTGTTGAAGAGGGTCTAATTCTTCATCGTTTCTCAGTAGTACGATTTGTGCTTTTTCAGTTTTATTTAAAAAGTCTTTATCATTAATTGATGTAGGTGTTTATTAATGCTTCCTTCTATAATAATTTCCACACTTTACATTTTTATTTTTGCCTTAATATTTAGATCTTTGATCTATCTGAAAGTCACCTTTGGTTATGATATAATGTAGGGAACTTTTTTATATTTTTTCTTCTTTTAATTTTTTTATTCTTTTTTTGATTACACCCATTTATATTCCTGTTAACCTTTTATCCCACACCATGGCCAATTTTTCATTTATTTTTAACATGTTTTTGTCTGACTTCACTAAATGATAAATGATGCTTTATTGCAGTTGAACATTTTTCCTATGTTTATTGAGAAATTAAAATTTCTAAGTATGTCTGATTTACCATTCATTTCTTTTGCCTATTTTTGTTAAAATGTTACTTACTCAATGAGTCCTACCTTAACTATCCTGTTTTAAAATTGCAACACCTCGCCTTGCACCCTTGATCCTCTATAAACTGCTTTTAGTTTTTTTCCATAGTGCTTATCACCTTCTAATATATAACTCATTATGTTTACTGCTTATTGTCCATCTCTCATGGGCATCTCTGTAGAAGTCAGCTCCATAGGGCAAGGATTGTGGTCTGTTTTGTACATTGATGTACCTAGGAAGTTGCATGGCAAATAGTAGATACTTCTTACAGGCCGTCTTCCTCCCCCTGTTCCTGTGCTGAAGTTCTGAGTACATCAGAATGGGACTGTATTTGGAGAGAGGTTCTTTAGTAATTAAGTTAAAACAAGGTCATTAGGGTGGGCTCTAATCTAGTGTCCTTAGAAGAGGAAATTTGGACACAGACATAAACAGAAGGAAGTCTATGTGAAGAAATTGGGAGAAGACAGCCATCAACAAGTTAATGAGAGAGGCCTCAGAAGAAATAAGTCCTGCCAAAACCTTGGTTTTGAACATCTAGCCTCCAGAATTGTGAGAAAATAAATTTCTGTTGTTTATGCACCTCGTGTGCTGTACTTTATTATGGCAGCCCCAGCAAGTGAATACAGTGGGCTTAATATATATTTGTTGAGTTGAATTCTATATTTTTTCTGTTGGAATGTTTGCCTTCTGTTTTTTAGGAGCTTTTTAAACAATTTGTTTTAAAGTTTATTCATTTTGGGAGAGAGTGAGCATGAGCAGGGGAGGAGCAGAGAGAATACCAAGCAGGCTCCATGTTGTCAGTGCAGAGCCTAGTGCAGGGCTTGCTCTCACCATGAGATCATGACCTGAACTGAATGCTTAACCAACTGAGCCACCCAGATGCCCCTAGGAACTCTTTATGTTGCAAGAATATTTGCTTTATCATATTAAAAATTTATTTTTCTAGTTTCTTCCCCTTCAGCTTTGTTTACATTTGATTACGTTTGAACTTTGTTTGAAGTGAGGTTTTAAAGTTGGTATACGGAAATTTTTAATGTCTGTGTAAAACCAATTATTGCTTGATATACTTAGGGTTATTTCTGGGATTTTTATCCATATTTGTTTATTCTGGTGCTAGTATTCATACTTTTTGTAAATTTATAGTGTGTTTTAACATCTGTCTCTATTCTTTATAGATGTAGTGTTTGAAAATTTGCCTGAGAATACTGAATTAAGATTTAATAATATGATTTTTGCTCTAAATATTCATAAAAATGGATTTGTTTAAATTCCTTTAGATTGGTCATTTTCTTTTACATTACAAAATTCATATGGCTGCCTCTTTTTTTTTTTTAAGTTACTGTTGTTCATTCTGTTATTGATGGTTGTGTTTGGAGTGGGAGAAGTGTATATTTGTTCAATGTTGGAAGTTAAGTAATTTATGTGAGAAAGAGTAGAATTATTTAACTTTTATCTAGATTAGAGATCTAACGACTTTTAAAGGTGTAGAGAAAAAGAGTAGGCAGTAGCCTCTTGGCAGTAATCTCACCCATTATGCTGATGGGCATCTTTTCAGTGTTTTATTTTTTAATGTGGCCCAACTGGTTAGACACTTAGAGAACAGTGTGAGGCAAGCGAGCTGCCTGGTGGGCAGACCCTGAGAATGGGTGTTTCCTTAAATTTTGTGTCCTGGAAGCTTCTCTTGCCTTAGTCTTGACTCTTCTAAGGGTAGGCTGGGTGTGAGTGTCAAGGACCACCCTTCTATCTGTGGGAATAGGTGCCTGCCTTTGGAGCTGCTGGCAGGATTTGCTCCCTACTCACTACTTCATAGTCCACTCTGCCTGCCCTGCAGTCACTGCCACCCCAGGATTTAGAATGGATAGTGGAGATTCTGCTCGGGGTAGCAGTGCTATCTATTTACCTCCAAGTTAGGAATTTACTTCATATATCATAATTTAGAATTTGCCTTTTTCTCATTCTGGTATTACAGGATGTTTTACAGAAATTTCTGGTGTGTGGATGTATTCCCCTTCCTACTTCAAGAATGAAGTGGGGGCATGGTTTTTTTGCATTTAGTCATTTCAGTTTCAGAGAGGAGTTAAATATATTTGATCATTTTGTGATCTTTTTTTTTTTTTATTTTTTTATTTTTTAAATTTTTTTTTTTCAACGTTTATTTATTTTTGGGACAGGGAGAGACACAGCATGAACGGGGGAGGGGCAGAGAGAGAGGGAGACACAGAATCGGAAACAGGCTCCAGGCTCCGAGCCGTCAGCCCAGAGCCTGATGCGGGGCTCGAACTCACGGACCGCGAGATCGTGACCTGGCTGAAGTCGGACGCTTAACCGACTGCGCCATCCAGGCGCCCCGATCATTTTGTGATCTTAATGGTTAATACTTTGGTGTATTTTCTTTTAGTTTTTTTTTAATTCAAAATATATATTTTATACATAAACTGAAATCAAAATTCTGTGCTATTTAGTGTTCTTATCTTCACCTAACGTTATATCATTATATACCAAATTTTGGTAAGCATATTTTTAATGGCTGTGTAATTCTCTGTTAAAAAGGCATATTGAATTTTGCTCCTCCATTTGACTGCTGGTTGTTTCTGTGTAGGAGATCTTACAGGCTTATTGAGAATTGAGTTCGCTATAAATGAGTATCTACTTTATGTAACACTATATTTTATGACCCTGGTGACAGTGGTGGGGGGATATGTAAGTGGCAGATTTAATTATAAATTGTAATGAAATGTATCAAAAATGCTTTTGGAACGTTGATGAGGAATAATTTATTTGGCCTTGGTATTTGGGGATATGGTCTCACTGATGAGTGGCATTTGAAATGACCTTAGGGACTTAGTAGAATTTTCAGAGTTAAAAAGAAAGAGCATTCAAAGTAAAAACAACAGCATGAATAAAGGCATGGAGTAAAATACTGTATGTATGTGTGTATGTGTTTATATATATATATATATATATATATAAAACATAAAATATATATATATAACATATATATATAACATAAATAAATATATATATGGAATTCAGTGCTGACCTGTTTATATGTGTTTATAACAATCTACTGATAAGTCTAGATATATCCTAGGAAATACTGTAACCATATCCCTTTTTAGACCTTTATTACTGCTAACAAAATTTAGTCAATTATGTTATTTATACATTATGTCTACATATTTTCCCTTCTTTCTCTGATGGCAGCTGTGAAAACTAAAAGGTTTAGGCAGCTGGTTGGATATGTGTCTTTTGTTCTCTTGTATTCAGCATTTAAATCCATTAGTCTTCTAAGAAATTGTTTTGGGAAAAGACAGTAGCCATCAGAAGATAGAAACCAACTTGAAAATGTCTTCCAGGTCTCATATGGATATGGATAATTTCTCCAGAAATTGTGGTGTTTTTAGCTAGTGTGAAAACGAGAATATAAAATAGAAATAACTTTTGACTTTCCTTACTTGTGTACTGTTCCCTTAATATTGAGAACATTCGAGAACTGCTGAGAGTGCAGAATTCTGAGAACAAAGAACTTCTACATATTTTAAGCTTAAAGTGGGGATTTTATATGTTTTTTAATGTTACCAGCATATACATTAGGGGTGGAAATCACCAACTCTGGAAACAAGGAGGCCCTTTATCAAATAAGTAAAAGGGCAGTGAGATTTGTTAAGGCTGGAGATACAATGGTTAGGTAAAATGTCAAGTCTGTGGAAAGCACTAAATACAGCAAGAGATTAAAGTCTCTTGAAATCACTTAAAACTCCAAAGATTTGTTGAAGTAAATCAGAGCAATGTCCCATGTCTCAGTGATGTCAGCACCTGATGCATGAACATCATAGGCTGCTGCTTTCTGCCTTGGGTGTTTCCAAAATTGTCTTCAGGACACAGTGGCTGTAGTTAGCATTCTGAGTTGGATCAAGAGCTTTGCACCTTTAATAGCAAACCTCCAATTACCCGATGGGGAAGGATACCACAGATGCAGCACAACAGGGAGATCTGATTCCACTTAGTTTACCCAAGCCACCAATCTATTGAAGCTACTTAATTAAATAATTCTGAAATTTACACCAAGATAAGACTTTATGGCAGTCATCTTTTAATTTGAAAACTAGTAAACTAGCCTTTCTAAGATAACCGTGGCTGCCTTTTCCTTCCCTTACTCTAGAAGTGAGATGCTCTCTAGGGTTAGATATAAGTGCATCGTGTCTTAGATGAATTCTGGTCACTTTCTGGTAGACTGAGTGACTAAGAATAATTTTCCTGTACTAGAAAATATAAGACTATTGACAGTCACACTCTGAAGTTAAGGTGCTGGTAATACAAATGTTAGGTGTTCTTTAATTTTGAGCTTTGTAATTCAGAAGATGATGTGTCAGGAAATTTTAGGATCAGAGGTGTAGAATAGCAGTCAACTTGAGAGACATGGGGAGAAATGGGTATTTTTTTTTTTTAATTTTTTTTCAACGTTTTTTATTTATTTTTGGGACAGAGAGAGACAGAGCATGAACCGGGGGAGGGGCAGAGAGAGTGGGAGACACAGAATCGGAAACAGGCTCCAGGCTCTGAGCCATCAGCCCAGAGCCCGACGCGGGGCTCGAACTCACAGACCGTGAGATCGTGACCTGGCTGAAGTCGGACGCTTAACCGACTGCGCCACCCAGGCGCCCCAAAATGGGTATTTTTTAAAAATAAATTTTAGATAAAATTTAAATGAAATTTTTATTTTGTGGACTTAGAATATTTGTGTTCATAAATTCACAAAAATCTTTTTTTTTTTAACATTTATTTATTTTTGAGACAGAGGGAGACAGAGCATGAACGGGGAAGGGTCAGAGAGAGGGAGTCACAGAATCTGAAACAGGCTCCAGGCTCTGAGCTGTCAGCACAGAGCCCGACGCGGGGCTCGAACTCACGGACCGCGAGATCATGACCTGAGCCGAAGTCGGATGCTTAACCGACTTAGCCACCCAGGTGCCCCAACACAAAAACCTTTAAACCTATGTTAAAGCAGGGCTTATAAAATTATAATTTTTTCTATGGAGATCTAAAGGTCTATTGTCGTATAGAAATATTTCATAATTTTTCCTAACTTGGGGAAATACTGTACAAACTTCTCTTAAAAAATATAAAACCCAGGGAACCTGGGTGGCTCGGTTGAGCATCCGACTTTGGCTCAGGCCATGATCTCACAGTTTGTGAGTTCGAGCCCCACGTAGGGCTTGCTGCTGTCAGTGCAGAGCCTGTTTTGGGTCCTCTGTCCCCCTCTCTCTTTGCCCCTCCCCTGCTCGTGCTCTCTCAAAAATAAACAATATATATATATATACACACACACACACACACACACACACACATATATATGTATGCGCATGCAAGGTGTGTGTGTGTATATATAAATACCCAGATGTTTTTCATGATTTTTACCTAATAGGGCTTTTTTTTTAACTAATTTTTTTTAATGTTTTTATTTATTTTTGAGACAGAGAGAGACAGAACATGAGCAGGGAAGAGGCAGAGAGAGAGGGAGACACAGAATCGGAAACAGGCTCCAGGCTCTGAGCCATCAGCACAGAGCCCGATGCAGGGCTCGAACTCACAGACTGTGAGATCATGACCTGAGCCGAAGTTGGATGCTCAACCGACTGAGCCACCCAGGCGCCCCCTAATAGGGCTTTTTAAAGGCAGTGACTCCATTTTTAGTAAAACAAATTCCAGAACTTAAAACTTGAGGGGCACCTGGGTGGCTTAGTCAATTAACTGTCTGACCCTTGATTTGGGCTCAGGTCATGATTTCATGGCCCATGAGATGGATCCCTGAATCAGGCTCTGTGCTGACAGTGTGGAGCCTGCTTGGGATTCTCTCTTGCTCTCTCTGTACCCTTCCAGTGCTCACGGGCTCTGTCTCTCTCTCAAACTTAAGGGTGCCTCAGTCGATTAAGCATCCGACTTAAGCTCAAGATCTCATGGTTTGTGAGTTCCAGCCCCCCCCCTCCCATTCAGACAGACTCTCTGCTGTCAGTGAAGAGCCTGCTTCAGATCCTCTGTCTCCCTCTCTCTGTCTCTGCCCTTCCCCTACTTGTTTGTGAATGTACATGCTCTCAAAAAATACTAAAAAAATAAACTTAAAAAATACTTGAAAGAAAAATCTTGGGTATGGAGGTATGGTAGGAATTAGGTTGTTCCTAATTTTGTCCCTAAAATTATTTTTCTTTGGGACTCTCCTTGGACTACTACCTTGCTGGTTAAAGAGGGTCTGTCTCAAGCTACAAGACTATAGAGGCCCTAAATACTAAAAATATTGCAGGGGCAATGGTATGTAGAGGGTTTTATGTCATTATTAAAAATAAAGAGTAAGGGAGGGGCGCCCGGGTGGTTCAATCCGTTAAGCGTCAGACTTCCGGCTCAGGTTATAATCTCATAAATGAGTTCAAGCCCCGCATCTGGCTCTGTTCTGACAGCTCAGAGCCTGGAGCCTGCTTTGGATTCTGTGCCTCTCTCTCTCTCTGCCCCTCCCCCATTCATGCTCTGTCTCTCTCTCTCTCTCAAAAATGGACATAAAAAAGTAAAGATGTCTAATTGTTTTTCTAATGACCATTTCAATGCTCTTTATGTACACACAAATATATATGTATATATACATATACATTTTGTATATGTAGGAGGGAAAATTTATTTAAAATATTTTTATGCCTATATTTGCATGTGCTCAATCACTGGCTGCCTCCTAAGAACTCAGGCACAGGATTATTTTTTTTTTCACATTTTCTGCCTAAAACTTTCTCAGCATCACATTGATAGCCTTTAAGCTATCAGCCCACTGTACATATAGATGATATACACACAGACACAAAAACACATAGTACAACTTTATTTTATGTGTTTATTAGGACCCCCAGTGTTTTCAAAACTATATACTATAACAGCAATATATTTGGGATAATTTGGAGGAAGATAAAAAAAAATCCTCGTGTTACCTTTCTAGTTTGGAAACAGGATTTTATTTTAAATGTCCACCTTGTTTCCTTTCCTAAATTACTACTAGCCAGCGAGATTTGTTACTTGCGTAAATACACTACACTTGTCTCAAATATCCTGACTCTATAAAAGATCTTGTTCCCATATCATTTTCCTCCGGGACTCTGAATTGATTCATTCTGCAGATATTTTGGTGTGTCTGCTGGATGCAAATCATTCCATAAATATTTATGCAAGATCTGTGTTTGGGACGCAAATGAATATCATTCCTGACCTCAAGATGTTTGTTTCTGATTGGGGAGACGAGAAAATTAGTTATATGTAATAAAAGGTGGGCTAGAGTAAGTTCTGCATTGATGCCCCCCTAATATTTAAGGAATAGGACAGAGTAGGATTTAGTGTCACAAATGTATTTTAATTTTAGCTCAGACCAACAAAGACATTGTTTTTTTAATCCTTGTACTCCATGGGCTTGGAGGTGAATTTATTTCCAGAAAGTCACTTTGTCATTAAGAGACAAAGCAATTAGATGGAGAGTTTGAAATTCTTCTGTGTACTTTGCCTTATAGGAAGTTACCTTGCTCTTCCCACTCAAATAACAAAAGCAAACAAACAAAGGAAAACACCTGCTTATTTCATCTCTAATTGTGTTTTCTTTCATCTTGGGCCCCAAGGGCCAGATTTAGTCAACAGCTGTGCACCATGTGTGCCCAGAAATCTGTAGAAATTTGTGCCATGGATCTGCAGAGCACAGTCCCCCCCCCCCCCATATAGTAGATTGAGTTTAGTTTTTCCATTTTTGTGTCTATGCGTGATGAGAAATAATTGCACACATATACACACCTAAAATTAGCTTTCAGAGTGCAGTGGAAATACCGTTACACCCATGTCTTAAAATTTGGCAGCTATAAAGATACATGAAAAACTGCCCTCTGTATGCCTGCCTCTTCATATGGAAGGGAAGAGGTCTAGCTGTTTACACAGTGATTAATTTGTAGACTGTAATGGGGGAATCATACAGTTATGGAATGTTTATAGTCAGTCAGGGAAATGAAATCTTCATCTTTGGAGCAGGACATTGCTGAGGAAGATGGAGCTATGCAGGGGCCATAATTTAAATAGTCCTATTTCTTGAGTATTTTTGGTTGTGTGTGGGGTAAAGCTAGATATTCTTCATCAAGGGTTTAAAAGTGTTACCAGTTTTTTTCTTATAAATCCTCTGGTTTCATATGGAGATACAGAACTGATTAATCAACTAAATGTGCAGTAAAAGAAAAACAGCCTTTCTGATAATTTTCTGGTAACTTCATCCATATTTGGAATTTTGCCTTATTGGTGGAGACTCTCAGTTATGTTCAGGTGCTTCGGTAAACTGCTGGGCCACAGCACTTTTGCTAGGTTATAAGTGAGCTTACTTATTTTAAGTATGCCTTATTTTAAGATAGCCTATATTCTTTTAAAACAACGCTCCCACACCAAATAATAGATGAGAGCTCAAGATATTATCAGTCCAGTTTGTCAAAGTCCTGATGTTGTCATGGTGAGAAAAAGCAGCCAGTTAAGATGACAAATGACAAAAATAAATGGCTAAATTAGTGTTGTTCCCTTTTAAAATTATGTTTATAACTTCATGTATGGGATTAGATCTTGGTTCTGGTAATTCATCAAACCCACTATGCCATATGGATTTATGTTTTCACCAAGAAAGGACGTGTAGTCTTGAAATTAGTAAGAAAATAGTTGATTGCTCTATAGTGAAATCATAAAAGTCTTTATTTTACTCTTAGTTTCAGTTATTTGTTCCTTTGCCTGATGTTTAGGTAGTCTTTGAGGGACTTTTTGCACGATTCATTTTTGAGCTTGTTTCTTGTAAATGATGTTTCATGCCTGTGTCAACACTAGTGATTGCTGCAGCATGTGTCTCCTCTCCTTCTGGACTTTGGCCAGAGGCACACCAACGCGGAATATCAGTGTCCCCCTCTGTCCTGCTGGTCACCTTCCCATCCTGGCCAGGCACAGCCCATTAGGGTTTTCCTGCATCTCATGATGAAGGTTGGAGATTATTTTCATAAATGATCATGAGACTGCTGAAAGGAAACTACAGGGCACAAGTTCTGCAGATATTTTCCTTAACATAAGTTATATGAAAATACAAGTTGTAAACGAAGTGAAGCCTACTGGCTTCATTGCTCAAGACATTTCTAAACTTTGTATTAAGTAAATGGACTTGAATTTTATGGGACTGTGGCCCACGAAATTAAATGTGGTAATGAAGATTATTAAGATAATTAGAGGTATTCTGGTAGAGGTTCTCAGTTGATGTATACATGAATCATTGGTAAACTCCCTTCGGTTTCTTCCCTGCCCATAAAATCCCCCCAGACATGCATTGTTCAGGAAACTACTCTTTAAACTGCCCATCGTAGCCAAAATGTTGGATTATCCTTTGGGCTGCTATAGTGTCTATGTTTGTGATTTGAAAGATTTCATACCCTTGATGAAATAGAAGTAGTAGCAACATGGCTAGAGGAATCCTCTGTCCGATGATATTACTTGTTCATGTCCCTATTCACACATAGATGCTATCATGTCATGGAGTGTTTCACATAGACCACACTATTGGATTGTTAGCACATGCCATTGCTTACCTCTTTCTTGGGATAGCCAATACACTTTCAGAGAAAAAATGTCCCCAATAAATTGGCATTGATTTAAATTACATTTACTCTTTTCATACTGTCATGTTTATTCCTTCAAATACCAGAACATTTGTTAACAAAAAAAAGTTTTCATATCTTACCAGTTTTGCTCTTTGCTTCGACTTTTTTCTAGTTGCTGATGTCACTTCTCAGAAGATTAAGGGCAGTTCTGCACAAACTTCTCTTTGTATTCTTTGCTGAAAAAGTGTCTTTTGATAAAAAAAAATTTACCTAGAATTTTTTTTTGTCAAGCTTAGGATCAGCCTCTTTACTAGGATACATTTTCGTAGTTGTGGGGAAATGAACATGCTGAGCTTACATCTCAGATTCTTTTGAAAAACAAATACTTATAAAAAGCAAGCCATACTGAACATTTGAATGTTTCTTTTTTGATTTATAGTTTTATGGCTAATATAAAACTTAAAGTTCAGTCTTTATCATTCAAACATTTGATCTCCCTGTTTTTCTTATTGAGTGGGTGGGTTGAGTTGGGGGAAAATAAAAACATACCCCTTTAAGAGGAGATTCTAAATAAAGAATATTGCCAGCACTGAATCTCTCATCCAGCTTAGAGGTTTCAATATTTATGGTTTATTTCAGTGGTGTATTGTTACTATGTAGTATCTCTCTCTGTAAGAAAAGGAAGCATCTTGTAAGGTCTGGGCTGTTTTGTCAGACTATTTGTAGCAGAAGCTTGTGTCTGGAGAAGGAAAAAAAAGTTCTCTTAGTCTTTGCTTAATTATGAATGTATTTTGACAGTTTGAATGTTGCTAGTTCTTATTAAGGAATATCATGACTCTAAAAATCAGATTTATTGTTTAAATATTTAGAAAACAGGTTGGTAGTTTTTTTGTTTTCACTAATAACAATAAAGAAAAAAAACTCCTGCCTTGAGAAACAAAGCCCCATCCTAATACATCATTCTCTTCCTGTTAATGTAACTATATTTCTGATTTTCGTCATTAATATTCCAATGCTTGTCTACATTCGTATCTGACTCAAATTTATGCTATTTAAATTTTCATTTTTCAGTTTTTATATAAATGACTTTTTTCATTGGATAATATATTACAGAAGTTCATTCATTTTGATGAATGTAGCTATAATTTCCCAATATTGATAATTTGTATTTGTTTTTATTTGGGTGATTTTCAACTTTATTGATCTTTTCAAACAATTGGCTCTCAGTTTCTTGGATTTTCTACATTGTTGTCTGTTTTTCAAATTTATTGATTTCTTATTTTCTTCTGCTTTTTAATTTTTCTAGTTTTTAGTGTAAATATTCAGGTAATTGATTTGAAACCTCTTCTTTTTTTTATATGAGCTATGTATTATCTTCTAAGCCCTGCTTTGTCTATGCCCCACACATTCTGTTCCACTGTGTTTTTATTTCATTTAATTCATATTTTCATTAAAAATTTTTTTAGGAGAGCCTCGGTCGTTCAGTTGGTTAAGCATCTGACTTCAACTCAGGTCATGATCTCACAGTTGGCTGAGTTCAAGTCACAACTCTGGCTGTGTGCTGACAGCTTGGAGCCTGGAGCCTGCTTCGGATTCTGTGTCTCTCTATCTCTCTGCCCCTCCCCTGCTCACGCTCTGTCTCTCTCAAAAATAAACGTTAAAAAATATTTAAAAAAATTTTTTTTCAGCACAGAGCCAGACATGGGGCTCAAACTCATGAACCATGAGATCATGACCTGAACTGAATGGATGTTCAACTGACTGAGCCACCCAGGTGCCCCTAATTCAGCATATTTTCTGAATCATATTTTCTTGTGATTTCCTATTTGGCCCCTGGTTATGTGGAAATATATTTTTAATTTCCACGTATTTGGATTTTTTCCAGATATCTTACTATTGTGGATTTATAGGTTAATTTTTTGTGACCAGAAAACCCACTTTGATGATTTAAATTTTTAAAAATGTATTGGCTAGAATATGTTTTATCTTGGTCAGTGTTCCATGTGTGCTTAAAGAGACTATGTATTCTGTTGTTGTTGGGTAGAATATGTTATAAATATCAACTAGGTTAGGTATCCTGTATCCTTAACTGATGTTTTATTTCCTATCTTTATTCATTATTAGAACAGTTGAAGTTTCCAACTGTAGTTGTGAATTTTTCTATTCTTTTTTTGCTTTATGCTTTTTTCTCTTTTTAATTTTTTTGAGGCTCTGTTCTTTGGTACGTACACATTAAAGATTGTTATATCCTCTTGATGAATTATCCTTATTAGAATAATGTAATATCTCTTTTACACCTGTTAGTGTTCATTTATAGAAGGTCTAATTTGTCTTCTAAAAGTGATTCATTTCTTTTGATTAGCATTTCCTGGAATATCTTTTACTTGTAAATTCTCTGTTTTTATAGTTAAAGTTCATTTCTGGTGGACAAATATAGTTTGATCTTAATAATTTTCCTTCAGTCCTTCAATCTATGTCTTTTAATTGGTTTTTAAGCCATTTATACATAAGGTATTTTTTTATATGGCAGGATTTAAAAGCTACCATTTTACTAACTTTTCACTTATTTCTTCTTTGTTCCTTTTTCCCCTTCTATCTTCTCTTGGATTAATTCAGTATTCACTATGAATACAATTTACTTCCACTATTATCTATGTTTAATTAGTTATATATCTCTGTTTGCTTTTTTTTAGTTGGCTGCTCTATGGTTTGAAATACATATTTTTCCATTGTATTAACTATTTTGTATTCCTCTTTTACATAGTAATTTTATTAAAAGAGCCCTTTGAATTTTATCAAATATATTTTTGGTATGCATGATTATATTGTGTGCTTCCTTTTTTTTTTTTTTTTCTCTGAAATTTATTGACAAATTGGTTTCCATACAACACCCAGTGCTCATCCCAAAAGGTGCCCTCCTCAATACCCATCACCCACCCTCTCCTCCCTCCCACCCCCCATCAACCCTCAGTTTGTTCTCAGTTTTTTTTTTTTTTTAATTTTTTTTTTCAACGTTTATTTATTTTTGGGACAGAGAGAGACAGAGCATGAACGGGGGAGGGGCAGAGAGAGAGGGAGACACAGAGTCGGAAACAGGCTCCAGGCTCTGAGCCATCAGCCCAGAGCCCGACGCGGGGCTCGAACTCACAGACCGCGAGATCGTGACCTGGCTGAAGTCGGACGCTTAACCGACTGCGCCACCCAGGCGCCCCTGTTCTCAGTTTTTAACAGTCTCTTATGCTTTGGCTCTCTCCCATTCTAACCTCTTTTTTTTTTTTTTTTCCTTCCCCTCCCCCATGGGTTCCTGTTAAGTTTCTCAGGATCCACATAAGAGTGAAACCATATGGTATCTGTCTTTCTCTGTATGGCTTATTTCACTTAGCATCACACTCTCCAGTTCCATCCACGTTGCTACAAAAGGCCATATTTCATTTTTTCTCATTGCCCTGTAGTACTCCATTGTGTATATAAACCTCAATTTCTTTATCCATTCATCAGTTGATGGACATTTAGGCTGTTTCCATAATTTGGCTATTGTTGAGAGTGCTGCTATGAACATTGGGGTACAAGTGGCCCTATGCATCAGTACTCCTGTATCCCTTGGATAAATTCCTAGCAGTGCTATTGCTGGGTCATAGGGTAGGTCTATTTTTAATTTTCTGAGGAACCTCCACACTGCTTTCCAGAGCGGCTGCACCAATTTGCATTCCCACCAACAGTGCAAGAGGGTTCCCATTTCTCCACATCCTCTCCAGCATCTATAGTCTCCTGATTTGTTCATTTTGGCCACTCTGACTGGCGTGAGGTGATACCTGAGTGTGGTTTTGATTTGTATTTCCCTGATAAGGAGCGACGCTGAACATCTTTTCATGTGCCTGTTGGCCATCCGGATGTCTTCTTTAGAGAAGTGTCTATTCATGTTTTCTGCCCATTTCTTCACTGGGTTATTTGTTTTTTGGGTGTGGAGTTTGGTGAGCTCTTTATAGATTTTGGATACTAGCCCTTTGTCCGATATGTCATTTGCAAATATCTTTTCCCATTCCGTTGGTTGCCTTTTAGTTTTGTTGGTTGTTTCCTTGGCTGTGCAGAAGCTTTTTATCTTCATAAGGTCCCAGTAATTCACTTTTGCTTTTAATTCCCTTGCCTTTGGGGATGTGTCGAGTAAGAGATTGCTACGGCTGAGGTCAGAGAGGTCTTTTCCTGCTTTCTCCTCTACGGTTTTGATGGTTTCCTGTCTCACATTTAGGTCCTTTATCCATTTTGAGTTTATTTTTGTGAATGGTGTGAGAAAGTGGTCTAGTTTCAACCTTCTGCATGTTGCTGTCCAGTTCTCCCAGCACCATTTGTTAAAGAGGCTGTCTTTTTTCCATTGGATGTTCTTTCCTGCTTTGTCAAAGATGAGTTGGCCATACGTTTGTGGGTCTAGTTCTGGGGTTTCTATTCTATTCCATTGGTCTATGTGTCTGTTTTGGTGCCAATACCATGCTGTCTTGATGATGACAGCTTTGTAGTAGAGGCTAAAGTCTGGGATTGTGATGCCTCCTGCTTTGGTCTTCTTCTTCAAAATTCCTTTGGCTATTCGGGGCCTTTTGTGGTTCCATATGAATTTTAGGATTGCTTGTTCTAGTTTCGAGAAGAATGCTGGTGCAATTTTGATTGGGATTGCATGGAATGTGTAGATAGCTTTGGGTAGTATTGACATTTTGACAATATTTATTTTTCCAATCCATGAGCAGGGAATGTCTTTCCATTTCTTTAAATCTTCTTCAATTTCCTTCATAAGCTTTCTATAGTTTTCAGCATACAGATCCTTTACATCTTTGGTTAGATTTATTCCTAGGTATTTTATACTTCTTGGTGCAATTGTGAATGGGATCAGTTTCTTTATTTGTCTTTCTGTTGCTTCATTGTTAGTGTATAAGAATGCAACTGATTTCTGTACATTGATTTTGTATCCTGCAACTTTGCTGAAGTCCTGTATCAGTTCTAGCAGACTTTTGGTGGAGTCTATCGGATTTTCCATGTATAATATCATGTCATCTGCAAAAAGCGAAAGCTTGACTTCATCTTTGCCAATTTTGATGCCTTTGATTTCCTTTTGTTGTCTGATTGCTGATGCTAGAACTTCCAGCACTATGTTAAACAGCAGCGGTGAGAGTGGGCATCCTTGTCGTGTTCCTGACCTCAGGGAAAAAGCTCTCAGTTTTTCCCCGTTGAGGATGATGTTAGCTGTGGGCTTTTCATAAATGGCTTTTATGATCTTTAAATATGTTCCTTTTATCCCGACTTTCTCAAGGGTTTTTATTAAGAAAGGGTGCTGGATTTTGTCGAAGGCCTTTTCTGCATCGATTGACAGGATCATATGGTTCTTCTCTCTTTTTTTGTTAATGTGATGTATCACGTTGATTGATTTGCGAATGTTGAACCAGCCCTGCATCCCAGGAATGAATCCCACTTGATCATGGTGAATAATTCTTTTTATATGCCGTTGAATTCGATTTGCTAGTATCTTATTGAGAATTTTTGCATCCATATTCATCAGGGATATTGGCCTGTAGTTCTCTTTTTTTACTGGGTCTCTGTCTGGTTTAGGAATCAAAGTAATACTGGCTTCATAGAATGAGTCTGGAAGTTTTCCTTCCCTTTCTATTTCTTGGAATAGCTTGAGAAGGATAGGTATGATCTCTGCTTTAAACGTCTGGTAGAACTCCCCTGGGAAGCCATCTGGTCCTGGACTCTTATTTGTTGGGAGATTTTTGATAACCGATTCAATTTCTTCGCTGGTTATGGGTCTGTTCAAGCTTTCTATTTCCTCCTGATTGAGTTTTGGAAGAGTGTGGGTGTTCAGGAATTTGTCCATTTCTTCCAGGTTGTCCAATTTGTTGGCATATAAGTTTTCATAGTATTCCCTGATAATTGTTTGTATCTCTGAGGGATTGGTTGTAATCATTCCATTTTCATTCATGATTTTATCTATTTGGGTCATGTCCCTTTTCTTTTTGAGAAGCCTGGCTAGAGGTTTGTCAATTTTGTTTATTTTTTCAAAAAACCAACTCTTGGTTTCGTTGATCTGCTCTACAGTTTTTTTAGTTTCTATATTGTTTATTTCTGCTCTGATCTCTATTATTTCTCTTCTTCTGCTGGGCTTAGGCTGCCTTTGCTGTTCTGCTTCTAGTTCCTTTAGGTGTGCTGTTAGATTTTGTATTTGGGATTTTTCTTGTTTCTTGAGATAGGCCTGGATTGCAATGTATTTTCCTCTCAGGACTGCCTTTGCTGCGTCCCAAAGCATTTGGATTGTTGTATTTCCATTTTCGTTTGTTTCCATATATTTTTTAATTTCTTCTCTAATTGCCTGGTTGACCCACTCATTCGTTAGTAGGGTGTTCTTTAACCTCCATGCTTTTGGAGGTTTTCCAGACTTTTTTCTGTGGTTGATTTCAAGCTTCATAGCATTGTGGTCTGAAAGTAAGCATGGTATAATTTCAATTCTTGTAAACTTATGAAGGACTGTTTTGTGGCCCAGTATATGATCTATCTTGGAGAATGTTCCATGTGCACTCGAGAAGAAAGTATATTCTGTTGCTTTGGGATGCAGAGTTCTAAATATATCTGTCAAGTCCATCTGATCCAATGTCTCATTCAGGGCCCTTGTTTCTTTATTGACCGTGTGTCTAGATGATCTATCCATTTCTGTAAGTGGTGTATTAAAGTCCCCTGCAATTACCACATTCTTATCAATAAGGTTGCTTATGTTTATGAGTAATTGTTTGATATATTTGGGGGCTCCGGTATTCGGTGCATAGACATTTATAATTGTTAGCTCTTCCTGATGGATAGACCCTGTAACTATTATATAATGTCCTTCTTCATCTCTTGTTACCGCCTTTAATTTAAAGTCTAGTTTGTCTGATATAAGTATGGCTACTCCAGCTTTCTTTTGGCTTCCAGTCGCATGATAAATAGTTCTCCATCCCCTCACTCTCAATCTAAAGGTGTCCTCAGGTCTAAAATGAGTCTCTTGTAGACAGCAAATAGATGGGTCTTGTTTTTTTATCCATTCTGATACCCTATGTCTTTTGGTTGGCGCATTTAATCCATTTACATTCAGTGTTATTATAGAAAGATACGGGTTTAGAGTCATTGTGATGTCTGTATGTTTTATGCTTATAGTGATGTCTCTGGGACTTTGTCTCACAGGGTCCCCCTTAGGATCCCTTGTAGGGCTGGTTTAGTGGTGACAAATTCCTTCAGTTTTTGTTTGTTTGGGAAGACCTTTATCTCTCCTTCTATTCTAAATGACAGACTTGCTGGATAAAGGATTCTCGGGTGCATATTTTTTCTGTCTAGCACCCTGAAAATCTCGTGCCAATTCTTTCTGGCCTGCCAAGTTTCAAAAGAGAGATCAGTCACGAGTCTTATAGGTCTCCCTTTATATGTGAGGGCATGTTTACCCCTTGCTGCTTTCAGAATTTTCTCTTTATCCTTGTATTTTGCCAGTTTCACTATGATATGTCGTGCAGAAGATCGATTCAAGTTACGTCTGAAGGGAGTTCTCTGTGCCTCTTGGATTTCAATGCCTTTTTCCTTCCCCAGTTCAGGGAAGTTCTCGGCTATGATTTCTTCAAGTACCCCTTCAGCACCTTTCCCTCTCTCTTCCTCCTCTGGGATACCAATTATGCGTATATTATTTCTTTTTAGTGTATCACTTAGTTCTCTAATTTTCCCCTCATACTCCTGCATTTTTTTATCTCTCTTTTTCTCAGCTTCCTCTTTTTCCATAACTTTATCTTCTAGTTCACCTATTCTCTCCTCTGCCTCTTCAAGCCGAGCTGTGGTGGTTTCCATTTTGTTATGCATTTCGTTTAAAGCGTTTTTCAGCTCCTCGTGACTGTTCCTTAGTCCCTTGATCTCTGTAGCAAGAGATTCTCTGCTGTCCTGTATACTGTTTTCAAGCCCAGCGATTAATTTTATGACTATTATTCTAAATTCACTTTCTGTTATATTATTTAAATCCTTTTTGATCAGCTCATTAGCTGTTGTTATTTCCTGGAGATTCTTCTGAGGGGAGTTCTTCCGCTTGGTCATTTTGGATAGTCCCTGGCGTGGTGAGGACCTGCAGGGCACTTCCCCTGTGCTGTGGTGTATAACTGGAGTTGGTGGGCGGGGCCGCAGGCAGACCTGATGTCTGCCCCCAGCCCACCGCTGGGGCCACAGTCAGACTGGTGTGTGCCTTCTCTTCCCCTCTCCTAGGGGCGGGATTCACTGTGGGGTGGTGTGGCTCGTCTGGGCTACTTGCACCCTGCCAGGCTTGTGATGCTGGGGATCTGGCGTATTAGCTGGGGTGGGTAGGCAAGGTGCTCGGGGGCAGGAGGGGCAGGCTTAGATCGCTTCTCCTTAGGTGATCCACTTCAGGAGGGGCCCTGTGGCAGCGGGAGGGAGTCAGATCCGCTGCCGGAGGTTTGGCTCCGCAGAAGCGCAGAGTTGGGTGTTTGCGCGGAGCGGAGCGAGCAAGTTCCCTGGCAGGAACCGGTTCCCTTTGGGATTTCGGCTGGGGGATGGGCGGGGGAGATGGCGCTGGCGAGCGCCTTTGTTCCCCACCAAACTGAGCTCTGTTGTCAGGGGCCTCAGCAGCTCTCCCTCCCTTTGTCCTCCAGCCTTCCTGCTTTCGGAGCAGAGCTGTTAACTTATGACCTCCCAGACGCTAAGTCGCGCTTGCTGTTGGAACACAGTCCGCCCGGCCCCTCCGCTTTTGCAACCCAGACTCGGGGGCTCTGCTTGGCCGGCGAGCCGCCCCTCCGCCCTGGCTCCCTCCCGCCAGTCCGTGGAGCGCGCACCGCCTCGCCGCCCTTCCTACCCTCTTCCGTGGGCCTCTCGTCTGCGTTTGGCTCCGGCGACTCTGTTGTGCTAATCCTCTGGCGGTTTTCTGGGTTATTTAGGCAGGTGTAGATGGAATCTAAGTGATCAGCAGGACGTGGGGTGAGCCCAGCGTCCTCCTAAGCCGCCATCTTGCCGCAACTCTCCTCCTTTTTATTAAGAAACAATTCATTTGATAGACTTTGTGAAGCTGAACTTCATCATAATGTATGTATCCTTTTGCAACTTTCTTCATACATTCAACATTTTGTTTCTCAGATTTGACTGATACATGAAGATATGATTTATTCATTTCAGCTACTTTATAGTGTGGAACCAAAAAATTGGTGCAACTCCAAATAAAAGCAATAAGCCTATTTACCTCATTTATACTCACTGCAATATTTATCCTACTTCTACCTATCATCATGTCCAACACTCAGTTATACAAAAATAGCCAAAATAGCCTATATCCCCACTATGTAAAAACCACAGTCTCTTACGCCTTTGCCATTAGCATAGTTCCAACTATAATATTTATCTCCTCCGGACAAGAAGCAGTTGTCTCATATGAGTAAATTAGTTTGTGTATCTGATTTCTCTACTTCTGGGAAAATTAGTTCTTATTTTTCCTATTCTAATCAGTGATGCAATGAACATTTTTGTATATGTCTCCTTATACTTATTTTTTTGATGAGAAGTGCAAATAGTGGGCAGCTTCATTCTATAAATGTCAACTAAGACAAGTTGGTGAACCATGTTGTTCAGGTCTTCGAAATGCTATTAATTTTCTGCTTACAATCCTAAATGTTTATGTTCTTAGTGAGAGAGCGTCATAATAAATGAAGGAAAAACCCAACAAAACTAGAAAGGAGAAATAAATCCAATAATTATAATAGGATATTTCAGTATTCCAGTATTAGTAAGGATATAGAAGAGTTGAGAATACAATCAACCGCTTTGACCTAGATGATATTCATAGAGTAATTCATGCAGTAAGAGCAAAGTACATGTTCTTCTGGAGTGCACATAGGATATTTACCAAGACAGATTCTATTCTGGTCCATAGGACAAACTTAGTATTTATAAGAATTAAAATCATACTAAATTTGTTCTTTGACTACAATGAAACTAAACTAGTAATGAATAATAGACACCTGGAAAATCTTCAAAATAAAAAAATCAACAATACAAACTATAATTAAAAATTATGTGGAGTATTTACAAATATTTTCACTTAAGTGAAAACAAAAGTACAGCGTATCAAAATGCTTAGGTTGCAACTGAAGCAGTTTTCAGAGGGAAATCTTTAGCATTAAATATTTATATTAGAAAAGAGGAAAGGTCTCAAATCAGTGATTTAAGATCTACTCCTAGGGGCGCCTGGGTGGCTCAGTCGGTTGGGCGTCCGGCTTCGGCTCAGGTCATGATCTCACAGTCCGTGGGTTCGAGCCCTGCGTCGGGCTCTGTGCTGACATCGCAGAGCCTGGAGCCTGCTTCGGATTCTGTGTCTCCCTCTCTCTCTGCCCCTCCCCTGCTCATGCTTTGCCTCTCTCTGTCTCAAAAATAAAAAAATAAAAACATTAAAAAAAAAAGACCTACTCCTAGAAAAAATGAGAAAATAAAACCCAAAGCAGATAGAAGAAAGTAATATAAGATCAGAAATAAATTGGAATCAGAGAAACAATAGAGAAAATCAATAAAAATTAAAGCTGGTCTTTAGAAAGACCAATAAAAAAAAGAGTGATTAAGAAAAGGCAGAAAAGGATTAAAGAGGAACACCAGTATAGGTCTTTCAAGTATTGAAAAGACAAGGGAATATTATCAACAGTTTCATGCCTATAAATTTGACAATATTGATGAAATTGACAGATTTCTTCAAAGACACAAACTACAGAAGTGCTTTTAAGAAGAAATAGATAACCTAAGTAGTTATTCATTAAAGAAAATGAATTCATAGTTGAAAACATTGTAATATTGAAAATTCCACACTTAGTTTCACTGGTGGATTCTTCAAAACACTAAAGCTGAAAACAAAATCAATTCTACATAAATTCCTCCACAGAAAATGGAAGACAATGAAAACACTCCCTAACTAGTTTTTCAGGGGCCCCCATTACCCTGATACTAAAGCCAGACAAAGACATTATAAGATAATAAAAGTGTAGACCAGTATCTCTCATGTACATTTTTGAAATTATCATCAAAATGTGTACTGTCATTTTAGCAAGTGTCGTCTGTCATTCTCCCAAAATATGTACTGTCATCCTGGTAAGGATGTGAGGGATGGAAATTTAATCAAGAGAATTTTTAGCATCACACATGTTAAAATTGTTTTGCTCTATTTAAAGCTTGTCTCAGATTTTGACATTTGGACTTTCAATTAAAGTCAGACCTTTTGTTGAGTTTGAGTTGATTAACCTTTTGCAGTAGATAACTTTCCTTTAAATAGTGCCAAGAGATCTCAGAAATGACTCCAATGAAGACTTATTTATAGCCTAATATTGCGATTAATCAGTGTCCAGTTTTTAAATTTTAGATTAAAGAATTAACTATCAAGGAAAATTAAGCTTATTGTAAAGTTTTTTATTTTTTTTAACAAAACCAGCAAGAGTCACTTATTTGGCATTGCATGTAGAGAATTTGAAATTCTGAGATATTTGGCTGAGACCCTATAGCATCAACTTCTTATGTTGGAGCTTAGGTGTAGACCCTACACTTAGTCTATAATGATGTGCTATGTCAAGTCATACAAATATATTCTGATTTTAGACCTGACATTAAAGTCAGAATGATAAATGACTTTTCAGTTGGCCCTTAGTTAAAACTATCTTTGTCACAACTCTAATCAATAAAGTGTCTTGGTGGCCAACTACCCCATTTCCCCAGGGCTGTGGTGTTTTCAGTATCTGCGAATAAAACTGGGAAAGACCTGGTTAAACTGTAGGAGTTGAACACCCATATCATTCTAAGTTTTTTTTTTTTTTTTAACGTCCCTCCTGATGATTAACACATTCTTTTCCATGTCATACATGAAAAACAAGTAATATGTGAATCATCGAACATACACCTTTATCCTCAAGATTTTTCAAATGTAATAGAACATCACTTTTATTGCTTGTTACATGCCTTTCATTTGCTGAAAAAGTCTTCAGGAACCATTTGTACATGCTTTGTGTACACCATTGTAATCATGTAGTTATCCTGATGGGAATATACATATGTCATAGTTTCTGGGGTAGGAAAACATAAACATTCATTTAGGTTAATAGTGTATTTATATTTAACATACATTGTTACAGGCAGCATGTAGTTGGGGATTACTTTTGTGTTTTTCTTTTTAATCTGACACCTTTGATTTTTAATTGGGATCATCAGACCCTTTACATTTAATAGGGTTGTCATCTTGTTACTTGTTTTCTACATGTCCCATCTATTCTTTGTTCTGTTTTTTCTTTCTTTCTGCCTTCTTTTTGGATTGATTCCATTTTATCTCCTTTGTTGGCTTATTAGGTATAACTCTTAGTTTTGATAATTTAGTGGTTTCTTTATGGTCTATAGTTACATCTTTAAACATATCAGTTTACTTTCAAGTGATATTACACCACCTCAGATATAGCATAAGGATTTTCAAGTTGGATACTTCAATCTCCTTAACATATTATTTTCATACATTTTACTTACACATATTTTATAAACTCCACATTGCATTATTAGTTTTGTTTAATCACATTTTAAGGAGATATAAATCATAAGAAAGAAATCTTGTATATTTGTCCATGTAATTACCATTTCCAGTGTTCTTCATGGCTTTGTATAAAACCATATTTCATCTGTTATCATTTTTCTTCTGCTTGAAGAAAATGCCTTCTTTTGCCTACTTTCTTTAACATTTTTGGTAGTGTGGGTCTGTTGGTGATGAATTCTTTCAACTTTTTTAATGACTGAAAAATTCTTCATTTTACTTTCCTATTTGAAAGATAACTTTACTGGATATAGAAAACTAGGTTGACAGGTTTTTTTTCTGTCAGCACTTAAACATGTGACAGTGTTTTCTCATTTGCAGTGTTTCTGATGAGATATTGCTATCATGATGATATTTGTTCCTCTCTACTTAATGTATTTTCTTCTCACATCCTTGGCTGTATTTAAGACTTCCTTTGTATCACTAATATAGGTCAATTTGATAATGTGCTATGGTGTAGTTTTCTTCACTTTTCTTTTGTGCTTGGAGTTAGTTGGAATTATTGAATCTGTAGGTTTATAGTTTTCTTTATTTGGAAATTTTCTATCCTTTCTTCACATATTTTTTTCCTGTTCCCATTCTCTCTCATCTTCTTCCCCCCAGCATTGAAGTTGATATAAGAAATGGCTTCGGTGAAATCTACCATTAGTTTGGCCCTTTAGATTTGACTTAGGATCCCACCTATATTTCCTGGAATTAAATACTTTTTTTTTTTTTTTTTTTTTTTACCTGAAAGATATTTACCAACATTACCAACTTCCAGTGCTCTTGCAACTTCCTTTCTCATTCTGAGATTTTCTTTTTTTTGGTGCATTTTGACAAGTAAATGAAAAATGATTGAGTGAAAGTGCTGCTATCTGATGTAACTTTTTGGTGTTAACTTAGAAGTAAATTTTTATAATTTTTCCTGGGCTCTAATGTTGTTTCATTTAAAATCAGGACTATCTGAGTACTTTTGAATGTTAATGATTTATCTCGTGTGGAGCTAAATTTAGAAGGCTACAGTAGAAAGAGTTGGAGTAGGTTTGCTGCTCATTGAATTCTAATATTGTAAAATGTGGTTTACTTTTCTGTTTTAAAAGGCCTGATTTAAATTCCATAAGTATCTATGCCTTCCAGGTTATATGATAAAATTAAACTAAGTTCTGGTAAACATCATGCTATAAACTATGATATGAATGGAGTATTAATTTTTGAGGAGTGGGAGTCACTAACATGGATATAGTGATTTGTCATTTAGACTAACAACTTCAGACTTGTTTTTACATTAGCTTAAAATAGTAATTTAGCTGCTTAGTAAATAATTAAATGTGAAGAGTGTTATGTAATCTGTTCACTAAGGGTTGGTAAATGTTTTCAAGTACAAATGATTCATTTCCTTAATAACATGAGGGATTATGAGGCCATAAGTTTCAGTTAAGGAGGTTATGTCAGGAGTGGACTTGGCACTCGTGCGGAAGCCGCACAGTGAAGTGGGAAGAACATAGCCATGTCTGCAGGTATAGAATTGGATCCTGGTAGTTACACAACCATGAGCAACTTCACCTCTCTGAAAGCTCAGATTTCCTTCTGTTAAATGCCCTAACATATTGTACAATTATAATCATTGTAAATAAACAGTACCATATGTACTTAGTGTGTACTTATATGATTGTTAGGGGTTGAACTACAGTGTATCTCAGGATTGCTTTCTGTTACATCTAAGATGGGATTTTTCTCAAGAAAACAATACTTTATAGGGAGGGAGTGGAAGAAATTAGTATTTGTTGCAGAGATTTTGAGGGGAAGATGAGGCACCCTTACATTATGATCGATTTTTAAAACTTTCTACTTGTTTTAATAATGAATAAATTCAAAGGAGAAACTAGGAAACAAAATGTCTAACTGCTAGCTTTCAACAAACATAGTATGGAAATTAAGAGCAACTTGTTTTGTTAAATGTATCTTAAATTAGGGAACTCAAGGTTTTCTCAAATAGTAGCAGAATGAGAAATGGGCTTGATTTTATTTTTAGGTCTAATGGCTGCATCTTTTTTTTAACACTTGGAAAGTCAGTGGATCCAGGTTCGGCAATTTGTGTTTAGGAATTAATGGAGGATGGTGGAGCTAATCTGAATTCAAAGTATAGAATAATCAGTTTCAAATAGTCTTTTTTTTTTTTAAAGAAAAACAACAAAATGCAACCACAAAAACTAATTGATAGTGGCTGCAGCCTAGGGTGTAGGGTATGCAAGTAGAATGAATAAAAAAAAATTGTGATTTTGAATTCTTGTGAAGTTACAGATAAAGAATCTTTATTTTCAGAGGAGGCCCCTAATCTTAAATTCTGTCACTGGTACAAAGACTGTCAGTGGTTGTTTTGGTGCTAAAATCACATAGTCTACACAGTGTTAAGACTATTGTGCACACTAATTTTTTTGAGTGTTAATTCTTTTAATGAACATTTACGAGTACTATTATGAGTTAGAGAATGAAGATATAAAAGTATATAGACAGACAAAAATCTCTGTTGTAATTGAGCTTATATTATAATAATGGAAGGTAGACAATAAAAATGTTTACTATGTTGGAAGATAATAAATGATCTGAGGAGAAATAAGGCAGGAAGGGGGATTGTGTGTGTGTGTGTGGGGGGCACTCATTGAGAAGGTCATATTTGAGCAAAACACCTGAAAGATGTCTATAAGTTAGCCATGAGTGTCTAGAGGAAGAACAGTCTTCCATATAGAGGGATCAGCAAGTATAAAAGCTTTGAATGGGCTTCTAAGTGGCCTCTTCTATTTGAAGAACAGCAAGGAGGCCAGTGTTCTTGGAGCAGTTGGTGAGGGGAGAGGAGGAGATGTCAGAGATCATGGGGGGTGGGGAGATCATAAAGGCCTTATAAGCCATTGTTGCTTGGCATGAAATGGGAAGCCAAGACAGGGCTTTGAGAGAAGACAGATATGATCTAACATATTTTTAAAGGTTTACTGTGGCTTCTGTATTGAAAGTAGAATGTAAGAGTACTAGAGAGGAAACACAAAGACCAATAGTTCATTAAATAGAACTAGGTTAGTGAGTTGCTGACTTGCTTCCTTATATGTGTTGTGCCAGGGAGAAGATTAGGAGTACCCATTAAACCTCTGAGATTGGAAGGGTTGGCTTCCTTGAGGGAACTGTGATTTTCTCTTGGCAGTTAAGGAAATATCCTAGGTATTTGCAGAGGCATCCTTTCTCCTATTAGTGATGACTTGGTGACAGGAAAGTGAACTTGCTGGCTCTGGCCCACCTGGATGTTTCAGATCTATTTCTGGAATGCAGGTTTTATAAGGTATGCATGGAGCTTCTTCCTTTTATTCCAACTTAAAAGTTTCCTAATTGGGTTGAGTTCAGATTCTGTGTCATGGTTCTGTTTTTTCTGGGAGAAGCTAATAAAGAAGGAAACTATGTATTCTTAGGTGTTGGACAAATTTTGTATAGTAATTAGACAGGATTGCTCCTCAGTGGGACAAAAGCCTTAAGAAGCTCAGGCAAACACCAAACAAAAACCTGGCCCATGAATTTAGATGTAGATACCTGATGAAATCTTAGAAAATGTGCTCACATTTATTCTCCAGCAGTGATATTCTTCTCACAAAGCATTGCACACTGTGATAGCTGAATTAGCCTGATAATCTCAAGTTAATTCTCAATTGCTTTTTACATGGTTTGCTCTGTAGTATTGGTTAAAAGAAGAAGGCTAAACAGCTTAAAGAGATTGGTCTAAGAAATTGCAGATTAGGTGGGAAAAGAAAATTAGAACATATGTCTAATAGTCTTCACATTTTTAGGGGATTTATTTATAGAAAGGAAAATAAAGGTGATTTCATACTTCTTAATTTATAATGAATCAGGCTAAAAGCAGGAAATATTTTTTCTATACATACATTAAAAGTTGCTAATTTTAAAAGGTAATCACTTTGATGACTTTAGATGAAACAAGATATGTGAATAAAATTGAGCAGGTCATAAATATATATATTTAAATTATCTCTATGACAATTGAAACAAGACTGATGTTGGCTTCTATTTTGTGTTAACTAAAAGAATAAAAAAATGAAAAGCCCATAGCTAATATCATCTTCAATGGGGAAAAACTGAGAGCTTTCCTCCTGAGATCAGGAACACGACAGGGATGTCCACTCTCACCACTGTTGTTTAACATAGTGGTGTTATGTTAGCCTCCTAGCCTCAGCAATCAGACAACAAAATGAAATAAAAGGCATCCAAGTTGGTAAAGAAGTCAAACTTTCACTTTTCACGTATGACATGGTAACTCTACATGGAAAACCCAAAAGACTCCACCAAAAAGCTGCTAGAACTGATACACTACTTCAGCAAAGTCACAGAATACAAAATTAATGTACAGAAATTGGTTGCATTTCTATACACCAATAATGAAGCAACAGAAAGAGAAATCAAGAAATTGATCCCATTTACAGTTGCTCCAAGAACCATAAAATACCTAGGAATAAACCCAACCAAAGATATAAAATACATGTATGCTAAAAACTATATAAGGCTGATGAAATAAATTGAAGAAGACAAGGAAATGGAAAAACATTCCATGCTCATGGATTGCAAGAATAAATATTGTTAAAATGTCAATACTACCCAAATAAATCTACACATGCAATGCAATCCCAATAAAAATTGCACTGGCATTCTTCTCAAAGCTAGAACAAACAATCCTAAAATTTATATGGATCCACAAAAGACCCTGAATAGCCAAAGTAAAGTTGAAAAAGAAAACCAAAGCAGGAGGCATCACAATCCCAGACTTTAGCCTCTACTACAAAGCTGTAATCATCAGTATGGTATTGGTACAAAAACAGACACATAGACCAATGGAATAGAATAGAGAACCCAGAATTAGACCCACAGATGTATGGACAACCAATCTTTGACAAAGCATAAAAGAGTATCCAATGGAAAAAAGATAATCTTTTTAGCAAATGGTGCTGGGAGAACTGGACAGCAACATGCAGAAGAATGAAACTAGACCACTTTCTTCTACCATACACAAAAATAAAATGGATGAAAGAACTAAATGTGAGACAGGAAACCATCAAAACCCTAGAGGAGAAAACAGGCAACAACTTCTTTGACCTCAGCTGCAGCAATTTATTGCTAGTCACATAGCCAAAGGCAAGGGAATTAAAAGCAAAAATGAACTATCATCAAGATAAATGGCTTTTGCACTGCAAAGGAAACAATCAACAAAACTAAAAGGCAACTGATGGAATGGGAAAAGGTATTTGCAAATGACATATCAGATAAAGGGTTAGTATCCAAAATCTATAAAGAAGTTATCAAACTCAAAACCCAAAAAACAATCCAGTGAAGACGTGAATAGACACTTTTCCAAAGAAGACATCTGGATGGCCAATAGACAAAAGATGCTCCACATGACTCATCATCAGGGAAATACAAATCAAAACCACACTGGGATATCACCTCACATGAGTCAGAGTGGATAAAATTAACAAGTCAGGAAACAACAGATGCTGGTGAGGATGTGGAGAAATGGGAACCCTCTTGCACTGTTGGTGGGAATGGAAACTGGTGCAGCCACTCAGGAAAACACTGTGGAGGTTCCTCAAAAAATTAAAAATAGAACTACCCCATGACCCAGCAATAGCACTACTAGGAATTTATCCAAAGGATACAGGAGTGCTTATTCACAGGGGTACATGTACCCCAGTGTTTATAGCAGCACTTTCAATAGCCAAATTTTGGAAAGAGCCTAAATGTCTAACAGTGGATGAATGGATAAAGATGTGGTTTATATACACAATGGAATACTACTTGGCCATGAGAAAGAATGAAATCCTCCCATTTGCAGCAATGTGGAATGGACTGGAGAGTATTATGCTAAGTGAAATAAGTAAATATATGTTTTTACTCATATGTGGAACTTGAGAAACTTAACAGAAGACCATGGGGGAAGGGAAGGTGAAAAATAGTTACAAACACAGATGGAGGGAGGCAATCCATAAGAGACTCTTAAATACAGAGAACAAACTGAGGATTGATGGGGGAGCAGAGGACAGGGAAAATGGGTGATGAGCATTGAGGAGGGCACTTGTTGGGATGAGCACTGGGTGTTGTATGTAAGCAATAAATCACGGGAATCTACCCCCAAAACCAAGAGCACAGTATATACACTGTATGTTAGCCAACTTGGCAATAAATTGTATTAAAAAAATTACTTGCTCTATAGTGAAAAAAACTAACACATTCACATGAGAAACAATGGTGTAGCTTCCGTAATGATTTGGGGGAGGAAACCCCTCTAAGCATCCCAAATATTTAAAAAAATCATAATTTTAAAGTTTTTTCTTTTTTTTAAGTTGATGAAATATCATTTATTTTTTTATTTTTTAAAATTTACATCCAAATTAGTTAGCATGTAGTGCAACAATGATCTCAGGAGTAGATTCCTTAGTGCCCCTTACCCATTTAGCCCATCCCCCCTCCCACAACCCCTCCAGCAACCCTCAGTTTGTTCTCCATATTTATGAGTCTCTTCTGTTTTGTCCCCCTCCCTGTTTTTATATTATTTTTGTTTCCCTTCCCTTATGTTCATCTGTTTTGTCTCTTAAAGTCCTCATATGAGTGAAGTCATATGATTTTTGTCTTTCTATAATTTTGCTTAGCATAATACCCTCCAGTTTCATCCATGTAGTTGCAAATGGCAAGATTTCATTCTTTTTGATTGCTGAGTAATACTCCAGTGTGTGTGTGTGTGTGTGTGTGTGTGTGTGTGTGTGTGTGCGCGCGCACACCATATTTTCTTTATCCATCCATCAATGGACATTTGGGCTCTTTTCATACTTTGGCTATTGTAGATAGTGCTGCTATAAACATGGGGGTGCATGTGTCCCTTCAAAACAGCACGCCTGTATCCCTTGGATAAATACCTAGTGCAATTGCTGGGTCGTATTTTTAGTTTTTTGAGGAACCTCCATACTGTTTTCCAGAGTGGCTGCACCAGCTTGCATTCCCATATAAAGTTTTTTTCTATCTCTACCAGCTTTATAATTTAATAACTACAAGGGGAAAGCACATGGGAAAATATTCTCATTTGTTAGTTATGAAATGTTTTTGTTGAATCAGCAAACTCCACAAAGTTGGTAGGACCCAGAGAACTCAGAGACATTCCTGACTTATTAGGGATGTTGTAGAGTAGTACTTTTTGAAGATGTTCACACCACCCAAATGAGAAACCTGTGGAATGTTAGATCTTAGCCCCATCTCCACATGGTATCTATGAGGCTCCTGAGGGCTGTCACAGGCAATCGAGAGTCCATCATGGCTGATTTCTGTGTGACTTGAAATGGCACATCATGCAGTCAAACCTTGGCAAACATCTCAGGCTGCTGCCCATCTACTGAGATCATGTGATCTGGGACCATCACTCTTCTTAGATCTCTGTGGCTTCCTTATACTTACTCACTTTTTCCCTCCAGTAACTCTTTTACAAAATATACCATTTCCTTCTTGAATATTATAGCATTATTCTTTTAAGTTACAACATTTTTCCGTGTACTTTGTGTGGTTATATTTTGTCCATTCATTCTTAATTAAGAGATGTTTTCCTAGAGCTAGCATTTTCTGATGCCTACATAGAATGATTTCTTCTGTTCTTACTACCTACTTACTTTTAAAAACTGCTTAATTTTACTAGTGTATTTTTCAAAATTGAAAAATTAATAGGTACCATAGTAAAAAAATGAAGTGGAACAGGAAGATATACAATGAAAGTGTCAAAGAAAGAGCATGGAATTTGAAGTTAAGACCTATCTTGTTCATGCTCAAGTACACCATTTACTGCTGCATATGTCTGAACAAGTTACTTAAACTTTCTGAATCTTGGTTTATCAATATGGAAATGCAGATCAAAATGCTCATTTTGTAGCATGTTGTGAAAATTAATTTTAAAGTAATAGAGTGTTATATAAATGGTAAATTGCTATGTAGATGTAAATTATTACTAATTGTTACTAATGAAAAAAATTAGCACTTTCCCCCCTCATATTTTGGAATGAAGGCTGGGGAGATGGTTCCAATTGCTTAAGTGCCATTTATGTATGTATGTACATATGTATATATTAAATATTAATTTTTCTGGGAAATATGGAAATCTTGAATGTAGAATTTGAGGGCCAACTTTTGGACATACCTGTGAAACAATTTGTTTTAAAAAATTGGTCTTTCAAGATCTAAGTATCACCACTGTTCTTTGTATATCTTTTTTTAACATTTATTTTTGAGACAGCATGAACAGGGGAGGGTCAGAGAAAGAGGGAGACACAGAATCTGAAACAGGCTCCAGGCTCTGAGCTGTCAGCACAGAGCCCGACGCGGGGCTCGAACCCACAGACCGCGAGATCATGACCTGAGCCGAAGTCGGACGCTTAACCGACTGAGCCACCCAGGCACCCCTGTTCTTTGTATATTTTACAGAACTATTTTATTTACAGATGAACTATAAGTGAATTATTGTGTGTTTTTTTTAAAACTTGAAATGTTTATTTTGAGAGAGAGGAGGGGAGGGGTGGAGAGAGATGGAGAGCAAAAATCCTGAACAGACTCTGCACTGTCAGTACAGAGCCCAATGTGGGGCTTGAACCTACGAACTGTAAGATCATGACTTGAACTGAAATCAAGGGTTGGATGCTCAGCTGATGGAACCACCCATGCACCCCATATGAATTACTTTTAAAAGAAGCTCACATACTGTGGACATACCATACACTTTCTGAACTTCAAGCACGGAACACTGTATTTTTGGAATCACTTTTATATTCATATGAATCCAGGATAAAGAAGATGTGATATATATGTACAATGGAATAATACTCAGCTATAAAAAAGAATGAAATATTGTCATTTTTAATAGTTCTACAGCATTATTTTATATGGATGTAACCATAATTTATGAGTCTACTCATTATGAGTTTTTATATTAATGCTGCAATGAATACCACATACCTTAGTACATATCCACCAATAACCCAAAAATCATGCAGAAATGCCGCATCAAAGAGTATGGGATTTTTACATTAGAATATGTGTTGCCAAGTTGCCCTCCAAAGAGGCTGAACAAATTTTCTTTCCTGCTACCAGTGTGTGAGAGTATCTTTTCCCCTTGAACTTGTAAAACTCATTTCCTATCAAGTTTTGATCTTTGTCAAAATAATTTATTAAAAACTTTCTTATTTTAATTATAATTTATTTAATTATAACTTCCGTTAAGTGTCTTTTTTAAGTGTTGATTTCTGATTTTTTTCTATGAAGTATTTTATACACTTACCCATTTTCTTCTTTTTTTTTGAGCTATAATTGACATGCAATGTCATATTAGTTTCAGGTGTACAACATAGTGATTTGACACTTGTATACATTGTGAAATGATCACCACAATAAAGTCTAGTTACCATCTGTCACCATACAAGGTTAATACAATGTTACTGACTGTATTCCCCATGATGTATATTTTATCCCCATGACTTATTTGTTTTATAATGGGAATCTTGTACCTCTTGATACCCTTCACTCATTTCACTCCAGACCCCAAGCCTCCCCTGACAGCTGCCAATCTATTTTCTGTATATCTATGAATCTGCATTTTGTTTATTTTGTTTTTTAGATTTACTGTGTAAATGAAATCAGGCAGTATTTGTCTTTCTCTGACTTAACTTCACTTAATGTAATACCTTCAAGGTCTATCCATGTTGTTGCAGATGGCAAGAGTTGATTCTTTTTATTGTATGTATACACATACCCCACATCTTATTTATTCATTTATCCATCAATGGACACTTAGGTTGTTTCTAGGTTATTGTAAATAATACTTCAGTGAACACAGGGGTGCATGTTTTTGAATTAGTGTTTTCCTTTTATTTGGATAAATATCCAGTAATGGAATTGCTAGATCATATGGTAGTTCTATTTTTAATTTTTTAAGGAATCTCCATACTCTTTTCCATAGTGGCTGCACCAGTTTTCATTCCTACCCACAGAGCACAAGAGTTCCCTTATCTCTACATCCTCACCAACACTTGTTATTTCTTATCTTTTTGATAATAGGCATTCTGACATATATAAGGCGATATCTCATTGTGGTTTTGATTTGCATCTCCATGCTGATTAGAGTTGAACACCTTTTCATGTACCTGTTGGCCATCTGTATGTCTTCTCTTAAAAAAAAAATGTCTATTCAGATCTTCTGCCAATTTTTAAATTAGTTTTGTTGTTATTGAGTTGCATGAGTTCTTTGTATATTTTGGATGTTAACCTCTTACCAGATATGTGATTTGCAAATATTTTCTCCCATTCAGTAGGTTGTCTTTTCATTGTGTAGATGGTTTTCCTTAAATGTTCATAAGCATTTTAGTTTGATGTCATGCATTTGTTTATTTTTGCTTTCATTTCTCTTACCTTTGCAATCTAATCCAAAAAAAGCATCACTAAGACCAATGTCATGGAGCTTACTATCTATACTTTATTTTAGGAGAGTTTGGTTTCAGGTCTTATGCTCATGTCCTTAATTGGTTAGTTTTGAATTATTTTTTGTGTTGATGTAAGGTAGCAGGCCAGTTTCATTTTGTGCATGTGGCTGTCAAATTTTCTTGACACCATTGGTTTAATAAATTGTCCATTCCCCATTGTATATTCTTGTCTCCTTTGTCATAAACTATTTGACCATAAATTCAGGGGTTTATTTCCAGGCTTTCTATTCTGTTCCATTGATCTGTGTGTCTTTTTTATGACAGTACCAAACTGTTTTAATTACTATAGCTTCATAGTATAGTTTGAAATCAGGGAGCATGATACCTCTGGCCTTTTTCTGTCTGAAGATTGTTTTGGCTATTTTGGATCTTTTGGTTTCAAACAGTTTTAGGATATTTTGTTTTAGTTCTGTGAAGAAGATCATTGGGATTTTGTTAGAGATTGCATTTAGTCTATAGATTGCCTTGGGCAATAGGGACATTTCAATAATATTCTTTCATAAGCTCAGAATATCCATCTGTTTCATCTTTATTTTCTTTCATCAGTGTCTTACAGTTTTTAGTGTAAAGGTCTTCCACATCCTTGGTTAAATTTATTCCCACGTAATTTATTCTCTTTGATGCAATTATGAATGGAATTGTTTTCTTGATTTCTCTTTTTGATAGTCTGTTTCTAGTGTATAGAAATGCAACTAATTTTTGTGTATTAATTTTGCATTTTGTACCTTTATTGAATTCATTTATTTAAGTTTTTTTACATTTATTTATTTACATTTATATATTTGCATTTTTTTTTAAATTTTTTTTTCAATGTTTATTTATTTTTGGGACAGAGAGAGACAGAGCATGAACGGGGGAGGGGCAGAGAGAGAGGCAGACACAGAATCGGAAACAGGCTCCAGGCTCTGAGCCATCAGCCCAGAGCCCGACGCCGGGCTCGAACTCCCCGACCGCGAGATCGTGACCTGGCTGAAGTCGGACGCTTAACCGACTGCGCCACCCAGGTGCCCCTATTTGCATTTTTTTAATGTTTATTTATTTTTGAGACAGAGACAGAGTGCGAGTGGGGGAGGGGCAGAGAGAAAGGGAGACACAGAATCTGAAACAGGCTCCAGGCTCTGAGCTGTCAGCACAGAGCCCGATGCGGGGCTCGAACCCACGAACCGTGAGATCATGGCCAGAACTGAAGTCGGACGCTTAACCGACTGAGCCACCCAGGCGCCCCCCCAAAAATTTTATGTTTATTTCTGAGACAGAGACACAGCATGAGTGGGGGAGGGGCAGAGAGAGAGGGAGACAGAATCAGAAGCAGGCTCCAGGCTCTGAGCCATCAGCCCAGAGCCCGAAGCGGGGCTCAAACTCACAAACCATGAGATCATGACCTGAGCTGAAGTTGGACGCTTAACCGACTGAGACACCCAGGTGCCCCATTAACAGTTTTTTGATGGAGTCTTTAGGGTTCTCTATCTACAGTATCATGTCGTCTGTAAATAATGACAGTTTCACCTTTTCCTTTTTAATTTTTATGATTTCTTTTTTTATGCCTAATTGCTTTGGCTAGGACTTACAGCACTATGTTGAATATATGTAGTGAAAGTGGGCATCCTTGTTTTGTTCCTGATCTTAGAGGAAAAGCTTGTAGCTTTTCACTAACGAGTATGATATTACCTGTGGGTTTGTCATGTATTGCCTTTATTATGTTGAGGTATATTCATTCCTTTTTTACCTACTTTGTTGAGAATTTTTATCATAAATGGATGTTGAATTTTTTTCAAATGCCTTTTTTGCATCTATGACATGACCACAATTTTATCTTTTATTTCATCAATGTGTTCTATCATATTGATTGATTTGCAGTCTTGCATCCCTGGAATAAATCCCACTTGATCATGGTGTATGACCCTTTCAATGTATTAATGAATTCAGTTTGATAAAATTTTCTTAAGGATTTTTGCATCTGTGTTCATAAAAAATATTGGCCTGTAATTTTCTTTTATTTTTGTGGTGTGCTTGTCTGGTTTTGGTATCAGGGTATTGCTGGCCTTATAAAATGAATTTAGAAGCATTGTCTCCTCTTCAGTTTTTTTGAAAGAGTTTGAGAAGGATAAGTATTAAATGTTTGATTGTTTGGTAGAATTCATCAGTAAAGCCATCTCGTCCTGGAGATTTGTTGGGAGATTTTTTATTACTGATTCAGTCTCTTTACTAGTAATCTGTCCATTCAGATTTTGGTTTTTTTCATGAATAAGTCTTGGAAGAATGTAAGTTCTTATACACTTCTAGGTTGTACAATTTGTTGGTGTGTAATTGTTCATGGTAGTATCTTACAGTTCTCTGTATTCTGTAGTATGTATTGTAACATTTCTTCTTTCATTTCTTATCTTTCTATTTTAGCCCTCCCTGTTTTTCTTGGTGAGTTTAGGTTAAATATCAATTTGTTTATATTTTCAAAGAACCAGTTTTTAGTTCCATTGCTCTGTTCTATTGTCTTTTTAGTTTCTATGTCATTTATTTTTGCTTTGATTTTTATTATTCCCTTCCTTTTACTGAGTTTTCAATTTTTTCTAGTTCCTCTAGGTGTAAAATTAAATTGTTTGGGATTTCTTTTGTTTCTTGAAGCAGGCCTGTATGTCTATGAGCCTTCTATCTTAGAGTCACTTTTGCTGCATCTCTTATATTTTAGTATGTCATATTTCTGTTTTCATTTGTCTCTAGATATTTTATTTTTTCTTTGATTTATTATATGATCCAGTACTTGTTCAGTAACATGCTGTTTAATCTCCTGTTTGTAGTTTTTCTAGTTTTCTGCTTGTAATTGGTTTCTAGTTTTATAGCATTGTGGTTTGAAGGGATGATTAAGATTTCAGTATTCTTGAATTCATTGAGACTTCTTTTGCAGCTTAACTTGTGGTCTGGCCTGGAAAGTGTTTTGTGAACACTTGAGAAGAATGTGTTTTTCTGACTTTGGTTGGAATGTTCTGTATATATCTGTTAAGTCCATCTGGTCTAATTTGTCCGTCTGGTCTTGTTTGTTTCAAATTTTTGTTTAAATTCTAGTTGGTTAATATATAGAATAATATTGGTTTCAGGAGTAGAATTTAGTGATTCATCACTTACATAAAACACCCAGTGCTCACCCAGTGCCATACACAAAAATAAATTCAAAATGGATGTAAGGCTGAAATTTTTAATTGATTTTATGTTTTTATAGTCTATCCATTGATATAAATGGGGTGTTAAAGCCCCCTACTACTATTGTATTGCTGTCAACTCCTTTCAGGTTTTTAATATTTTTTGCTTTATATATTTTAGCCCTCCTATGTTGGGTACATGTAGATTTATAAATGTTTTATCTTCTTGGTGGAATGACCCCTTTATTACATACTTCCTTCTTTGTCTTTTATTATAGTCTTCATTTAAAGTCTGTTTTGTCTGATGTGAGTAGGCACATCGGTTTCCTTTTTGTTTCCACTTGCAGGGAATATCTTTTTCCATTCCTTCACTTTCAGTCTATATGTGTTCTTACTTCTGAAGTGAATCTATTGTAGGCAGTATGTAGATGTGTCTTTTTTTTTTTTTTTGGTCCATTCAACCAGTTTGTGTGTTTTGATTGGAGAATTTAACCCTATTACATTTAAAGTAATCATTGATAGGATGTGCTTATTGCCATTGTGTTAATTGTTTACTGCTTGTTTTGTAGTTCCTTTTTTGATCCTTCTTTCTTTTTCTTTCCTACCTTGTGGTTTAATGACTTTTAGTGTTATATTTAGAATTCTTTATTTGCTTTTGTGTATTTACTGTAAGTTTTTGCTTTATGGTTACCATAAGGTTCACATATTATCATCCTGTGTATTTAACAGCCTATGTTAAGGAGATAGCAATTTAAATTTCAGCAGATTCCAAAACTACATTTTTATATTCCTCCATGTCTTATGTTTTTTTTTTTTTTAGCACTTATTTATTTATTTATTTTGAGAGAGGGAGAGGAAGAGAGAGAGAGAAAGAGAATGGGGAAGGGGCAGAGAGAAGAGGGGGAGATAATCCCAAGCAGGTTCTGTGATGTCAGTGTAGAGTCCAACGTGGGGCTAGAACTCATGTACCATGAGACTGTGACCTGAGCTGAAACCAAGACTTGGATGCTTAACTGACTGAGCCACCCAGCGGCCCCGATGTCTTATGTTTTTGATGTCACATTTTAAAAAAAAATTTTTTTTTTTTTTTACTTTTGAGACAGAGAGAGACAGAGCATGAATGGGGGAGGGTCAGAGAGAGAGAGGGAGACACAGAATCTGAAACAGGCTCCAGGCTCTGAGCTGTCAGCACAGAGCCGGATGCAGGGCTCGAACTCATGAACCATGAGATCATGACCTGAGCCGAAGTCGGACGCTTAACCGACTGAGACACCCAGGCACCCCTGATGTCACATTTTACATCTTTTTATTTTTGGATTCCTTAACAAGGTTTTATAACTTGTAGTTAAATTTACTACTTTTGTCTTTTAACCTTTGTAATCTACTACCTTTACTATATACTTTTCCAGTGCGATTTTTACTTTTCTCTGTTTTCTTATTATTAATTAGTGCCATTTCTTTTTCAGCTTAAAGAAGTCCTTTTAATATCTTGTAAGTCAAGTTTATTAGTGATGAACTCTTTTAACTTTTGTTTGGAAAACGCTTTATTCCTCTTTCAGTTCTGAATGAAAATTTTGTTTGGTAGAGTACTCTTGGTTGGTAGTTTTATCCTTTACAGCACTTTGAATATGTCATGCCACTCCCTTCTGACCTGCAGTTTCTGCTGAGAAATTTGCTGATAGCCTTATTGGGGTTTCCTTTGTATGTAAAATTTGGTTTTCTCTGCTGCCTTTAAGTTTCTCTCTTTAATTTTTGACATTTGAATTATAATGTGGATTTATTTAGGTTCATCTTCTTTGGAACTCTTTGGGATTCCTGGACCTGAATATCAGTTTCCTTCCCTAATAGGAATTTTTCAGTCATTATTATTTTTTTAAAGTTTTCTTTAAAACTGCCCCTTTCTATCTATCTTCTCCTTCTGGAATCTCTATAATGTGAATGTCATTCCACTTAATGTTGTCCCAAAGATCTCTTATCATTTTTTAAAAATTAAATATTTTTAAGTATAATTAACATACCATGTTATATTAGTATCAAGTGTATAATATAATGATTCAACAGTTCTATACATTTCTCAGTGCTCATCTTAATTTTTTTTTTCTTTTTGCTGCTCTATCTGGGTGAGTTCCATTGCTTTGTCTTACAACTCACTCATCTGTTCTTCTGCTTCATCCAATCTATTGTTGAACACCTTAAATATATTTTTTCAGCTCAGTTACTATGCCAGCTCTGTGCCTTCTGTTTGGTACTTTTCTTATATTTTCTATCCCATTATGGAAATTCTCATTGTGTTCATCTATTCTTCTGAGTTCAGTGAGAATCTCTGTGACCACTACTTGGAATTCTTTATCAGCTAGATTACTTACCTCAGAACAACTAAGGTCTTTTTCTGAGGTTTTGTTTTGTTAATTTAGAATGTATTTCTCTGTCTCTCATTGTACTTGACTCTGTGTGTTTATTTCTGTATATTACCTCTCATAGTCTTGAAGGAGTGGAGTGGCCTTGTGTAGGTGATGACTTTTCTTACTCAAGTTTGCCCTAGCTTTTGGATGTCTCTTTAACTTTTGTGATTATCTAAATTGCCTGATTTATTTTTAATATGTCCCTGTTGTTGAGGGTGTGCCAAGACCTGTCAGTGATCCAAGGGGAGGGATTTCATTTGGTACTTAGTTTCAGGCTGATTGGAAGCCAGTCCTCCAAGTAGCAGCTTTAAGAGTATGAAAATGTCTACAGTTCTGTGCAATAATAATCTCTGTTGGTTTCCAGACCAGGAGATTTGGAGGTATCCGCTGGGCGATAGTTGCAAAAATTGGGGCTGCAGATAAGTATATGAGCTCCTTTTTGGGAGATGTAATCAAACTGTGGTGAGGCCAAGGGGGTATGCAAGGATGGTGTCTCTGCTTATGTTTCCTAGGAGTACCTCCTTAGCCTTTACATGTGGGACAAACCTGAGCCTGTCCCTCAGGCTAAAGCTTTAGGTTAAGTAAATAATTATCTTTCATAGAAAGACTGGATTTGTGTTTCAGTATGCTATATTCACAGTACCCTGGGATAGTAGCCTGCCAAGAACTGTCATTGGTTGTTACATTCACATGGAGTTCAGGAACTTCACCCCCCATGGCCACCAGAGCCAGGCAATCAAGAGGTGTCTTCTATATGTATTATGCCTGCTGGTTGTAGCTAGGCAGCTGGTGAAAGTAGGGGGTGGGGCATGTTTGCCTGCTTCAGAAAGGCAGTGGGATAGTTGGGCCTCTGCTTGCCCTTAGCTGTCTTAATAAGGTGACAGGAGGGTGCTGCATCTGAACATGCCTACCTGTGCTAGCAGGATAGGTGGGGAGTGGAAAAATGGCATCTGCCATTGCGTCTGTCTCTGGGGAGAGGTTCACCTGCCCCTTTCCCTCCAGCAGATGCTTTTATATTAGCAAATGAATCTCCATATATAGCCTAGGAACTTTTCAAATTGCTTTTTTTTGTTGTTGTTGTTGTTTTGTTTTGTTTTTTTTTTGCTGGGTCTTAGGGTGAACAAAACCATAGTTAAGCCTTATAAAAGGGGAATCTTAGTTTCATGTGGCACTTTGGGTTTCTCGTACATAAGCCCTTTTGGTTTTCTAAAAATCAGACTATTTTGGAGGCTTGTATCTCTAATGTAGTTCCCTTATGTGAGGAACCAACCCTTTGCTCCTCCAAGGGAATGTGGCACTGGTGAGATCCTTTCCTACTGTAGGTCACACTTCTGGGTGTGAGGTTTTTGCTGAGACTGTATCTCTGCCACTCTTGTGCATGTCAATGTGATATTTTTATCCTTTGTGGTAGAGAAGCAGTTCATGTAGTTTTCAGATCTTCCTCAGGGGGAAATGATTCATATGTAGCTGTAGATTTGGTGCATCTGTGGGAGGAGGTGAATTTAAGATCTTCCAATGCTGCCACCTTGCACAAGTCCCACTTGCCCATTTTTCTATTGGAGGTTTGGTTATTTTAGAAGTAGACTTTGGAGGAAATCTTATTTTGTATTTTACAGAAATTAGACTTCATTGTATATGTTTCACTTTGATATTTGTCCTAATTTTATTTTTTCCAAGTTGAATTTAAAAATATGTATAGTTAAATTTCTTGATTTTTTTCTTTCATGATTTCCAGGATTTTGATTTTATCCAATCTAAGATGTTTTCTTCTTATTGTTTTATAATCTTTTTTTAAACTTTAATCTCCATTTCCTGGTTTTAATAATGTACTATAGTTATATAAGATGTTAGCCCTATGGGGAGCTGGGTGGTTGGTAGGGGGGCCTCCTCTCTGTATGATTTTTGCAACTTCTTGTGTTTCTGTTATTTCAAAATAAAAAGTTAAAAAACAAGGTAAAACAAAAGGTAAAAAGCACTTTAAACCGTAAGTGATACATAGGAAAATTTGGTAACCCTTGTCTGTACTAAGTGCTCAAAGAAGACATCTTTTGTGCTTTAAGTATTGGTGTGATTTGTTGGGTTTTCCAATAGAGATAGTGGATAAAAACTAAAAAGAGCAACCAATCTGCGCCTGGGTAATACTAATAACAATTTCCTCATTTGTATAATACTTTGCAATTTTCAAGCCACCTTTACATAAATACTGTCATGTAATCATCAAAACATTCCTGTCACCACAAGTGTGTTGTTCCCTCTGTGTACATGTGGCAACAAGCTCTCAGTTTAGTGACTTGTATAAGGTACTGGATTCCCAGGTGACAGAATTGAGGTTGTCTGCTGTGCTGGTGCTACTTCTAGTAGCATTGGACTTTGACGATTCTCTTTCAGAGAAGAAAAGGTCTCTGCCTCTAGTGTAGGACACAGCCAGTTGGCCTGATAGGAGCCATGTGGATTTTGCTGTGAGGAGTGCCATAGGAGATGGAGAACATGGGCGGGGGTTGAGGGCAAGATGAACCCGATCAAAAAGGCACAACTGCTGTATCCATACAACTGCTATTATTTCTGTTAATGAACTACTGACAAATAACTGGAGTACATAATATGTCTAAGTGTTATGCTTAGAATTTAGTAGGTGTTATTATATGTAAGCTATGTAATGTAGTTTTACCTTCATTTTATAGTTGAGGAAACCAAAGCTTAGAAATAGTAAGTAATATGCCCGAGACCACGGAGAGTGGCCAAACTTAGATTGGAACTCTGGGCTACCTGATTCTAAAGAGTCTGCAGAGAAGGGAATAAGTGAAATGGCATTCAATAAATGTTCACATTCTTCTGTGCTTCCTTTCCAAGAAACTCGACTACTCTATTTTTACTAATTTGCATATGACATGATGATGTGAAGGCACTTTTCTAGGTAGTTATCACTGTCTTTCCGACCAGACACAAAGTTCCTAGTGCTGTCAGATTTTTATCTTTTTTTTTTTTTTTTGTTGACTTTCTCCCCTCTCTGGAGTCTGGCAGCAGGCTCTTCACATAGTGAGCTTCACTATCAATTGCCTTTGGGCTCATATACTTAGAACCACAACAGTTGATGATCTAATACTGGAATGTATTAATGTATTTTATTTTATTTTATTTTATTTTTTTTAATTTTTTTTTTCAACATTTATTTATTTTTGGGACAGAGAGAGACAGAGCATGAACGGGGGAGGGGCAGAGAGAGAGAGGGAGACACAGAATCGGAAACAGGCTCCAGGCTCTGAGCCATCAGCTCAGAGCCCGACGCGGGGCTCAAACTCACGGACCGCGAGATCGTGACCTGGCTGAAGTCGGACGCTTAACCGACTGCGCCACCCAGGCGCCCCATGTATTAATGTATTTTAGAAGGACTTGTTTCCTTATTCTTAGCCTCCTGTCCTTTTTTTTTTTTTTTTTTTTTTTTTTTTTTTTTTTGGTAGATGATCACTGTAATCAGAGATCAGATTAGAGAGAAGCGAAGTCTGCAGTTAGGTAGGTTAGTGACCTCTCTTGTCTAAGAATTGTAAGGCCTTAGAGGGTAGGCATTCCAATACAATAATTCATTCAGATTCAACAGGCATTTGCTAATAAGCATTACTATGTACTAAACACAGTGCTAAGCTCTTTATATCTGTAATCCTTGGAATAATCCTGTGAGGTGGAGGTATTATTTTCATTTTGCAGATGAAGAAAGTCTGAGTTCACTTGAATCTCCCAAGATCACATCCCTTGTCCTGATAGGCATAGGATTTTAACTCAGATCTCTCTGGTCCCAAGTGTATCTCCCTTTTTTACAGAACTGATGGGCGAATCATTAGGCATACAGGAATATTTATGAATTATAAGTGAATTAATTTTGATATTTGGGAATTCTGCTTTTCTGAAATTCAGTTACCTATGGTGCACAACCACTGGCAGGGATCTTCTAAGGTTTCTTTTCAGCAACCCAACTATCTATCCATTCATATCTGAGTGGTATTTATTCATTTTTGAATATGTTTTATATCGCGATGGGTGAGAGGTTCTTAGGGGCCCATCTTCATTACATGCCCCTTATTTCCTCTTATTCTTCTAGCCAGTGCCTTTTAGTTTTATTGGCGGGTACCTTTTCCTTACTGGATCCCCTCAGAGTGAATGCTTCTCAAGGTCTTGTTCTCTCAGTCTACATACTCCTGCACTCTCCAGTGGCAATATCATTCATTTCAGTTACCACCTGTAAGTGACAAGATTCAAAAGCCTCTCCAGGGCTTCAGCTCTGATGACTTATTAAGGATCTTCATGAGGATATCGCATAGGCATTTCAAAACCTATCCTTCCCTACTTCTATGATTGTGTCACTTCAAATTCTCCCTCCCTCCCTTCCTACATCCAGCAAAGCACCACATCTTATTTATTTGACTTCTAAATATTTTTCAAAATCAATTCCTTTATGTCTTTCTCTACTGTCAATCCCCAGGGAGGGCTGCCACTATCTCTTGACTTTTTTATGTCTTTGGACTCCTTATTTCATTCCATCCCCATACTACAGATAGAACATCCTTCGGGGGACCTGGGTGGCTTTGTCAGTTAAGTGTCTACGACTTCAGCTCAGGTCATTATCTCACAGTTTGTGAGTTCGAGACCCACATTGGGCTCTGTGTTGACAGCCCAGAGCCTGGAGCCTGCTTCGGATTCTGTGTCCCCTCTCTCTCTTCCCCTCCCTCGCTCTCTTTCTGTCTCAAAAATAAAATAAAAACATTAAAAAAAGAACATCCTTCAAAAAATTTGGGCCATTATCTTCTTTAAAATTCTGCAGTAACTTTGCATTTCTTTCAAGGCAAAGTCTAACTTACTCATATAACCTATAAAGCTTCCTGTCTCATTCTGTTACCTTTATCTCTTCCCTGTTCCTCCAAAAGAGCTACTAATGTTTTTTGACCTTGTGATCGGTCTGAGTTAGGGTCCCTTATTTGCGTCCTGCTTTCCTTTTTAATAGCATTTACTATATAGAATTGTAGTTGTTTATGTGACTGTATTCCCCCACCAGATTAGAGATGCTTGAGCCCAGGAACTACCATTTTCACCACCTTACCACTGCTGAGCACAGTGACTGGCACATTGTGTATGGTCAACAAACATGGGTTGAGGCTCCTTTTGACAGCCCTGAATCTAATACCTTGTAAAATCAGGCATATAGACATTTACTTCTATTTGGAAGCTGTAATGGAAAGCTCAGAAGATTCAGTGATGTAGAAAACAAGAAAAGCTCTTTGTTTAGTAGTAATTGTCTCCTGCTTCTTATATTCCCTTAGTGAAATATAGGTGGTGTGATAAAAATAATTATTATGTCATACAAAGTGCAGCATCTGTCTCATCTTTGCCATACGTCAATCTTGAAATTTCTTGCAGATAAGTGTGCATTTGTATTAAAGAGAATTCAAAAGATCAAGAACAGTGACTTTTTTAAACTGAAGAGACTGATTTCAAAGAAACGATGTTATAAATTTAGCAAGAAGTAAAGCATCAGATTATCTGTCAATTTACCTTAACTGATTAAAATATGCCCAGGGCATGACTTCTCAATATAAGGGTCAAATGCCATAGGAAGAGTTTGCAGAGTATTCATGAGAATCTGACCAGAAATTTAAATCACCTTTTCATGTAGAAAAATGCACACTGCTGCTTGGGAGCGGGGGCAGGCAGGAGATTAGAGCCACTGTCCATGTACAAGTAAGGTGAAGATCTGTTTATGGAGAGTGAGAGAATGTAGTGCAAAGGTTAATGATGTTCTTTGTCCCCACGGAGAAGCCTCATGAATGGTGCCTCAGTTTTTCTTTATCTGTCTCAGGTTTTTTGCAGGCATAGGAATAAGGTACAGTGTATCAATATTAAATGCAAATTAAGAAAATTCAGGAAAGTATAATCCAGTTTCAAACATAACTGGATTGGGGAGTAGTTATGAAACTCCTGGAGCATTCTCTTAATGCTTTCAAAATAAAAGAACTGTATTTGAGTTCAGTTTCCACCTAAATGTGAAGAATCTCCCCTTGGGTTAGTGATGTACAATGCAAGTGAAGAGAATGTGGTTCAGTGCAACAGTTTAATCCTTGAGCTTTTGGGAGAATGAGACAGTACGAGAAATACACAAAGGGGGCAGGGAGAATTGGGCCACTTACAGTAGAAGCCTTTGCCTATAAAGCAATGGTACTCTGTCTTGAGCCAGATGTAAAAGGGGTAGAGGGAGCTGAAGAGTGGAGAATAGAATAGGAAAAATTACAGTTGCAGAAGGTATCTTGGCCACAGAGAAAAGATCCCAATAGCCTTCAGGTTCCAATTTCTCTCTCTCCCCCTCTTTTTTCTCATCTTCCTTTTTGACTGACCTGGTTGCATGTGAAATGTATATACACTAATGTAGAGCCTTTGCTATCTCCCAGACACTTGCAATCAGAGACAATAATATTTCAAAACCCTTTCCTGTCCTTATGTAAACTTTGAAAGCCCTGTGTAGACACGTCAGGACTGTGATGCCTATCTGATAGACAAAGAGAAGGGCTTAGAGAGGCTACCATGACTTCTCTGAGGCCACTTAGTGATTTATGTCAGAGTGGGGACTGCAGCCAAAATCTCCTACCCTCCTGTTTTGTTAAGCAGCATGTTTGTGAAATATGTGACCATTATATAGTAGATGTTTGTAAGAGTTGGTACTGCCTTTCATAAACACAGGATCCCAGCCAGGGTGGAAAACAGAGGGTGATCTGAACAGTTTGTGTGCCTTTATCTTCTAATATTTTGAGAGAGATTTTTTTCTACTAGAGGAGGCTATCTTCCATCATAAATGATGCTCACAATAAGACTAAAAGCTTCATTAAGCTAAAAAAGAAGAAAACAGAATCACATTTCATGGAAGCATTTGTGGAGAATACATTAAAATTAATGATTATTAGGCTACTTAAATTATTTAAAAGGCTTGAAAATTCTAAATATTTGTGTGGAAATGTAAGCTTGTTACTGCCCATATTCTGATCAGTCTCCTGGATTGTAGGGTGGCTGGCCATTTTCTCTGGGCTTTGAGGGAGGTACCTAAATGGTTTAAGCTTAGAGAAAATAAACATCTGGCTCTAGCACACTGTCAGATGTTTATACAAGAGTTCCACATCCTGCATCCCTTTTCTTCTACAAGTCACCAATTCTGGGCCATTTTCAGCTCACTCTGAGCATTGAAAGTTTCAAATCTCCTGTAGATACTTTCCTCTTCTAATAGAATTCACTGTAGAAGGCAATGCTGAAATCAAAAGAGTGATTCTTTAACGGTGGGGTCTCAGGCAATGTTATACATACATTTGTAATCTACCCTCCTGTCCAGGTATGAATGTTCATCTAGTTGGCCTCTTCCATACTCTCTGCGGATTGTCACAGTGTCGCTCCTGTCTGGGTCAGGCAGATGCACCCAAGATCACACTTTAAAATCCTTGTGAAGAGTATGGTGTAGAAGAAAAGGGCTTATCTGGGAATCAGGAGACTGTCCTTATTCCATTTGTATTAATAACCCACTCTGTAGCTATGAGGAAGTCTAGTTTTCTTTCAGGATGCAAGTTTCTGCAATTGCAAAACGAGTTTTGGCCCATGTAGAAAAGAATTGTTAAATCACATTAGCTATAAGGTTCATTCTATCTAACTCTGGTACACAAACACAGGACTTTATTACAATATATTTTAAACATATAAAGATAATTATAAACACACATTAGCCAGTATTAAAAATTGCCATCTTTGCTTCTAATTTTAAATAAAACATTGTGCATGAAGTTGAAGGCTATTGGTGCCACAAACTAATCCCATTCTTCTTTTTCCCCTTTTCTGATAGTAATTACTGTTCTGAATTTTGTGTTTAATATGACCATCTGTGGTTTCAGTTTTCAACATAAGTATATATACATAAAAATATATAGGATTGTTTTTAATGTTTTAGAACTTTATACAAGTGGCATTATATTGACACACCAATCTACAACTTGCTTTTGCTCCTATGTTTTTACATGTACTTTGATATTTCGTTGAGCTAGTTTATGAATTTTAACTGCTGTATTACTCCATCGTATAATACACCACAATTTATATTATCATTGTTTTACTAATGTGAATTTTCATTATTTTTAATTTTTCACCACTCTACAAGCAATATTACAATAAACATTCTTCTGTAAACTTGTCTCCCAGTGTATGTAGGTGAGTATTTCTCTAGTAGAGGAACCTAGAAGTGGAAATTGCATCATAGGTCATCTACGTCATCAGTTTCACCAGATGTTGCCTGGCACTCAAAGTAGTTAGTCGCTGAAACTCTGACCAATAGTAATGAGATTTCTAATTGCTTCACTTCATTGACAGCACTTATCATGGCTCACTTTAGAAGTTTTGCCAACCTGATGTTTTTGAAATAGTTTCTCATTTTTATATTTCCCACATTACTGTTACTGAGGTTGAACACATTTTCATATTTTTATTGATGTTTGGGCTTCCTGTTCTGAAGGAAGTCTATTTGTATCCTTTACTATTTTTTCTATTTGGTTGTTTTTGAATTTTAATATTTATATGGGATCTTTATGTGTTGTAGGTAAATACTTTACAGTAGCATGTGTTGAAATTTTCACCTAATCTGTAGCTTCTTTTAATTCTGTGAAGTTTTTTATTTTTTAAGTTTATTTAAATTCAAGTTAATATACAGTGTATTATTAGTTTCAGATGTGCAATACAGTGATTCAACACTTGTATTTTCCAAAGATATAGCCATATTGTGTGTCTTGTCTAACATACTCTTCTAGAACTTTGCTATTCCCTTAGTTAAGGGATGGAATCAATGTCACTTATACTTAAAATTGGGAGGGACTTTGTGACTGCCTTGATGTAAGGTTTGGCAAAGGTGATGTTATATGACTTTGAAAACCAAGTCTCAAAAAATGTCATTCACTTCTGGGTGCCTGTGTGGCTCAGTTGGTTAAGTATGGCTCAGGTCATGATTTCATGGTTGGTGAGTTCAGCACTGGGCTCTGCACTGACAGCACCGAACCTGCTTCAGATTCTCTGTCTCCCTCCCTCTGCCCCTCCCCCACTTGTGTGCTCTCACACGTGCTCTCTCTCTCTCTCTCTCAAAAATAAGTAAACATTTAAAAAATGTCATTCATTTCCGTCAGGTTATCTTGGGATGCTTTCTCTTGGAATCCAGCCATCATTCTGTGAAGAAGTACAAGCAGGCTTCAGAGAGGCTCACAAAGGTGAAGAACCTAGGCCCCTGGTCCACAGCCCTGGTTGAGCTCCAATCGACAGCTAACACCAACTTGCCAGTCATGTGAGTAAGCCATCTTGAAAGTGGGTCCTTTATGTTTCCTGCAGCCTTACTGAAGCATAATTGACAGTAAAAAGTTAGGTATATTTGAGTTATACAATGTGATGTTTGAAGTATTAATTGTTTGAAGTAATTAATTTATCTAGCACTGTCAAAGAGATGTCTGAATTCCCATGTTCATTGTGGCATTATTCACAATAGTCAAGTTATGGCAAAAACCTAAGTGCCCATCAATGGATGAATGGATAAAGAAAAGGTGATATATATGATGTATATGTAATATACACATGATGGAATATATATACACTCACATGCATACATACACACTGGAATATTAGTCAGTCTTAAGGAAATCCTGCTATTTGTGACAACATGGGTGGACCTAGAAACATTGTGTTAAATGAAATAAGCCAGGCACAGGAAGAGAAGTACTGCATGATCTCACTTATATGTGGAATCTAGTAGAATGGTGATTTCCATGAGTTGGGGCATAGGGAAATGGGAGATATCGATCAAAGGGTATAGAATTTTAGTTTTGCAGAATTTTGCAGAATTAAGGTCTGGAGATCTAATATATAGCATGGCAGCATGGTGACTATAGTTAATAACACTGGCTATAATCTTGAAATTTGCTAAGAGGGTCGATTGTGTTCTCACCACAGACACAACAAAATTGGAAATGGGTCTTTTACCCATAGTCATGGGACACCAGACGTAAAGGGAAAAGCCATCCCCACTGAGCTCTGCATAAATTATGTGTTTCTGTGAGCATAATAAACCATTAATTTTTGGGGTAGTTTGTTAAGCAGTAAAAAATATCTGATATAATCAGATGTATCAGTCTTATCCTTCACCGTGTATATGCATATATGATATATATTGTATAACAATATATAAAAATATATATAGTCAAATGGTGCTCTAATTTTGTTTTACTATATGAACAATGTTTCCAATACAATTTATTGGCATCTATCTGTAGATTTTAATGTTACCTCTGTCGTATATATATTTCCATATACTTGTGAGTCTAAGTTCCTTAAATTTTTCTTAGCTTTGTTTGCTTATTTCTATGCCAGTATCACATTGTCTTATTTGATATAGATTTAGAGTCAGTATTCACATCTGTCAGAACTTATTTCCCTATTTGGTTTTTTCTTCATAATTGTCATGACAATTTTTGGCCTTTTGTTCCTAATATAAATTTTAATATTAGCTTGTCAAGTTATATAAAATACTTTATTGCTATTATTTGTAGGTTATTTTAGAAATTAAATCTTGCACTTTTTTGTTATAACACAATTATAAATTTTAATTTATAAATTATAAATGCAAATGGACAAATACCCATATTTATAGAATAGAAAACAGAATCCACATATGTATTCACACACACGCAAAAATTACATGTTTTAATTATAAAGCTGTGTATTTGTCTTTTTATTTAGGAATGATTTATGTGCCATAAAATATGCCAATCTTAAGGGTGCAGTTTGTTGAGTTCTGACAAATGTATACATGCCTATAACACACACATTAATTAGGATATTACCTTCATTTCAAAGTTTCCTCATGCCTTTTTCTGAACAATTGTTTCTCACAGAAAGGGTGGGAAAGTGTTCTGGTATCCCTCACCATAGAGTAGTCCATCTCTCTTAATCTTCATGTAAAGGAAATAATTAAATGTGTACTTATTTGAGTCTAGTTCTTTTGGTTATTATAAAGTCTCTGAGATTCATCCATGTTGCTGCAGATAACAATGGAATTTTTCATTTAATTATTGAGAAGTAATGCATGGCATAAATATACCACAGTTTACTCATTCTCTTATTGATGGACATTTGGATTATTTGTAATTTTTGACTATTACAAGTTACTAAGAACATTCTTGTACAATTCTTTATGTGGACACTTATTTTCATTTCTTTTGAGTAAGTACTTGGAGTGAAATTTCTGAGTCATAGGGTAGATGTTATTTCACTTTTTAAGAAGCTGCCAAACTGTTTTGCAAGATGGCTTTAGTATTTAAATTCCTAGTAGCAATACATTAGAGTTTTAGTGGCTCTACATCCTCGCTAACGTTTGTTTTATCTTTTAATTTTTGCCATTCTGGTGAGTGTGTAGTAGCATCTAACTATGGTTTTAGTTTGTATTTTTCTTACTACTAGTAATGTTGAAAGTCTTCATGTGATTATTCACTGTTTATATATCTTGTTTTGTTAAGGGTCTCTTCTACTGTTTTCCCATTTGTAAACTTTGGGTTGTCTTCTTCTTCCTGAATTGTAGGCTCTTTAAAACTATTTTCTGTATATCATTTATTGCAATAATTTGCCATTTTTTGATGATGTCTTTCAAAGAACAGATACTAAACAGTTGATGAAATCCAATTTATCATTTTTTCTTTTGTGAGCTTTGGCATGCTATCTAGGGAATCTTTTTTTTTAATATACTTTATTTTTTAGAGCAGTTTAAAGTTCATAGCAAAACTGAGAGGAAAGTACATAGAGTTCCTATGTACCCCATACATGTATATACATGTGTAGATTTCCCCATTATTAACATACCCCACCAGAGTAGTACATTTGTTATAATTGATGAAACTATATGGACACATAATCTTAAAAATCCATGGTTTACATTACAGTTCACTTGTGGTGTTGTATATTCTATGGGTTTCAATAAATGTATAATGACATGTATCCACCATTGTAGTGTCATACAGAGTCATACTGTATCTAAGAAATAATTGCTTACACCAATACTTTGAATATTTTTTCTTCTCTATTTTACTAATTTTAAAGTATTAGTCTTTACATTTAGGTCTGTGATCCATTTCAAGTTTGTTGTGTATGCAGTGAGGTAAGAAACAAGATGCATATTTGTTCCAAATGAATATGCAGTTTTTCCAGCATGATTGAAAAGATTCTCTTTTCAGATTGAATTACCTTGGCACCTTTGGCAAAAATCAAATGAGCATATATGTGCTATCCTGTAGATCCTTATGTCACTACCACATTCTCTTGATTCTTATAAATTTATGGCGAGTCTTGATAAAAGATAGTACAGCCTTCCAGCTTTGTTCTTTCTAAAAATTGTTTTGGGTAAGTCTAGGTCCTTTGTATTTTGATGTAAATTTAAGAATCAGCTTGTCAACTTGTGCTCTGACCTAAAATCTGAAGCCAAAAATTTTATACATTTTATCTAGTTTTCTATTTGATTATAGTAAGAGAGTGAAACTTGTGTGCCATATCCAGAATGAAGGTTTTGATGGTTAAATTTATGTTAGCTGGGCTGGGCTGTGGTACCAAGTTGTTTGGTGTGACATTCACTTAGATATTGCTCTTCAGGTATTTTGCAGATGTAACTAACATCTAGTCTGTCAACTTTAAGTAAAGGAGATTGCCCTCAACAATGTGGGTGGGACTTATTCAATTAGTTGAATGCCTTAAAAGCAAAACTAAAATTTCTTGAAGAAATTCTGCCTCAAGACTAATTTATACACCTGAAGCTAATATTATACTCTGTTAACTCGAGTTGAAATAAAAATTAAAAAAAAAAAGGAAAAAAGATTGGAATGTAGAAATTCTGTCTGAATTTCTACCTGGCCAATCCTACAGATTTCAGACTTCAGATCCCTAACTGATACAGAAGAGTGAAAAACATCATTATTTTAGTCATTCACATTTCAGAGAATTTTTCCATTGACTTACTGTTAAGTGTGGCATAATTCTGAGAGAAAGAGAATGATAATCTTTTATAAAGGGAAGAATTAAGAAAACATCATGGAAACAACCCAGAAAGGGCAGCTCCTCAGTGTAGGAAGCTGTGGCTGGAATGACTGGGAATATGCAGCCTGCTGACAGTGTGCCGTTTACTGAGCATTTTCATACAACTAATCATGCCTTCTTTTTATGCATCAGTACAACCTCTGGGAGAGACCGTGGTGCTTAGCACACAGACATCCTCAAAGAATTCATGGTTTAGTGAGACAGTCACATAAACAGCATGAATTGAATGCTGTGACGGGGCTAAGTCAAGGTTACTGTAAGAATATTTCAGAGGCATGGACTGTCCTTTAATTAATCAAGTACATGAAGTGTATTATCAGTGATAGGAGGTATTTAAGAGAGCAAGTAGCTGAGAATATGGTGGGAAGCTTCAGCTTATGCCATGCCCAGGACTGATAGGACCAAACCTTGTATATCCCACAAAGCTCTCTGGAGGGCAAGCCATGTGTGAGGAAAATCTTCTACATCCTTGCTTTCCCAGTGTAGAATTTTCTTGACTGTGTGGCATAGTGAAAAGGTCCCAAGGGATTTATTCTTTTGGAGAAATACCCCTTGCTTATGTGTAGATCTACAAAAAAGCCTGTACCTACATACACATGCAGAACTGATCTGCCACAACCAAGAAATTCTACTGAGACAAATCTCATGATTAGGATCTCACCATCTATATCTTCTCTGCAAGCCATTCCCTTTGGGTGAATGACTATGCTTTCTAGTCTATATCCCTGTGTCTTTAGGGATGCAGTGTATACTCTGAGAGCTGTACTGGTGCCTGAATTACTATTCACAAGAGAAAGTGGAAACTCAGGCCAGGTGTTGTGTTCCTAAGATCTTTGAATCAATTTCAAACTTATCATCCTTGATGTAAAGATGATACCCATCCTCAACAAGAATTTTACAAGCAATAAGTAGGTTTTCTGGGGTCCTCTTGTGGCACAGTTTCTGAATTTCTCATTTTTTGAATTAGTGGGAGTGGCAATGAGGAGCCTGAAGAATATCTATTACTTCTAGGCTCAGAAGTGTGAAGGGTGGGTGTGGGAAAGTAAACAGCTATCATGTGAGTGGACTGTGGGGGAATAAATAGCATGCCTTTCTGGGGTAAAATAGAGCAAGAATGTATAGGATTTGAAGATACCTGTGAAACCATTACCATGACCTATATAGGCAAACTCATGAAGTTGTAAACATTAAATATGTATAGCTTTTTGCATGTCAGTCCTACCAACCAACAAAAAAACCAAGACATAGGGAACAGTCACTGAAAGGGTTGAGGATATCAGGGATTTTGTTGATGATGGACCATGAGTTCCAGAAGGTTTGTTGAAAGAGAGTTAAGAATGGGTGGAAGACGGTGTCAGAGGATTTGAAGAGCCATAGAGGGGGATGGCGTGAAAGATTTTGCCATTTTTCCAGTTGCTCAGACCAAGTCTTGGAAACATACTCTCTAGCATTGAACAAAGATGCAAATCCCACTTCTTTTCACTTCCACTAAGCTAGTTTTTTCTCCCTTGGCTGGACTTCTAACTGGCCTCTCTTCTTTCACTCTTGCTTCCTCTTTGTTATTCTCCATACAGCAGCCAGAGTAGTTTTTTAGGAAGCATATTCAAATCATGTTATTCTCTTGATCAGAGCCTTTGCAGGTATTCTCATCATGTTTAGAACAAATTCAGACCCTTGCCAAGACTTATACAGATGTGTATACACTGGCCCATGGCACTTCCTTCCCTAGCCTCATTTCCTACCGTTCTATTCACTTCATACTGCCAGTAGCCATGCCAGATGCTGTGTATGCTCCTGTCTTGGGGCTTTTTCTTTTACTATTACTTTTACCTCTGGATATTTGTGTGGCTCACTTCCTCATTTCATAAGATTTGTTCAAATGCCATCTTATTTGACAAGCCATCCATGGCCACCTTGCCTAAAATAGCACCTTCTTACCATTCTCTGTTTATCCTGCTTGTTTTTCATAGCACTTAACATAATACTTTGTTTATGTTTGCCTGTATACTGTCTGTTGCCCTGATTCTCTTCCTACCACATGAATGTTCTGTGCAGAGACTGGCCATTGCTGAATATATTGTCTTGCAATAAATATTTATTAAATAAATGAATGAATGATTGAATTAAATGAATCTATATTATATAGTGTTTCCTAACATTTATATTTTAATTCCATTTGCCTCTTCTGTCATGTCAGGGAACTCTCTATGGAGTCCTGTCACTTCTTTGCTTGAGAGACTATTTCTGCATTTTTTTGGACAATGATTCAAGTCCATCTGTGATTTGACATCACCCTGTATATTTATCATCCATTACCCCAACCAGAAGCCACTGCTCCCATATTTGTCTTATTTTTGCCACTAGAAGTTTGCAAATCTGTGTCCCTACTTGTCTCTTCTGAAAGCTGTGTAGAGCTTGAAAGCTGTGCCATGAAACTTTTCACTTGATCGTGTGCTTTTCCATATATTTTGCAGATAAAAACTTAGGGGTGCCTGGGTGGCTCAGTTGGTTGAGCGTCTGAGTTTGGCTCAGGTCATGACCTCACAGTTTGTAGGTTTGAGCCCCACGTTGGGCTCTGTGCTGACAGCTTGGAGCCTGGAGCCTGCTTTGGATTCTGTGTCTGCCTCTTTCTGCCCCTCCCCTGCTCATGCTCTCTGTTTCTCAAAAATAAATAAACAACATTAAAAAAGTAAAAAAAAAAAAAAGCTTAGGTAATAGGGAGATTAATGGATACTTCAGGAGAATTTTAAGAATGTCACAAGCCTCTCAAGTCTAGTACCCTAGATTTGTCTTTCCAGCAGGATTTTTTTTTTTTTTTTTTTTTTTTTTTTTTTTTTAACGTTTATTTATTTTGAGACAGAGAGAGACAGAGCATGAACGGGGGAGGGGCAGAGAGAGAGGGAGACACAGAATTGGAAACAGGCTCCAGGCTCTGAGCCATCAGCCCAGAGCCTGACGCGGGGCTCGAACTCACGGACCGTGAGATCGTGACCTGGCTGAAGTCGGACGCTTAACCGACTGCGCCACCCAGGCGCCCCTCCAGCAGGATTTTTAACTACACGGGAAACACGTTTTTATGTGGTAGATTTTTCTGGAGTAGAAATCATCTGCTTTCAATTTGTATTTTAGAGACCTTCTCCCAGTTTGCTCTTCAAGAGCAAATGCTTATTATTCAGAGGGGGAATAAAAGGACTGCAGGGTGGGCCTAACTTTGGACATTAGAGAACTGCTAAAACTCCCAACATTTTTTTCCTTAGACACTGGCAAAATTTACCATAAACCTCATTCTTCTAGAAAAACTGAATAAGCTAACCAGATCTTACTCTAATTTTTGCCTTCTGTAAATCTGCAAGAACTCTATAATCTTAACTATCATCACTGATATTATGATAGTCTGTATCCGAAGGTGTAGATCCCATCATGACCGCATTCTAGTGGGATGGAATTCTATCCATTATGGGGGTAACAAATATTTTAATTAATAGGAGACCTGTCTTCAACCAGGTGTCATGTTTTAACAAACTGTCATCCAATAACATGAAACAAATTTCAGTGAAGAATTAATTTGTTTTAAAATTAATGTTCAATCTTTGGTGCCAAATGGGTATAATAATTTAATAGTAATAATTAGATTTTATTGTAATTAGCTTAAAATCAAGTATACATTGAGACATGCAAAGTAATGCAGGAGTTGATTTTGTATTTATGTGTTCTCTACAGTAGATGACTACAGATGTCAGTTCTTACCAAAATAGTCTATAAATTTAATGCTGATTCAGTATAAATTGCAAGCTTAAAAAATATTGACAGATTGATTTTTGCTTTCATCTGGAAGAAAAAATGATTAATAATGGCCAGGAAATTTGGGGGACAACACTGGGGGGATATTCTCTTCTAGATATCAGAGTAAGCTGTGATGTACATGTAATGGTATTAATGCACTGGCAAAGGAATAGGTAGATAAAGAGAAAATTCATAAGTTTATGTTAGTGTTTTATATATGATGGAGTCAGCACTTCTAATGAGTGAGAAAAATCTTGATTATTCAAGCAATGATTTTGGAAAATATGCATTGAATTAGCAATAAATTTAAGTTGGATCTCTATCTTACATTTTACCCATTAAGAAACCCAGATGGATTAAAGATAAAATGATTTAAAAAAAAATAATGTATTGTTAGAAGAAAATTTTCTTCTAGTCATTCAGTGGAAAGATTGGCACCATGGCCAGAAACTATAAAGGAAAAGAAAGAATACAAATATGACTTCATAAAGTCTAGAATTTCTGTTTGACAAACTGTAACATCTATTATTTCAGTTAACAAAATTTATTGTGTAGCTACTATATGTAGAACTCAGATGGGAACAATATATAGTTAGTATGGAATACAAGATAACATTTTCAATGTGTAAGGAATTTTTACATAGCAATAGAAAAAAAGATGAACAACCTGGGAAAAAATGGGAAAAATACACATAAAGGTAATTTAGTAAAGTATGAAAAGCCAATAAACAAACGAAAGAAAAAGCCCATAATCAAATATGTAATTTAAAATAACAATTAGATACAGCTTTTCACTTACTGTATTCATAAAGATTTAAAGGCTTGATAGTATCTGCTATTGGTAAGAGTATAAGCAAATGGGCATCTTGATTCATGTTGTGAAAATAAAAATTGTACATTTTTTTGGAGGGCAATTTGGCAATGTGTAAATTTAAAATGTGCATAACTATTCGCTAGCAATTCTGTTTCTGTGTCTAGAAATGAATCCTAAAGAAATTATACAAGTGTGCAGAGATTTTTATGCAAAAATCTTTGATTTGTAGCAATTCTTATAGTAACTAAAGGTGAAAAAATCACCTAAACATTGACCCATAGGGTTTGGTTAAATAAATTGTGTTATATCCATACAATGAAATTCTGTGAAGCTGTCCAAAATAACTACAAGGAAACGTGCCCACAATATAATGTTTAATTGAAAAATCAGTTTTACATTATGTAGAGAATGACTCGATTTTAAAGTGTATATAGGAACTCAAAAATTTATGTATGCAATAGTAATACATTGAAGTAGCATAAAATGTTAATGATAATTATCTATGAGATACAGGATTTCAGAGGATTTATATTTTCTTTATATATGTCAGTATCTTTCAGATTTATTAAAGAACAAACATGCATTGCTTTTATAAAAAGAGGTATTTTCAAATATTAAATAATAAAACCATAAAAATAAACCATAAAAATTATTTTAAAGTCACAGCTCTCTCTGCGTACATTTTCTGGGAGGATTTGTAGGATGTTTAGTCCCAGATTTTTGTTGCACTGAGAAATTAGCTTTGTCAGTTCTCAGCAATCATTTTCATAAACATTTCTGTAGGGACAGAAACTGAGATTCAGAAAGACGACTAGGATAAGCCAATGGTTCTTGACATCTTATAACATGGTCAATTTAATATAGTAAGAAGAGCTTTTAGCTGGAGGAGTCTGGTCAATTCACCAACAATAGCACCTATATGTCCTTAAGAAATGTATTTGAGGGCATCCTAAAAATTCATAATAAAGAGATTTATAACATTGGCTTCTGAGTTCAGCCCACTGCGTATCTTTGGTCATCCTGCCCAGAAGTATATTCTTTCACAGAATGGACTAGAATGCACTGATTGCCTAGTGGTTCTATTAGATCTGTGTGTTCAGATCAGCCCTTAAATCCCCACTTCTGGTATCACCTCATTCTTTGACTCTCCATTCTTTAAAAAATGAAAAGTTGCCTTAACAACACTGGATAGTGGCAGGCTAGTTCTTTTGGCCTAAAGGAAAGTGGACAGTCATATGTCTAAACATAAGTTTCCTAAAGGATGGATTAGCTTCATGCCTGGGTAGAGTTTACAGAGATTTGGTTCTTGAACCAGTGCTACCATCAGCAGTTACTGTAATTCCTCTGGACTCAGGAACTCTCTTACCTTCTTCCTTTATTGGATTACATAAAGTTCACCTGGCTTCCTGTGATAAGCAGAGCCTTTAATGCTAGTTTGCTGTGGTCTATGATAGAGGCCTGGCATTATTTTTTGCAACTCATATAGGTGAGAGTATAAATGTGTCAACCCAGAGAGACATGATTATACATGGGCTGTATTCTTTTGGAGGTCTCCCTATATCCTATGGAAATGGGGGGTTAAGCCATTCACACAGCTAACCCAGTGTGCTGTACAGAATGTGAAGAGCAAGCAGGGGACTGTGAAGGCTCAGAGAAAGGAGAGTTTTGTACCATTGTAGAGACATAGGATGCTCAAAGGAACGGGTAGGGAATGTATAAGATTTGAATGAATAGGAATGATAAGGAAAATGTGAAATGTGAAATGTGACCCTTTTTGTAAGGGTCAGGTGGCTTCTAGGATGCAAGGTTTGCATCCTTGGGGTATTTGAAGGTACCCAAAAATATATGATTGTTTCATAAGGCCTTTTTTGGAACAGAGGAACATGAAGGGGGATAAACAGAATCTGAGAAGTATACATCACTGGGATCTGAAAGATAGGTTTATAATGCCTCTTTGTCAATAGTATCAAAAAAAGAGAAGGTCATAGGACTTCCAAGGACCTTCAACAGGAAATCAGAAACAACAGGATCATTGTCTGAGAAGTTTGAGATTCTGATGGAATCTTGCCACACATGCATAAAGTATTTTTTCTCAAACCATGACTTCTTTCTAGAATACCCTTTGCTGCTTCAGTTTGTTTATATACTGTCCATTATTCAGTGTTCCAACTGTATTTTCCATGATGTCTTAATTGGTTAACCACAGTAGTGATGTGCTCATTCTATGAGCTTCTGTGGCTTTTAATACCTCTTTTATGTATAGAATAAATTATGTACTGTCTCATGGCCTCTTGATGATTGTATATGTTCCACATCCCCTAATAGGATGTAAGATCTGTGGTCCTATCCCTTAGCAATCACCATGCTGGAAACCTATTAACTATGCAATTTGTTGAGTAAGCGACAAATGAATATTCAGATTTTTGTTTAGATCCGTGGTTGTATTACAGCCTCCTTAGGGGTGTTTTGGAAATGTATGGAGGGCACTTTTGGTTATAATTATTGGGGGGATCACTGACATTTACTGGACATGAACTAGGTATGCTGGATATACCGCAATATGTGGTACTCTCCTGCATAATGAATGATCCCATGTCTTACATAATTTTTGAATGACCCACCAAATACTCAGGTAGGTTAAAAACATTTTCATAATTATTTGAGCCAAGAAGCAAACTATATTCTATATATAAACACAAAATTTATATTTGTACTAGTTTAATATACACTGAATTTTCCAGGAATGCAACCGCTATGTAAATTAAGAGATAATAGTATATTTTTGGGGTTTAGAATTTTGCCAAGTTTTCATTCACTATTTTGGAAAAATCCCATCATTGGCTGGATCACCAATATAATACATTTGTATAGATTTGTATTTATAGAGGTTTCATTCATGGGGCAACCATCTCATTATTTTATGTGTTCTTTGGTAGGCATGCCCAAGAATTCACTCATTGAAATACATGTTATTTTATGATTAAATGATAAATTCATTTTTATTTTTATTTTATATTACTGATAACATGTTTTATTATTTTAAAATTGTGCACAGGAAGGGTATATTGTCTTTGAATTTCATCTCAGGATAGTAAAAGGGCTGTTAGGTCTGATAATATTCAAAACTGCTGATATAGATTGTCAGTTTTTCCAAATATTAACCATGGAAAGTTTGGGTACCTTGCTACAGTTCCAGAAGTGTTGTCTAAGGTGTTGTCAATGAAGATCAACCCAATTCACACTAATGGCTTAAGTTAAAATTTGACATTTCAACATAGCTTGATGGATATCTAGGAAGTTGTTTGCAATATAATCATTAGAAGTCACATGGTAAGTTAAAAAAAAATTTCGAAGTGTTAAGATGCTCAGATCTTCTAATCCGAGGACAATCCACATTTTAAGCCCTACCCACTCTCATTTTCAGGGCATAGCTCATGATTCCAGGAGCACTGGAAGTTTATCATCTGTTAAGACAGTGGTTCTCATACTCTAGCATACATCAGAATCAATGGAAAACTTATTAAAATAAGGATTTGTGACCCCTGTCCCCAGAGTTTCTAATTCAGTATTTCTTTTTTAAAAAATTTTAATTCCAGTATATTAACATGCAGTGTTCTGTTAGTTTAAGGTGTGCAATATAGTGATTCAACAAGTCTCTAATTACTCAGAGATAATCACAATAAGTGTACTCTTAATCCCCTTCACCTATTTCAGCCATTACCTCACCCACTTCTCCTCTCGTAACCACCAATTTGTTTTCTATAGTTAAGAGTTGGTGTTTATCTCTTTTTTCTGTGTTCATTTGTTTTGTTCCTTAAATTGCATATCAGTGAAATCATATGGTATTTGCTTTCTTTGACTAATTTATTTCGCTTAGCATTATACGCTTTCGATCCATTCATTATGTTGCAAATGGCAAGATTCTATTCTTTTTTATGACTAACATTCCATTTTATATATTTATACTATATATATACACACACATACACTATATATATACTAGTACATACTACTGTACACACACACACACACACACACACACACACTACTTGTTTATCCATCCATCTCTCAATGGACACTGGCTGAACTCATAATTTGGCTTTTTTAAATAATGCTCCAATAAATGTAGGGGTGTGTATATCTTTTTGAATTAGTGTTGGAATATTCTTTGGGTAAATACCCAGTAGTGGAGTTACTGGATAATATGGTAATTCTATTTTTAATTTTTTGAGGAACCACCACACTGTTTGCCACAGTGGCTGCGTCAGTTGTGTATTCCCACCAACAGTGTATGAAGGTTCCTTTTTCTCCACATCCTTTCCGATGTTATTCCTCAAATTTTTAATGTTAGCCATTTTGACAGGTGTGAAGTGATATCTTATTGTGGTTTTTATCTGCATTTCCCTGATGATGAGTGATGTTGAGCATCTTATCACATGTCTGTTGGCCACCTGTATGTCTTCTTTGGAGAAATATCTATTCATTTTTCTGCCCATTTTTTAATTGACTTATTTGGTTTTTTATGTGTTGAGTTATACATGTTCTTTATACATTTTGGGTGCTAACCCTTTATCAGGATGTCATTTCCAAATATTTTCTCCCATTCGCTAGGTTGTCTTTTAGATTTGGTGATTGTTTCCCTATCTGTGTAAAAGATTTTTATTTTGATGTTGTCTCAATAGTTTATTTTTGCTTTTCTTTCTTTTGCCTCAAGAAACACATCTAGAAAAATGTTGCTACAGCTGATGTCAGAGAAATTACTGTGGTCTCTTTTGGGATTTTTATGGTTTTAGGTTTCACATTTAGGTCCTTAATCCATTTTGAGTTTATTTTTGTGTATTGTTGTAAGAAAGTGGTCCAGTTTCATTCTTCTGTATGTAGCTGTCTGGTTTTACCAGCACCATTTGTTGAAGAGACCCACTGCATATTCTTCCTTTGTCAAAGATTAACTGATCATATCATCATGGGTTTCTTTCTGGGTTCTCTATTCTGTTCCATTGATCTATGTGTCTATTTTTGTGCCAGTTCCTGCTGTTTTTTATTACTGCAGCTTTGTAGTATATCTTGAAATGTAGGATTTGATGTCTTCAGTTTTGTTTTTCTTTTTCAAGATTCCTTTGGCTATTCAGAGTCTTTTACGGTTCCATACAAACTTTAGGATTGTTTGTTTTAGTTCTATGAAAATGCTGTTGGTATTTTGATAGAGATTGCATTAAATGTATATATTGCTTTGGGTAGCATAGACATTTTAGCACTATTTGTTCTCCCAAACTATGAGTATGAATTACCTTTCATTTCTTTAATTTCTTTCATCAATGTTCCATAATTCTCAAAGTAAGGTCTCTCACCTCCTTAGTTAAGTTTATTCCTAGGTATTTTATTGTTTTTGGTGTAATTGTAAATGAGATTGTTTTCTTAATTTCACTTTCTGCTACTTTATTATTAGTATATAGAAAGCAATAGATTTATGTATATTGGTTTTGTATCCTGTGATCTTACTGAATTCATTTACCAATCCTAATAGTATTTTGGTGGAGTCTCTAGTTTTTCTACGGATCATATCCTGTCACCTGAAAATAGTGAGTTTTACTGCTTCCTATCAATTTGAATGCCATTAATTAATTAATTAATTAATTTCTGTATGATTGCTGTGGCTGGACTTCCAATACTGTGTTGAATAAAAGTGGTGATAATGGACATCCTTGTTCTTGTTCCTGATCTTAGGGGAAATGCTGTGTTTTTCACCATTGACTATGATATTAGCTGTGGGTTTTTCATATATGGCTTTTATTACACTGAGGTATGTTTCCTTCAAACCTATTTTGTTGAGGGTTTTTATCATGAATGAACGTTGTACTTTATCTTTCATCTATTGAAATGATCATATGGTTTTTATTATTTTTCTTATCAATGTGATATATCACATTGATCGATTTGTGAATATTGAACCACCCTTGCATCCCAGGAATAGATCCCACTTGATCATGGTGAATGATTCTTCGAATGTATTGTTGGGTTCAGTTTGCTAATATTTTGTTGAAGATTTTTGCATGTGTGTTCATCAGAGATACTGTCCTGTAGTTCTCTTTTTTTGTAGTGTCTTTATCTGGTTTCAGTATCAGGGTAATCCTGGCTTCATAGAATAAATTTGGAAGCTTTTCTTCCTCTTCTATTTTTTGCAATAGTTTGAGAAAAATAGATATCAACTCTTCTTTAAATGTTTATTAGAAATCCCCCTGTGAAGCCTTCTGGTCCTGGACTTTTATTTATTGGGAGATTTTTATTACTAAATAAATTTGATTATTGGTAATTGTTCTGTTCACATTTTCTGTTTCTATCCTGATTCAGTTTTGGGAGGTTATGTTTCTAGGAATTTATCCATTTCTTCTGTGTTTTCCGATGTACTGACATAAATTTTCATAATATTCTTATATAATTCTTTGTATTTATCTAGTGTTAGTTTTTACTTCTCCTATTTCATTTCTGATTTTCATTATTTGAGTCTCCCCTCCCCTCCTTTTCCCCACAAATCTGGCTAAAGATTTATCAGTTTTGTTGATCTTTTCAAAGAACCAGCTCCTGGTTTCATTGATTTGTTGTTTTCTTAGTTTCTATTTTATTTCTGCTCTAATCTTTATTATTTCCCTCCTTTTACTGGTTTTAAGTTTTGTCTTTTTCTAGCTCCTTTAGGCGTAAGGGTAGGTTGTTAGAAATTTTTCTTGATTCATGAGTGAGGCCTATATGGCTATAAACTTCCCTCTTAGAACAACTTTTGCTACATCATAAGGATTTTGGACCATTGTGTTATTTTCATTTGTCTCCATGTACTTTTTGATTTCCTTTTTGATTTCTTGGCTGACTCATTCATTGTTTAGTAGCATCTTATTTAACCCCCATGTATTTGTGCTCTTTCCAGATTATTTCTTGTGGTTGATTTCTAGTTTCATAGCAGTGTGGTTGGAAAAGATGCATGGTATAACTTTAGTGTTTTTTAATTAGTGGAGACACTTTTTGTGGCCTAACATGTGATCTATTCTGGAGCATGTTTCATGTACCTTTGAAAAGAATGGGTATTCTGCTACTTTGGCATTGAATGTTTTGAATATATCTGTTAGATCTTCTGGTCCAATGTGTCATTCAAAGCCATTGTTTCCTTATTGATTTTCTGTTTGGATGATCTCTCCATTGATGTTAAGTGGGGTATTAAAGTTCCTTACTATTATTGTATCACTATTGATTATTTCCTTTATGTTTATTATTAGCTACTTTATGTACTTGGGTGCTCCTCTGCTGGTTGCATAAATATTAACAATTGTTATATCTTCTTGTTGGATTGTTATCTTTATGATTATGTGGTGTCCTTCTTTGTCTCTTGTTACAGTCTTTGTTTTAGCATCTATTTTGTCTGATATAAGTATTGCTACCCTGGCCTTCTTTTAATTTCTATTTGCATGATAAATGCTTTTCCTTTGCTTCACTTTCTTTTTTTCCCTCCAAAGGTTTTATTTATATTCCATCTAGTTAACACACAGTGCAATATTAGTTTCAGGTGTAGAATGTAGAAATTATCACTTACATACAATACCCGGTGCTCATCACAAGTGTCCTCCTTAATACTCATCACTTATTTAACTTCCCCTCCCACCCGTTCAGTAACCATCGATTTGTTCTTTATAGTTAGGAATCTGTTTGTTGGTTTGCCCTTCTTCCCACCCCACCATGTTCAGTTGTTTTGTTTTTTAAATTCCACATGAGTGAAATCATGGTATTTATCTTTCTCTGACAGACTTATTTTGCTTAACATAATACTCTCTAGCTCTATCCATAACACTGCAAATGGCAAGGTTTGATTTTTATGGCTGAGTTTTAATCCATTATGTATATTTAACACAGCTTCTTTATCCATTCATCCCTTCACTTTCAATCTGTAGGTGTCTTTAGGTATGAAAAGACCTAAAGCATATAGGCACTTGTAGGCACTCGTAGGCAGTATATAGATGAGTCTTGCTTTTTTATCCATTCTGTCACCCTTTGTCTTTTGATTAGTGTTTAGTCCATTTACATTAAAAGTAATTATTGATACGTAGTTATTGCCATTTTTGTTACTTGTTTTATGGTTGTTTTGCAGTTCTTCTTTGTTCTTTTCTTCCCCTGCTCTCTTCTCTCATGGTTTGCTGGCTTTGTTTAGGGATTTACTTAGATTACTTTTTCTTTAGTTTTTGCGCATCCTTTACCAGTTTTTGATTTGTGGTTACCATTAAGTTCATATGTAACATCTTCTGCTTATAGTAGTATATATTAAGTTGGCAGTTGCTTAAGTTTTAACCCATTCTAAAAGCACTAGATTTTTACTTCTCATTCCCCCCACCCCATGTTTTAGGCATATGGTGTCATAATTTGCATCCCTTTATTTTGTGGATCCTTTGACTGACTTTTGTAGTTACACTTAATTTTATTGCTTTTCTGCTTCCTACTTTTCTTATTCGTATTTCCTTTCCATGCAGAGTCCCCTTTAACATTTCTTGTAGGGCTGGTTTAGTAGTGATGAATCCCTTTAACTTTTGTCTGGGAAACTCTTTATCTCTTCTTCTATTCTGAATGATAGCCTTGCTGGATAGAAAGAATACTCTTGGTTGCAGGTTTTTTCTTCTCAGCACTTTGAGTATATCATGCCACTCCCTTCTTGCCTGCAAAGTTTCTGCTGAAAAATGAGCCAATAGTCTTATGGAGTTTCCCTTGTACATAACTTTTCTCTTGCTGGTTTTTAAGTTCTCTCTTTATCACTACTTTTTGCCATTTTAATTACTATGTGTCTTGGTGTAGACCTCCTTGGGTTGATTTTGTTGGGGGAATCTCTGTGCCTCTTGGATCTGGGTTTTTCTTTCCTCAGCTGGATTCAGAAAGTTTTTAGCTATTATTTCTTCAAATTTCTGGCTCCTTTTCTGCCTCTTCTCTGTGATCCCTGTAAAGTGAAATGTTAGTACACTTGATGGTGTTGCTGAGTCTATTCCAATTTGATATCATTTTTTTCTCTCTTCTGTTCATCTTGATTTCTTTCCATTAGTCTGTCCTACAGGTTGGTCATCTGGTTTCTCTGCTTCCTCTAGTCTACTATGTATTCCCTCTAGTGTATTTTTAATTTTGGTTATTGAGTTCTTCATCAGTGATTGCTTCTTTTTTATGTTTTCTGTCTCTTCGTCGAGGGTCTCACTGAACTCTTCAACTCTTTTCTTGAATCCACTGAGTATCTTTATTACCATTACTTTAAAAAAATTTTTTTTAACGTTTATTTATTTTTGAGACAGAGAGAGACAGAGTATGAACAGGGGAGGGGCAGAGAGAGAGAGAGACACAGAATCTGAAACAGGCTCCAGGCTCTGAGCTGTCAGTACAGAGCCTGACGCGGGGCTCGAACTCATGGACCGTGAGATCATGACCTGAGCCGAAGTCGGACGCTTAACCAACCAAACCACCCAGGCGCCCCTATTACCATTACTTTTAATTCTCTACCAGGCATATTGTTTACTTCCATTTTGTTTATTCTTATAATTTTGTCCTGGTTTTTCATTTGGGACTTATTACTCTGTCTTTTCATTTTGTCTAATTCTCTGTGTCTTTTTAAAAAATATTTATTTATTTTTGAGAGAGAGAGCACGAGCATGAGTGGGGGATGGCAGAGAGAGAGGGAGATCAGAATTTGAAGCAGTCTCTAGGCTCTGAGATGTCAGTTCAGAGCCCAAGGTGGGGCTCAGACTTGTGAACCATGAGATCTTGACCTGAGATGAAGTCAGATGTTCAACCAACTGTGCCACCCAGGTAACCCTCTCTGTGACTGTTTTTATGTGTTAGGAAAGTCAGCTACATCTCCTGCTCTTGAAGGTAATGACCTTATGAAGAAGAGTCTTTAGTGCTCTGTGTACACCATCCCCTGTTCACCAGAACCTGGCCCTTCAGGTGTGTCTCTTATATGTGTTGCATGTGCCCTACTGTTGTGCTGAGCCACCTTTGCCTTAAGTTCAGTCGTCTACAATGGCTCTTTTGCCTGTTATGGGCAGGGTTTGGTCCCTGTGTTTTTACTGAGCCAGTCTGGGGCTGCCTTGGTCTTGGGCTGCGTTAGACCTGACATTTGCCAAAGCTGTACCACATGGAACTGCAGGGCCCTCTCCCTGTGTTGTCTCCTGAGAAGTTTTTGTTGGTGGGAAGGGCCATAGTAAGATCAGATGTCTGCCCACAGCTCACTGCTGGTGTTGATGGAACTGGTAGGTGTGGTTATCTTCCTCTCTCCCTGGGGCGGGAGTAACTCTGGAGTGGTGCTGACTTGCATTGGGGCTACTTGCACACTGCCATGCTCATGGTGCTGCTTTGTATGGATTTTGTTGAGTCCAGACAGGAGGGGTGGGTTTACAGGAGGATGTGAGGGCAGGGCATCTGTGTTTGCAAGGTATGAGCAGGTCCGCTGTGGAAAGGGACCTGTAGCCATTGTTGGCAGCTGCACTGGTTCTTGTAGGTATCAGTGTATCTAGGCTGGACAGGGGGAGGGTGGGGTGGGAAATGGCATCCACCAGCTCTTTTATTCTTGGAATAGTCATCCAAAGATCTTTGCCCCTTCAGCATATGCTCTGAGATTATTAAACAAATCTCCCTCTTGTATACCCTAGAAGTTTTTCAAGCTAGTGCTTCCATGCTATATATGAGCAGGGCTGTTTGTTACGCTGACTCCGTTTCCTGTTGCCTTCTGCCTCTCCCAGAACTGTGGTTGATGATATTTAAATTTCCATGTATAAATACCACTGATGGTAAGAACTTGAGAAGTTAAGCCCCTTTGTTTTTCAAAGCCAAGTGTTATGGGGATTCCTGTTCCCAGTGAGGGTCCCATGTGCCTAGGGTGCCAGGTATGGGGTTTGCTTTGCTTCTCTTCCCTCTTGATGCCTACAGCATCCCTCCATCTTGGGGACAGTCCTATGGGTCACTTTGGCTCCCCATCCAGTCTCTGCACTTCCTACCCTCTTTGATGTGACCTCTTTACATTTTAGGTGTGGAGAGTATATTCTACCAGTCTTCCTGTCATTTTCTTGGTTATTTACACTGATGTGGGTGTTATCTCAATGTTTTTGTGAGACAAGGTGAACCTAGGATCCTCTCCCTTCACAGCTTCTCTAATTTAGTATTTCTGAGGTGGAGTTTGAGATCTGGCGATTTTAACAGGTCCTCAGGTGACACTGCTGCTGCTGCTCGGGAGCCCACATACTGAGAACTACTTAGGAGATGCTAGAAATTAATATATATTTGTCCCTGCCTTCGTCCAGTATGGGCTTAAAGTAGGTAATATATATATACACACACACAAATTCAAGGATCTGATATATTTGTCGAGGGGGTGCGTTGTGCACAAATATAGTGCCAAGTGTTTTGAAAGTCTCTACTGCCAGAAATGCTGCATGTTTTTAAAATAGAATCACCTACAGCATCTGGAAAAGAACCATTAGACTACTCAGAGCTTCTTTCGGAGACAGAGTTCCCATGGCCAGCATGAAGAGTGGGCAGTCTGATACTCTATTATGAATATATTTTAAAATGATAAATATATAGGCATGTGCACATACATACATGTGCATACACATATGGGATGGATTAAGTAACAGATCTACATGCACTTAAATTCAGACAGTTGTGTCATTGCCATTTAATTTTAAGTACATGACTATAATTGGAAGCTCTTTTTACAAATTTTGCTTATTCTATCAAGATAGTTCATTTTTCACTTGCAGATACTTAACTGGAAAACAAACTGGATGGTAAGTGGAGGAATTGCCAGCTTAAACTTTCTTCCCAAAAGAACAGGGCAGAATTCCATTTTATTTATTGTCCTTTATAAAATCAGTTCTAATAGTCACAATGAATCCTTTACACATGACCAAGTTATTTTTTGTTTCTCATTGTCTCCAACAGCGTTTATCTTAATGTTCTTCCATGTGTATAATTTCCCAGAAAATTTAGTACTTAATATTCTGATGGTTTTCAGTTCGTGTTTGTCTCCCCACTGAGACAGTAAGTGATTCAAGGGCAAAGTTTATGCCTTACACCATTTCTTTATCTTCCAGGCTGAGCCCACATGAGGTGGTTAATAGCTAGAGCAATAGTTTTTTGTGTGGGGCAGAGGTGAGAGAACACGTCAGAATCACATAGGGAGCTTTAAAAAATACATGCACCAGAAAGTCCCATATAATTCTTAAGGTACATGATTTTATTTTTTTATTCATATTATTTATATTTCTGGTGATAATTTCAACCTGCTTTTTAAAAATCTAGTACCTTAAATGTGGGAAGTTGGCTTATGATAAAGTCAGCACCACAAACCAATAAGTGAGTGATGGGTTATTTTGTAGCAAATAATAGGAATGCTAGCTCTCATTTGAGGTAGAAAAAGCTGAACTGAATCCTTTCATTGAATCATATAAAAGTTTATTCTTTCATTTATTTAGCTGAATATCCTACATATGCCAAGCACTTCTCTAGATTTTGAGGAAACAGGAGTAAGCAAAAGAGACAGTGTGATGTTGGTCTCAGGAAGCTTTCATTGTAGTGGGGTTTTATGGGACAATTAACATACATGTATACAAATACACATGTATATTTATATACATACACACATTAGATTTCAGCTTTCCCTAGTCAAAGTGTGATAAACAAAACAAAGGCAAGATAAGGAAATGGGGGCAGATAGGGGAGATAAGGTATGGGGAAAGCCTATTTGAGAAAGTGACAGCTGGGCAGAAATTTTAACAGAGGAAGAAGTGGGACATGAAGCAGTTGGAGAACAGGGAATTCTGGGTGGAGGGAACAAGTGACTGCAAAAGTCTTCAGGAAGGAAGGAACTTGTTTGGGTCTTTGTGGTACAACACAGAGGCTGGGGGGTGTAGCTGAATGAGTGAGTAGAAGTATATTATGAGGGTGGGGAGGGGTGTGTGTCTTTGTCCTTGATGGTTGAGAGTAGGAATTGGGAGAGTGACCCAGGGAAAGGTGAGGTACTAATAAAAATCCAGGAGTGGAGACATAGTCTTTTCCAAATATGTGAGTGGCACATCCATAACTCCTTTCATAAGAAGGCCACTGGACTCCACTCAGAAAATGTTAATTTCCATGCCTCAGATGTTAAGCTGAGTGATGTAACTAATTGTATTGAGCAGGATGTGGTAAGTGCACCAAGCACAAGGAGATTTTAGTGCCTGCCTTTGGGGTGCTATGACAAAATAACACAGACTAGGTAGTTTATAAACAACAGAAATTTTTTTCTCATTGTTCTGGAGGCTAGAAATCTTATAATAGGGCACTGGTACGGTCTGGTGAGAGCTCTTTTTTGGGTTGCAGACTTCCTATTATATCCTCACATGGCAGAAAGGGAAGAGGGAGCTTTGTGGGATCTTAGAGGTGGTGCACTAATCCCATTTATGAGAGCTCCACTCTTGTGACCTGATCACCTGCCAAAGGTCTCACTCGCTAATACCATTATCTTTGTTAGTTAGGGTTTTGGCATATGAATCCTGGAGGGACATAAACATTCAGATCATAGCTGTGTCCGAAATAGAGAAGCAAGGAACAGGTTTTTTACATTGGGCACTGTGTGAGCTGGAATTGCCTTAGGAAAACACCTCTGGATGTGGGAGAGGTGGCCTCATTTGTGGATCAGAGCATTGTCCAGGACTCTCTGCACACAGTATGGATAATCTTACACTTGATGGAAGTTTCACTGGGGAAGAATATGGAAGGATGGGGTTTTGTTTCCCCCAACACCTTTTTTTTTTCATTTTTTTTCTTTCTTTTTTCTTTTTTTTTGTGTTAAAAGTACTTTTATTTTTTTTTCAATATATGAAATTTATTGTAAAAATGGTTTCCATACAACACCCAGTGCTCATCCCAAAAGGTGCCCTCCTCAATACCCATCACCCACCCTCTCCTCCCTCCCACCCCCCATCAACCCTCAGTTTGTTCTCAGTTTTTAAGAGTCTCTTATGCTTTGGCTCTCTCCCACTCTAACCTCTTTTTTTTTTTTCCTTCCCCTCCCCCATGGGTTTCTGTTAAGTTTCTCAGGATCCACATAAGAGTGAAACCATATGGTATCTGTCTTTCTCTGTATGGCTTATTTCACTTAGCATCACACTCTCCAGTTCCATCCACGTTGCTACAAAGGGCCATATTTCATTCTTTCTCATTGCCCTGTAGTACTCCATTGTGTATATAAACCTCAATTTCTTTATCCATTTATCAGTTGATGGACATTTAGGCTGTTTCCATAATTTGGCTATTGTTGAGAGTGCTGCTATAAACATTGGGGTACAAGTGGCCCTATGCATCAGTACTCCTGTATCCCTTGGATAAATTCCTAGCAGTGCTATTGCTGGGTCATAGGGTAGGTCTATTTTTAATTTTCTGAGGAACCTCCACACTGCTTTCCAGAGCGGCTGCACCAATTTGCATTCCCACCAACAGTGCGAGAGGATTCCCGTTTCTCCACATCCTCTCCAGCATCTGTAGTCTCCTGATTTGTTCATTTTGGCGACTCTGACTGGCGCAAGGTGATATCTGAGTGTGGTTTTGATTTGTATTTCCCTGATGAGGAGTGACATTGAGCATCTTTTCATGTGCCTGTTGGCCATCCAGATGTCTTCTTTAGAGAAGTGTCTATTCATGTTTTCTGCCCATTTCTTCACTGGGTTATTTGTTTTTCGGGTGTGGAGTTTGGTGAGCTCTTTATAGATTTTGGATACTAGCCCTTTATCCAATATGTCATTTGCAAATATCTTTTCCCATTCCGTTGGTTGCCTTTTAGTTTTGTTGGTTGTATCCTTTGCTGTGCAGAAGCTTTTTATCTTCTTAAGGTCCCAGTAATTCATTTTTGCTTTTAATTCCCTTGCCTTTGTACTCCTGTATCCCTTCCCCCAACACCTTTTGTTCTTGCCTCTATTCTGTCTGGGGTTTCTTTCAGTATAATCAAATATGAAAATTATGCTTGGATTAGCATCCCGCATAAGCAAGATTTTAGACAATTGGAAGACTTAAGTCTACTTAGTTGCTGTAGATCTACTCTCACCCTTCTAGGAATTGGCTCATTTGATTTTAGCGGCTGGCAAGTCTCAAATTTGTAGAGCAGGCTGAAGGGATAGAAATTCAAGTAAGAGTTGATGTTGCAAGTCTTGAGACCAAGTTCCACAGAGTAGCAGGCTGGAAACTCAGGCAATGTTCTATGTTGCATTCTTTTATTTATTTTTTTTTTAAAATATTCTCTATCTACCCATGTTTAGCATTGATATTTAATTTTTTCCAGCTTTAGGGAAGTAAAACTTACAAATTGTATATAATTATTTTCTATTTTTTAATTAAAACATTTTTAATGTATATTTATTTTGAGAGAGAGAGAGAGTGGGGGGGGGGAGGCAGAGAGAGAAGAGAGAGAATCCAAAGCAGGCTCCATGCTGTTAGCACAGAGCCTGGCATGGGGCTTAGTCCCACAAACCATGAGATCATGACCTGAACCAAAACCAAGAGTTGGACATTTAACTGACTGAACCACCAGGTACCCCAACAAGTTGTATATATTTAGAGTATAGGTTGTGATGGTTTGATATATGTATACATTGTTAAAGGATTATCTTTCACCTCAATAGTTGCTTTTCTTTCCCCCTGTTGTGAAATGCTTAAGATCTACTCTCCCAATGAATTTCAAGTATACAATGCAGACTGTATTGCATTCTTGAAGAGAATTCCTTCCACTTTGAGGAATCTTAGTCTTTGCTCTTAAAGTTTTTGCTGTTTAGATGAGGCCCAACCGCATTATGGAGGTCATCTGATAATTTACTCATTTATTTACTTTTTATTTGTTCACTGGCTTACTGATTTTTTAAAGTCTACATCTAAAAAGTACCTTTACAGAAACATCTAGACTGCTGTTTGATCAAATAACTGGGTACTGTAAGCTAGGCTAAGTTGATACATTAAGTTAACCATCACAGTGCACTAAACTGTCTTATGTATCAACTGAACCAGTGTTCCTTGGGTGCAGAGATTGTTCTTTGGATATGCAGTATAAGAGAGTAGTTCAAACCATCATCTCTGGAGTCTGACTCCTGCATCTGAGTTGTAGCCTGCACCATGTACCAGTTCTCTAAATCTTGCATAATTTACTTAAAATATTTGTGCTTTAGCTTCCCCATCTATAAACTATGAATATAATGTTACCCATATCTGAAGGATATTTAGATGATTAAATGAGTTAATGTAGATAAAGTGCCTAAAAAGGTGTTATATGGAAGTGCTCAGTAAATATTAGTTATAGTTATAAACATGAGTATCTTTATTAGATGGTTTTGGGGACAGGGTTGGGGGCCCAGGAAACAGGCAAAGACAAGGCAGTAGAAGGAACTCTGGTATGAGCAAGGGCAGACCCAAGCAAGAGGGTTAGGGCTGAGGAGGGAAAGAGTCAGTAAAGGTTGGAATGGGTTACAGCTAGTAGATTTTAGGAATACTTAAGTTTTATTTTTCGGTATTGTAATTTCTCATGACATCCTCAGGTGTTCAGAAAGTTGGTTAAGTACTACATTCTCTGTCGGTAATGGTTTGCAATTGGGGACTAGGAGTAACCACGTGGTTACATTCCCAAAGAAGTGGCATGGTAGGGAAATGAAATGTGAACTCTGATGATTTTATTTGAGTATTAAAGGAAAGAATGACTCTAGAATTGGAATTCTCAAGGACATTTCAATAATACAAACATATGTCATTGCTTTCCATCTGATATCTTGTACACCATCTGTACTCATTACTTACTGTCTGCCATGTTGGCCTGTCCTTTTCTATCTCTTGGCTTTTGTGTATATGACAACATTGCCTTTGGATATTTTATTTAATTATTTACTTTATATTTTACACACAGGAATAATAATAATAATAAAAGATGGAGAGTGGTTAAAATCAGGTACTTGGGATACTGTTTTGCAGCTCTGGTCAGGCTAAAGTTGGTAAAGAGAGGTGGTTCTAAAAAGTGGCCAAATGACCTTGGGCACATAGTGATAAGGGCCTGGAGCAAAGCAGGTAAAACTTTGATTGCTTCCCTTAATTGCCCACCCCATCCTGAACCTGTGGATTCCAGGCTTAGCCTTAGGACTGGAAAAGGCCAATTTGAGATTGGTCAGACTTGAGTACCTCACAAACAGCTCTCACAAGCCAAGTCACTGGTGCCCGGCAAAGAAATTAGCATTTATCACATTTCAGTAAAAATGATGTGGCCCAGTTAAATTAGATTTCCTTTCATTTACAATAGACTTAAAATCCTATTTAGCTATAATCCAGCTATCATAAAATTGGTTACAAGGATCCTAATTTTCTGAGATATTGAAGCCTCCCCATTCTATCAGGGCATCTTGATTTTATCCATTTTCATCCATCGTTAAATTTCTTATGGCTGAGAATGCCAGAGGCGACCTACCTTTCCATCCACTGCTGCATTCAGCAGTAACTGGATTGAGATCAGAAACATTTATTTTATTCAATGCCTTATCTGCTCTTTTCTACTATTTTAAACACTACTGAGGGTCAGACTGAAAATCCTTCTCTGATTCTAACTGTAATCAAGCAGGAAATGGTTTTATTTTATTTTAAACTAATATCAAGCCTAAGAAGACAGCATCATTTCATACAATGGCATTGAATGGCCCATTCTGCCATTGCTGAAAACTTACAGTTTGCATATCTTAACAGCCTTCTCTCTACTTACATTGATGTGTCTCGTATTTGGGAGCCAGCTCAGGCTTTGTCACCTTTAGGAGCTTACGCTTGCAGGTGATCTCTCTCCTTCATGTGGATTTGTGCTGCTCTGAAGGTCTGTGCTACCCATACAGTCTATTCATCCACACTATGATGTCCTTACTTCTGGGTGAGTCTTGACTCTACATCCACATAGGGCACTTTGTGAAGGTTGAGACCATGGCTCAAATGGCTTCATCTGCTTCATTTAGTTGGAAGAGAACACCTATTAATGGACTGATTCTAACAAGAGGAAACCTGGTGTGTGCAAGGGTCTGTATGTTTCTGGGTTTCTGGCATTAGGATCCTTACGATGTTAGATAATGTGGTGAGGAGCTTCTTTTTCCCCTCTTTCCCTCCAGTTTCCTATAGGCCTCTATGCTTTCCATGGTAATTGGCTCAACAGCTCAAGGCGTGAGGTACTTTGTGACCTGGAAGATAGGGATGGGATGGAGTAAGAGGAGCTGTGTCTCATTGTCCATGCTGAACTCATTGGTTTCCCAGACACTGCAGCTTCTGGGAAGCACAGAGCAAGGATTGACTGCCATGAAGAGTCACCATTCCTCCTCCCTGCCCTGCCTACATGGAGAACACTTAGGGCTTCCCTTGGGGCCATCTCTAAAGAGATGAGAAAGATAGGATTGGAACATTTGTAGGAATCTTGGGTTGCTCTAATTCAGAGAAAGAGACAGAACAGGAGATAGTGTTTGTGGTCCTGATCTTGGTGCTTGGTATTCTCAGGTAAGCTGGAGAGCTGATATACACCAAAGGATGATGCCACCACCAGCTGCACATTACTGAGACAACACTGACTGAGCACAGTCTTTGAGTCCTGCTTTGTTGGAGATGCTACTGTTTGGCGTGCAGAGACTTGTACAGTGTCCAGTATGGCCCCTGTATTTGAGTTGTTGACTGTCTACCTGAGAGAACTAAACCTGAGCCTAACACCAGGCTGAGTGTCTCCGGAGTCTTAAAACTCAAAGCAGAGGAATTCTCAGAGTCATGTAGTGGGGTAGGCAGAGAGACACATAGGAGGATCAGAGAAAATGAAACTCTATTTGTTATTCAGAAACCTGATGAACTTTCCATATGCCAAAATGTGCAAAACTGAAAATGTTTTCTTGGAGGGAGAGAAAGCAAGGGGCAATAACAATATGGTGTGATACGAGCTGTGCTGTGGAGAGCATGGGAGGTGTGTGAGCCCCGGGCAGAGGCACTTTACCAGTCAAGGCTTCTTGGAGCTGAAGGAGCAGAAGCCATGGAAAAGACCAACAAAATGCCTTTCTTTTTCGAACTTACTAAGAAGAATCATCAGAATACCAACAGGAAGAAATACTCATTGTTCCAGAAAGTTTGGGTCGAGTTTGTCTCCTTTGTTTTATTTTGTTTTTTGAATAGCCTATTATGATGATGTGAATAAGGAATCTTCTGGGGCTCTCTCTGGCCTCAGTCATACTTTAGCTCAGAAAATACAGGAAAGGAGGAGTTATATGGGAGCTTAGGTTGCCCTGAATATCTTCCTCAATTACATGAGTGCTGGGATGCTGTGATTGCAGCCCTTTCCAAGGAGACCCCCCTCGTGTAGGGCCCATCATGGTTCCCTTCCTTCCTGTCACATGTGTCTGTCCTACTAGATGGCACACAGGATATGGAATGAGCCTGAATGAAAGAGGGAATAATCCTTGAGAGATAGCCTTGACCTATTCTGGGATCTGGCTCACCTTTTTGTCCTCCTTGCCTACTGAGGAGGTCATGGGTCCTTCTCAGGGAGGCATTTCATCTCACTTTCCATCAACAACCAGCCCCATTCTCCAACATTGGCTAAAAATATGGTGTTAGTGGGATTAAAATCAGAGAGCAGAGAGAGTGGCCTCAGGACAGTGTTTTTTGCTCACATTACCCTTGGAGGTTATCTATTAGAGGAATATGGAGATTCTAAATATGATAGGTATGGGGCTTCTTTGTGAGTAATCCAACAGAATTTGAAGGGAGGCCCCCAGAGAGGGTCAGGGCTCTTTGGCCTGGCCATTTATAACCCACTGTCTACTTTTCTTACATATATAATTTTTTTTTATGTTTTATTTATTTTTGAGACAGAGTGAGGCAGAGCATGAGAAGGGGAGGGGCAGAGAGAGGGAGACACAGAATCCGAAGCAGGCTCCAGGCTCTGAGCTGTCAGCACAGAGCCCGATGTGGGGCTCAAACTCACGAACCATGAGATCATGACCTGAGCCGAAGTCGGACCCTTAACCGACTGAGCCACCCAGGCACCCCCTATAATTTCTTTTAATGTTTTCATTTTTTTGAGACAGAGACAGAGTGTGAGCAGGGGAGGGGCAGAGAGAGAAGGGGACACAGAATCCAAAACAGGCTCCAGGCTCTGAGCTGTCAGCACAGAGCCTGATGTGGGGCCCAAACTCACGAACTGTGAGATCATGACCTGAGCCTAAGTCGGATGCTTAATCGACTGAGCCTCCCAGGTGCCCCAAAACCCCACTGTCTTCTAAGCCCCTGTTTTCATGGCTCACTCCCCAAGCTCTGAGGGGCAGGGGCAATCTGGGCAGGAAGCTGTGCTATAACTGAGGAAAGTGGCAGTATATTTTTCCCTTGAGGGGAGTATAACTGAGGCAACTCCCATTTCATTAGTCTTGTGGGCCAGTGGCACTGTTACTGATCAGTAGCCCTCTTCCTCCTAGCCTCCCATAAAATAGTCTGCTGGGAAGTGATCTGAGGGAGTCATACTGAAGAACTAAGGATAAGGGAGCCCACAGTCTGATCTAAGGGAGAATCTTGCCCTTCTTGTCCAGCCTTCTTTCTCTTGACTTCTTGCCATTCAGATTCTGTGTAGCTCAGAGATGATGTTTTGAAGTTAAGCCATCAGAGATAAGGTGAGATAAGTAAGACTCCTGTGTCTGTTTTCCAGGGACACTGAAAGCTCAGTTCTATACAAAGCTCTTCCCTAATTTTCAGTGCAGCCTTCTTACAGTGGTAACTTTTCATGGTGGTAACTTAAAAATGGTTGAAGTGAGACCCTAGAATTAGAGTTAACCACCTGGATGTTGTTTAACATAAGAGCTGGAATCCAGCCTTACTACCTCTGTCTCATTCATCTTTTTACTTCTGCCACCTGTCAGGCCTTGAGATATGCAGCCTCGAGAACATTATCTTACCTAATTTGTAAAGTGGGGTGATCAATCTAATCTTATAGGGTCTTCAAAAGAGTATATAAAAACAGAATATTTTATATCGTGTCTGGAACATAGTAAGCCCCTCTGAAAATAGCAGTTACTAACGTAAGTTTTTGATCATGAAGACTAGGTGACCACAGCTGCTTCTGAGGGCCAGGGCACTGCAGCCTCTAAGGATAGTGGCAGGGGTGGATAGGGAGATCTGACCCCTTAATATTTGACCCTATTACTCTACTCTCTCTGATTGCAGACTTGTTACACAGATGATTAGCCTTAGTCCAGCACCAAGGCTGCCTGGGATTCTGGTTTGTATTCTATTGGGGCCTGGAACAAAGCCAGAGAGACACAATGAAGGATGTTTCCCTTTGTGTCTACAGCTGCTTTCTGGTTACAATGGGCCATTGTTGTGCTAAGTCACAATGGAAAGGAAGTGTAACTGATTGGTCAATTGATTCTGTCTCATGTTTTAGGCCTCAGAGGCCCTACTCTGTCAGGGTCATCTGGGGTTTTGGGAAGTTGTCTCATATAGTAAATTAGTTATTGCTGACTGTAGGTGGATTATTGATCTTAGCTCTTTTCCCCTCTATAATAGGATACCTTCATGAGCATTGCCATGTGACTTTGGTGTACCTCTCATTAGAGCAGGAGCATATGCCACATTGTTGTTGAGCATGGATTAGTCAATGAGATATTAGTATTTATGATGTGACCAGAGGCTTTGAATGTGCTTTGGTTATTCAGCTTGACCTCTTGTGTTTATGCCACCTGCCATGTAATAACATGCTCTGGATAGCTCCTGGCCAACAGAGAATAATGAGACAGATGAAACAACTCTATGCATAGTCCAGGTCCAAGCCTAGTGGAGCCTGTTTGGGACGAGCTGAATCCCAGCCTACTGACATAAGGGAGAAAAATGAATGTTTATTATAAGCCAGTGAGATTTGGGTATCATTTGTTATGCAGCATTGTTTTGAAGTAAAAGCTGACTAATGCACTGACACACGCATAGTAAGGAAAGGACCAGCAGGAGAATCTGATGGCTACAGACTGGGTGATATAAGCCCCTTGTAGAGGGACTCAGACGTTTCTGAACTAGAATGTTCAATTATCTTTTATCCTGGAAGAGACTGTAGAGAGCACAGGTTGGGTATGGTTTGTCCCCTTTCTGCTCCCAATACCCAGACTAGTGCCCTGCTCAGAGTTGAAAGTTGATAAAGATGTGTTATATCTCACAAGAATCATTTGAAACATAGGCTAGGGAGAGTTTATTTCTAAAAACTTCCTGTGAGAGTACCCAAGATGCAAATCAGGGAAGAGAACATGAAAAGAATAGACCTAACCAACCCAGGGTAAGGCCAACTCCAAGAGAAATTTTAGAAATGCCCCGAGCCTTTGAACAGTGTTGATAACTTTTGTTCTCTGAGGGTTGTTGGAGAAATGATTAGAAATGTATCATTTTCTGTCTCAGCTGTTATACCAGAATATCATAAAGATGGTAGTTTAAACAATAGGAATTTATTTCTTATAGTTCTGGAGACTGGAAAGTCTTATATAAGCGTGTCAGCATGGTCAGATACTGATGAGAGCTGTCTTCTTGGTTTGCATCTGGCTGTCTTCTTGGTGTCCTCTTGTGGCTAAGAACAGAAAGAGAGGGGAAGCAAGCTCTCTCTTGTTTCTTCTAAGGGTATTAATCTCATCTTGAGGGTTCCAGCCTTATGACCTAATTATCTCCCAAGGACCCCACCTGCAGATACTATCACATTGGAGATTAGAGTTTAACATTTGGATTCTGGGGGACACAAACATGCAGTCTACAGCATTTTCCCTTTTAGAAACAACTCTTAATTATGTAGTCAAATATCCTTCTCCCTCCTTTTTCTGTGTTGTCTTCTTATTCTCCCCTGCCCTCCAAAAACATCAGACACCATGATGATGTTTCATTCCAGCAAGGGCTGGCTGTCAGCTGATCCCCACTAACCTGATGCCATAGAGACATCTATGAGATGAGAAATAATTTTTCTCTGAGATATTTGTATTTCTAAATGGAATTATAGGAATTACAAAAGACTTGTCTAGGCAAATAAATGAATCACCAATGATAGAATATCAAAAATTGTGTTAGTCTGTCACTCTTTTTGAGAGGAAAGTTATGTGTACTGCTCACCCTTCCACTGCAATCTCACTCTATAGGTTCCCTAAATCCTCCTATATTAGGATGAGACCTGATCATCTGTTTCTGTGCTCCTTTTCCTCTGTGTTTGGAATGAAACAGGTGTGGACAATGTATTATACAAGCTTGTTCTATTTTAAATTATTGGGTGAGGGAAGCTTAGGGCATATACCTTTTTTAAAGTAGCTGGTTGTGCTGACACCTGCTGTTGGAAGGTAAGAAGATGCCCTGAGATTTCTCCAGGAGGTGGGACCCTGGAGACTGCTTTCTGCCACTCTTGGAGAGATTGGACTTTTAGGTCATTATTTCCAGGTAAAGGCTGACTGGAATTAATGGAGGATTGGCATTTAAAAACAACTGTGTTACTTTGTGACTGTATAGGAAAGCAGCAGAATAGTGGAATTGTAAGGTGGTAGGAGCCTAAGATTTGGGGTCTGAGGGCTGGGAGCTCGGTGTTCTCATCTGGGAATTGCAGGAAGTAAAAGCTTGTCTCACATGGTTGTTGTGAGGATAAATTAGATATGGTATGCAAAGTCCTCTGAGGGACAGAATTTGTATAAATGTTAGTTGTTAACAGAGTGATTCTAGAGATTAATACCATGTATTAAGGCTGATGCAGTTTACTTCACCTTCCTCCTGCCAGATGTAGTGTCAGGGGGCAAAGCTGTGGTCAAGCAGGAATACTCTGCTACCAGACAGCCTGGCTTCTAATCCCAGCATTACCTCCTATCTTCCTTCTGTGGTGTTTGTCAGATTTGAGTTGATAACTAAAATGAATACCTAAGTTTTAATTTAAAAAAGTATTTAAACAGTACATGGCAGACAGTGATCTTTCAAGAGATACCAGCAATTTTTTTTTTTTTACTTATTTTGAAATAACCATAGGTATGTAGGAGGTTGGAAAGATAAATGTATAGGGAGGTTTGTATACTCTTCACATAGCCTCCCCCAAAGTTGTCACCTTGCAGAACTATGGTGCAGTATCAGTACCAGGAAATTCATATTGGTACAATCTACAGAGCTGTTATGGATTTCACCAGTTTTACATGCACCCGCATGTGTGTGCATGTGTGTATGCATGTGTGTGGGTTCATACACAGCTTCATGTAATCACAACCACAATCTAGGTATAGATTGGAGACTGGTTACCAGTGCAGTAACCATAAGCCTCCCTCTTGCTACCCTTTTATAGCCACACCAGGCAACTATTGTAATTTGTTGAAGTAGTCAGGAAACAGAATTCTTAGAAGTGTATTTTTATAGTAAGAAATGCCTGACACTGAACTTGTGAAATTGTTAAGCTCCTTGTCCTTGGAAGCATTCAAATAGCAGCTGAATCCTTTTTAAAGAGGTGTTACAAGAGAGGGAGGAGAGAGGATAGAGGTAAATTGAATTCTGAGGTCCAGTTCTAAGCTTCCAGGATTATACAGGAAGGTACCCTAAAGGAGATGAAGTTTCACCTGGGCCTTAAGGAACAGAAAGGCAATGGGGAGAGGGGAGAACATACCAGGTGAGTAGTGGGAGAGCCAGCTCTTCTCTGTTCCCTGACCCTAGGTGATAAAGGTGTACCTCTGAGTAGATAGGTTAGGTTTCTCTGAAAAAAGCTTTCTGGGCTATATGGAGCCTAAGTAGTAGGCTTCTTTATCTTTTTTATGGGCCAAGGATTTAACAGCTGCATTGGTGCAGTAGTCAAGGTATCCCTCAAGTGGCCAACTCTTAAAGAGAGGGATCCTAGGTAAAGACAGGTTTCCTGTTCTTCTGGGTTGCCATATCGCCTGATCAAGCTGCATAGAGTGGTTCCATAATTGTTTCTTCTTTATAACCCAGTCCAGTTTTTGAAAATGAAATATGAGCTGGCCCAAAGGATCTGCTGCTCCCCTGAAACATTGTCTTTCCCTAGAATGCATTCATTCATCCTTTTTTTAAAACAAAAAAAAACAGAGAACCTCAGCAGGTAATTTGAAAGACTAACAAACTTTGGCATAGATCACTTTAAGAGCCTGAGAGCTGGCTGGAATATTAATGAAGCTATCTAGTGATAGAGTTGCTTCCTGATGCAGGAACATATCAAAGAGGTTAGGTTCCTGAGTGTTGCTCTGCAGAGCCCCATCTCTATTATCTAGCTCTTAATTACTTCATTAAAATTCAGCAGAGAAGCTGCCCAAATCCGGTAGCTTGCCCACAGCTTGGTGGGTGATTTCCCTGCCTCTGGCCATACGAGATTTTTAGTTCTTCAGGTCTCCAGAGATGGGAGGCCAGATCTTAGGCAGATAGATTTGCTGCTGGCTGCATTAGCTCACAGTGCTGGGGCTGCTGCCTGCCTTCTACACAGCTGGATTTCTGCCCCCTCTCCCAACAGGTGCCATGACCTCTGCTTACCCTGTGCTCTTGGGGAGAAAGCTGCCCTATAAAATTGTTCCCCAGATCACAGAAGTCTCCTCCATTACACACACATACTTTCTGGAACTCTTTGGAAGAGATCAATTGCCCCTGCCCTTTTAAAACAGCATTTGGGATACCATTTCAGCTTGGCTGGCTCATTGGGAAAGAAGTTGACATGGTGGCTTTGTAACATTTTGGCTCTTTTCCTAGTTTTCTATCATCCCTGAGCCTCAGTTTTTCTGTCTGGTTTGGTCCCTCCTTACGTCTAAATTCTCTTGGTCTTTAGGAGTATCCATTTTCTCCTAGGGCTGTAATACAGTGACACCTTCTGGCATGAAACTGTACCAGTCTGCTTCTCTCCTAAATTGTCCCCACTGGGTCTCACTTCTAATGCTGTTCCTTTTAGTGATATCCCTCATTATTGCCCTCTTTAACCCCAGGACTAGGGAAACTGCCCAAGGTATCTTTATGTTTAATAATAATTTTTAGTCTACAGGGAATAAATAACAAGAATGTCATTAGAATCCAGGGGGTCCATTGGCTTTTTGATGGCTGTTTTTAGATCCAGAAGCTTTTCTGTTGTCTCTGGGTTTCTGTATATGCTCCAAGGGGGAGTGCAGTTTTTAGAATCACACTGGGTCAGCAAAAAACAATGCATATAAACATGTCTATTGCTTAGTGGGTGCAACATGTGTTTGTTAGTAAAAGTCACAGATATTTCATCTGCCCTTTCTTGTGCTGCTTCTGCCTTCCTGTGTTTCACTTTTTTTTTCAAACCACTGTGTCTGTGAAAGGTCCTTCAGGAAAGAACAAGGGCATTCAGGATCTCCTGGGTTGTGGTTTTGAAGGGGCCCATAATGGAGATCCTGATCTGACAGAAAACTTGGCCAAGGGCTCAACGCCAGACATACTCAGGCAGGCAGTGCAAGACTGAGCCCCCAGACTCATGGAGGTCATGGAGGAGCACAGAATTTTGAAGAAGGAGGATTAAGGAGAAGAGCTTGTGCTGAAGTTGGAACCAGTCACACAAATGAGCCAGACTGAGATTTCTGATAAACATTAAAAAAAAAAAAGTAAGTATGCACCTTCTGAGTATTTCTAAGGTAAGGAGAGCCTCTGATAGGTCCAGGTCCCTCTTCCCTCTATTCTTCCCAGTAAGAGGAGAATCTGGAACCTTCCCTAACCCAGTCCTTGGCTTTTGGAGGCATCTCCAAATTCAGGAGGTAGAGATGATACTTGAGGACTTGTCATTTGGCAAGTAATTGCCTCCAGTGCCAAATACTGCTCCTGGCTTCAGGGAAATGCTAGATAGGGAAAGGATTGTTGGTCCTGGGTAGCATGGCATTAACCAGAGGACTTCTTCATGTTTCTTTTTCTTTTTCTTTTTCTTTGTCTGGTGGTTAAAACTTTGGGGGAGAGGATGATCTCATCATAATATTTCTCTTAAATATATTCATCCCTTAAAGTGCTCATAATTCCCACAATTATATTTGGACTCTCAGATTTCTTTTAAAAAAGTAATTTTGCTTTGTTTTTTCTATCTGGCTCAGCATCTTTCATCTCTTTGGTAATGGGGTGCATATGCCATTTGGTAATGGGTGGTTTCTCTATACTGTATGATTGGTTTTAAGGACATGTGACATTGAAAGGCTGCCTGGGACCCTTCTTGTTTTAGCTATGATGGTGCCACAGTAAGGGGCCTCAACTTGGTATGAACTTGGGCAAATCATGTTGCATTTGCAATCATCGGTGTCCCTATGGGTTAGATGTCCATTAAATGGAAATGCTTTATACTTTGCTTCAGAGATCTGCTACAAGCATCAGATGAACTACAGTCTGTGTAAGAGTCTTGAAAATTGTAAAAGTTTGAAAGATGATGTAATGGTAAATTTTGTGTGTCAACTTGACTGGGCAACAAGAATGCCCACATTGAATATTATCTCTGGATATGTCTGTGAGGGTGTTTTTGGCTGAGATTAGCATTTCAGTTTGTGGACATGTGAGGTAGATTGTCCCTCACAGTGTGGATAGTCATCATCCAGTCCACGGAGGGTCTATATGAAACAGAAGCAGAGGAAGGGAGGATTCATCCCTCCAACTTGGATTCATAGCATTAGCTTCCCTGGTTCTCAGGCCTTCAGACCCACTGATTTAAACCCACCAGCTTTCCTGGGTCTTCAGCTTGCAGACAGCAGACTGTGGGATTATCAGCTTCCACAATCATATGAGACAATTCCTCATAATCATTCATTTGGTCTCTCTCTCTCTCTCTCTCTCTCTCTCTCTCTCTCCATCTCCATACACACCATTGGTTCTGTTTCTCTGGGTAACCCTGACTAGTACAGGTAAGTATATGATACTTGACGCTTTCCAGGGCTTCTTAGAGAGCAGTCATTTGAAAAGGCAGCATTGGCAGAAGCTCAGGGGCTCATAACTCTAAGTAGAAAGCATTTTGGGGTTTATTTGGTTTATTTCTGGTTCTAATATCCTCAATTCAGTGCAATATATTTTACCTCCTTATGGAATACTTACTATGTGCCAAGCCCTATGCTAAGCAAAGATGGGGTGATATGGCAGAGAGATAAGTTACATAGAAGTTTTGTCCCCAAGTCTCACATTTGGGCTTTGATGGGGTCTATCACAATTTACCCAACCTTCGTGTTTGGCAAAGCCGTGTGTGCTTTAGCCAGGCCCTTGTGAAAGACGTGCCTGTGGCAAGGATTAAAGTATTAACACTTTAACACTTCTGCGAAGTATAAGGCCAAGGTAATGAGAGTGAAGGCAGAAAAGAGGAAGTGAGGCAAGGAAAGATGTAAAGCAGTGCAGTGCTGTGTTCCTGTGCCAGCTGGAGACAGCTTTATGAGAAGCATTATGAGGACACATTATATCCTTAGCAGGAATGGTCACTTGTCATACTGGGCTTCTTGGGAAGGTTTGCCAGGAAAAAAAAAACAAAACAAAACACAACAACACATTTTGAAGCAGTTAAAATTGAGGACAAAAGACTGTATGTATATGTCCAGTTTCCTTCCATTTCTGATTCTCTTTGGTCAAGGTTACAGAGAGAGTTGACCCAGTTGAACTTCCAGGTTGTGTTGTCTAGCCCATAGAGGATGATTGGAAAGCCACTTCCCATGCTCCATGATGATGTACTTGATACAAGTGCAGGAGTGAGGGGACAGCTTGGCAGAGGTGGAGTCTGGCTAAAAGAGTGAAAGAGACATTTTGGGTTATCCGAGAAGGCCTGCAACCTTTGGTCTTAAACACTGACGTCTCCTTCTCAAGGTTAGGAAAACTTGCAGTCAAATAGAGCAATGGTGTAGTATGGCTCAGCTTCTAAATTCCTTCCTTCATCTCCATCTACTGGAAATGATTGCATCCTGCTGACAGCCTCCTAAGCTCAGAATCCTCATCCAGGGGCTTAACAGTAACAAAATGGCTTCTGTTGCCCCACCTCATCCTCCCCTGGGGACCCAATCTAGCCTTATCCTCTTCACAATCCCTTATGAGAGGGCCAGATCCTTATTAAGAAACACTATGGATTTTTAGAGTAAAAAATCTATAGAGAGACTTCAGAAACAGTCTGGGGAGATTATGAAGAAATGTGGGCCAGTTTTCCAAGGAGATTTTATAGAATATTCAATAGTACTCATGTCATAAAAGGCCTATGGAGGTTTCCAAAGCTGGAGCTGGCCCTGAATTATGATTCCCTGATGCAGAGCCCAGTGAAAGGTCACAGCATAACAGATTAGGGCTTGATTCTGAGGCGCTTGTAAAAATAGAGCCACCTCACTAAAATGCAGTGGGGATATTAATTTCCAGGGCTGAAGTTCAATTTAACAGAAAGACAGAGTAGAAAATAGAGCTGTCTTTTCAATCCCAGTGGTCATAATAGAACCCCACCCCACACCTCTCTGGAAACTGTCTCCTAGCCAGCTCCCAGACATTCTAAAACGTGCCTTGTGCTTTTCTTTCGGTGATAACTGGAGCTGAGTTGCTAGAGGGACAGCAATTACTGTTCACAGATGAGGAACCTGAGGCATTTGGAGGTTAATCTACTCTCTCACATGCACAGAACAAGTCAGGGGGTGATCCAGTTTGCATTTAGTAAAATCCTACTCCTATCTGGGAGCAGATGACCACGTGTACATTTAACTTTTATATAAGAAGGAAGGCTGTTAACATGTATCCCTACTGTGTACGAGACCCCATGTGAAGGGCTTGACATCCTCTAACTCAATATTACAGTGAATTTGATAGGTTAATATTCTCTCCATTTATTAGGAACCTGAGGCTCAGGATGGTAAGGACATTGGTCTAAGGAAATTATGTAGCTGTTACAAGGCCTGGCACAGAGAAGGACTGGCTTCACATGGTCTGACTGGTGTAGATTCACTCTCCTCTTGACCCTACAGCATCTATTCTGTCTTCTCAGCAACTGGAACCTCCACTAGATTAGGAACTCTGTGCCCCCTCCCTGTCAGTACCTAGCTCAGGGTGGGGGCTCTTAAGGCTGCTGAGAGTAGGTGAGTTGGTGGAAACTCATGATATTTCTGGGTTCTTGGGAGGATCTGGCCTATTCTTTGAAACTGGTGTGAAACTTTAACTTGAATTTTCTCTCCTTAAGACTCAGTGAAACGTCAATCTGGGTAGATGGGAAGAATCTGAGGGTGAATTTGTTCAGTTAAATGAGAATGGGTCAGAGCCATTTGAAGGTCAGACAGAGACCTCAGTTGATGAGGTGCAGAAAGACAAATGGAGAGGTCCTGATATTTCACCATTAAAAAAAATTTTTTTTAACGTTTATTCATTTTTGAGAGAGAGAGAGGGAGACAGTGCGAGCAGTGGAGGGGCAGAGAGGAGACACAGAATATAAAGCAGGCTCCAGGCTCCGAGCTGTCAGCACAGAGCCTGACAAGGGGCTCAAACTTATGAACTTCAAGATAATGACCTGAGCTGAAGTTGGATGCTTAACTGACTGAGCCACCCTGGTGCCCCAAGATTTCACCATTTTTTTTTAAGATGGACTCAAAGTAGGCATTTAATTAACATCTCCTGGGTTTATGACAGTTGCTTCCTTGGACTCCCACCATTGGTCAACAGTGACTACTAGCCTAGGCTGGAACCCAGTGTGATGGCCAACTCATATGCCTAGGGGTAGTGGGAAGATCTCAGTTTTGTGAGGGTTCAACTCCAGGAGTTGTTGCCCAACAGGTGTTCTATGTAGGGCCTGGTGCCCGGTGCTCTTTCTGGAGGCAGAGGGGAAACAGAGGTAGAGGCAGACCCTGGGACTATGAATGGGGGTGGATGGGTTTTGGGCTTAGCCCCACCCAATGACTGAATTGAGGGAGGCACTAATGACAAAATGCATGCAGAAGTACCACACAAAACAGAGTGCTCTTATTATCTGCCTTCCCTGCTGCCTCAATTTGCTGGCCACCACCCTCCTGGTCCCTCTCAGGGCCCGTCAACAGGATGAAGGCATTCTACTGTTGCCACAGCAGTGATGACAATGGTGAACTAATGAGGACATTATCTAAGGCAGTGATAGCTATATCTCCATGACCCTGGCCTGGGCTTACAAACAGGGACTCCAATTCGGCTGTGGTCTGTGATACTTGTTGCTATAGTATATATCACACTCCAAAAGGATCTCATTAGTGACCGGGGAAATCTTCCTCCCTGGCCCTTTTCTTTTCTATCAGTGAGCAGTTTTAATTGCGTTCAATCACCTTTTTCGATGACCTCAATGTCATCTAGCCATTTTCTTATCTTCCAACTTCTTTGAGAGCATATTTGTGCATGTAGCCTGCACTTGGTGGGTGTGAAACAGTTGTACACAGGACAGTGAGCAGGGGATTAGATTGATGTTTAATGGAATTACCCATGAAGTGTCATGGCCTCCATATTTGTGCACAATGGAGAATCTATTTTCAGCTTACACCCTATCTGCAAGTTACTTTTCTAGGCAAGAAAACAAACAACAAATCCAAAAAAACCCCCCAAAAAACAGAATATACCCACCTACTTCCTATTACCACATTGTGACCAGAACACAGAGGCACCTAGAGAGAACAAAAGATTTGATCAGAGTAATTGGCTCTCAAATTTCAGTGTGTGTTACACTTTGGGAAAGAGGTCTTAAAATGTAGATGCATGAGCCACATCCTTGGAAGTTCAGATTTAGTAGATCTGAAGTAGGGACCAGGCACCTGCATTTTTTTGCAGCCTATTCAGGAAATTTCCATTCCTGGGCTGTACTTTTAGAACCACTGGATTAGAAAAATGAATTAAAGGCAGATAGCAGCAGGACCCTCCTACCCTGGCCTCCCCCCACACAGAGAAACCTTTCCTGGGTAATAGTTAATTAGCAGCTGGGGGATATAAACCTCTTCAGTGAGTCAGTTGATAAGAGTTCTACCGTCCGGTGGCCATATGCCCTTTTTTTTTTCTAGGGTCATGGTTGTTGTAGATCAATTAATACCTGTTAATTATTTTTAGTGTCTCCTTTCCCCCTTGAAAAGTGTCTGGGTTTGGACGATAAATTATATAGTCACCCCACTTTAAAGTGAACTTGGAGTAAGCCTTATAAAGGAAAGAAACATTGCTTCATAAAAACATAAGCTCCAAGGATGAGCTAATCACCTCCCTGACCAGTGTTCTTGGAATTTGAGGGTGGGAGGAATAAGTATATGTTTGCTCAGTGGTCCCCTCTAATGTCCCAAACTCGGGATCACCCCAGGAAGGCTAAAAAGCCCCTAATCTCATTGACATTTCTATGGCATAAATGATTAAAAAAGGCCACAGGCATGTTTCTAGAAGCATAACAATCTTATTAAAATCATGCCTCACTCTCAACAAATTCAAATCTGTTTACATCCACTTTCCTACATATGGTAGCAACAGAAAACATTCATTTGTTCTAATCTCAACCCACTTCTGGCTTGTTCAACATTCAGATTTTATTTTCACAAATACAGAACTGCATTCTACATTTGAGGATGTCATTTAAGGCCAAGAAACTCCAATAAAAAAGCATTTATCAGCAGTTAAGTTTGTTTGAGGATTACCCACTGCAAATAAAGCCAAGCTCCCCTTTAAACTGAAGCATGCTATTTCGGGAATGTGACCCCTTTCATGAATAAATGACATGGTGACATTTACAGATAAAGCAAGATTTAACTGCTATGAAAGGAGGTGACAAATGTCAGGATGTCAATAATGATCCGTGAACATAATGGTTTCTTGCCTGAGTGCTGAGCAGATACATAATGTAACTACTGCCTGCCAGTGTTCTGCAGGGAATGAGCCCTGCAGTCTGGGAACAACCTAGAAGGCTCCCAGAATCAGAAGACCATGAGTCTTGAATGGTGGGTACATGAGATGGGGTCTGAGTGCAGTCTGGCTAATCACTGAATCTATTAATTCTTTCATATTACTCTCATATCCGCACTCCAGGAAAGATGAAGTTTTTCTATCATCGATGGCTAAATGTTGGCAGAGGAGGATTCAGATGTTGTGAAAGTAGCTTTCTTATTATGCCTTCATTTTCCTAAAGAGCCAAGAGTTTAGAGAAAGTGCCAGGAATAAGTATGCACTGTCACTAGCATGATGAGGCCAGGGCCGTGGGTGGTGCCTTGTGAGGTGGTGCAGGCATAGAGGCCCACACCAAGGGCATCTCCCTCACCAGCACGGGGCCAGCTAGCTGTCTCAGCAGCGTGTGGCTGGTCACAGAACACACTAGCCAGATTACAGGTGGCTCAGCTGGACCGGCTCACTCCTACAGCAACCCTTCATTCCCCTTCCTCTGGACCATTTCTCCTGGCTTGGATTCAGGGCACTGTTCCCTCCTCGTTCTATTTGTACATCTTTGAAGCTGTTTTTTGTTTTCTTTTACTGGCCTTTATCTCTTCTGTTAAAATTAGATGCTCTGGGGCAGTGGTAAATGTTCAACAACTAGCTCTTGGAAAACAAGTCCCAGTTAGTGTGCCGTTTTCTGTGACATAAATACTCTGTTCACCCTCCTCACCCCAGTTATTGCTCCCTTTACCAAGATGGAATTATCATTTTCATGCAGAGAACCCCAAGTGTCTATTTCCAGCCTGAGTAAGTCTCTGCAGATCCAGCCACATATAATGAATACAGAAGACAACTTCCTCTGCTCCACCTTTGCAATTGTCGTTCCTGATCCCCCACTTCTCTCACCTCCAAGGTGAGGTTATTCCTGACCTTTCTTCCTCTGTGATGCTTCCTGGGTCTGGCTCATGGTCTCCAGATCCACAGTGGCACCCAGTCCCCAGGTCTAGGCATTGTTCTCTTATAATACGTCAAAACTCATGAGTGTCCCCATTGTCACCTCATTTAACAATAAAAATGAGAAAACAGGCTCTGGGCTGTTAGACTTGCTAGAGGCCCTGTGGTGTGTTGTATCCAAGTTGTGACTAGAACCCAGGTTTCTTGATTCCCAGGACCAGTGCTTTTTCTTGTGTGACACCCCATTTTACTTTGCTCCTAAAGGCCAGGGCCCAGTTAAAATCTCTACCTCCTCAGCCCCTGTACTCCCACCTGCCCCGCAGTGACCTCCTGGCCCTCCTCTGAGTGCCTGTGCCAGGGCCACTTCATTGGTGGGAGGAGAAGAAGTTGTTGACAGTTACCATTCTGGAGCCTTTAGCACCATATGGTGGCACATTTTGCTTGGCCTTCCTTCAGCCTCTTGGTACAGATGTAATTTTCTTGACAAATACCATGGTCCTGTCCCCTGTGGCTGCCAGAAAAACTGTGAACTTTAAGAACAAGAGCAGGTCAGGAAGTGGGGTTGTCATAACTAGCACTGACAGGCCACCAGCCTCTATCAGCAGTGTTGAACAAGGCTTTGGGTTTTTTGGCTCTGCTGGGGAAAGTTTTTTTCCCTATGGGGAGGTCTTTCTAAGACAAAGGGATGACATCCCTCTCTCTTTCTGTACTTTGTAGGTCTAGATTACTCTCCCTGCCTTGTGTGCATGGGTAGCCCTAGGCTCCATTATGCTGTAAGGTGAAGCCAGAGGCCTTCCCAGACCTGGAATCTGTGAGTCTGGATCTGAGTGACAGGATTCAGTTTAGGGAAGGGAGAAGTTTTTGTTGACTGGAAGAGTCAAGGATGATTTTCTGGGCAAGGAATGTATGGGCAGAGCTTTGAAAACAGTCAGGAATTGGTGTGGCAGTGGAATCAGGACATCTGCGGTGAGGAGGAGGCTGCGGTGAAGAAGAGGCTGAGAGGAGGCGAAGAGTGGCTCTCCTCCTCAGGTCCATCTCCCATCTTCGTGAGTCTGCCAGTGAGAGCTCAGGCTGAGAAAGTGGGTCCTCTGGGGAGACGATGCAAAGGCGTAAATGACTTTAGAAATTTTCCTAAGAAGGGGAGCAGATGGGGGGCCCCTGTAGAGAATAGTCCTAACCCTGTAGGGGCCACAGAGTAGGGTGGGCCTAGGTCATAGGCCAGGGCAGCCATTCACCTGCTCACTTTCCCATATGTAGTCTGTGACTTCGCTGGTCACAGCGAGGCCCATGCCTTGGCCATTCCAAGAAGTCAGTGGGGCCACTGTGGGCAGCATGGGTGCAGGCTGGGGGCCCTGCACATCCTTAGTAGGTTCTGAGGCATTGCCTCAGAGCCTGACTGACATTGTTCTTTCTCAATGAAAAACTAACTCACCTCCATCTTGCTTTGCTCCTACAAGCTGACAAGATTTCAACCCAAGGCAGGAGACTCTCAACACTGTCATAAAGTACATGTGGAGAAGAGCTAAGAGGTAAATGCATTTCACTGGAAGTCAGTTTTGTCTGGAAGTTTCCCTGTGGTTGGAAGTTTCTTTGAAAACTTGGTGATTATTAAGATGTCAGTGGTGGAGAGAATTTGCTGCTGCCTTCCCGCTGCCTAGCCCTGTCTGCTCTGACAGGCCTCCTCCTTGGTCCTCTCCACTGAGCAGGGCAGAGAAAAGACAAGGGACATTACAGGGTAATGGGTGGCAAAGAGCACTCGCTGAGGCCAGAGCCCTGCAGGGCTTGGTGGGGTATGTCCCGGCTACCTGTGCTGGAGCTCCTTGAAGATTTCTTTCTCTCTCCACATGTGACAGATCCCAGACAATTACCCAGCTAAAAAATACGCACAGCCACAGAATCTGTCTTTGAAAGGAGCAGTGTTATATGGCCTGAGAAACTTTTAATGTGCTCTTTGCTTATGCAGAAGCAAAGCCAGAGCCTCACATGGGAAGAAGAGGTGGCCAAAGAGGACCTAAAACTGCTCTCTCTGACAGCGGGGGCTATGCCCTTGCTGTGTTCTGGGTAGGAACTCTGCCATTGTTATTCTGAGATGGTCTGTTTCGTTTGGGCTGGTGGAGTTGTGCAAAACAGGACAGAGGACTCCCAATTTGGGGAGCAAGGAGAAGGGTCCAGTAAACCGCCATCTGGAAGTGTCCGCAGCTTCATGGGGGAGTGTGTGAGCATATATGTGTGACGTGTGTGAGGGTCTGTGTTGTCTAAAGTGAGATCTGACCTCCATGCAGGAATTGCTTTGTTGATACACTAGAAGCTGTGGGTTCTGATACTCAATTTTGAGGCTTTCCTTTTTAGCACTGTATTCTCTTGGCTTGTCCTCACGCAGCACTGAAGTTCTGAAATTCTTTAGCTGAGTGTTGACCTTGGTATGGGGAATGACAGCAAAGAGGGTGCCCCCATGTGGGAAGAAGCAAAGCAGGAGGGGAGGGAACTCAAAGACCCGAGGTTAGCAGGAAGGAGCTCAGCAGATTGGTCTAGAACTAGCATTGAGGAGCAGATCCTGCGGGGTTCAGAGCCAGCACTAAGGAGGTCTGCAAAGAGACATGGTCTTTTTGCAAGTGCAGAGGAGAAATTGAATTATTAATATTTATTTAGATGTAAAGGGTATTGGCGACCATGGAAGATAGCAAAATTAGGAATGCTTGCGTTTAACTATGTTTTTCTTCATGTAGCACTTTATCCATTTATTTTTTTAATGTTTATCTATTTTTGAGAGAGGGAGAGAGACAGAGACAGAATGCAAATGCAGAGAGGGGCAGAGAGAGAGGGAGACACAGAATCCAAAGCAGGATCCAGGCTCTGAGCTGTCAGCACAGCTGAAGTCAGACGCTTAACTGACTGAGCCACCCAGAAGCCCCACACTTTATGCATTTAGTTGAAAACTGTTTTGGGTTCAGGCTCTGTCAAGGATACAGAAGAGAAAAAGACCCAGTGTTTCTCAGAAATCTTTCCCTGGCTAGTGCTGCCGTCATTGCTTGTTGTCATCGTCCTCGTTGTTGTTGTTGTTGTTATTACCACCACCACCACCACCACTACTGCTACCATTAGAGTCTTACTTGATTTAGGAATTTACAACTCCTGAGGGGAAAGCTGGATCTGCCCAGAACTCGCAACAGTGCCGCTCTAGTCTTGTATTCTGGTCCCCGGAGGCAGCTGTGGGCTGTGGTATCCTGCTGAGAAGGGACAGAGCATTCAGGGGCAGGGGGAAATTGTACTGACTCTTATTAGGTGGAAATAATTTTACTCTGAGAACTCTGTACAGAGTTAAGAGCAACATACATGTTGGGCTAGAGGTGGCATTGTGGAGACAGTCTCAAGTTTCTGCTTTTGAGAACTTGGACGCTTCTCTTCATGTTCTTCTTTAATCTTGTAGTCAAGGTGTCTGCCCCACTGGACTACAGGCTTCTGGAATTCAGAAGCTGTCTCCAGAGAGCAGAGCATGGGTCTGAGCACCCAGCAGGTCCCAGTCTACATTGGCTGAATTAAACAAAGCGCACAGAGCTCACTTCCGAGGGATTTTCTGTCTCTCCACCAGAGAGACCGCTTGAAATTAGCAGCCACTGGTGTTCATGGTTCCTTGAGAAGGACTGTTGGGCTGGCAGCCTTGGCCTTTCCTCTCTGTCTTAGGCATCCCAGCCAACATACCACAGACTGCATGGCTTAAACAACAGACATTTATTTCTCACAGTTCTAGAGGCTGGGGATCCAAAATTAGGGTGACCACCAGTTCAGTTCCTGCTGAGAGTCCTCTTTGTGGTTTGCAGACTGCTGTCTTCTTGTAATGTTCTTACATGGTGGAAAGAGATAGTGTTCAATCTTGCGTCTCCTTTTATAAA